>NC_082716.1:28237539-29605568 GCF_030144855.1 Hypanus sabinus
AACTTAGCAGGCCAGGCAGCGTCTATGGACAAGAGTCAACATTTCAAGCTGAGACCCTTCAATAATAGACTCATTGGCATAACCTTCAGGACCAATTTGTTTATTTATTGCCTTATTTTGAGCAACTCATCTAATATTCCTTGGAGGAAAAATTCATCCTAAAACAATAGCACTAAACTCCATTATAACAATGGAGTCGTAATTCACATTCAATATTCGATCCTATGGAAATCAGCAGGTACCACAATATTTAATGATTATTGCTACTATCCATGGTTATGTTCCTAGACAAATACCTTTTACATTGTAATTGCAAGTCCTATGAATTGGAAATAATTGCTTCCTGCAGCCTCTCTCGTGCATTCAAAGTTATCCTAAAGATGAAGCGTAGCTTTCAGTAGACATGGAGCTTGAGGTAACAAAGTTTCGTGTTGCATCCTGGAAAAGACTGACTATGCAACCCGTTGAGCTAATGTGCTGAGATACACACTGACACAGTTGCAGCCACCACAAGGGCTCGGTAGGAGAGTATGTGGCTCTTCCTGCTACTGGACAGTGAGGAGCTGGGCTGGGTGAGGAAGCACCTCAGTTATTGTAGTATCATCGCAGGGGAGCCATACGAGTGACACTGGTTTCAAGGAATGCAATAAAACATTGCATAATGCATTGACAATGAAAGTAAGAGTGAAAAGCATTGCATGGTTTTAGTAACACTTTTATTATGAATAAACATTATCCATTGGGCTAACTGCTCTAATGAAATGATATTTTGCCATTGCTTGAATTATGCAGACATTAATAAAGTAAGCAGTCCTCCTGCCCTGAAGAAAGCGATGCATGAACGTTGCCCAGAATCCAGTTGAATGAACCCAAAGGTGATATGAAGGAGGATTAACTTCATCCCAAACTACCCCAATGTGGAATTAGTTTTGGATTCACAAATGTTTTTCATGATAGGGGAACCTGTTTTCAGGTGATGGAAAATGACCCAGAAATGGCCATTGTTATCTTTTGCTCAGAAAAAAAAATTACTGGAGTACAACTCCCACATAGTCCACTATTATTTTTATTAGGAGACATTGAAGGGACAATACCGAAACTTAAATTGAACAAGTATCAGAAAAAATTTATAAAAATTGCATTGGCAGTAGCCAAAAAAGTTATCGCAGTTAGTTGGAAATCTGATTTATATTTAACTATGGATCATTGGAATAATGAAATACATAGTTGTATTCCATTTGAAAAAAATACGTATAATTTAAGAAATGAATATGATATATTTTTGAAAATTTGGCTTCCATACTTCCAAAAGATAGGATTAAATACATAGGTCCTTTGAAGATAAAAATATAGTAATTGGGGAAAGTAAAAAATAAATATCAAAATTATTTTGAACTCCATGGTGCATGTGGGGATCCTCCGATATCCAGGCAATCTTTCTCTTCTTTCTTTTTTCTTTAGATAAGGGTTAAGGGGGGAGGGTTAAGGGGAGGGGGGAGGGTTAATATCATCTTTCTTACTATCTTACTATTACATTTATTCTTTGTAATTTCTAAAATTTAATAAATAAAAAAAAGAGAAAAAAAATAATGTTCAAATGTCAGGTGAGGTGAGAGCCCCTGTTGATCAGAGCTGACCATGGATATTGCGTCCTTGCTGTCTAGATATGCAAGCCTGGGCAGTATGATATGGAGAGCACGCTGTTGCCCATGTAGCAAGCTCTCCCTTTCCAAGAATCTGATGAACCCAAAGGGACGGCAGAGACCAATACATTTTGGTACCAGCAGTAACGCAGGAGTTGCCAGTCAGCGTTGAACTCAATGTAGGATCGCCTTAGGGAATCCAGCTCCATACTTTTCCCTCGGGGTTTACTCCCAAAGCCTTCCCCATGAGTGGGTATAGCCGTAAGGCAGCAGAAGTTTGAGATCAGAATTTTCCTTCTCCTAGATGAGCTGCCAACCACGGCTGACAAGCCCCATCTGCCCAAAGTGAATGGTTTTAAGCCACCATTAACCCACCTTTGCCCTTTCTTCTTTCAGTAGAAATGGTTCCACCAGACTTAGTAGCTAAGCCACACCTGAAGGCGAGGAGCTGGACTTGGTTGTCAAAGACTATTTGAGGCACATGCCATTGCGAGCATTTAATAGGTAGAGGAAGCTTGTTCCCATTACCACTCTTGGCTATAACAACCTTAGGAATCAGTATGTATCATGCAGAAAAAAACAGCAACATGCCAGTGAATTCCTAAGCACTCCTCTCTTACGCTGCTTTTAATCTAACATCTACAGTCTTTCCACCAACTCATGTTGAAAAAATGATTTGGATATAGAGCTGGAGGCAATGGTATCAGAATTGACAAGAAAAATATAAAAGAGGAGGCATAATCTTGAGGACCAAGCAGTGCTGGAAGAAGATAATTGATAAGATAATGGGACAAACACTCCAGTAGGGCAGAAGCAGTGCATTTTGCTAAAAGAAAGGGTAATATTTATTATTTGTGCGGGTGTAGTTACTACAAACACAATTGCCAATATCTAACACTGTGCATTTCCTCTGCAAAAAGACACGACAGCAATCATTTACTGGGGCAGGAGCCACGCTTCCATTGCACAGATCATACCTTTAACCTCTAACCAGATCAGTGCAATAAATCTCACTTAATGTAGAAAAAACTGGCTGTTCACCCTGATGGCAGTTATTACCATTTTCAGCAGCACAGCAATAGAGCTGAACAAAAGAAAACATTTTTAATGTTTGAACATTCAATTATGGTGTGACCTTTAGCGTTAGAAGAACACAAACAAAACAAAGGGATGTATTTCAGCTTGGGCACAATCAGTGATCTGGATGTAAATTGCATTAGATTTACAAGGTGAACATTTTTCTCAGGTTGCTTTCCATTATGTAAAAATACTCCAGAAACAAGCTCAATTGATCGTCTTTTTAGTGAGTAATATTCAAAGCCAATTTAAATATTGAAATGCACATCCAGATGCATTCGGTGGCCCCTTTATTAAATGCCTCCTGTATCTAATAAAGTGGCCAGTGAGTGTATTCTGCTCCTGAAGTCCATCCACTTCAAGGTTTGACATGTTGTGCGTTCAGGGATACCCTTCTGCAGACCATTGTTGTAAGGCATGGTTAGTTGAGTTTCTGTCACCTTCCTGTCAGTTTGAACCATTCTCCTCTGACCGCTTTTATTAACAAGGCATTATTGCCCAAAGAACTGCCATGTTTTGTTTTGATTTTCACGCCATTCTCAAAGTCACTTAGATCATATTTCTTCCCCATTCTGATGGCTGGTGAACCTTTGGACCAGTCTGCATGGTTTTATGCATTGAGTTGTTCCCATATGGATGGCAGATCAGTTATTTCTGTTAATGCACAAGTGTACAGATGTACCTAATAAAGTGGCCACTGAGTGTATATTTAAGAGTGCTAGCCTAGATGAATTTCTGCATCAACCCACAAATGTCCTGTTGCATGGCCAAGGTGGACCTCCATGGAGCAATTCTGCTGTACTTGTGCTGACCAATGTCCCATATATATGAAGGGCAATTCCCCACCACAAGAGCTGGGCACTTCCTTAATATGTGTGGCAATAAACAAGATGCTGGGAGAACACCTGTCACACGGTTTCTGTGCATCAAGATGTCCGTAGAGAAATGCCACTGACTGGCACATTCCAGGCTGCAGGACGCACTGAAGTTTGGTACAACCACCACAAGGGCTTGGTGGGAAAGAACCAGAGTATAGGGTTTTCCCACTACTGGAGAGGGTGTTGAGTGAGGAAGCCCCTCGATTATTGAAAACACAAGAAATTCTGCAGATGGTAGAAATTCAGAGCAAAAAAATACTGGAAGAACTCAGCACATCAGACAGCATCTATAGAAAGGAATAAAGAGCCAACATTTCAAGCTGAGACCCTTCAGCAAGCCCTCAATTATTGTAGTAGTCTATCACCCCAGTGGTCACCTGAGTGGCAACAGTGCTATTGGTTTTAAGGACTATAATAGAACACTAATTAAAGCATTGACAATGAACGTAAGATTGCAAAGGGATTGCACAGTTTATTATTGTAAATATTTCTTTTTATGAATAAACCTTACTTCAATGTAAAATTTCTCAGCAGGGAAATGGACAGACAATGGTTTCACATAGACTAATCTAGATGAAAGAGTCTACCCAAAATGTTGACTGTCCATTTTCCTCCATGGATTCTAAGTTCCTCCAGTTTTCTCTTGCGTTGCTATAGGTTCCAGTCTCTCGTGCCTCCCCATTATATGTAAAGGACACCTCCCCAGTACATGTGAAGGACAATTCACTGGTACATATGGTGGGTAAATTCCCAGAGCATGTGCTGGGCAATTGATAAGGTGTTTGATAATGTCCCTCGTTATTCAGAAAATGAAGATGAATGGAATCCAGGTGAATTTGGAAGTTTGGATTTGGAATCGGCTTATCTAGAAAAGACAGAGGATAGGTGTGGAAGAATATTATTCTGGCTGGAGGTCCATGACCAAAGGGGTTCCGCAAGGATCGGTGCTGGGACCTCTGATGTTTGTGGTATGTTGTATATGGGTGATATGGATGAAAAGCAGGTTGATGTATGACACTAATACTGATGGACTGTAAAGGACTATCAAAGAATACAGTGGGACATAGATCAATTACAGTACATATATAGGGAGAGAAGTGATAGATGGAGATTAAACAAGTGAAGTGTGTGGTGTTGCATTTCGGGACATCAAATGAAAGAAGAAAGTACACAATCAATAGTCGACCAACTAAAAGCAGAGGACATCCTGGAGTCCCCGTCCATAGCTCACAGAAAATGACCTCGCAAGTGGATAAGGTGTATGTCATGCTTATCCTCACTGGTTGTGTTGCTGAGTATAACAGTAGTGAAGTTAAACTTGGGATATTCTCCCAGACTTAGAGGATTAAGCGGAGACCTGATAAATGTTTTTAAAATCATGAGAGCTATAGATGGGGTAGACAGTTGAAATTTTTTCTACAGCGTAGAAATGTCAAACACCAAAGGATATGTTTTAAGCTTAGAGGAGGAAAACTTAAAGGGAATAGCAGATGCCAAGAATGGGTTACCAAGTGTAGCAGTGGAAACAGGCAGTTTGGTGGAGTTTAAGAGACAGACACATGAATATGAAATGAATGGAGGAATATGGAAGATGCACAGTCTGTTGTAATTGTGTAATTCATCGCAACATTTTACAGCCAGTGACTTTTCTCAAGCATGACTCTGCTATCAAAAAAGAACTAAAGATCATCCATTAAATGGCGGAATATTTCTCCAGTTATGAAGAGTTTTCTTGGTTCTTCACACCGAAGTTTTCTGGCTGTCAAAAGAATGCTGCTTAAAAAGTTTCTTTGATCTTTTTGACACTGTAGCATAATTTTTGCTCAAGGACTACAAGAGCTGGGGAAACAAGTTTAAATTTCTATGTGGAGATGTGGCATGCCTAGTCAATCTGTATGACTAAATGACCATTCTAAATATGAAACTGCCGGGTCATAATTTCAATTTAATTCAGGCAAAATGTCCAGTTTTTTTTATCAGAAAATTGGAAATATATAAGCAGAACGTTGGAAGAATGTTCTCACAATATCCCTGCATGGAAAGTATGACACGCTCTTTCACAGATAGTGATTTGCAAGAGTACTGCTTACACCTGCAGTCACTGAAGAAGAATTTTCAGAATTGATTCAAGGATTTAAATGATCTGGAAGTTCTGGACGAGGTAGCTAACCAACTTCTTTGCAAGGCGGAAGAACAGGAAGAGAGCTTGCAAGAAGAAGTTATCAAAATTTAGAACAATGAAGAAGCAAAAACGCTTTTCAAAAATGGCGGCTTTTGTGGAATGTGGCTATATTGTCACATGAAGTTTTCTGGTCTTTGGAGAAGAGCCAAACTAGTCATCATTGCATTTCCATACTCCTACCTTGTTGAAAGAGGCTTCAGTGCAGTGAACCACATACTCACTAAAAACAGAAACCACTTGGTCACTGTTACGCATGGTGACTTAAGGCTGTCACAATTTGAACCAGATATTTCAAATCTCGCTAAAAGCCATCGAGCTAAAGGATACAGTGATATCAAATCTGCTGTACAATGCACAGGTACTGTGTAAGCTAGGTTTCAAGAAAAATAAAAATTTATAGCACTATAATTTTTCTCATGTTAGTAGTATCTGGTAGAAATGCTTTTACATGATGGGGGTGCCGGAAAGTGTATTGTTCCTAAGAGGAGCATTGGCAAGTATGAAGATGCTTTAGAGAGGCGTTGGGTCAGAAAAAGGTTGGGACACACTGTTCTAGACCTTTTATTAGAGGCAGTTGGATAAATGACACAGGATATGTGTCACGGCTGTTTTTAATATTTTGTTAGTTTTGTGGGTTCTGGACCCTCATGACTATATTTATGTTCATGGAAAACATACCTACTGAGTTTGATGGATAAAACACCCACACAAGAGCTTGCAAACTACGTATAACTAGGATCTTCATGCTGTACATAATGCCATACAGCAGGTGATTGATATTAACAATTACAATGTTTGTACCAATCTAGAACAGCCCTGAAAAAGCAGTAGTAAAGCATGTCTAGATGTAGGGTGGTTGGTAAACACTCAACAGAATGCAGGGAGACCACGTGTACAGCAAAGAGCTAAGGATTAGAAGAAAGAACAGGAAGGAGAAGTAGGAGTCAGCTTGGGTGAATGAATGATGATGCCCCTTCATGCAGAGTAAAGCACAACAGTTCAGACACTATCAGTGGAATGGCCAATGACAGAGGGAAGGATAGGACTTGGAAGTCTGGTTGCAAGTCCTTGTATCAAAATGGAACTAGTTACTTCAGGATAGTTTGTGCACTGATAGTGTCTGAAATGTTGTGTGTTAAGCTGCACGATGGCGCATCTTCATTCTTACTGCACTCCTGTTTCTCCCTTAATGCTTGACTAGATCTCAGTTCTTGGGTTATCTAAAGAGGGAATGAATGTTGTTGTGGCAGGGTGAAGGATTTCTGCACACTAACTAGTCGGGAGCATTATATAGAGTAAATGAGGGTGCTAAGGGTCTACCAAAGGTATATCAGCTGCTGTTTTAATTATTGGATGGATGAAAATGGCTCGGAATGCAGATTTACTTTGGTTTTATATTGAAGAAGATACTGAGAAGCAAAAACTGAAGGCCACGACAGAAACTTTTATGCAATAGGTTTTTTTTTACTCTATTTATATTCATTTATAGTATCCGGGCAAATTTGCATTGAAGGCTTATCCTTAATTGCCAGGCCCTGCTCTCTGCCATCAGGTAGAAGGCCTAAAGTGCAAAGTAAATTTATTGGCAAATTACTTACGTGTCAGCATTTATAATTCTGAGATTCATCTCCTTGTGGCGATCGTAGTAAATACAAAAACCACAATAGAATCAATGAAAGACCACACACAACAGGGTGGACAACAACCAATGTCCAAAAAAAACAACAAACTGTGCAAATGCAAAAAAAAAAGAGAAAATAACAATAATAATTACAATAATCAAACAAATAAATACAGGAATATTGAGAACATGAGATGAAGAGTCTTTGAGGGTGAAGCCATAGGTTGTGGGGACAGCTCAGTGATGGGCAAGTGATGTTGAAAGAAGTTATTCCCTCTGGTTCAAGAGCCTGATGGTTCAGAGGTAGTAACTTTTCTGTAACCTGGTGGTATGGGTCCCGAGGTTCTTGTACCTTCTTCCTGATGGCAGCAGCAAGAAGAGAGCACAACCTAAATGATGGTAGTCCTTGATGATGGGTGCTGCTTTCATGCACTATGTTTTGTAAGCTTTTCAGTACAAGGGTATTGGTGTTTCCCCCTGACCTGTTGAATATTTCCAGCTGTTGCTGTTTTTTATTTCTGTTAGATGTTATGGACTGTTTGAAATGCAGTCTTGTTATGGGGTATTACAATGCAAGTCATGTATGTTTACAACATACTGCTTTAGCAGTATCGTTCTATAGCATTATATAGTTTATTTACAATGGTGTATTGGATTATTTCCCAAGATGCAATGAAAATGTGTGTAATTTGCATATTCGAAGAATTCCTATTAACCACACAGAAATGTGCTGCTTAGAACCAATTAACATTAAAACTGCAAAGTAAATCGGATGCTTTGATAATCATCTGCATATTGTATAAACCAAAATGGACTTGAGCTTTTATTACCTTAGAGTCAATCATGTTCAGTGCTGGCATGATCCTTCATTCTCATGCACGGTGATGGGTCTCTGGCTCAATGAATTTTATTGTTCCTTTGAGTGATAAGACAGACTAAACCGATTCCTATAAAATGTTGCACTTCATGCAGAAAACACATTGAATCTCATCTCACAATAAAATTTATCTAAATCAGTGAATAAAGGAAAATTTGTCAACTGCAGGTGTTATAAAGAAAATATATTGGAAGCAATTTTCTTCCAATATAACTGAACAAAACAAGCTTGTGGGAAGGGATGTATAGTCACTAGAGAATTTTAAGGAAAGGAAAGAGAATATGGGTTTGATAAGAACTCATTCTGTGATAATGCATGGCCAATAATTCAAAAGCGGTCTCATCAGAATGACATGGTCACATTATTTCAAATGTCCCTGCTTTCATTCATGCTATTAAAATTCCATTGTGAGTGATCATTTTGATCAGAATTGTAAAGAAGTGAGATTTCTATACTACAATTTTCATCTCATTTAATTTCAATTACACAATTTTAGAAGAGATTGAAATGTATGTGGTGGCATTAATTCACTTTTCACCCACCATTTACCGGCAACAATTCATCGTCACTTATGGCGGGCTCTTCATTCACAGCTGTGAGCCAAATGCAGGCAGGGCCCAGATTCAGCAATACGAGGAAGAATGCCTGGAATTCCAGTGCACCCAGTATAAACCTGCTATTGCAGCTTTTTGATAGCGTTTCCCATCCCCTCCCTCTTCAAAGGGACAGGATTTGCACAAACTGGAGACTGAATAATCACAACACACACAAAATGCTGGTGGAACTCAGCAGGCCAGGCAGCATCTATAGGGAGAAGCGCTGTCGACGTTTTGGGCCGAGACCCTTCGTCAGGACTAACCGAAAAGAAAGATAGTAAGAGATTTGAAGGTAGTGGGGGGAGGGGGAAATGCAAAATGATAGGAGAAGACTGGAGGAGGTGGGATGAAGCTAAGAGCTGGAAAGCTGATTGGTGAAAGTGATACAGAGCTGGAGAAGGGAAAAGATCATTGGACGGGAGGCCTTGGGAGAAAGAAAGGTAGGGGGGAAGCACCAGAGGGAGATGGAGAACAGGCAGGGTGATGGGCAGAGAGAGAGAGAAAAAAAACAAACAACTAAATATGTCAGGGATGGGGTAAGAAGGGGAGGAGGGGCATTAACGGAAGTTAGAGAAGTCAATGTTCATGCCATCAGGTTGGAGGCTACCCAGCCAGTATATAAGGTGTTGTTCCTCCAACCTGAGTTTGGATTCATTTTGACAATAGAGGAGGCCATGGATAGACATATCAGAATGGGAATGGGACGTGGAATTAAAATGTGTGGCCACTGGGAGATCCTGCTTTTTCTGGCAGTCCGAGCATAGGTTTTCAGCAAAACGGTCTCCCAGTCTGCATCGGGTCTCACCAATATATAAAAGGCCACACCGGGAGCACCGGACGCAGTATACCACACCAGCCGACTCACAGGTGAAGTGTCGCCTCACCTGGAAGAACTGTCTGGGGCCCTGAATGGTGGTGAGGGAGGAAGTGTAAGGGCAGATGTAGCACTTGTTCCGTCTACAAGGATAAGTGCCAGGAGGGAGATCGGTGGGAAGGGATGGGGGGGGGGGGGTGGATGAGTGTACAAGGGAGCCGTGTAGGGAGCGATCCCTGTGAAAAGCAGAAAGAGAGGGGGAGGGAAAAATGTGTTTGGTAGTGGGATCCCGTTGGAGGTGGCGGAAGTTACAGAGAATTATACGTTGGACCTGGGGGCTGGTGGGGTGGTGGGTAAGGGGAACCCTATCCCGAGAGACGCATCTCTCCCATTTCCCGCACATCCGCCACCCCACTCAGGATAGGGTTCCCCTTGTTTGTATTTTCCAATATTGTTTCCAGGTGCTCTTTCTGATGCCCCAAGCTATCTTTTACTCCAGTCTAATGTCTTCCACGTTGGCCCACACTTTCACAGCTCTGTCCCCATTTGTGGTCCAAGTGCCATATACATCACTTCCATTGTCCTGACAAGTGTGCTGCTCATCTCCAAAGTAACACAGAGCAGTTACCAACCTGCTTCATACACTGGGCTTCTGAAAAGCAAGTTGGGGAATGTGAAATACACTACACTGCCAAATAAAGAAACACTAAATCAGTGAAGATGGATCATGAAACTCAGAGAGAAGGGATGGAAGGGAAATGTTTGCGCAAAAGGTTTAGGAAATAGATGGACACAGAGATCTCACAGTAATAAAATGCATGACAGCCAAAGAGGCATTGATTCTACTAAAATAGCTAAGGCTCCTGAGTGTCCTTTAGCTTCATCCCTAGCTATTTCAGCCCTATTTTTGGCATTTGTGTGTGTTGCTCTATAACTTTTCTTATGTGCAATACTTTACAATTGTTCACATAAAATTTGGTCTGCTGTTGTTCTTGCAATGTTGCTTGCCAAAATATGTAGCTACTGTAATAGTTCTACTTTAACACAAATAAATTGTGGATCCCTCTTGCAATGCAGTTTATGAAAGCCACGGAAACTGTACCAACACATTGTTGTCCAGTCTTTGCTGAAGACTGCAGCTCCAAACCTCAGACTCTAATCTATAATTAAGTTAAAATAAAGCTGTTCTACAACTATTCCTTTAAGCCAGTCTTGTCTATTCCTACAAGAGATTATAGTACCTGGAAGAAGATGTGCTTCTGCTAACAAGTCATCCAATTAAACCTTTTCTCAATTCCTAAATGAATAATTGGATCCTTTTCTGCTGTTAGGTCATTATAGGAATGTTGAAAGGATTTCTCGTCTAAAGCACACTAGTTAGTGACTATCTCAAGCCAAAAATAATGGCACTTGTTGGTTTCACTAATTGCCTGCTCCAAGGTCTAATATTTTTCTTTCTTTGTATTCCCATTCTCTGCTAATTGGCTGATTATATCCACTAATATATTTTGAAGTGTATTACTTGCTTTTTCCAGAGAATAAATTTATCAGCTTTGAGATTATTCCTTCTAAATTCACAACATTCCTCAGGCCATAATGATCACATCTACCACAAAGAAATAATATTGAGGTAAAGAAAGAAAATGGTGAGTATCACAAGCCTCACATTACTAGCATGCGAGCAAAGTCATTCTGCATGGATTCCACAATTAACACAGCTCCAAATGTGCAGTAAGCTCTTCAGGCCATTGTTACCATTTTCTTTATATGTCATCCTCAGCAGTATGAATCAGATCATTCAAGACTATTCATAGTTATTATTAAACATCAGGATAGCAGATTGCAAATTTTGACAGATGCACACTGTCTATTAACACAAAAGATTACTGTAAACAAATCTATTTTATGATGTATTAATAATGACTACTGGAAATAAAGGAGAAGTAAGCATGATCTTTCACTGAAAGCAAGAATTCCATCATTTGTTCAGCTACAAAGCAGCTTATTAGAAAATCTACAGCACAATACAAGCCTTTCGGCCCACAAAGCTGTGCCAAACATGTCCTTACCTTAGAACTACCTAGGCTTACCCATAGTCCTCGATTTTCTAAGCTCCATGTATCCATCCAAGAGTCTCTTAAAAGACCCAATCGTTTCCCCCTTCACGGCCGCTGCCAGCAGCCCATTCCACACACTCACCACTCTCTGCATAAAAAACTTACCCCTGACATCTCCTCTCTACCTGCTTCCAAGCACCATAAAATTATGCCCTGTCAGGCTAGCCATTTCAGACCTGGAAAAAGCCTCTGACTATCTACATGATCATTATCTTATACACCTCTATCAGGTCACCTCTCATCCTCTGTCACACCAAGGAGAAAAGGCTGAATTCACTCAACCTATTCCAATAAGGCATGCTCTTCAATCCAGGCAACATCCTTGTAAATCTCCTCTGCACCCTTTCTATGGTTTCCACGTCCTTCCTGTAGTGAGGCGACCACAACTGAGCACAGTACTCCAAATGGGGTCTGACCAGGGTCCTATATAGCTGCAACATTACCTCTCAGCTCTTAAACTCAATCCCATGATTGATGGCCAATGCACCGTATGCCTTCTTAACCACCAAGTCAACCTGCGTAGCAGCTTTGAGTGTCCTATAGTCTCAGACCCCAAGATCCCTTTGATCCTTTGCACTGCCAAGAGCCTTTCACAAAGCCATGCTGAATATTCCTATTCATCTTATGCCTCTCCAAATGTTCATAAATCCTGCCTCTCAGGATCTTCTCCATCAACTTACCAACCACTGAAGTAAGACTCACTGGTCTATAATTTCCTGGGCTATCCCAACTCCCTTTCTTGAATAAGGGAATAACATCCGCAACCCTCCAATCCTCCAGAATCTCTTCCGTCCTCATTATTAATGCAAAGATCATTGCCAGAGTCTCAGCAATCTCCTCCCTTGCTTCCCATAGTAACCTGGGGTACATCCTGTCCGGTCCCGGTGACTCATCCAACTTGATGCTTATTGTTTTTGTAACATAAATATCTGGGACCAATTATCAACGTCAGCAAGACCAAGGAGTTTATTATTGAAACCAGACGTCCATGAGTTAGTCCTCATCTGAGGATCTGAGGTGCAGAGGGTCAGCAACTATAAACTCTGTGGTATTATTATTTCAGAGGACCTGCCCTGGGCCCAGCATGTAAGTGCAATTACGAATACTATCTTTCTTTTACCTTAAAATTTTGCTAAGATTTGGCATGACATCTAAAACTTTGACAAACTTCCATCGATGTGTGTTGGAGAGTATATTGAATATGTGCATCACAGCCTGATATGGAAACACCAGTTCCCTTGAACAGAAGGTCCTTCATAAAATAATGGAGATGGCCCATCATGGGTAAAGCACTTCCTGCCATCGAGCACATGTCTCAGGGAAACAGCATCCATCATCAGGGATCCCCACCACCCAGGTCATGCTCTCTTCTCGCTTCTGCCATCAGGAAGAAGGAGTGGGAGCCTCAGGACACATGCCATCAGGTTCAGGAATGGTTATTACCTTTCAACATCAGGCTCTTGAGCCAAAGGCAATAACTTCACTTGCCCCATTATTGAAATGTTCCCAAAACCTCACATTCAAGGACTCTTCATCTCATGCTCTCAATATTTATTGCTTGCTTGCTTGCTTATTTATTTATTTATTTATTTGTTTGTCTATTTATTTATTTATAATTTATTTCCTTTTGTACTTGTATGGTTTGTTTCCTTTGCAGACTAGTTGAACTCCCATTGATGTAGTCTTTTATTGATTCTATTATGGTTATTATTCCATTATTGGTTTATTGAGTATGCCTACAAGAAAATGAATCTCAGGGTGGTATATGGTGACATATATATATAATTTGATAGTAAACTTACTTTGAACTTTAATGGCTTAGCATTGCCAGTCTGCTACATGACAACTATTTCTGCCACAGCAGCACGTTTTCTTATTGATTTTTTGTGCATTTCTACAACACTACAACAAAAAAAAGCGCAAGACCAAAATAAGAGATTAATACAGTGCAAGATAACCACACAATGATAATATGGTTCAAAATAATGATAAAAAAGCACCCAAACTAAAGTTGTGGAAAGTTAGTACCCACCGCCCTGCAAGAAAAAAAATCCAGACCAACAACAGCAAGATGTAGGAAATATAAATCAGAACATTCAAACCCCCAAAACTGTACATGAAAATAAGAGCAAAAGAGAATGATGCCTACTACCAAGAAAAAAAGCTGAAAGTAAGGGACTGAAAAAAAAACTTACTCTAAGGAAGAGTTATGAAAATATTCAAGAAAAGGTCCCCACACCTTATGAAACTTTATGTTCGAATTAAGAAGTGAGTAGTGAATTTTTTCAAGGTCTAAACAGGACATAATATCATTAAGCCATTGAGCATGAGTGGCTGGGGCAACATCTCTCCACCTAAGAAGAATTAAATGTCTAGCCAGAAGAGAAGCAAAAGATAATGTTCGACGTTTAGTCGGACTCAAATGTATATCTGTCTCAGCCAAGGAACCAAAAAGAGCAATCAGAGGGCTAGGTTCTAAGTGGCAATTCAGAATATGGGATAGGGTTAGGAAAACATCTCTGCAAAATTTCTCTAGACTAGGGCAGGTCCAGTACATATGAATAAGAGAAGCCTCGCCACTTTTGCACTTGTCACAAACAGGACTAATGTTACAGTAAAATCTGGACAATTTAGATTTGGACATGTGAGCCCTATGTACAATCTTAAACTGTCAAAGACAGTGGCGAGCACAAAGAGAAGTTGAGTTATCTGACTTGAGAATTGAGTCCCAGACCACATCAGATAAGGAAATATTTAAGTCATGCTCCCAAGCCATTCTAATTTTATCAAAGGGGGCACGCCGTAAAGGCACTAATTTATTACAAATAAAAGGTATTAAACCCTTACCCAGTGGATTAATAGAAAGAAACAAGTCCACAGTGTTTTTCTCAGGCATCTCAGGAAAGTTGGGTAATAAAGGATTAATGATGTGTCTGATTTGGGGATACCTAAAGAAATGGGCATTAGTCAGATTAAACTTTGCAGACAGTTGTTGAAAAGATGCAAAACGATTATCAATGAAAAGATCTTCGAAATGCCTAATGCCCTTTCTGTACCAATCATAAAATGATGAATCTTGCATAGAAGGAAAAAAAAAGATGATTATGTAAAATAGGACTAGAAAGGGAAAAACCATGGAAACCATTAAATTTCCTAAACTGGACCCATATTCACAGAATATGTCTGACAAGAGGGTTAACAATTAGTCTAGGCAAACTACAAGGGAGAGCAGATCCAAGAAGTCCAGAAATAGAGAGATCTTTAGAAGAGTTCAGCTCCATTGCTACCCATTTAGGGCAGTCAGACTGGCTATGAAAATAGGACCAGAAGATAAGACATCGAATATTAGCTGCCCAATAGTATAGATGAAAATTAGGTAAAACCATGCCATCTTCTTTGTAGCACATATTAATGGTTGGTCTTGGCTGTCAAATCTTAAGGCTTGACTTCCTGAACGTAGGTGACAATTCCTCCATCTCTGCCGCATCTGCTCTCAGGACGATGCTTTCAAAGAAAGAAACTTCCTTTCCTCCACAATCAATGCTGCCCTCAACTGCATTTCCTCCATTTCGTGCACGTCTGCGCGCACCCCATCCTCCTGCCACCCCACCGGGGATAGGGTTCCTCTTGTCCTCACCTACCACCCCACCAGCCTCCACGCCCAGCACATAATTCTCCGTAGCTTCTGCCATCTCCAATGGGATCCCACCAGCAAGCACATCTTTCCCTTCTCTGTACTTTCTGCTTTCCACAGGGATTACTCCCTACATGACTCCCTTGTCCATTCATATCTCTCCACTGACCTCCCGTCTGGCACTTAACCTTGCAAGCAGAACAAATTCTGCACCTGCTCCTACACCTCCTCCCTCACTGCCACTCAGGGCCGCAAACAGTCCTTCCAGGTGAGACGACACTGCACCTGTGAGACTGTTAGGGTCATCTACCATATCCAGGGCTCCCAGTGTGACCTCCTGTATATTTGTGAGACCCGACATAGATTGGAAGACAGCTTTGCTGAGCGCCTGCACTTTTTACTGCTAGAAAAAGGGGGTGTCCCAGTGGCCACCCATTTAAATTCCTCTTCCCATTCCCATTCTGACATGTCAGTCCATGGCCTCCTCTACTGTCACAATGAGGCCACACTCAGGTTGGAGGAACAACACCTTATATACTGACTGAGTCGCCTCCAAACCTGAAGGTATGAACATCGATTTCTCAAACTTTCGATTATGTTGCCTCCCCCCTTCACCATTCCCCATCCCCTTTTCCCCCTCTCACCTTATCTCCTTACATGCCCGTCACCTCCTTGTGGTGCCTTTTCCCCTTTTCTTTCTTCCATGGCCTTCTGTCCTCACCAGTCAGATTCCCCCTTCTCCAGCCCTGTATCTCTTTCATCAATTAACTTCCCAGCTCTTTATTTCACCCTCCCTCCTCCCAGTTTAACCATTCACCTTGTGTTTCTTCCTCCCCTGCTCCCAACCTTACTCTGACTCCTCATCTTTTTTTCTCTGGTCCTGATGAAGGATCTGGGCCCTAAGCATCGAATTTACTCTTTTTGCATAGCCGCTGCCTGACCTGTTGAGGTCCTCCAGTGTGTAGTGTGTGTCGCTTGGATTTCCGGCATCTGCAGGTTGTTTGTAGGTGAAGATGCTGAAATTTGATGTTTAAGGTTTAGATAACAACAGTTCATGCAATATTAGTTAAGCTGGATGTTGGTTACCTTGAAGCAAGCGTCACCCTCACAACATCTAAAAAACATTGATTGGCAGCTAAATCTGTTAAACAAGCTGTCAAACCTGTCAGAAACTATTAACATTTCTGACATTTTGAAGCATTCAAAAGCATTTACAAACACTTTAAAAGTCAATGAAAAATCAATTACTGTGAAATTTACTAAAAAATGAAAATCTAAGACACACCATTGCATGCGAAAACATAAAAAAGATGAGAAACATGAAGCTTTTTGAATAAAAAAAAGGGATTAGTAATCTTCCTCTTGTACATATTCTTTCCTGGTGAAGTTAAAATTATTCCCGTGCCGGCTCTGAATTGGCATAGGTTTCTCTTGTGTAAATTAAGTTCTGGGGAATTTCTGCAACCTTTGTGCCTTGTTAACAAAATGAGACCAGAATGTTTGGGGCCTCTGCAATCACACATATATATGCAGGCATCCCAAATCTGTTAACATTTACTTGGAATTGCAAAGTTTACCCACAAGATCTAGGGACATATGTTTCGCCATCTTGCATGGTTGAAGTGAGGCCCTCCATTTGCAGTGCTGTATGCTCTCAAACCAATGTCAACATTTACCGAGCTCTCAAAGAACAAACCTCGCCTGAGCTCATCCCTACATAATTACTTTGCTCTGTACTGATAGTGTTTAATCAACATTACCACTAGGTCATTTTAGAATGACAAAAATAATACACTTTATTCTTCCAGCTGACTCATAAGGCAGTGCTGCAGCATACAATACAATTTTATTGCAGAGAACCTTTAATTGCATTTAAAAGATGATCACGGGATGCATGGCTTACACTTATTTTCATGAATGCCACCTTCAGTTTCAATCTGCTCTACATTCTAATCCAATCCTTCCTGAACTACTCAATGGCAGAAGACAGTGAAGATAGTATCTAAATTTTGCCAATGAGGTGCTCTTGGTATTAAATTAATTCCTCAGTCTCTGAACAGGCAGGAACTTGTCAGTTCAATATCCCTCTTATATCCAGTAATAATGAGAGTTGACAAGAGTGTCTGGATGAGGCTTTAATCTATGAATGACACCTGCACCCAGTCCGTATCCTGATATGATGTTGATCATTGTGACAGAAAACACTTACTTGAGGTCCTTGAGCTAGTTCCAGATAATATAGTTCAGATTTCAAGATGGCCGCACAAAATGTCTTCACCAGAAATCAGCCACACACACTGGGATCCCACAGTTGAGGTCTGAAGTGCTCCACGGTTGAAGGTCAGCAGTCCCGGAGATCAAGTCAGCAGGCTCCAAGGAGACCAGCAATCTTCAAGTTGTGAGTCCCAGGTTAGAGGTCTGTACTGATGGGAGTCACGAGGGTTAGTGACCTTCTTTCCCCCCCACCCACCCCCAACCCTGGGGTCGAGACCTGAAGGTCAAAACCGTGGTTGGCAAGCCCGAAGGTTGATGTCCAGAGGTCAGCAAAGTCCAGAAGGGAAAGCTGAAGGTTGAAGTCCAGAATGGGGTGGTGTCTGTGTGTGTGTGTGTGTGTGTGTGTGTGTGTGTGTGTGTGTGTGTGTGTGTGTGTGTGTGTGTGTGTGTGTGTGTGTGTGTGTGTGTGTGTAAAGGATTGTGCTATTGCTTTGTTTGGCTGCTGTTGAGTGTTGGTAATGCAATATATTTCATTTGTATGTTTCAAAGTACATATGATAAATAACTCTGAACCTCAACCTGAATCTGAACCTGACCTAGGAGGGCTAGAAAGGAACATGGGGTGGTGGTAGAAGTCGATAGATTAGACACATTTAAGACACTCTTATATAAGCACATAGAGAATAAAAAAATGAGGATTGTGTGGGAGGGAAGGGTTAGATGGATCTTGGAGTAGGTTAAAAGGGTCAGCATAATGACATGTGCCGAAGGGCCTGTAGTGTGATGTACAGTTATGTTTTAACTTATGTCTTATATCTTATGTCTTATGTCTTATGTTCTAACTGTGGTGCACAGGTAACAGTGATTATGTAATATGATGCATTTGTTCAATCTTTTAAATGATTTCCAGGTATAGCTACATGGTTAAAAAGCTGTGTGAACCAAAGAGGGTTGGCTTTGTAAGTGGCTCATGTTAATGAAAACATCTCCTGAAAGAACGTAGGAATATAAAAAGTAGGAGCAGGAGTAGGCTGTCTGGCTCATCAAACAGTCTCCACCATTCAATATGGCTGATCTGCCTATGGATTCAATTCTACCTATCTGCCTTTTTCCCAAAACCCTTAATTCTCCGACAATGCAAAAGTCGATCTACCCCGTGTCTTAAATATATTTAATGAGGCAGCCTCTACTGCTTCCCGGGGCAAAGAATGACACAGATTCCCTCCTCTCTGGGGAAAGCCTCCATTTAAAATCTACTCTTGATGCTATTCCTTTAGTTCTATTCTCACCTACCAGTGAAAGCATCTTTACTTCCTCTATCTTATCTATCCATTTAATAATTGTATATGCTTCTATAAGATCTCCTCTCATTCTTCTGAATCCCACTAAGTATAGCCCCAGGCGAATCAATCTCTTCTCTTAGGATAACCCCTTCATCTTCTGAATCAACCTGGCAAACCTCCTCTGCACCACTTCTAAAGCCAGTTTATCCCTTCCTCCAGTAAGGAAACCAGAAATGTACACAGCACTGCAAGTGTGGTCTCACCTGTGTCCTGTGAAACCGCAGCATAACCCTCTGTCTCAACCAGGTGTCATCTTTGAAAAAAAGAGTTTTTTTTCGTCATTTAGTATGTGTACTGTGTTTTCTCAGTGTCACCTCATTGGTCTGCATTATCCTTGGATTGTTTACTTTTTATGTCTAATTGTTTGTCTGCATGAGCTCTAGTTTTTCACTTGATTTTGCAAGTGACTCATTTGGGATCATGGGGGTTGTTAAACTCTTCTTGTATTTATCACTTCTATTCAATTTGGGATAATTTAATTAGCACAGTATTTTCAACATATGGAATCCCTACATGCACCAGGGTGTATTTCAGGGAGCGTGCCAATGCCTCTTTATTGGGCTATTGTGGTTCCTTGTCGGGTGAAACTCAGACTGAGTTCTTTTATGTATCATCAGTGATATTTGTCTGTCAGGTTTCTGTATAGTTTGACTGAGCTCTTGTTAGTTTTCCTAGTTAATTCCTGTAAGAAATCGTTTGTTTTGTTTGAATTGTCCAACTCTCTGTGATTCCTGCTTTTGAGTCCACTAGTGACCCTTACACCTTCCTGTTCTTAAATTCAATCCCTCCAGCTATGAATGCCAGCATTCCATTTGCCTTCTTGATAATCTTTTGCTGCTGCAAACCAGCCTCTTGTAATCTATGCACAAGCACTCTCAATTCCCTCAGTACAACAGCATACTGTAAACTTTCACCACTCAAATAATAATCTTTGACTTTCCCCTCCAAAATGGATGACCACACATTTACCAATATTGCATCCCATCATTGTAGCCAGACCTTTTCTTACTCACTTAGATTCTTTGCAGAGTCACCATCAAACTAAGATATGCTATACTTGGTCTGCTCTTCCAACTCCTTAATGTATATTGTGAACAGTTGCAGGCTGAGCATTGATCCCTCTGGCATTCCACTTACCGTTGATTGCTAACCAGAAAAACATCAATTTACCCCAACTCTCTGCTGTTTATTAGTTAATCAGTCCTCTATCCAAGCAAATATGTTACAAAGAACAACACAGCACAGTACAGGCCATTCAGCCCACAATGTTGTGCCGACCCTTAAACCCTGCCCCCGATATAACCCTCCACCTTAAATCCCTCCACATACCTGTCTAGTAGTCTCTTAAATTTCACTAGTGTATCTGCCTTCACCACTGACTCAAGCAGTGCATTCCACGCACCAACCACTCTCTGAGTGAAACACCTTCCTCTAATATCCCCCTTGAACTTTCCTCCCCTTACCTTAAAGCCATGTCCTCTTGTACTGAGCAGTGGTGCCCTGGGGAAGAGGCACTGGCTGTCCACTCTATCTATTCCTCTTATTATCTTGTACACCTCTATCATGTCTCCTCTCACTCTCCTTCTCTCCAGAATAAAGCCCTACCTCCCTTAATCTCTGATCATAATGCATACTCTCTAAACCAGGCAGCATCCTGGTAAATCTCCTCTGTACCCTTTCCAATGCTTCCACATCCTCCTATTCTGAGGAGATCAGAACTGGACACAGTACTCCAAGTGTGGCCTAACTAGAGTTTTATAGAGCTGCATCATTACATCGCATCTCTTAAACTCTATCCCTCGACTTATGAAAGCTAACACCCCTTAAGCTTTCTTAACTACCCTATCTACCTGTGAGGCAACTTTCAGGGATCTGTGGACATGTACCCCCAGATCCCTCTGCTCCTCCACACTCCCAAGTATTCTGCCATTTGCTGTGTTCTCTGTGATGGAGTTTGTCCTTCCAAAGTGTACCACCTCACACTTCACTGGGTTGAACTCCATCTGCCACTTCTCAGCCCACTTCTGCATCCTATCAATGTCTCCCTGCAATTCCTATTACCCCGCAACTCCAAGCATCCTTATTTTATGGATAAGTCTTTTATGCAGCACCTTATCAAACACCTTCCAGAAATCCCAATATATGACGAACACAGTCCGAGTATGTGCTGGGGGCAGACTGCAGGCGTTGCCATGCTTCCAGCTTCGACGTTACATGTTCACAACTCACTACTCCTAACCTGGGAAATGTGAGATGAAACCGGAGCACCCAGAGAAACATCAAGTTGGCACGGGGAGAATGTACCAACTCTTTACAGACAGCAGCAGGAATTGAAAACTGATTTTCTGATTGCTGGCATTAAAAAGCGATGGGTTAACCACTATGCTACTCTGCTGCCCGCTGTACTCCACTGACTTTTCTAACACTTGCATTGCTTCCCTCTGAATTTCTGCCTGGATTCACATCCCCTTGCCATATTAGTTTGAGCCATTCCCAAAAGCATTAGCAAACAATTCCCCCCTAGGACATTAATCCCAGTCCTGCCCAGGTCTGGTTTGACCTGGTGCCATCTCCTCCAGAACCAGTTCCAATGCCCCAGTGTCTGCCTGTTCGTATGTCAAGTCAAGTCACTTTTTATTGTCATTTTGACCATAACTGCTGGTACAGTACGCAGTAAAAATGAGACAACATTTTTCAGGCCCATGGTGCTACATGAAACAATACAAAAACTACACTAGCTACAGACCTACACAGGACTGCATAAAGTGCACAAAACAGTGCAGGCAGTGCAATAAATAATAGGCAGTACAATAAAGACAATATGCACAATAGAGGGCAGTAGGTTGGTGTCAGTCTGATGGCTTGGTGGAAGGAACTGTTACACAGTCTGTCAAACCACATATTCATCCTAACTGTTCTACTATTCATTTGCTGACTAGCACATGTTACAAGTAACAATCCTGAGATAATTACATTTTTAATTTATCTCCCACCTCCCCCAAATTTGGCTTATAGGATCTCATTCCACTTTTTTTTCCTGTTATTGCTACCTCTATGTGCAAGAAAAAATGGCTGTTCATCCTTCTTTATCAGAATGCCCCGACATCTCTGACATGTCAGCAACCCAGCATGATAAGAGATGTTCCCTTTGTTCTATTTATCCATCTCCTACTCTCTGTGTCAGAACACCAACCTCTTACTGAATGTTAGCAAGATCACGGGGCTGACTGCTCACTTCAGCGGGAGGAAAGCGGAAGTCCATGAGCCAGTGCTCATCAGGGCTTCAGAGGTGCAGAGGGTCAGCAATTTTTAATTCCTTAATGTTATTTTATGGCTATCACAAGAGGGCACAGTTTTAAGCTGCTTGGAAGCAGGTAGAGAGGAGATGTCAGGGGTAAGTTTTTACACAGAGAGTGGTGAGTGCTTGGAATGGGCTGCTGGTGACGGTGGTGGAGGCAGAAATGCTAGGGTCTTTTAAGAGACTCCTGCATAGGTACATGGAGCTTAAAAATTAAAGGGCTATGGGTAACCCTAGGTAATTTCTAAAGTAAGTACATATTCAGCACAGCATTGTGGGCCGAAGGGCCTGTATTGCGCTGTAGTTTTTCTATGTTTCTATTCTATGTTTATTATTTCAGGGGACTTGTCCTGGACCCAGCACATAAGTACAATCATGAAGAAAGCACAGTAGCATCTCTACTTCCTTAGGAGTTTGCAAAGATTTGGCATAACATCTGAAACGTCGACAAAAGTCTGTAGATGTGTATTGATGGGCTGCATCACAACCTGGTATGGAATCGCCAACACCCTTGAATGGAAAATCCTACAAAAAGTTGTGGATATGGCCCAGTCCATCACACGTAAACCCTCCCCACCATTGAGCACATCTACACAGATTACTGTCACAGGAAAGCAGCATCCATCATCAGGAACCCCCATCACTCAGCTTTCATCTCTCTGCCATTTTCAAGAAGCAGGTACAGGAGCCTCAGGACTCACAACACCAGGTTCAGGAAGAGTTATTACCCTTCAACCACCAGGCTCTTGAACCAGAAGGGACAACTTCACTCAACTTCACTTCATCATTGAAATGTTCCTATAACTTATGGGGTCACTTTCAAGCACTCTTCATCTCATGTTCTCGATAATTATTGCTTATTTATTTATTATAATTATTTCTTTCTTTTTGTATTTGCACAGTTTGTTGCCTTCTAGCACACTGATTGTACGCAGAGTCAGTGTGGTCTTTCATTGATTCTATTATGGTTATTATCCTGTTATAGATTTATTGAATATGCAACCAAGAAAATGAATCTCACTGTTGTGTATGGTGACATATGTGTACTTTGATAATAAATTTACTTTGAACTTTGAACTTAAAAGGCTTAAAGGTTCAAAAGTGTCATTTATTTTCAACGTATACGACTTCTCCATGGATTGTCACCTTGTCGTGGTGGAGAAGCTTGTGTGGTCCTGAGATCCCAAGAGCAATGCCGTCTGGAGCTATGCTCCTGGTAGGGTCACCCATGGCGGTAAGGTCGAGGGTGAGGTCTCAGACAAAGAACAATCCAACCAAGACCTCAACGGTGGAACGAAGTTACTTTGAACTCAACGGCTGTGAAGGTGGATGAAGTCTGCAACAAATCCATCAGCTTCAATTGTCATGGTTTCTATGCCATTGGAATCAGTTGGTTGATTTGTGAAGTATCATGTGCTTCTTGGAGTGCAACATCAAGTACACGTTAAACAAATACACGCACAGGAGTCTTTGTTCTGTGGGCCATGTCTTCAAGTGATCAACAGAACGAAGACCAGCATTCTCGACCTTGAGGGATAGCCACGATATAACTCTCAAATCTTTCTTCTCTGTGTACCCATGATACCAAGAAAGAAAACGTCAGCACGATCTTCAACCCTCAAAACCCCCCTCCCCACAAAAAAACAACAAAAATGGAACAGGCACATCGACCCCCGAATACACAAAAAAACGAGAATGATCGGGCGAAAAACACAAAATAAAAGTCAAGTTAAGTCAAGTCACTTTTATTGTGGTAAAGTACATAGTAAAAATGAGACAACGTTTTTCAGGACCATGGTGTTACATGACACAGTACAAAATCTAGACTGAACTACGTAAAAAACAACACAGAGAAAAAAAACACACAACAACTACACTAGACTGCAGACCTACCCAGGACTGCATAAAGTGCACAAAACAGTGCAGGCATTACAATAAATAATAAACAGGACAATAGGGCAGTAAGGTGTCAGTCCAGGCTCTGGGTATTGAGGAGCCTGATAGCTTGGGGGAAGAAACTGTTACATAGTCTGGTCTTGAGATCCCGAATGCTTTGGTGCCTTTTCCCAAATGACAGGAGGGAGAAGAGTTTGTATGAGGGGTGCGTGGGGTCCTTCATAATGCTGTTTGCTTTGTAGATTCAGCATGTAGTGTAAATGTCCGTAAAGGCAGGAAGAGAGACCCTGATGATCTTCTCAGCTGACCTCACTATCTGCTGCAGGGTCTTGCGATCTGAGATGGTACAATTTCCGAACCAGGCAGTGATGCAGCTGCTCTGGATGCTCTCAATACAACCCCTGTAGAATGTGATGAGGATGGGGGGGGGGGGTGGGAGATGGACTTGCCTCAGCCTTTGCAGAAAGTAGAGACACTGCTGGGCTTTCTTTGCTATGGAGCTGGTGTTGAGGGACCAGGTGAGATTCTCCGCCAGGTGAACACCAAGAAATTTGGTGCTCTTAACGATCTCTACAAATGATCATTACCGATGTCATTGTTCAGCGGGGAGTGGTCACTCCGTGCCCTCCTGAAGTCAACAGTCATCTCTTTTGTTTTGTTCACATTCAGAGACAGGTTGTTGGCTCTGCACCAGTCTGTTAGCCGCTGAACCTCCTCTCTGTAAGCTGACTTGTCGTTCTTGCTGATGAGACCCACCACGGTTGTGTCATTGGCGAACTAGATGATGTGATTCGAGCTGTGTGTTGCAGCACAGTCGTGGGTCAGCAGAGTGAACAGCAGTGGACTGAGCACACGGCCCTGGGGGGCCCCCGTGCTCAGTGTGATGGTGTTGGAGATGCTGCTCCCGATCCAGACTGACTGAGGTCTCCCAGTCAGGAAGTCTAGGATCCAGTTGCAGAAGGAGGTATTCAGGCCCATTGGGCTCAGCTTTCCAATCAGTTTCTGAGCGATGATTGTGTTGAATGCTGAACTGAAGTCTATGAACAGCATCTGAACGTATGTGTCTTTTTTGTCCAGGTGAGTTAGGGCCAGGTGGAGGGTGATGGCAATGGCGTCGTCTGTTGAGTGGTTGGGATGGTACGCAAACTGCAGGGGGTCCAGTGAGGGGCTCAGCAGGGTCTTGATATGCTTCATGACGAGCCTCTCGAAACACTTCATGATGATGGATGTGAGTGCAACGGGATGGTAGTCATTTAGGCGGGACACTGAAGACTTCTTCAGCATGGGGACGATGGTGGCGGCCTTGAAGCACGTTGGAACGGTGGCGCTGCTCAGGGAGATGTTGAAGATGTCAGTGAGAACATCTGCTAGCTGGTCTGCACATCCTCTGAGCACTCTACCAGGGATGTTGTCTGGTTCAGCAGCCTTCCATGGGTTGACCCTACACAGGGTTTTTCTCACTTCAGCCACGGTGAGACACAACAGCTGGTCATTTGTAGGAGGGGTGGACTTCCTTGCTGCCACGTCCTTTTCCGCCTCAAAATTGGCATAGAAGTTATTCAGCACATCTGGGAGGGAGGCATCACCTGCACAGTCAGGTGATGTTGTCCTGTAATTGGTGATGTCCTGGATGCCCTTCCACAAGTGCCATGTGTGCATGCTTTGCCCCTCTGATGGCTCGGGACAGTTTGGCCCTCGCTGTTGTTAGAGCTGCCTTGTCACCTGCTCTGAAGGCAGAGTCGCGGGTCCTCAGCAGCGCACGCACCTCTGCAGTCATCCATGGATTCTGGTTAGTGTGTACAGTGATGGTCTTGGACAGGGTAACATCATCAATGCACTTGCTGATGTAGCTGGTCACTGACGCTGTGTACTCCTCTAAGTTGGTAGAGTCGCCATCGGTTGCAGCCTCCCTGAACATGTGCCAGTCAGTGTGCTCAAAGCAGTCTTGAAGAGCAGAGATGGCTCCTGCTGGCCAAGTTTTCACCTGCTTCTGAACTGGTCTGGAGCGCCTGGCGAGCGGTCTGTATGCTGGGATTAGCATAACAGAGATGAGGTCTGAGTAACCGAGGTGGGGGCATCGGGGATGTTTGTATAAGCAAGGTCCAATGCGTTCTCCCCCCACGTTGCAAAGTCCACATACTGATGGAATTTGGGGAGCACTGACTTAAAGTTCGCGTGGTTAAAATCACCAGTGACAATAAACAGTCCATTTGGGTGTAAGATCGATAAAAGTCTATATTTGAAAATGCAAAAACCTGGGCAACATACTCCCAGCACAACGGCAGGCTCTCCTCTCTCCAGTAGCATAGCAGAATGATCCTGTGCGATCAAAAGGCAGGCACCCTCAGAGTTCACCTCAATCATTGCTCCAATCGGCACATAATGGAAGCTTTAATTGCCCAAATGAAGTCAAACATCAGCTCATGCTATCCCACTGCCTGCCCTCTGAGGTTTGCACATGCTGCCTTCGTCTCCCAGAATGCTCTCGGAGACTGCAGAGTGCTGCAACATCCAAACAAACTCCAAATAGCAAATTACAGCTCCAAAAGTTCCAGAATCACATCCAGGATGAAAAACAAACACAAAAGACATAAAAAGGATTGAAATGCATGGTTTATTGATCTATCCAGAAGATGTCATCCGAAGGAGCATTATCGGCCCAATGTCTACCCTTTTAAACTAACGTGTTTTCCCACTTACGCTTCTTGATCTTGGACCTGAAACATTTTGTTTCTCTTACGTCAGGTGCTGCCAGACTTGTTGAACGTCTCCATTATATTTTTTAACTTCAGCTTTCCAGTATCTGTAATTTTTTCTCCTTTGATTTTATTGCAAGGTTTCTGCTGTGATGTGAGGTTTCCATTTTCCGTGGCACCTGCCTAGCGCTGGAGAGTTCTGTTGACAGGTCTGGAGATTGAATTGATCAGCTGTTGAGCTGTTTACACACAGTGGCAGCTCTCACTTTGCAGCAGCACTAAAGGTGTGTGAACGCATCCAAAATGCCCTCAACAAATCTCTCAGCTGTCATTTGACTTATTCTATGAATCATGTTGCTTCCCACCTGCCTTTGGCAATGTTTAATCCCATCGTTAACAAATCAAAAACAGCATACATCCAAGGCAGTTAATTAGTTAGTCTAAAGCCGGTCAAGAAATTAAAATTCAACTTGTGACACAACTTTTCAGAGCACTTTTGCCCAAACAATTCTGCAGATTTATATTAATAAAGAATAAAATCACATAGACTTCATCTCATTGATTTATTTCTGCCATCCTTCAATAGAATAGCTTCATCACACAAGAATCTTGAAAGTTCTGACTAATTTTGGGCTGAAGATGTGACAGGGTGGAAACAATCAATGCAGTTAGTAACCACCCAGAGTGACAGGAGGAACGGAGAGGAATAACTTATGCAAATCTTTTAAATTCCTGGCTCCTTAGTTGAGTAAGAGATTTAGCATAAGCCTGTCACAGGTCTTTCTGGTCCCGTAGTTTGCTTAGAAAGTGGGACAAGATTAATGTGCTTGCAGTAGATTGGTCTCTGGAGCAAAACCACTTCCAGCATAGACTTGTTAGGATTGCTATGCAGGTAAAATTGGAGCTGGCAACAGCCATCCTTTAACCGTGAACGTGCGTTCATCTTCCCTTTGTTTGTATAGTGCACAGATGGATTGTGTTACTTGCGTACAAGTCCTTCCTCTGCATCTAGATCTTTGAAAAACACTTCTACTTAATCTTTTCATGGTTCTGTGAATATAATCAATGATCTCATGTCTGCAAGATTTTGTGAGAAAAATTACATATTTATACATGTTGAGAGAATCATTAACAAAGCTGCAAGCAGTCAAGATCAGAGAAATAGTGTAACTCGTTAATTCATAGTTTAACAGTGACTTCACATTTTTAAGATTATAATTTTTGTATTTTTTAATTGGAGATTAAAATATTATCCTTAGATATTAGGCTCATATGCAATAGTCATAACGAATACCAGATTATTCCTACTGATGATGAAGAATGAATGATTTTAGAGGGAAATAGACACTCAAGGTTTTGGGTTGAGACCCTTGATCAGGACCCGATGAAGGGTCTTGACACATTGACAGTTTACAGATGCTGCTTGACCTGCTGAGCTCCCCTGACTTTTTGTGCATTGCTTTAAATTCTAGCATCTGCAGTCTCAAACCTCTCCATGTAGTTTTGGGTGCATTTCAGGTCATTTCAGCAAGAGATGGCTTTGTATACCTCAAGACATTTAATGTGAATATTTGGATACTAGCAGTAGACATTATGCCGTGGTACTAGACTAGCTTGGTATTGTGAAGTCATAATGTTAGAAGGTTATACAATGGACAGCCATGATTATACCAACTTCACTATTTCACTGATAATTCAGAAAAATTCTTCAAGGTAATATTTTATGTAAAGGTTGTTAGAACGTAAAGCTCTGATTTATTCGACAGATTAATTCGCACGCAAGAATGAGCTTTAGCCGTTGCTGTATCAAAGTGACAGTTGCAAGTTCTCAACAGTGCCTTTAGCCATGTCCCTTTGGGGATGCTGCTCTCCATTGAACAATATTCTGAACTATGGGACATCGAAGGGGCTTTTCCACCCCAATCTGCTGCAGAAATTTATAATCTTACCATAAGAAAAGAACATTCAGTGATATAACCTCTGTCAAATATTAACCATTTCCTCAGTCAATGCATACATAAAATTGGTCATCAGCACTCAGTACAGTGATTAATTCTCTACTATGGGAACCATATTTGAAACCAATACGAGCAAAATAGACTTGTGGATAAAAGAGCTTTTGTTTCTTTAAGACAATGGAAGTTAGTTAAAAGTGAGCTCAAATCTCAACTGTGGTGAGCTTTCCACCGAGGCAATCCATTTTTCCCTGATACGATATTTCCCTAATACTCCATGTCCAGACAAAAATGTGAAATCATAAAACCAATATACACAGGAGTCATTTGGCCCATTAAATCTGATCTGCCATACTTTCAGATGATTTATTAATTCTTCTGAACTCCATTCTCCTACCTTTTCCACATAATCTTTGACAATCTTACTAATCAAGAACCTATCAACCTCTGCTTTAAACATACCCAATGACTTGTAATCCACAGCTATATATGAAAATGAATTCCACAGAGTCACCATCCTCTGGCTAATGAAATTCCTCCTCATCTCTGTTTAAAAGGGAGATTCTAAGGCTGGAGGGCTGTTCTCTCTGATCCTAGACTCTCCTACTACTGGAAAAATCCTTTCCACATCCACTCTATCCAGTCTTTTCAATATCCAGAGCAAACATGAGGAAATCTGCAGACGCTGGAAATTCAAACAACAACACATACAAAATGCTGGTGGAACACAGCAGGCCAGGCAGCATCTATAAGGAGAAGCACTGTCGACGTTTCGGGCCGAGGCCCTTCGTCAGGACTAACCAAAAGGAAAGATAGTAAGAGATTTGAAAGTAGTGGGGGAGAGGGAAATGCAAAATGATAGGAGAAGACCGGAGGGGGTGGGATGAAGCTAAGAGCTGGAAAGGTGATTGGCAGAAGTGATACAGAGCTGGAGAAGGGAAAGGATCATGTGACGGGAGGCTGAGGGAGAAAGAAAGGATGTGGGGGGAGCACCAGAGGGAGATGGAGAACAGGCAGACAACTAAATATGTCAGGGATGGGGTAAGAAGGGGAGGAGGGGCATTAACGGAAGTTAGAGAAGTCAATGTTCATGCCATCAGGTTGGAGGAACAACACCTTATATACCAGCTGGGTAGCCTCCAACCTGATGGCATGAACGTTGACTGCTCTAACTTCTGTTAATGCCCCTCCTCCCCTTCTTACCCCATCCCTGACATATTTAGTTGTCTGCCTGTTCTCCATCTCCCTCTGGAGCTCCCCCCACATCCTTTCTTTCTCCTGAGGCCTCCCGTCCCATGATCCTTTCCCTTCTCCAGCTCTGTATCACTTTCGCCAATCACCTTTCCAGCTCTTAGCTTGATCCCACCCCCTGTGGTCTTCTCCTGTCATTTTGCATTCCCCCCCCCCCCCCCCCCCCCCCACTACCTTCAAATCTCTTACTATCTTTCCTTTCGGTTAGTCCTGACGAAGGGTCTTGGCCCGAAACGTCGACAGCGCTTCTCCCTATAGATGCTGCCTGGCCTGCTGTGTTCCACCAGCATTTTGTGTGTGTTTTCAATATCTAGTAGGTTTCAGTAAGTACAGGCCCAAAGCTTTCAAACACTCCTCATATGTTAACCCTTTGATCCCCAGGATTATTCTCATAAACCTTTGGACCCTCTCCAACATCAGCACATCATTTCTCAGATATAGGTCCTCCAAATGTGGTCTGAACAATGCCTTATAAAGTGTCAGCATTACATCTTTGCTTTTATATTCTAGTCCTCTTGAAATGAATCCTAACCTTTCTTAGAAGCCTGTATACCTTCTATCAAAGTGTATAACCTTGTACTTGCCTACATTGTATTCCATCTGCCATTTACTTGTTCATTCTCCAACCTGTCTAAGTCCCTATGCAGTCTCCCTGTTACACGATATATCCTTCACCCATCGTTGTGTTATCAAACACAAACAGGGTATCCATCAAACAGGGTATGAACATATAACATGGAAAGCAGCAGGCCGAACACCAACACCTGGGAAACACCACTACTCACCATCAGCCAACCAGAAACAGCCCCCTTTATTCCCACTCTGCCTTCTGTCAGTCGGCCAATCTTCTAACCTTGCTGGCATCTTTCCTGTAATAACACGGGCTCTTAACTTGTTTACATAGAACAGTACAGCACATTACAGGCCCTTTGGCCCACAATGTTGTGCCAACCCTCAACCCCTGCCTCCCATATAACCCCCCACATTAAATTCCTCCATATACATGTCTAGTAGTCTCTTAAACTTCACTAGCGTATCTGCCTCCACCACTGACTCAGGCAGTGCATTCCATGCACCAACCACTCTCTGAGTGAAAAACCTTCCTCTAATATCCCCCTTGAACTTCCCTCCCCTTAACTTAAAGCCATGTCCTCTTGTACTGAGCAGTGGTGCCCTGGGGAAGAGGTAGTCTGTCTATTCCTTTTAATAGCTTGTACACCTCTATCATGTCTCTTCTCATCCTCCTTCTCTCCAAAGAGTAAAGCCCTAGCTCCCTTAATCTCTGATCATAATCCATACTCTCTAAACCTGGCAGCATCCTGGTAAATCTCCTCTGTCCCCTTTCCAATGCTTCCACATTCTTCCTATACTGAGGCGACCAGAACTGGACACAGTACTCCAAGTGTGGCCTAACTAGAGTTTTATAGAGCTGCATCATTACATCGCGTCTCTTAAAATCTATCCCTTGACTTAGGAAAGCTAACACCCCATAAGCTTTCTTAACTACCCTATCTACCTGTGAGGCAACTTTCAGGGATGTGTGGACATCTACCCTCAATCCCTCTGCTCCTCCACACTACCAACTATCCTGCCATTTACTTTGTACTCTGCCTTGGAGTTTGTCCTTCCGAAGTGTACCACCTCACACTTCACTGGGTTGAACTCCATCTGCCACTTCTCAGCCCACTTCTGCATCCTATCAATGTCTCTCTGCAATCTTCGACAATCCTCAACAGTACCCACAACACCACCAACCTTTGTGTCGTCTGCAAACTTGCCAACCCACCCTTCTACCCCCACATCCAGGTCGTTAATAAAAATCACAAAAAGTAGAGGTCCCAGAACAGATCCTTGTGGGATACCACTAGTCACAACCCTCCAATCTGAATGTACTCCCTCCACCAAGACCCTCTGGCTTCTGCAGGCAAGCCAATTCTGAATCCACCTGGCCAAACCTCCCTGGATCCCATGCCCTCTGACTTTCTGAATAAGCCTACCGTGTGTAACCTTGTCAAATGCCTTACTAAAATCCAGGTAGATCACATCCACTGCACTACCCTCATCTATATGCCTGGTCACCTCCTCAAAGAACTCTATCAGTCTTGTTAGGCATGATCTGCGCTTCACAAAGCCATGCTGACTGTCCCTGATCAGACCATGATTCTCTAAATGCCCATAGATACTATCTCTAAGAATCTTTTCCAACAGCTTTCCCATCACAGATGTAACTGGTCTATAATTACCTGGACTATCCCTACTACCTTTTTTGAACAAGGGGACAACATTTGCCTCCCTCCAATCCTCCGGTACCATTCCCGTGGACAACGAGGACATAAAGATCCTAGCCAGAGGCTCAGCAATCTCTTCTCTTGCCTCGTGGAGCAGCCTGGGGAATATTCCGTCAGGCCCTGGGGACTTGTCCATCCTAAAGTATTTTAACAACTCCATCACCTCCTCTCCCTTAATATCAACATGCTCCAGAACATCAACCTCACTCATATTGCCCTCACCGTCATCAAGTTCCCTCTCAGTGGTGAATACCAAAGAGAAGTATTCATTGAGGACCTCACTCACTTCCACAGCCTCCAGGCACTTCTTCCCACTTTTATCTCTAATCGGTCCTACCTTCACTCCTGTCATTCTTTTGTTCTTCATATTATTGAAGAATGCCTTGGGGTTTTCCTTTACCCTACTCGCCAAGGCCTTCTCATGCCCCCTTCTTGCTCTTCTCAGCCCCTTCTTAAGCTCCTTTCTTGCTACCCTATATTCCTCAATAGACCCATCTGATCCTTGCTTCCTAAACCTCATGTATGCTGCCTTCTTCCACCTGACTGGATTTTCTACTTCACTTGTCACCCATGATTCCTTTACCTTACCATTCTTTATCTTCCTCACCGGGACAAATTTATCCCTAAACATCGACCACATGTCCATAGTACATTTCCCTGCAAATACATCATCCCAATTCACACCTGCAAGTTCTAGACTTATAGCCTCATAATTTGCCCTTCCCCAATTAAAAATGTTCTTGTCCTCTCTGATTCTATCCTTTTCCATGATAATGCTAAAGGTCAGGGAGCAGTAATCACTGTCCTGCTGCTACCAGGAGGCCTATAGAATACCCCCAGCAGAGTAACTGCTCCCTTCCTGTTCCTGACTTCCACCCATACTGACTCAAAAGAGGATGCTGCTACATTACCCACCCTTTCTGCAGCTGTAATAGTATCCATGACCAGTAATGCCACCCCTCCTCTCCTTTCCCCCCCTCTCTATCCCTTTTAAAGCACTGAAATCCAGGAATATTGAGAATCCATTCCTGCCCTGGTGCCAGCCAAGTCTCCATAATGGCCACTACATCATAATTCCATGTATGTATCCAAGCTTTCAGTTCAGTTCATCACCTTTGTTCCTGATGCTTCTTGCATTGAAGTACAGACACTTTAGCCCTTCTACCTTATTACTTTTATACCCTTTATTCTGCTGCTCTTTCCTCTAAGCCTCTCTATATGTTAGATCTGGCTTTACTTCATGCGCTTCTTTCACTGCTCTATCGCTCCGGGTCCCATCCCCCTCGTAAATTAGTTTAAACCCTCCTGAACCATGCTAGCAAACCTACCAGCAAGGATATTGCTCCCCCTCGAGTTCAGGTGCAACCCATCCAATCTGTACAGGTCCCACCTTCCCCAGAAGAGATCCCAATGGTCCAAAAATCTAAAACCCTGTCCCCTGCACTCAGCCACACATTTAACTGCCATCTCCTCCAACTCTTACCATCACTATCACGTAGTACTGGCAGCAATCCAGAAAAAGCCACCCTTGAGGTCCTATTCTTCAGCCTTCTGCCTAGTTCCCGAAACTCACACTTCAGGACCTCATCCCTCTTCCTGCCTATGTCGTTGGTCCCAGCACGTATCACGACTTCTGGTTGCTTTCCCTCTTGTACCAGGATGTCATGCACCCGGTCAGAGACATCCCGGACCCTGGCACCCGGGAGGCAACAAACCATGTGGGTTTCCTTCTCACGTCCACAAAACCTCCTGTCTGCTCCCCTGACTATAGAGTTTCCAATGATGACAGCTCTCCTCTTCTCCGTCCCATCCTTCTGCACCACAGGGTCAGGCTCTGCCAGCGTGGCTCACACCTGGTCGGTCGTCCTCACCAACAGCATCCAGGACGGTAAACTTATTATTCAGGGGAATGGCTACAGGGGTGCTCTGCACTACCTGTCTACTCTCCTTTGCTTTCCCCCTTGGCCTGTCACCCAACGACCTGCTTCCGGCAGCCTAGGTGTGACTACCTCCCTGTAGCTCTCATCTGTGACTGCCTCATTCTCCCTTATGAGTCGAAGGTCATCCAGCTGCTGCTCCAGATTCCTCACACGGTCTTCCAGATTGCCCAGCCGCAAGCACTTCTGGCAGATGTGACTCTGCGGGAGAGGGGAGTTCCCCCAAGACTGCCACATCTCACAAGAGAGGCACATCACCGGCTCAGGAGGCATTGTAAAGACTAACTTTAGTAGCCTCGTGTACAGTACCTTGTCAAAGGCCTTCTGAAAACCTAGATAAGTAACATTGACTGACTCACATTTGTCTATCCTGCCTGTTAATTCCTCAAAGAATCCCAACAGATTTGTCAGGCAAGGTCTCCCCTTAAAGAAACCATGCTGATTTCAGCTTATTTTATCATGTACTTCAAAGTACCCCAAAACTTTACCCTTAACAGTGGACTCTAAAATTTTACCAACCACTGTAGTCAGGCTAACTGGACTATAATTTCTCTGTCTTATGCCTCCCCACATTTTTAAAGAGTGAAGTGATGTTAGTGATTTTCCAGTCCTCTTGAACTGTACTGATCCATAGTAGATCACTATTAATGCCTGTGTAATATTTTCAACTACTGTTTTCAGAAACCTGGGCTGTAGTCCACCCGGTCAGGCGACATATTCATCTTGAGATCTTTCATCTTCCCAAGCACATTTCCTGTAGTTGTAGCAAATATACTCACTTCTGACCCCTAACTCACATTTAGAAATTTCTGGCATATTGCTGGTGTCTTCCGCAATGAAGACTGGCCCAAAGTACCTATTCAGTTCATTATTCTGGAGAAGTAGCAATGGGAAACCATTTCTTAGTTCTTATTACTATCTCTGCAGCAATGTTTTCCACAGATCCAATGTCCATTCTTGCTTTTCCTTTATTCTTTATAGATTTGAAAAAAAAACCTTTGGTGTCTTCTTTTATCTGACTAGCTAGCTTACTTTCATATTTCATATTTTCTCCCCTTATTGCTTGTTTTTACTTCCCTTCTGCTGTTTCTTTAAAGCTTCCCAATCCTATAGCTTCCTGCTAGTTTTTGCAACGTTTTATGCCCTTTTGTTTGCTTTTATGCTATCTTTGACTCCCCTTGTTGGTCACGGTTGCCACATCCTCCCTTTAGAATTCTTTGTTTTCTTTGGTTTGAAATGATCCCATGTCTTCTGAATTATTCCCAGAAACTCCTGCCATTGCTGTTCTGCTGTCATGCCTGCTAGGGTACTCTTTCCAATCAACTTTGGCTTTCTCCTCTCTCATCCCTCTGTAGTTACTTATACACAACTGTAATACCGATGCATCCGATTTTAGCTTCTCCCTCTCAAACTGAATGTTATCATATTGCAATCACTGCCTCCTTTGGGTTCTTTTATCTGAAGCTCCTTAATCATATATTGTTCATTACACAACACCCAATCCAGAATTGCTTCTTCCCTAATAGGCTTGACTACAAGCTGCTCTAAAATGACATTTCATAGATGTTCTACAAGTTCCTTTTCTTAGGATTGAATACCAACCTGATTTTCCCAGTCTACTTGCATATGGAAGGTTCCCATAGCCATTTTAACATTACCTCTTTCTATCTCCAGTTGTAGTTAGTACCCTGTATATCTTGGCTACTATTTGAAGTCCAGTGTCTAACTCTCATTGGGATCTTTTTACCCTTCCTGTTCCTTATCTCTATTCTCAAGGATCCTCCATTGTTCTGGTCCCAAGTAACTTCTTGCTAAAGATTGAATTTATTTTATTTTTGTTTTTACAAACAGGTTCACCCCATCCCCTCTGCCCAGCAACCTGTCTTTTCAATAGGATCTGTATCCTTGGACAATTAGGTCCCAATTGTGATCATCTTTCAGCCACAACTCCATAATGCCAACCCGATTGTACCTGCATATCTTTAACCGCTGTATAAGCTCATCAAACTTGTTTCATATACTCTGTGTATTTAGATATAGCAGCCACCGTCCTGTATACAAGCCATTCTTGACATAGGATTAGTCTTATACAATAAGCACCCAGACAGATGTACCATCATACAATATCTGAATTTATGCATTCAGATGTAAATCAAAGTTACGACAGCGAACCATGAATTTCAACCAAGCAGTTTGTCATGCACACAGTTCTTGTGCCAGATATATTCCCCTGTGCCTTTCTCCTCTTTTAACCATCTATCTAACTTATTCACAAAGAGTAACAAAACTACAGCTTTGGATTATTACCAATTGCCTTGCATTTCACGATGATATATCTGCTTGCATATTACTTTTCTAGATTTTTTTATATGTGCTTGAGATCCCTCAGTGGAATGCATCTATTCAGGATAAACTCTCAAGCTAGGAAGTACGGACAACAGCAGCATTAAACAGGCACAATGATCAGATGTGTTCAGATTCACAGGAATAAAATGCATAAATGTACATAATCATGTGGGCACAAATACACAGTCATAATTAAATCCAGATACCTACAAACACAAGAGCACTTGATTCTAATATTACGTGCAGGCATGTAATAGACAGAGACAAGTGTGTGCACATATACACATGAATGATTAAAGAATCTTCAAAGTTAAAAGTTGTTTATTTGGTTGCCTGGGAGAACGTCTCCCATCACACTCCCAGGGCTCCTCATTTTATTGCTTAATTACATTTTTTCCCTTTCCTATTCAGTACTTGGCACCTGGACCACTCACAGCATTGGCTCCAGTGGCAGTCACCAGTGACTAGCTATCTTCAGCAGGCTGCTGTGATTTCTGATCTTCATAAACATTTCCCATCCCAGTCTAGTCACCCCGGAGGCACATCACCATCAAGTCAACTAAAATGTGACCTGCAATGTTCATGCTTCACTGACTGAGCGAGACAGAGACAGGGAGAACTGAAGGCAAGAATTTAACTATTTTTAATTTCCTCTGCCTGGATTTTCAGCTTTGTTAGCCTGCAGGCAGTACTGTACTCTCTTTAGTTGGGATTATGTTATAAAGGTGATGGGACAGAGAAAAGGAAGACTGATGTGTAGTTTCACTCTTAGTTTCCTAATTTAAGCTTGATGTGATTTTAAATATGGGATGGTAGTGTGAATGCAGCCCTCAACGTGGTGAATGTCATGATATCATGTGATGATATTCCTACCTTCTGAAGCTGCTTCTATCTGACATTGGCAACAATAGTCTCTGAATGTGCGAAGACATGAATGGTGCAAACATTTTATTTAACTTGCTGTTGGACTGGATGTGTCGCTTGTCTGGTTGCAAACAGAAACCAATTCAAGTAATCTTGTAGAGTGTGAGATACTTATATTAGAGATTTTGTGAGTTATTTTACCTTGGGTTTATTCCAGTGTGCAGAATGTGACATTGACGACCCTTTCGTCTATGCCAGTAAAATGCAATTCACAAATTCCTCTCATACCAGGACCATTACTTGGATACAACCCATAAAGACACTCACCATGTGTGGAAAATAGAGGAGCCTTTGTGCTTCAGTTTATTTTCCCACATGTAGACTCTCAGTGATGGCACAAATGTAATGACAGCCCGTCCCAATCATCTGCCAGCCCATTTAATAAACCAAGGATTATATTATATCAGATTAGATTGAGCTGGTGAAGTGGTATTGTAACAACAGAATTCCAATAACATCAGCAAAACCAAAGAGCTGATTGTGGACTTTAGGAGGGAGCAGATAGACAAACTAAGACCATCCTCATTATGCTGGAGCCACAAGTTTCTGGGTGTCAAAATTTTGGAGGATCTACATGGGCCCAGCACATAGATGCAACCATGAAGACATAGAGAATCGATACTTTCTTAGCTGCTTAAAGATACTCAGCATGTTATCTGACAAACTTCTAAAGGTGTACAGTGGAGAACTTCCTCTGGAGGTCTGAAGGCTCTCTTCTCTGGTCATCAAGCATCTATCTTCTGTATATTGCGAATGACTGCGTGAATGACAATTCTATATATTGTGAATTCTATAGAATGTTGCCAACATACACATGGACCAAGCATGCCATGAAGAATCTCCCTCCTGGTTTGGAAGAATTTGGAACTGGTAGGGAGGTCAGGCTGGAGCTGTAGCTTAAAGTGAACAACTGATTGTTCAGTGAGTTCATCTATTGATTCTTTATCAGTTCTTCATTTCAATAGCTATGATCCACTAATTTCTGATCAACTTACAGAAATGCTTGATGCCTTCTATGAAATCAGACTGCAGGTAAAGCTACAATGACAAATACTTTTTCCTTAATGGCTAACATCAGCTATTCACTTACTGTACACTTCAACCTGTTAATGCATTTGCTAAGAGCCTACCCTTCCATTCGCTCAGGCCCAAGCTCTCTGAGGTCTCCACATAGAATCTAGGCATCAGCACTCCCTCACCAAATCTAAGCTAAATCCTTCAGCAAAGGCTGGTGGAGTTTTGTTTCTGCCCATGCGCTACTGTGAAACATGGTGAGAAGCTTTGGTCTAAACCATAGAACCGAGGGATGGTTATAATCGTGGGAAGGAAGCTATTCAGTCCAGTAAGTTTTTTTTACTGGCTCTATGTAAGAGAAATCCAGCTCATCCCTCTTCCTACAGTCATGGAGTCACTTCAGTCCGAGTTGTTCATCCCAACCATGGTCCCACCAAACTAATCTCTTTTGCCCACATTTAGTCCATATACCTCCAAGCCCCATCTATCTATGACCTTAAACAAATGTACTTCAAATTTTGTTTTCATCTTCAATCACTTTCTTTAGCAGCTCATTCCGTCTATGCACCATCCTCTATGAAGAAATTGCTCCTCAGGTCTTTTTTAAATGTTTCTTCATTCACCTCAAACCTATGTCCTCTAGTTTTTCATTCCCCTTCCTCAGTAAAAAGACTATGTGCATCTGCTCATGATTTCATACACCTCTTTCTGGTCACGCCTCGATCTCCTATATTCCCTAAATTAATCTTCCCATAACTCAGGCCCTTGAGATCTGGCAGCAGTCTCTGTAATCTTCCCAGTTTAATAATGTCTTTCCTATAACATGGCAAACTGTGCATGGAAGTTCCATAGTCCTGCAAATTATTCTCCTTCTGGGAACTATTGGGCTTTTCTGTGAGCACTACAATTGAAAAAAAGACACGTACGTTCAAATGCTGTTCATAGACTTCAGTTCAGCATTCAACAGAACCATTCCTCAGAAACTGATTGGAAAGCTGAGCCTACTGGGCCTGAACATCTCCCTCTGCAACTGGATACTAGACTTCCTGACTGGGAGACTTCAGTCAGTCTGAATCGGAAGCAGCATCTCCAACACCATCACACTGAGCACGGGGGTTCCCCAGGGCTGTGTGCTCAGTCCACTGCTGTTCACTCTGCTGACCCACGACTGTGCTGCAACACACAGCTCCAACCACATCAAGTTCGCCAATGACACGACTGTGGTGCGTCTCTTCAGCAAGAACGATGAGTCAGCTTACAGAGAGGAGGTGCAGCGACTATGGGACTGATGCAGAGCCAACAGCCTGTCTCTGAATGTGAACAAAACAAAAGAGATGGTTGTTAACTTCAGGAGAGCACGGAGCAACCACTCTCCGCTGTACATCGACAGCTCCTCGGTAGAGGTCGTTAAGAGCACCAAATTTCTTGATGTTCACCTGGCAGAGAATCTCACCTGGTCCCTCAACACCAGCTCCATCTCCATAGCAAAGAAAGCCCAGCAGCATCTCTACTTTCTGCAAAGGCTGAGGCAAGTCCATCTCCCACCCCCCCATCCTCATTACATTCTACAGGGGTTGTATTGAGAGCAGCTGCATCACTGCCTGGTTCAGAAATTGCACCACCTCGGATCGCAAGACCCTGCAACAGATAGTAAGGTCAGCTGAGAAGATCACTGGGGTCTCTCTGGCCGCCATTACAGATATTTACACTACTCGCTGCATCCACAAAGCAAACAGCTTTATGAAGGACCCCACGCACTCCTCACACAAACTCTTCTCTCTCTTGCCATCTGGGAAAAGACTCCAAAGCATTCAGGCTCTTATGACCAGACTATGTAAAAGTTTCTTCCCCCAGTCTATCAGACTCCTCAATACCCAAAGCCTAGTCTGACACCAACCTACTGCTCTCTACTGTGCCTATTGTCTTGCTTATTATTTATTGTAATGCCTGCACTGATTTGTGCACTTTATGCGGTCCTGGGTAGGTCTATAGTCTAGTCTAGTTTTTTTTGTCTGTGTTGTTTTTATGTAGTTCAGTGTAGTTTTCGTACTGTTTCATGTAGCACCATGGTCCTGAAAAACGTTGTCTAGTTTTTGCTGTGTACTCTACCAACAGTTATGGTTGAAATGACAATAAAAAGTGACTTGACTTGACTTTACTTGAATCTGCCTCCACCACTACACCTAGCTGTTAATTCAAAAAATTACCTGCTGTGTAAAACATTTCCTTTCATCTCTTTAAGTTATTTGTCAATCATCTTCTTTCTACATTGCCTAGTTTGTATCCCTTCTGCATATGGGGACACTTCAGATTTGGATTTACTTATCATGTGTACATTGAAATACGTCATTTGTGTTCGCAATCAGCACACTCGATGATGTGCTGGGGGTAGCCTGCAAGGCCCCAGCTTCTCAGATATCAGGCCTCTAACCATGGTCCTGAAAAATGTTGTCTCATTTTTACTTTGCACTGTACCAGCAGTTATGGTCGAAATGACAATAAAAGTTGACTTGACTTGACTAGCCTTTGGCCTGGACTCACAGTCTCGACCTTCAGGCCTCCATCTCCGGACTCGCTGACTTCAGTCTTTGACCTTTCAGTCTTTCTACCTTCCTGCTTGCTGAGCTTTGAACTTCAATCTTCGGCTTGCCCTCCAGACTTCACTGACCTCTCGGTACCGATCCTAGGACTCACACATCATGTGTTTGAGTTTTGGGCCTTGACCCTGGGACCTGCCAATCATTGGTTTGACCTCTGGGCCTCTATTTATCCCAACAATTCCCTTCAGTTTTTAAATATCAGGTACCTTTTCAACCTTTCTTGTCGCAGGGAGAATGCGTCCAGACTAACTGCTGATGTGGTTCATTCATTCCCAGTACCATTTCTAGTGAAATCTTGTTTGATAGTTCCATTTAATTATACAATATATGGAGCCTGGAACTCTTACTGTTTGTAGACATCCTCAAAACAGAAGAAAAATAGAACCCAAAGAATAAATGACAGAGAAAAGATGTGAGAACCCCAAAGCCCTCTGCCTCCTCACACTCATTCTAGCATAAAGCATCAGCAATCCCACCACTCACCATACAAGCGACAGCAAAGCTGCCGAAGAGAAACCATCGTCTACCGTCCATCAAAAGCTAACTGTTCCCTCCAGCATTTTGACATCCTGCAGTTTCTCTCTGTCTCATTAACAAGGGAAAGACAGATATCATTCCTTCCACAGCGACAGGGGAGACACCATTCGCTCTTTCAATGTTACAGTCAGTCTGAAGCGTGGCTTTTTATTTCTAGTTCTCCAACTTGAGGAGAATCGGCAGATCAATTGCTGAGTACAGAACCCGCCGACAGCCACTCTCGCTGTCTTCGATGTTCCAGCTCCCGCTGAGCTTCAGTACCTGACATGATTTCCTGCCACCGAGAACTGCTTCATGAGAGGAAGCTTAAGAAAAGGCCGTCAAATCTCGTAACATATTTGAAGAAGAAGCCAAAGTTAGAGGAGGATCCACAGTCTGGTCCCTCCTCTAAGATATAACCAAGACACGTTTCCCTCCACTGCTGCCATGTGTTGCTGCTCCTCTGATGTACAGGTTAGGCCTATTTGCATGTTTGTTACTCCATGAATTAGTGTATACATAAAATAATATATCATATATCGCAGATTTGATTTTTTTTATCAGGCACACATGTCCATTTATGTCATGTTATAATGACCTCACCCAGTGCTGATTTGCACAGTGCCCCACTTCTGAGGAATGCATCGTCAGCGTGAAGCAAGGTCTGAGTGTATTACACATGCATACCTTAACAATCAAATGAACCCTTGAACCTTTGAAACCATTTTTGAACCTTTGAACCTGGGCATACCAAAACAGGAACACGCCATTGTGGAGAATTGCAGTTTCTGAGAGTCACTATCTATCAAAGATCCTGATAGGAACCTGACCAACATGAAAAAGAAAATAGAGACATTAAAAAAGGAAGAATTTAAATGTTTCACTGATGAGCTGAGAGCCATCTTTAGCTCCACCCACATGTCAACACCACGTCAGAAGTTTTTACTTCTTTCTTAAGTATGGTGGCCAATTATGACTGAACCTGTGTTTTAATAACTTACATTATTGGTATTCTGTTTTGTGCTTCTAATTATAAAGCACAGGATCCTAATGATTAGATTTATTTAGCACATGGACATTGAAACATATAGTGAAATGCCATCATCAAGGACCTCCAGGCCATGCTCTCTTCTTGCTGCTACCATCAGGAAGAAGGTACAGGAGCCTCAGGACCCTCACCACTAGGTTCAGGGACAGTTATTACTGCTCAACCATCAGGCTCTTAAACCAAATGGGATAACGTCACTCAACTTCATTCAGCCCTTCACTGACCTACTCTCACAACAGTTGGATGCACTTTCAAGGACTCTTCATCTCATGTTCTCCATACTTATTGCATATTTGTTTTCTTTCTGCATTTGCACAGCTTGTCTTTTGCACTTTGGTTACTTGGCCATCTTAATGGGTGTGGTCTTTCATTGATTCCATTGTATTTCTTGAATTTGCTGCATATGCCTGCAAGAAAATGAATCTCAGTTTTGTATATGGTGACATATATGTACTTTGATAATAAATTAATTTTGAACCTTGAGCTTTGAATTGCACCACTTTGTGTCAAATCAAATCAGCGAGGATTGTGCTGGGCAGCCACATGTGTTGCCTTGCTTCTAGCACGAACATCGACGCCCACAACTTACTATCCTAAGCTGCGTATGTTTAGAATGAGCAAGCAAACTGGGGCAGCAGAGGAAACCGAAGAATACCCTAACTCCTTAGAGCCAACAATGGGAATTCAACCCAGATCGGTGATCGATGATGCCTTAAAGCAATGTGTTAACTGCTATATTACCATGCTGATTTACTACCACTGTCTCCTCCTTTCATGACAGTCTCAAAAAACTTATCCACCAAATTCCTCTGTTCTTATACCCTTCTCAGAAATATGGAGTGAATAATAAACATGAGGATCTGCAGATGCTGGAAATCCAGAGTAACACATACAAAATGCTGGAGGTAATCAGCAGGTCAGGCAGCATCTATAGAGATGAATAAACCGTTGACATTTTGGGCTTAGACACTTCATTGGGCCTTATGAATTATGGAGGGTCTTGGCTCAAAACATGAACTATTTATTCCTCTCCATAAATGCTGCCTGACTTGTTGAGTTTTTCTAGCATTTTGAGTGGTACTCAGAAATGTGCAGTCTAGTTCGTACTGCCTTTGTGAAGGAATCATTTACAGGTGATAGCATCTTGACTGCTGTTGGGAGAACTCGGCACAAACTGTCATCCTGAAGTACTGAGCATGTATCATCTTCGACATTCTCTCTTATTTTACAGCTTCATGGACCAACCATTGCTCTGAGCATGAAATTTTTACATGCTTTGAAAACTCTGCAGCACTTTAAATGTGCTTTTGATAATATGCAGACTACGAATATTTAGACGGAAGTTTGAAAAAAAATCGTATGCTTTTGGTTTTATTTATTAATCTTTCATGTTTTGCAAATGTTTCAACTTAGATGGTATTGGCATTATTGGGCCGATGGGTTATTAACCAAGAGCAATCAATGTCCATTCTGCGCTTATTGTCACAATTTGTAACAGTGTTGTAACTTGAAATATTGACAATGTAAATATGCTGAAGTTTTAAAATGTTTCAAAGTAAAGGCTGTGGTACATTTATTATTAAAAATATATGGATTATATTCATTAACAGAATTAATTACAGGGTATTTCACAATTACAGTAACAGGTTTTTAAACCATATTAATATAATTTCAAAATTATATTAACATTATATAACATAAAATTCAGCTGCACAGCAACAAAGTCTATGTGTACGGGAGAATTTCAGTATTACACAACTGCACATTCACGCAGCTTAGAGGGAACAGTGATCATCTTGCAATATGCTCTTCCCATGAGCAGCAAGGAAGAAAGCTGTAGGAGATCAGGGACATAATTAAAGCCCTGTGATCCTTCATCTTTTCAAAAATGATAAATGATGGAGCCTGGAGGCTGAATGCCTCTAATCAGTACTTGTAGAGCAGATCACAGAGCCCGAGCAATTTCAATGCTGCAAAACCCGTTGAAGTAGTGGCAAATCTACAGGTATATGGTGGGATTCTGAAGTCCTGCTCTAGATTGCCTCAGAAGGTAACACAAGCTGTCTCATATCGTCAGGCATGGTGTGAAAGAATACTGGAAGAGTTTCAAACACCTCTGGAAATATTACACATCTGGAAAACAAACTTTCAACTGGAAACTGAACCCTTGAAGTCAGCATCTCTGATCTCCCCAGCACCATTAGGAATTGGGTTTGCCTCTATTCCTGGCAATTATACTATCCTCCTCTAAGCCAGTCCTTGGAGACTGAGGATAGCCTTCTTCTCCAGTTCCAAAAGTAGAAGATGATAATGTACAGATTCTCCTAACATGGGGTGGCCAATACAACTAAGCTACCGCACAGACTTGACAGAGTGAGGTCATGATTTCATCATTTGGTCTCTGAATATCATGGAGTAAGTATCATAATTAGTCCATGATATTTGCAGACCAGTCTCATCAATTACTCTATCAAAGGTGTTGGCTTCTGAATTGGCACTTCTCAGAAGACATCACCACAAAACCAAAGCAGGACCTTCAGCCCATCTAGTTCATGCCAAACTATTATTCTGCCAGTCCCATTGACTGGCACCTGCACCATAGCCCTACATACCCCTCCCCATCCATGTACTTATTCTAATTTCCTTTAAAGACTGAAATCAAACCCACATCCACAACCTCCACTGTCAGCTCGTTCCATATTCTGACAACCCTTTGAGTGAAGAAGTTACCCATCATGTTCCCCTTAAGTATTTCAGTTTTCACTCTTAACCCATGACTTCTAGTTCTAATCTCATCCAACCCCAGTGGGAAAAAACCTTCTTACATTTTCTCTATCTAAACGCCTCATATTTTTGTGAGTTCTATAAGGGCGGATGTTTGTTATCCATATAGCAGCCTGTTGGTTGATGTGGCAGTATGCCAATAGCTACACCCAGTAAAATGGAGGAAGGAGAAGATAGAGATTGGTTATACAAAGCCAGACAGGGCAAAATATCCTTCAGCAAACTTGCAGCTTCGTTAATTTCCGTTGTCAGAAGAAACAGCAGTTAAGGTAGAATGTACAACCAGAAGGAAATTTGTTGCATTCCATTATAATTGATGGAGGATCCTCTCACAGTAACATGGGTTGTGGAAAGTCAAAATCAAGTTCAATGGCATTGCACAACTGCATGCACACACAGGTGCAATGAAAAACTTCCTTGCAGCTACATCATTATATAAGCAGCATTCATTAAGGAAGATATAAAAAAAATTATACCCAATATTTTACAAGAAATACAATTAGAATAAAAATGAAACAGTCTATTTGAATGCAAAGTAGTCAAAATTGTCATAGTGTTGCTAAATTGTGGTGTGTATGGTTTTGCTTTCTGGTTCGATAACCTCTACCAAATCTCTTCTCATTCTCCTATGTGCCAGGCAATAAAGCCTTAACCTACTCAGCCTGTCCCTGTCACAAGAGACCTTGACGAGAATGGGTTGGACCCAGATGCTGGAGTATCTGCGGCAAGGATCGAGACATGGTTTCAGACTGGAATGAGAATCTGAGCACAAATCAATCACTAGATGAAATCACAAGTTGGCTTACGACTGAGCACCGAAAGTCAGCTCAGTGAGTTCAAGTGCTCAATTTTTAGTGCCCAAAACTTGATTGCCAGTTAGTGGGACTGTCCTGAATCTTTCAAGGGGCCATGCCTGCTATCCATAGTCCTAGGAGTGAGGTGGAATGATTTTGACAGAAGACGAAGAGTGCAGACTAGACTAAGCTGGATAAATCCAAGTAACCACCAGGAGAGCTGGTACGTGGCCACACAACACAGACTTAACGTCTCACTGCTCTTCCTCTTCACTTTACACTGGCTAGCTACCCTCTCCAATTTCATTCCTGTTGCAGGATTTTAATCTAAAAGAGCGATGATCCAGTTGATCAACCTGCTACAGGAAAGATACCTTTAAGCTGGAAAGGGTACAAAGGAAATTTACGAGGATATTATCCAGACCCGGGAGAGTAAGTTATGGAGAAAAATTGGGCAGTTTTGGACTTTTTTCATCAGACCATAGGAGAATGAGGTGCGATCTTATAGTCATTTAGAATCGTGAAGGGCATAAATAGGGCCAATGCACATAGTATTTGCCCACAACTGTGAAATCAAAAACTAGAGAGCATAGGTGTAAGAAGTGAGAGACTTAGTAGGAACTTGTGGGCGGTCATTATAGGGATACGGCTGAGGCAGGTACATTAACAGCTTTTCAAAACGCACCAGAAGTACATGGATAAGGGCAATGGACTTAACTGAGATGAACAGGATTATCTTGGATGGGAATTTTGGCCGCATTAGACCTATTGGGCCAACTGACCATTTCAGGATCAGCATCGGGTTTAATATCACTGGCATATGTTGTGAAATTTGTTGTTATGTGGCAGCAGTACAATGTAATACATAATAATAGAAACTAAATTACAGTAAGAAGTATGTATGTATAAATAATATAAAAATTAATTTAAATAAGTAGTGCAAAAAGAGAGGTATTATTCATGGATTCAATGTCCAATCAGAAATCTGATGGCAGAGGGGGAGAAGGTATTCCTGAATTGCAGTGTGTTTGCCTTTGAGCTGCTGTACCTCCTACCTGATGGTAGCAATGAGAAGAGGGTTTCAGCACTTAAGTTACAGAGAAAGGTTGAACAAGTTAGGTCTCTATTCATTGGAGCGTAGAAGGTTGAGGGGGGATTTGATCGAGGTATTTAAAATAGGCTGTTCCCATTGAGAGTAGGGGAGATTCAAACGAGAGGACATGATTTGAGAGTTAGGGGGCAGAAGTTTAAGGGAAACATGAGGGGGTATTTCTTTACTCAGAGAGTGATAGCTGTGTGGAATGAGCTTCCTGTAGAAGTAGTAGAGGCCAGTTCAGTTGTGTCATTTAAGGTAAAATTGGATAGGTATATGGACAGGAAAGGAGTGGAGGGTTATGGGCTGAGTGCGGGTAGGTGGGACTAGGTGAGATTAAGAGTTCGGCACGGGCTAGGAGGGCCGAGATGGCCTGTTTCCGTGCTGTGATTGTTATATGGTTATATGTGCTGGATGACGGGGGCCCTTAATGATGAATGCTGCTTTTCTGAGGTATCGCTCCTTGAAGATGTCCTGGATGCTGGGCAGGCTAGTACTCATGAGAGAGCTGACTGAGCTTGCAACTTTCTGCAGCTTATTTTGATCTTATGCGATGATCCGCACACACACCAGATGGTGTTGCAGCCAGTTAGAATTTTCTCCATGGTCCATCTATAGAAATTTGTGAGAAATTTGTCCATTTCCATTCTCTATGACTTTATGATTCTAATCCTTTCCCCCCATCCCCACCCCACAGATGCTGTTAAACCCATTGAATTCCTCCGGCAGATTATTGTTTACAGAGTTAAATCCTTAAGCGTGCAATAATTTCAAGGCAAATTTGCAAGAGGTTCATATGTCAGCTCAGGTCATTATCAGAGTTCTTTCACACTGGTAAGTCAAACCACCTTGAAAAGTGACTCACCCTCTCCTGCAGGTGTTCCTTGACCCTCAGATGAAAATGTAGTAATTGTTTGCTCTGTCAGGCAAAATGATGGATGGAGGTGTGTATTAAACAATGGTTAGTCTTGCAGGTATATGCCCCTGAAATGTGGGAAATTTGAAAGCACTCATGACATTCACAGACCTTAAAAGTATGTGTTGGATGGTGAGGATTGCACCATTTCACAGATATTTATACATGAACACAATTTAATATCCAGTCTATGGCATTTAATTTTGTTTGTACTTGTACATAGTAGTGTGCTGCCCACTCAAAGTTGTCAGTTCTACCAAGGTAAAGGATTTTGACATATTTCAGTCTGCAGCATTTTTAAGTGGGACAATGAGCAGCCAGAGGTTGTCGTCTATATACAGTAGGTACCAATGGCATAGATAAAAAGAGGGACAAGGTTCTGCAAAGTGAGTTTAGGCAGTTAAGTGCAAAGTTAAAGGACGGGATCTCCAGGGATGTGATCTCAAGACTGCTGTACTAGTGAGGCTAGAAATAGGAACATCATACTGTTTAACTTAAGGCTAAGGAGTTAGTGTAGGAGCGAGGGCTTCATAGTTTTGAATCACTGGGCTCTCTTCCAGGGAAGGTAGGACCTGTACAGAGGACTCAGCTTTCACCTCAACTGGAAGAAAATTAATTTCCTAGCAATGAAAAGTGTGAAAAGTGCCAGTCTTTGGCTTGAGAGTCTTCAGCAAGGAGGCTGGGGGAAGAGGGAGGAGACTACGCCAGGCACAATTGGAGAGGGTGAAGACATGACTGCTAAGCTGATTCAGTGTGCTACGTGCATGATGTGGGAGGTCAGGGACACTGATGGTACCCCCGGCTGCTACATCTGTGGAAAGTGTGTCCAGATTCAGCTTCTGAAGGAGCATTTTGCAGCACTGAAGAAAGAACTGGATGACCTCAGGCTTATCCGTGAAAACGGTGCAGGAAGCAAGGATTTACATTCTTGGACCACTGGGATCTGTTTTGCAGTAGGGATGAATTGTACAAAAGGGACGGGTTGCACCTTAATAGGCGGGGGACCAGCATTCTGGCAGACAGGTTTGCCACTGCAACACGGATGTGTTTAAATTAAGTAGTGGGGGGAGGGGATGAACTGGAAATATAAGGATGGAGTTAAAGGGAAAGTGAAAATAAGATAAGTTAAAAAGGACAACAGAATCAATGGAGTAGAAAGCTCGAGAAGAGATCATACAGTATGGCCAAGTGAAATAGGAATTGATATGAAAGGAGAGGGGAGTAACAAATTAAAAGTATTATATATGAATGCACAAAGTATGAATAGAGTAGATGAGATTGAGGCTCAGTTGGAAATTGGCAAGTACGATGTTATGGGAATAACAGAGACATGGCTTCAAGCAGACAAGGCCTGGGAAATGAATATTCAAGGATATATATATTATCAAAAGGACAGACTGACTGGCAGAGGGGGTGGGGTGGCTCTGTTGGTGAGGAATGATATTCAGTCCCTTGCGAGGGGGACATAGAATCAGGGGATGTTGAGTCAGTATGGATAGAACTTGAGAAATTCTAACGGTAGAAGGACCCTAATGGGAGTTATCTGCAGGCCCCCAAACAGCATTCTGGATGTAGGGTGTAAGTTGAATGAAGAGTTTAAATTGGCATGTCACAAAGGTAATGATACAGTTGTCATGGGGGATTTCAATATGCAGGTAGACTGGGAGAATCAGAATGGTACTGGACCCCAAGAAAGGGAGCTTGGGGAGTGCCTCCGAGATGAATTCTTAGAACAGCTTGTATTGGAGCCTACCAGGGAGAAGGCAATTCTAGATTTAGTGTTGTGCAATGAACCGGATTTGATCAGGGACCTCGAGGTAAAGGAACCATTAGGAGGTAGTGACCATAATATGATATTGTGGCGACCCACTTTCTGCGCAGGCGAACTGGCTCACAGATAGCCAGCGCGCGGGGAGAGACTTTGGTAATGCACCTCTGACGTAATTTCCCCCTGGAGAAGGCAGGCGCTAGGGATTAAATGCCAGCGCCGCGAAGTTTGAATAAACTAGTCTCAAAACGACTTACCAGCCAATCTCGCCCCATTGTCCCAGCAGCCTGGAGGCAGCGAGTTTTCGACACCATACACGGTTTGGCGCACCCATCTATCAGGACAACCATCCGGCTGGTCTCCAGCAAGTTCGTGTGGCATGGACTTCACAAGCAGGTCAGTGAATGGGCCAGAACGTGTTTGCAGTGCCAAACAGCCAAGGTTCAGAGGCACACTAAAGCCCCACCGCAGCAGTTCGAACCCACCTACTGGAGGTTCGACCACATTCATGTGGGTATCGTGGGCCCCCTACTAGTGTCCCGAGGAGCGCGGTACCTCCTAACTATGGTAGACCGGTTCATGAGGTGGCCAGAGCCGGTCCCGCTCACCGACACATCTGCCAATTCCTGAGCCCGAGCACTGATTGCAACCTGGGTAGCACGCTTCAGGGTACCGGCCCACATTACCTCCGACAGAGGCGCCCAGTTCACCTCCAGCCTGTGGTCGGCTGTGGCCAGCCTGTTGGGAACACAGCTACACCACACAACCGCCTACCACCCACAGTCGAACAGACTAGTAGAACGCTTCCACCGTCACTTGAAGTCGGCTCTCATGGCGCACTTGAGAGGACCTAACTGGGGTGGACGAGCTTCCTGGGTCCTGCTTGGAATTTGCACAGCTCCCAAAGAGGATCTGCACGCCTTGTCGGCTGAGTTGGTGTACGGCGCACCCCTGGCCATCCCAGGAGAGTTCATACAAGCCTCAAGGGGGCAAGAGGAAAAACCCACAGCAGCCCTGGACAGGCTACGCGAAAGGCTTGGCAACCTGGCCCCTGTACCAACTTCACAGCACGGATGGACCCCGACCCATGTACCCATGTAAGTTTGTGTTTGTACGAAGGGGTGGACACCGGGCACCGCTACAGCAGCCGTATGAGGCTGTTCAGGGTGATCAACAACAATGGGTCCACGTATGTTCTGGACATTGGGGGGAAAGAGGAGGTTTTCATGGTGGACCGACTCAAATCAGCCCATGTGGACTTGGCGGAGCCGGTTGAGGTTCAGGCACCATGGTGCAGAGACAGACCTCCCAAACAGAGGCTGATCTAGACTGTGGACATTGGGGGGGGGGGGGGGTGCATCGCCGGCTCTGGGGGGGTTATGTGGCGACCCACTTTCTGCGCAGACGAACCAGCTCACAGATAGCCAGCGTGCGGGGAGAGACTTTGGTAATGCACTTCCGACGTCATTTCTGCCCGGAGAGGGCGGGCACTAGGGATTAAATGCCAGCGCTGCGAAGTTTGAATAAACTAGTCTCGAAGTGACTTACCGACTTCATGTCGTTATTTCAGCGTTGTGTGTAGCACATCGCTACAATATGTTTTAACCTACAATTTGAGAAGGAGAAGGGAAAATTGGATGTGTCAGTATTACATTTGAACAAAGGGAACTATGGAGCTATGAGGGAGGAGCTGGCCAAAGTTCAATGGAACAATACCCTAGCAGGGAAGACAGTGGAACAACAATGGCAGGTATTTCTGGGAATAATGCAGAAGGTGCAGGATCAGTTCATTCCAAAGAGGAAGAAAGATCCTAAGGGGAGTAGGGGGCGGCCGTGACTGACGAGGTAAGTAAAGGGCAGTATAAAAATAAAAGAGAAGAAGTATAACATAGCAAAGATGATCTGGAAACTGGAGGACTGGGAAGCTTTTAAAGAGCAACAGAAGATAACAAAAAAGGCAATACGCCAAGAAAAAATGAGGTACGAAGGTAAACTAGCCAAGAATATAAAGGAGGATAATAAAAGCTTCTTTAGGTATGTGAATAGCAAAATAATAGTTAAGACCAAATTGGGCCACTGAAGACAGGAATGGGTGAATTTTTTATGGGGAACAAGGAAATGGCAGACGAGTTGAACAGGTACTTTGGATCTGTCTTCTCTAGGGAAGACACAAACAATCTCCCAGATGTAATAGTGGCCAAAGGAACTAGGGTAAAGGATGAACTGAAGGAAATTTATATTAGGCAAGAAACGGTGTTGGATAGACTGTTGAGTCTGAAGGCTGATAAGTCCCTGGGACCTGATGGTCTGCATCCCTGTGTACTTAAAGAAGTGGCTCTAGAAATCGTGGATGCATTGGTAATCATTTTCCAATGTTCTATAGATTCAGGAACAGTTCCTGCTGATTGGAGTGTGGTTAATGTTGTCCCACTTTTCAAGAAAGGAGAGAGAGAGAAAACAGGGAATTATAGACCGGTTAGCCTGATGTCAGTGGTGGGAAAGATGTTGGAGTCAATTATAAAAGAGGAAATTACGACACATTTGGATAGCAGTAGAAGGATCAGTCCGAGTCAGCATGGATTTATGAAGGGAAAATCATGCTTGACTAATCTTCTGGAGTTTTTTGAGGATGTAACTATGAAAATGACAAGGGAGAGCCAGTGGATGTAGTGTACCTGGACTTCCAGAAAGCTTTTGATAAAGTCCCACATAGGAGATTAGTGGGCAAAATTAGGGCATATGGTATTGGGGGCAGAGTACTAGCATGGATTGAAAATTGGCTGGTTGACAGGAAACAAAGAGTAGCGATTAATGGGTCCCTTTCGGAATGGCAGGCTGTGACCAGTGGGGTACCGCAAGGTTCGGTGCTGGGACCGCAGCTATTTACAATATACATCAATGATTTAGATGAAGGGATTAAAAGTAACATTAGCAAATTTGCCGATGACACAAAGCTGGGTGGCAGTGTGAAATGTCAAGAGGATGTTATGAGAATGCAGGGTGACTTGGACAGGTTGGGTGAGTGAGCAAATGTATGGCAGATGCAGTTTAATGTGGATGAATGTGAGGTTATCCACTTTGGTGGCAAGAACAGGAAGGCAGATTACTATCTAAATGGAGTCAAGTTAGGAAAAGGGGAAGTACAACAAGATCTAGGTGTTCTTGTACATCAGTCAATGAAAGCAAGCAGGCAGTGAAGAAAGCTAATGGCATGCTGGCTTTTATAACAAGAGGAATTGAGTATAGGACAAAAGAGGTCCTTCTGCAGCTGTACAGGGCCCTGGTGAGACCACACCTGGAGTATTGTGTGCAGTTTTGGTCTCCAAATTTGAGGAAGGACATTCTTGCTATTGAGGGAGTGCAGCGTAGGTTCACAAGGTTAATTCCCGGAATGGCGGGACTGTCATATGTTGAAAGATTGGAGCGATTGGGCTTGTATACATTGGAATTTAGAAGGATGAGAGGGGATCTAATTGAAACATATAAGATTATTAAAGGATTGGACATGCTGGAGGCAGGAAGCATGTTCCCGCTGATGGGTGAGTCCAGAACTAGAGGCCACAGTTTAAGAATAAGGGGTAGGCCATCTAGAATAGAGATGCGGAAAAACTTTTTCACCCAGAGAGTGGTGGATATGTGGAATGCTCTGCCCCAGAAGGCAGTGGAGGCCAAGTCTCTGGATGCATTCAAGAGAGAGTTAGATAGAGCTCTTATAGATAGTGGGGTCAAGGGATATGGGGAGAGGGCAGGAACGGGGTACTGATTGTGTATGATCAGCCATGATCACAGTGAATGGTGTTGCTGGCTAGAAGGGTCAAATGGCCTACTCCTGCACCTACTGTCTATTGTCTATTGTCAATGAGGTTCACAGGGGGCTGAGGGCAGGTGGGGAGGGGGGAGTTAAACTAGAGTTGCAGGTGATGGTTAATGATGTGCCAGAACAGATAGTGGAGTCGTTGTGGAGATAGAGTTGTTAAGGCATCAAATAAAATCAGCAATCAATAGGCTGGGCATGATGGGTCTAATGTTCTGAGTTGTATATATTTCAATGCAAAATGTATTGCAGGAAGGGCATGTAAGGCCAGGGGATGGATTATGATATTGTAGCCATTAGTAAGACTTGGTTTCAGGGGGGGCAAGACTGGCAGCTCAGTATTCCAGGTTCTATTGTTTTAGATGTGATAGAGTGCGAGAGATTAAAAAGGGAAGTGTGATGTTACCAGTCAGGGAAAATGTCACGGCAGTGGCCCATCAGGACAGACTGGAGAGCTCATCTGGTGAGGCTTTATGGGTGGACTGAGGAATAAGAACGGTATGATATATATGTACAATATTTGAAATACATCTTATGGAAATGTTTGATGATGAACTTCAATAAAAAATAAATTACAAAAAAAAAGATAGAAAGGTACCACAGATGTGAGAAACTCTGCAGATACTGGAAATCCAAAGCAACCTACACAAAGTGCTGGAGAAACTCCATCAGAACTTAGTATGGATTGGGAAAGGCACTTTTCAGGCAAAGGTGCACTTGGGAAGTGGGAGGACTTCATAAGGAAAATTTTGGAAGTACAAAGCTTGTATGTGGCTGTCAGAATAAAAGGCAATGATAGAAGGTTTAGGGAACCTTGGTTTTTGAGCGATATTGATGTCCTGTTTAAGAACAAAAGGAGGTGTATAATGGGTATTTGCAGGTAGGAACAAATGAGGTACTTTAGGAGTATAAGAAATACAAGAGAACAAGAAAGAAGGTGCGAGGCTGAAAGAAGGTGCGAGGTTGCTCTGGCAGACAAGGTGAAGGAGAATCTGAAGGTCTTCTACAGATATGTTAAGAGCAGAAGGATGGCAAGGGACAAAATTGGTCTCCTGTAAGATTAGAATGGTAATCTATGTGTGGAGCCAAAAGAGTCTGGGGAGATCTAAAATAGAGTTTTTGCACCTGTGTTTTCTCTGGAGGCAGGCACAGACTCTATGGAAGTGGAGCAAAGTAGCCGCGAGGTCATGAATCTAATGCAGGTTACAGAGGAGAAGACACTTGCTGTATAACCTATCTTATAGAGTTTTTCAAGGAACTTACCAGGAAAGTTGATGAAGGCAACTGTCTACTTGGATTTCAGCCAGGCATTTGATAAGGTCCTGCATGAGAGGCTGGTCAAGAAGCTTTGGTCGCTTGGCGTTCAAGATGAGGTAGTAAATTGGATTAGATATTGTCTTTTCAGGAGGAGCCAGAGAGTGGTAGTAGATGGTTGCCTCTGGGTCTGGAGGCCTGTGTCTAGTGGAGTGCTTCAGGGACTGGTGCTGACTCTGTTGTTGTTTGCCATCTATATCAATAATCTGGATGAGAATGTGGTTAATTGGATCAGCAAATTTGTGGATGACTCCAAGATTGTGTGTGTAGTAGACAACAAGAAAGACTATCAAAGCCTACAGTGAGATCTAGATCAGTTGGAAAAATGGGCCAAAAATGGCAGGTAAAATTTAATGCAGACAAGTGTGAGGTGTTGCACTTTGAGAAGACCAGCCAGGACAGTTCTTACACTGTGAGTGGCAGGGCACTGAGGAGTGTGGTAGATCTGGGAAAGCAGGTCCATAGTTCATTGAATGCGGCATCATGGGTAGATAGGGTCGTAAAGAAAGCTTTTGGCACTTTGACCTTCATTGATCAAAGTACTGAGTACAGGAGTTGGGATATTTATGGTTGTTTGTATTTTTTTCAATTTTTTTTTTGTCTGAGTTGCCGTCCTGAGACACGGGGGTAATTTTAGTATTAGATTGCCTGCTTGCTTCTTTTTGTCTTTTTTCCTGGGGTTTCGAGGGTGGAGGGAGGGGGATTTTTCTTTTTCTTTTTTCTCTTTTTGCTTGCTTTTTGCATAATTTATTTCATGGGCCTATGTGAAACTACAAAAATGGTTGCAGTGCCGTGACTTCCGGTTTCTCCTTGAACTCACTTCCTTCTTCCGGGTTCATGAGTTCACTTTTTTTCAAACTTATGTGTTAACTGTAATAAATATTGTCAATATGGATAGGATTATTAATTTTGTTTCTTGGTATACTAGTGGTTTAAAACATCCGATCAAATGGAAAAAATATTCAAAGTATTCCATAGAATGAATGCCAATGTTATTTTTGTGCAGGAGACTCATGTAAGGAAGGTGGATAGTCAACGTTTTTTTAGGTTTTGGAAGGGACAACAGTATTACGCAAATTCGCAAGCCTAAGTAAGAGGTGTTTCTATTTTTATAGACGCATCAACTTCTTTTATACATCATGAAACAATTTCAGATCCACAAGGTAGATTTTTGCTTATCACTGGTCTACTTTTTAATCAAAAAGTTGTTTTAGTTAATGTTTATGCTCCAAATACTGATTGTCCTGAATTTTTTAAATGCTTATTTACATCCTTTCCTAATCTGAATCAATATAGACTGATAATGGATGGGGATTTTAACTGTTGTTTAAACCCTGTGATGGATAGATCCAAGCCTACCCAAACTCTTCTGAATAAATCGGCTTCTCTTATTAACTCTTTTATGATTGATTCAGCTATTTGTGAAATTTGGCGTTTTCTACACCCTAATGACAAAGAGTTTTCATACTTTTCCCATGTTTATCATAGTTACTCAAGAATTGATTACTTTTTCATTGATCACCATTTACTCACAGATGTTACTGATTGTAAATATGACTGTATTACCATATCTGATCATGCACCTCTGAAGTTATCTATTAAAATAACAGATTCATATATCAATGCTAAATTTTGGAGGTTTAATCCTATTTTATTTCAGGATTTAGACTTTGTTAACTTTATTAAACAACAAATTGATTTGTTTTTCTCAACAAATTCTATAGCAGAGATCTCTAGTGGAATTTTGTGGGATACTTTTAAAGCATATATTCATGGACAGATTATTTGATACTCTGCTGGAGTTAGGAAATGAACTAATTCTAAAATATTAACATTAATTGATAAAATCAAAGCAATTGATAACATTTATTCAATGACCCCTAGTAAAGAACTTTATAAAGAAAGAGTGGAACTTCAAATGGAACATAGTTTATTATTATCCTCTTCGATTGAAAGTCAGTTAATTAAATCAAAAACTCAATTCTATATTCATGGAGTTAAGTCTGGTAAATTACTGGCTAATCAATTGAAAATTGTTTCGGATAAACGACAGATTACTAGGATTCATAAACAAGATGGTACTCTGACAATCGACCACAAAGAAATAAATAGAGCCTTTCAAGATTTTTATAACTCCTTATATCAATCAAAATTCACTAAGGACTCTTCTATAATAAATGAATTTTTAAGGAAATTGAATATTCCAAAAGTAACTGTTGAGGATAACCTAATTTTAGATACACCTATTACGGAGTCTGAAATAGAAAAGGCTATTTTTTTAATGAATTCTGGTAAAGCTTCTGGTCCAGATGGTTTTCCTGTAGAATTTTTAAAATCTTTTTCTTTTATACTTTCTCCTTGGCTTTGTAGAATTTTTGAAGATGCATTAAGTGTAGGTAAATTATCACAATCTTTTTATGAAGCTTCTATTTCATTAATTCTTAAAAAAGATAAAGACTCTACTGAATGTGCATCCTATCGGCCTATATCCTTATTAAATACGGATTTTAAGATTTTCAGTAAAATTTTGGCTATTAGATTAGAAAATATATTACCTCGAATTATTTCTGAAGATCAGACTGGATTTATTAAAAATAGCTATTCATCTTTTAACATTAGAAAATTAATTAATATTATTTATACTTCTTCATCTAAAATACCACAATGTATTATTTCTTTAGATGCTGAAAAAGCATTTGATAGAGTTGAATGCCCATATTTATTTACTACAATGCAACAATTTAATTTTAGTTCAAAATTTATATCATGGATTAAATTAATATACCATAAACCTTTAGCTTTGGTTTTTACCAATAATCAAAGATCCCCTTTTTTCAGCTATTTCGTGGTACAAGGCAAGGTTGCCCTTTAAGTCCTTTACTATTTGACATTGCTTTAGAACCATTGGCTATAGCTATTCGTGAATCACCTAATATTCTGGGTATTACCATTGGGGAGAGGACGTATAAAGTGTCATTATATGCTGATGATTTGTTATTATATATATCTGACCCTGAAAGATCTATCCCTGCTATTTTGTCTTTGCTTGCTCAATTTAGTAATTTTTCTGGTTATAAATTGAATTTTAACAGGAGTGAACTATTTCCATTAAATCTGCAAGTTCCAATTTATAAACATTTACCATATAAAATTGTTACAGATTATTTTACTTACCTAGGTATTAAAATTACTAAAAAACATAAAGATTTATTTGTTAACTTTTTACCTTTAATTGATCAAATTAAGCAACTTGCTATTAGGTGGTCTCCACTATCTTTGTCATTGGTTGGTAGAGTTAATGCTATTAAGATGATGATACTACCTAAATTCTTATATTTATTTCAAGCATTACCAATTTTTATTCCTAAAGCTTTTTTTGATACTATTGACTCTAAAATATCTTCTTACTTGTGGCAGAACAAAAATCCTAGATTGGGTAAAAAATATTTACAGAAGCCTAAGAAGGAGGGTGGCTTGGCTTTACCAAACTTAAGATTTTACTATTGGGCAGTCAATATATGGTATTTAATATTCTGGACACAAGAATGGACTATAGCTACTTGCCCACAATGGGGAAATTTGGAATGTAAATCTGTGCAAGATTTTTCACTGATTTCAATCTTAGGATCTTCAGTTCCTTTTTCTTTATTCAAATTGAATAAACAGATAACTAATCCTATAGTCAGATATACATTACGGATTTGGTTTCAATTTCGTAAATTTTTTCGTTTGAATAAATTTATTTTATCATGTCCTATAATATCTAATTATTTTTTTCGGCCTTCATCTATGGATCAAGCTTTTCTTTTATGGAAAACAAAAGGTATAACATGTTTTCGTGATCTGTTTCTGGATGATAACATTATGTCCTTTGAACAGCTATCTAATAAATATAATTTACCTAAAACCCATTTTTTTAGATATTTGCCAGTTAGAAATTTTTAGTATAATGAGTTACAGTCTTTTTCGAAAGAATGTCCATTGGACATTACAGATAGAATTTTAGCCCTTAATCCTTATCAAAAGGGTTTAGTAGCCATCATATATAAGCTGATCATGAATTTACAGTCAGATGTATCAGAAAAAATTAAGAAGGAATGGCAAGAAGAGTTGCATTGTCCTATATCTACTGAGCAATGGGAAAAAATTTTATTATTGGTAAATTCGTCCTCTATTTGTGCTAAACATGCCCTAATACAATTTAAGGTTGTACATAGAGCTCATATGTCTAAGGATAAACTGGCTCGATTTTATTCTCATCTTAATTCAACCTGTGATAGATGTCATTCTGATGTTGCTTCATTGACTCATATGTTCTGGTCTTGTCCTTGTTTACAAAATTATTGGAAAGATATTTTCTGTATTATTTCAAGAGTTTTAAATATTAATTTTCAACCGCATCCTCTTACTGCAATTTTCGGTTTACCAATGACAGATAATAATCCTTTATCCGCTTCATCTCAACGAATGATTGCATTTGTTACATTAATGGCTAGAATATCTATTTTATTGAATTGGAAAGAAATTAATCCTCCAACTGTATTTCAGTGGTTTTCTCAAACTATTTCTTGTTTGAGTTTAGAAAACATTAGAAGTGTGGTTTTTGATCCTTCAGTTAAATTTGAAGAAACTTGGAGACCTTTTATTCAACATTTTCACATGAGTTGAATTGTCTTTTCCTAAACCCTACTTATATTATCCTTAATTAATTGGATGGAGGTTCGGAGTTATTGGCACTACTGTATATGTACTTAATGTTATTCAATGGCCCATGTTGGTTAGTGTTTTTTTTTCTCTCTCTTTTTTTTGGGGTTTTTCTTTTTTTTTCTCTTTTTACTTCTTTGTTCATTAATGTTCTGAGTTTGAGAGGTTATATATTTTTATTATTACATATCTGAATGTCTATTTAAATTATTAATTATGTTCTCTCAAACATTTTGTATTCATGTTTCATTTATGTTTGTTTAAAACTAATAAAAAGATTTAAAAAGAAAGAAAAGAAAAGGATATTTATGTTAAAGTTAAAATATTGGTGAGGCCTAATTTGTAGCAGAATGTATTGTGTGCAGTTTTGGTCACCTACTTACAGAAAAGATGTAAATAAGATTGAAAGTGTACAGAGTAAGTTTACAAGGATGTTGCTGAGACTGGAGAACCTGACTTATAAGGAAAGGTTAAATAGGTTAAAACTTTATTTCCTAAAATATAGAAGATTGAGGGGAGTTTTGATAAGGGTATACAGAATTATGAGGGGTATAGATAGGGTAAATGCAAGCAGACTCTTTCCATTGAAATTGGGTGATACAGCAACTAGAGGTCACGGGTGAAGGGTGAAAGGTGAAATGTTTAAGAGGAACATGAGGGGAAACTTCACTCAGAGTGTGGTAAGAGTGTGGAACAAGCTGCCCGTACAAGTGGTTGGTGCAGGGTCGATTTCAACATTTAAGTTTGGATAGGTCCATAGATGGGAGGGATATGGAGGGCTAGGGTCTGAATGCAGGTAAATGGGACTAAGCAGATAAATAGTCTAGTATAGTCAAGATGGACTGAAGGGTCTGTTTCTGTGCTGTAGTTTTCAATGACTCTATGACTCTATCTAATGTTCAGAGTTTGGAAAACTTCGTTAATGTTAAAAGGTTGGCACAAGATCATGGACTGAAGAGCCTGCATTGTGCTGTACTATTCTATGTTCTATGTCAGAATTGCACCTGTTTGAATGTCAGAGAAATATCAGTCAATAAGGGTTCAATATTATGCATCTGCATCATTTTCTCTTGTCATTAAATGTTGCCATGGAAAATAAAAGTAATCCAGCTGCCCAGTGAGTCCCACGGCCCAGTACTGTATGCTTCCCTACCATCGACACACTTCCCTTTTTCAAAGCTGAGAACAATAAACGATGAGGTATTCTCAGGTAAGAGAACACTGGTCTTGCTTGTGCCTGCTGTAATATTGGAACATGGTAATTGACAGATGCCAGCTCCATCACTGGATTCCATGTGGAATCCAATGGCAGAAACTAGCGGTGCTGCAACTTCCCAACTTCATGCAATGGAATCCATTTCTGCAATTCTGATAGACAGACTTACAAATTCCATTTGCTTAAATTCACTGAATGGGGATACCTCACCTGGAGATTAGGAGACAAAACATGAATTGGATTTGATGTGATGTAGTCAATCATTACTTAATTACTTAATACTTAATGATTTAATGAATGTTAATTTTAGTTTCCAGTAAATTATTTTAAATTATTTAAAGCAATATTAATAGATTTAAGTGTTTCTGATTATCAGGTCGAAGTTCAAATCTATTATCAAAGTATGTATACCATATACTGTATACAGGGTTCCCCCCCAATCCAAAGGTAGAGCGTTCCTATGGAACCGTTTGTAAACCGAAATGTCGTAATGCGAAGAAGCAATTACCAGTCATTTCTATGGGAAGAATTTTTGAGCATTCCCAGACCCAAAAAATAACCTACCAAATCATACCAAATAACACTAACATATAGTAAAAGCAGGAATGATATGATAAATACACACACTATACAAAGTCGAAGTATTGCATGTACTATGTAGTTTCACTTATGAAACTCGGGAAGACAGCGAGCCAAAATCGATTCGTCGAAAAAAAATCGGCACGTACACGCCTGCGTACGCATATGCGTACACACGTACATGCATGCGCAAATAACTACCCACACAAGGCTTCACAGTCATTGTAGTCTTTCTCCGGGTAAACACACGTAAAAAGCGGGCATCTTTTTTTCATAAAAGTGAAAATCCTCTTTGGTTAGCGAAAACAGGTACTAATGTAGGTCTTTCGTAACAGCGAGATGTTGTAAAGCGACGTTTGAAAAACGGGGACACCTGTAACGGCCTTGCGATTCTTCTTCTTGCAGGCATCCACAAAACAAACGCAATAGAATCCATGAAAAACCATACACAACAAAGACTGCCAAACATCCATAGTGCACAAGAAGATAAATCATGCAAATAGTAAAAGAAAAGTAAACAAGTAATACATTTGACATGAGCTGCAGAGTCCCTGAGTGCTAGTCCACAGGTTGTAGAGTCAGTTCACAGCTGAGGCAAGCGAAGCTGGACCAGGAGCCTGATAGCTGTAGAACAATAATTGCTCCTGAACCTGCTGGCATGGGACCTAAGACTCCGGCACTGGTAGTGGTGAGAAGAGAGGCAGGCGGGTTAAACACAGGCAGACAATGCTGAACACCAGCTCATTTCCCACACTTGGTCCTTGATGATTTAATTTGGCATGAAGCTTTAATCGGTGTGGAGTAATGGAGCTGAGCAAAGGTCTGTTTCCTGCTCTCAGGAGTTGACACAGTGGGTGATGGGTGCTGCATTCTCATGATTCAAGTTCACTGAGTCATTCAGAAGATCATACAATCAATTATTCATTTAGATGGTTCAAAAGTACATCTTTTATAGGGAAATTACAGGTGGTGATTGTAGTTCAGAAGATGCATAACTGGTAGAGTATCTCATAGTTTTCTGAGCTGCCCATACCATGTCGCTGTAGGTCACAAGTGCCATCTTGGACAGGACATCAGAGACATTGTTGAAGCCTCCTGCTTTGTCTGGAGGCAAGGCTCCACTTCATTCTGAGACCAAATCACCCGGAGGAGTCACTGCGTTTCATCAATGACTCTCAAGCGCAGGAAGTCAGCATTCAGGTAGATAAATGTGGGCAGACCGGAGCCTCATTTGGAAAATTCATCGTAATTAAACACAAATGTAATATTCACAAGGCAATGGTATAAACCTCGAAAGGATTGACATGTAGCGAAGGAGCAGGAGAGCAGTGTTGGTTCAGGCAAGAGCAGGTACTGGTTCAACAGGCTGAGTGCATTCTCTCTGCGGTGTGTGATATGCTGCCATGCTAAAATCATCAAAGTTTCCACTAGTAATAATAAGGCACTTACCACAATTACCTGTATTTTATAAACTGAATTGTGCTCCATCATAATGGATTACCACCTATGACTAAACCATCAATTAACTCAATTGTAGGGGACGTTTTTTCAACTAAGGCAAACTGCCATTTTTGTGTTAGATATCACATTTAAAGGGGTGCAATGTCTTCAATTCTCCCTTGATGAATCATAGATATATTACATATATTTTCAGTTAAGTATAAACCTGCTGTGCTCTATACAATTGCAGTGAGTGATTAACATTCAATTTGATGTAATCTGCAACAGTATTTTTTTTCATATTCAAAGCCACTTGTGATTATTTTAAACTACTTCTTGTAATTATATTGATTTAGTGGGGAACTAACTGTTGCGGCATAAATTATACAATAAGTTGGTATATTATAAGCCACCTTCTACAGGAAAATCAACTTGCAGCAAATATGCCCTGAAAGCAGCTTGACAAATTAATTTATTACCAGCACTCCGATTCTTAAGACTTAACACACTCTAATTTTCTTTCTAATAAAATGCACAGGCATTCAATGTCAACCAGGGACTTAGAAGACTGGGTTTCCGTTCAGAAGGAAACAGGAACGACAGTCTAACTTTGTCCAAGTTGGCATCTTGGACAAATTGTGGGGTTTCTAAGGCACCTCAGCAGCTCCAAGCGCTTGAGTATATTGATGCTTGGTGCCGCTTAGAAGAATAATACTATGCAGGCATAGGCTTAATCTATAAACCCAAGAGATTCAGCAGATGCTGAAAGTCTTCAGCAGTGCACACAAAATGCTGGAGAAACTTGGCAAGTTGGAGAGGAATAAATAGTTGACATTTTGGGCTGACAGCCTTTATCTGGAATGGGACAGAAACCTAAATAAGAAGATGGGGAAGGGGATGGGATACAAGCTGGCAAGTGATAGATAGGACCAGATAAAGGGGAAGATGGGTGGGAGGAAGGGGGATGAAGTAAGAAGCTAAGAAGGGATAAGCAGGAGGTAAAGGGCTGAAGAACAAGGAATCTAAGAGGAGAAGACAGTGGACCATAGAAGAAAAGGAAGGAAGAGGGGAATCAGAGTGTGGTGATAGGCAGGTGAGGAGAAGAGAAGGGCTGACAGGATGACCAGAAATAGAGAGAAGGAAGGAAGGGAGGAAATTCCCTAAAGATAGAGATATCGATGTTCATGTCTTGCAGTTGGAGGCCACCAACTGCAAGATAGAGAATATGACATGTTTTTGGCTACACATGCCACATACAAGCCTGTCCCTTAATGCATCAGAAAGTCTATCTCCAAAGTCACAGTACTGGGAAAGTTTGTGCAGATCTGCAATGTATTCAGAAATGCTTTCATCTTTTGACTGGTTCCTTTTGTGAAATCTAATTCTCTCAGCTATTACCAGCAGTTTAGGCCTCAGGTGATTGCTGGCTCTTTCAAGGGATACAAGGTTGTGTATGAATCTAAGTTCTTGGGCCAATTAAGCTAAGAAGTGTAGGAGCTTTCTTTTGCTCCTCCACGTTGTTAGCATTACAATACAGTTCAGCTCTCATGATATATGACTCCCAGTCTTCATTAGCGTTATTGAATTAGTCATCTTTTCTGACTGAAACCATCGCCATGTTATTTGCACTTTGAATTCAGTGTATCTTTCTCCGTTTCTTGTGTGTTCCTTTTTAGTCCGTGATGACTTTGTTATGCTATTTAACTCTCGCTGTTTTGTTCCATAACTGTCAGTGCAAGTTGTGATATCTTTTGACATTCAGGTTCGTACGCATTGCCAATTTGTTTTGTCTGTGTACAACTACATATCAATTAAATAAAAGCATGCACACATGGGAGACATCTTTAACTGGTGTACTGTATTCACATTGCAGTGAGAGAGAACAATGTGTATCTGCAGGCAACAGTTCATGCGCAGACAACTTACCAATGCACGTGGGCAGACAGCAGGTCAATACGTGATGCGAAAAGAGGGGGTCATTGCCCTAAAAGAAATAGATATATCTTTCAAGTAAATCCTGATTCTGTCTCTATTAAATCTTCCAATAATTGTCTGGATTAATGTTCCTGTGAGGCAAGTGAATGGAGGGAGAAAGAGGTGCTGCCACACTTGTTGCAACTGTTGCAATTTTGAGTAAGCACAGGAGGATTAGAAAATAATAGTCTGGTAATTGCACACTACCACCAAGTACCTTGATATGACAAACAGAAGCGACTATGAAGACAGTAGTGTCAAGATTTGTACCTAGAATAACAAGTAATAAAGTCATGCTTCTTTTAATACAAATAGCCAAAAGGCCTTTTTTTCCTGTGTTAAATATTTTATGAGTCTATAATTCTAACTTAAATTCAATTCATGCTGTTTAAAAAAAATTGGAGGAACTTCTATTTATTTTACATGGTCTGCAAACAGTCCATATTTTTTGTGCACAGAATCTTACTATAAAGATTAATGTATTGCAATTAGGTTAAGTAATAACACTTATTTTAAAATAAAACCTGCACTTAAACGGATCTTTCATCGTTTCAAGCCAGTTTTATTACTAATGAAGCACTTTCAATGCACTGTGTTTGTGCAGCACACAAATACAAATTTGTGCACAGTAAGTTCCCACAAAGAAAAATGTGATCACGATGAGATAATCTATAATTGTGATGTCGCTTGATCTATAAATATTAAGCTAAACACTTAATGTTAATTCCCCTTGTCCTTTTAAATTGGGATCTTTGAGATCTTCTGCATCACCACAAAGAGTTTGAACATCATCTAAGCACTCCATTGAAGGAATTGTATTCCATCATTAGTGCACTAGTCAGTCCAGACTTTTGCACAGACATTTAAGGAATGGACTTGAACTTAGAATTAGTTTACTCGGAAGGAAGAATGTGGCAAATGCCATACGAAATAACTCAAAAAATTACCAGCGAGCAGCAATGAAAAATGGGCAAACTTTCAGGCAAATGTTAAAGTGAACATTGACTCTTTATAGGACACCTAATATGCTGTGATGTGAAATTTTCTGAAAGATATTCTTAATTATGGTGGAAATACAAAAGACTACAGATACTAGAACTTGGAGCAAGAAGAAAACTGCTGGAGGAGCTTAGAGGTCAAGAGGAAAATGAATAGTCAACATTTCAGATTGAGACCCTGTGTCAGGATTGAGGGATACAGGGAGGAAGACATCACTTAGTGCTTTAGGGATGGAGGGAGAGGGGTTAAACTAGAATTGCAGGGTGATGGGAACCATGTATCAGTACATTATAGCCAGAGTCAGGTTTCTGTGTTTAGCCTCCTGAGGAAATAAAGGGGTTGGTAAGGCGGCATGGTAGCATAATGGTTAGCACAACACTTTAGGGTACAGGCGACCGGGGATTTTTTCCACCACTGTCTGTAAGGAGTCTATACGTTCTCCTGTGATTGCATGGGTTTCCTCCTGGTGCTTCCAGTTTCTTCTCAGAGTCCAAAGACATACTGGTTGGTAGGTTAATTGTCCCATGATTAGGCTAGGGTTAACTCGGGGGTTGCTGAACAGCGTGGCTCAAAGGGCCAGAAAGGCCTATTCAACTCTGTATCTCAATAAATAAATAACTGTAATTTCTTGTAACACAAGGAAAAATGACCTCAGTGATTAAGGACTGTGGAGTGGTCACTTTTATGAAAACTTGCTCCACAAGGACTGATTGGAGGAGGGTGACATCCTTGCATTTAGTCCGGACTTTTACCAGCTCTGCACGGAGATGCTTCCGGTCAACTCCTCTAATTTTATTGTGCCATCTTCCCTCTTTCTGTCCCCAACAAATGGAAACACCTTCCCTCTGTCTACTTTTTGGGTTCCCTGTACTATTTTGAAAACTACTTTCAAATCACCCCTTAACTATTCCAGAAAATACAAACAGGGAGGAGAACATCACCTAGTGCTGCACGGGGGGTTGGGGGGGGGTGAGAATGGCGGGAGCATAATTTAACTCTGAGAAGTTCAGGTATCACTCTGATAAATCTGCCTCAAATCACAGAAAAGGGAGAAAAGACAAGGTGAAAAAGAAGGGTTCACTGTGCACAAACTATCCTGCTTAACCTTTGGTGATAGAGCTTCTTGCAGTAGTCATGTCCGGAATCACGTGCCATATCACGCCCACCACCTTGTTGGAGATCGGCTTGGAGATAATTAGTGTTATGCTGCAAGGCTATATTTGTCATTCTGTGTAAACTGGCAGAAACAATCTTCCAAAGGTTGGCATCATCTGTCTGGTCTCATTGAGGAGATGTATTTAAATCTCAGTGGAAATTAAAATAGTCTCCTAATGTTCTGTGATGCTTATCCACTATGTTAAAATGGGACTGCCTTGTCCTTTTCGTTATTATCTAGAATGTGCACGGCATATCTATTCTGCTGGCCAGTTATCATCTTCCTTCTCAACAAAGACTCTTGAGATCCAGCTATATTTGTTTCTAGCAGATAAGAGCTATGCACCATCCTGGGAGGATTGTGTTCGCAGCCCACAGCTGTTCCTGCCACCAGGCTGCACATGCTCAGTCTTGTCCTAAGTACCCCTGTGAAATCCCAGCTAGGGGACTCAGCGGAGAGGTGCAGATTCAGTGAAAAAAATTACAACCTCAAAGGCATCAGCTGTGGATTGTTGCGCTTGGAAGGCAAAAGAAAGACAATTTCGACAGTGCAAAGTCAGTATTGTCAGAAAAGGAACCACTGTTCTTCAGCAACTAGGGCTACTGTCCCACACCTCCATTGACCTGGGATCTATTCTAACAGAGTGTGATCTATGTGCAGTTTACATGTTTTTATGTAATATTGTGCATGTTCACCAGGCACTCTGGTTTTCTCCCATATCCCAAAGGCATTCTGGTTGGTAGGAACCGTGGGGGTGGCTGAAGCTGATGGGTGTGTGAGAGAGAATAAGACAGAGGGAAACAAGTGGGCAAATGGAATTGTTCTGAGAACTACCATGGATTCAGAGGGCCAAATGGCTCCTTTCTACACAAGATAATATGGAAAAATTGACAATCATCTTCTCAGAGTTTGAATGATGATGAAATAAGTTAACAGGTATGTGTCAGAGATATCTGAAGTTATGGCACAAGATACCTACGAGCTCCTGTTTTTTTTATCACTAATTGCTGAGACTGATGTACTTCTCATTGTCACAGTGGTCCCAGTTAGACTAATTATCACTGCTCCAGTGAACCTCCTGTCCTGTATACTAGGAGCCCCTAGTCCTATCAGAATTTCTCAAGTAGGTGTGTAAGAATAAGCCTGCAAGTCATAAATTTAACAACTGAATGGAGCTGTTTCATTGAGGGTGATAATTACATGAATGCATCAGCTTTGAGAACTGACTGTCTCTCTGGTCATTGGAGCAGATTAGTGTGTTGATTTGAGCCCTGACTATGTCCCTGAACATTGGAGTAGATTACTGTGATGATTTGTGCTCTGACTGTAATTCTGAATATTGGAGCAGATTAGTGTGTTCATTTGAGCTCTGACTGTGTCTCTGGTCATTGCAGCAGAATAATGTGTTGATTTGAGCTCTGACTGTATTTCTGAATATTGGGGCAGATCAGTGTGTTGATTTGAGCTCTGACTATATTTCTGGTCATTGGAGCACATCAGTGTGTTGATTTGAGCTCTGAAGCTGTCGCTGGTCATTAGAGCAGATCAGTGTGCTGATTTGAGATCTGACTGTATTTCTGGTCATTGGAGCAGATTAGTGTGTTGATTTGAGCTCTGACTGTGTCTCTGATCATTGAAGCAGATTACTGTGTTTATTTGAGCTCTCACTGTGTCTCTGGTCATTGGAAGAGATTAGTGTGTTGATTTGAGCTCTGACTGTGTCTCTGATCATTGCAGCAGATTAGTGTGTTGATTTGAGCTCTGACTGTGTCTCTGATCATTGAAGCAGATTAGTGTGTTGATTTGAGCTCTCACTGTGTCTCTGGTCATTGGAGGAGATTAGTGTGTTTATTTGAGCTCTCAGTGTGTCTCTGGTCATTGGAGAAGATTACTGTGTTGATTTGAGAACTGACTGTATTTCTCGTGATTGGAGCAGATTAGTGTGCTGATATGTGCTCTGACTGTGTATTTTGTCAGTGGAGCAGATTACTGTGTTGATTTGAGCTTTGACTGTATTTCTGATCATTGGAGCAGATTTGTGTGTTGATTCGAGCTCTGTCTGTGTCTCAGGTCATTGGAGCAGATTGGTGTGTTGATTTGTGCTCTGACTGTGTCTCTGATCATTGGAGCAGACTAGTGTGTTGATTTGAGCTCTGACTGTATTTCCGGTGATTGGAGCAGATTAGTGTGTTGATTTGAGCTCTGACTGTATTTCTTGTCATTGGAACAGATTAGTGTGTTGATTTGAGCCCAGACTGTGTATCTGATCATTGAAGCAGATTAGTGTGTTTATTTGAGCTCTGAGTGTGTCTCTGGTCATTGGAGCAGATTTGTATGTTGATTTGAGCCCTGACTGTGTCTCTGAACATTGGAGCAAAATAATGTGTTGATTTGAGCTCTGACTATATTTCTGGTCCTTGGAGCAGATCAGTGTGCTGATTTGGGATCTGACTGTATTTCTGGTCTTTGAAGCAGATTAATGTGATGATTTGAGCTCTGACTGTATTTCTGGTCATTGGGGCAGATTAGTGTGTTGATTTCACCTCTGACTGTGTCTCTGATCATTGGAGAGGATTACTGTCTTGATTTGAGCTCTGAGGGTGTCTCTGATCATTGCATCAGATTAGTGTGTTTATTTGAGCTCTCACTGTGTCTCTGGTCATTGGAGAAGATTAGTGTGTTGATTTGAGCTCTGAGTGTGTCTCTGATCATTGGAGCAGATTAGTGTGTTGATTTGAGCTCTGACTGTATTTCTGGTCATTGGAGCAGATTAGTGTGTTGATTTGAGCCCTGACTGTGTCTCTAATCATTGAAGCAGATTAGTGCGTTTATTTGAGCTCTCAGTGTGTCTCTGGTCATTGGAGAAGATTACTGTGTTGATTTGAGAACTGACTGTATTTCTCGTGATTGGAGCAGATTAGTGTGCTGATTTGAGCTCTGACTGTGTATTTTGTCAGTGGAGCAGATTACTGTGTTGATTTGAGCTTTGACTGTATTTCTGATCATTGGAGCAGATTTGTGTGTTGATTCGAGCTCTGTCTGTGTCTCAGGTCATTGGAGCAGATTGGTGTGTTGATTTGTGCTCTGACTGTGTCTCTGATCATTGGAGCAGACTAGTGTGTTGATTTGAGCTCTGACTGTATTTCCGGTGATTGGAGCAGATTAGTGTGTTGATTTGAGCTCTGACTGTTTTTCTGGCCATTGGAGCAGATTAGTGTGTTAATTTGAGCTCTGACTGTGTCTCTGATCATTGAAGCAGATTAGTGTGTTTATTTGAGCTCTCACTGTGTCTCTGGTCATTGGAGGAGATTAGTGTGTTGATTTGAGCTCTGAGTGTGTCTCTGATCATTGGAGCAGATTAGTGTGTTGATTTGAGCTCTGACTGTATTTCTGGTGATTGGAGCAGATTAGTGTGTTTATTTGAGCTCTCACTGTGTCTCTGGTCATTGGAGAAGATTACTGTGTTGATTTGAGAACTGACTCTATTTCTCGTGATTGGAGCAGATTAGAGTGCTGATTTGAGCCCTGACTGTGTCTCTGGTCATTGGAGGAGATTAGTGTGTTGATTTGAGATCTGAGTGTGTCATTGAACATTGGAGCAGATTAGTGTGTTGATTTGAGCTCTGACTGTGTCATTGGTCATTGGAGCAGATTAGTGTGTTCATTTGAGCTTTGACTGTGTCACTGGTCATTGGAGGAGATTAGTGTGTTGATTTGAGCTCTGACGGTATTACTGGTCATTGGGGCAGATTAGTGTGTTGATTTGAGCTCTGACTGTGTCACTGGTCATTGGAGCAGATTAGTGTGTTGATTTGAGCTCTGACTGTGTCACTGGTCATTGGAGCAGATTAGTGTGCTGATTTGAGATCTGAGTGTGCCTCTGGTCATTGGAGCAGATTAGTGTGTTGATTTGAGCCCAGACTGTGTATCTAATCATTGAAGCAGATTAGTGCGTTTATTTGAGCTCTCAGTGTGTCTCTGGTCATTGGAGAAGATTACTGTGTTGATTTGAGAACTGACTGTATTTCTCGTGATTGGAGCAGATTAGTGTGTTGATTTGAGCTCTGACTGTGTCTCTGATCATTGAAGCAGATTAGTGTGTTTATTTGAGCTCTCACTGTGTCTCTGATCATTGGAGGAGATTAGTGTGTTGATTTGAGCTCTGAGTGTGTCTCTGATCATTGGAGCAGATTAGTGTGTTGATTTGAGCTCTGACGGTATTACTGGTCATTGGGGCAGATTAGTGTGTTGATTTGAGCTCTGACTGTGTCACTGGTCATTGGAGCAGATTAGTGTGTTGATTTGAGCTCTGACTGTGTCACTGGTCATTGGAGCAGATTAGTGTGCTGATTTGAGATCTGAGTGTGCCTCTGGTCATTGGAGCAGATTAGTGTGTTGATTTGAGCCCAGACTGTGTATCTAATCATTGAAGCAGATTAGTGCGTTTATTTGAGCTCTCAGTGTGTCTCTGGTCATTGGAGAAGATTACTGTGTTGATTTGAGAACTGACTGTATTTCTCGTGATTGGAGCAGATTAGTGTGTTGATTTGAGCTCTGACTGTGTCTCTGATCATTGAAGCAGATTAGTGTGTTTATTTGAGCTCTCACTGTGTCTCTGATCATTGGAGGAGATTAGTGTGTTGATTTGAGCTCTGAGTGTGTCTCTGATCATTGGAGCAGATTAGTGTGTTGATTTGCGCTCTGACTGTATTTCTGGTGATTGGAGCAGATTAGTGTGTTGATTTGAGCTCTGACTGTGTCACTGGTCATTGGAGCAGATTAGTGTGTTGATTTGAGCTCTGACAGTGTCACTGGTCATTGGAGCAGATTAGTGTGTTGATTTGAGCTCTGACAGTATTTCTCGTCATTGGAGCAGATTACTGTGGTGATTTGAGATTGGAGTGTGACTCTGATCATTGGAACAGATTAGTGTGTTGATTTGAGCTCTGAGTGTGTCACTGGTCATTGGAACAGATTAGTGTGTTGATTTGAGATCTGAGTGTGTCATTGAACATTGGAGCAGATTAGTGTGTTGATTTGAGCTCTGACGGTATTACTGGTCATTGGGGCAGATTAGTGTGTTGATTTGAGCTCTGACTGTGTCACTGGTCATTGGAGCAGATTAGTGTGTTGATTTGAGCTCTGACTGTGTCACTGGTCATTGGAGCAGATTAGTGTGTTGATTTGAGCTCTGACTGTGTCACTGGTCATTGGAGCAGATTAGTGTGTTGATTTGAGCTCTGACAGTATTTCTCGTCATTGGAGCAGATTAGTGTGTTGATTTGAGCTCTGACTGTGTCTCTGATCATTGCAGCAGATTAGTGTGTTTATTTGAGCTCTCACTGTGTCTCTGATCATTGGAGGAAATTAGTGTGTTGATTTGAGCTCTGACAGTATTTCTCGTCATTGGAGCAGATTAGTGTGTTGATTTGAGCTCTGAGTGTGTCTCTGATCATTGGAGCAGATTAGCATGTTGATTTGAGCTCTGAGTGTGCCTCTGGTCATTGGAGCAGATTAGTGTGTTGATTTGAGCCCAGACTGTGTCTCTAATCATTGAATCAGATTAGTGCGTTCATTTGAGCTCTCCGTGTGTCTCTGGTCATTGGAGAAGATTACTGTGTTGATTTGAGAACTGACTGTATTTCTCGTGATTGGAGCAGATTAGCGTACTGATTTGATCTCTGACTGTGTCTTTTGTCAGTGGAGCAGATTACTGTGTTGATTTGAGCTTTGACTGTATTTCTGATCATTGGAGCAGATTTGTGTGTTGATTTGAGCTCTGTCTGTGTCTCTGGTCATTGGAGAAGATTACTGTGTTGATTTGAGAACTGACTCTATTTCTCGTGATTGGAGCAGATTAGTGTGCTGATTTGAGCCCTGACTGTTTTTCTGGTCATTGGGGCAGATTAGTGTGTTGATTTGAGCTCTGACTGTGTCACTGGTCATTGGAGCAGAATAGTGCGTTGATTTGTGCTCTGACTGTGTCACTGGTCATTGGAGCAGATTAGTGTGTTGATTTGAGCTCTGACAGTATTTCTCGTCATTGGAGCAGATTACTGTGGTGATTTGAGATTGGAGTGTGACTCTGATCATTGGAACAGATTAGTGTGTTGATTTGAGCTCTGAGTGTGTCACTGGTCATTGGAACAGATTAGTGTGTTGATTTGAGATCTGAGTGTGTCATTGGTCATTGTAGCAGATTAGTGTGTTGATTTGAGCTCTGACTGTGTCATTGGTCATTGGAGCAGATTAGTGTGTTCATGTGAGCTTTGACTGTGTCACTGGTCATTGGAGGAGATTAGAGTGTTGATTTGAGATCTGACGGTATTACTGGTCATTGGGGCAGATTAGTGTGTTGATTTGAGCTCTGACTGTGTCACTGGTCATTGGAGCAGATTAGTGTGTTGATTTGAGCTCGGACTGTGTCACTGGTCATTGGAGCAGATTAGTGTGTTGATTTGAGCTCTGACTGTGTCACTGGTCATTGGAGCAGATTAGTGTGTTGATTTGAGCTCTGACAGTATTTCTCGTCATTGGAGCAGATTAGTGTGTTGATTTGAGCTCTGACTGTGTCTCTGATCATTGCAGCAGATTAGTGTGTTTACTTGAGCTCTCACTGTGTCTCTGATCATTGGAGGAAATTAGTGTGTTGATTTGAGCTCTGACAGTATTTCTCGTCATTGGAGCAGATTAGTGTGTTGATTTGAGCTCTGAGTGTGTCTCTGATCATTGGAGCAGATTAGCATGTTGATTTGAGCTCTGAGTGTGCCTCTGGTCATTGGAGCAGATTAGTGTGTTGATTTGAGCCCAGACTGTGTCTCTAATCATTGAATCAGATTAGTGCGTTCATTTGAGCTCTCCGTGTGTCTCTGGTCATTGGAGAAGATTACTGTGTTGATTTGAGAACTGACTCTATTTCTCGTGATTGGAGCAGATTAGTGTGTTGATTTGAGCTCTCACTGTGTCTCTGGTCATTGGAGAAGATTACTGTGTTGATTTGAGAACTGACTCTATTTCTCGTGATTGGAGCAGATTAGTGTGCTGATTTGAACCCTGACTGTTTTTCTGGTCATTGGAGCAGATTAGTGTGTTGATTTGAGCTCTGACTGTGTCTCTGATCATTGTAGCAGATTAGTGTGTTTATTTGAGCTCTCACTGTGTCTCTGGTCATTGGAGGAGATTAGTGTGTTGATTTGCGCTCTGACTGTATTTCTGGTGATTGGAGCAGATTAGTGTGTTGATTTGAGCTCTGACTGTGTCTCTGATCATTGGAGCAGATTAGTGTGTTGATTTGCGCTCTGACTGTATTTCTGGTGATTGGAGCAGATTAGTGTGTTGACTTGAGCTCTGACTGTGTCACTGGTCATTGGAGCAGATTAGTGTGTTGATTTGAGCTCTCACTGTGTCTCTGGTCATTGGAGAAGATTACTGTGTTGATTTGAGAACTGACTCTATTTCTCGTGATTGGAGCAGATTAGTGTGCTGATTTGAGCCCTGACTGTTTTTCTGGTCATTGGAGCAGATTAGTGTGTTGATTTGAGCTCTGACTGTGTCTCTGATCATTGTAGCAGATTAGTGTGTTTATTTGAGCTCTCACTGTGTCTCTGGTCATTGGAGGAGATTAGTGTGTTGATTTGAACTCTGAGTGTGTCTCTGATCATTGGAGCAGATTAGTGTGTTGATTTGCGCTCTGACTGTATTTCTGGTGATTGGAGCAGATTAGTGTGTTGATTTGAGCTCTGACTGTGTCACTGGTCATTGGAGCAGATTAGTGTGTTGATTTGAGCTCTGACAGTATTTCTCCTCATTGGTGCAGATTACTGTGTTGATTTGAGATCTGAGTGTGCCTCTGGTCATTGGAGCAGATTAGTGTGTTGATTTGAGCCCTGACTGTGTCTCTAATCATTGAAGCAGATTAGTGTGTTTATTTGAGCTCTCAGTGTGTCTCTGGTCATTGGAGAAGATTACTGTGTTGATTTGAGAACTGACTGTATTTCTCGTGATTGGAGCAGATTAGCGTGCTGATTTGATCTCTGACTGTGTCTTTTGTCAGTGGAGCAGATTACTGTGTTGATTTGAGCTTTGACTGTATTTCTGATCATTGGAGCAGATTTGTGTGTTGATTTGAGCTCTGTCTGTGTCTCTGGTCATTGGAGCAGATTGGTGTGTTGATTTGTGCTCTGACTGTGTCTCTGATCATTGGAGCAGACTAGTGTGTTGATTTGAGCTCTGACTGTGTCACTGGTCATTGGAGCAGATTAGTGTGCTGATTTGAGATCTGAGTGTGCCTCTGGTCATTGGAGCAGATTAGTGTGTTGATTTGAGCCCAGACTGTGTATCTAATCATTGAAGCAGATTAGTGCGTTTATTTGAGCTCTCAGTGTGTCTCTGGTCATTGGAGAAGATTACTGTGTTGATTTGAGAACTGACTGTATTTCTCGTGATTGGAGCAGATTAGTGTGTTGATTTGAGCCCTGACTGTTTTTCTGGTCATTGGAGCAGATTAGTGTGTTGATTTGAGCTCTGACTGTGTCTCTGATCATTGTAGCAGATTAGTGTGTTTATTTGAGCTCTCACTGTGTCTCTGGTCATTGGAGGAGATTAGTGTGTTGATTTGAACTCTGAGTGTGTCTCTGATCATTGGAGCAGATTAGTGTGTTGATTTGCGCTCTGACTGTATTTCTGGTGATTGGAGCAGATTAGTGTGTTGATTTGAGCTCTGACTGTGTCACTGGTCATTGGAGCAGATTAGTGTGTTGATTTGAGCTCTGACAGTATTTCTCCTCATTGGTGCAGATTACTGTGCTGATTTGAGATCTGAGTGTGCCTCTGGTCATTGGAGCAGATTAGTGTGTTGATTTGAGCCCTGACTGTGTCTCTAATCATTGAAGCAGATTAGTGCGTTTATTTGAGCTCTCAGTGTGTCTCTGGTCATTGGAGAAGATTACTGTGTTGATTTGAGAACTGACTGTATTTCTCGTGATTGGAGCAGATTAGCGTGCTGATTTGAACTCTGACTGTGTCTTTTGTCAGTGGAGCAGATTACTGTGTTGATTTGAGCTTTGACTGTATTTCTGATCATTGGAGCAGATTTGTGTGTTGATTTGAGCTCTGTCTGTGTCTCTGGTCATTGGAGCAGATTGGTGTGTTGATTTGTGCTCTGACTGTGTCTCTGATCATTGGAGCAGACTAGTGTTTTGATTTGAGCTCTGACAGTATTTCTCGTCATTGGAGCAGATTACTGTGGTGATTTGAGATTGGAGTGTGACTCTGATCATTGGAACAGATTAGTGTGTTGATTTGAGCTCTGAGTGTGTCACTGGTCATTGGAACAGATTAGTGTGTTGATTTGAGATCTGAGTGTGTCATTGGTCATTGTAGCAGATTAGTGTGTTGATTTGAGCTCTGACTGTGTCATTGGTCATTGGAGCAGATTAGTGTGTTCATTTGAGCTTTGACTGTGTCACTGGTTATTGGAGGAGATTAGTGTGTTGATTTGAGCTCTGACGGTATTACTGGTCATTGGGGCAGATTAGTGTGTTGATTTGAGCTCTGACTGTGTCACTGGTCATTGGAGCAGATTAGTGTGTTGATTTGAGCTCTGACTGTGTCACTGGTCATTGGAGCAGATTATTGTGTTGATTTGAGCTCTGACTGTGTCTCTGATCATTGCAGCAGATTAGTGTGTTTATTTGAGCTCTCACTGTGTCTCTGATCATTGGAGGAGATTAGTGTGTTGATTTGAGCTCTGACAGTATTTCTCGTCATTGGAGCAGATTAGTGTGTTGATTTGAGCTCTGAGTGTGTCTCTGATCATTGGAGCAGATTAGTGTGTTGATTTGAGCTCTGACTGTATTTCTGGTGATTAGAGCAGATTAGTGTGTTGAATTGAACTCTGACTGTGTCTCTGATCATTGAAGCAGATCAGTGTGTTGATTGGAGCTCTGAGGGTGTCTCTGATCATTGGAGGAGATTAGTGTGTTGAATTGAACTCTGACTGTGTCTCTGATCATTGCTGCAGATTAGTGTGTTTATTTGAGCTCTCACTGTGTCTCTGATCATTGGAGGAGATTAGTGTGTTGATTTGAGCTCTGAGTGTGTCTCTGATCATTGGAGCAGATTAGTGTGTTGAATTGAACTCTGACTGTGTCTCTGATCATTGAAGCAGATCAGTGTGTTGATTTGAGCTCTGACTGTATTTCTGGTCATGGCAGCAGATTAGTCTGTTGATTTGAGCTCTGACAGTATTTCTCGTCATTGGTGCAGGTTACTGTGTTGATTTGAGATCTGAGTGTGACTCTGATCATTGGAACAGATTAGCATGTTGATTTGAGCTCTGAGTGTGCCTCTGGTCATTGGAGCAGATTAGTGTGTTGATTTGAGCCCAGACTGTGTCTCTAATGATTGAATCAGATTAGTGCGTTCATTTGAGCTCTCAGTGTGTCTCTGGTCATTGGAGAAGATTACTGTGTTGATTTGAGAACTGACTCTATTTCTCGTGATTGGAGCAGATTAGTGTGCTGATTTGAGCCCTGACTGTTTTTCTGGCCATTGGAGCAGATTAGTGTGTTAATTTGAGCTCTGACTGTGTCTCTGATCATTGAAGCAGATTAGTGTGTTTATTTGAGCTCTCACTGTGTCTCTGGTCATTGGAGGAGATTAGTGTGTTGATTTGAGCTCTGAGTGTGTCTCTGATCATTGGAGCAGATTAGTGTGTTGATTTGAGCTCTGACTGTATTTCTGGTGATTGGAGCAGATTAGTGTGTTTATTTGAGCTCTCACTGTGTCTCTGGTCATTGGAGAAGATTACTGTGTTGATTTGAGAACTGACTCTATTTCTCGTGATTGGAGCAGATTAGTGTGCTGATTTGAGCCCTGACTGTGTCTCTGGTCATTGGAGGAGATTAGTGTGTTGATTTGAGCTCTGAGTGTGTCTCTGATCATTGGAGCAGATTAGTGTGTTGATTTGAGCTCTGACTGTGTCACTGGTCATTGGAGCAGATTAGTGTCTTGATTTGAGCTCTGACAGTATTTCTCGTCATTGGAGCAGATTACTGTGGTGATTTGAGATTGGAGTGTGACTCTGATCATTGGAACAGATTAGTGTGTTGATTTGAGCTCTGAGTGTGTCACTGGTCATTGGAACAGATTAGTGTGTTGATTTGAGATCTGAGTGTGTCATTGAACATTGGAGCAGATTAGTGTGTTGATTTGAGCTCTGACTGTGTCATTGGTCATTGGAGCAGATTAGTGTGTTCATTTGAGCTTTGACTGTGTCACTGGTCATTGGAGGAGATTAGTGTGTTGATTTGAGCTCTGACGGTATTACTGGTCATTGGGGCAGATTAGTGTGTTGATTTGAGCTCTGACTGTGTCACTGGTCATTGTAGCAGATTAGTGTGTTGATTTGAGCTCTGACTGTGTCACTGGTCATTGGAGCAGATTAGTGTGCTGATTTGAGATCTGAGTGTGCCTCTGGTCATTGGAGAAGATTACTGTGTTGATTTGAGAACTGACTGTATTTCTCGTGATTGGAGCAGATTAGTGTGTTGATTTGAGCCCTGACTGTTTTTCTGGTCATTGGAGCAGATTAGTGTGTTGATTTGAGCTCTGACTGTGTCTCTGATCATTGGAGGAGATTAGTGTGTTGATTTGAGCTCTGAGTGTGGCTCTGATCATTGGAGCAGATTAGTGTGTTGATTTGCGCTCTGACTGTATTTCTGGTGATTGGAGCAGATTAGTGTGTTGATTTGAGCTCTGACTGTGTCACTGGTCATTGGAGCAGATTAGTGTGTTGATTTGAGCTCTGACAGTGTCACTGGTCATTGGAGCAGATTAGTGTGTTGATTTGAGCTCTGACAGTATTTCTCGTCATTGGAGCAGATTACTGTGGTGATTTGAGATTGGAGTGTGACTCTGATCATTGGAACAGATTAGTGTGTTGATTTGAGCTCTGAGTGTGTCACTGGTCATTGGAACAGATTAGTGTGTTGATTTGAGCTCTGACTGTGTCATTGGTCATTGGAGCAGATTAGTGTGTTCATTTGAGCTTTGACTGTGTCACTGGTCATTGGAGGAGATTAGTGTGTTGATTTGAGCTCTGACGGTATTACTGGTCATTGGGGCAGATTAGTGTGTTGATTTGAGCTCTGACTGTGTCACTGGTCATTGGAGCAGATTAGTGTGTTGATTTGAGCTCTGACTGTGTCACTGGTCATTGGAGCAGATTAGTGTGCTGATTTGAGATCTGAGTGTGCCTCTGGTCATTGGAGCAGATTAGTGTGTTGATTTGAGCCCAGACTGTGTATCTAATCATTGAAGCAGATTAGTGCGTTTATTTGAGCTCTCAGTGTGTCTCTGGTCATTGGAGAAGATTACTGTGTTGATTTGAGAACTGACTGTATTTCTCGTGATTGGAGCAGATTAGTGTGTTGATTTGAGCCCTGACTGTTTTTCTGGTCATTGGAGCAGATTAGTGTGTTGATTTGAGCTCTGACTGTGTCTCTGATCATTGAAGCAGATTAGTGTGTTTATTTGAGCTCTCACTGTGTCTCTGATCAATGGAGGAGATTAATGTGTTGATTTGAGCTCTGAGTGTGTCTCTGATCATTGGAGCAGATTAGTGTGTTGAATTGAACTCTGACTGTGTCTCTGATCATTGAAGCAGATCAGTGTGTTGATTTGAGCTCTGACTGTATTTCTTGTCATGGGAGCAGATTAGTCCGTTGATTTGAGCCCTGACAGTATTTCTCGTCATTGGTGCAGGTTACTGTGTTGATTTGAGATCTGAGTGTGACTCTGATCATTGGAACAGATTAGCATGTTGATTTGAGCTCTGAGTGTGCCTCTGGTCATTGGAGCAGATTAGTGTGTTGATTTGAGCCCAGACTGTGTCTCTAATCATTGACTCAGATTAGTGCGTTCATTTGAGCTCTCAGTGTGTCTCTGGTCATTGGAGAAGATTACTGTGTTGATTTGAGAACTGACTCTATTTCTCGTGATTGGAGCAGATTAGTGTGCTGATTTGAGCCCTGACTGTTTTTCTGGCCATTGGAGCAGATTAGTGTGTAAATTTGAGCTCTGACTGTGTCTCTAATCATTGAAGCAGATTAGTGTGTTTATTTGAGCTCTCACTGTGTCTCTGGTCATTGGAGGAGATTAGTGTGTTGATTTGAGCTCTGAGTGTGTCTCTGATCATTGGAGCAGATTAGTGTGTTGATTTGAGCTCTGACAGTATTTCTGGTGATTGGAGCAGATTAGTGTGTTTATTTGAGCTCTCACTGTGTCTCTGGTCATTGGAGAAGATTACTGTGTTGATTTGAGAACTGATTCTATTTCTCGTGATTGGAGCAGATTAGTGTGCTGATTTGAGCCCTGACTGTTTTTCTGGACATTGGAGCAGATTAGTGTGTTGATTTGAGCTCTGACTGTGTCTCTGATCATTGAAGCAGATTAGTGTGTTTATTTGAGCTCTCACTGTGTCTCTGGTCATTGGAGGAGATTAGTGTGTTGATTTGAGCTCTGAGTGTGTCTCTGATCATTGGAGCAGATTAGTGTGTTGATTTGAGCTCTGACTGTGTCACTGGTCATTGGAGCAGATTAGTGTGTTGATTTGAGCTCTGAGTGTGTCACTGGTCATTGGAACAGATTAGTGTGTTGATTTGAGATCTGAGTGTGTCATTGAACATTGGAGCAGATTAGTGTGTTGATTTGAGCTCTGACTGTGTCATTGGTCATTGGAGCAGATTAGTGTGTTCATTTGAGCTTTGACTGTGTCACTGGTCATTGGAGGAGATTAGTGTATTGATTTGAGCTCTGACGGTATTACTGGTCATTGGGGCAGATTAGTGTGTTGATTTGAGCTCTGACTGTGTCACTGGTCATTGGAGCAGATTAGTGTGTTGATTTGAGCTCTGACTGTGTCACTGGTCATTGGAGCAGATTAGTGTGCTGATTTGAGATCTGAGTGTGCCTCTGGTCATTGGAGCAGATTAGTGTGTTGATTTGAGCCCAGACTGTGTATCTAATCATTGAAGCAGATTAGTGCGTTTATTTGAGCTCTCAGTGTGTCTCTGGTCATTGGAGAAGATTACTGTGTTGATTTGAGAACTGACTGTATTTCTCGTGATTGGAGCAGATTAGTGTGTTGATTTGAGCCCTGACTGTTTTTCTGGTCATTGGAGCAGATTAGTGTGTTGATTTGAGCTCTGACTGTGTCTCTGATCATTGCAGCAGATTAGTGTGTTTATTTGAGCTCTCACTGTGTCTCTGATCATTGGAGCAGATTAGTGTGTTGATTTGAGCTCTGACTATATTTCTGGTCATTGGAGCACATCAGTGTGTTGATTTGAGCTCTGAAGGTGTCGCTGGTCATTAGAGCAGATTAGTGTGCTGATTTGAGATCTGACTGTATTTCTGGTCATTGGAGCAGATTAGTGTGTTGATTTGAGCTCTGACTGTGCCTCTGATCATTGGAGAGGATTACTGTGTTGATTTGAGCTCTGAGGGTGTCTCTGATCATTGCAGCAGATTAGTGTGTTTATTTGAGCTCTCACTGTGTCTCTGGTCATTGGAGGAGATTAGTGTGTTGATTTGAGCTCTGACTGTATTTCTGGTGATTGGAGCAGATTAGTGTGTTGAATTGAACTCTGACTGTGTCTCTGATCATTGAAGCAGATTAGTATGTTGATTTGAGCTCTCACTGTCTCTGATCATTGAAGCAGATTAGTGTGTTTATTTGAGCTCTCACTGTGTCTCTGGTCATTGGAGCAGATTAGTGTGTTGATTTGAGCTCTGAGTGTGTCTCTGATCATTGAAGCAGATCAGTGTGTTGATTTGAGCTCTGACTGTATTTCTGGTCATGGCAGCAGATTAGTCTGTTGATTTGAGCTCTGACAGTATTTCTCGTCATTGGTGCAGGTTACTGTGTTGATTTGAGATCTGAGTGTGACTCTGATCATTGGAACAGATTAGCATGTTGATTTGAGCTCTGAGTGTGCCTCTGGTCATTGGAGCAGATTAGTGTGTTGATTTGAGAACTGACTCTATTTCTCGTGATTGGAGCAGATTAGTGTACTGATTTGAGCCCTGACTGTTTTTCTGGTCATTGGAGCAGATTAGTGTGTTGATTTGAGCTCTGACTGTGTCTCTGATCATTGAAGCAGATTAGTGTGTTTATTTGAGCTCTCACTGTGTCTCTGGTCATTGGAGGAGATTAGTGTGTTGATTTGAGCTCTGAGTGTGTCTCTGATCATTGGAGCAGATTAGTGTGTTGATTTGAGCTCTCACTGTGTCTCTGGTCATTGGAGAAGATTACTGTGTTGATTTGAGAACTGACTCTATTTCTCGTGATTGGAGCAGATTAGTGTGCTGATTTGAGCCCTGACTGTTTTTCTGGTCATTGGAGCAGATTAGTGTGTTGATTTGAGCTCTGACTGTGTCTCTGATCATTGTAGCAGATTAGTGTGTTTATTTGAGCTCTCACTGTGTCTCTGGTCATTGGAGGAGATTAGTGTGTTGATTTGAGCTCTGAGTGTGTCTCTGATCATTGGAGCAGATTAGTGTGTTGATTTGCGCTCTGACTGTATTTCTGGTGATTGGAGCAGATTAGTGTGTTGATTTGAGCTCTGACTGTGTCACTGGTCATTGGAGCAGATTAGTGTGTTGATTTGAGCTCTCACTGTGGCTCTGGTCATTGGAGAAGATTACTGTGTTGATTTGAGAACTGACTCTATTTCTCGTGATTGGAGCAGATTAGTGTGCTGATTTGAGCCCTGACTGTTTTTCTGGTCATTGGAGCAGAATAGTGTGTTGATTTGAGCTCTGACTGTGTCTCTGATCATTGTAGCAGATTAGTGTGTTTATTTGAGCTCTCACTGTGTCTCTGGTCATTGGAGGAGATCAGTGTGTTGATTTGAACTCTGAGTGTGTCTCTGATCATTGGAGCAGATTAGTGTGTTGATTTGCGCTCTGACTGTATTTCTGGTGATTGGAGCAGATTAGTGTGTTGATTTGAGCTCTGACTGTGTCACTGGTCATTGGAGCAGATTAGTGTGTTGATTTGAGCTCTGACAGTATTTCTCCTCATTGGTGCAGATTACTGTGTTGATTTGAGATCTGAGTGTGACTCTGATCACTGGAACAGATTAGCATGTTGATTTGAGCACTGAGTGTGCCTCTGGTCATTGGAGCAGATTAGTGTGTTGATTTGAGCCCTGACTGTGTCTCTAATCATTGAAGCAGATTAGTGCGTTTATTTGAGCTCTCAGTGTGTCTCTGGTCATTGGAGAAGATTACTGTGTTGATTTGAGAACTGACTGTATTTCTCGTGATTGGAGCAGATTAGCGTGCTGATTTGATCTCTGACTGTGTCTTTTGTCAGTGGAGCAGATTACTGTGTTGATTTGAGCTTTGACTGTATTTCTGATCATTGGAGCAGATTGGTGTGTTGATTTGTGCTCTGACTGTGTCTCTGATCATTGGAGCAGACTAGTGTGTTGATTTGAGCTCTGACAGTATTTCCGGTCATTGGGGCAGATTAGTGTGTTGATTTGAGCTCTGACTGTGTCACTGGTCATTGGAGCAGAATAGTGTGTTGATTTGAGCTCTGACTGTGTCACTGGTCATTGGAGCAGATTGGTGTGTTGATTTGTGCTCTGACTGTGTCACTGGTCATTGGAGCAGATTAGTGTGTTGATTTGAGCTCTCACTGTGTCTCTGATCATTGGAGCAGATTAGTGTGTTGATTTGAGCTCTGACTATATTTCTGGTCATTGGAGCAGATTAGTGTGTTGATTTGAGCTCTGAAGGTGTCGCTGGTCATTAGAGCAGATCAGTGTGCTGATTTGAGATCTGACTGTATTTCTGGTCATTGGAGCAGATTAGTGTGTTGATTTGAGCTCTGACTGTGCCTCTGATCATTGGAGAGGATTACTGTGTTGATTTGAGCTCTGAGGGTGTCTCTGATCATTGCAGCAGATTAGTGTGTTTATTTGAGCTCTCACTGTGTCTCTGGTCATTGGAGGAGATTAGTGTGTTGATTTGAGCTCTGACTGTATTTCTGGTGATTGGTGCAGATTAGTGTGTTGAATTGAACTCTGACTGTGTCTCTGATCATTGAAGCAGATTAGTATGTTGATTTGAGCTCTCAATGTCTCTGATCATTGAAGCAGATTAGTGTGTTTATTTGAGCTCTCACTGTGACTCTGGTCATTGGAGGAGATTAGTGTGTTGATTTGAACTCTCACTGTGTCTCTGATCATTGGAGCAGATTAGTGTGTTGATTTGCGCTCTGACTGTATTTCTGGTGATTGGAGCAGATTAGTGTGTTGATTTGAGCTCTGACTGTGTCACTGGTCATTGGAGCAGATTAGCGTGTTGATTTGAGCTCTCACTGTGGCTCTGGTCATTGGAGAAGATTACTGTGTTGATTTGAGAACTGACTCTATTTCTCGTGATTGGAGCAGATTAGTGTGCTGATTTGAGCCCTGACTGTTTTTCTGGTCATTGGAGCAGAATAGTGTGTTGATTTGAGCTCTGACTGTGTCTCTGATCATTGTAGCAGATTAGTGTGTTTATTTGAGCTCTCACTGTGTCTCTGGTCATTGGAGGAGATCAGTGTGTTGATTTGAACTCTGAGTGTGTCTCTGATCATTGGAGCAGATTAGTGTGTTGATTTGCGCTCTGACTGTATTTCTGGTGATTGGAGCAGATTAGTGTGTTGATTTGAGCTCTGACTGTGTCACTGGTCATTGGAGCAGATTAGTGTGTTGATTTGAGCTCTGACAGTATTTCTCCTCATTGGTGCAGATTACTGTGTTGATTTGAGATCTGAGTGTGACTCTGATCACTGGAACAGATTAGCATGTTGATTTGAGCACTGAGTGTGCCTCTGGTCATTGGAGCAGATTAGTGTGTTGATTTGAGCCCTGACTGTGTCTCTAATCATTGAAGCAGATTAGTGCGTTTATTTGAGCTCTCAGTGTGTCTCTGGTCATTGGAGAAGATTACTGTGTTGATTTGAGAACTGACTGTATTTCTCGTGATTGGAGCAGATTAGCGTGCTGATTTGATCTCTGACTGTGTCTTTTGTCAGTGGAGCAGATTACTGTGTTGATTTGAGCTTTGACTGTATTTCTGATCATTGGAGCAGATTGGTGTGTTGATTTGTGCTCTGACTGTGTCTCTGATCATTGGAGCAGACTAGTGTGTTGATTTGAGCTCTGACAGTATTTCCGGTCATTGGGGCAGATTAGTGTGTTGATTTGAGCTCTGACTGTGTCACTGGTCATTGGAGCAGAATAGTGTGTTGATTTGAGCTCTGACTGTGTCACTGGTCATTGGAGCAGATTGGTGTGTTGATTTGAGCTCTGACTGTGTCACTGGTCATTGGAGCAGATTAGTGTGTTGATTTGAGCTCTCACTGTGTCTCTGATCATTGGAGCAGATTAGTGTGTTGATTTGAGCTCTGACTATATTTCTGGTCATTGGAGCAGATTAGTGTGTTGATTTGAGCTCTGAAGGTGTCGCTGGTCATTAGAGCAGATCAGTGTGCTGATTTGAGATCTGACTGTATTTCTGGTCATTGGAGCAGATTAGTGTGTTGATTTGAGCTCTGACTGTGCCTCTGATCATTGGAGAGGATTACTGTGTTGATTTGAGCTCTGAGGGTGTCTCTGATCATTGCAGCAGATTAGTGTGTTTATTTGAGCTCTCACTGTGTCTCTGGTCATTGGAGGAGATTAGTGTGTTGATTTGAGCTCTGACTGTATTTCTGGTGATTGGTGCAGATTAGTGTGTTGAATTGAACTCTGACTGTGTCTCTGATCATTGAAGCAGATTAGTATGTTGATTTGAGCTCTCAATGTCTCTGATCATTGAAGCAGATTAGTGTGTTTATTTGAGCTCTCACTGTGACTCTGGTCATTGGAGGAGATTAGTGTGTTGATTTGAGCTCTGAGTGTGTCTCTGATCATTGGAGCAGATTAGTGTGTTGATTTGAGCTCTCACTGTGTCTCTGGTCATTGGAGAAGATTACTGTGTTGATTTGAGAACTGACTCTATTTCTCGTGATTGGAGCAGATTAGTGTGCTGATTTGAGCCCTGACTGTTTTTCTGGTCATTGGAGCAGATCAGTGTGTTGATTTGAGCTCTGACTGTGTCTCTGATCATTGTAGCAGATTAGTGTGTTTATTTGAGCTCTCACTGTGTCTCTGGTCATTGGAGGAGATCAGTGTGTTGATTTGAACTCTCACTGTGTCTCTGGTCATTGGAGGAGATTAGTGTGTTGATTTGAGCTCTGTGTGTGTCTCTGATCATTGAAGCAGATCAGTGTGTTGATTTGAGCTCTGACTGTATTTCTGGTCATGGCAGCAGATTAGTCTGTTGATTTGAGCTCTGACAGTATTTCTCGTCATTGGTGCAGGTTACTGTGTTGATTTGAGATCTGACTGTTACTCTGATCATTGGAACAGATTAGCATGTTGATTTGAGCTCTGAGTGTGCCTCTGGTCATTGGAGCAGATTAGTGTGTTGATTTGAGCCCAGACTGTGTCTCTGATCATTGAAGCAGATTAGTGTGTTTATTTGAGCTCTCACTGTGTCTCTGGTCATTGGAGGAGATTAGTGTGTTGATTTGAGCTCTGAGTGTGTCTCTGATCATTGGAGCAGATTAGTGTGTTGATTTGAGCTCTCACTGTGTCTCTGGTCATTGGAGAAGATTACTGTGTTGATTTGAGAACTGACTCTATTTCTCGTGATTGGAGCAGATTAGTGTGCTGATTTGAGCCCTGACTGTTTTTCTGGTCATTGGAGCAGATTAGTGTGTTGATTTGAGCTCTGACTGTGTCTCTGATCATTGTAGCAGATTAGTGTGTTTATTTGAGCTCTCACTGTGTCTCTGGTCATTGGAGGAGATTAGTGTGTTGATTTGAGCTCTGAGTGTGTCTCTGATCATTGGAGCAGATTAGTGTGTTGATTTGCGCTCTGACTGTATTTCTGGTGATTGGAGCAGATTAGTGTGTTGATTTGAGCTCTGACTGTGTCACTGGTCATTGGAGCAGATTAGTGTGTTGATTTGAGCTCTCACTGTGTCTCTGGTCATTGGAGAAGATTACTGTGTTGATTTGAGAACTGACTCTATTTCTCGTGATTGGAGCAGATTAGTGTGCTGATTTGAGCCCTGACTGTTTTTCTGGTCATTGGAGCAGAATAGTGTGTTGATTTGAGCTCTGACTGTGTCTCTGATCATTGTAGCAGATTAGTGTGTTTATTTGAGCTCTCACTGTGTCTCTGGTCATTGGAGGAGATTAGTGTGTTGATTTGAACTCTGAGTGTGTCTCTGATCATTGGAGCAGATTAGTGTGTTGATTTGCGCTCTGACTGTATTTCTGGTGATTGGAGCAGATTAGTGTGTTGATTTGAGCTCTGACTGTGTCACTGGTCATTGGAGCAGATTAGTGTGTTGATTTGAGCTCTGACAGTATTTCTCCTCATTGGTGCAGATTACTGTGTTGATTTGAGATCTGAGTGTGACTCTGATCACTGGAACAGATTAGCATGTTGATTTGAGCTCTGAGTGTGCCTCTGGTCATTGGAGCAGATTAGTGTGTTGATTTGAGTCCTGACTGTGTCTCTCATCATTGAAGCAGATTAGTGCGTTTATTTGAGCTCTCAGTGTGTCTCTGGTCATTGGAGAAGATTACTGTGTTGATTTGAGAACTGACTGTATTTCTCGTGATTGGAGCAGATTAGCGTGCTGATTTGATCTCTGACTGTGTCTTTTGTCAGTGGAGCAGATTACTGTGTTGATTTGAGCTTTGACTGTATTTCTGATCATTGGAGCAGATTGGTGTGTTGATTTGTGCTCTGACTGTGTCTCTGATCATTGGAGCAGACTAGTGTGTTGATTTGAGCTCTGACAGTATTTCCGGTCATTGGGGCAGATTAGTGTGTTGATTTGAGCTCTGACTGTGTCACTGGTCATTGGAGCAGATTAGTGTGTTGATTTGAGCTCTCACTGTGTCTCTGATCATTGGAGCAGATTAGTGTGTTGATTTGAGCTCTGACTATATTTCTGGTCATTGGAGCACATCAGTGTGTTGATTTGAGCTCTGAAGGTGTCGCTGGTCATTAGAGCAGATCAGTGTGCTGATTTGAGATCTAACTGTATTTCTGGTCATTGGAGCAGATTAGTGTGTTGATTTGAGCTCTGACTGTGCCTCTGATCATTGGAGAGGATTACTGTGTTGATTTGAGCTCTGAGGGTGTCTCTGATCATTGCAGCAGATTAGAGTGTTTATTTGAGCTCTCACTGTGTCTCTGGTCATTGGAGGAGATTAGTGTGTTGATTTGAGCTCTGACTGTATTTCTGGTGATTGGAGCAGATTAGTGTGTTGAATTGAACTCTGACTGTGTCTCTGATCATTGAAGCAGATTAGTATGTTGATTTGAGCTCTCACTGTCTCTGATCATTGAAGCAGATTAGTGTGTTTATTTGAGCTCTCACTGTGTCTCTGGTCATTGGAGGAGATTAGTGTGTTGATTTGAGCTCTGAGTGTGTCTCTGATCATTGAAGCAGATTAGTCTGTTGATTTGAGCTCTGACTGTATTTCTCGTCATTGGTGCAGGTTACTGTGTTGATTTGAGATCTGAGTGTTACTCTGATCATTGGAACAGATTAGCATGTTGATTTGAGCTCTGAGTGTGCCTCTGGTCATTGGAGCAGATTAGTGTGTTGATTTGAGCCCAGACTGTGTCTCTAATCATTGAATCAGATTAGTGTGTTCATTTGAGCTCTCAGTGTGTCTCTGGTCATTGGAGAAGATTACTGTGTTGATTTGAGAACTGACTCTATTTCTCGTGATTGGAGCAGATTAGTGTACTGATTTGAGCCCTGACTGTTTTTCTGGTCATTGGAGCAGATTAGTGTGTTGATTTGAGCTCTGACTGTGTCTCTGATCATTGAAGCAGATTAGTGTGTTTATTTGAGCTCTCACTGTGTCTCTGGTCATTGGAGGAGATTAGTGTGTTGATTTGAGCTCTGAGTGTGTCTCTGATCATTGAAGCAGATCAGTGTGTTGATTTGAGCTCTCACTGAGTCTCTGGTCATTGGAGAAGATTACTGTGTTGATTTGAGAACTGACTCTATTTCTCGTGATTGGAGCAGATTAGTGTGCTGATTTGAGCCCTGACTGTTTTTCTGGTCATTGGAGCAGATTAGTGTGTTGATTTGAGCTCTGACTGTGTCTCTGATCATTGTAGCAGATTAGTGTGTTTATTTGAGCTCTCACTGTGTCTCTGGTCATTGGAGGAGATTAGTGTGTTGATTTGAGCTCTGAGTGTGTCTCTGATCATTGGAGCAGATTAGTGTGTTGATTTGCGCTCTGACTGTATTTCTGGTGATTGGAGCAGATTAGTGTGTTGATTTGAGCTCTGACTGTGTCACTGGTCATTGGAGCAGATTAGTGTGTTGATTTGAGCTCTCACTGTGTCTCTGGTCATTGGAGAAGATTACTGTGTTGATTTGAGAACTGACTCTATTTCTCGTGATTGGAGCAGATTAGTGTGCTGATTTGAGCCCTGACTGTTTTTCTGGTCATTGGAGCAGATTAGTGTGTTGATTTGAGCTCTGACTGTGTCTCTGATCATTGTAGCAGATTAGTGTGTTTATTTGAGCTCTCACTGTGTCTCTGGTCATTGGAGGAGATTAGTGTGTTGATTTGAGCTCTGAGTGTGTCTCTGATCATTGGAGCAGATTAGTGTGTTGATTTGCGCTCTGACTGTATTTCTGGTGATTGGAGCAGATTAGTGTGTTGATTTGAGCTCTGACTGTGTCACTGGTCATTGGAGCAGATTAGTGTGTTGATTTGAGCTCTCACTGTGTCTCTGGTCATTGGAGAAGATTACTGTGTTGATTTGAGAACTGACTCTATTTCTCGTGATTGGAGCAGATTAGTGTGCTGATTTGAGCCCTGACTGTTTTTCTGGTCATTGGAGCAGAATAGTGTGTTGATTTGAGCTCTGACTGTGTCTCTGATCATTGTAGCAGATTAGTGTGTTTATTTGAGCTCTCACTGTGTCTCTGGTCATTGGAGGAGATTAGTGTGTTGATTTGAACTCTGAGTGTGTCTCTGATCATTGGAGCAGATTAGTGTGTTGATTTGCGCTCTGACTGTATTTCTGGTGATTGGAGCAGATTAGTGTGTTGATTTGAGCTCTGACTGTGTCACTGGTCATTGGAGCAGATTAGTGTGTTGATTTGAGCTCTGACAGTATTTCTCCTCATTGGTGCAGATTACTGTGTTGATTTGAGATCTGAGTGTGACTCTGATCACTGGAACAGATTAGCATGTTGATTTGAGCTCTGAGTGTGCCTCTGGTCATTGGAGCAGATTAGTGTGTTGATTTGAGTCCTGACTGTGTCTCTCATCATTGAAGCAGATTAGTGCGTTTATTTGAGCTCTCAGTGTGTCTCTGGTCATTGGAGAAGATTACTGTGTTGATTTGAGAACTGACTGTATTTCTCGTGATTGGAGCAGATTAGCGTGCTGATTTGATCTCTGACTGTGTCTTTTGTCAGTGGAGCAGATTACTGTGTTGATTTGAGCTTTGACTGTATTTCTGATCATTGGAGCAGATTGGTGTGTTGATTTGTGCTCTGACTGTGTCTCTGATCATTGGAGCAGACTAGTGTGTTGATTTGAGCTCTGACAGTATTTCCGGTCATTGGGGCAGATTAGTGTGTTGATTTGAGCTCTGACTGTGTCACTGGTCATTGGAGCAGATTAGTGTGTTGATTTGAGCTCTCACTGTGTCTCTGATCATTGGAGCAGATTAGTGTGTTGATTTGAGCTCTGACTATATTTCTGGTCATTGGAGCACATCAGTGTGTTGATTTGAGCTCTGAAGGTGTCGCTGGTCATTAGAGCAGATCAGTGTGCTGATTTGAGATCTAACTGTATTTCTGGTCATTGGAGCAGATTAGTGTGTTGATTTGAGCTCTGACTGTGCCTCTGATCATTGGAGAGGATTACTGTGTTGATTTGAGCTCTGAGGGTGTCTCTGATCATTGCAGCAGATTAGTGTGTTTATTTGAGCTCTCACTGTGTCTCTGGTCATTGGAGGAGATTAGTGTGTTGATTTGAGCTCTGACTGTATTTCTGGTGATTGGAGCAGATTAGTGTGTTGAATTGAACTCTGACTGTGTCTCTGATCATTGAAGCAGATTAGTATGTTGATTTGAGCTCTCACTGTGTCTCTGGTCATTGGAGGAGATTAGTGTGTTGATTTGAGCTCTGAGTGTGTCTCTGATCATTGAAGCAGATCAGTGTGTTGATTTGAGCTCTGACTGTATTTCTGGTCATGGCAGCAGATTAGTCTGTTGATTTGAGCTCTGACTGTATTTCTCGTCATTGGTGCAGGTTACTGTGTTGATTTGAGATCTGAGTGTTACTCTGATCATTGGAACAGATTAGCATGTTGATTTGAGCTCTGAGTGTGCCTCTGGTCATTGGAGCAGATTAGTGTGTTGATTTGAGCCCAGACTGTGTCTCTAATCATTGAATCAGATTAGTGTGTTCATTTGAGCTCTCAGTGTGTCTCTGGTCATTGGAGAAGATTACTGTGTTGATTTGAGAACTGACTCTATTTCTCGTGATTGGAGCAGATTAGTGTACTGATTTGAGCCCTGACTGTTTTTCTGGTCATTGGAGCAGATTAGTGTGTTGATTTGAGCTCTGACTGTGTCTCTGATCATTGAAGCAGATTAGTGTGTTTATTTGAGCTCTCACTGTGTCTCTGGTCATTGGAGGAGATTAGTGTGTTGATTTGAGCTCTGAGTGTGTCTCTGATCATTGAAGCAGATCAGTGTGTTGATTTGAGCTCTCACTGAGTCTCTGGTCATTGGAGAAGATTACTGTGTTGATTTGAGAACTGACTCTATTTCTCGTGATTGGAGCAGATTAGTGTGCTGATTTGAGCCCTGACTGTTTTTCTGGTCATTGGAGCAGATTAGTGTGTTGATTTGAGCTCTGACTGTGTCTCTGATCATTGTAGCAGATTAGTGTGTTTATTTGAGCTCTCACTGTGTCTCTGGTCATTGGAGGAGATTAGTGTGTTGATTTGAACTCTCACTGTGTCTCTGATCATTGGAGCAGATTAGTGTGTTGATTTGCGCTCTGACTGTATTTCTGGTGATTGGAGCAGATTAGTGTGTTGATTTGAGCTCTGACTGTGTCACTGGTCATTGGAGCAGATTAGTGTGTTGATTTGAGCTCTCACTGTGTCTCTGGTCATTGGAGAAGATTACTGTGTTGATTTGAGAACTGACTCTATTTCTCGTGATTGGAGCAGATTAGTGTGCTGATTTGAGCCCTGACTGTTTTTCTGGTCATTGGAGCAGATTAGTGTGTTGATTTGAGCTCTGACTGTGTCTCTGATCATTGTAGCAGATTAGTGTGTTTATTTGAGCTCTCACTGTGTCTCTGGTCATTGGAGGAGATTACTGTGGTGATTTGAGATTGGAGTGTGACTCTGATCATTGGAACAGATTAGTGTGTTGATTTGAGCTCTGACAGTATTTCTCGTCATTGGAGCAGATTGGTGTGTTGATTTGTGCTCTGACTGTGTCTCTGATCATTGGAGCAGACTAGTGTGTTGATTTGAGCTCTGACAGTATTTCCGTTCATTGGGGCAGATTAGTGTGTTGATTTGAGCTCTGACTGTGTCACTGGTCATTGGAGCAGAATAGTGTGTTGATTTGAGCTCTGACTGTGTCACTGGTCATTGGTGCAGATTGGTGTGTTGATTTGTGCTCTGACTGTGTCTCTGATCATTGGAGCAGACTAGTGTGTTGATTTGAGCTCTGACAGTATTTCCGGTCATTGGGGCAGATTAGTGTGTTGATTTGAGCTCTGACTGTGTCACTGGTCATTGGAGCAGAATAGTGTGTTGATTTGAGCTCTGACTGTGTCACTGGTCATTGGAGCAGATTGCTGTGTTGATTTGTGCTCTGACTGTGTCACTGGTCATTGGAGCAGATTAGAGTGTTGATTTGAGCTCTGACAGTATTTCTCGTCATTGGAGCAGATTACTGTGGTGATTTGAGATTGGAGTGTGACTCTGATCATTGGAACAGATTAGTGTGTTGATTTGAGCTCTGAGTGTGTCACTGGTCAATGGAACAGATTAGTGTGTTGATTTGAGATCTGAGTGTGTCCTTGGTCATTGGAGCAGATTAGTGTGTTGATTTGAGCTCTGACTGTGTCATTGGTCATTGGAGCAGATTAGTGTGTTCATTTGAGCTTTGACTGTGTCACTGGTCATTGGAGGAGATTAGGGTGTTGATTTGAGCTCTGACGGTATTACTGGTCATTGGGGCAGATTAGTGTGTTGATTTGAGCTCTGACTGTGTCACTGGTCATTGGAGCAGATTAGTGTGTTGATTTGAGCTCTGACTGTGTCACTGGTCATTGGAGCAGATTAGTGTGTTGATTTGAGCTCTGACTGTGTCACTGGTCATTGGAGAAGATTAGTGTGTTGATTTGAGCTCTGACAGTATTTCTCGTCATTGGAGCAGATTAGTGTGTTGATTTGAGCTCTGACTGTGTCTCTGATCATTGCAGCAGATTAGTGTGTTTATTTGAGCTCTCACTGTGTCTCTGATCATTGGAGGAGATTAGTGTGTTGATTTGAGCTCTGACAGTATTTCTCGTCATTGGAGCAGATTAGTGTGTTGATTTGAGCTCTGAGTGTGTCTCTGATCATTGGAGCAGATTAGTGTGTTGATTTGAGCTCTGACTGTATTTCTGGTGATTAGAGCAGATTAGCGTGTTGAATTGAACTCTGACTGTGTCTCTGATCATTGAAGCAGATCAGTGTGTTGATTTGAGCTCTGAGGGTGTCTCTGATCATTGGAGGAGATTAGTGTGTTGAATTGAACTCTGACTGTGTCTCTGATCATTGCTGCAGATTAGTGTGTTGATTTGAGCTCTGACTGTGTCACTGGTCATTGGAGAAGATTAGTGTGTTGATTTGAGCTCTGACAGTATTTCTCGTCATTGGAGCAGATTAGTGTGTTGATTTGAGCTCTGACTGTGTCTCTGATCATTGCAGCAGATTAGTGTGTTTATTTGAGCTCTCACTGTGTCTCTGATCATTGGAGGAGATTAGTGTGTTGATTTGAGCTCTGACAGTATTTCTCGTCATTGGAGCAGATTTGTGTGTTGATTTGAGCTCTGAGTGTGTCACTGGTCATTGGAGCAGAATAGTGTGTTGACTTGAGCTCTGACTGTGTCACTGGTCATTGGAGCAGATTGGTGTGTTGATTTGTGCTCTGACTGTGTCACTGGTCATTGGAGCAGATTAGAGTGTTGATTTGAGCTCTGACAGTATTTCTCGTCATTGGAGCAGATTACTGTGGTGATTTGAGATTGGAGTGTGACTCTGATCATTGGAACAGATTAGTTTGTTGATTTGAGCTCTGAGTGTGTCACTGGTCAATTGAACAGATTAGTGTGTTGATTTGAGATCTGAGTGTGTCCTTGGTCATTGGAGCAGATTAGTGTGTTGATTTGAGCTCTGACTGTGTCATTGGTCATTGGAGCAGATTAGTGTGTTCATTTGAGCTTTGACTGTGTCACTGGTCATTGGAGGAGATTAGTGTGTTGATTTGAGCTCTGACGGTATTACTGGTCATTGGGGCAGATTAGTGTGTTGATTTGAGCTCTGACTGTGTCACTGGTCATTGGAGCAGATTAGTGTGTTGATTTGAGCTCTGACTGTGTCACTGGTCATTGGAGCAGATTAGTGTGTTGATTTGAGCTCTGACTGTGTCACTGGTCATTGGAGAAGATTAGTGTGTTGATTTGAGCTCTGACAGTATTTCTCGTCATTGGAGCAGATTAGTGTTTTGATTTGAGCTCTGACTGTGTCTCTGATCATTGCAGCAGATTAGTGTGTTTATTTGAGCTCTCACTGTGTCTCTGATCATTGGAGGAGATTAGTATGTTGATTTGAGCTCTGACAGTATTTCTCGTCATTGGAGCAGATTAGTGTGTTGATTTGAGCTCTGAGTGTGTCTCTGATCATTGGAGCAGATTAGTGTGTTGATTTGAGCTCTGACTGTATTTCTGGTGATTAGAGCAGATTAGCGTGTTGAATTGAACTCTGACTGTGTCTCTGATCATTGAAGCAGATCAGTGTGTTGATTTGAGCTCTGAGGGTGTCTCTGATCATTGGAGGAGATTAGTGTGTTGAATTGAACTCTGACTGTGTCTCTGATCATTGCTGCAGATTAGTGTGTTTATTTGAGCTCTCACTGTGTCTCTGATCATTGGAGGAGATTAGTGTGTTGATTTGAGCTCTGACAGTATTTCTCGTCATTGGAGCAGATTAGTGTGTTGAATTGAACTCTGACTGTGTCTCTGATCATTGAAGCAGATCAGTGTGTTGATTTGAGCTCTGACTGTATTTCTGGTCATGGGAGCAGATTAGTCTGTTGATTTGAGCTCTGACAGTATTTCTCGTCATTGGTGCAGGTTACTGTGTTGATTTGAGATCTGAGTGTGACTCTGATCATTGGAACAGGTTAGCATGTTGCTTTGAGCTCTGACTGTATTTCTGGTCATGGGAGCAGATTAGTCTGTTGATTTGAGCTCTGACAGTATTTCTCGTCATTGGTGCAGGTTACTGTGTTGATTTGAGATCTGAGTGTTACTCTGATCATTGGAACAGATTAGCATGTTGATTTGAGCTCTGAGTGTGCCTCTGGTCATTGGAGCAGATTAGTGTGTTGATTTGAGCCCAGACTGTGTCTCTAATCATTGAATCAGATTAGTGTGTTCATTTGAGCTCTCAGTGTGTCTCTGGTCATTGGAGAAGATTACTGTGTTGATTTGAGAACTGACTCTATTTCTCGTGATTGGAGCAGATTAGTGTGTTGATTTGAGCTCTGACTGTGTCTCTGATCATTGAAGCAGATTAGTGTGTTTATTTGAGCTCTCACTGTGTCTCTGGTCATTGGAGGAGATTAGTGTGTTGATTTGAGCTCTGAGTGTGTCTCTGATCATTGAAGCAGATCAGTGTGTTGATTTGAGCTCTCACTGAGTCTCTGGTCATTGGAGAAGATTACTGTGTTGATTTGAGAACTGACTCTATTTCTCGTGATTGGAGCAGATTAGTGTGCTGATTTGAGCCCTGACTGTTTTTCTGGTCATTGGAGCAGATTAGTGTGTTGATTTGAGCTCTGACTGTGTCTCTGATCATTGTAGCAGATTAGTGTGTTTATTTGAGCTCTCACTGTGTCTCTGGTCATTGGAGGAGATTAGTGTGTTGATTTGAGCTCTGAGTGTGTCTCTGATCATTGGAGCAGATTAGTGTGTTGATTTGCGCTCTGACTGTATTTCTGGTGATTGGAGCAGATTAGTGTGTTGATTTGAGCTCTGACTGTGTCACTGGTCATTGGAGCAGATTAGTGTGTTGATTTGAGCTCTCACTGTGTCTCTGGTCATTGGAGAAGATTACTGTGTTGATTTGAGAACTGACTCTATTTCTCGTGATTGGAGCAGATTAGTGTGCTGATTTGAGCCCTGACTGTTTTTCTGGTCATTGGAGCAGATTAGTGTGTTGATTTGAGCTCTGACTGTGTCTCTGATCATTGTAGCAGATTAGTGTGTTTATTTGAGCTCTCACTGTGTCTCTGGTCATTGGAGGAGATTAGTGTGTTGATTTGAACTCTGAGTGTGTCTCTGATCATTGGAGCAGATTAGTGTGTTGATTTGCGCTCTGACTGTATTTCTGGTGATTGGAGCAGATTAGTGTGTTGATTTGAGCTCTGACTGTGTCACTGGTCATTGGAGCAGATTAGTGTGTTGATTTGAGCTCTGACAGTATTTCTCCTCATTGGTGCAGATTACTGTGTTGATTTGAGATCTGAGTGTGACTCTGATCACTGGAACAGATTAGCATGTTGATTTGAGCTCTGAGTGTGCCTCTGGTCATTGGAGCAGATTAGTGTGTTGATTTGAGCCCTGACTGTGTCTCTAATCATTGAAGCATATTAGTGCGTTTATTTGAGCTCTCAGTGTGTCTCTGGTCATTGGAGAAGATTACTGTGTTGATTTGAGAACTGACTGTATTTCTCGTGATTGGAGCAGATTAGCGTGCTGATTTGATCTCTGACTGTGTCTTTTGTCAGTGGAGCAGATTACTGTGTTGATTTGAGCTTTGACTGTATTTCTGATCATTGGAGCAGATTGGTGTGTTGATTTGTGCTCTGACTGTGTCTCTGATCATTGGAGCAGACTAGTGTGTTGATTTGAGCTCTGACAGTATTTCCGGTCATTGGGGCAGATTAGTGTGTTGATTTGAGCTCTGACTGTGTCACTGGTCATTGGAGCAGAATAGTGTGTTGATTTGAGCTCTGACTGTGTCACTGGTCATTGGAGCAGATTGGTGTGTTGATTTGTGCTCTGACTGTGTCACTGGTCATTGGAGCAGATTAGAGTGTTGATTTGAGCTCTGACAGTATTTCTCGTCATTGGAGCAGATTACTGTGGTGATTTGAGATTGGAGTGTGACTCTGATCATTGGAACAGATTAGTGTGTTGATTTGAGCTCTGAGTGTGTCACTGGTCAATGGAACAGATTAGTGTGTTGATTTGAGATCTGAGTGTGTCCTTGGTCATTGGAGCAGATTAGTGTGTTGATTTGAGCTCTGACTGTGTCATTGGTCATTGGAGCAGATTAGTGTGTTCATTTGAGCTTTGACTGTGTCACTGGTGATTGGAGGAGATTAGGGTGTTGATTTGAGCTCTGACGGTATTACTGGTCATTGGGGCAGATTAGTGTGTTTATTTGAGCTCTGACTGTGTCACTGGTCATTGGAGCAGATTAGTGTGTTGATTTGAGCTCTGACTGTGTCACTGGTCATTGGAGCAGATTAGTGTGTTGATTTGAGCTCTGACTGTGTCACTGGTCATTGGAGAAGATTAGTGTGTTGATTTGAGCTCTGACAGTATTTCTCGTCATTGGAGCAGATTAGTGTGTTGATTTGAGCTCTGACTGTGTCTCTGATCATTGCAGCAGATTAGTGTGTTTATTTGAGCTCTCACTGTGTCTCTGATCATTGGAGGAGATTAGTGTGTTGATTTGAGCTCTGAGTGTGTCTCTGATCATTGGAGCAGATTAGTGTGTTGATTTGAGCTCTGACTGTATTTCTGGTGATTAGAGCAGATTAGCGTGTTGAATTGAACTCTGACTGTGTCTCTGATCATTGAAGCAGATCAGTGTGTTGATTTGAGCTCTGAGGGTGTCTCTGATCATTGGAGGAGATTAGTGTGTTGAATTGAACTCTGACTGTGTCTCTGATCATTGCTGCAGATTAGTGTGTTGATTTGAGCTCTGACTGTGTCACTGGTCATTGGAGAAGATTAGTGTGTTGATTTGAGCTCTGACAGTATTTCTCGTCATTGGAGCAGATTAGTGTGTTGATTTGAGCTCTGACTGTGTCTCTGATCATTGCAGCAGATTAGTGTGTTTATTTGAGCTCTCACTGTGTCTCTGATCATTGGAGGAGATTAGTGTGTTGATTTGAGCTCTGACAGTATTTCTCGTCATTGGAGCAGATTAGTGTGTTGATTTGAGCTCTGAGTGTGTCACTGGTCATTGGAGCAGAATAGTGTGTTGACTTGAGCTCTGACTGTGTCACTGGTCATTGGAGCAGATTGGTGTGTTGATTTGTGCTCTGACTGTGTCACTGGTCATTGGAGCAGATTAGAGTGTTGATTTGAGCTCTGACAGTATTTCTCGTCATTGGAGCAGATTACTGTGGTGATTTGAGATTGGAGTGTGACTCTGATCATTGGAACAGATTAGTTTGTTGATTTGAGCTCTGAGTGTGTCACTGGTCAATTGAACAGATTAGTGTGTTGATTTGAGATCTGAGTGTGTCCTTGGTCATTGGAGCAGATTAGTGTGTTGATTTGAGCTCTGACTGTGTCATTGGTCATTGGAGCAGATTAGTGTGTTCATTTGAGCTTTGACTGTGTCACTGGTCATTGGAGGAGATTAGTGTGTTGATTTGAGCTCTGACGGTATTACTGGTCATTGGGGCAGATTAGTGTGTTGATTTGAGCTCTGACTGTGTCACTGGTCATTGGAGCAGATTAGTGTGTTGATTTGAGCTCTGACTGTGTCACTGGTCATTGGAGCAGATTAGTGTGTTGATTTGAGCTCTGACTGTGTCACTGGTCATTGGAGAAGATTAGTGTGTTGATTTGAGCTCTGACAGTATTTCTCGTCATTGGAGCAGATTAGTGTTTTGATTTGAGCTCTGACTGTGTCTCTGATCATTGCAGCAGATTAGTGTGTTTATTTGAGCTCTCACTGTGTCTCTGATCTTTGGAGGAGATTAGTATGTTGATTTGAGCTCTGACAGTATTTCTCGTCATTGGAGCAGATTAGTGTGTTGATTTGAGCTCTGAGTGTGTCTCTGATCATTGGAGCAGATTAGTGTGTTGATTGGAGCTCTGACTGTATTTCTGGTGATTAGAGCAGATTAGCGTGTTGAATTGAACTCTGACTGTGTCTCTGATCATTGAAGCAGATCAGTGTGTTGATTTGAGCTCTGAGGGTGTCTCTGATCATTGGAGGAGATTAGTGTGTTGAATTGAACTCTGACTGTGTCTCTGATCATTGCTGCAGATTAGTGTGTTTATTTGAGTTCTCACTGTGTCTCTGATCATTGGAGGAGATTAGTGTGTTGATTTGAGCTCTGACAGTATTTCTCGTCATTGGAGCAGATTAGTGTGTTGAATTGAACTCTGACTGTGTCTCTGATCATTGAAGCAGATCAGTGTGTTGATTTGAGCTCTGAGTGTATTTCTGGTCATGGGAGCAGATTAGTCTGTTGATTTGAGCTCTGACAGTATTTCTCGTCATTGGTGCAGGTTACTGTGTTGATTTGAGATCTGAGTGTGACTCTGATCATTGGAACAGGTTAGCATGTTGCTTTGAGCTCTGAGTGTGCCTCTGGTCATTGGAGCAGATTAGTGTGTTGATTTGAGCCCAGACTGTGTCTCTAATCATTGAATCAGATTAGTGCGTTCATTTGAGCTCTCAGTGTGTCTCTGGTCATTGGATAAGATTACTGTGTTGATTTGAGAACTGACTCTATTTCTCGTGATTGGAGCAGATTAGTGTGCTGATTTGAGCCCTGACTGTTTTTCTGGCCATTGGAGCAGATTAGTGTGTTAATTTGAGCTCTGACTGTGTCTCTGATCATTGAAGCAGATTAGTGTGTTTATTTGAGCTCTCACTGTGTCTCTGGTCATTGGAGGAGATTAGTGTGTTGATTTGAGCTCTGAGTGTGTCTCTGATCATTGGAGCAGATTAGTGTGTTGATTTGAGCTCTGACTGTATTTCTGGTGATTGGAGCAGATTAGTGTGTTTATTTGAGCTCTCACTGTGTCTCTGGTCATTGGAGAAGATTACTGTGTTGATTTGAGAACTGACTCTATTTCTCGTGATTGGAGCAGATTAGTGTGCTGATTTGAGCCCTGACTGTTTTTCTGGTCATTGGAGCAGATTAGTGTGTTGATTTGAGCTCTGACTGTGTCTCTGATCATTGAAGCAGATTAGTGTGTTGATTTGAGCTCTGACAGTGTCACTGGTCATTGGAGCAGATTAGTGAGTTGATTTGAGCTCTGACAGTATTTCTCGTCATTGGAGCAGATTACTGTGGTGATTTGAGATTGGAGTGTGACTCTGATCATTGGAACAGATTAGTGTGTTGATTTGAGCTCTGAGTGTGTCACTGGTCATTGGAACAGATTAGTGTGTTGATTTGAGATCTGAGTGTGTCATTGAACATTGGAGCAGATTAGTGTGTTGATTTGAGCTCTGACTGTGTCATTGGTCATTAGAGCAGATTAGTGTGTTCATTTGAGCTCTGACTGTGTCACTGGTCATTGGAGCAGATTAGTGTGTTGATTTGAGCCCAGACTGTGTATCTAATCATTGAAGCAGATTAGTGCGTTTATTTGAGCTCTCAGTGTGTCTCTGGTCATTGTAGAAGATTACTGTGTTAATTTGAGAACTGACTGTATTTCTCGTGATTGGAGCAGATTAGTGTGTTGATTTGAGCCCTGACTGTTTTTCTGGTCATTGGAGCAGATTAGTGTGTTGATTTGAGCTCTGACTGTGTCTCTGATCATTGCAGCAGATTAGTGTGTTTATTTGAGCTCTCACTGTGTCTCTGATCATTGGAGCAGATTAGTGTGTTGATTTGAGCTCTGACTATATTTCTGGTCATTGGAGCACATCAGTGTGCTGATTTGAGCTCTGACTGTATTTCTCGTCATTGGAGCAGATTACTGTGGTGATTTGAGATTGGAGTGTGACTCTGATCATTGGAACAGAGTAGTGTGTTGATTTGAGCTCTGAGTGTGTCACTGGTCATTGGAACAGTTTAGTGTGTTGATCTGAGATCTGAGTGTGTCATTGAACATTGGAGCAGATTAGTGTGTTGATTTGAGCTCTGACTGTGTCATTGGTCATTAGAGCAGATTAGTGTGTTCATTTGAGCTTTGACTGTGTCACTGGTCATTGGAGGAGATTAGTGTGTTGATTTGAGCTCTGACGGTATTACTGGTCATTGGGGCAGATTACTGTGTTGATTTGAGCTCTGACTGTGTCACTGGTCATTGGAGCAGATTAGTGTGTTGATTTGAGCTCTGACTGTGCCACTGGTTATTGGAGCAGATTAGTGTGCTGATTTGAGATCTGAGTGTGCCTCTGGTCATTGGAGCAGATTAGTGTGTTGATTTGAGTTCTGACTGTGCCTCTGATCATTGGAGAGGATTACTGTGTTGATTTGAGAAGTGACTCTATTTCTCGTGATTTGAGCAGATTAGTGTGCTGATTTGAGCCCTGACTGTTTTTCTGGTCATTGGAGCAGATTAGTGTGTTGATTTGAGCTCTGACTGTGTCTCTGATCATTGAAGCAGATTAGTGTGTTGATTTGAGCTCTGACGGTATTACTGGTCATTGGGGCAGATTAGTGTGTTGATTTGAGCTCTGTCTGTGTCACTGGTCATTGGAGCAGATTAGTGTGTTGATTTGAGCTCTGACTGTGTCACTGGTCATTGGAGCAGATTAGTGTGCTGATTTGAGATCTGAGTGTGCCTCTGGTCATTGGAGCAGATTAGTGTGTTGATTTGAGCCCAGACTGTGTATCTAATCATTGAAGCAGATTAGTGCGTTTATTTGAGCTCTCAGTGTGTCTCTGGTCATTGGAGAAGATTACTGTGTTGATTTGAGAACTGACTGTATTTCTCGTGATTGGAGCAGATTAGTGTGTTGATTTGAGCCCTGACTGTTTTTCTGGTCATTGGAGCAGATTAGTGTGTTGATTTGAGCTCTGACTGTGTCTCTGATCATTGCAGCAGATTAGTGTGTTTATTTGAGCTCTCACTGTGTCTCTGATCATTGGAGCAGATTAGTGTGTTGATTTGAGCTCTGACTATATTTCTGGTCATTGGAGCACATCAGTGTGTTGATTTGAGCTCTGAAGGTGTCGCTGGTCATTGGAACAGTTTAGTGTGTTGATCTGAGATCTGAGTGTGTCATTGAACATTGGAGCAGATTAGTGTGTTGATTTGAGCTCTGACTGAGTCATTGGTCATTAGAGCAGAATAGTGTGTTCATTTGAGCTTTGACTGTGTCACTGGTCATTGGAGGAGATTAGTGTGTTGATTTGAGCTCTGACTGTGTCTCTGATCATTGCAGCAGATTAGTGTGTTTATTTGAGCTCTCACTGTGTCTCTGATCATTGGAGCAGATTAGTGTGTTGATTTGAGCTCTGACTATATTTCTGGTCATTGGAGCACATCAGTGTGTTGATTTGAGCTCTGAAGGTGTCGCTGGTCATTAGAGCAGATCAGTGTGCTGATTTGAGATCTGACTGTATTTCTGGTCATTGGGGCAGATTAGTGTGTTGATTTGAGCTCTGACTGTGTCACTGGTCATTGGAGCAGATTAGTGTATTGATTTGAGCTCTGACAGTATTTCTCGTCATTGGAGCAGATTACTGTGGTGATTTGAGATTGGAGTGTGACTCTGATCATTGGAACAGATTAGTGTGTTGATTTGAGCTCTGAGTGTGTCACTGGTCATTGGAACAGATTAGTGTGTTGATTTGAGATCTGAGTGTGTCATTGAACATTGGAGCAGATTAGTGTGTTGATTTGAGCTCTGACTGTGTCATTGGTCATTAGAGCAGATTAGTGTGTTCATTTGAGCTTTGACTGTGTCACTGGTCATTGGAGGATATTCGTGTGTTGATTTGAGCTCTGACGGTATTACTGGTCATTGGGGCAGATTAGTGTGTTGATTTGAGCTCTGACTGTGTCACTGGTCATTGGAGCAGATTAGTGTGTTGATTTGAGCTCTGACTGTGTCACTGGTCATTGGAGCAGATTAGTGTGCTGATTTGAGATCTGAGTGTGCCTCTGGTCATTGGAGCAGATTAGTGTGTTGATTTGAGCTCTGACTGTGCCTCTGATCATTGGAGAGGATTACTGTGTTGATTTGAGCTCTGAGGGTGTCTCTGATCATTGCAGCAGATTAGTGTGTTTATTTGAGCTCTCACTGTGTCTCTGGTCATTGGAGGAGATTAGTGTGTTGATTTGAGCTCTGACTGTATTTCTGGTGATTGGAGCAGATTAGTGTGTTGAATTGAACTCTGACTGTGTCTCTGATCATTGAAGCAGATTAGTATGTTGATTTGAGCTCTCACTGTCTCTGATCATTGAAGCAGATTCGTGTGTTTATTTGAGCTCTCACTGTGTCTCTGGTCATTGGAGGAGATTAGTGTGTTGATTTGAGCTCTGACTGTATTTCTGGTCATGGCAGCAGATTAGTCTGTTGATTTGAGCTCTGACAGTATTTCTCGTCATTGGTGCAGGTTACTGTGTTGATTTGAGATCTGAGTGTGACTCTGATCATTGGAGCAGATTAGTGTGTTGATTTGAGCTCTGACTGTGTCATTGGTCATTAGAGCAGATTAGTGTGTTCATTTGAGCTTTGACTGTGTCACTGGTCATTGGAGGAGATTAGTGTGTTGATTTGAGCTCTGACGGTATTACTGGTCATTGGGGCAGATTAGTGTGTTGATTTGAGCTCTGACTGTGTCACTGGTCATTGGAGCAGATTAGTGTGTTGATTTGAGCTCTGACTGTGTCACTGGTCATTGGAGCAGATTAGTGTGCTGATTTGAGATCTGAGTGTGCCTCTGGTCATTGGAGCAGATTAGTGTGTTGATTTGAGCTCTGACTGTGCCTCTGATCATTGGAGAGGATTACTGTGTTGATTTGAGCTCTGAGGGTGTCTCTGATCATTGCAGCAGATTAGTGTGTTTATTTGAGCTCTCACTGTGTCTCTGGTCATTGGAGGAGATTACTGTGTTGATTTGAGCTCTGACTGTATTTCTGGTGATTGGAGCAGATTAGTGTGTTGAATTGAACTCTGACTGTGTCTCTGATCATTGAAGCAGATTAGTATGTTGATTTGAGCTCTCACTGTCTCTGATCATTGAAGCAGATTAGTGTGTTTATTTGAGCTCTCACTGTGTCTCTGGTCATTGGAGGAGATTAGTGTGTTGATTTGAGCTCTGACTGTATTTCTGGTCATGGCAGCAGATTAGTCTGTTGATTTGAGCTCTGACAGTATTTCTCGTCATTGGTGCAGGTTACTGTGTTGATTTGAGATCTGAGTGTGACTCTGATCATTGGAACAGATTAGCATGTTGATTTGAGCTCTGAGTGTGCCTCTGGTCATTGGAGCAGATTAGTGTGTTGATTTGAGCCCAGACTGTGTCTCTAATCATTGAATCAGATTAGTGCGTTCATTTGAGCTCTCAGTGTGTCTCTGGTCATTGGGTAAGATTACTGTGTTGATTTGAGAACTGACTGTATTTCTCGTGATTGGAGCAGATTAGTGTACTGATTTGAGCCCTGACTGTTTTTCTGGTCATTGGAGCAGATTAGTGTGTTGATTTGAGCTCTGACTGTGTCTTTGATCATTGAAGCATATTAGTGTGTTTATTTGAGCTCTCACTGTGTCTCTGGTCATTGGAGGAGATTAGTGTGTTGATTTGAGCTCTGAGTGTGTCTCTGATCATTGGAGCAGATTAGTGTTTTGATTTGAGCTCTCACTGTGTCTCTGGTCATTGGAGAAGATTACTGTGTTGATTTGAGAAGTGACTCTATTTCTCGTGATTGGAGCAGATTAGTGTGCTGATTTGAGCCCTGACTGTTTTTCTGGTCATTGGAGCAGATTAGTGTGTTGATTTGAGCTCTGACTGTGTCTCTGATCATTGAAGCAGATTAGTGTGTTGATTTGAGCTCTGACAGTGTCACTGGTCATTGGAACAGATTAGTGTGTTGATTTGAGCTCTGAGTGTGTCACTGGTCATTGGAACAGATTAGTGTGTTGATTTGAGATCTGAGTGTGTCATTGAACATTGGAGCATATTATTGTGTTGATTTGAGCTCTGACTGTGTCATTGGTCATTAGAGCAGATTAGTGTGTTCATTTGAGCTTTGACTGTGTCACTGGTCATTGGAGGAGATTAGTGTGTTGATTTGAGCTCTGACGGTATTACTGGTCATTGGGGCAGATTAGTGTGTTGATTTGAGCTCTGACTGTGTCACTGGTCATTGGAGCAGATTAGTGTGTTGATTTGAGCTCTGACTGTGTCACTGGTCATTGGAGCAGATTAGTGTGCTGATTTGAGATCTGAGTGTGCCTCTGGTCATTGGAGCAGATTAGTGTGTTGATTTGAGCCCAGACTGTGTATCTAATCATTGAAGCAGATTAGTGCGTTTATTTGAGCTCTCAGTGTGTCTCTGGTCATTGGAGAAGATTACTGTGTTGATTTGAGAACTGACTGTATTTCTCGTGATTGGAGCAGATTAGTGTGTTGATTTGAGCCCTGACTGTTTTTCTGGTCATTGGAGCAGATTAGTGTGTTGATTTGAGCTCTGACTGTGTCTCTGATCATTGCAGCAGATTAGTGTGTTTATTTGAGCTCTCACTATGTCTCTGATCATTGGAGCAGATTAGTGTGTTGATTTGAGCTCTGACTATATTTCTGGTCATTGGAGCACATCAGTGTGTTGATTTTAGCTCTGAAGCTGTCGCTGGCCATTAGAGCATATCAGTGTGCTGATTTGAGATCTGACTGTATTTCTGGTCATTGGGGCAGATTAGTGTGTTGATTTGCGCTCTGACTGTGTCACTGGTCATTGGAGCAGATTAGTGTGTTGATTTGAGCTCTGACAGTATTTCTCGTCATTGGAGCAGATCACTGTGGTGATTTGAGATTGGAGTGTGACTCTGATCATTGGAACAGATTAGTGTGTTGATTTGAGCTCTGAGTGTGTCACTGGTCATTAGAGCAGATTAGTGTGTTCATTTGAGCTTTGACTGTGTCACTGGTCATTGGAGGAGATTAGTGTGTTGATTTGAGCTCTGACGGTATTACTGGTCATTGGGGCAGATTAGTGTGTTGATTTGAGCTCTGACTGTGTCACTGGTCATTGGAGCAGATTAGTGTGTTGATTTGAGCTCTGACTGTGTCACTGGTCATTAGAGCAGATTAGTGTGCTGATTTGAGATCTGAGTGTGCCTCTGGTCATTGGAGCAGATTAGTGTGTTGATTTGAGCTCTGACTGTGCCTCTGATCATTGGAGAGGATTACTGTGTTGATTTGAGCTCTGAGGGTGTCTCTGATCATTGCAGCAGATTAGTGTGTTTATTTGAGCTCTCACTGTGTCTCTGGTCATTGGAGGAGATTAGTGTGTTGATTTGAGCTCTGACTGTATTTCTGGTGATTGGAGCAGATTAGTGTGTTGAATTGAACTCTGACTGTGTCTCTGATCATTGAAGCAGATTAGTATGTTGATTTGAGCTCTCACTGTCTCTGATCATTGAAGCAGATTAGTGTGTTTATTTGAGCTCTCACTGTGTCTCTGGTCATTGGAGGAGATTAGTGTGTTGATTTGAGCTCTGAGTGTGTCTCTGATCATTGGAGCAGATTAGTGTTTTGATTTGAGCTCTCACTGTGTCTCTGGTCATTGGAGAAGATTACTGTGTTGATTTGAGAACTGACTCTATTTCTCGTGATTGGAGCAGATTAGTGTGCTGATTTGAGCCCTGACTGTTTTTCTGGTCATTGGAGCAGATTAGTGTGTTGATTTGAGATCTGAGTGTGCCTCTGGTCATTGGAGCAGATTAGTGTGTTGATTTGAGCTCTGACTGTGCCTCTGATCATTGAAGCAGATTAGTATGTTGATTTGAGCTCTCACTGTCTCTGATCATTGAAGCAGATTAGTGTGTTTATTTGAGCTCTCACTGTGTCTCTGGTCATTGGAGGAGATTAGTGTGTTGATTTGAGCTCTGACTGTATTTCTGGTCATGGCAGCAGATTAGTCTGTTGATTTGAGCTCTGACAGTATTTCTCGTCATTGGTGCAGGTTACTGTGTTGATTTGAGATCTGAGTGTGACTCTGATCATTGAAACAGATTAGCATGTTGATTTGAGCTCTGAGTGTGCCTCTGGTCATTGGAGCAGATTAGTGTGTTGATTTGAGCACAGACTGTGTCTCTAATCATCGAATCAGATTAGTGCGTTCATTTGAGCTCTCAGTGTGTCTCTGGTCATAGGATAAGATTACTGTGTTGATTTGAGAACTGACTCTATTTCTCGTGATTGGAGCAGATTAGTGTACTGATTTGAGCCCTGACTGTTTTTCTGGTCATTGGAGCAGATTAGTGTGTTGATTTGAGCTCTGACTGTGTCTCTGATCATTGAAGCAGATTAGTGTGTTTATTTGAGCTCTCACTGTGTCTCTGGTCATTGGAGGAGATTAGTGTGTTGATTTGAGCTCTGAGTGTGTCTCTGATCATTGGAGCAGATTAGTGTTTTGATTTGAGCTCTCACTGTGTCTCTGGTCATTGGAGAAGATTACTGTGTTGATTTGAGAAGTGACTCTATTTCTCGTGATTGGAGCAGATTAGTGTGCTGATTTGAGCCCTGACTGTTTTTCTGGTCATTGGAGCAGATTAGTGTGTTGATTTGAGCTCTGACTGTGTCTCTGATCATTGAAGCAGATTAGTGTGTTGATTTGAGCTCTGACAGTGTCACTGGTCATTGGAACAGATTAGTGTGTTGATTTGAGCTCTGAGTGTGTCACTGGTCATTGGAGGAGATTAGTGTGTTGATTTGAGATCTGAGTGTGTCATTGAACATTGGAGCATATTATTGTGTTGATTTGAGCTCTGACTGTGTCATTGGTTATTAGAGCAGATTAGTGTGTTCATTTGAGCTTTGTGTCACTGGTCATTGGAGGAGATTAGTGTGTTGATTTGAGCTCTGACGGTATTACTGGTCATTGGGGCAGATTAGTGTGTTGATTTGAGCTCTGACTGTGTCACTGGTCATTGGAGCAGATTAGTGTGTTGATTTGAGCTCTGACTGTGTCACTGGTCATTGGAGCAGATTAGTGTGCTGATTTGAGATCTGAGTGTGCCTCTGGTCATTGGAGCAGATTAGTGTGTTGATTTGAGCCCAGACTGTGTATCTAATCATTGAAGCAGATTAGTGCGTTTATTTGAGCTCTCAGTGTGTCTCTGGTCATTGGAGAAGATTACTGTGTTGATTTGAGAACTGACTGTATTTCTCGTGATTGGAGCAGATCAGTGTGTTGATTTGAGCCCTGACTGTTTTTCTGGTCATTGGAGCAGATTAGTGTGTTGATTTGAGCTCTGACTGTGTCTCTGATCATTGCAGCAGATTAGTGTGTTTATTTGAGCTCTCACTGTGTCTCTGATCATTGGAGCAGATTAGTGTGTTGATTTGAGCTCTGACTATATTTCTGGTCATTGGAGCACATCAGTGTGTTGATTTGAGCTCTGAAGGTGTCGCTGGTCATTGGAGCAGATCAGTGTGCTGATTTGAGATCTGACTGTATTTCTGGTCATTGGGGCAGATTAGTGTGTTGATTTGAGCTCTGACTGTGTCACTGGTCATTGGAGCAGATTAGTGTGTTGATTTGAGCTCTGACAGTATTACTCGTCATTGGAGCAGATTACTGTGGTGATTTGAGATTGGAGTGTGACTCTGATCATTGGAACAGATTAGTGTGTTGATTTGAGCTCTGAGTGTGTCACTGGTCATTGGAACAGATTAGTGTGTTGATTTGAGATCTGAGTGTGTCATTGAACATTGGAGCAGATTAGTGTGTTGATTTGAGCTCTGACTGTGTCATTGGTCATTAGAGCAGATTAGTGTGTTCATTTGAGCTTTGACTGTGTCACTGGTCATTGGAGGAGATTAGTGTGTTGATTTGAGCTCTGACGGTATTACTGGTCATTGGGGCAGATTAGTGTGTTGATTTGAGCTCTGACTGTGTCACTGGTCATTGGAGCAGATTAGTGTGTTGATTTGAGCTCTGACTGTGTCACTGGTCATTGGAGCAGATTAGTGTGCTGATTTGAGATCTGAGTGTGCCTCTGGTCATTGGAGCAGATTAGTGTGTTGATTTGAGCTCTGACTGTATTTCTGGTGATTGGAGCAGATTAGTGTGTTGAATTGAACTCTGACTGTGTCTCTGATCATTGAAGCAGATTAGTATGTTGATTTGAGCTCTCACCGTCTCTGATCATTGAAGCAGATTAGTGTGTTTATTTGAGCTCTCACTGTGTCTCTGGTCATTGGAGGAGATTAGTGTGTTGATTTGAGCTCTGAGTGTGTCTCTGATCATTGAAGCAGATCAGTGTGTTGATTTGAGCTCTGACTGTATTTCTGGTCATGGCAGCAGATTAGTCTGTTGATTTGAGCTCTGACAGTGTTTCTCGTCATTGGTGCAGGTTACTGTGTTGATTTGAGATCTGAGTGTGACTCTGATCATTGGAACAGATTAGCATGTTGATTTGAGCTCTGAGTGTGCCTCTGGTCATTGGAGCAGATTAGTGTGTTGATTTGAGCCCAGACTGTGTCTCTAATCATTGAATCAGATTAGTGCGTTCATTTGAGCTCTCAGTGTGTCTCTGGTCATTGGATAAGATTACTGTGTTGATTTGAGAACTGACTCTATTTCTCGTGATTGGAGCAGATTAGTGTGCTGATTTGAGCCCTGACTGTTTTTCTGGTCATTGGAGCAGATTAGTGTGTTGATTTGAGCTCTGACTGTGTCTCTGATCATTGAAGCAGATTAGTGTGTTTATTTGAGCTCTCACTGTGTCTCTGGTCATTGGAGGAGATTAGTGTGTTGATTTGAGCTCTGAGTGTGTCTCTGATCATTGGAGCAGATTAGTGTTTTGATTTGAGCTCTCACTGTGTCTCTGGTCATTGGAGAAGATTACTGCGTTGATTTGAGAACTGACTCTATTTCTCGTGATTGGAGCAGATTAGTGTGCTGATTTGAGCCCTGACTGTTTTTCTGGTCATTGGAGCAGATTAGTGTGTTGATTTGAGCTCTGACTGTGTCTCTGATCATTGTAGCAGATTAGTGTGTTTATTTGAGCTCTCACTGTGTCTCTGGTCATTGGAGGAGATTAGTGTGTTGATTTGAGCTCTGAGTGTGTCTCTGATCATTGGAGCAGATTAGTGTGTTGATTTGCGCTCTGACTGTATTTCTGGTGATTGGAGCAGATTAGTTTGTTGATTTGAGCTCTGACTGTGTCACTGGTCATTGGAGCAGATTAGTGTGTTGATTTGAGCTCTAACTGTGTCTCTGGTCATTGGAGAAGATTACTGTGTTGATTTGAGAACTGACTCTATTTCTCGTGATTGGAGCAGATTAGTGTGCTGATTTGAGCCCTGACTGTTTTTCTGGTCATTGGAGCAGATTAGTGTGTTGATTTGAGCTCTGACTGTGTCTCTGATCATTGTAGCAGATTAGTGTGTTTATTTGAGCTCTCAGTGTGTCTCTGGTCATTGGAGGAGATTAGTGTGTTGATTTGAGCTCTGAGTGTGTCTCTGATCATTGAAGCAGATCAGTGTGTTGATTTGAGCTCTGACTGTATTTCTGGTCATGGCAGCAGATTAGTCTGTTGATTTGAGCTCTGACAGTGTTTCTCGTCATTGGTGCAGGTTACTGTGTTGATTTGAGATCTGAGTGTGACTCTGATCATTGGAACAGATTAGCATGTTGATTTGAGCTCTGAGTGTGCCTCTGGTCATTGGAGCAGATTAGTGTGTTGATTTGAGCCCAGACTGTGTCTCTAATCATTGAATCAGATTAGTGCGTTCATTTGAGCTCTCAGTGTGTCTCTGGTCATTGGATAAGATTACTGTGTTGATTTGAGAACTGACTCTATTTCTCGTGATTGGAGCAGATTAGTGTACTGATTTGAGCCCTGACTGTTTTTCTGGTCATTGGAGCAGATTAGTGTGTTGATTTGAGCTCTGACTGTGTCTCTGATCATTGAAGCAGATTAGTGTGTTTATTTGAGCTCTCACTGTGTCTCTGGTCATTGGAGGAGATTAGTGTGTTGATTTGAGCTCTGAGTGTGTCTCTGATCATTGGAGCAGATTAGTGTTTTGATTTGAGCTCTCACTGTGTCTCTGGTCATTGGAGAAGATTACTGCGTTGATTTGAGAACTGACTCTATTTCTCGTGATTGGAGCAGATTAGTGTGCTGATTTGAGCCCTGACTGTTTTTCTGGTCATTGGAGCAGATTAGTGTGTTGATTTGAGCTCTGACTGTGTCTCTGATCATTGTAGCAGATTAGTGTGTTTATTTGAGCTCTCACTGTGTCTCTGGTCATTGGAGGAGATTAGTGTGTTGATTTGAGCTCTGAGTGTGTCTCTGATCATTGGAGCAGATTAGTGTGTTGATTTGCGCTCTGACTGTATTTCTGGTGATTGGAGCAGATTAGTTTGTTGATTTGAGCTCTGACTGTGTCACTGGTCATTGGAGCAGATTAGTGTGTTGATTTGAGCTCTAACTGTGTCTCTGGTCATTGGAGAAGATTACTGTGTTGATTTGAGAACTGACTCTATTTCTCGTGATTGGAGCAGATTAGTGTGCTGATTTGAGCCCTGACTGTTTTTCTGGTCATTGGAGCAGATTAGTGTGTTGATTTGAGCTCTGACTGTGTCTCTGATCATTGTAGCAGATTAGTGTGTTTATTTGAGCTCTCAGTGTGTCTCTGGTCATTGGAGAAGATTACTGTGTTGATTTGAGAACTGACTGTATTTCTCGTGATTGGAGCAGATTAGCGTGCTGATTTGATCTCTGACTGTGTCTTTTGTCAGTGGAGCAGATTACTGTGTTGATTTGAGCTTTGACTGTATTTCTGATCATTGGAGCAGATCTGTGTGTTGATTTGAGCTCTGTCTGTGTCTCTGATCATTGGAGCAGACTAGTGTGTTGATTTGAGCTCTGACAGTATTTCCGGTCATTGGGGCAGATTAGTGTGTTGATTTGAGCTCTGACTGTGTCACTGGTCATTGGAGCAGAATAGTGTGTTGATTTGAGCTCTGACTGTGTCACTGGTCATTGGAGCAGATTGGTGTGTTGATTTGTGCTCTGAATGTGTCACTGGTCATTGGAGCAGATTAGTGTGTTGATTTGAGCTCTGACAGTATTTCTCGACATTGGAGCAGATTACTGTGGTGATTTGAGATTGGAGTGTGACTCTGATCATTGGAACAGATTAGTTTGTTGATTTGAGATCTGAGTGTGTCCTTGGTCATTGGAGCAGATTAGTGTGTTGATTTGAGCTCTGACTGTGTCATTTGTCATTGGAGCAGATTAGTGTGTTCATTTGAGCTTTGACTGTGTCACTGGTCATTGGCGGAGATTAGTGTGTTGATTTGAGCTCTGACGGTATTACTGGTCATTGGGGCAGATTAGTGTGTTGATTTGAGCTCTGACTGTGTCACTGGTCATTGGAGCAGATTAGTGTGTTGATTTGAGCTCTGACTGTGTCACTGGTCATTGGAGCAGATTAGTGTGTTGATTTGAGCTCTGACTGTGTCACTGGTCATTGGAGCAGATTAGTGTGTTGATTTGAGCTCTGACTGTGTCTCTGATCATTGCAGCAGATTAGTGTGTTTATTTGAGCTCTCACTGTGTCTCTGATCATTGGAGGAGATTAGTGTGTTGATTTGGGCTCTGACAGTATTTCTCGTCATTGGAGCAGATTAGTGTGTTGATTTGAGCTCTGAGTGTGTCTCTGATCATTGGAGCAGATTAGTGTGTTGATTTGAGCTCTGACTGTATTTCTGGTGATTAGAGCAGATTAGTGTGTTGAATTGAACTCTGACTGTGTCTCTGATCATTGAAGCAGATCAGTGTGTTGATTTGAGCTCTGAGGGTGTCTCTGATCATTGGAGGAGATTAGTGTGTTGAATTGAACTCTGACTGTGTCTCTGATCATTGCAGCAGATTAGTGTGTTTATTTGAGCTCTCACTGTGTCTCTGATCATTGGAGGAGATTAGTGTGTTGATTTGAGCTCTGAGTGTGTCTCTGATCATTGGAGCAGATTAGTGTGTTGAATTGAACTCTGACTGTGTCTCTGATCATTGAAGCAGATCAGTGTGTTGATTTGAGCTCTGACAGTATTTTCGGTCATTGGGGCAGATTAGTGTGTTGATTTGAGCTCTGACTGTGTCACTGGTCATTGGAGCAGAATAGTGTGTTGATTTGAGCTCTGACTGTGTCACTGGTCATTGGAGCAGATTGGTGTGTTGATTTGTGCTCTGAATGTGTCACTGGTCATTGGAGCAGATTAGTGTGTTGATTTGAGCTCTGACAGTATTTCTCGACATTGGAGCAGATTACTGTGGTGATTTGAGATTGGAGTGTGACTCTGATCATTGGAACAGATTAGTGTGTTGATTTGAGCACTGAGTGTGTCACTGGTCAATGGAACAGATTAGTGTGTTGATTTGAGATCTGAGTGTGTCCTTGGTCATTGGAGCAGATTAGTGTGTTGATTTGAGCTCTGACTGTGTCATTTGTCATTGGAGCAGATTAGTGTGTTCATTTGAGCTTTGACTGTGTCACTGGTCATTGGAGGAGATTAGTGTGTTGATTTGAGCTCTGACGGTATTACTGGTCATTGGGGCAGATTAGTGTGTTGATTTGAGCTCTGACTGTGTCACTGGTCATTGGAGCAGATTAGTGTGTTGATTTGAGCTCTGAATGTGTCACTGGTCATTGGAGCAGATTAGTGTTTTGATTTGAGCTCTGACTGTGTCACTGGTCATTGGAGCAGATTAGTGTGTTGATTTGAGCTCTGACTGTGTCTCTGATCATTGCAGCAGATTAGTGTGTTTATTTGAGCTCTGACAGTATTTCTCGACATTGGAGCAGATTACTGTGGTGATTTGAGATTGGAGTGTGACTCTGATCATTGGAACAGATTAGTTTGTTGATTTGAGCACTGAGTGTGTCACTGGTCAATCGAACAGATTAGTGTGTTGATTTGAGATCTGAGTGTGTCCTTGGTCATTGGAGCAGATTAGTGTGTTGATTTGAGCTCTGACTGTGTCATTTGTCATTGGAGCAGATTAGTGTGTTCATTTGAGCTTTGACTGTGTCACTGGTCATTGGCGGAGATTAGTGTGTTGATTTGAGCTCTGACGGTATTACTGGTCATTGGGGCAGATTAGTGTGTTAAATTATAAGTAATTTTTTCTAATGGAATACAACCATAGATTTCTTTCTTCCAAGAATCTATACTTAAATGTGAATCCGATTTCCAAGTAACTGCAATAGCTTTTTTGGCTACTGCCAGTGCAATTTTTATAAATTCTTTCTGATACTTATTTAGTTTGAGTTTCGGTTTTATCCCTTCAATATCACCTAGTAAAAATAATATTGGATTATGAGGAAATTGTGTTCCTGTAATTTGTTCCAGTAAAAGTCTTAAATTTGTCCAAAAAGGTTGAATTTTAGAGCAAGACCATGTCGAATGTAAAAAAGTACCAGTTTCCTGGTTACATCGGAAACACTGATCCGATAAATTTGGATTAAATTTTTTTATTTTTTGTGGTGTAATATATAATTGATGTAGAAAATTATACTGCACTAATCTTAACCGAACATTTATTGTATTTTACAATGGACAATCAACTTTTATATAATTGGATTCAAAATGGGATTAGATATATAGGGAATTGTTTTGAAGGAGGTATATTAATGTCATTTGAACAATTAAAGAATAAATATAAAATATCAAATAACACTTTATTTTGTTACTTTCAATTAAGGGCTTATTTAAGAGAAAAATTAGGTCAAACAATGTTATTGCCGAAATCTAATGAAATAGAAATTTTAATTCAAAAAGGAAATATCAAAAAATTTGTATCTTGCATGTATAATTTGATTCAAAGACAGGTAATTAAGCAAGGAGTCCATAAGTCAAGACAAAAATGGGAAAGTGATTTGAATATTAAAATTGAAGAAACAAATTGGTCAAGACTATGCCTTGACAGTATGACAGATTAGTGTGTTGATTTGAGCTCTGACTGTGTCACTGGTCATTGGAGCAGATTAGTGTGTTGATTTGAGCTCTGACTGTGTCACTGGTCATTGGAGCAGATTAGTGTTTTGATTTGAGCTCTGACTGTGTCACTGGTCATTGGAGCAGATTAGTGTGTTGATTTGAGCTCTGACTGTGTCTCTGATCATTGCAGCAGATTAGTGTGTTTATTTGAGCTCTCACTGTGTCTCTGATCATTGGAGGAGATTAGTGTGTTGATTTGGGCTCTGACAGTATTTCTCGTCATTGGAGCAGATTAGTGTGTTGATTTGAGCTCTGACGGTATTACTGGTCATTGGGGCAGATTAGTGTGTTAAATTATAAGTAATTTTTTCTAATGGAATACAACCATAGATTTCTTTCTTCCAAGAATCTATACTTAAATGTGAATCCGATTTCCAAGTAACTGCAATAGCTTTTTTGGCTACTGCCAGTGCAATTTTTATAAATTCTTTCTGATACTTATTTAGTTTGAGTTTCGGTTTTATCCCTTCAATATCACCTAGTAAAAATAATATTGGATTATGAGGAAATTGTGTTCCTGTAATTTGTTCCAGTAAAAGTCTTAAATTTGTCCAAAAAGGTTGAATTTTAGAGCAAGACCATGTCGAATGTAAAAAAGTACCAGTTTCCTGGTTACATCGGAAACACTGATCCGATAAATTTGGATTAAATTTTTTTATTTTTTGTGGTGTAATATATAATTGATGTAGAAAATTATACTGCACTAATCTTAACCGAACATTTATTGTATTTTACAATGGACAATCAACTTTTATATAATTGGATTCAAAATGGGATTAGATATATAGGGAATTGTTTTGAAGGAGGTATATTAATGTCATTTGAACAATTAAAGAATAAATATAAAATATCAAATAACACTTTATTTTGTTACTTTCAATTAAGGGCTTATTTAAGAGAAAAATTAGGTCAAACAATGTTATTGCCGAAATCTAATGAAATAGAAATTTTAATTCAAAAAGGAAATATCAAAAAATTTGTATCTTGCATGTATAATTTGATTCAAAGACAGGTAATTAAGCAAGGAGTCCATAAGTCAAGACAAAAATGGGAAAGTGATTTGAATATTAAAATTGAAGAAACAAATTGGTCAAGACTATGCCTTGACAGTATGACAGATTAGTGTGTTGATTTGAGCTCTGACTGTGTCACTGGTCATTGGAGCAGATTAGTGTGTTGATTTGAGCTCTGACTGTGTCACTGGTCATTGGAGCAGATTAGTGTTTTGATTTGAGCTCTGACTGTGTCACTGGTCATTGGAGCAGATTAGTGTGTTGATTTGAGCTCTGACTGTGTCTCTGATCATTGCAGCAGATTAGTGTGTTTATTTGAGCTCTCACTGTGTCTCTGATCATTGGAGGAGATTAGTGTGTTGATTTGGGCTCTGACAGTATTTCTCGTCATTGGAGCAGATTAGTGTGTTGATTTGAGCTCTGAGTGTGTCTCTGATCATTGGAGCAGATTAGTGTGTTGATTTGAGCTCTGACTGTATTTCTGGTGATTAGAGCAGATTAGTGTGTTGAATTGAACTCTGACTGTGTCTCTGATCATTGAAGCAGATCAGTGTGTTGATTTGAGCTCTGAGGGTGTCTCTGATCATTGGAGGAGATTAGTGTGTTGAATTGAACTCTGACTGTGTCTCTGATCATTGCAGCAGATTAGTGTGTTTATTTGAGCTCTCACTGTGTCTCTGATCATTGGAGGAGATTAGTGTGTTGATTTGAGCTCTGAGTGTGTCTCTGATCATTGGAGCAGATTAGTGTGTTGAATTGAACTCTGACTGTGTCTCTGATCATTGAAGCAGATCAGTGTGTTGATTTGAGCTCTGACAGTATTTCCGGTCATTGGGGCAGATTAGTGTGTTGATTTGAGCTCTGACTGTGTCACTGGTCATTGGAGCAGAATAGTGTGTTGATTTGAGCTCTGACTGTGTCACTGGTCATTGGAGCAGATTGGTGTGTTGATTTGTGCTCTGAATGTGTCACTGGTCATTGGAGCAGATTAGTGTGTTGATTTGAGCTCTGACAGTATTTCTCGACATTGGAGCAGATTACTGTGGTGATTTGAGATTGGAGTGTGACTCTGATCATTGGAACAGATTAGTGTGTTGATTTGAGCACTGAGTGTGTCACTGGTCAATGGAACAGATTAGTGTGTTGATTTGAGATCTGAGTGTGTCCTTGGTCATTGGAGCAGATTAGTGTGTTGATTTGAGCTCTGACTGTGTCATTTGTCATTGGAGCAGATTAGTGTGTTCATTTGAGCTTTGACTGTGTCACTGGTCATTGGAGGAGATTAGTGTGTTGATTTGAGCTCTGACGGTATTACTGGTCATTGGGGCAGATTAGTGTGTTGATTTGAGCTCTGACTGTGTCACTGGTCATTGGAGCAGATTAGTGTGTTGATTTGAGCTCTGAATGTGTCACTGGTCATTGGAGCAGATTAGTGTTTTGATTTGAGCTCTGACTGTGTCACTGGTCATTGGAGCAGATTAGTGTGTTGATTTGAGCTCTGACTGTGTCTCTGATCATTGCAGCAGATTAGTGTGTTTATTTGAGCTCTGACAGTATTTCTCGACATTGGAGCAGATTACTGTGGTGATTTGAGATTGGAGTGTGACTCTGATCATTGGAACAGATTAGTTTGTTGATTTGAGCACTGAGTGTGTCACTGGTCAATCGAACAGATTAGTGTGTTGATTTGAGATCTGAGTGTGTCCTTGGTCATTGGAGCAGATTAGTGTGTTGATTTGAGCTCTGACTGTGTCATTTGTCATTGGAGCAGATTAGTGTGTTCATTTGAGCTTTGACTGTGTCACTGGTCATTGGCGGAGATTAGTGTGTTGATTTGAGCTCTGACGGTATTACTGGTCATTGGGGCAGATTAGTGTGTTGATTTGAGCTCTGACTGTGTCACTGGTCATTGGAGCAGATTAGTGTGTTGATTTGAGCTCTGACTGTGTCACTGGTCATTGGAGCAGAATAGTGTGTTGATTTGAGCTCTGACTGTGTCACTGGTCATTGGAGCAGATTGGTGTGTTGATTTGTGCTCTGAATGTGTCACTGGTCATTGGAGCAGATTAGTGTGTTGATTTGAGCTCTGACAGTATTTCTCGACATTGGAGCAGATTACTGTGGTGATTTGAGATTGGAGTGTGACTCTGATCATTGGAACAGATTAGTGTGTTGATTTGAGCACTGAGTGTGTCACTGGTCAATGGAACAGATTAGTGTGTTGATTTGAGATCTGAGTGTGTCCTTGGTCATTGGAGCAGATTAGTGTGTTGATTTGAGCTCTGACTGTGTCATTTGTCATTGGAGCAGATTAGTGTGTTCATTTGAGCTTTGACTGTGTCACTGGTCATTGGAGGAGATTAGTGTGTTGATTTGAGCTCTGACGGTATTACTGGTCATTGGGGCAGATTAGTGTGTTGATTTGAGCTCTGACTGTGTCACTGGTCATTGGAGCAGATTAGTGTGTTGATTTGAGCTCTGAATGTGTCACTGGTCATTGGAGCAGATTAGTGTTTTGATTTGAGCTCTGACTGTGTCACTGGTCATTGGAGCAGATTAGTGTGTTGATTTGAGCTCTGACTGTGTCTCTGATCATTGCAGCAGATTAGTGTGTTTATTTGAGCTCTGACAGTATTTCTCGACATTGGAGCAGATTACTGTGGTGATTTGAGATTGGAGTGTGACTCTGATCATTGGAACAGATTAGTTTGTTGATTTGAGCACTGAGTGTGTCACTGGTCAATCGAACAGATTAGTGTGTTGATTTGAGATCTGAGTGTGTCCTTGGTCATTGGAGCAGATTAGTGTGTTGATTTGAGCTCTGACTGTGTCATTTGTCATTGGAGCAGATTAGTGTGTTCATTTGAGCTTTGACTGTGTCACTGGTCATTGGCGGAGATTAGTGTGTTGATTTGAGCTCTGACGGTATTACTGGTCATTGGGGCAGATTAGTGTGTTGATTTGAGCTCTGACTGTGTCACTGGTCATTGGAGCAGATTAGTGTGTTGATTTGAGCTCTGACTGTGTCACTGGTCATTGGAGCAGATTAGTGTTTTGATTTGAGCTCTGACTGTGTCACTGGTCATTGGAGCAGATTAGTGTGTTGATTTGAGCTCTGACTGTGTCTCTGATCATTGCAGCAGATTAGTGTGTTTATTTGAGCTCTCACTGTGTCTCTGATCATTGGAGGAGATTAGTGTGTTGATTTGGGCTCTGACAGTATTTCTCGTCATTGGAGCAGATTAGTGTGTTGATTTGAGCTCTGAGTGTGTCTCTGATCATTGGAGCAGATTAGTGTGTTGATTTGAGCTCTGACTGTATTTCTGGTGATTAGAGCAGATTAGTGTGTTGAATTGAACTCTGACTGTGTCTCTGATCATTGAAGCAGATCAGTGTGTTGATTTGAGCTCTGAGGGTGTCTCTGATCATTGGAGGAGATTAGTGTGTTGAATTGAACTCTGACTGTGTCTCTGATCATTGCAGCAGATTAGTGTGTTTATTTGAGCTCTCACTGTGTCTCTGATCATTGGAGGAGATTAGTGTGTTGATTTGAGCTCTGAGTGTGTCTCTGATCATTGGAGCAGATTAGTGTGTTGAATTGAACTCTGACTGTGTCTCTGATCATTGAAGCAGATCAGTGTGTTGATTTGAGCTCTGACAGTATTTCCGGTCATTGGGGCAGATTAGTGTGTTGATTTGAGCTCTGACTGTGTCACTGGTCATTGGAGCAGAATAGTGTGTTGATTTGAGCTCTGACTGTGTCACTGGTCATTGGAGCAGATTGGTGTGTTGATTTGTGCTCTGAATGTGTCACTGGTCATTGGAGCAGATTAGTGTGTTGATTTGAGCTCTGACAGTATTTCTCGACATTGGAGCAGATTACTGTGGTGATTTGAGATTGGAGTGTGACTCTGATCATTGGAACAGATTAGTGTGTTGATTTGAGCACTGAGTGTGTCACTGGTCAATGGAACAGATTAGTGTGTTGATTTGAGATCTGAGTGTGTCCTTGGTCATTGGAGCAGATTAGTGTGTTGATTTGAGCTCTGACTGTGTCATTTGTCATTGGAGCAGATTAGTGTGTTCATTTGAGCTTTGACTGTGTCACTGGTCATTGGAGGAGATTAGTGTGTTGATTTGAGCTCTGACGGTATTACTGGTCATTGGGGCAGATTAGTGTGTTGATTTGAGCTCTGACTGTGTCACTGGTCATTGGAGCAGATTAGTGTGTTGATTTGAGCTCTGAATGTGTCACTGGTCATTGGAGCAGATTAGTGTTTTGATTTGAGCTCTGACTGTGTCACTGGTCATTGGAGCAGATTAGTGTGTTGATTTGAGCTCTGACTGTGTCTCTGATCATTGCAGCAGATTAGTGTGTTTATTTGAGCTCTCACTGTGTCTCTGATCATTGGAGGAGATTAGTGTGTTGATTTGGGCTCTGACAGTATTTCTCGTCATTGGAGCAGATTAGTGTGTTGATTTGAGCTCTGAGTGTGTCTCTGATCATTGGAGCAGATTAGTGTGTTGATTTGAGCTCTGACTGTATTTCTGGTGATTAGAGCAGATTAGTGTGTTGAATTGAACTCTGACTGTGTCTCTGATCATTGAAGCAGATCAGTGTGTTGATTTGAGCTCTGAGGGTGTCTCTGATCATTGGAGGAGATTAGTGTGTTGAATTGAACTCTGACTGTGTCTCTGATCATTGCAGCAGATTAGTGTGTTTATTTGAGCTCTCACTGTGTCTCTGATCATTGGAGGAGATTAGTGTGTTGATTTGAGCTCTGAGTGTGTCTCTGATCATTGGAGCAGATTAGTGTGTTGAATTGAACTCTGACTGTGTCTCTGATCATTGAAGCAGATCAGTGTGTTGATTTGAGCTCTGACAGTATTTCTCGTCATTGGTGCAGGTTACTGTGTTGATTTGAGATCTGAGTGTGACTCTTATCATTGGAACAGATTAGCATGTTGATTTGAGCTCTGAGTGTGCCTCTGGTCATTGGAGCCCATTAGTGTGTTGATTTGAGCCCAGACTGTGTCTCTAATCATTGGATCAGATTAGTGCGTTCATTTGAGCTCTCAGTGTGTCTCTGGTCATTGGAGAAGATTACTGTGTTGATTTGAGAACTGACTCTATTTCTCGTGATTGGAGCAGATTAGTGTGCTGATTTGAGCCCTGACTGTTTTTCTGGCCATTGGAGCAGATTAGTGTGTTAATTTGAGCTCTGACTGTGTCTCTGATCATTGAAGCAGATTAGTGTGTTTATTTGAGCTCTCACTGTGTCTCTGGTCATTGGAGGAGATTTGTGTGTTGATTTGAGCTCTGAGTGTGTCTCTGATCATTGGAGCAGATTACTGTGTTGATTTGAGCTCTGACTGTATTTCTGGTGATTGGAGCAGATTAGTGTGTTTATTTGAGCTCTCACTGTGTCTCTGGTCATTGGAGAAGATTACTGTGTTGATTTGAGAACTGACTCTATTTCTCGTGATTGGAGCAGATTAGTGTGCTGATTTGAGCCCTGACTGTTTTTCTGGTCATTGGAGCAGATTAGTGTGTTTATTTGAGCTCTCACTGTGTCTCTGGTCATTGGAGGAGATTAGTGTGTTGATTTGAGCTCTGAGTGTGTCTCTGATCATTGGAGCAGATTAGTGTGTTGATTTGAGCTCTGACTCTGTCACTGGTCATTGGAGCAGATTGGTGTGTTGATTTGTGCTCTGACTGTGTCACTGGTCATTGGAGCAGATTAGTGTGTTGATTTGAGCTCTGACAGTATTTCTCGTCATTGGAGCAGATTACTGTGGTGATTTGAGATTGGAGTGTGACTCTGATCATTGGAACAGATTAGTGTGTTGATTTGAGCTCTGAGTGTGTCACTGGTCATTGGAACAGATTAGTGTGTTGATTTGAGATCTGAGTGTGTCATTGAACATTGGAGCAGATTAGTGTGTTGATTTGAGCTCTGAATGTGTCATTGGTCATTGGAGCAGATTAGTGTGTTCATTTGAGCTTTGACTGTGTCACTGGTCATTGGAGGATATTCGTGTGTTGATTTGAGCTCTGACGGTATTACTGGTCATTGGGGCAGATTAGTGTGTTGATTTGAGCTCTGACTGTGTCACTGGTGATTGGAGCAGATTAGAGTGTTGATTTGAGCTCTGACTGTGTCACTGGTCATTGGAGCAGATTAGTGTGTTGATTTGAGCTCTGACAGTATTTCTCGTCATTGGAGCAGATTACTGTGGTGATTTGATATTGGAGTGTGACTCTGATCATTGGAATAGATTAGTGTGTTGATTTGAGATCTGAGTGTGTCATTGGTCAGTGGAGCAGATTAGTGTGTTGATTTGTGCTTTGACTGTATTTCTGATCATTGGAGCAGATTTGTGTGTTGATTTGAGCTCTGTGTGTGTCTCTGATCATTGGAGCAGATTATTGTGTTAAATGAGCTGTGACTGTGTCTCTGGTCATTGGCGCAGATTACTGTGGTGATTTGAGATTGGAGTGTGACTCTGATCATTGGAACAGATTAGTGTGTTGATTTGAGCTCTGAGTGTGTCACTGGTCATTGGAACAGATTAGTGTGTTGATTTGAGATCTGAGTGTGTCATTGGTCATTGGAGCAGATTAGTGTGTTCATTTGAGCTTTGACTGTATTTCTGATCATTGGAGCAGATTAGTGTGTTGATTTGAGCTCTGACTGTTTTTCTGGTGATTGGAGCAGATTAGTGTGTTGAATTGAACTCTGACTATGTCTCTGATCATTGAAGCAGATTAGTGTGTTTATTTGAGCTCTGAGTGTGTCTCTGGTCATTGTAGCAGATTTGTATGTTGATTTGAGCCCTGACTGTGTCTCTGAACATTGGAGCAAAATAATGTGTTGATTTCAGCTCTGACTATATTTCTGGTCCTTGGAGCAGATCAGTGTGTTGATTTGAGATCTGAGTGTGACTCTGATCACTGGAACAGATTAGCATGTTGATTTGAGCTCTGAGTGTGCCTCTGGTCATTGGAGCAGATTAGTGTGTTGATTTGAGCCCTGACTGTGTCTCTAATCATTGAAGCAGATTAGTGCGTTTATTTGAGCTCTCAGTGTGTCTCTGGTCATTGGAGAAGATTACTGTGTTGATTTGAGAACTGACTGTGTCACTGGTCATTGGAGCAGATTAGTGTGTTGATTTGAGCTCTGACAGTATTTCTCGTCATTGGCGCAGATTAGTGTGCTGATTTGACCGCTGACTGTTTTTCTGGTTATTGGAGCAGATTAGTGTGTTGATTTGAGCTCTGACTGTGTCTTTTGTCAGTGGAGCAGATTACTGTGGTGATTTGAGATTGGAGTGTGACTCTGATCTTTGGAACAGATTAGTGTGTTGATTTGAGATCTGAGTGTGTCATTGGTCATTGGAGCAGATTAGTGTGTTGATTTTAGCTTTGACTGTATTTCTGATCATTGGAGCAGATTTGTGTGTTGATTTGAGCTCTGTCTGTGTCTCTGATCATTGGAGCAGATTAGTGCGTTAAATGAGCTGTGACTGTGTCTCTGGTCATTGACACAGATTACTGTGTTGATTTGAGATCTGAGTGTGACTCTGATCATTGGAACAGATTAGCATGTTGATTTGAGCTCTGAGTGTGCCTCTGGTCATTGGAGCAGATTAGTGTGTTGATTTGAGCCCAGACTGTGTATCTAATCATTGAAACAGATTAGTGCGTTTATTTGAGCTCTCAGTGTGTCTCTGGTCATTGGAGAAGATTACTGTGTTGATTTGAGAACTGACTCTATTTCTCGTGATTGGAGCAGATTAGTGTGCTGATTTGAGCCCTGACTGTTTTTCTGGTCATTGGAGCAGATTAGTGTGTTGATTTCAGCTCTGACTGTGTCTCTGATCATTGAAGCAGATTAGTGTGTTTATTTGAGCTCTCACTGTGTCTCTGGTCATTGGAGGAGATTAGTGTGTTGATTTGAGCTCTGAGTGTGTCTCTGATCATTGGAGCAGATTAGTGTGTTGATTTGAGGTCTGACTGTGTCACTGGTCATTGGAGCAGATTGGTGTGTTGATTTGTGCTCTGACTGTGTCACTGGTCATTGGAGCAGATTAGTGTGTTGATTTGAGCTCTGACAGTATTTCTCGTCATTGGAGCAGATTACTGTGGTGATTTGAGATTGGAGTGTGACTCTGATCATTGGAACAGATTAGTGTGTTGATTTGAGCTCTGAGTGTGTCACTGGTCATTGGAACAGATTAGTGTGTTGATTTGAGATCTGAGTGTGTCATTGAACATTGGAGCAGATTAGTGTGTTAATTTGAGCTCTGACTGTGTCATTGGTCATTGGAGCAGATTAGTGTGTTCATTTGAGCTTTGACTGTGTCACTGGTCATTGGAGGATATTCGTGTGTTGATTTGAGCTCTGACGGTATTACTGGTCATTGGGGCAGATTAGTGTGTTGATTTGAGCTCTGACTGTGTCACTGGTCATTGGAGCAGATTAGTGTGTTGATTTGAGCTCTGACAGTATTTCTCGTCATTGGAGCAGATTACTGTGGTGATTTGATATTGGAGTGTGACTCTGATCATTGGAATAGATTAGTGTGTTGATTTGAGATCTGAGTGTGTCATTGGTCAGTGGAGCAGATTAGTGTGTTGATTTGTGCTTTGACTGTATTTCTGATCATTGGAGCAGATTTGTGTGTTGATTTGAGCTCTGTGTGTGTCTCTGATCATTGGAGCAGATTATTGTGTTAAATGAGCTGTGACTGTGTCTCTGGTCATTGGCGCAGATTACTGTGGTGATTTGAGATTGGAGTGTGACTCTGATCATTGGAACAGATTAGTGTGTTGATTTGAGCTCTGAGTGTGTCACTGGTCATTGGAACAGATTAGTGTGTTGATTTGAGATCTGAGTGTGTCATTGGTCATTGGAGCAGATTAGTGTGTTCATTTGAGCTTTGACTGTATTTCTGATCATTGGAGCAGATTAGTGTGTTGATTTGAGCTCTGACTGTTTTTCTGGTGATTGGAGCAGATTAGTGTGTTGAATTGAACTCTGACTGTGTCTCTGATCATTGAAGCAGATTAGTGTGTTTATTTGAGCTCTGAGTGTGTCTCTGGTCATTGTAGCAGATTTGTATGTTGATTTGAGCCCTGACTGTGTCTCTGAACATTGGAGCAAAATAATGTGTTGATTTCAGCTCTGACTATATTTCTGGTCCTTGGAGCAGATCAGTGTGTTGATTTGAGATCTGAGTGTGACTCTGATCACTGGAACAGATTAGCATGTTGATTTGAGCTCTGAGTGTGCCTCTGGTCATTGGAGCAGATTAGTGTGTTGATTTGAGCCCTGACTGTGTCTCTAATCATTGAAGCAGATTAGTGCGTTTATTTGAGCTCTCAGTGTGTCTCTGGTCATTGGAGAAGATTACTGTGTTGATTTGAGAACTGACTGTGTCACTGGTCATTGGAGCAGATTAGTGTGTTGATTTGAGCTCTGACAGTATTTCTCGTCATTGGCGCAGATTAGTGTGCTGATTTGACCGCTGACTGTTTTTCTGGTTATTGGAGCAGATTAGTGTTTTGATTTGAGCTCTGACTGTGTCTTTTGTCAGTGGAGCAGATTACTGTGTTGATTTGAGCTTTGACTGTATTTCTGATCATTGGAGCAGATTTGTGTGTTGATTTGAGCTCTGTCTGTGTCACTGGTCATTGGAGCAGATTAGTGTGTTGATTTGAGCTCTGACAGTATTTCTCGTCATTGGCGCAGATTACTGTGGTGATTTGAGATTGGAGTGTGACTCTGATCATTGGAACAGATTAGTGTGTTGATTTGAGATCTGAGTGTGTCATTGGTCATTGGAGCAGATTAGTGTTTTGATTTTAGCTTTGACTGTATTTCTGATCATTGGAGCAGATTTGTGTGTTGATTTGAGCTCTGTCTGTGTCTCTGATCATTGGAGCAGATTAGTGCGTTAAATGAGCTGTGACTGTGTCTCTGGTCATTGACACAGATTACTGTGTTGATTTGAGATCTGAGTGTGACTCTGATCATTGGAACAGATTAGTGTGTTGATTAGAGCCCAGACTGTGTATCTAATCATTGAAACAGATTAGTGCGTTTATTTGAGCTCTCAGTGTGTCTCTGGTCATTGGAGAAGATTACTGTGTTGATTTGAGAACTGACTGTATTTCTCGTGATTGGAGCAGATTAGTGTGCTGATTTGACCGCTGACTGTTTTTTTGGTCAGTGGAGCAGATTGTTGTGTTGATTTGAGCTCTGAGTGTGTCTCTGATCATTGGAGCATACTAGTGTGTTGATTTGAGCTCTGACTGTATTTCTGGTCATTGGGGCAGATTAGTGTGTTGATTTGAGCTCTGACTGTGTCTCTGATCATTGGAGAGGATTACTGTCTTGATTTGAGCTCTGAGGGTGTCTCTGATCATTGGAGCAGATTTGTATGTTGATTTGAGCTCTGAGGGTGTCTCTGATCATTGGAGCAGATTAGTATGTTGATTTCACCTCTGACTGTGTCTCTGATCATTGGAGAGGATTACTGTCTTGATTTGAGCTCTGAGTGTGTCTCTGATCATTGGAGCAGATTAGTGTGTTGATTTGAGCTGTGATAGTATTTCTCGTCATTGGCGCAGATTACTGTGTTGATTTGAGATCTGAGTGTGACTCTGATCATTGGAACAGATTAGCATGTTGATTTGAGCTCTGAGTGTGCCTCTGGTCATTGGAGCAGATTAGTGTGTTGATTTGAGCCCAGACGGTGTATCTAATCATTGAAACAGATTAGTGCGTTTATTTGAGCTCTCAGTGTGTCTCTGGTCATTGGAGAAGATTACTGTGTTGATTTGAGAACTGACTGTATTTCTCGTGATTGGAGCAGATTAGTGTGCTGATTTGACCTCTGACTTTTTTTCTGGTCATTGGAGCAGATTAGTGTGTTGATTTGAGCTCTGACTGTGTCTTTTGTCAGTGGAGCAGATTACTGTGTTGATTTGAGCTCTGAGTGTATTTCTGGTCATTGGGGCAGATTAGTGTGTTGATTTGAGCTCTGACTGTGTCTCTGATCATTGAAGCAGATTAGTGTGTTTATTTGAGCTCTCACTGTGTCTCTGGTCATTGGAGGAGATTAGTGTGTTGATTTGAGCTCTGACTGTATTTCTTGTCATTGGAACAGATCAGTGTGTTGATTTGAGCTCTGATGGTGTCGCTGGTCATTGGAGCAGATCAGTGTGCTGATTTGAGATCTGACTGTATTTCTGGTCTTTGGAGCAGATTATTGTGTTGAATTGAGCTCTGACTGTATTACAGGTCATTGGGGCAGATTAGTGTGTTGATTTCAGCTCTGACTGTGTCTCTGATCATTGGAGAGGATTACTGTCTTGATTTGAGCTCTGAGGTTGTCGCTGATCATTGGAGCAGATTAGTATGTTGATTTGAGCTCTGACTGTGCCTCTGATCATTGGAGCAGATTCGTGTGTTGTTTTGAGCTCTGACTGTATTTCTGGTGATTGGAGCAGATTAGTGTGTTGAATTGAACTCTGACTGTGTCTCTGATCATTGAAGCGGATTAGTGTGTTTATTTGAGCTCTGAGTGTGTCTCTGGTCATTGGAGCAGATTTGTATGTTGATTTGAGCCCTGACTGTGTCTCTGAACATTGGAGCAAAATAATGTGTTGATTTGAGCTCTGACTATATTTCTGGTCCTTGGAGCAGATCAATGTGTTGATTTGAGCTCTGATGGTGTCGCTGGTCATTGGAGCAGATTAGTGTGCTGATTTGAGATCTGACTGTATTTCTGGTCTTTGAAGCAGATTAATGTGATGATTTGAGCTGTGACTGTATTACAGGTCATTGGGGCAGATCAGTGTGCTGAATTGAGCTCTGACTGTATTACAGGTCATTGGGGCAGATTAGTGTGTTGATTTCAGCTCTGACTGTGTCTCTGATCATTAGAGAGGATTACTGTCTTGATTTCAGCTCTGAGGTTGTCGCTGATCATTGGAGCAGATTAGTATGTTGATTTGAGCTCTGACTGTGTCTCTGATCATTGAAGCAGATTAGTGTGTTGATTTGAGCTCTCACTGTGTCTCTGGTCATTGGAGCAGATTAGTGTGTTGATTTGAGCTCTGACAGTATTTCTCGTCATTGGCGCAGATTACTGTGTTGATTTGAGATCTGAGTGTGACTCTGATCATTGGAACAGATTAGCATGTTGATTTGAGCTCTGAGTGTGCCTCTGGTCATTGGAGCAGATTAGTGTGTTGATTTGAGCCCAGACTGTGTCTCTAATCATTGAAGCAGATTAGTGCATTTATTTGAGCTCTCAGTGTGTCTCTGGTCATTGGAGAAGATTACTGTGTTGATTTGAGAACTGACTGTATTTCTCGTGATTGGAGCAGATTAGTGTGCTGATTTGAGCTCTGACTGTTTTTCTCGTCATTGGAGCAGATTAGTGTGTTGATTTGAGCTTTGACTGTATTTCTGATCGCTGGAGCAGATTTGTGTGTTGATTTGAGCTCTGACTATCTTTCTGGTCTTTGGGGCAGATTAGTGTGTTGATTTGAACTCTGACTGTGTCTCTGAACATTGGAGCAAAATAATGTGTTGAATTCAGCTCTGACTATATTTCTGGTCCTTGGAGCAGATCAGTGTGTTGATTTGAGATCTGAGTGTGACTCTGATCATTGGAGCAGATTAGTGTGTTGATTTGAGCTCTGATAGTATTTTTCGTCGTTGGAGCAGATTAGTGTGTTGATTGAGCTCAGAGTGTGTCTCTGATCAATGGAGCAGACTTGTGTGTTGACTTGAGCTCTGACTGTATTTCTGGTCATTGGTGCAGATTAGTGTGCTCTTTTGAGCTCTGACTGAGTCACTGGTCATTGGAACGGATTTGTGTGTTGATTGGAGGCCTGACTGTGCCTCTGTTCGTTGGAGCAGATTAGTGTGTTGATTTGAGCTCTGACTGTATTTCTCGTCATTGGAGCAGATCTGTGTGTTCATTTGAGCTCTGACTGTGTCTCTGGTCCTTGGAGCAGATTAGTATGTTGATTTGAGCTCTGAGGGTGTCTCTGATCATTGGAGCAGATTAGTATGTTGATTTGAGCTCTGACTGTGTCTCTGATCATTGGAGAGGATTACTGTCTTGATTTGAGCTGTGAGGGTGTCTCTGATCATTGGAGCAGATTTGTATGTTGATTTGAGCCCTGACTGTGTCTCTGATCTTTGGAGCAGATTAGTGTGTTGATTTGAGCTCTGACTGTGTCACTGGCCATTGGAGCAGATTAGACTGTTTATTTAGGCAGTGACTGTATTTCTGGTGATTGGAGCAGATTAGTGTTTTGATTTGAGCTTTGTCGGTTTTTCTGGTCATTGGAGCAGATTAGTGTGTTGATTTGAGCTCTGTCTGTGTTTCTGGCTATTGGAGCAGATTAGTGTGTTCATTTGTGCTCTGAGTGTGTCTCTGATCATTGGAGCAGACTAGTGTGTTGATTTGAGCTCTGACTGTATTTCTGGCCATTGGGGCAGATCAGTGTGTTGAGCTGAGCTCTGACAGTATTTTTGGTCAATGGAGCACATTAGTGTGTTGATTTGAGCTCTGAATGTGTCTCTGTTCATTGGAGCAGATTAGTGTGTTGATTTGTGCTATGACTGTATTTCTTGTCATTGGAGTAGATCAATGTGTTGATTCGAGCTCTGACTCTGTCTCTGGTCATTGGAGCATATTAGTGTGTTGATTTGAGCTCTGACTGTGTCACTGGTCATTGGAGCATATTAGTGTGTTGATTTGAGCTCTGACTCTGTCTCTGGTTATTGGAACATATTAGTGTGTTGATTTGAGCCCTGACTGTGTCTCTGATCATTGGAGAGGATTACTGTCTTGATTTGAGCTCTGAGGGTGTCTCTGATCATTGGAGCAGATTTGTATGTTGATTTGAGCCCTGACTGTGTCTCTGAACATTGGAGCAAAATAATGTGTTGATTTGAGCTCTGACTATATTTCTGGTCCTTGGAGCAGATCAGTGTGTTGATTTGAGCTCTGATGGTGTCGCTGGTCATTGGAGCAGATCAGTGTGCTGATTTGAGATCTGACTGTATTTCTGGTCATTGGAGCAGATTAGTATGTTGATTTGAGCTCTGAGGGTGTCTCTGATCATTGGAGCAGATTAGTATGTTGATTTGAGCTCTGACTGTGTCTCTGATCATTGGAGAGGATTACTGTCTTGATTTGAGCTCTGAGGGTGTCTCTGATCATTGGAGCAGATTTGTGTGTTGATTTGAGCCCTGACTGTGTCTCTGATCATTGGAGCAGATTAGTGTTTTGATTTGAGTTCTGAATGTGTCACTGGTCATTGGAGCGGATTAATGTGTTGATTTGAGCTCTGACTGTATTTCTCGTCATTGGAGCAGATCTGTGTGTTGATTTGAGCTCTGACTGCGTCTCTGGTCATTGGAGCAGATTAGTGTGTTGATTGAGCTCTGAGTGTGTCTCTGATCAATGGAGCAGACTTGTGTGTTGACTTGAGCTCTGACTGTATTTCTGGTCATTGGTGCAGATTAGTGTGCTCTTTTGAGCTCTGACTGAGTCACTGGTCATTGGAACGGATTTGTGTGTTGATTGGAGGCCTGACTGTGCCTCTGTTCGTTGGAGCAGATTAGTGTGTTGATTTGAGCTCTGACTGTATTTCTCGTCATTGGAGCAGATCTGTGTGTTCATTTGAGCTCTGACTGTGTCTCTGGTCCTTGGAGCAGATTAGTGTGTTGATTTGAGCTCTGAGCGTGTCTCTGATCATTGGAGCAGATTAGTGTGTTGATTTGAGCTCTGACTGTGTCACTGGCCATTGGAGCAGATTAGTGTGTTGATTGGAGTCTTGACTGTGTCTCTGGTCCTTGGAGCAGATTAGTATGTTGATTTGAGCTCTGAGGGTGTCTCTGATCATTGGAGAGGATTACTGTCTTGATTTGAGCTCTGAGGGTGTCTCTGATCATTGGAGCAGATTTGTATGTTGATTTGAGCCCTGACTGTGTCTCTGATCATTGGGGCAGATTAGTGTGTTGATTTGAGCTCTGACTATATTTCTGGTCATTGGAGCAGATTAGTGTGTTGATTTGAGCTCTGATAGTATTTCTCGTCATTGGCGCAGATTACTGTGTTGATTTGAGCTCTGACTATATTTCTGGTCATTGGAGCAGATTAGTGTGTTGATTTGAGCTCTGATAGTATTTTTCGTCATTGGAGCAGATTAGTGTGTTGATTGAGCTCAGAGTGTGTCTCTGATCAATGGAGCAGACTTGTGTGTTGACTTGAGCTCTGACTGTATTTCTGGTCATTGGTGCAGATTAGTGTGCTCTTTTGAGCTCTGACTGAGTCACTGGTCATTGGAACGGATTTGTGTGTTGATTGGAGGCCTGACTGTGCCTCTGTTCGTTGGAGCAGATTAGTGTGTTGATTTGAGCTCTGACTGTATTTCTCGTCATTGGAGCAGATCTGTGTGTTCATTTGAGCTCTGACTGTGTCTCTGGTCCTTGGAGCAGATTAGTATGTTGATTTGAGCTCTGAGGGTGTCTCTGATCATTGGAGCAGATTAGTATGTTGATTTGAGCTCTGACTGTGTCTCTGATCATTGGAGAGGATTACTGTCTTGATTTGAGCTGTGAGGGTGTCTCTGATCATTGGAGCAGATTTGTATGTTGATTTGAGCCCTGACTGTGTCTCTGATCTTTGGAGCAGATTAGTGTGTTGATTTGAGCTCTGACTGTGTCACTGGCCATTGGAGCAGATTAGACTGTTTATTTAGGCAGTGACTGTATTTCTGGTGATTGGAGCAGATTAGTGTTTTGATTTGAGCTTTGTCGGTTTTTCTGGTCATTGGAGCAGATTAGTGTGTTGATTTGAGCTCTGTCTGTGTTTCTGGCTATTGGAGCAGATTAGTGTGTTCATTTGTGCTCTGAGTGTGTCTCTGATCATTGGAGCAGACTAGTGTGTTGATTTGAGCTCTGACTGTATTTCTGGCCATTGGGGCAGATCAGTGTGTTGAGCTGAGCTCTGACAGTATTTTTGGTCAATGGAGCACATTAGTGTGTTGATTTGAGCTCTGAATGTGTCTCTGTTCATTGGAGCAGATTAGTGTGTTGATTTGTGCTATGACTGTATTTCTTGTCATTGGAGTAGATCAATGTGTTGATTCGAGCTCTGACTCTGTCTCTGGTCATTGGAGCATATTAGTGTGTTGATTTGAGCTCTGACTGTGTCACTGGTCATTGGAGCATATTAGTGTGTTGATTTGAGCTCTGACTCTGTCTCTGGTTATTGGAACATATTAGTGTGTTGATTTGAGCCCTGACTGTGTCTCTGATCATTGGAGAGGATTACTGTCTTGATTTGAGCTCTGAGGGTGTCTCTGATCATTGGAGCAGATTTGTATGTTGATTTGAGCCCTGACTGTGTCTCTGAACATTGGAGCAAAATAATGTGTTGATTTGAGCTCTGACTATATTTCTGGTCCTTGGAGCAGATCAGTGTGTTGATTTGAGCTCTGATGGTGTCGCTGGTCATTGGAGCAGATCAGTGTGCTGATTTGAGATCTGACTGTATTTCTGGTCATTGGAGCAGATTAGTATGTTGATTTGAGCTCTGAGGGTGTCTCTGATCATTGGAGCAGATTAGTATGTTGATTTGAGCTCTGACTGTGTCTCTGATCATTGGAGAGGATTACTGTCTTGATTTGAGCTCTGAGGGTGTCTCTGATCATTGGAGCAGATTTGTGTGTTGATTTGAGCCCTGACTGTGTCTCTGATCATTGGAGCAGATTAGTGTGTTGATTTGAGTTCTGAATGTGTCACTGGTCATTGGAGCGGATTAATGTGTTGATTTGAGCTCTGACTGTATTTCTCGTCATTGGAGCAGATCTGTGTGTTGATTTGAGCTCTGACTGCGTCTCTGGTCATTGGAGCAGATTAGTGTGTTGATTGAGCTCTGAGTGTGTCTCTGATCAATGGAGCAGACTTGTGTGTTGACTTGAGCTCTGACTGTATTTCTGGTCATTGGTGCAGATTAGTGTGCTCTTTTGAGCTCTGACTGAGTCACTGGTCATTGGAACGGATTTGTGTGTTGATTGGAGGCCTGACTGTGCCTCTGTTCGTTGGAGCAGATTAGTGTGTTGATTTGAGCTCTGACTGTATTTCTCGTCATTGGAGCAGATCTGTGTGTTCATTTGAGCTCTGACTGTGTCTCTGGTCCTTGGAGCAGATTAGTGTGTTGATTTGAGCTCTGAGCGTGTCTCTGATCATTGGAGCAGATTAGTGTGTTGATTTGAGCTCTGACTGTGTCACTGGCCATTGGAGCAGATTAGTGTGTTGATTGGAGTCTTGACTGTGTCTCTGGTCCTTGGAGCAGATTAGTATGTTGATTTGAGCTCTGAGGGTGTCTCTGATCATTGGAGAGGATTACTGTCTTGATTTGAGCTCTGAGGGTGTCTCTGATCATTGGAGCAGATTTGTATGTTGATTTGAGCCCTGACTGTGTCTCTGGTCATTGGAGCAGATTAGTGTGTTGATTTGAGTTCTGAATGTGTCATTGGTCATTGGAGCGGATTAGTGTGTTGATTTGAGCTCTGACTGTATTTCTCGTCATTGGAGCAGATTAGTGTGTTGATTTGAGCTCTGACTGCGTCTCTGGTCATTGGAGCAGATTAGTGTGTTGATTGAGCTCTGAGTGTGTCTCTGATCATTGGAGCAGACTTGTGTGTTGACTTGAGCTCTGACTGTATTTCTGGTCATTGGTGCAGATTAGTGTGCTCTTTTGAGCTCTGACTGAGTCACTGGTCATTGGAACGGATTTGTGTGTTGATTGGAGGCCTGACTGTGCCTCTGTTCGTTGGAGCAGATTAGTGTGTTGATTTGAGCTCTGACTGTATTTCTCGTCATTGGAGCAGATCTGTGTGTTCATTTGAGCTCTGACTGTGTCTCTGGTCCTTGGAGCAGATTAGTGTGTTGATTGAGCTCTGAGTGTGTCTCTGATCATTGGAGCAGATTAGTGTGTTGATTTGAGCTCTGACTGTGTCACTGGCCATTGGAGCAGATTAGTGTGTTGATTGGAGTCTTGACTGTGTCTCTGGTCATTGGAGCAGATTAGACTGTTTATTTGAGCTCTGAGTGTATTTCTGGTGATTGGAGCAGATTAGTGTTTTGATTTGAGCTTTGTCAGTTTTTCTGGTCATTGGAGCAGATTAGTGTGTTGATTTGAGCTCTGTCTGTGTCTCTGGCTATTGGAGCAGATTAGTGTGTTCATTTGTGCTCTGAGTGTGTCTCTGATCATTGGAGCAGACTAGTGTGTTGATTTGAGCTCTGACTGTATTTCTGGCCATTGGGGCAGATCAGTGTGTTGAGTTGAGCTCTGACAGTATTTTTGGTCAATGGAGCACATTAGTGTGTTGATTTGAGCTCTGAATGTGTCTCTGGTCATTGGAGCAGATTAGTGTGTTGATTTGTGCTATGACTGTATTTCTTGTCATTGGAGTAGATCAATGTGTTGATTCGAGCATTGACTCTGTCTCTGGTCATTGGAGCATATTAGTGTGTTGATTTGAGCTCTGACTGTGTCACTGGGCATTGGAGCAGTTTTGTGTGTTGATTTGAGGTCTGTCTGTGTCTCTGTTCCTTGGAGCAGATTAGTGTGTTGATTTGAGCTCTGAGTCTGTCTCTGGTTATTGGAAAATATTAGTGTGTTGATTTGAGCCCTGACTGTGTCTCTGATCATTGGAGCAGATTAGTGTGTTGATTTGAGCTCTGACTGTGTCACTGGTCATTGCAGCAGATTTGTCTGTTGATTTGAGCTCTGTCTGTGTCTCTGGCCATTGGAGCAGACTAGCGTGTTGATTTGAGCTCTGACTGTATTTCTGGCCATTGGGGCAGATTAGTGTGTTGATTTGAGCTCTGACGGTATTTCTTGTCTATGGATCAGATCAATGTGTTGATTCGAGCTCTGACTCTGTCTCTGGTCATTGGAGCAGATTAGTGTGTTGATTTGAGCTCTGAGTGTGTCTCTGATAATTGGAGCAGACTAGTGTGTTGATTTGAGCTCTGACTGTATTTCTGGCCATTGGGGCAGAATTGTGTGTTGATTTGAGATCTGACTGTATTTTTGGTCTTTGCAGCAGATTAGTGTGTTGATTTGAGCTCTGACTGTATTTTTGGTCAATGGAGCAGATTAGTGTGTTGATTTGAGCTCTGACTGTGTCTGGTCATTGGAACAGATTAGTGTGTTGATTAGTGCTCTGAGTGTGACTCTGGTCATTGGAGCAGATTAGTGTGTTGATTTGAGCTCTGACGGTATTTCTTGTCTATGGAGTAGATCAATGTGTTGATTTGAGCTCTGAGTGTGTCTCTGATCATTGGAGCAGACTAGTGTGTTGATGTGAGCTCTGACTGTATTTCTGGCCATTGGGGCAGATTAGTGTGTTGATTTGAGCTCTGAATGTGTCTCTGGTCATTGGAGCAGATTAGTGTGTTGATTTGAGCTCTGACTGTATTTCTTGTCATTGGAGTAGATCAATGTGTTGATTCGAGCTCTGACTCTGTCTCTGGTCATTGGAGCAGATTTGTGTGTTGATTTGAGCTCTGTCTGTGTCTCTGATAATTGGAGCAGACTAGTGTGTTGATTTGAGCTCTGACTGTATTTCTGGCGATTGGGGCAGAATTGTGTGTTGATTTGTGATCTGACTGTATTTTTGGTCATTGCAGCAGATTAGTGTGTTGATTTGAGCTCTGAGAGTGTCTCTGATCATTGGAGCCGACTAGTGTGTTGTTTTGAGCTCTGACTGTATTTCTGTTCCTTCGAGCAGATTAGTGTGTTGATTTGAGCTCTGAGAGTGTCTCTGATCATTGGAGCAGACTAGTGTGTTGTTTTGAGCTCTGACTGTATTTATGGTCTTTGGAGCAGATTAGTGTCTTGATTTGAGACCTGACTGTGTCTCTGATCATTGAAGCAGATTATTGCGTCTATTTGAGCTCTCAGTGTGTCTCTGGTCATTGGAGAAGATTACTGTGTTGATTTGAGATCTGACTTTATTTTTCATGATTGGAGCAGATCAGTTTATTGAATTGAGGTTTGACTGTGTCTCTGGTCATTGGAGCAGATTAGTTTGTTGATTTGAGCTCTGACTATATTTCTAGTCATTGGAGCAGATTAGACTGTTGATTTGAGCTCTGAGTGTGTCTCTGATCATTGGAGCAGACTATTGTGTTGATTTGAGCTCTGACTGTATTTCTGGCCATTGGGGCAGATTAGTGTGTTGATTTGAGCTCTGACAGTATTTTTGGTCAATGGAGCAGATTAGTGTGTTGATCTGAGCTCTGAATGTGTCACTGGTCATTGGAGCAGATTAGTGTGTTGATTTGAGCTCTGACGGTATTTCTTGTCATTGGAGTAGATCAATGTGTTGATTCGAGCTCTGACTCTGTCTCTGGTCATTGGAGCAGATTAGTGTGTTGATTTGAGCTCTGACTGTGTCTCTGAATATTGGAGCAGATTAGTTTTTTGATTTGAGCTCTGAGTATGTCTCTGATCATTGGAGCAGATTGGTGTGTTGATTTTAGATGTCACTGTATTTCTCGTGATTGGAGCAGTTCAGTTTGTTGAATTGAGCTCTAACTGTGTCTCTGGTCATTGGAGCAGAATAGTATGTTGATTTGAGCTTTGACTATATTTGTAGTCATTGGAGCAGATTAGAGTGTTGATTTGAGCTCTGACAGTATTTCACGTCCTTGGAGCAGATTACTTTGTAGATTTCAGATCTGAGTGTGACTCTCGTCATTGGATCAGTTTAGTGTGTTGATTTGAGCTCTGACTGTATTGCTGGTCTTTGGAGCAGGTTAGTGTGTTGATTTGAGCTCTGACTGTATTTCTGTTCCTTGGAGCAGATTAGTGTGTTGATTTGAGCTCTGAGAGTGTCTCTGATCATTGGAGCAGACTAGTGTGTTGTTTTGAGCTCTGACTGAATTTATGGTCTTTGGAGCAGATTAGTGTCTTGATTTGAGACCTGACTGTGTCTCTGATCATTGAAGCAGATTATTGCGTCTATTTGAGCTCTCAGTGTGTCTCTGGTCATTGGAGAAGATTACTGTGTTGATTTGAGATCTGACTGTATTTTTCATGATTGGAGCAGATCAGTTTATTGAATAGAGCTTTGACTGTGTCTCTGGTCATTGGAGCAGATTAGTGTGTTGATTTGAGCTCTGACTGTATTTCTGGCCTTTGGGGCAGATTAGTCTGTTGATTTGAGCTCTGACAGTATTTTTGGTCAATGGATCAGAGTAATGTGTTGATTTGAGCTCTGACTGTATTTCTGGCCTTTGGGGCAGATTAGTCTGCTGATTTGAGCTCTGACAGTATTTTTGGTCAATGGATCAGAGTAGTGTGTTGATCTGAGCTCGGAATGTGTCACTGGTCATTGGAGCAGAGTAGTGTGTTCATTTGAGCTCTGACTGTATTTCTTGTCATTGGAGTAGATCAATGTGTTGATTCGAGCTCTGACTCTGTCTCTGGTCATTGGAGCAGATTAGTGTGTTGATTTGAGCTCTGTCTGTGTCTCTGGTCATTGGAGCAGATTAGTGTGTTGATTTGAGCTCTGAGAGTGTCTCTGATCATTGGAGCAGACTAGTGTGTTGTTTTGAGCTCTGACTGAATTTATGGTCTTTGGAGCAGATTAGTGTCTTGATTTGAGACCTGACTGTGTCTCTGATCATTGAAGCAGATTAGTGTGTTGATTTGAGCTCTGACTGTGTCTCTGAATATTGGAGCAGATTAGTTTTTTGATTTGAGCTCTGAGTATGTCTCTGATCATTGGAGCAGATTGGTGTGTTGATTTTAGATGTCACTGTATTTCTCGTGATTGTAGCAGTTCAGTTTGTTGAATTGAGCTCTAACTGTGTCTCTGGTCATTGGAGCAGAATAGTATGTTGATTTGAGCTTTGACTATATTTGTAGTCATTGGAGCAGATTAGAGTGTTGATTTGAGCTCTGACAGTATTTCACGTCCTTGGAGCAGATTACTTTGTAGATTTCAGATCTGAGTGTGACTCTCGTCATTGGATCAGTTTAGTGTGTTGATTTGAGCTCTGACTGTATTGCTGGTCTTTGGAGCAGGTTAGTGTGTTGATTTGAGCTCTGACTGTATTTCTGTTCCTTGGAGCAGATTAGTGTGTTGATTTGAGCTCTGAGAGTGTCTCTGATCATTGGAGCCGACTAGTGTGTTGTTTTGAGCTCTGACTGTATTTCTGTTCCTTCGAGCAGATTAGTGTGTTGATTTGAGCTCTGAGAGTGTCTCTGATCATTGGAGCAGACTAGTGTGTTGTTTTGAGCTCTGACTGTATTTATGGTCTTTGGAGCAGATTAGTGTCTTGATTTGAGACCTGACTGTGTCTCTGATCATTGAAGCAGATTATTGCGTCTATTTGAGCTCTCAGTGTGTCTCTGGTCATTGGAGAAGATTACTGTGTTGATTTGAGATCTGACTTTATTTTTCATGATTGGAGCAGATCAGTTTATTGAATTGAGGTTTGACTGTGTCTCTGGTCATTGGAGCAGATTAGTGTGTTGATTTGAGCTCTGACTATATTTCTAGTCATTGGAGCAGATTAGACTGTTGATTTGAGCTCTGAGTGTGTCTCTGATCATTGGAGCAGACTATTGTGTTGATTTGAGCTCTGACTGTATTTCTGGCCATTGGGGCAGATTAGTGTGTTGATTTGAGCTCTGACAGTATTTTTGGTCAATGGAGCAGATTAGTGTGTTGATCTGAGCTCTGAATGTGTCACTGGTCATTGGAGCAGATTAGTGTGTTGATTTGAGCTCTGACGGTATTTCTTGTCATTGGAGTAGATCAATGTGTTGATTCGAGCTCTGACTCTGTCTCTGGTCATTGGAGCAGATTAGTGTGTTGATTTGAGCTCTGACTGTGTCTCTGAATATTGGAGCAGATTAGTTTTTTGATTTGAGCTCTGAGTATGTCTCTGATCATTGGAGCAGATTGGTGTGTTGATTTTAGATGTCACTGTATTTCTCGTGATTGGAGCAGTTCAGTTTGTTGAATTGAGCTCTAACTGTGTCTCTGGTCATTGGAGCAGAATAGTATGTTGATTTGAGCTTTGACTATATTTGTAGTCATTGGAGCAGATTAGAGTGTTGATTTGAGCTCTGACAGTATTTCACGTCCTTGGAGCAGATTACTTTGTAGATTTCAGATCTGAGTGTGACTCTCGTCATTGGATCAGTTTAGTGTGTTGATTTGAGCTCTGACTGTATTGCTGGTCTTTGGAGCAGGTTAGTGTGTTGATTTGAGCTCTGACTGTATTTCTGTTCCTTGGAGCAGATTAGTGTGTTGATTTGAGCTCTGAGTGTGTCTCTGATCATTGGAGCCGACTAGTGTGTTGTTTTGAGCTCTGACTGTATTTCTGTTCCTTCGAGCAGATTAGTGTGTTGATTTGAGCTCTGAGAGTGTCTCTGATCATTGGAGCAGACTAGTGTGTTGTTTTGAGCTCTGACTGTATTTATGGTCTTTGGAGCAGATTAGTGTCCTGATTTGAGACCTGACTGTGTCTCTGATCATTGAAGCAGATTATTGCGTCTATTTGAGCTCTCAGTGTGTCTCTGGTCATTGGAGAAGATTACTGTGTTGATTTGAGATCTGACTTTATTTTTCATGATTGGAGCAGATCAGTTTATTGAATTGAGGTTTGACTGTGTCTCTGGTCATTGGAGCAGATTAGTGTGTTGATTTGAGCTCTGACTATATTTCTAGTCATTCGAGCAGATTAGACTGTTGATTTGAGCTCTGAGTGTGTCTCTGATCATTGGAGCAGACTATTGTGTTGATTTGAGCTCTGACTGTATTTCTGGCCATTGGGGCAGATTAGTGTGTTGATTTGAGCTCTGACAGTATTTTTGGTCAATGGAGCAGATTAGTGTGTTGATCTGAGCTCTGAATGTGTCACTGGTCATTGGAGCAGATTAGTGTGTTGATTTGAGCTCTGACGGTATTTCTTGTCATTGGAGTAGATCAATGTGTTGATTCGAGCTCTGACTCTGTCTCTGGTCATTGGAGCAGATTAGTGTGTTGATTTGAGCTCTGACTGTGTCTCTGAATATTGGAGCAGATTAGTTTTTTGATTTGAGCTCTGAGTATGTCTCTGATCATTGGAGCAGATTGGTGTGTTGATTTGAGATCTGACTGTATTTTTCATGATTGGAGCAGATCAGTTTATTGAATAGAGCTTTGACTGTGTCTCTGGTCATTGGAGCAGATTAGTGTGTTGATTTGAGCTCTGACTGTATTTCTGGCCTTTGGGGCAGATTAGTCTGTTGATTTGAGCTCTGACAGTATTTTTGGTCAATGGATCAGAGTAATGTGTTGATTTGAGCTCTGACTGTATTTCTGGCCTTTGGGGCAGATTAGTCTGCTGATTTGAGCTCTGACAGTATTTTTGGTCAATGGATCAGAGTAGTGTGTTGATCTGAGCTCGGAATGTGTCACTGGTCATTGGAGCAGAGTAGTGTGTTCATTTGAGCTCTGACTGTATTTCTTGTCATTGGAGTAGATCAATGTGTTGATTCGAGCTCTGACTCTGTCTCTGGTCATTGGAGCAGATTAGTGTGTTGATTTGAGCTCTGTCTGTGTCTCTGGTCATTGGAGCAGATTAGTGTGTTGATTTGAGCTCTGAGAGTGTCTCTGATCATTGGAGCAGACTAGTGTGTTGTTTTGAGCTCTGACTGAATTTATGGTCTTTGGAGCAGATTAGTGTCTTGATTTGAGACCTGACTGTGTCTCTGATCATTGAAGCAGATTATTGCGTCTATTTGAGCTCTCAGTGTGTCTCTGGTCATTGGAGAAGATTACTGTGTTGATTTGAGATCTGACTGTATTTTTCATGATTGGAGCAGATCAGTTTATTTATTAGAGCTTTGACTGTGTCTCTGGTCATTGGAGCAGATTAGTGTGTTGATTTGAGCTCTGACTGTATTTCTGGCCTTTGGGGCAGATTAGTCTGTTGATTTGAGCTCTGACAGTATTTTTGGTCAATGGATCAGAGTAGTGTGTTGATTTGAGCTCTGACTGTATTTCTGGCCTTTGGGGCAGATTAGTCTGTTGATTTGAGCTCTGACAGTATTTTTGGTCAATGGATCAGAGTAGTGTGTTGATCTGAGCTCGGAATGTGTCACTGGTCATTGGAGCAGAGTAGTGTGTTCATTTGAGCTCTGACTGTATTTCTTGTCATTGGAGTAGATCAATGTGTTGATTCGAGCTCTGACTCTGTCTCTGGTCATTGGAGCAGATTAGTGTGTTGATTTGAGCTCTGTCTGTGTCTCTGGTCATTGGAGCAGATTAGTGTGTTGATTTGAGCTCTGAGAGTGTCTCTGATCATTGGAGCAGACTAGTGTGTTGTTTTGAGCTCTGACTGAATTTATGGTCTTTGGAGCAGATTAGTGTCTTGATTTGAGACCTGACTGTGTCTCTGATCATTGAAGCAGATTATTGCGTCTATTTGAGCTCTCAGTGTGTCTCTGGTCATTGGAGAAGATTACTGTGTTGATTTGAGATCTGACTGTATTTTTCATGATTGGAGCAGATCAGTTTATTGAATAGAGCTTTGACTGTGTCTCTGGTCATTGGAGCAGATTAGTGTGTTGATTTGAGCTCTGACTGTATTTCTGGCCTTTGGGGCAGATTAGTCTGTTGATTTGAGCTCTGACAGTATTTTTGGTCAATGGATCAGAGTAGTGTGTTGATTTGAGCTCTGACTGTATTTCTGGCCTTTGGGGCAGATTAGTCTGTTGATTTGAGCTCTGACAGTATTTTTGGTCAATGGATCAGAGTAGTGTGTTGATTTGAGCTCTGACTGTATTTCTGGCCTTTGGGGCAGATTAGTCTGTTGATTTGAGCTCTGACAGTATTTTTGGTCAATGGATCAGAGTAGTGTGTTGATCTGAGCTCGGAATGTGTCACTGGTCATTGGAGCAGAGTAGTGTGTTCATTTGAGCTCTGACTGTATTTCTTGTCATTGGAGTAGATCAATGTGTTGATTCGAGCTCTGACTCTGTCTCTGGTCATTGGAGCAGATTAGTGTGTTGATTTGAGCTCTGTCTGTGTCTCTGGTCATTGGAGCAGATTAGTGTGTTGATTTGAGCTCTGAGAGTGTCTCTGATCATTGGAGCAGACTAGTGTGTTGTTTTGAGCTCTGACTGAATTTATGGTCTTTGGAGCAGATTAGTGTCTTGATTTGAGACCTGACTGTGTCTCTGATCATTGAAGCAGATTATTGCGTCTATTTGAGCTCTCAGTGTGTCTCTGGTCATTGGAGAAGATTACTGTGTTGATTTGAGATCTGACTGTATTTTTCATGATTGGAGCAGATCAGTTTATTGAATAGAGCTTTGACTGTGTCTCTGGTCATTGGAGCAGATTAGTGTGTTGATTTGAGCTCTGACTGTATTTCTGGCCTTTGGGGCAGATTAGTCTGTTGATTTGAGCTCTGACAGTATTTTTGGTCAATGGATCAGAGTAGTGTGTTGATCTGAGCTCGGAATGTGTCACTGGTCATTGGAGCAGAGTAGTGTGTTCATTTGAGCTCTGACTGTATTTCTTGTCATTGGAGTAGATCAATGTGTTGATTCGAGCTCTGACTCTGTCTCTGATCATTGGAGCAGATTAGTGTGTTGTTTTGAGCTCTGTCTGTGTCTCTGGTCATTGGAGCAGATTAGTGTGTTGATTTGAGCTCTGAGAGTGTCTCTGATCATTGGAGCAGACTAGTGTGTTGTTTTGAGCTCTGACTGAATTTATGGTCTTTGGAGCAGATTAGTGTCTTGATTTGAGACCTGACTGTGTCTCTGATCATTGAAGCAGATTATTGCGTCTATTTGAGCTCTCAGTGTGTCTCTGGTCATTGGAGAAGATTACTGTGTTGATTTGAGATCTGACTGTATTTTTCATGATTGGAGCAGATCAGTTTATTGAATAGAGCTTTGACTGTGTCTCTGGTCATTGGAGCAGATTAGTGTGTTGATTTGAGCTCTGAGTGTGTCTCTGATCATTGGAGCAGACTAGTCTGTTGATCTGAGCTCTGACTGTATTTCTGGCCTTTGGGGCAGATTAGTCTGTTGATTTGAGCTCTGACAGTATTTTTGGTCAATGGATCAGAGTAGTGTGTTGATCTGAGCTCTGAATGTGTCACTGGTCATTGGAGCAGATTAGTGTGTTGATTTGAGCTCTGACGGTATTTCTTGTCATTGGAGTAGATCAATGTGTTGATTCGAGCTCTGACTCTGTCTCTGGTCATTGGAGCAGATTAGTGTGTTGATTTGAGCTCTGACTGTGTCTCTGAATATTGGAGCAGATTAGTTTTTTGATTTGAGCTCTGAGTATGTCTCTGATCATTGGAGCAGATTGGTGTGTTGATTTTAGATGTCACTGTATTTCTCGTGATTGGAGCAGTTCAGTTTGTTGAATTGAGCTCTAACTGTGTCTCTGGTCATTGGAGCAGAATAGTATGTTGATTTGAGCTTTGACTATATTTGTAGTCATTGGAGCAGATTAGAGTGTTGATTTGAGCTCTGACAGTATTTCACGGCCTTGGAGCAGATTACTTTGTAGATTTCAGATCTGAGTGTGACTCTCGTCATTGGATCAGTTTAGTGTGTTGATTTGAGCTCTGACTGTATTGCTGGTCTTTGGAGCAGGTTAGTGTGTTGATTTGAGCTCTGACTGTATTTCTGTTCCTTGGAGCAGATTAGTGTGTTGATTTGAGCTCTGAGAGTGTCTCTGATCATTGGAGCAGACTAGTGTGTTGTTTTGAGCTCTGACTGAATTTATGGCCTTTGGAGCAGATTAGTGTCTTGATTTGAGACCTGACTGTGTCTCTGATCATTGAAGCAGATTATTGCGTCTATTTGAGCTCTCAGTGTGTCTCTGGTCATTGGAGAAGATTACTGTGTTGATTTGAGATCTGACTGTATTTTTCATGATTGGAGCAGATCAGTTTATTTATTAGAGCTTTGACTGTGTCTCTGGTCATTGGAGCAGATTAGTGTGTTGATTTGAGCTCTGACTGTATTTCTGGCCTTTGGGGCAGATTAGTCTGTTGATTTGAGCTCTGACAGTATTTTTGGTCAATGGATCAGAGTAGTGTGTTGATTTGAGCTCTGACTGTATTTCTGGCCTTTGGGGCAGATTAGTCTGTTGATTTGAGCTCTGACAGTATTTTTGGTCAATGGATCAGAGTAGTGTGTTGATCTGAGCTCGGAATGTGTCACTGGTCATTGGAGCAGAGTAGTGTGTTCATTTGAGCTCTGACTGTATTTCTTGTCATTGGAGTAGATCAATGTGTTGATTCGAGCTCTGACTCTGTCTCTGGTCATTGGAGCAGATTAGTGTGTTGATTTGAGCTCTGTCTGTGTCTCTGGTCATTGGAGCAGATTAGTGTGTTGATTTGAGCTCTGAGAGTGTCTCTGATCATTGGAGCAGACTAGTGTGTTGTTTTGAGCTCTGAATGAATTTATGGTCTTTGGAGCAGATTAGTGTCTTGATTTGAGACCTGACTGTGTCTCTGATCTTTGAAGCAGATTATTGCGTCTATTTGAGCTCTCAGTGTGTCTCTGGTCATTGGAGATGATTACTGTGTTGATTTGAGATCTGACTGTATTTTTCATGATTGGAGCAGATCAGTTTATTGAATAGAGCTTTGACTGTGTCTCTGGTCATTGGAGCAGATTAGTGTGTTGATTTGAGCTCTGACTGTATTTCTGGCCTTTGGGGCAGATTAGTCTGTTGATTTGAGCTCTGACAGTATTTTTGGTCAATGGATCAGAGTAGTGTGTTGATTTGAGCTCTGACTGTATTTCTGGCCTTTGGGGCAGATTAGTCTGTTGATTTGAGCTCTGACAGTATTTTTGGTCAATGGATCAGAGCAGTGTGTTGATTTGAGCTCTGACTGTATTTCTGGCCTTTGGGGCAGATTAGTCTGTTGATTTGAGCTCTGACAGTATTTTTGGTCAATGGATCAGAGTAGTGTGTTGATCTGAGCTCGGAATGTGTCACTGGTCATTGGAGCAGAGTAGTGTGTTCATTTGAGCTCTGACTGTATTTCTTGTCATTGGAGTAGATCAATGTGTTGATTCGAGCTCTGACTCTGTCTCTGGTCATTGGAGCAGATTAGTGTGTTGATTTGAGCTCTGTCTGTGTGTCTGGTCATTGGAGCAGATTAGTGTGTTGATTTGAGCTCTGAGAGTGTCTCTGATCATTGGAGCAGACTAGTGTGTTGTTTTGAGCTCTGACTGAATTTATGGTCTTTGGAGCAGATTAGTGTCTTGATTTGAGACCTGACTGTGTCTCTGATCATTGAAGCAGATTATTGCGTCTATTTGAGGTCTCAGTGTGTCTCTGGTCATTGGAGAAGATTACTGTGTTGATTTGAGATCTGACTGTATTTTTCATGATTGGAGCAGATCAGTTTATTGAATAGAGATTTGACTGTGTCTCTGGTCATTGGAGCAGATTAGTGTGTTGATTTGAGCTCTGACTGTATTTCTGGCCTTTGGGGCAGATTAGTCTGTTGATTTGAGCTCTGACAGTATTTTTGGTCAATGGATCAGAGTAGTGTGTTGATCTGAGCTCGGAATGTGTCACTGGTCATTGGAGCAGAGTAGTGTGTTCATTTGAGCTCTGACTGTATTTCTTGTCATTGGAGTAGATCAATGTGTTGATTCGAGCTCTGACTCTGTCTCTGGTCATTGGAGCAGATTAGTGTGTTGATTTGAGCTCTGTCTGTGTCTCTGGTCATTGGAGCAGATTAGTGTGTTGATTTGAGCTCTGAGAGTGTCTCTGATCATTGGAGCAGACTAGTGTGTTGTTTTGAGCTCTGACTGAATTTATGGCCTTTGGAGCAGATTAGTGTCTTGATTTGAGACCTGACTGTGTCTCTGATCATTGAAGCAGATTATTGCGTCTATTTGAGCTCTCAGTGTGTCTCTGGTCATTGGAGAAGATTACTGTGTTGATTTGAGATCTGACTGTATTTTTCATGATTGGAGCAGATCAGTTTATTTATTAGAGCTTTGACTGTGTCTCTGGTCATTGGAGCAGATTAGTGTGTTGATTTGAGCTCTGACTGTATTTCTGGCCTTTGGGGCAGATTAGTCTGTTGATTTGAGCTCTGACAGTATTTTTGGTCAATGGATCAGAGTAGTGTGTTGATTTGAGCTCTGACTGTATTTCTGGCCTTTGGGGCAGATTAGTCTGTTGATTTGAGCTCTGACAGTATTTTTGGTCAATGGATCAGAGTAGTGTGTTGATCTGAGCTCGGAATGTGTCACTGGTCATTGGAGCAGAGTAGTGTGTTCATTTGAGCTCTGACTGTATTTCTTGTCATTGGAGTAGATCAATGTGTTGATTCGAGCTCTGACTCTGTCTCTGGTCATTGGAGCAGATTAGTGTGTTGATTTGAGCTCTGTCTGTGTCTCTGGTCATTGGAGCAGATTAGTGTGTTGATTTGAGCTCTGAGAGTGTCTCTGATCATTGGAGCAGACTAGTGTGTTGTTTTGAGCTCTGACTGAATTTATGGTCTTTGGAGCAGATTAGTGTCTTGATTTGAGACCTGACTGTGTCTCTGATCATTGAAGCAGATTATTGCGTCTATTTGAGCTCTCAGTGTGTCTCTGGTCATTGGAGATGATTACTGTGTTGATTTGAGATCTGACTGTATTTTTCATGATTGGAGCAGATCAGTTTATTGAATAGAGCTTTGACTGTGTCTCTGGTCATTGGAGCAGATTAGTGTGTTGATTTGAGCTCTGACTGTATTTCTGGCCTTTGGGGCAGATTAGTCTGTTGATTTGAGCTCTGACAGTATTTTTGGTCAATGGATCAGAGTAGTGTGTTGATTTGAGCTCTGACTGTATTTCTGGCCTTTGGGGCAGATTAGTCTGTTGATTTGAGCTCTGACAGTATTTTTGGTCAATGGATCAGAGTAGTGTGTTGATTTGAGCTCTGACTGTATTTCTGGCCTTTGGGGCAGATTAGTCTGTTGATTTGAGCTCTGACAGTATTTTTGGTCAATGGATCAGAGTATTGTGTTGATCTGAGCTCGGAATGTGTCACTGGTCATTGGAGCAGAGTAGTGTGTTCATTTGAGCTCTGACTGTATTTCTTGTCATTGGAGTAGATCAATGTGTTGATTCGAGCTCTGACTCTGTCTCTGGTCATTGGAGCAGATTAGTGTGTTGATTTGAGCTCTGTCTGTGTGTCTGGTCATTGGAGCAGATTAGTGTGTTGATTTGAGCTCTGAGAGTGTCTCTGATCATTGGAGCAGACTAGTGTGTTGTTTTGAGCTCTGACTGAATTTATGGTCTTTGGAGCAGATTAGTGTCTTGATTTGAGACCTGACTGTGTCTCTGATCATTGAAGCAGATTATTGCGTCTATTTGAGCTCTCAGTGTGTCTCTGGTCATTGGAGAAGATTACTGTGTTGATTTGAGATCTGACTGTATTTTTCATGATTGGAGCAGATCAGTTTATTGAATAGAGCTTTGACTGTGTCTCTGGTCATTGGAGCAGATTAGTGTGTTGATTTGAGCTCTGACTGTATTTCTGGCCTTTGGGGCAGATTAGTCTGTTGATTTGAGCTCTGACAGTATTTTTGGTCAATGGATCAGAGTAGTGTGTTGATCTGAGCTCGGAATGTGTCACTGGTCATTGGAGCAGAGTAGTGTGTTCATTTGAGCTCTGACTGTATTTCTTGTCATTGGAGTAGATCAATGTGTTGATTCGAGCTCTGACTCTGTCTCTGGTCATTGGAGCAGATTAGTGTGTTGATTTGAGCTCTGTCTGTGTCTCTGGTCATTGGAGCAGATTAGTGTGTTGATTTGAGCTCTGAGAGTGTCTCTGATCATTGGAGCAGACTAGTGTGTTGTTTTGAGCTCTGACTGAATTTATGGTCTTTGGAGCAGATTAGTGTCTTGATTTGAGACCTGACTGTGTCTCTGATCATTGAAGCAGATTATTGCGTCTATTTGAGCTCTCAGTGTGTCTCTGGTCATTGGAGAAGATTACTGTGTTGATTTGAGATCTGACTGTATTTTTCATGATTGGAGCAGATCAGTTTATTGAATAGAGCTTTGACTGTGTCTCTTGTCATTGGAGCAGACTAGTCTGTTGATTTGAGCTCTGACTGTTTTTCTGGCCTTTGGGGCAGATTAGTCTGTTGATTTGAGCTCTGACAGTATTTTTGGTCAATGGATCAGAGTAGTGTGTTGATCTGAGCTCGGAATGTGTCACTGGTCATTGGAGCAGAGTAGTGTGTTCATTTGAGCTCTGACTGTATTTCTTGTCATTGGAGTAGATCAATGTGTTGATTCGAGCTCTGAGTCTGTCTCTGGTCATTGGAGCAGATTAGTGTGTTGATTTGAGCTCTGTCTGTGTCTCTGGTCATTGGAGCAGATTAGTGTGTTGATTTGAGCTCTGAGTGTTTCTCTGATAATTGGAGCAGACTAGTGTGTTGATTTGAGCTCTGACTGTATTTCTGGCCATTGGGGCAGAATTGTGTGTTGATTTGAGATCTGACTGTATTTTCGGTCATTGCAGCAGATTAGTGTGTTGATTTGAGCTCTGACCGTATTTCTCGTCATTGGAGTAAATCAGTGTGTTGATTTGAGCTCTGACTCTGTCTCTGGTCATTGGAGCAGATTAGTGTGTTGATTTGAGCTCTGACTGTATTTTTGGTCATTGGAGCAGATTAGTGTGTTGATTTTAGCTCTGACTGTGTCACTGGTCATTGGAGCAGATTAGTGTGTTGATTGGAGCCCTGACTGTGTCTCTGATCATTGGAGCAGACTAGTGTGTTGATGTGAGCTCTGACTGTATTTCTGGCCATTGGGGCAGATTAGTGTGTTGATTTGAGCTCTGACAGTATTTTTGGTCAATGGAGCAGATCAGTGTTTTGATTTGAGCTTTGTCAGTTTTTCTGGTCATTGGAGCAGATTAGTGTGTTGATTTGAGCTCTGACTGTGTCTTTGGTCACTGGAGCAGATTTGTGTGTTGATTTGAGCTCTGTCTGTGTCTCTGGTCATTGGAGCAGATTAGTGTGTTGATTTGAGCTCTGAGTGTGTCTCTGATCATTGGAGCAGACTAGTGTGTTGATGTGAGCTCTGACTGTATTTCTGGCCATTGGGGCAGATTAGTGTGTTGATTTGAGCTCTGACAGTATTTTTGGTCATTGGAGCAGATTAGTGTGTTGATTTGAGCTCTGACTGTGTCTCTGATAATTGGAGCAGACTAGTGTGTTGATTTGAGCTCTGACTGTATTTCTGGCCATTGGGGCAGAATTGTGTGTTGATTTGTGATCTGACTGTATTTTTGGTCATTGCAGCAGATTAGTGTGTTGATTTGAGCTCTGACTGTATTTCTCGTCATTGGAGTAAATCAGTGTGTTCATTTGAGCTCTGACTCTGTCTCTGGGCATTGGAGCAGATCAGTGTGTTGATTTGAGCTCTGACTGTATTTTTGGTCATTGGAGCAGATTAGTGTGTTGATTTGAGCTCTGACTGTGTCACTGGTCATTGGAACAGATTAGTGTGTTGATTTGAGCTCTGAGTGTGTCTCTGGTCATTGGAGCAGTTTAGACTGTTTATTTGAGCTCTGACTGTATTTCTGGTGATTGGAGCAGATTACTGTTTTGATTTGAGCTTTGTCAGTTTTTCTGGTCATTGGAGCAGTTTAGTGTGTTGAATTGAGCTCTAACTGTGTCTCTGGTCATTGTAGCAGAATAGTATGTTGATTTGAGCTTTGACTATATTTGTAGTCATTGGAGTAGATTAGAGTGTTGATTCGAGCTCTGACAGTATTTCACGTCCTTGGAGCAGATTACTTTGTAGATTTCAGATCTGAGTGTGACTCTCGTCATTGGATCAGTTTAGTGTGTTGATTTGAGCTCTGACTGTATTGCTGGTCTTTGGAGCAGGTTAGTGTGTTGATTTGAGCTCTGACTGTATTTCTGTTCCTTCGAGCAGATTAGTGTGTTGATTTGAGCTCTGAGAGTGTCTCTGATCATTGGAGCAGACTAGTGTGTTGTTTTGAGCTCTGACTGTATTTATGGTCTTTGGAGCAGATTAGTGTCTTGATTTGAGACCTGACTGAGTCTCTTATCATTGAAGCAGATTATTGCGTCTATTTGAGCTCTCAGTGTGTCTCTGGTCATTGGAGAAGATTACTGTGTTGATTTGAGATCTGACTTTATTTTTCATGATTGGAGCAGATCAGTTTATTGAATTGAGGTTTGACTGTGTCTCTGTTCATTGGAGCAGATTAGTGTGTTGATTTGAGCTCTGACTATATTTCTGGTCATTGGAGCAGATTAGACTGTTGATTTGAGCTCTGAGTGTGTCTCTGATCATTGGAGCAGACTAGTGTGTTGATTCGAGCTCTGACTGTATTTCTGGCCATTGGGGCAGATTAGTGTGTTGATTTGAGCTCTGACTGTATTTTTGGTCAATGGAGCAGATTAGTGTGTTGATCTGAGCTCTGAATGTGTCACTGGTCATTGGAGCAGATTAGTGTGTTGATTTGAGCTCTGACGGTATTTCTTGTCATTGGAGTAGATCAATGTGTTGATTCGAGCTCTGACTCTGTCTCTGGTCATTGGAGCAGATTAGTGTGTTGATTTGAGCTCTGACTGTGTCACTGGTCATTGGAGCAGATTTGTGTTTTGATTTGAGCTCTGTCTGTGTCTCTGGTCATTGGAGCAGATTAGTGTGTTGATTTGAGCTCTGAGTGTGTCTCTGATAATTGGAGCAGACTAGTTTGTTGATTTGAGCTCTGACTGTATGTCTGGCCATTGGGGCAGAATTGTGTGTTGATTTGAGATCTGTGTATTTTTGGTCATTGCAGCAGATTAGTGTGTTGAATTGAGCTCTGACTGTATTTCTCGTCATTGGAGTAAATCAGTGTGTTGATTTGAGCTCTGACTGTGTCACTGGTCATTGGAACAGATTAGTTTTTTGATTTGAGCTCTGACTGTGTCACTGGTCATTGGAGCAGATTAGTGTGTTGATTGGAGCCCTGACTGTGTCTCTGGTCATTGGAGCAGATTAGACTGTTTATTTGTGCTCTGACTGTATTTCTGGTGATTGGAGCAGATTACTGTTTTGATTTGAGCTTTGTCAGTTTTTCTGGTTATTGGAGCAGATTAGTGTGTGATATGAGCTCTGACTGTGTCTCTGAATATTGGAGCAGATTAGTTTTTTGATTTGAGCTCTGAGTATGTCTCTGATCATTGGAGCAGATTGGTGTGTTGATTTTAGATCTGACTGTATTTCTCGTGATTGGAGCAGTTCAGTTTGTTGAATTGAGCTCTAACTGTGTCTCTGGTCATTGGAGCAGAATAGTATGTTGATTTGAGCTTTGACTATATTTGTAGTCATTGGAGCAGATTAGAGTGTTGATTTGAGCTCTGACAGTATTTCACGTCCTTGGAGCAGATTACTTTGTAGATTTCAGATCTGAGTGTGACTCTCGTCATTGGATCAGTTTAGTGTGTTGATTTGAGCTCTGACTGTATTGCTGGTCTTTGGAGCAGGTTAGTGTGTTGATTTGAGCTCTGACTGTATTTCTGTTCCTTCGAGCAGATTGGTGTGTTGATTTGAGCTCTGAGAGTGTCTCTGATCATTGGAGCAGACTAGTGTGTTGTTTTGAGCTCTGACTGAATTTATGGTCTTTGGAGCAGATTAGTGTCTTGATTTGAGACCTGACTGTGTCTCTGATCATTGAAGCAGATTATTGCGTCTATTTGAGCTCTCAGTGTGTCTCTGGTCATTGGAGAAGATTACTGTGTTGATTTGAGATCTGACTGTATTTTTCATGATTGGAGCAGATCAGTTTATTGAATAGAGCTTTGACTGTGTCTCTGCTCATTGGAGCAGATTAGTGTGTTGATTTGAGCTCTGACTATATTTCTGGTCATTGGAGCAGATTAGACTGTTGATTTGAGCTCTGAGTGTGTCTCTGATCATTGGAGCAGACTAGTCTGTTGATTTGAGCTCTGACTGTATTTCTGGCCTTTGGGGCAGATTAGTCTGTTGATTTGAGCTCTGACAGTATTTTTGGTCAATGGATCAGAGTAGTGTGTTGATCTGAGCTCGGAATGTGTCACTGGTCATTGGAGCAGAGTAGTGTGTTCATTTGAGCTCTGACTGTATTTCTTGTCATTGGAGTAGATCAATGTGTTGATTCGAGCTCTGACTCTGTCTCTGGTCATTGGAGCAGATTAGTGTGTTGATTTGAGCTCTGACTGTGTCACTGGTCATTGGAGCAGATTTGTGTGTTGATTTGAGCTCTGTCTGTGTCTCTGGTCATTGGAGCAGATTAGTGTGTTGATTTGAGCTCTGAGTGTTTCTCTGATAATTGGAGCAGACTAGTGTGTTGATTTGAGCTCTGACTGTATTTCTGGCCATTGGGGCAGAATTGTGTGTTGATTTGAGATCTGACTGTATTTTTGGTCATTGCAGCAGATTAGTGTGTTGATTTGAGCTCTGACCGTATTTCTCGTCATTGGAGTATATCAGTGTGTTGATTTGAGCTCTGACTCTGTCTCTGGTCATTGGAGCAGATTAGTGTGTTGATTTGAGCTCTGAGTGTGCCTCTGGTCATTGGAGCAGATTAGTGTGTTGATTTGAGCTCTGACTATGTCACTGGTCATTGGAACAGGTTAGTGTGTTGTTTTGAGCTCTGAGTGTGCCTCTGGTCATTGGAGCAGATTAGTGTGTTGATTTGAGCTCTGACTGTGTCACTGGTCATTGGAGCAGATTAGTGTGTTGTTTGGAGCCCTGACTGTGTCTCTGGTCATTGGAGCAGATTAGACTGTTTATTTGAGCTCTGACTGTATTTCTGGTGATTGGAGCAGATTACTGTTTTGATTTGAGCTTTGTCAGTTTTTCTGGTCATTGGAGCAAATTAGTGTGTTGATTTGAGCTCTGACTGTGTCTCTGAATATTGGAGCAGATTAGTTTCTTTATTTCAGCTCTGAGTATGTCTCTGGTCATTGGAGCAGATTGGTGCGTTGATTTTAGATCTGACTGTATTTCTCGTGATTGGAGCAGATCAGTTTGTTGAATTGAGGCTCTAACTGTGTCTCTGGTCATTGTAGCAGAATAGTATGTTGATTTGAGCTTTGACTATATTTGTAGTCATTGGAGTAGATTAGAGTGTTGATTTGAGCTCTGACAGCATTTCACGTCCTTGGAGCAGATCACTTTGTAGATTTCAGATCTGAGTGTGACTCTCGTCATTGGATCAGATTAGTGTGTTGATTTGAGCTCTGACTGTATTTCTGGCCATTGGGGCAGAATTGTGTGTTGATTTGTGATCTGACTGTATTTTTGGTCATTGCAGCAGATTAGTGTGTTGATTTGAGCTCTGACTGTATTTCTCGTCATTGGAGTAAATCAGTGTGTTCATTTGAGCTCTGACTCTGTCTCTGGGCATTGGAGCAGATCAGTGTGTTGATTTGAGCTCTGACTGTATTTTTGGTCATTGGAGCAGATTAGTGTGTTGATTTGAGCTCTGACTGTGTCACTGGTCATTGGAACAGATTAGTGTGTTGATTTGAGCTCTGAGTGTGTCTCTGGTCATTGGAGCAGTTTAGACTGTTTATTTGAGCTCTGACTGTATTTCTGGTGATTGGAGCAGATTACTGTTTTGATTTGAGCTTTGTCAGTTTTTCTGGTCATTGGAGCAGTTTAGTGTGTTGAATTGAGCTCTAACTGTGTCTCTGGTCATTGTAGCAGAATAGTATGTTGATTTGAGCTTTGACTATATTTGTAGTCATTGGAGTAGATTAGAGTGTTGATTCGAGCTCTGACAGTATTTCACGTCCTTGGAGCAGATTACTTTGTAGATTTCAGATCTGAGTGTGACTCTCGTCATTGGATCAGTTTAGTGTGTTGATTTGAGCTCTGACTGTATTGCTGGTCTTTGGAGCAGGTTAGTGTGTTGATTTGAGCTCTGACTGTATTTCTGTTCCTTCGAGCAGATTAGTGTGTTGATTTGAGCTCTGAGAGTGTCTCTGATCATTGGAGCAGACTAGTGTGTTGTTTTGAGCTCTGACTGTATTTATGGTCTTTGGAGCAGATTAGTGTCTTGATTTGAGACCTGACTGAGTCTCTTATCATTGAAGCAGATTATTGCGTCTATTTGAGCTCTCAGTGTGTCTCTGGTCATTGGAGAAGATTACTGTGTTGATTTGAGATCTGACTTTATTTTTCATGATTGGAGCAGATCAGTTTATTGAATTGAGGTTTGACTGTGTCTCTGTTCATTGGAGCAGATTAGTGTGTTGATTTGAGCTCTGACTATATTTCTGGTCATTGGAGCAGATTAGACTGTTGATTTGAGCTCTGAGTGTGTCTCTGATCATTGGAGCAGACTAGTGTGTTGATTTGAGCTCTGACTGTATTTCTGGCCATTGGGGCAGATTAGTGTGTTGATTTGAGCTCTGACTGTATTTTTGGTCAATGGAGCAGATTAGTGTGTTGATCTGAGCTCTGAATGTGTCACTGGTCATTGGAGCAGATTAGTGTGTTGATTTGAGCTCTGACGGTATTTCTTGTCATTGGAGTAGATCAATGTGTTGATTCGAGCTCTGACTCTGTCTCTGGTCATTGGAGCAGATTAGTGTGTTGATTTGAGCTCTGACTGTGTCACTGGTCATTGGAGCAGATTTGTGTTTTGATTTGAGCTCTGTCTGTGTCTCTGGTCATTGGAGCAGATTAGTGTGTTGATTTGAGCTCTGAGTGTGTCTCTGATAATTGGAGCAGACTAGTTTGTTGATTTGAGCTCTGACTGTATGTCTGGCCATTGGGGCAGAATTGTGTGTTGATTTGAGATCTGTGTATTTTTGGTCATTGCAGCAGATTAGTGTGTTGAATTGAGCTCTGACTGTATTTCTCGTCATTGGAGTAAATCAGTGTGTTGATTTGAGCTCTGACTGTGTCACTGGTCATTGGAACAGATTAGTTTTTTGATTTGAGCTCTGACTGTGTCACTGGTCATTGGAGCAGATTAGTGTGTTGATTGGAGCCCTGACTGTGTCTCTGGTCATTGGAGCAGATTAGACTGTTTATTTGTGCTCTGACTGTATTTCTGGTGATTGGAGCAGATTACTGTTTTGATTTGAGCTTTGTCAGTTTTTCTGGTTATTGGAGCAGATTAGTGTGTGATATGAGCTCTGACTGTGTCTCTGAATATTGGAGCAGATTAGTTTTTTGATTTGAGCTCTGAGTATGTCTCTGATCATTGGAGCAGATTGGTGTGTTGATTTTAGATCTGACTGTATTTCTCGTGATTGGAGCAGTTCAGTTTGTTGAATTGAGCTCTAACTGTGTCTCTGGTCATTGGAGCAGAATAGTATGTTGATTTGAGCTTTGACTATATTTGTAGTCATTGGAGCAGATTAGAGTGTTGATTTGAGCTCTGACAGTATTTCACGTCCTTGGAGCAGATTACTTTGTAGATTTCAGATCTGAGTGTGACTCTCGTCATTGGATCAGTTTAGTGTGTTGATTTGAGCTCTGACTGTATTGCTGGTCTTTGGAGCAGGTTAGTGTGTTGATTTGAGCTCTGACTGTATTTCTGTTCCTTCGAGCAGATTGGTGTGTTGATTTGAGCTCTGAGAGTGTCTCTGATCATTGGAGCAGACTAGTGTGTTGTTTTGAGCTCTGACTGAATTTATGGTCTTTGGAGCAGATTAGTGTCTTGATTTGAGACCTGACTGTGTCTCTGATCATTGAAGCAGATTATTGCGTCTATTTGAGCTCTCAGTGTGTCTCTGGTCATTGGAGAAGATTACTGTGTTGATTTGAGATCTGACTGTATTTTTCATGATTGGAGCAGATCAGTTTATTGAATAGAGCTTTGACTGTGTCTCTGCTCATTGGAGCAGATTAGTGTGTTGATTTGAGCTCTGACTATATTTCTGGTCATTGGAGCAGATTAGACTGTTGATTTGAGCTCTGAGTGTGTCTCTGATCATTGGAGCAGACTAGTCTGTTGATTTGAGCTCTGACTGTATTTCTGGCCTTTGGGGCAGATTAGTCTGTTGATTTGAGCTCTGACAGTATTTTTGGTCAATGGATCAGAGTAGTGTGTTGATCTGAGCTCGGAATGTGTCACTGGTCATTGGAGCAGAGTAGTGTGTTCATTTGAGCTCTGACTGTATTTCTTGTCATTGGAGTAGATCAATGTGTTGATTCGAGCTCTGACTCTGTCTCTGGTCATTGGAGCAGATTAGTGTGTTGATTTGAGCTCTGACTGTGTCACTGGTCATTGGAGCAGATTTGTGTGTTGATTTGAGCTCTGTCTGTGTCTCTGGTCATTGGAGCAGATTAGTGTGTTGATTTGAGCTCTGAGTGTTTCTCTGATAATTGGAGCAGACTAGTGTGTTGATTTGAGCTCTGACTGTATTTCTGGCCATTGGGGCAGAATTGTGTGTTGATTTGAGATCTGACTGTATTTTTGGTCATTGCAGCAGATTAGTGTGTTGATTTGAGCTCTGACCGTATTTCTCGTCATTGGAGTATATCAGTGTGTTGATTTGAGCTCTGACTCTGTCTCTGGTCATTGGAGCAGATTAGTGTGTTGATTTGAGCTCTGAGTGTGCCTCTGGTCATTGGAGCAGATTAGTGTGTTGATTTGAGCTCTGACTATGTCACTGGTCATTGGAACAGGTTAGTGTGTTGTTTTGAGCTCTGAGTGTGCCTCTGGTCATTGGAGCAGATTAGTGTGTTGATTTGAGCTCTGACTGTGTCACTGGTCATTGGAGCAGATTAGTGTGTTGTTTGGAGCCCTGACTGTGTCTCTGGTCATTGGAGCAGATTAGACTGTTTATTTGAGCTCTGACTGTATTTCTGGTGATTGGAGCAGATTACTGTTTTGATTTGAGCTTTGTCAGTTTTACTGGTCATTGGAGCAAATTAGTGTGTTGATTTGAGCTCTGACTGTGTCTCTGAATATTGGAGCAGATTAGTTTCTTTATTTCAGCTCTGAGTATGTCTCTGGTCATTGGAGCAGATTGGTGCGTTGATTTTAGATCTGACTGTATTTCTCGTGATTGGAGCAGATCAGTTTGTTGAATTGAGCTCTAACTGTGTCTCTGGTCATTGTAGCAGAATAGTATGTTGATTTGAGCTTTGACTATATTTGTAGTCATTGGAGTAGATTAGAGTGTTGATTTGAGCTCTGACAGCATTTCACGTCCTTGGAGCAGATCACTTTGTAGATTTCAGATCTGAGTGTGACTCTCGTCATTGGATCAGATTAGTGTGTTGATTTGAGCTCTGACTGTATTTCTGGCCATTGGGGCAGAATTGTGTGTTGATTTGTGATCTGACTGTATTTTTGGTCATTGCAGCAGATTAGTGTGTTGATTTGAGCTCTGACTGTATTTCTCGTCATTGGAGTAAATCAGTGTGTTCATTTGAGCTCTGACTCTGTCTCTGGGCATTGGAGCAGATCAGTGTGTTGATTTGAGCTCTGACTGTATTTTTGGTCATTGGAGCAGATTAGTGTGTTGATTTTAGCTCTGACTGTGTCACTGGTCATTGGAGCAGATTAGTGTGTTGATTGGAGCCCTGACTGTGTCTCTGATCATTGGAGCAGACTAGTGTGTTGATGTGAGCTCTGACTGTATTTCTGGCCATTGGGGCAGATTAGTGTGTTGATTTGAGCTCTGACAGTATTTTTGGTCAATGGAGCAGATCAGTGTTTTGATTTGAGCTTTGTCAGTTTTTCTGGTCATTGGAGCAGATTAGTGTGTTGATTTGAGCTCTGACTGTGTCTTTGGTCACTGGAGCAGATTTGTGTGTTGATTTGAGCTCTGTCTGTGTCTCTGGTCATTGGAGCAGATTAGTGTGTTGATTTGAGCTCTGAGTGTGTCTCTGATCATTGGAGCAGACTAGTGTGTTGATGTGAGCTGTGACTGTATTTCTGGCCATTGGGGCAGATTAGTGTGTTGATTTGAGCTCTGACAGTATTTTTGGTCATTGGAGCAGATTAGTGTGTTGATTTGAGCTCTGACTGTGTCTCTGATAATTGGAGCAGACTAGTGTGTTGATTTGAGCTCTGACTGTATTTCTGGCCATTGGGGCAGAATTGTGTGTTGATTTGTGATCTGACTGTATTTTTGGTCATTGCAGCAGATTAGTGTGTTGATTTGAGCTCTGACTGTATTTCTCGTCATTGGAGTAAATCAGTGTGTTCATTTGAGCTCTGACTCTGTCTCTGGGCATTGGAGCAGATCAGTGTGTTGATTTGAGCTCTGACTGTATTTTTGGTCATTGGAGCAGATTAGTGTGTTGATTTGAGCTCTGACTGTGTCACTGGTCATTGGAACAGATTAGTGTGTTGATTTGAGCTCTGAGTGTGTCTCTGGTCATTGGAGCAGTTTAGACTGTTTATTTGAGCTCTGACTGTATTTCTGGTGATTGGAGCAGATTACTGTTTTGATTTGAGCTTTGTCAGTTTTTCTGGTCATTGGAGCAGTTTAGTGTGTTGAATTGAGCTCTAACTGTGTCTCTGGTCATTGTAGCAGAATAGTATGTTGATTTGAGCTTTGACTATATTTGTAGTCATTGGAGTAGATTAGAGTGTTGATTCGAGCTCTGACAGTATTTCACGTCCTTGGAGCAGATTACTTTGTAGATTTCAGATCTGAGTGTGACTCTCGTCATTGGATCAGTTTAGTGTGTTGATTTGAGCTCTGACTGTATTGCTGGTCTTTGGAGCAGGTTAGTGTGTTGATTTGAGCTCTGACTGTATTTCTGTTCCTTCGAGCAGATTAGTGTGTTGATTTGAGCTCTGAGAGTGTCTCTGATCATTGGAGCAGACTAGTGTGTTGTTTTGAGCTCTGACTGTATTTATGGTCTTTGAGCAGATTAGTGTCTTGATTTGAGACCTGACTGAGTCTCTTATCATTGAAGCAGATTATTGCGTCTATTTGAGCTCTCAGTGTGTCTCTGGTCATTGGAGAAGATTACTGTGTTGATTTGAGATCTGACTTTATTTTTCATGATTGGAGCAGATCAGTTTATTGAATTGAGGTTTGACTGTGTCTCTGTTCATTGGAGCAGATTAGTGTGTTGATTTGAGCTCTGACTATATTTCTGGTCATTGGAGCAGATTAGACTGTTGATTTGAGCTCTGAGTGTGTCTCTGATCATTGGAGCAGACTAGTGTGTTGATTTGAGCTCTGACTGTATTTCTGGCCATTGGGGCAGATTAGTGTGTTGATTTGAGCTCTGACTGTATTTTTGGTCAATGGAGCAGATTAGTGTGTTGATCTGAGCTCTGAATGTGTCACTGGTCATTGGAGCAGATTAGTGTGTTGATTTGAGCTCTGACGGTATTTCTTGTCATTGGAGTAGATCAATGTGTTGATTCGAGCTCTGACTCTGTCTCTGGTCATTGGAGCAGATTAGTGTGTTGATTTGAGCTCTGACTGTGTCACTGGTCATTGGAGCAGATTTGTGTTTTGATTTGAGCTCTGTCTGTGTCTCTGGTCATTGGAGCAGATTAGTGTGTTGATTTGAGCTCTGAGTGTGTCTCTGATAATTGGAGCAGACTAGTTTGTTGATTTGAGCTCTGACTGTATGTCTGGCCATTGGGGCAGAATTGTGTGTTGATTTGAGATCTGTGTATTTTTGGTCATTGCAGCAGATTAGTGTGTTGAATTGAGCTCTGACTGTATTTCTCGTCATTGGAGTAAATCAGTGTGTTGATTTGAGCTCTGACTGTGTCACTGGTCATTGGAACAGATTAGTTTTTTGATTTGAGCTCTGACTGTGTCACTGGTCATTGGAGCAGATTAGTGTGTTGATTGGAGCCCTGACTGTGTCTCTGGTCATTGGAGCAGATTAGACTGTTTATTTGTGCTCTGACTGTATTTCTGGTGATTGGAGCAGATTACTGTTTTGATTTGAGCTTTGTCAGTTTTTCTGGTTATTGGAGCAGATTAGTGTGTGATATGAGCTCTGACTGTGTCTCTGAATATTGGAGCAGATTAGTTTTTTGATTTGAGCTCTGAGTATGTCTCTGATCATTGGAGCAGATTGGTGTGTTGATTTTAGATCTGACTGTATTTCTCGTGATTGGAGCAGTTCAGTTTGTTGAATTGAGCTCTAACTGTGTCTCTGGTCATTGGAGCAGAATAGTATGTTGATTTGAGCTTTGACTATATTTGTAGTCATTGGAGCAGATTAGAGTGTTGATTTGAGCTCTGACAGTATTTCACGTCCTTGGAGCAGATTACTTTGTAGATTTCAGATCTGAGTGTGACTCTCGTCATTGGATCAGTTTAGTGTGTTGATTTGAGCTCTGACTGTATTGCTGGTCTTTGGAGCAGGTTAGTGTGTTGATTTGAGCTCTGACTGTATTTCTGTTCCTTCGAGCAGATTGGTGTGTTGATTTGAGCTCTGAGAGTGTCTCTGATCATTGGAGCAGACTAGTGTGTTGTTTTGAGCTCTGACTGAATTTATGGTCTTTGGAGCAGATTAGTGTCTTGATTTGAGACCTGACTGTGTCTCTGATCATTGAAGCAGATTATTGCGTCTATTTGAGCTCTCAGTGTGTCTCTGGTCATTGGAGAAGATTACTGTGTTGATTTGAGATCTGACTGTATTTTTCATGATTGGAGCAGATCAGTTTATTGAATAGAGCTTTGACTGTGTCTCTGCTCATTGGAGCAGATTAGTGTGTTGATTTGAGCTCTGACTATATTTCTGGTCATTGGAGCAGATTAGACTGTTGATTTGAGCTCTGAGTGTGTCTCTGATCATTGGAGCAGACTAGTCTGTTGATTTGAGCTCTGACTGTATTTCTGGCCTTTGGGGCAGATTAGTCTGTTGATTTGAGCTCTGACAGTATTTTTGGTCAATGGATCAGAGTAGTGTGTTGATCTGAGCTCGGAATGTGTCACTGGTCATTGGAGCAGAGTAGTGTGTTCATTTGAGCTCTGACTGTATTTCTTGTCATTGGAGTAGATCAATGTGTTGATTCGAGCTCTGACTCTGTCTCTGGTCATTGGAGCAGATTAGTGTGTTGATTTGAGCTCTGACTGTGTCACTGGTCATTGGAGCAGATTTGTGTGTTGATTTGAGCTCTGTCTGTGTCTCTGGTCATTGGAGCAGATTAGTGTGTTGATTTGAGCTCTGAGTGTTTCTCTGATAATTGGAGCAGACTAGTGTGTTGATTTGAGCTCTGACTGTATTTCTGGCCATTGGGGCAGAATTGTGTGTTGATTTGAGATCTGACTGTATTTTTGGTCATTGCAGCAGATTAGTGTGTTGATTTGAGCTCTGACCGTATTTCTCGTCATTGGAGTATATCAGTGTGTTGATTTGAGCTCTGACTCTGTCTCTGGTCATTGGAGCAGATTAGTGTGTTGATTTGAGCTCTGAGTGTGCCTCTGGTCATTGGAGCAGATTAGTGTGTTGATTTGAGCTCTGACTATGTCACTGGTCATTGGAACAGGTTAGTGTGTTGTTTTGAGCTCTGAGTGTGCCTCTGGTCATTGGAGCAGATTAGTGTGTTGATTTGAGCTCTGACTGTGTCACTGGTCATTGGAGCAGATTAGTGTGTTGTTTGGAGCCCTGACTGTGTCTCTGGTCATTGGAGCAGATTAGACTGTTTATTTGAGCTCTGACTGTATTTCTGGTGATTGGAGCAGATTACTGTTTTGATTTGAGCTTTGTCAGTTTTTCTGGTCATTGGAGCAAATTAGTGTGTTGATTTGAGCTCTGACTGTGTCTCTGAATATTGGAGCAGATTAGTTTCTTTATTTCAGCTCTGAGTATGTCTCTGGTCATTGGAGCAGATTGGTGCGTTGATTTTAGATCTGACTGTATTTCTCGTGATTGGAGCAGATCAGTTTGTTGAATTGAGCTCTAACTGTGTCTCTGGTCATTGTAGCAGAATAGTATGTTGATTTGAGCTTTGACTATATTTGTAGTCATTGGAGTAGATTAGAGTGTTGATTTGAGCTCTGACAGCATTTCACGTCCTTGGAGCAGATCACTTTGTAGATTTCAGATCTGAGTGTGACTCTCGTCATTGGATCAGATTAGTGTGTTGATTTGAGGTCTGACTGTATTGCTCGTCATTGGAGCAGGTTAGTGTATTGATTTCAGCTCTGACTGTATTTCTGTTCCTTGGAGCAGATTAGTGCGTTGATTTGAGCTTTGACTGTATTTCTGATCATTGGAGCAGATTTGTGTGTTGATTTGAGCTCTGTGTGTGTCTTTGATCATTGGAGCAGATTAGTGTGTTGATTTGACCTCTGATTGTGTCTCTGAACATTGGAGCAGATTAGTGAATTGATTTGAGCTCTGAGTATGTCTCTGATCATTGGAGCAGATTGGTATGTTGATTTCAGCTTTGACTGTATTTCTGATCATTTGAGCAGATTAGTCTGTTGATTTGAGCTCTGACAGTATTTTTGGTCAATGGATCAGAGTAGTGTGTTGATTTGAGCTCTGACTGTATTTCTGGCCTTTGGGGCAGATTAGTCTGTTGATTTGAGCTCTGACAGTATTTTTGGTCAATGGATCAGAGTAGTGTGTTGATCTGAGCTCGGAATGTGTCACTGGTCATTGGAGCAGAGTAGTGTGTTCATTTGAGCTCTGACTGTATTTCTTGTCATTGGAGTAGATCAATGTGTTGATTCGAGCTCTGACTCTGTCTCTGGTCATTGGAGCAGATTAGTGTGTTGATTTGAGCTCTGTCTGTGTGTCTGGTCATTGGAGCAGATTAGTGTGTTGATTTGAGCTCTGAGAGTGTCTCTGATCATTGGAGCAGACTAGTGTGTTGTTTTGAGCTCTGACTGAATTTATGGTCTTTGGAGCAGATTAGTGTCTTGATTTGAGACCTGACTGTGTCTCTGATCATTGAAGCAGATTATTGCGTCTATTTGAGCTCTCAGTGTGTCTCTGGTCATTGGAGAAGATTACTGTGTTGATTTGAGATCTGACTGTATTTTTCATGATTGGAGCAGATCAGTTTATTGAATAGAGCTTTGACTGTGTCTCTGGTCATTGGAGCAGATTAGTGTGTTGATTTGAGCTCTGACTGTATTTCTGGCCTTTGGGGCAGATTAGTCTGTTGATTTTAGCTCTGACAGTATTTTTGGTCAATGGATCAGAGTAGTGTGTTGATCTGAGCTCGGAATGTGTCACTGGTCATTGGAGCAGAGTAGTGTGTTCATTTGAGCTCTGACTGTATTTCTTGTCATTGGAGTAGATCAATGTGTTGATTCGAGCTCTGACTCTGTCTCTGGTCATTGGAGCAGATTAGTGTGTTGATTTGAGCTCTGTCTGTGTCTCTGGTCATTGGAGCAGATTAGTGTGTTGATTTGAGCTCTGAGAGTGTCTCTGATCATTGGAGCAGACTAGTGTGTTGTTTTGAGCTCTGACTGAATTTATGGTCTTTGGAGCAGATTAGTGTCTTGATTTGAGACCTGACTGTGTCTCTGATCATTGAAGCAGATTATTGCGTCTATTTGAGCTCTCAGTGTGTCTCTGGTCATTGGAGAAGATTACTGTGTTGATTTGAGATCTGACTGTATTTTTCATGATTGGAGCAGATCAGTTTATTGAATAGAGCTTTGACTGTGTCTCTGGTCATTGGAGCAGATTAGTGTGTTGATTTGAGCTCTGAGTGTGTCTCTGATCATTGGAGCAGACTACTCTGTTGATTTGAGCTCTGACTGTATTTCTGGCCTTTGGGGCAGATTAGTCTGTTGATTTGAGCTCTGACAGTATTTTTGGTCAATGGATCAGAGTAGTGTGTTGATCTGAGCTCTGAATGTGTCACTGGTCATTGGAGCAGATTAGTGTGTTGATTTGAGCTCTGACGGTATTTCTTGTCATTGGAGTAGATCAATGTGTTGATTCGAGCTCTGACTCTGTCTCTGGTCATTGGAGCAGATTAGTGTGTTGATTTGAGCTCTGACTGTGTCTCTGAATATTGGAGCAGATTAGTTTTTTGATTTGAGCTCTGAGTATGTCTCTGATCATTGGAGCAGATTGGTGTGTTGATTTTAGATGTCACTGTATTTCTCGTGATTGGAGCAGTTCAGTTTGTTGAATTGAGCTCTAACTGTGTCTCTGGTCATTGGAGCAGAATAGTATGTTGATTTGAGCTTTGACTATATTTGTAGTCATTGGAGCAGATTAGAGTGTTGATTTGAGCTCTGACAGTATTTCACGGCCTTGGGGCAGATTACTTTGTAGATTTCAGATCTGAGTGTGACTCTCGTCATTGGATCAGTTTAGTGTGTTGATTTGAGCTCTGACTGTATTGCTGGTCTTTGGAGCAGGTTAGTGTGTTGATTTGAGCTCTGACTGTATTTCTGTTCCTTGGAGCAGATTAGTGTGTTGATTTGAGCTCTGAGAGTGTCTCTGATCATTGGAGCAGACTAGTGTGTTGTTTTGAGCTCTGACTGAATTTATGGCCTTTGGAGCAGATTAGTGTCTTGATTTGAGACCTGACTGTGTCTCTGATCATTGAAGCAGATTATTGCGTCTATTTGAGCTCTCAGTGTGTCTCTGGTCATTGGAGAAGATTACTGTGTTGATTTGAGATCTGACTGTATTTTTCATGATTGGAGCAGATCAGTTTATTTATTAGAGCTTTGACTGTGTCTCTGGTCATTGGAGCAGATTAGTGTGTTGATTTGAGCTCTGACTGTATTTCTGGCCTTTGGGGCAGATTAGTCTGTTGATTTGAGCTCTGACAGTATTTTTGGTCAATGGATCAGAGTAGTGTGTTGATTTGAGCTCTGACTGTATTTCTGGCCTTTGGGGCAGATTAGTCTGTTGATTTGAGCTCTGACAGTATTTTTGGTCAATGGATCAGAGTATTGTGTTGATCTGAGCTCGGAATGTGTCACTGGTCATTGGAGCAGAGTAGTGTGTTCATTTGAGCTCTGACTGTATTTCTTGTCATTGGAGTAGATCAATGTGTTGATTCGAGCTCTGACTCTGTCTCTGGTCATTGGAGCAGATTAGTGTGTTGATTTGAGCTCTGTCTGTGTGTCTGGTCATTGGAGCAGATTAGTGTGTTGATTTGAGCTCTGAGAGTGTCTCTGATCATTGGAGCAGACTAGTGTGTTGTTTTGAGCTCTGACTGAATTTATGGTCTTTGGAGCAGATTAGTGTCTTGATTTGAGACCTGACTGTGTCTCTGATCATTGAAGCAGATTATTGCGTCTATTTGAGCTCTCAGTGTGTCTCTGGTCATTGGAGAAGATTACTGTGTTGATTTGAGATCTGACTGTATTTTTCATGATTGGAGCAGATCAGTTTATTGAATAGAGCTTTGACTGTGTCTCTGGTCATTGGAGCAGATTAGTGTGTTGATTTGAGCTCTGACTGTATTTCTGGCCTTTGGGGCAGATTAGTCTGTTGATTTGAGCTCTGACAGTATTTTTGGTCAATGGATCAGAGTAGTGTGTTGATCTGAGCTCGGAATGTGTCACTGGTCATTGGAGCAGAGTAGTGTGTTCATTTGAGCTCTGACTGTATTTCTTGTCATTGGAGTAGATCAATGTGTTGATTCGAGCTCTGACTCTGTCTCTGGTCATTGGAGCAGATTAGTGTGTTGATTTGAGCTCTGACTGTGTCACTGGTCATTGGAGCAGATTTGTGTGTTGATTTGAGCTCTGTCTGTGTCTCTGGTCATTGGAGCAGATTAGTGTGTTGATTTGAGCTCTGAGTGTTTCTCTGATAATTGGAGCAGACTAGTGTGTTGATTTGAGCTCTGACTGTATTTCTGGCCATTGGGGCAGAATTGTGTGTTGATTTGAGATCTGACTGTATTTTTGGTCATTGCAGCAGATTAGTGTGTTGATTTGAGCTCTGACCGTATTTCTCGTCATTGGAGTATATCAGTGTGTTGATTTGAGCTCTGACTCTGTCTCTGGTCATTGGAGCAGATTAGTGTGTTGATTTGAGCTCTGAGTGTGCCTCTGGTCATTGGAGCAGATTAGTGTGTTGATTTGAGCTCTGACTATGTCACTGGTCATTGGAACAGGTTAGTGTGTTGTTTTGAGCTCTGAGTGTGCCTCTGGTCATTGGAGCAGATTAGTGTGTTGATTTGAGCTCTGACTGTGTCACTGGTCATTGGAGCAGATTAGTGTGTTGTTTGGAGCCCTGACTGTGTCTCTGGTCATTGGAGCAGATTAGACTGTTTATTTGAGCTCTGACTGTATTTCTGGTGATTGGAGCAGATTACTGTTTTGATTTGAGCTTTGTCAGTTTTTCTGGTCATTGGAGCAAATTAGTGTGTTGATTTGAGCTCTGACTGTGTCTCTGAATATTGGAGCAGATTAGTTTCTTTATTTCAGCTCTGAGTATGTCTCTGGTCATTGGAGCAGATTGGTGCGTTGATTTTAGATCTGACTGTATTTCTCGTGATTGGAGCAGATCAGTTTGTTGAATTGAGCTCTAACTGTGTCTCTGGTCATTGTAGCAGAATAGTATGTTGATTTGAGCTTTGACTATATTTGTAGTCATTGGAGTAGATTAGAGTGTTGATTTGAGCTCTGACAGCATTTCACGTCCTTGGAGCAGATCACTTTGTAGATTTCAGATCTGAGTGTGACTCTCGTCATTGGATCAGATTAGTGTGTTGATTTGAGCTCTGACTGTATTGCTCGTCATTGGAGCAGGTTAGTGTATTGATTTCAGCTCTGACTGTATTTCTGTTCCTTGGAGCAGATTAGTGCGTTGATTTGAGCTTTGACTGTATTTCTGATCATTGGAGCAGATTTGTGTGTTGATTTGAGCTCTGTGTGTGTCTTTGATCATTGGAGCAGATTAGTGTGTTGATTTGACCTCTGATTGTGTCTCTGAACATTGGAGCAGATTAGTGTCTTGATTTGAGCTCTGAGTATGTCTCTGATCATTGGAGCAGATTGGTATGTTGATTTCAGCTTTGACTGTATTTCTGATCATTTGAGCAGATTCGTGTGTTTATTTGAGCTCTGACTGTATTTCTGATCATTGCAGGAGCTTACTGTGTTGATTTGAGCTCTGACTGTGTCTCTGGTCATTGGAGCATATTAGTGTGTTGATTTGAGCTCTGAGTGTGTCTCTGATCATTGGAGAAGACTAGTGTGTTGATTTGAGCTCTGACTGTATTTCTGGCCATTGGGGCAGAATTGTGTGTTGATTTGAGCTCTGACTGTATTTTTGGTCATTGGAGCAGATTAGTGTGTTGATTTGAGCTCTGACTGTTTCACTGGTCATTGGAACAGGTTAGTGTGTTGATTTGAGCTCTGAGTGTGCCTCTGGTCATTGGAGCAGATCAGTGTGTTGATTTGAGCTCTGACTGTGTCACTGGTCATTGGAGCAGATTAGTGTGTTGATTGGAGCCCTGACTGTGTCTCTGGTCATTGGAGCAGATTAGACTGTTTATTTGAGCTCTGACTGTATTTCTGGTGATTGGAGCAGTTTAGTGTTTTGATTTGAGCTTTGTCAGTTTTTCTGGTCAATGGAGCAGATTAGTGTGTTGATTTGAGCTTTGACTGTATTTCTGATCATTGGAGCAGATTAGTGTGTTGATTTGAGCTCTGAGTGTGTCTCTGATCATTGGAGCAGACTTGTGTGTTGATTTGAGCTCTGACTGTATTTCTGGTCATTGGTGCAGATTTGTGTTTTGATTTGAGCTCTGACTGTGTCTCTGGTCATTGGAGCAGATTAGTGTGTTGATTTGAGCTCTGAGTGTGTCTCTGATCATTGGAGCAGACTTGTGTGTTGATTTGAGCTCTGACTGTATTTCTGGTCATTGGTGCAGATTTGTGTTTTTACTTGAGCTCTGACTGTATTTTTTGTCATTGGAGTAGATCAGTGTGTTGATTTGAGCTCTGACTCTGTCTCTGGTCATTTGAGCAGATTAGTGTGTTGATTTGAGCTCTGACTGTGTCTCTGAATATTCGAGCAGATTAGTTTCTTGATTTGTGCTCTGAGTTTATCTCTGATCATTGGAGCCGATTGGTGTGTTGATTTTAGATCTGACTGTATTTCTCGTGATTGGAGCTGATCAGTTTGTTGAATTGAGCTCTGACTGTGTCTCTGGTCATTGGAGCATATTAGTGTGTTGATTTGAGCCCTGACTGTGTCGCTGATCATTTGAGATGATTAGTGTGTTGATTTGAGCTCTGAATGTGTCACTGGTCATTGGAGCAGATTAGTGTGTTGATTTGACCTCTGATTTTGTCTCTGAACATTGGAGCAGATTAGTGTCTTTATTTGAGCTCTGTGTATGTCTCTGATCATTGGAGCAGATTAGTATGTTGATTTCAGCTTTGACTGTATTTCTGATCATTTGAGCAGATTTGTGTGTTGATTTGAGCTCTGACTGTATTTCTGATCATTGCAGCAGCTTAGTGTCTTGATTTGAGCTCTGACTGTGACTCTGGTCATTGGAGCATATTAGTGTGTTGATTTGAGCTCTGACCGTATTTCTGTTCCTTGGAGCAGATTAGTGTGTTGATTTGAGCCCTGACTGTGTCTCTGATCATTGGAGCAGATTAGTGTGTTGATTTGAGCTCTGAATGTGTCACTGGTCATTGGAGCAGATTGGTGTGTTGATTTGAGCTCTGACTGTATTTCTCGTCATTGGAGCAGATCAGTGTGTTGATTTGAGCTCTGACTGTGTCTCTGGTCCTTGGAGCAGATTAGTGTGTTGATTTGAGCTCTACCTGTATTTCTGGTCATTGGAGCAGATTAGTGTGTTGATTTGAGCTCTGAGTGTGCCTTTTGTCATTGGAGCAGATTCGTGTGTTCATCTGAGCCCTGAGTATGTCCCTGAACATTGGAGTAGATTACAGTGTTGATTTGTGCTCTGACTGTAATTCTGAATATTGTAGCAGATTAGTGTGTTCATTTGAGCTCGGACTCTATTTATGATAATTAGAGGATATTAATATGTTGATTTGATCTCTGAGTGTGTCTCTGGTCATTGGAGCAGATTAGTGTGTTGATTTGAGCTGTACCTGTATTTCTGGTCATTGGAGCAGACTTGTGTGTTGATTTGACCTCTGACTGTATTTCTGGTCATTGGGGCAGATTAGTGTTTTGACGAGCTCTGACTTTATTTTTGGTCATTGGAGCAGATTACTGTTTTGATTTGAGCTCTGAGTGTGCCTCTGGTCATTGAAGTAGATTAGTGTGTTGATTGGAGGCCTGACTGTGCCTCTGGCCATTGGGGCAGATTAGTCTGTTGATTTGAGCTCTGACAGTATTTTTGGTCAATGGAGCAGATTAGTGTGTTGATCTGAGCTCTGAATGTGTCACTGATCATTGGAGCAGATTAACGTGTTGATTTGAGCTCTGTCTGTATATCTGGACATTGGAGCAGATTACTGTGTTGATTTGAGTTCTTAATATACTTATGGTCATTGGAGCAAATTAGTGTGTTGATTTGAGCATTCACAGTGTCTTGGTAATTGGTGTAGATTAGTGTGTTGATTTGTACTCTGACTGTGTCGCTGATCATTTGAGATGATTAGTGTGTTGATTTGAGCTCTGAATGTGTCACTGGTCATTGGAGCAGATTAGTGTGTTGATTTGACCTCTGATTGTGTCTCTGAACATTGGAGCAGATTAGTGTCTTTATTTGAGCTCTGTGTATGTCTCTGATCATTGGAGCAGATTAGTATGTTGATTTCAGCTTTGACTGTATTTCTGATCATTTGAGCAGATTTGTGTGTTGATTTGAGCTCTGACTGTGTCGCTGATCATTTGAGATGATTAGTGTGTTGATTTGAGCTCTGAATGTGTCACTGGTCATTGGAGCAGATTAGTGTGTTGATTTGACCTCTGATTGTGTCTCTGAACATTGGAGCAGATTAGTGTCTTTATTTGAGCTCTGTGTATGTCTCTGATCATTGGAGCAGATTAGTATGTTGATTTCAGCTTTGACTGTATTTCTGATCATTTGAGCAGATTTGTGTGTTGATTTGAGCTCTGACTGTATTTCTGAAAATTGGAGCAGATTGGTGTGTTGATTTGAGCTCTGACTGTATTTCTGATCATTGCAGCAGCTTAGTGTCTTGATTTGAGCTCTGACTGTGACTCTGGTCATTGGAGCATATTAGTGTGTTGATTTGAGCTCTGACCGTATTTCTGTTCCTTGGAGCAGATTAGTGTGTTGATTTGAGCCCTGACTGTGTCTCTGATCATTGGAGCAGATTAGTGTGTTGATTTGAGCTCTGAATGTGTCACTGGTCATTGGAGCAGATTGGTGTGTTGATTTGAGCTCTGACTGTATTTCTCGTCATTGGAGCAGATCAGTGTGTTGATTTGAGCTCTGACTGTGTCTCTGGTCCTTGGAGCAGATTAGTGTGTTGATTTGAGCTCTACCTGTATTTCTGGTCATTGGAGCAGATTAGTGTGTTGATTTGAGCTCTGAGTGTGCCTTTTGTCACTGGAGCAGATTCGTGTGTTCATCTGAGCCCTGAGTATGTCCCTGAATATTGGAGTAGATTACAGTGTTGATTTGTGCTCTGACTGTAATTCTGAATATTGTAGCAGATTAGTGTGTTCATTTGAGCTCGGACTCTATTTATGATAATTAGAGGATATTAATATGTTGATTTGATCTCTGAGTGTGTCTCTGGTCATTGGAGCAGATTAGTGTGTTGATTTGAGCTGTACCTGTATTTCTGGTCATTGGAGCAGACTTGTGTGTTGATTTGACCTCTGACTGTATTTCTGGTCATTGGGGCAGATTAGTGTTTTGACGAGCTCTGACTTTATTTTTGGTCATTGGAGCAGATTACTGTTTTGATTTGAGCTCTGAGTGTGCCTCTGGTCATTGAAGTAGATTAGTGTGTTGATTGGAGGCCTGACTGTGCCTCTGGCCATTGGGGCAGATTAGTCTGTTGATTTGAGCTCTGACAGTATTTTTGGTCAATGGAGCAGATTAGTGTGTTGATCTGAGCTCTGAATGTGTCACTGATCATTGGAGCAGATTAACGTGTTGATTTGATCTCTGTCTGTATATCTGGTCATTGGAGCAGATTACTGTGTTGATTTGAGTTCTTAATATACTTCTGGTCATTGGAGCAAATTAGTGTGTTGATTTGAGCATTCACAGTGTCTTGGTAATTGGTGTAGATTAGTGTGTTGATTTGTACTCTGACTGTGTCTCTGGTCATTGGAGCATATTAGTGTGTTGATTTGAGCACTGACTATGTCTCTCATCATTGGAGCAGATTAGTGTGTTGATTTGAGCTCTGAGTGTGTCTCTGATCATTGAAGCAGACTGGTGTGTTGATTTGAGATCTGACTGTATTTCTGGCCATTGGGGCAGAATTGTGTGTTGATTTGAGCTCTGACTGTGTTTTTGGTCATTGGAGCAGATTAGTGTGTTGATTTGAGCTCTGAGTGTGTCTCTGATCATTGGAGCAGATTTGTGTGTTGATTTGAGTTCTGAGTGTGTCTCTGATCATTGGAGCAGACTTGTGTGTTGATTTGAGCTCTGACTGTATTTCTGGTCATTGGTGCAGATTTGTGTTTTTACTTGAGCTCTGACTGTATTTTTTGTCATTGGAGTAGATCAGTGTGTTGATTTGAGCTCTGACTCGGTCTCTGGTCATTGGAGCAGATTAGTGTGTTGATTTGAGCTCTGACTGTATTTTTGGTCATTGGAACAGGTTAGTGTGTTGATTTGAGCTCTGAGTGTGCCTCTGGTCATTGGAGCAGATTAGTGTGTTGATTTGAGCTCTGACTGTGTCTCTGAATATTGGAGCAGATTAGTTTCTTGATTTGAGCTCTGAGTATATCTCTGATCATTGGAGCCGATTGGTGTGTTGATTTTAGATCTGACTGTATTTCTCGTGATTGGAGCTGATCAGTTTGTTGAATTGAGCTCTGACTGTGTCTCTGGTCATTGGAGCATATTAGTGTGTTGATTTGAGCCCTGACTGTGTCGCTGATCATTTGAGATGATTAGTGTGTTGATTTGAGCTCTGAATGTGTCACTGGTCATTGGAGCAGCTTAGTGTGTTGATTTGACCTCTGATTGTGTCTCTGAACATTGGAGCAGATTAGTGTCTTTATTTGAGCTCTGTGTATGTCTCTGATCATTGGAGCAGATTAGTATGTTGATTTCAGCTTTGACTGTATTTCTGATCATTTGAGCAGATTTGTGTGTTGATTTGAGCTCTGACTGTATTTCTGAAAATTGGAGCAGATTGGTGTGTTGATTTGAGCTCTGACTGTATTTCTGATCATTGCAGCAGCTTAGTGTCTTGATTTGAGCTCTGACTGTGACTCTGGTCATTGGAGCATATTAGTGTGTTGATTTGAGCTCTGACCGTATTTCTGTTCCTTGGAGCAGATTAGTGTGTTGATTTGAGCTCTGACTGTGTCTCTGATCATTGGAGCAGATTAGTGTGTTGATTTGAGCTCTGAATGTGTCACTGGTCATTGGAGCAGATTGGTGTGTTGATTTGAGCTCTGACTGTATTTCTCGTCATTGAAGCAGATCAGTGTGTTGATTTGAGCTCTGACTGTGTCTCTGGTCCTTGGAGCAGATTAGTGTGTTGATTTGAGCTCTACCTGTATTTCTGGTCATTGGAGCAGATTAGTGTGTTGATTTGAGCTCTGAGTGTGCCTTTTGTCATTGGAGCAGATTCGTGTGTTCATCTGAGCCCTGAGTATGTCCCTGACCATTGGAGTAGATTACAGTGTTGATTTGTGCTCTGACTGTAATTCTGAATATTGTAGCAGATTAGTGTGTTCATTTGAGCTCGGACTCTATTTATGATAATTAGAGGATATTAATATGTTGATTTGATCTCTGAGTGTGTCTCTGGTCATTGGAGCAGATTAGTGTGTTGATTTGAGCTGTACCTGTATTTCTGGTCATTGGAGCAGACTTGTGTGTTGATTTGACCTCTGACTGTATTTCTGGTCATTGGGGCAGATTAGTGTTTTGACGAGCTCTGACTTTATTTTTGGTCATTGGAGCAGATTACTGTTTTGATTTGAGCTCTGAGTGTGCCTCTGGTCATTGAAGTAGATTAGTGTGTTGATTGGAGGCCTGACTGTGCCTCTGGTCATTGGAGCAGATTAGTGTGTTGATTTGAGCCCTGACTGTGTCTCTTATCATTGGAGCATATTAGTGTGTTGATTTGAGCTCTGAATGTGTCACTGATTCATTGGAGCAGATTAACGTGTTGATTTGAGCTCTGTCTGTATATCTGGACATTGGAGCAGATTACTGTGTTGATTTGAGTTCTTAATATACTTCTGGTCATTGGAGCAAATTAGTGTGTTGATTTGAGCATTCACAGTGTCTTGTTAATTGGTGTAGATTAGTGTGTTGATTTGTACTCTGACTGTGTCTCTGGTCATTGGAGCAGATCATTGTGTTGATTTGAGCATTGACAGTGTCTCTGGTAATTGGAGCAGATTAATGTGTTTATTTTAGCTCTAACTGTATTTCTCATCATTGGAGCAGATAAGTGTGTTGATTTGAACTCTGACTGTAGTTCTGGTAATTAGTGCTGAATAGTGTGTTGATTTGTGCTCTGACTGTGTCTCTGATCATTGTAGCAGATTAGTGTGCTGATTTGAGGTTTGACTGTATTTCTGGTCATTGGGGCAAATCCGTGTGTTGATTTGAGCTCTGACTGTATTTCTGGTCATTGGGGCAGATTAGTGTTTTGACGAGCTCTGACTTTATTTTTGGTCATTGGAGCAGATTACTGTTTTGATTTGAGCTCTGAGTGTGCCTCTGGTTATTGAAGTAGATTAGTGTGTTGATTGGAGGCCTGACTGTGCCTCTGGTCATTGGAGCAGATTAGTGTGTTGATTTGAGCTCTGACAGTATTTCCGGTCATTGGGGCAGATTAGTGTGTTGATTTGAGTTCTTAATATACTTCTGGTCATTGGAGCAAATTAGTGTGTTGATTTGAGCATTCACAGTGTCTTGTTAATTGGTGTAGATTAGTGTGTTGATTTGAGCTCTGAGTGTGTCTCTGATCATTGGAGCAGATTTGTGTGTTGATTTGAGTTCTGAGTGTGTCTCTGATCATTGGAGCAGACTTGTGTGTTGATTTGAGCTCTGACTGTATTTCTGGTCATTGGTGCAGATTTGTGTTTTTACTTGAGCTCTGACTGTATTTTTTGTCATTGGAGTAGATCAGTGTGTTGATTTGAGCTCTGACTCGGTCTCTGGTCATTGGAGCAGATTAGTGTGTTGATTTGAGCTCTGACTGTATTTTTGGTCATTGGAACAGGTTAGTGTGTTGATTTGAGCTCTGAGTGTGCCTCTGGTCATTGGAGCAGATTAGTGTGTTGATTTGAGCTCTGACTGTGTCTCTGAATATTGGAGCAGATTAGTTTCTTGATTTGAGCTCTGAGTATATCTCTGATCATTGGAGCCGATTGGTGTGTTGATTTTAGATCTGACTGTATTTCTCGTGATTGGAGCTGATCAGTTTGTTGAATTGAGCTCTGACTGTGTCTCTGGTCATTGGAGCATATTAGTGTGTTGATTTGAGCCCTGACTGTGTCGCTGATCATTTGAGATGATTAGTGTGTTGATTTGAGCTCTGAATGTGTCACTGGTCATTGGAGCAGCTTAGTGTGTTGATTTGACCTCTGATTGTGTCTCTGAACATTGGAGCAGATTAGTGTCTTTATTTGAGCTCTGTGTATGTCTCTGATCATTGGAGCAGATTAGTATGTTGATTTCAGCTTTGACTGTATTTCTGATCATTTGAGCAGATTTGTGTGTTGATTTGAGCTCTGACTGTATTTCTGAAAATTGGAGCAGATTGGTGTGTTGATTTGAGCTCTGACTGTATTTCTGATCATTGCAGCAGCTTAGTGTCTTGATTTGAGCTCTGACTGTGACTCTGGTCATTGGAGCATATTAGTGTGTTGATTTGAGCTCTGACCGTATTTCTGTTCCTTGGAGCAGATTAGTGTGTTGATTTGAGCTGTGACTGTGTCTCTGATCATTGGAGCAGATTAGTGTGTTGATTTGAGCTCTGAATGTGTCACTGGTCATTGGAGCAGATTGGTGTGTTGATTTGAGCTCTGACTGTATTTCTCGTCATTGGAGCAGATCAGTGTGTTGATTTGAGCTCTGACTGTGTCTCTGGTCCTTGGAGCAGATTAGTGTGTTGATTTGAGCTCTACCTGTATTTCTGGTCATTGGAGCAGATTAGTGTGTTGATTTGAGCTCTGAGTGTGCCTTTTGTCATTGGAGCAGATTCGTGTGTTCATCTGAGCCCTGAGTATGTCCCTGACCATTGGAGTAGATTACAGTGTTGATTTGTGCTCTGACTGTAATTCTGAATATTGTAGCAGATTAGTGTGTTCATTTGAGCTCGGACTCTATTTATGATAATTAGAGGATATTAATATGTTGATTTGATCTCTGAGTGTGTCTCTGGTCATTGGAGCAGATTAGTGTGTTGATTTGAGCTGTACCTGTATTTCTGGTCATTGGAGCAGACTTGTGTGTTGATTTGACCTCTGACTGTATTTCTGGTCATTGGGGCAGATTAGTGTTTTGACGAGCTCTGACTTTATTTTTGGTCATTGGAGCAGATTACTGTTTTGATTTGAGCTCTGAGTGTGCCTCTGGTCATTGAAGTAGATTAGTGTGTTGATTGGAGGCCTGACTGTGCCTCTGGTCATTGGAGCATATTAGTGTGTTGATTTGAGCTCTGAATGTGTCACTGATTCATTGGAGCAGATTAACGTGTTGATTTGAGCTCTGTCTGTATATCTGGACATTGGAGCAGATTACTGTGTTGATTTGAGTTCTTAATATACTTCTGGTCATTGGAGCAAATTAGTGTGTTGATTTGAGCATTCACAGTGTCTTGTTAATTGGTGTAGATTAGTGTGTTGATTTGTACTCTGACTGTGTCTCTGGTCATTGGAGCAGATCATTGTGTTGATTTGAGCATTGACAGTGTCTCTGGTAATTGGAGCAGATTAATGTGTTTATTTTAGCTCTAACTGTATTTCTCATCATTGGAGCAGATAAGTGTGTTGATTTGAACTCTGACTGTAGTTCTGGTAATTAGTGCTGAATAGTGTGTTGATTTGTGCTCTGACTGTGTCTCTGATCATTGTAGCAGATTAGTGTGCTGATTTGAGGTTTGACTGTATTTCTGGTCATTGGGGCAAATCCGTGTGTTGATTTGAGCTCTGACTGTATTTCTGGTCATTGGGGCAGATTAGTGTTTTGACGAGCTCTGACTTTATTTTTGGTCATTGGAGCAGATTACTGTTTTGATTTGAGCTCTGAGTGTGCCTCTGGTTATTGAAGTAGATTAGTGTGTTGATTGGAGGCCTGACTGTGCCTCTGGTCATTGGAGCAGATTAGTGTGTTGATTTGAGCCCTGACTGTGTCTCTTATCATTGGAGCATATTAGTGTGTTGATTTGAGCTCTGAATGTGTCACTGATTCATTGGAGCAGATTAACGTGTTGATTTGAGCTCTGTCTGTATATCTGGACATTGGAGCAGATTACTGTGTTGATTTGAGTTCTTAATATACTTCTGGTCATTGGAGCAAATTAGTGTGTTGATTTGAGCATTCACAGTGTCTTGTTAATTGGTGTAGATTAGTGTGTTGATTTGTACTCTGACTGTGTCTCTGGTCATTGGAGCAGATCAGTGTGTTGATTTGAGCATTGACAGTGTCTCTGGTAATTGGAGCAGATTAATGTGTTTATTTTAGCTCTAACTGTATTTCTCATCATTGGAGCAGATAAGTGTGTTGATTTGAACTCTGACTGTAGTTCTGGTAATTAGTGCTGAATAGTGTGTTGATTTGTGCTCTGACTGTGTCTCTGATCATTGTAGCAGATTAGTGTGCTGATTTGAGGTTTGACTGTATTTCTGGTCATTGGGGCAAATCCGTGTGTTGATTTGCACTGTGAGTGTGTCTCTGATCATTGGAGCAGATTAATTTGTTGATTTGAGCTTTGACTCTATTTCTGGTCATTGGAGCAGATTAATGTGTTGATTTGAGCTCTGACTGTGTCCTTGGTCATTGAAGCAGATTAGTGTGTTGATTTGACGTCTGACTGTATTTCTGATCATTGGAGTAGATTAGTGTGTTGATTTGAGCTCTGACTGTTTCTCTGATCATTGGAGCAGATTAGTGTGTTGATTTGATCTCTGACTGTATTTCTGGTCATTGGAGCAGATTAGTGTGTTGATTTGAGATCTGACTGTGTCCTTGGTCATTGGAGCAGATTAGTGTGTTGATTTGAGATCTGACTGTATTTCTGATCATTGGAGTAGATTAGAGTGTTGATTTGAGCTCTGACTGTGTCTCTGGTCATTGGAGCATATTCGTGTGTGGCCTAAGCTCTGACTGCTTGTGTCAGTGAGTGATGAAGCAATTTATAGTGTGTAGCCCTTATCTCTGACTGCTTGTGTCACTGGTCATTGAAGCAGATTAGTGTGTATCCCTGAGCTCTGAGTGTTTGTGTCACTGGTTCGCTGGAGCTGTCTAGTGTGTAGCCGTGTATTCTTTTACCATCGTGAAAGCTGCTGCAATTCTGTGCAGGCCAATGATGTTGCAGACAGGTGTCATTTGCCAGCAGCTGTTGTTAATAGCCATATTGAACCAATTTAATGAGATTCTGTTCTTCCCCGATTTCACCTTAAAATTTAAAATGATATTTGCCACCATTATTACGTATTCTGTGCTTGTGTATTCTCAGGTCTAACTCCCACTGAATTCCAAACTAAGGGGTGGAATATTTGGCCATGCTTGCTGTTCTACCATTCAATAAATTCATGTCAGATTCAGATCTTTTACATCAGCACCACTTTTCCAGATTAAACCCTACTCTATGTTTCCCTCAGATATAATACATTGCATTTTTTTATCTATCTTAATTACGTCCTTTTTAATCTACTCTCCTTTTCTAACGATCTTTGAAGAATATTGTTGATCTTTTTTTTATGTGTCCCTGTCATTTTGAGCTGTCTTTTTCATATGTCCTTTTAGGTTGTTTTATGTGAATGTAGTCGCCACTCATTACAATCAACCTGTATTGTTACAATGATTTATAATTTACAACAAATCATAAAATCTCTGCTGCTAACCAGGAGCAGCACAGGAAGGGTTTGTTCCCTTGTGAAGATACCACTAATATTCACATATGTCCATGGCAATTACTTCCTACTTTACTTGGTTGTGGTTCACTCTTTACTGATTTTGTCAGTGTGTTCTGATATATAAGTAGCTACTATATCAGATGTTAATCTGTTTGCTACTTTCTACTATTACTATTGCAGTATCTCCTTGCAGCAAAGACTCTATAAATGAATCAGGGTCAGAATCAGATTAAGAATCACTGGCATACGTCATGAAACTTGTTGTTTTGTGGCAGCAGTACAGAGCAATATATATAATAATATAAAACTATAAATTTCAATAAGAGTATATACAAATAAGTACATAAGTGGTTTCTGTTAGTCAGGGTCAACTATAGATGTTGCTTCCTAGCTGTCTAGATATGCGAACCTGGGCAGTACAATATGGAGAGCAAGCTGTTGCCCTGTAGCAAGCTCTCCCTTTCCATGCTTCTGATAAACCCAAAGGAACAGTGAGATTGATACGGTTATGTAAGTTATATATATGTATAAATAGTACAAAAAATAGTGAGGTCGTGTTCATTGGCTCATTGCCTATTCAGAAATCTGATGGTTGATGGCAAGGACCTGTTCCTAAGGCAATGAGTGTGTGTCTTCAGGCTCCTGTACCTCTTCCTTGATGGTAGTAGAGAGTGAAGGGCATGTCCTGGGTGAAGTATGTCTTTAACGATGGCTGCAGCCTCTTAGAGGCATCGCCTTTTGAAGAGTTCCTTGATGCTGAGCAGGCTAGTGCCCATGATGGAACTCGCCTAGTTTGGAACTTGCTGCAGTCTTTTCTGATCTTGTGAAGTGGTCCCTTCATACCAGATGGTGACGCAACTAGTTAGAATGCTCTTCGTGGAACAGCTGTGGAGCTTCTGGTGACTCTAGCAAAGTACAACTGATCTGCAAATCATCCAAAGTACAGAACCCTGCCATTCAAACAAACTAGTCCATGTATTTGAACCTCCTCTAGTACCCTTCATGTAATAGGTACATTTAATGTCAGAGAAATGTGTACAATACACATCATGCAATTCTTTTTCTTTGCAAACATCTGTGAAAATAGAGGAATGCCCCAAAGGATGAATGACAGTTAAATGTTGGAACCCCAAACCTCCCCAGTTCCCCCCTCCTACACACAGGCAGCAGCAAAGCAAAAAAGCATTGGTGTCCTTCACCAAGCATGAAAGAGTGCAGCAAAGCATCATCAATAAAGACACAGACTTGCAGTACCCCAAAGACTACTCATTCACCCAGTATTTGACATACCACAGGCTCTCTCTCCCCCCTAATAAGGGAAAAAGATGTGTCAGATTTCTCAATGGGAGAGCATTTTGGAGATAGTGATCATTGTTCTATTTCCTTTACAATAGCATTGGAAAGAGATAGGAACAGACTAATAAAAAAAAAACATTTAATTGAAGTAAGGGGAATTATGAGGCTATCAGGCAGGAAATTGGTGGCTTAAATTGGAAACATGTTCTCAGGGAAAAGTATGGAAGAGGTGTGGTAAATATTCAGGGGATATTTGTGTAGAGTTCTGTATAGGTACGTTCCAATGAGACAGGGAAGTTATGGTAGGGTAGAGGAACAGTGGTGTACAAAGGCTGTAATAAATCTAGTCAAGAAGAAAAGAAAAGCTAACAAAAGGTTCAGAGAGATAATGTTAGAGATCTAGAAGATTATAAGGCTACTAGGAAGGAGCTTAAGAGGGAAATTAGGAGAGGCAGAAGGGACCATGAGAAGGCCTTGGCAGGCAGAATTAAGGAAAACCACAAGGCATTCTACAAGTATGTGAAGAGCAAGAGGATAAGATGTGAAAGAATAGGACCTATCCAGTGTGACAGTGGGAAAGTGTATGGAACCAGAGGAAATAGCAGAGGTACTTAATGAATACCTTACTTCAGTATTCACTATGGAAAAGTATGGAAGAAATGTGGCAAATATTCAGGGGATGTTTGTGTAGATTTCTGTGGTGATGAGATTTGTGCAGAGATTGTAATAATGACTGAAAAGCTTGAGCATGTAGATATTAAGAAAGAAGATGTGCTGGAGCTTTTGGAAAGCATGAAATTGGATAAGTCACCGGGACCGGATGAAATGTACCCCAGGCTACTGTGGGAGGTGAGGGAGGAGATTGCTGAGCCTCTGGCGATGATCTTTGCATCATCAATGGGGACAGAGGAAGTTTGCGTATGTTGTTCCTTTATTCAAGAAAGGGAGTAGAGATAGCCCAGGAAATTATGACCAGTGAGTCTTACCTCAGTGGTTGGTAAGTTGATGGAGAGGATCTTGAGAGGCAGGATTTATGAACATTTGGAAAGGTATAATATGACTAGGAATAGTCAGCATGGTTTTGTCAAGGGCAGGTTGTGTCTTACGAGCCTGATTGAATTTTTTGAAGATGCGACTAAACACATTGATGAAGAAAGAGCAGTAGATGTAGTGTATATGGATTTCAGCAAGGCATTTGATGAGGTACGCCATGCAAGGCTTATTAAGAAAGTAAGGAGGCATGGGATCCAAGGGGACATTGCTTTGTGGATCCAGAACTGGCTTTCCACAGAAGGCAAAGAGTGGTTGTAAACGGGTCATATTCTGCATGGTGGTCGGTCATCAGTGAAGTGCCTCAAGGATCTGTTCTGGGACCCTTACTCTTCGTGATTTTTATAAATGACCTGGATGAGGAAGTGGAGGGATAGGTTATTAAGTTTGTTGATGACACAAAGGTTGGAGGTGTTGTGGATAGTGTGGAGGGCTGTCAGAGGTTAAAGCAGGACATTGATAGGATGCAAAATATGCTGAGAAGTGGCAGATGGAGTTCAACCCAGATAAGTGTGAATTGGTTCATTTTGGTAGGTCAAATGTGATGGCAGAATATAGTATTAATGTAAGACTCTCAGCAGTGTGGAGGATCAGAGGGATCTTGGGGTCCGAATCCATAGGACAGTCAAAGCAGCTGTGCAAGTTGACTCTGTGGTTAAGAAGGCATATGCTGTATTGGCCTTCATCAACTGTGGAATTGAAGTTAGGAGCCGAGATGTAATGTTGCAGCTATATAGGACCCTGGTCAGACCCCACTTGGAGTACTGTGCTCAGTTCAGGTCGCCTCACTACAGGAAGGATGTGGAAAAGGGTGCCGAGGAGATTTACAAGGACGTTGCCTGGATTGGGTAGCATGCCTTATGAGAATAGGTTGAGTGAACTCAGCCTTTCCTCCTTGGAGCAACAGAGGATGAGAGGTGACCTGATAGAGGTGTATAAGATGATGAGAGGCATTGATCGTGTGGATAGTCAGAGGCTTTTTCCCAGGACTGAAATCGTTACCACAAAAGGACACAGGTTTAAGGAGCTGGGGAGTAGGTATAGAGGAGATCTCAGGGGTAAGTTTTTTACTCAGAAAGTGGTGAGTACATGGAACGGGCTGCCGGCAACTGTGGTGGAGACGGATATGATAAGGTTTTTTTATGAAACTTTCGGATAGGTAAATGGAGCTTAGAAAAATAGAGGGCTATAGGTAAGCTTAGTAATTTCTAAGGTAGGGACAACTTTGTGGGCTGAAGGGCCTATATTGTGCTGTAGGTTTTCTATGTTCTACATAGTTGACAGGAACGGCAGTTGTGTCTTGAAGTATTACTACAGGGTTGCACAGTGGTTATGGCAGGTCGAGCTGCATCCTTGGTGGCATGGATTTGATTCTGGTGCATTCTGTGTGGAGTTTGTACGTTCTGCTTGGAATTAGGTGGTGTTTTGCTTTCCTCCTCCAATCTATACACTTCCTCACTGGTTGGTTCACTGGCTCTAGCATATGATACTTCTGTGGTGAGTAGTAGTAAAATCAGCTGACGGACTTTTAATAGACAAAAATATAAAGGGGGAAATGTGGGGGAAAGTTATTAATGAAATTGCCCTGAGATTTTTTTGAATTTTATGTTGTGAAAATGCAAGTTCATTTCTTTCTAGAATGTTTAGCAGATAATTCTGATATCTATCATATTGTACAGGATAATACTAAACTGGTGCTGATATCAAATATACATTGAAACAGATAAATTATTATAAGGCTCGTAGAATTTGTGGTACTACACTTACATAAATAGATTTATTCCAGCTATTGCTTAAAATGGGCATGGAGCTAAATCAACAGGTTGCTCATTTAAAAACTCTGGTCAATACTGGAAAGACATTCATCATTAAGAAGTCTAGCATGAGAGAGGTTAGTCTGAGCACAGTCAGATCAATGGCAGCCTTCAATTTCTGTCAAAACCAATGTATAAAGTCTGCATCATGATGGTTAGGAAATTCTTAGACAAGCAATCTCTCTGTGTCTAGACACAGAGATTATAATACATGCATATGATTTTCTACCCATTTCTCAGAAAGTAAAATTAAGATTTTTTTTGGGTACTCATTGGTTATTGAGAAATTCCAATGTGCATTTGAGACCAGTCTGCTATGAATGTGGACATGATCCTTTCTCTTTTAGCTGTTGCTGCATAGCTCACACACAGATGTTGCACAGAAGCACAAGGCACACGAGATAAAAGTGCAAAGAAAATCAAAGATCTGTCTATAGCAATGCTGGTTGACATAAGCAAATTACAATGTGGTCACACAATTTTAAAATCAATAGATGAGTCATATGGTATATGAATAAAAGAATGGGAAGTCTTTTATAGATATTTTTGCAAAACTAATCTTCTTGGATGTACAACAGTTTTTGTTCTTGTCTACATTGGAATAAAAAATATTATTAATCTAATTTGTTTCATCTATACACAAAAGAGCATACAAGTGCTTGATATTTAATTATTTGTCACTTCCTTGAGTTTCTTTTGGATTATAACAGCACCATTATTTGGTAATAGATCTGGGAGTCATTAACCATTCTCACATACTAATTATATGCACTCAGTGGCCACTTTATTAGGTACACCTGTACATCTGCTGGTTAATGCAAATATTTAATCAGCCAATCATGTGACAGCAGCTCAGTGCACAAAAACATGCAGACATGCTCATGAGGTTCAGTTGTTTTTCAGATCAAACATCAGATTAGGGAGGAAATATGACCTAGGTGACTTTGACCATGGAATGATTGTTGGTGCCAAACTGGGTGGTTTGAGTATCTCAGAAACTGCTTTTTCTTTCTTCCATGGCCTTCTGTCTCTTTCACCAATCAACTTCCCAGCTCTTTACTTCACACCCCTTCCCCCCCCCCAGGTTTCACCTATCACCTGGTGGTTCTCCCTCCCCCCCCCACCTTTTAAATCTTTTCTTTCTTTTTCAATCTTTTTATTAAATTTCATATATAAAAAAAAAACAACACATAATAATGAATAGATTACAGATTCAATAAACTTGAGATTACATTAGTAATAGGATAATAATATCCTATTAAAACATCCATCAACAAAAGGTACATAAATCAATCAAGTCTATATAAATATATATGAAAAAAAAACAAAAATAATCATCGAAAAAAGAAAAAAAAATTAAAATTATATATGAGAAAAAATATATATTGAAAAAAAATACTAAAACTAAAACTAACATGGGCAATAATAGCACTTTATAAATATATAAAGGTGTCAAGAAAAGAACTCCGGAACTCCATACCTGAACAAGTATAAGTAGAGAAAAGGATCTGAAACAGACCAAATTAATTCATATGAAAGTGTCGAATAAATGGTCCCCAGGTTTCTTCAAATTTAATTGAAGAATCAAAGATAGTGCTTCTGATTTTTTCCAAACTCAGATAAGAAATAGTTTGGGAGAACCACTGAAATGTAGTAGAAGGATTTACTTCTTTCCAGTTTTGTAATATAGACCTTCTGGCAATTAATGTTACAAAGGCAATCATTCATCTGATTGAAGGGGAAAGCTGATTGCCATCTTCATTTGGTATACCGAAAATTGCAGTAATAAAATGGGGTTGTAAATCGATATTCCATACTGAGGAAATGACATCAAAAATGTCCTTCCAATAGTTATGTAAAGTGGGACATGTCCAAAACATGTGAGTCAATGAAGCCACTTCTAAGTGACATCTGTCACATTGAGGATTAATATGCGAATAAAATCGGGCAAGCTTATCTTTAGACATATAAGCTCTATGTACAATTTTAAATTGTATTAAAGCATGTTTAGCACAAATAGAGGAGGAATTAACCATTTGTAAAATTTTTTCCCATTTATCTGTTGATATATTACATCGAAGTTCTTTTTCCCATTCTTGTCTAATTCTATCCGATATTTCTGGCTGTATCTTCATAATCATGTTATAAATAAAAGCTACTAATCCCTTCTGACAAGGATTAAAAGTAAAAATCAAATCTGAAAAATCCGATGGAGTTGAGTTAGGAAAAGATGGAAGAATTTTATGTAAGAAATTTCTAATTTGTAAGTATCTAAAAAAATTAGATTTAGGTAATTCAAATTTGTTGGATAGTTGATCAAAAGACATCAAAGTACCTTCAAAAAAAAGATCACGAAAACATTTTATACCTTTCCTTTTCCATATACTAAAAGCTTGATCTGTCAATGAAGGTTTAAAAAAAAATTACATAAAATAGGGCTGTCCAGAGCAAAGTTTTTCAGATTAAAGAATTTGCGAAATTGAAACCAAATTCGTAGTGTATGTTTAACAACAGGGTTAGATATCTGTTTATTGAATTTGGCTAAATCAATAGGAAGAAAAGAACCAAGAACGGAAAATATAGAATATCCCTTAACCTCACTACATTCCAAATTTACCCACTGTGGGCACACAGGTGAATCCAAATCTAGTTTCCAGTACATCAGGTTACGAATATTATTCGCCCAATAATAAAATCTAAAGTTAGGTAAAGCTAGACCACCATCTTTTTTAGACTTTTGTAATTGCCTTTTGCTTAACCTAGGATTTTTATTTTGCCACACAAATGAGGAAATTTTTGAATCAATATTATCAAAAAAAGATTTAGGAATAAAAATTGGTAAAGCTTGGAATAAATATAAAAATTTCGGTAAAATCATCATTTTAATAGCATTAATCTGACCAACTAATGATAAAAATAAGGGAGACCATCTAGTAGTAAGTTGCTGAATTTGATGAAGCATAGGTAAAAAATTCAGTCCAAATAAATCTTTATATTTCTTGGTGATTTTTATACCTAAATAGATAAAGTTATCAGTAACAACTTTAAATGGCATCCTATCACTCAATAAAGTTTGCGCATTTAAAGGGAATAACTCACTCTTATCTAAGTTTAACTTATAACCAGAAAAGCTACCAAATTGAGCCAACAAGGATAAAATAGCAGGAATAGACCTACTAGGATTAGAAATATATAACAACAAATCATCAGCATAAAGCGATAATTTGTATAACTTCTCATTACGGGTAATACCAAAAATATTAGGAGACTCACGAATAGCAATAGCTAAAGGTTCTAATGCAATATTAAATAATAAAGGACTTAAAGGACAACCTTGTCTCGTACCACGAGATAATTGAAAAAAAGAGGATCTATAATTATTTGTAAGAACAGAAGCAACAGGTTTATAATATATTAATTTAATCCATGATATAAAATTAGGACTAAAATTAAAGTTTCTCAATGCATTAAATAAATATGTCCATTCAACTCTATCAAAGGCTTTTTCAGCATCTAATGAGATAACACATTCTGGGGTTGTAGGTGATGAAGTATAAATTATGTTAATCAATTTTCTAATATTAAAAAAGGAATACCGATTCCTAATAAAACCAGTTTGATCTTCTGAAATAATCTGTGGTAATACCTTTTCTAATCTAATGGCTAAAATTTTTGTAAGAATCTTAGAGTCTACATTTAATAATGATATAGGGCGATAAGATGCACATAAAGTAGGATCTTTATCTTTTTTAAGAATTAGAGAGATAGTAGCTTCATAAAACGATTGAGGTAGTCTCTTCTTAACAAACGCATCATTAAAGATTTCACATAGCCAAGGAGAAAGCAATAAAGAAAAAGTTTTAAAAAATTCTACAATAAAACCATCAGGACCAGGAGCTTTCCCTGAATTCATTGATGAGATAGCCTCTCTTATTTCATCCATAGAAATAGGAGCATCAAGCAAGCTACAATCTTCATCTATCAGTTTAGGAATATTCAAGTTATTAAAAAAATTATCCATCGTAAACCGGTCACCGTCAAATTCTGATTGATATAAAGATTTATAAAAATCTTGAAAAGTGTTATTGATTTCTTTATAATCAGTAGTTAAATTACCGTCTTGTTTACGAATTTTAATAATTTGTCGCTTAGTCGAAATAGCTTTTAATTGATTAGCTAACAATTTACCAGTTCGATCACTATGAATATAAAATTGAGCCCTAGTCTTAATTAATTGATTCTCAATTGAAGAAGATAATAATAAACTATGTTCCATTTGAAGCTCAACTCTCTTCTTATAAAGTTCTTTGGTAGGAGTAACGGAATAAATCTTATCAATTTCTTTAATTTTATCCACCAATAAAGCTATATCTGAATATCTTTGTTTTCTTTTACCAGCGGAATATGAAATAATTTGTCCACGAATAAAAGCCTTGAAAGAGTCCCAAAGTATTCCTTTATCAATCTCTTCATTATAGTTTGTTGAAAAAAATAAGTCAATTTGTTGTTTTATGAAGGTAATAAATTCTGGATCTTGAAGTAAAGTAGCATTAAGTCTCCAAGATCTAGTATTGATAGAAGAGTCCGGAATCTTGATAGATAACTTCAAAGGCGCATGATCCGAAATAGCAATAGAATCGTATTTACAATCAATAACATCTGTTAATAAACGATGATCAATAAGAAAATAATCAATTCTAGAATAACTATGATATACATGTGAAAAAAATGAAAATTCTTTATCTTTAGGGTTCAAAAACCGCCATATTTCAGTAATTCCAGAATCAACCATAAAAGAATTAATAAGTAAAGCTGATCTATTCGGAAGAGTTCGAATAGGTTTAGATCTATCCATCGAAGGATTCAAACAACAATTAAAGTCTCCACCCATAATCAACATATATTCATTCAAATTAGGAAGAGAAGTAAATAAACGTTTAAAAAATTCAGGACAATCAAAGTTTGGAGCATAAATATTAACTAAAACAACTTTCCGATTAAAAAGTGAACCAGTTATCAACAAAAATCTACCCTGTGGATCAGAAATAATTTCATAATGTGTAAACGAAATTGAGGCGTCTATAAAAATAGACACACCCCTAATTTTAGCGGTACAATTTGAGTGAAATTGTTGACCTTTCCAGAACCTAAAAAAACGTTGATTATCCTCCCTCCTAATATGGGTCTCCTGTGCAAAAATAATATTAGCGTTCAATCTATGGAATACTTTAAATATTTTTTTACGTTTAATCGGATGATTTAAACCATTAGTATTCCACGAGATAAAGTTAATAGATTTATCCATCATACCAATATTAATTGTGTGTATCATAAAAGGTTAAAAAGACACATAACCCACAATTTAGGAAGAAGGAAAATTGATTCAGGAGCAACCGGAGATCCTGACACCTCAACAATATTAACAATTTAAAGTCAGCCCATAAACTAAAAGCAAAAAAATAAAAAGCAAAAGCATGAAAAAAGATCCCTCCCCCCTCCCCCCACCCTTTGAAAGAAAGCCAAGCGGCAGGCGCATAAACTAATACTAATATTACCCCCATTTCAAGATGGCAGCTCCATAAGAAAATTTTTTAAGAAAAAACTATATAACACCCTAATTAAAATATAGAGTTGCAAAAAAAAAAATATATATATATATACCTACATATATATATATATATACATACACATACCCACACATATCAGACAAATCAAAAAAAAAACTAAAATAGTAAAACCAGAAAAATCATTAATAAAAAAAAATGAACATTAAAGTTTAAAAATGTAATACACCTTTAAAAAAGAAATTCCATATTCAGATACAAAGATGACGTTTCACAAGCCAAGACTTATGGGAAGAAGAAACGACATTTTGAGAAAGCCATATTACAAAATATGAATATAAATTCAGCAATCTAATAAGAAAATTTAGTAAAAAAAAGTTATCAAAATAGAATTTTTTTAAAAAAAAGATTTAATAGACACTACAACATATATAAAAAAAACTAAAAAAAAAGAATTCAAAACCTTTGTTCCATTTCTAAATACAGGCAAGCAAATAAACGCTTATAAAAAGTAAAGACTTATGGGAAGAAGAAACGACATTTTGAAAAAATAATTCATTCTTACAAAATACAAACGTGTATAAAAAAGGATATTATAAAAATTAAAACAGCATCTATAAGCAATAATAATAGTAGTAAAAAAAAAGAGACCCAGACCCATAGTTCAAAATAAAAAGTTATAACCCAACTTCCAGGGTTAAAACTTAAAATGAAATGACATCCTCTCTCCAAAAAAAAAAATCTTCAATGTAACTCATAGTTCAAGTTGCACTAGAGGATCGATATTCTTCAACAAATTTCTTCGCTTCTTCAGGAGTGTTAAAAAAGTGTAGACTGTTGTCGGGCAGCACCATTCTAAGCTTCGCTGGATACATTAAAGCTTGTTTAAATCCAATCGAATGAATCTCTGCCATCACTGGTTTAAAAGCGATCCTGGCTTTCATTACTTCATAAGAATAATCCTCAACAATTCGAAATGAGTAATTTTTGTAGGAGATCATACCTTTTTTACGAGCTAATCGAATTAGAAGCTCTTTCTCACGAGGATAATGAAGGCGAACAATCACCGCTCGTGGTTTATCAGGCACAGACGAAAGCCTCGCAACTCTATGAGCGCGGTCGATAACAGGTTCATTTTTCAAACCTTCACCACCGAAAATTTCCCACAGTAATTTAGAGAAAAATTCAGTTAAATCACCGGACTCAACTTTTTCGGGAATTCCGATGATGCGCAAATTCTGTCTGCGAGAACGATTTTCAAGATCAGTAATTTTAAACTTATACTGATCTAAAGTTTTAGCAGTCGACTCTATCTTCTTCTCTAACACTTCAATTGTACGTGCTTTTTCACAAATTGATTGTTTAAGAGTCGTGATCTTATTTCCAAGCTGCTGAACCACTAACGCCTGCGACTGAAACTTAGTTTCAAGCGATTTAACAACTCCTTCAAGATCGGATATTTTCGAAGTAATCCTCCTTTCCAAATTTAACAGTTTACTGTCCAATTTACCTTCTAGTCTGCCTTCCAGACCCGCAAATTTAGCATCCAGTTTATTGTCCAATTTACCTTCCAGACCCGCAAATTTAACATCCAGTTTAATGTCCAAAAGACCAGAAATTGCGTCGATGGATACAGGATCCTTAGCCGATTTCTTACTTGTAGCCATTTTAGGTTTGACAAGATTAGATCAACTATTATTTTAGGAAAAAAGGGTCAATCAAAGGTAGCAACTCATATGATTAAGTTCGTAAAGATCTAATTAAAGGGTGATTATAGTTAAAAAAATAAAGAGCGCCTAAAAGGCAGATGCTTACGTCGCCATCTTGAAACTCCACCCCCTAAATCTACTCCTCAATTTTTATTTCTTCAGTCTTGCCAAAGGGTTTCAGACCGAAACATCGACTGTCCTGTTTTTTTCCACAGAGGCTGCCTGACCTGCTGAGCTCCTCCAGCATTTTGTGTGTGCCGCTCAGATTTCCAGCATCTGCAGGTTTTCTCTAGTTTCTATGGTCATGCACTTGTTTAGAAGGAATAAGGGTATGGACTATTTTCGAAATGGGGAGAAAATTCAGAAATCAAAAGTGCAAAGGGTTTGGGAATTCTTGTACAGGATTACCTAAAGGTTTAAATATATTTGAATTTCTAGTGATCGTGACAAATCGTAAGGGTTGCATCACCAATACCTGAGGTACAGTGGAGTCCCCACTGACAAATCAAGACAAACGGACATTGCTGACAACCTCTCATTATCTCAATGCGCCTTCATGCAGCAAGCAATTTGCAAACCATTAACACAAAGATAGCGGAATGATTATGATCTAATAATGTGTGATCGTGGTCAAGACGCCAAAGAGAGTCTTCAAAATGGTGCCCTGATATCTTTCATATCCATCTGAGAACGTCAGCATATAATGTTTCATCCAAAAGACAATTTCTCTATTACTGTATCAGCTGAGATCCTCATACTCATGGCTCTGGATTGCAGCTTGAACAGACGAGCTTCTGAATTGGTAAAGAGTCTTGCTAACTGAGTAGTAAATCTCCTAAATTGTAAGATATTTAACTACATCATTTTCCGTCTGGAGATTCTATCTAAACTAAAGATTTATTCTAATACAAAGCAAATAACTTTTAAGTGGTTGGTCATGCTTGAAATTCTCAGTTTAAGCTGTCTAAACTGAAAAAAAAACTTTCTGGAAAACTGCTTTTTCACTGATAACACTCTTCACATGCAGTAAATGTCAAGCATGCAGAATTTACATTTTCATTCTTTCAGGATGCTGCGCCTGGTTTTAAAATGCATACATAGACTGCTGAGCAATTCCATTACTCTGTGGGATGTGCTGGTCAGTGGCATAATGGGGTGGAAAGAAGGCTGGAAAAATAAAAGCATTGGGCGGTCGGTATTGGACAAAACACAGAAGTTCATGATCATATGAAGTGAAATCAAAATTCTGTTACAGAAATAATTACAGTAAAGCCCAAAATGCTCTTTAATTGTTATTATTCCTGAGTTTGATCTAATTTTCTTCATAGGGACTAGAATTCAAGATTGTCTTTTTTTTTAAACAACTAATCCACCTGATTTTGTTGAAAAGTAAAAAAACACCCTGCACTGAAGTAATTTTTTTTTAATAACAAGAAGTTCAAGGTTTAGCTCTGCTCATTTGTCAACTGTGATATTTCTAATATATGTTCCGACCTTTGCATCCACCAAATTGCCACAAAGTACAAGCAGAAAATGCAGGAAATACTCATCAGGCCAGACAGCATAGATAGATAGATAGATACTTCACTGATCCCAAAGGAAATCACTGAGTCACAGTAGCATTACAAGCGCACAGATATACAAACATTAGAAGAGGAGAAAGAATAAAAAAAAGTTACCTTAAAAATAAGATGTACAAGATTTACAAGTCAAAGATTACAAGACTTACAAGATTTCCAAGCGCACACCAATAAGATGATAGTGCAAGAATTACCATAATATTATACAGTAATGGGTGCACATTTACACCATCTGTGGAAAGAAAAAAGAAGTTAACTTTCCATGTTGAAGACTTGTTCATAAACTAAGAAAGAAGAGGTTTAAGTTTAGAAAGGGTTGGGGAGAGATTCAACGTTCATACAGTTTATGTTGCTATATATTACATTGAAACTCATTTACTTGTAGGGATTTACAGGATAAAATCAATGCAATGGAATTTATGAAAAACTATAGATAAACAGACAAAACTGACAAACAACCAATGTGTAAAAGAAAAACTGTGCTAAAAGTATATCAAGAAGAAAGGGAAAATTTCTCCTTTACATCTGTCCTCTACATGGAAAGACGAATGACACCGTGAAGATACATTGCAGAGGTCACTGGTTGATGAATTCATGGAAGCAGTTAGAAAGAGAAATAAATGGAGTAAAAGAGAAGGGATGATGGTGCTGGAGAGTGCTAATGAAGACAAAATAATTTGCAAAGTTCTAGGTTAAGGCTGAAAAGATACTTCTGCTCCCCTTTCCAGCAATGTTGCCTGACCCAAAAGACCATAAGATATAGAAGCAGAACTAGGCCATCTGGCCCTTAAGTCTGCTCTGCCATTCAATAATGGCTGATCCTTTTTTTCCTCCTCAACCCCAGTTCCTGGTCTTCCCCTTGTAACCTTTCATGCCATATCCAATCAAGCACCTAGCAATCTCTGCCTTAAATACACCCAATGACCTGACCTCCATAGCTGCATGTGGCAAAAAAATCCACCAATTCACCAGCCTTTGGCTGAAGAAATGTCTCTGCATCTCTGTTTTGAATGGACGCCCCTCTATCCTAAGGCTGTGCCCTCTTGTCCTAGACTCTCCCACCATGGGAAATATCCTTTCCACATGTACTCTGTCTAGGCCTTTCAATATTCGAAAGGTTTCAATGAGATTCCTCCCTCCCCCATCCTTCTGTATTCCAGGGAATACAGACCCAGAGCCATCAAACGTTCCTCGTATGATAACCCTTTCATTCCTGGAATCATCCTTGTGAACCTCCTCTGGACCTTCTCCATTGTCAGCATATCTTTTCTAAGATGAGGGGCCCAAAACTGTGCACAATACTCAAGGTGAGGCCTCACCAATGCCTTATAAAGCCTCAGCATCACATCCTTGCTTTTGTATTCTAGACCTCTTGAAATGAATGCTAACATGGCATTTGACTTCCTCACCACCGACTCAACCTGCAGGTTAACGTTCAGGGTGTTCTGTACAGGGACTCCCAAATCCCTCTGCATCTTAGGTTCCTGGATTTTCTCCCCATTGCGAAAATAGTCTGCACATTTATTTCTACTACCAAAGTGCATGAACATGCATTTACCAACATTGTATTTCATTTGCCACTTTCTTGCCCATTCTGCCAATCTGTCTAAGTCCTTCTGCATCCTGTTTCTCTCAACACTACCTGCCCCTCCCACCAATCTTTGCAACAAAGCCATCTATTCCATTAGTATTTTCAAGGAGTATTTCCAACATTTTGTTTTTATTTCAGATATCTAGCCTGAAGTTTTGTTTGAGAAGTCCTTCACAAACCTTTTCAAATAAATTGTGTGAATGCAATTAATTTAGTGGGAATGAATTGTGCTTGCGGTCAGACTTTTGAGTAGTTACCAGTAAGATCTGTTTCATTGTTTTTCCCATTGAAGAAACCAACACATCCAGAAAAATGAAGAAAAAAATTGCTGCTTTACACATTCATGAGAGTAAGGCCCAGACCTTGACCTTCTCCGTCATTATCATGTCATCTTTAGGTCTGATTTATCTTTTGTTAAAGCCAAATGCAGTAACTGGGTAATCGAGCACCTTGTATTCAGCCACGATCAAGGCAAAAGAATTTAGAGCACCACTGATTTGAATATGACATGATGTGCCGATAACATCAAGGGTAAATCATGGCATTCCGTGACTTAATTGGACTTGCCCTCTAAGTATTGGCTTGCTATGATTTTCAGGCTACTGGCAGCAATTGTTAAATTGCACTTCAGATAACACAGTTTAACAACAGTGTTGCCTAAACAGACATTAATACTATTCCTGACATTTTAAAATTCATACTGTGTTTATGATTTTTAGAAAACAGAGTCTAATATTTCTGTGCTTACACTTGGTAAAGTGCATTCACATTTTCCCTGTGCCTTCAGCATCTAGATCATAAATTTATCATAGTATATATTCATAGTCATTTTACCTTGTGCCATTAAAATTTAGAATCTCATTTTCATTTATTTCCTATTTTATAACTGTCGCTATTAATAAATTATGCTAGAATAATTGCAGTTGGTTTAAAATGTTCAAACACCATTTAAAATAACTGGAGCTCCATTAAGATTGCACTATTGTCAAAGATAATTAATGGTCACATACTATTAATCACAGCAGTTGTACACACAGGATAAATAAATGGGAGAATTTTGGTTAAATAATATTTCTCAGATAATGGGAATAATAATATTCAGAAGCTTGGTAGAGAAAAAGATGGAAATATTTTGAGGTGAATTATTTCAATCACTTCCATCTTTAATAATTGACGATTAGCTATTTTGATAGTGGGTCATAATGGGTGTATTAAATTTAAAGCATATAATATGATGTGACAGTAATTAACCTAGATCTATAATTCAATTCCTTACTGAGTGATAAATCTGTAAGCTACACCAGACTGCAAAATGAGTTCTGATCTGTTTTCAGGTGTCTAACCAATTTTGCCCTTGGCCAAAATAAAGACAAAGGCTAGTTCATAATTAACCATTTACAATGCCTAGGGCCAATTACATATCTAGTCATATGGCTCATCAGAGGTATGTACTGGTGGTCAACTAACCTCACTAGCTGTGAGGTCTACACGAGTTCTTAGGATAAAAAAAGCAGCAATTTTGAGTACTCCAAGTCTCTTGAATCTGAAAGTCATTCTAGTCATTTGAATCCTATTCCACCATGGGAGGAAATAAAAATCCTTTATCCTTCCTTCAACATGCAATGCTCAGGGTGCCTTTATTGATGGCTGCTTAAAGAGCTAAAAAAAAAATCATCATCCTGAACCATTTGTCCAGTAGTCCTTTTGACCCAGGACTTTGGTCACCAGGATTACTGTGCCTGGATGACACTTGTTTTACCTGGAACAGTACGCTCGAGTTTCCATCTCAAGGGCCCTGCAGTCATGTAACAGCTGCTGAATTGTGACTCTTACTTTTTATTCTTCGAAGTGCATCACAAATTAGAGATTTACAAAACAGTGTGTGGATGGTTTTCCTCAGCATCTTAGACAATGATGTTTAATATCATTTGTTAGCTTTGCATGAATACCATTATACTGAATATATTCTGAACTTGGAAGTGAAAAAGATTAATACCATGTCATAAACACAAGAGATTCTGCAAATGCTGGAAATCTGGATTAACACACACAAAATGCAGGAGAAGCTCAGTAGGTCAGGCAGCATCTATGGAGAGGAATAAAGAGTTGACATTTCAGTAACTGAGACTCTTTATCAGGACCTTCAGCATTTTGTGTGTTTTAATACCATGTCAATCATTTTTTTAAATTCAAGCTACATTGGTTATTTATGGAAAATAGAATCCACTGTTTCCTGGCTTTATATTTTGAGCAGTGCTCTGGCATTTTCAATCAGTATGTTCAGTATCTAGGTCAGAAATGTATCACAGCATGTATTCAAACATCCTGAGATGAATTTGTTAATTCTGAACTATCCAGGCTTTCTCTCAGCATCTAAATTCAATCTCCCTCAGAATCTTATGTTTCACATCTCATTCTTCAGAACTTTGGATGTCAGAGGCTTGCTTTACTTCTGCTCGCAGCACAACCTTTCAGACCAGGAATCAGACTAGTGAAATCCTTCAGCACCATCTGCAGATCAGGAATTCATCAGGTATGAAGACTAAATCTACATGCAGTATTCTGTCAACACACTCAAAATGCTGGAGGAACTCGGCAGACCAGGAAAAGAGTCCTGATGAACGATCTCGTCCCGAAACGTGGACTGCTTACTCTTTTCCATTGATGCCGCCTGGCCAGCTGAGCTCCCCCAGCATTTTGTGTGTATTGCTTATATTTCCAGCATCAGTCCTGACGAAGGGTCTCGGCCCAAAACGTCGACAGTGCTTCTCCCTATAGATGCTGCCTGGCCTGCTGTGTTCCACCAGCATTTTGTGTGTGTTGTTATCAGTATATTTTGTCTTGTTTATGCAGTATTCCAGGTGTGGTCTCCCTAAAGCAATGCACAGAAGAAACCCTCTAATCCTGGGGGCATCCTGGCAAACCTCTGCTGCACCCTCTCCAAAGCCCTCCACATCCGTCCCATAACAAAGTGAACCAAAAATGCATGTAATACTTCAATGGCAGCTAAACCAAAGGAGAAATGATCTCCTGACTCCTATATTCGCTGTCCCTAGTGATTCGCATGACATACATCTTCTTTACCACTCTACCTAATTATGTTGCCACCTACACTGAGGCATGGACTGGGACACTATACTCAAGAATGGGTTTGATTAGGTTCCACCTTTTGCATCTGTAAGGTTTCCAGTGACTTGAAGGCCTTGTTCTGTGGCCATCACATGAGATTTAGTAGTCTGAGCTTCTCGGAAGGTCCCAGCTCAGACCATCTCACTTATGTTGTCTTAGTCCTTTTCCACTACCTCCTAATGACTTAGATGTTCAGAAATGTTTAGAAACAATTTAAATACTTTCTCTACTATATTTAAAATCAGATACACTTAATATCTTTAAGAGGTGTTTAGATAGACACTTAAATTTGTAAGGTATAGAAGGATCTAGACCTAATGTAAGCAAGTGGGATTGGTGTAGTTGGGGAAAAAGTTTAGTGTGAACATGAAGGGCTGAAGAACCCAATGCAGTTTGATTTTGTGACTTCAAAACTCTATTCTTGTTTGATCACTTTATGGAACAAATTGACTGAGATTATTCTACCAGAGCCAGATGCTTCTTCAACTAGGTGCACCAAAGATGATGTGGTGGGTTTTTACAATCAGTGACCACTCTATTAGCTACGCATGTACACCTACTCGTTAATGCAAATATCGAATCAGCCGATTATGTGGGGGCAAGTCAATGCATAAAAACATGCAGATGTAGTCAAGAAGTTCAGTTATCACTTAGACCAAATATTAGAATGGGAAAGAAATGACAATTGTTGGTGTGGTTTGAGTATCTCAGAAGCAGCTGATCTCCTGGGATTTTCATGCACAACAGTCTCCAGATCAGTGTTTCCCAACCTTTTTTAGCTCAACACCCCCCTAAAGTACTTTCAGACTTGCCAATAAAGCACCTTCATACTTGCCAATGCCCCTTTTAAATACAATATACTTTCCAGCACCCCCATAGTGTAAAAACATGTCTACCATATACTAACATGAAAAAAATGATTCTGTTTAAAAATTTTATTTGTCATTAAACCTAGCTTACATAGTATCTGTGCACTGTACAGCAGCTTGAAATATCAATGTGATCCTTGAGCTTGATGGTTTTTAGCAAGAGTTGAACTATCTGGTTCTAGTTCTGCTAGCAAAAGCCTTAAGTTACCATGAGTAATGATGCCCAAGTGGATTCTGTTTTTTGTGAGTATATGAAGCCTCTTTTAACAAGGTAGGAGAATGAAAATAATATGCAATGAAGAGCAGTTTGTCTCTTCTCCGAAGACCAGGAAACTTGTGTGACAATGTAGCCATATACCAGAAAAGCCAAAATTTTTGAAAAGGATTTTGGCTTCTTCATCATTCTGAATTTCAATAATTTCTTCTTGCAATCTCTCTGCCTGTTCTTCCACATTGCAAAGAAATGGATTAATTACCCAAAGTGGAATTTCCAGATCATTCAAATCCTTGAATTGATCCTGAAAGACATTTTTCTGTGACTGCAGGTGTAAGCACTACTCTTGCAAATCACCATCTGTGAAAGAGAGTGTCATACTTCCCATGCAGGGAAACCGTGAGAGCATTCTTCTCCTAAAGTTTTGCTTATATATTTCCAATTTTCTGATATAAATGGACACTGCACTTTTTCCTGGATTCAGCTGACATGCCCACCCTGCAATTTCATATTTAAATGTTCATTTTGTCATTCTGATGGGCTTAGGTATGCCTCGTCTCCACATAGAAATTCAATCTGGCTTCATATGCTGCAGTCAACTTTGAGCAAAAATTCAATCACTGTGTCAAAAAGATCAAAGAAACACTTTAAGCAGTAGTCTCTCAACTACCAATGCACTTCAGTGTGAAGAAGCTTTCAAAGACTTCATCATTATCTTGGCATAACTGATGAAATATTCTGCTGTTTAATGGATGAACTTTATGTTTGTTGATAGCAGATACTACAAGAGTCATGCTTGAGAAAGGCTGCTAGCTGAGGTTTTGGGCTGTGAGATGTTGGCAATGAATTACACAATAGGTTTCAACCAGACTTGGAATTTCTTTTTCCATAAATTCCACTAAACCAGCATAGTGACCTGTCTTATGTAGTGCTCCATCTTTGAGTAACGACATTCTTGTTATTGAGGGAGTGCAGCGTAGGTTCACAAGGTTAATTCCCAGAATGGAGGGACTGTCATATGTTGAAAGATTGGAGCGACTGGGCTTGTATACACTGGAATTTAGAATTATGAGAGGGGATCTGATTGAAACATATAAGATTATTAAGAGATTGGACACACTGGAGGCAGGAAGCATGTTGCCGCTGATGGGTGAGTCCAGAATTAGAGGCCACAGTTTAAGAATAAGGGGTAGGCCATTTAGAACAGAGATGCAGAAAAACTTTTTCACCCAGAGAGTGGTGAATATGTGGAATGCTCTGCCCCAGAAGGCAGTGGAGGCCGTCTCTGGATGCTTTCAAGAGAGAGTTAGATAGAGTTCTTATAGATAGCGGGGGTCAAGAGATATGGGGAGAAGGCAGGAATGGGGTACTGATTGTGTATGATCAGCCATGATCACAGTGAATATTGTTAATAGACATCTTTTGCTGGATTATTCTAATATGACATTCCATTGAGGAGCAGTGATACGTACATAGAAATGTGATCTAAAATGTGTGTGTGTGTGTGTGTGTACTACCATTTACTATCCTGAGATTCATTTCCTTGTCAGCACTTACAGTAAATACATAGAAACGCAATAGAATCAATGAAAAACCACACACAAGACAGACAAAAAATGTGCAAAAGGTAACAAACTGTGCAAATGCAAAAAGAAAAAAAACCCAAAATAATACTAATAAATAAAAAAGCAATAAATATTGAGAACATGAGATGAAGAGTCCTTGAAAATGTCCACAGGTTGTGGAAAAGTACAATGTTGGGGTGAGTGGTTGAGTGAAATTATCCCCTTTAGTAAAAGAACCTGACGATTGAGGGGTAATAACAGCTCCTGAACCTGATGATGTGGTTTCTGACAGTTATGTATCTCTGTCCTGATGGCCACTGTGGGAAGAGTTCATGGTCTGAATGGTAGGGATCCTTCATAGTGGATGCTGCTTTCCCACAGCAGTGTTCTTTGTAGAAGTGCTCAAATAAATATTGAGAATGTGAGCTGACGAGTCCTTGAAAGTGAGTACACAGGTTGTGAGAACATTTCAGTAATGGGGCAAGTGAAGCTGAGTGACGTTATCCTCTCTGGTATAAGAGCCTGATGATTGTGCGGTAATAATTGTTCCTGAACCTGGTGGTGTGGGTCCTAAGGCTCTTTCACCTACTTCCTGATGGCAGCAGCAAGAAGAGAGCACGTCCTGGGTGATGAGGGTCACTGATGATGGATGCTGCTTTCCTGTGACAACACTCCATGTAGATATGCTCAATGGTGGGGAGGTTTTTACCCATCATGTACTGAGGCTATATCCACTACTTCTTGTAGGATTTCCCATTCAAGAGCATTGATGTTTCTATACCAAGGCGTGATGTAACCAGTTAATATACTCTCCATCACACATCTATAGAAGTTTATCAAAGTTTCAAATGTCATGCCAAATCTTTGACAGTTTCTAAGAATGCTGCTGTGCCCTCTTTGTAATGGTACTTACATGCTGGGTCCAGGACACCCCCTTATGTGCTGATTCATCAGCATTTTGATTTAGCTAACGACAGTGTTGTCATCAGCACGCTTAACTTTTGGATCTTACTGATTAGACTTAAGAAGATAATATTACTGAATGTAGAGTTGTAGTCTATGAAGATTATCCTGACGTGGACTTGTTGTCACAGTAGGCAAATTGGAGCAGATCCAAGTTGCTTCTCTGGCAGGAGTTGATATGTTTCATCACCAACCCTCAAAACTCTTCCTCACAGTGGATGTACGTGCTACTGGATGATAGTCACTGAGGCAGTTTACGATGTCCTGCACTTGTTTTAAGGATTCTGTCCGACAAAGTTACTGTTTCTCTTCACCAGTGGTACTTGAATTGTCAGATTAGAAGTAGAAGTAGTAATAAATTAGAGTTTTACTTATTATGTATACTATGTTATTTAGACAATGCAATTATGACCATCTTCAAGAGTGGAGTCAAATTTGTTTTTCTAAAAGAGAAGAGACCTTCTTCAGCTATTGGTTACAGAATCGCAGTGTGGAATCCATTCTTCAAAGCACAGCACCATAACAGCAGGAGAAATCCAGGGAGGAGCTACTAAAATACATCCTTTCTCCATCTCACTAGATTTTTTGATTCTCCTCAATTTAGGCTTTCTGTAGAAATTTATTTTCTATGTTGGCTTCATGATGGCATGAACAAATGGTTTTGTGATGAAGCAGCTTCAGTGGAGACCTGCACCAAGTAAAGCACTGTCATCGACCCAATACTTTTTCTCAGTCTTTTGCACTTAAATGGTGCCCCTCACCTCCAACAATATTACCACTGGCGTGGAACTAATTTACAGGATAAATAGGGAATTTTCTATCTATATATTGGTTCCACTGTAGAATCAAGCTCACTAAAGCATCAATAATTGAGCTGCAGTATGCAGACAATATTTGGCTATGCATGCATTCAGCTGTTAAGTTTAATTACTAAATCATATGTAAAGATGGATTTTACACTCAATATTCACAAAGCAATAATCCTCTACTAACCTGCCTGTTATAGACACTGTCCTCTGTTAATAAATGTGCACAGCAAGATCCAGGAAAATTTAGACCTCCTCCAGTTTCTCAGGAGCCACCTCTCACTGAAAACAAACATAGGTGATGAAATTCATTGCCTTTTATGCACCAGCAAAGCCTTTGGTCATCTGGGGAACAAGACATCTTGTGATCAAAGCCTTAAGCCATAAAATTCATGGTGAATTGGTAGCAATAGTACCTGCCTTTCTCTATGATTCTGCAACTCAGAAGTGTCTTGAAGGCACTTGAAAAACATCACTGGTACTGACTCTGCAAAATCCTCCAAGCCCTTTGGCAAGAGAAGTTCATCACTGTTAGTGTCCTCTCTTGGGTCAACATCCTTGGCATTGAAGATGTAGTTGCACTCATTACTCTATTGGCAGGCCACAGTATTCTCATAACCATCACCAGAGTCCCAAGACACACAGTCTATTTCAAGCTCTGTCATGGGAAAAGATTACCTTGTAGACTAAGGAAAAGATCTGACGTGCTCAAATCCTCTGTGGCAGTGTCCACATCAGTCATTCCCAGAACCAAGAGAACTATAGTGCAAACAAGGCAGTATCAGCCTGACATACTGCCTAAGTTGAAGATTAATGCTTAATTGGATTGATAATGTAAATTTTCCAAGAAAAGTTGATCAAGGTATTATACTTTTGATGGTCAGGCAATCTCAAATCTGGCACACAAATGCAGCAAGCCCTCTCCCTCCCCACTCCCCACTCCCCTTCCCCATTCCCCTCACCTCAGTACATAGACAATGCATCCATCACCTTATGCATCTGCAAAATTCTATTCACTTGCCTTGGCCTATCTGTAGCCCTCAGCTGCGGCACCTGACTCAGATATCCCTGGTGTCACTCTGCTATATTCTTCATTGAATCCTGAATCTTTGCATTTTAAGCAAGTTTCTTATTCAAAACTAATACACCTTAAATTTGTATGTTCCCTTCAGATTATAGCGACATTCAAAGTGGAAACAAGTCAAAGTCTTTCTCCTTTGCCTCGGTCTGAAACACATAAAACTGTTCATGGCAAGTGGTCTCCTTTGGCCATACAAGCAGTTTCATATCAGATATAATTGGATGATGGCATTTCAATAGGAGTTTGTGATTTGGTTTGTCACCTAAAACACTCAAAAACGTCTACAGATGTGCCACGGAGAGCATTCCGACAGGCTGCATCACTGTCTGATATGAAGGGGGTCTACTGTACAAGATTGAAAGAAGCTGCAGAAAGTCGTAAAATTAGGCAGTTCCATCGTGGGTATTAGGCTCTGCAGTATCCAAGACATCTTCAAGGAGCGGTGACTCAGAAATGTGGCTTCCATCATCAAGGACCCCCACCATCCAGGACCTGCCCTCTTCTTATTGTTACCGTCAATACCGTTAGGAGGTACAGAAGGCTGAAGGCACACACTCAGCGATTCAGGAACAGTGGTCTTCCCCTCTGCCATCCAATTTCTAAATGGACATTGAACCCATGAATACTAGCTCACTTTTTTTATTTAGCACTATTTTTAATTTAACTATTTAATAGAAATGTATATATACTTACTGTAATTGTTTTTTCTATATTTATCATGTATTGCATTATACTCCTGCCACTAAGTTAATAAATTTCATCACATATGCCGGTGATATTAAACCTGATTCTGATTCTGATTTAAATAAGCATGAAATATCCTTGATCCTAGGGATCTACTGAAGATGAAGAAGAAGAAGAAGAAGATAGTTATTCATTTGATAAAATTGCCATCACAACTTCCCTTCTTGCAAGATTTCATTTATACAAAACTTTATCAAAAAAATCTGGTAGTACGAGCTCAATATTTCTTGCAGTTCTCTTTGGCTTAAACAGAATGACATTTCTCAAACGTAAGTGGATTACAATTCCCCCAAGCACCAGTAAAGTGTTGGAATCCCATTCCATGAAATTGGAATTACACGCAATAAACTAACTAGATTTCTTCTATATATTTGCTCTTTCAAAGCTGGAGTGAACTATTTAAAATCTTGACTTGTACAAGGAGTAACTTTAGTTACTTGACAATACTATTTTTTCACAGAATAATTATCATATAACTTAACACAGGTTACCTTGCTCCAGCAAGATTTAAAATTGCAAGCACCAAGGATGTATGTTAAGACCTCTTTATTAAGATGGCATTATAGAATTAGATTGCACTGGTGTCTGCATCTGCGTTAACCAAGTTAACACCCCTGCAGCTGAATGCATTTGTGCTCAATTGGTTGCTGTCCTATAGCCAAATCTTGAGGTTTGTAAGTTCTTAGTCCTCAATGCAACATTGAGCAGCAGGAAAGAGAATGGAAAGCTGGATGGGCTATGGATAGCTGGTGCTGTCTTAAATTGAACATAAGAACAGAAGAAAGAGGAGCAGGAGTAGGCTGTCTTGCACGTTGAACTTGCTCAGCCATTCAATAACATTTATTGAATGGTAGAGCAAGTTCAGTAAGGACTAAGTTCCACCTATTTGTCTTTTCCCCATAATCCTTACTACCTCTACTATGCAAAAATCGAACTGTATAGTGATGATTGTATTAATAATATCCAGATGAATATGAAATGTCCTCAACCCCAAGGGTCTATTGAAAATGATTTAATTATTTTATTTATTCTGAGATAAAGCATGGATCAGGTTTATCTGGCTGTATGAGCTGAACTATCCAGCAACTCACTTAATTAACCTTCTCCTCATCTCAGGACAGTTTACAATGACAGTTAACCTACTAACTGGTACATCTTTGGATGGTGGGAGGAACCCAAAGGAAGCCCACGTGTTAATCCCATTCTGGTTGGCTGCCGGTTACCAGTGGTGTTCCACAGGGGTCCATGTTGGGGCCGCTTCTTTTAATGTTGTATATCAACGATTTGGATTATGGAATAGATGGCTTTGTGGCTAAGTTTGCTGATGATACAAAGATAGGTGGAGGGGCCAGTAGTGCTGAGGAAACAGAGAGTCTGCAGAGAGACTTGGCTAGATTGGGGGAATGGGCAAAGAAGTGGCAAATGATTTACAATGTTGGGAAGTGTACGGTCATGTACTTTGGTAGAAGATATGAACGGGCAGACTATTATTTAAATGGGGAGAGAATTCAAAGTTCTGAGATGCAACGGGACTTGGGAGTCCTCGTGCAGTATACCCTTAAGGTTAACCTCCAGGTTGAGTCGGTGGTGAAGAAGGCGAATGCAATGTTGGTATTCATTTCTAGAGGAATAGAGTACTGGAGCAGGGATGTGATGTTGAGGCTCTATAAGGCACTGGTAAGACCTCACTTGGAATACTGTGTGCAGTTTTGGGCTCCTTATTTAAGAAAGGATGTGCTGACATTGGAGAGGGTTCAGAGAAGATTCACTACAATGATTCCAGGAATGAGTGGGTTAACATATGAGGAACGTTTGTCTACTTTTGGACTGTACTCCTTGGAGTTTAGAAGAATGAGGGGGGACCTCATAGAAACATTTCGAATGTTGAAAGGCATGGACAGAGTGGATGTGGCAAAGTTGTTTCCCATGGTGGGGGAGTCTAGTATGAGAGGACATGACTTGAAGATTGCAGTGCACCCATTCAGAACAGAGATGCGAAAAAAAGTTTTTAGCCAGAGGGTGGTGAATCTATGGAATTTGTTGCCACAGGCAGCAGTGGAGGCCAACTCATTAGGTGTATTTAAGGCAGAGATTGATAGGTATCTGAGTAGTCAGGGCATCAAAGGTTATGGTGAGAAGGTGGGGGAATTGGACTAAAGGGGAGATTGGATCAGCTCATGATGAAATGGCGGAGCAGACTCAATGAGCCGAATGGCCGACTTCTGCTCCTTTGTCTTATGGTCTCTTATGGTCTAATGGGAAGAATGTACACATTTCTTACAGAGAACATCAGATATTATCTCTAAACTCCAAGTTAGGGGCATTGTCGCTGATGTCCTTGCTTTCTTTCGATATTACAAAATAAATCTGGGTATGATCACATTGATCTTCATAGGAACCCGATATAAGCAAGTTTACTGCTATTTTTTCCATTCCAAGTATGATGCCAATACAAAATGTCATGAGGATTATGATAGAGATACAATATACACTAAGTGGCCACTTCAGTAGGTACCTGCTCTAGGTAGATGCTCTTTGGCACACAACTGTTATAAAGTGTATCTATTTGAGTTATTGTCTCTTTCCTATAACCTTGAACCTGTCTGGCCATTCATCTCTGACCTCTCTCATTAACAAGGCGTTATTGCCAACAGAACTGCTGCTCACCGGATGTTTTTTAAAAATTTCTGTAAACTCTAGAGACTTTTTTGTGTTAAAATCCCAGGAGATCAGTAGTTTCTAAGATACTCAAACCTCCCAGCCTGACACCAACTACCAACTACATTCAACTACCAAAGTCACGTAGATCACATTTTCTTCCCCATAGTGCTTGATCCGAACAACAACTGAACTTCATGGCACGTTTGCATGATTTTATGCATTGAGTTGCTGTCACATGATTTTCTGATTAGATAATTGCATTAACAAGCAGATGTACAGGTGTACCTGATAAAGAGGCCAATGAGTGTATGCTCAGAATTTGAAGTAAATTTACTATCAAAGTACATATACATCAGCATATACTTCCTCGATATTCATTTTCTTGTGTGCACACTCAATAAATCTGATAAATATAACAGAGTCAATGAAAGACCAACAGCAGGGTGGCAAACCAGTATGCAAATACAAAAAGAAAGGAAAACAAGAAATAATAATGATAATAATCAATAAATAAATAAATAAATAAGCAATTAATATTGAGAACATGAGATGAAGTGTCCTTGGAGGTGAGTCCACAGGTTGAGGAAACAGTTCAGTGATGGAGTGACTTAAGTTACAATAAGTGAAAATCTTTAAATGCTGGAAATCTGAGCAATACACAGAAAATGCTGAAGGAACTCAGCAGGCCAAGCCACATCTATGGAAAAAAGTATTGCCAACATTTCGGGCCAAAACTCTTTGTCAGTCCTGCCGAAGGGTTTTGGTTTGAAATGTCAACTGTACTTTGTTCCATAGATGCTGCCTGTCCTGCTGAGTTCCTCTAGCATTCTTTGTGTCTTGGGCGCGTAAGGTTATTTGAAGGCATCTCCTTTGGTTCAAGAGCTTGATGGTTTCTGATCAAGGCCATTGGTGCTTCCCTAATAGGCTGTGATGCAGCCACTCAATGTACTCTCCACCACATGTGGATAGAAGTTTGTCAAAGTTTCAATGTCAAGCCGAAACTCTCAATGTCATCTAAAGGTTCAAAAGGTTTAAAGGGTCATTTTTTTTTATCAAAGTATACAACTTTGAGATTTTTAGTTCATAAGACAATAAGATATAGGAGCAGAATTAGGCCATTTGTCCCATTGAGTCTGCTCTGCTGTTTCATCATGGCTGATCCAATTTTGCTCTCAGCCCAAATCTCCTGCCTTCTCCCCGTATCCCTTCATGCCCTGGCCAGTCAAGTATCTATCATCCTCTACTTTAAATATACGTAAATACTTGGCCTCCACAGCTATCTGTGGCAAAGAATTCTCAGATTCACCACCCTCTGGCTAAACAAATTCTTCCTCATCCATGTTCTAAAAGGACACCACCCTACACTGAGGCTGTGTCCTCTGATCTTAGACTCTCCCACCACAGGAAACATCCTCTCCATATCCACTCTATCAAGGCCTTTCATAATCAATAGGTTTCAATGAGGTCAGCCCTCATTCTTCTGATTTCTAGTGAATATAGGCCAGAGCCATCTGACGTTTTTCATATGACAAGCCATTGAACCCTGGAACTATTTTCGTGAACCTCCTTTGAACCCTCTCCAGTTTCAGCACATCCTTTCTAAGATAAAGCACCCAAGCCTACTCACAATACTCCAAGTGAGGCCTCACCAGTGCTTTATAAAGATTCAACATTATATCCTTGCTTTTATATTCCAGTCCTCTTGAAATAAATGCCAACATCGCATTTGCCTTCCTCAATACAGGCTCAACCTATATCAAGCTAACCTTTAGGAAATCCTGCAAAAGGACTCCCAAGTCCTTTTGTGTGTCAGCTTTTTGAATTTTCTCTCCATTTAGAAAATTGTCAACCCTTTCATTTCTTCTATCAAAGTGCATGATCGTACACTTCCTGATACTGTTTTCCATTTGCCATTTTTTGCCCATTTTCCTAATTGGTCTAAGTCCTTCTGTAGCCTCTCTACTTCCTCAAAACTACCTGCCCCTCTACCTGTCTTCATATCATCTGTAAACTTTGCAACACAGCCATCAATTCCATCATCCGAATCATTTACATATAATGTAAAAAGAATTGGTCCTAACACTGACCACTGTGAAAAGGGAGTCAAAATAGTTTCACGTTATTCCCAGTCTATGCCTCCTGCTAATCAGCCACTGCTTCATCCATGCTAGAATTTTTTCTGTAATACCATGGGCTCTTATCTTGTTAAGCACCTTGTCAAAGGTCTTCTGAGAATCCAAGTACTCAACATCAAACAATTCTCCTTTGTCTATCTTGCTTGTTACTTCTTCAAAGAATTCCAAAGATTTGTCAGGCAAGACTTTCCCTTGAGGAAACCATGCTGTCTACGGCCTATTTTATCATGTGCCTCCAAGTACCCTGAGACCTCATCCTTAATAATTGACTCCAACATCTTCCCAACCACTGAGGTCAGACTAACTGGCCTATAGTTTCCTTTCTTCTACCTTTCCCCCTTCTTGAAGAGTCGAATGACATTTGCAATTTTCCAGTCTTCTGGAACCATTCCAGAATATAGTGATTCTTGAAAGATCATTTCTAATGCCTCAATGATCATTTCAGCCACCTAATTCAGAACCCTGGAATGTATGCTATCTGCTCCAGATGACTTATCTACTTTCAGACCATTTAATTTCCCAAAAACCTTCTGTCTCATAATAATATCTTCACACCCTTCATGACTCCTGACACCTGCAACTTCCACCACACTGTTAATGTCTTTCACAATGAAAACTGTTGCAAAATACTTAATCAGTTCATCCACCATTTCCGTGTCCCCCATTACTACCTCTCTGCCATCATTTTCCAGTGGTCTGATATCCTCTCTTGCCTCTCCTTTACACTTTAAGTATCTGAAGAAACTTCTGGTATCTTTTTTAATATTATTGACTAGCTTACTTTTGTGATTCATCCTTACCTTCTTAATGACTTCTTTAGTTGCCTTCTGGTGGGTTTTAAAAGCTTCCCAATCCTCGAACTTCCCACCATCCTTTGCTCTATTATATGTCATCTTTTTCTCCAGGTAGCCATGAACACAAGAAAAAATAAAGAAAGGCACATGATTATCAACCCCCAAACGTGCATCCTCTGCTAATCCCCCTAACAAACGCTGGACTTTGACACTGATATCTCTATCCCTAAAAATAAATACAAAACAACAATGAGAGTCCCACTGCTTGTCTCAGAACCCCTGAACCAAACTGCAGAAACTTTTTAAAGCCCTCTCCTGGCTTAATCTGACAATATATATCACTTCACCTTTGTTAGAATGACAGTCTATTTCATCTGCTTTTCCTTGTCCAACTTTCCCATTTGATCTAGATTCTGTTGTAATCTTAGGAACCTTTTTTCATAGTCCACTACACAATCAGTTTTGCTGTGATCTACAAACTTACTAACCATTGCATTCCCTTCCAAGTCATTAATACAGGTGACAAACAAGCAAAGGACCCAACACTATTCCCTGCAGCACACCAATGCTTACAGCCTCCAATCTGAGAAACAACCCTCCATCGCTTGACATTTTCCAATAAGCTAATTTTGTATCCATTTGGCTAGCTCACTTTGAATTCTATGTGATCTGGACCAGCCTATGATGCAGGACCTTGTTAAAAGCTTTGCTAAAGTCCATGGAGACTATCTCTCTCTCACACCTTGACCTTGTCAATGCTTTTCAAAAAACCCAATCAAATTTGTGAGACACGATTTTCCATGCAGAAAGACATGCTGACTAATCAGTGCTTGCCTTTCTAAATACAGATAAAACCTGTCCATCAGAACCCCCTCCAATAATGTTAGGATTACCAGCTTGTAGTTCCTGGGCTTGTTCTTGTGGCCCAAATTAAATAAAGTTACAACATTAGCCACTTCACAGTTTCATAAATTACTACATCTTTGCTGGCTCTTTCATTACATTGTAACAAGCAATAATTATGCAAATTATTATGTATACTTGAAAATTTCCTGTCTTTTTTATTTAAAAGAGAGTTTGACTCTCTCATTGTTTCCTTTTGTAAGTGAAAAATTCTGAATAGTTTCCATAGTCACTCTAAATGTTCTGTGCCTTGAGAATATGTATATAAAAAACTCTTCTTGTGTCAGTTGTGAGTCAGCTGTAATGGAGTTGGAACAGCTATTGAAATAGTAATGCTTCAGTAATTGAATCCTTAAACCTACAGAGAGCTGATTTCATTGGGTTTCCTGGGCGTTACTGGGCCACTGAGACAGAAGGATTTAAAAAATGATCTACCTTAGAAACCAAATGCGTAAATGCTGCTGTCAAACCATGAAATCACACAATGCTAGGTCCTTCTCCTCCTCCTCCTCCTCCGCTTTTCCTCATTATTGTTCAAAAAAGCAAAACGCAAAGATGATTTCAAACTCTCTACATCATCTGGCATGTTTACGTAGCTACGTATACCAACATCCTCAAAAAAGGTTGCACAACCAAAGAAAGTGTGATTTCTGATTTTCTGCATGTTCTGTACAATTCTAAACAGAAGACATTTTAAGAATCTAAGAGCCATGATGTCTGGCACATTGTAACAAGAACCATGAGAATCTGACCTTTGTTAGATCCTATCTGTCTGGAAATGTGTAATCGAGATGAATAGCTATTGCAAGACTATATCTTAGATACATAGACAGGTGAAAGGCCAAGAAAATCAATTACATTTTAAAACCTTGAATTTTGAACTTTCTTTGACTTTAATAGCACAATTTTAGCATAGGAGTGTCATAAGGACACTGTGACTCCTGGATGATTATCCATCCTTTAATGAAGCTAAATAATCAAGAAAACTCTTGATATATGATTAAACTTACTTTGTATGCAGGAAGTGATTTGTTAATCTTCATATTGGTTTGAAGGCTGACAGACTAGGACACTTATTAATGTAGAATTATAAACTTAGTGGCCATTGTATTAGGTACCACTTGACATATTGTGCTTTCAGAGATGCTCTTCTGCACAGCACTGTTGTAACAAGTGGTTAGTTGAGTTACTGTCGCCTTTCTGTCAGTTTGAATCAGTCTGGCCATTCTTCTCTGACCTGTCTCATTAAACAAGGTGTTTTTGCCCACAGAACTGCCACTCATTGGATGTGTCTTTTGTTTTCATACCATACTCTGTAAACCTTAAAGACTGTTGTGTTTGAAAATCCAGGAGATAAGTAGTTTCTGCGATATTCAAACCATCCTGTCTGGCACCAACAGTCACTCCAAGGTCGATGTCACATTTCTTCCCTATCCTGAAGTTTGGTTTGAACAACAACAACTGAACCTCATGACCATGTCTGTGTGCTTTTATGTATTGAGTTGCTGCCACATGATTGGCTGATCAGATATTTGCATAAAAAAGTAGGTGCCCCGGTGTACCTAAAAAGAGGTCACTAAGTGTAAACCACAGAACATTTGTTTGTAAATATGATTTGTTGCATCATTCCCAATGGTGTTCCCAAGCTATACTGAGTGAGCATTGATATAGCTTCATTATAAATGTTTTAAAAGTTATGATTCTAATGCAACTGCAAAAATGGATTCATTTCTCTTACTTATTCTATTCTGTTCTGGTACAATAAGATCAATTTTAATTCAGAGCTATTTTAATTTCAGAGTTGGATAGTGATGGTTCAAGTCTGACTTAAAAGACAACTACAAAGGCATCAGTTCACATGTCTGTGTGTATTCTGGAGTTAAGGGTTATAGCAAATATTAACTTTAACAGCAGCCAGTCTTCACACCTGAATGTGGATTGTAGATTGAGTTTAAAATGAAGCTCTGAGCAATGGCCTTCTAGTTGACCACATAAGCCTGCATATGTATGAATGCGGCCCAGAGTCGGTGGGGATTAATATTCAATTTTGGCATCTGGAGTATGAGTACGAAGAAGGAAGAGTTAGGAAACAATATGTAAGAAGCATTGTTGATACATTGTAATTATAGAATTATGATCTTTTGCATATAAAAACATTGGGTCGAGCAGGCCTCTTCTTTCAAGAGTTTCTCAGTATGGTGCGTATTGCTCTTTTTTGCTAAGTAAAACAAAAACTCATTTTTGCTGAATAAAATAATCCACTTGCTTCAGTGTCTTTCCAGTGACTTTGTTCACAGTAACAACACTGGCGAAATTCTTCACGTTTAGAGATGTATTTTGGATGAAATTCAAACCGAGGCACACCCTGCTCATCAGGTGAGTGTGGAGCATATCATGGCACTGTTTCAGAGAAGATCAGCTATTGATGTCCAGGCTGGCATTTATCTTGGAATTAATATCAGTAAAGCCAGATTGTTTGGTTTGTTTGCAGCAATTTGCCATGTGCAAATTATGTGACATCGTACAATACAGATGTCTACACTCAAAGAAAACTTCATTGACTGGGATGCCCTTAGGGTTGTGAGAGATGCTCAAAGATTTGTTTTGTTCCCTTACAAAGGCAACTACTACAAAGGTGTGCTCAAGAGATTGCTACATTTATCTGCTTGAACAAAACCCTCAATGTACCTTGTTTCTCATCCAATTACATGAAATAAGTAAGATATGTTCACACACTGGAATGATTAGATATCTCTGCCACAATGAGAACATATCAGACAAGTTCAAGACCTAGAATAAAATCGTGACTGGTTCCTTTCACTATTTGTTGATTGGAATGGAAAGTTTGGAACTATGTCTTGATTTGCCAAATTCTCCCACTTAAAGCTCCCTTCACTCCCTGGAAATTAGCTTCATAAGATTATTTTTATTTGTTACAGGCATATCAAGACATATAGTGAAATGTATCATTTTGCCCAACACAGATTGCATCTGAAGATGGTGCTGCGTACAGCCCTCAGGGACTGTCGTGCTTCCTATTCCAGTGTAGATTGCCCACAACACCCCAAGCCTATCCATATGGCATTTGGAATGTGGGAGGAAACTGGACCACCAGGAGGAAACCCCAGTGGTCACAGAGAGAAAGTTCAAGCTCCTTACAGCCAGCAGCGGGAATTGAACCCAGATCAGTGATCGTTGACACTGTAAAGTGATTGCATTAACTGCTATGCTACCCTGCCACTTGCTCCATCTTTCTGCATCTAAAACTGCTTCAATTACTTACTAAACCCGCAAATGTAAAAACAGGGAAATTAATGAACTAACTAGTGTTATTAAGCTGAAGGCAGAAGCCACATAGGCAGATGAAGCTGCAGGGACTTACAATAGGCCTTGTCATGCAGACACAGCTTTAACTCATATCACATTTTAATGTTGCATACAATTGTTATTCAGTGCTAGCAGCAAAACTTCAGTTCCATGTTGGTTTATAGGATGTATCCCAAATATGAAAGAAGGTGAAATTGTTTTTATTATTTTTGGATGACCAGTGTTTTTGTGTTAATTGTTCCGTGTCTTAGTATGATTACATAAAAATTACAGCTGAAGAAGACAATAGAATTATCAAGCTTAAACCGGGCAATGACTGATCAGTGTGAGAATAAATTAAGGCCAGAAAATCTATAGAGAGGCAGTGAATCTGTGGAATTCTTTGCTATGATCTGCTGTGGAGATCAAATGCATAGAGCTGTACAACACAGGAACAGGCCAGCCGGCCCACAGTGTTGTGCTGACCCAGCTAAAAAGCGAATCAAAATCACCCAAACTCTAATGTCCACATCCCTCCACCTTTCTTACATGTCTATCCAAACGATTCTTGAAAGCCTCTAATGTAATCACCTCTGCCACCATATATACGCACATAGCCCAACTAGGGGACATAGCCTCAAGATTCGGGGGAATAGATTAAGGTTGAGATGAGGAGAAACTGCTTTTCCCAGAGAGTGGTGAATCTGTGGAATTCTCTGCCCAATGAAGCAGTGGAGGCTACCTCAGTAAATATATTTAACAAAGGTTGGATAGATTTTTGCTTAGTAAGGGAATTAAGGGTTATGGGGAAAAGGTGGAGATGAGTCAATGGCCGGATCAGCCATGATCTTATTGATTGGCGGAACAGGCTTGACGGGCCAGAAGGCCTACTCCTGCTCATATTTCTTATGTTCTTATACCAGGTAGTGCATTCCAGGTCCAGGCAACAATGAGTCTCAAATCCCCCTTGAACCCACCCCCTCGCACCTTCAATGCCAGTTATCTGGTATTAGACATTTCAACCCTGGGAAACAGATGCTTGCTGTCAACGTTTTTTATGCCTCTTATAATCTTTTAATCCTCTATCAGGTTTCCCCTCAGCCTCTGGTGATTCAAAGACATCAACCGAAGTTTATCCAGCATTTGCCCTCAAAATCAGGCAGCATCCTGTTAAACATCTGCACCCTCTCTCAGTAATTTGGTATATTTGAAGTGGAGGTTCATGGGTTCTTGGTTAGTGAGAGTGTCAAAGGTTAGGGGAGAAGGCAGGAGAATGGGGTTAAGAGGGATAATAAATCTAGTCCTGATGAAGGGTCTCGGCCCGAAATGTCAACAGTGCTTCTCCCTACAGATGCTGCCTGGCCTGCTGCATTCCACCAGCATTTTGTGTGTGTTGCTTGAATTTCCAGCATCTGCAGAGTTCCTCTTGTTTGCAGAATAACCTTTATGGGCCAATTGATCTAATTCTGCTCCGCTGTCTCATAGTCTTAAAATATACTCACATAGCCTCTAATCTGCATTTAACGGGAGTAATTAGTACAACAAAACAGTAAGTTTTATAATTCATATTCTGTATGTGAAAGTAATGAAGGTGCAATTAATGCAATGAAAAAGAATAGTTGGTAATTATACAGCAATTGCAGAACCTCTGGATGTCCAAACCCATAACTTACACGAAGGAAATATTTATGCTTGGTCTACACAACAGAAGTATTAGCACAGAAAAGAAATAATCCAAACTAAACCAGGTACAACGAAGAATAATAGAGGAATGAAAATGTTGTTTTATTGTCTTGCATTACAGATCACTTAGAGGATATAATGACCTGGTAAAGAGTGTAATGAACCCCATGCACCTGCATTATTGATGAGGAAGAAAGAAATGGCCACTGACGAAGTACAATCCTGACAGATTTAGAATGTGTTTAAAGACTGTGGTGAATAAAGGCAGTTTTGAGACTGCAAAAAGAATTGCACAAATAAAATGTAGGATAGGAGGAAATTATTATGTATTAAAGAAGGAATGATTTTCAGAGAGGAAAACAATGATGTAGCATAAAAAGCTATGAAAATATGAATAAAATTTTACTGGGAGTTAAACATATACTCAAAAGATGGCGTGGCCCAGAAATCATAATACAAACCTTACGTTGCAGTTGCAATGTTGTATAAATTCACAGTCACACACCACCTGCCTTTCGAAAAGGTGAAATGAGAAGTGCTCAAGTGAGACAACAGATGTTTCAATATAAAATACACAGAGCTGAAGCCAGCCTCACAGTGAAATCTGGTGACAAAAGCTTAGACAGCCGCTGAAAAAACATCACCGGTGATCGAGCATAAGTACCTTCAGAATCTCAGGACGAAGCATTAAGGTTCGAGAGAGAATGATGTGAATGGAGGGTGAAAACAAGAGATCACTATGGAAAGAAAGTGATCTTGGAGAATTATAGGACTGGAAGTGATTTGATTACAGGGGTGAGAATTTAAAATTGGTCAGCAAGAAACTAGGTAATGAGCAAGAAGGTGCTCGCTAGAACATTGGTAACAGAGTGGATATAATGAAATTAGGAAGGGTGGTAGAACAAAGGTTAGCCTGGGAATGCTGGAGCGATTGTGTATGGGAGGTTTCACAACTGAGGCGTGAGAGATTCAGGTTGTAATATGAAGATGGAATTAGGGAAACTGTTTAGAAGTTCAAGGGGAAGCGTGGCTGAGATTAATTACTTTCGTCCTACAAATTGTGTTTTTTTAAGACTAAATATCAATGAGTATATTTATTATTTTCCTTATTTCAGACACAAAATAAATTTGTAACAGAGTGAAAAGACTGAAAAGACAGAAGAGAAGAGAAAAGAAGAGAGAGGAGGGAGGAGGAAGAGTGGGGAAGAGAGAGAGAGTGGGGAAGAGAGAGGGGGAAGAGAGAGAGAGTTGGGGGGAGATAGAGAGAGATCTCCTATAACAACATGGGCATACAAGAAATCCAACAAGCTACCCATCTTAGCCAAGGAAGTTTACTTTAGTCACAGAGACTTTGGTTACTGAATGCCTTTCATGACAGTGAAGTCACAGCAAGTGTCCCTTTTGCACCGGCAGCTAGAATGTTGATTGCCAAGGACCTGCCTGCTATCAATGTGACCATTTTAACTAATCGACACCCGGGATCCTTGCTCCCCTTTTGCACACTTCATTAAGTACCTCAAATCAGCCTTTTACAACTAAAGTTAATGTTAAAGCAATATAACAAAGTGAAAAGATCCTGCAGCAACAATGCTGATGAAATCCAAACCACTACAAGTTAAACCTCAATGTAATATTACAAAATGTGCATAAAAATTAAAACAGTACATTTTAAAATATAACACAATAAAAATTTTAGAAATTTATAGAAGAAATAACAGAATGGAGAGCCTTTGCAAGTCTCTTCTTTAGTGGGCTGGTCTGATATTACGTTTCTTCAGATCCATCACCATCTCAATCATCTTACGTTCCCAAACAACTCCCTTACTGAATGCAGTATTACTCATTTTTCAGAAATGAAATAAACATCTCATTTAATGTATTTTGACCTTTTAGATGTGTTAGCAGACAACAGAATTCATAGCACACCACCATCACTTAATTAGCTTGATTCAGGCAATGCCTTCTGTTCAGTGTTTACCTTTGAGCTAGAATTTTACCCATGAACAAAAGCTACAGAAGCACGACACGCACACTGTTATGCAGAGCGACTGGCCTTACTGCCCTTAGTCATAGGTTTTTAAACACTAAACAAAATTGCAGTCTTTGAGATGCAATATCCTGTTGCTTACAAAGGTGAAAGACAATGATAGAATCATGATCAGGACATCCTTTACTGAAGATGTAGACAGCTAATGACAACGTTTGATGAAACAGTGCATCATAAAAGCATCAAAAGTAAATGCGGGAGTAGGCCATTCAGTCCTTTGGAAGCTACTCAACCATTCAGTAGACAATGGCTGATCATGCAGAAAAAGTATTTGTTTAGTTATTTATTGAGATGCTGTGCAGAACAGGTCCTTTAGGCCTTTGAGCCTCGCTGCCCAGCAATCCCCCGATTTAACCCTAACCTAATCACAGGACAATTTACGATGACCAATCTTCACTAGAGCACCTGGAGGAAACCCATGCAGTCATGGGGAGAATGTACAAACTCCTTACAGACAGCGATGGAAATTGAACCCAGGTAACTGGCACTGTAAAGCATTGCGCTAATCACTATGCTAACATTCTGCCGCAAGTATCTTAGACCATAAGGTCATAAGAGTGCTTTCCCCATCCCCACCATATCCCTTGATTCCATTTGCTATAGGATCTAAATTTGCTCCTTCTTGAACATATTTAATGATTTGATCTTATCTCTTCTGTGATAGAGCATTTCACAAGCTCAGCACTCTTTAGGCGAAGAAATGTCTCTCCATCTCAGTCCAGTAAATTGTAACCATGCTTTTGCACTTTCCCATTATTGGGACCATTCATCCTGTCAAGCTTTATATGTTTCAATGAGGCCTTCTCTCATTCTTATGAGGCTAACCATTCCAATCTCTCATCAGCTGCCACTCCTGTCATCCCAATAATCAGCCAGACTGTTGAGTTGGCTGGCCATAAGGAATTAAAGTCTGCATGTCATCAAACTAGAATGAGCTTAGGACAGTGGAAACAGACAAACCAAATGTCTTTGTTCTTGCCACATGCTTGAAGGAATGGAGGCTGCAATTTTGTGGCACTATTCTTGAAGTCACCATTTTGTGAACTATTGTTTGAACTGTTTCTTGCTCCAAAATGGCTCAATCAGAACAATTGAAGGTGGGCACAATGGGCTTCCTGCTGAAAATCTGCAAAAACTGAAATAATTTCCAAATAAGAAACTTTTTTTGTTTGGTTATGTGAATGTGGCTGCCTTCTGTATGGAGCAATTTGTGACCTGAAGTAGCCTGGGTCCAGAGTTTGGCTGACCCTGCTAAACTGGTTCGAGCTGCTCTGATTCAGAAAGAACAAAGAAACTTATCTGAGGCACAAGGTTTGGAGAAGAACCTTGAAGTAATACAGCCTGTAGAGTTGAGCGAGATCCATTGAAAAACTAATATAGATCAGTCAGATGAGCCTGAGCCAATTAAACCAAAACACTGATAAGAAAGAGGATGAGAATGGAGGATTTAAGGAGTAGCGCAGTGATAACTCAAAAATTTACAGAGTTCAAAGTAAAAGTATTATCGAAGTACTTAAATGCCACCAAGTACTACTCTGAGATTGATTTTCTTGCAGGTATTTTTAGAACAAAGGAATGTAATAGAATCAGTGAAAAACTACACACAAACAAATACTGACAAACAACAAATATGCAGAAGATGACACATTGAGCAAATATAATAACCAGCAAACAGATAAATAAATAATACGGACAGCATGAGTTGTAGAGTTCTTGAAAGTGTGTCCTTAGCTTGTGGAATCGATTCAGTGTTAAGGTGAAAGAAGTTATGCACTCTAGTTTGGGACTCTGATGACTGAAAGCTGGTAGTTGCTTATGAAACTGGTGGTGAGACCAAAGGCTCCAGTACCTCCTTCCTGATGGTAGGAATGAAAAGAGAGCATGGCCTGGATGATGGGAGTCCTTCAAAGTTAGAGTAAGTTTATTATCAAAGTACATATATGTTACCATAATAAACCCTGAGATTTGTTTTCTTGTGGGCATACACAGTAAATCCAATAACCATAATAGAATCAATGAAAGACTGCACCCAACAGGGTGGACAACCAGTGTGCAAAATACATCAAACTGTGCAAATACCAAATAAAAGAAGTAATAATGATAGTACTAATAATCTGTATTAGCAATAAATATCAAAGACACGAGATGGAAGTGTCTTTGAAAGTGAGTCCATAAATTGTTGGAACATTTCAGTGATGGGGGCAACTAAAGTGAAGTTATCCCCTTTGGTTCAAGAGTCTGACTGAGGAGCAAGAACTGTTCCCTAATCTGGTGGCGTGAGTCCTGAGGCTCCCGTACCTTCTTCCTGAAAGCAGTAGCAAGAAGAGAGCACGACCTGGGTGACTGAGGTCCCTGATGATGGATGCTACTTTCCTGTGACAAAGCTCTGTGTAGTTGTGCTCAGTAGTATGGAGGCCTTAGTCATGATGGACTGAGTTGTATCCACCAATTTTTGGGCATTGGTGTTTCCATACCAGGCTGTGATGCAGCTAGTCAATATACTCTGCACCACACACCTACATAAGTTTGTCAAAGTTTTAGAAGTCATGATGAATATTTGCAAACACCTAAGGAACAAGAGGCACTGTTGTGTTTTCTAGTAATCATACTTGTATGTTGGGCCCAGGAAGGTCCTTTGAAATGGTAACTCCTCTTGAAGTCAATAATCTGTTCCTTGGTCTTTCTGACATTGAGTAAGAGGTTGCTGTTGTGGCACCACCCACTCAAATTTTCAAACTCCCTCCTATATGCTGATTCATCACATTTTATGTGGCTTATGACAGTGATGTCATAGAAAATTTGAATTTGGCATTGCAGCTATGCCAAGCCACACAGTCAAAAATGAAAAATGAGTAGAGCAGGGGGCTAAGCATATAGCCCTGTGGTGCACCTGTTCTGGAGGGGATTGTGGAGGAGATGTTGTTGCCAATCCAGACAGACTGGGGTAACAACATCTCCTCAATAATCTCCATCAGTGCAGATGCACCACAAGGCTGGTGTGCTTAGCCTCCTGCTTGATAATTGATGCTGCTTTCTTCTGGCAGTGCTCCTTGTAGATATGCTCAGTGGAGGGAGGACTTGTCCTGTGATGCATAGGATTGTATCCACCAATTTTGCAGATTTTTACATTCAAGGGCTTTGATATTTCCATACCACTCAATTCTGGAGACTCAAAACATTGCAGAACTGGATGATCCATGTTGAAAATATGGAGATTATGTCAGGATCAAGAGGTATGCCTGACCAATGTGAGTTTGTATTGTTGTGTATTAACTTTTCTATTCCGTAACTGGGGTCAGGGTGGGTTCAGAGGAACCTAATGGCTGCACTGACAGATATTTAGTTTAGTAAGACTTGCATGCTTGTGTTTTCACTGAACCAATAAATGTAATTGTCAGACAATACAAACTCTCTCTATGTCTAATCGATTATTGGAACAGGAACAGGAAATTATTGGCACAAGGAAGATACTGTGGTAAACTATGTGTACACCTGTCTGGACACGCCCTTCTGCTGACTGCTCCTGTGGCTCCTCCCACAGTCCCCTGTATAAAGGCGATTGGAGGCACTGCTCCTCCCTCAGTCTCCAAGATGTTGTGGTCACTTTTGCAGCTAATAAAAGCCTATCGTTCGCCTCCCGTCTCCGAGAGTTATTGATGGTGCGTCAGATACCACCAGCATCATCTTAGCAATTTCCTCTAAAATCACTGGAAGAATCAGCAGGCTAATGTCTGTATTGTCTCTCAGGTCACTGACTCATTGAAGCCCTTGTTCTGATGGACCGGATATGTCAGTTGCATGCTGAATGTCAGACCTGAAACAACATTTAATTTCAGGCTCTGCTATCAGGAGTACGGAGGAAAAGATTCGTGGTTGCGCTCACAGCCTCTTGATGACATTCCCAACAATGCCCAGAAATCTCTAACCCACAATTTCAGAGCGAGGAAGGAGAAATCGGGATGTTCTTGATAATGTCAAGGCCGTTCATCAAGAGGCTCTGCTTAAGTGGTGGAAGCAGATTGCTACTGCACAGACCACCCACCCACTCACCCACTGTTCCATCTACTGTAGAGCCCCTCCCTCACTCACAAAGACAGAATCTCTAACAGCTCACCTCAGAGGATAAAGAAGATATTCTTGCTCACCATGTAACTAACCCCAGTATTACTCCTCCCGCGGAGAGGATGGAAAACATAGCAGATTGTCATGACACTTAATGTTAAGTCCATTACTGTTGCAACATCTTCATGGATTTTCAGAGCTTTGCAACTACCCCTGGATTCCAGTTCCGTACCTTCTTAAAGTATCCAGCTCAATCTGTGCTGGACTCGGGTCATTCAACAATTCTGTAAACAGCATGAAGCTTATAGATATTGAACATTTCCCCAGAGACATGTAATCTCAGCTTCTCTGTCAGTATCATCAGTGCCAGACTCAATTGATGTCACCTCACTTCAATTCTTATTGCTAAGCCTGTGCTTCTCACCTTGTTTGTGAACTCTTGCAATAGCCCAGCAGTTATCCTGAAACACTAGCGAACAGCTCATGGATATTGCAGACCCTCCCTCTCTGATTGCCATCAAGGCTTGTCAGTGAGTCCATTTTGTGGGATGACCAAATTGCTGTATTAGTGAAGCCTTTGATTGGGAATACTCAAAATAGGCCGTCAGGAAATCAATGCCCAGTAATTAGCTGCCACACAGGTGTAATGCCGTATCACACAAATCTATGCCTGGCCTTTACTGTTTGACAGCCTTATGGTTAAAGCAGTGAATCCAAGTCTCTTTTAGAATGCTTCAATGTTTTTCTTTCGGGCTTTGAAAATATATCCATCATTGATATTACCCACCCACATTTTGGGGATCACAATTTCTTGCACAATGTCTTTTGATGTTACCACAGTCCTTGGCTCTAGATTAAATAATCTACCCTTCATGTTTTCTTATGCATTATTTTTATGCTTCAGCCAAACTCCTGCTCTTACTTCCTTGCAACAAGGCCTATAACCACTTGGCTTTCTTTTCAATTCAAGCTTTACATTCTTTGTAAAATTCCACATGTAGTGGTGCCTGTGCTTTGTTATTTCAGTTGCATTCATGGCTGCCTTTGACTGATGAGTCTTCTCCAGTGATCGTTCTATCGCTTCTGCAGAGTAAACTCCTGAAACTTTGGAATGCCTATGGAAAATGAACTGCTTTCCTTCAACAGGCACAAGCATGACACATCAAATCTGTGTGTGCTAGTTACAATCAGCAGCTCCTACAGATCTGAAACGTTACAGAAATATGTGATGATACAAAACATTATGCTGCGCATTAATTATGTATAATTTTTAATTGTAAGATTTTTAAATATACATAGTGTAGACACTGAGAAGAGGATGATGAAGAAACTCAGCCATAAGAAATGATGCTATCTTTGAGGACCTTGTTTGATGACTGATGTCATCAGAGTGGAGAGCTGTTCATCACAGCAAGTTGGAGGTGCAGATTCAAGTACAAAGGAATTAAAAGGTAGTACCTGAAAAATTCACCATGAATAATAAATTCCAACTACTTCCATTGGAAACATGCTTACTGTTTATATTATAACAACACATGGCAGACATTCCATTCCTATGACAGATGAGAGTAAGTGTTTGTTTGGGTGAATTGATTGTGAGGGCAAATATACTCTGAACGAGGGCATACACAGCCATAAGTACAATTTTGTTGACTGACATGGGGCCAGACACATATGTAGCATTTGTAACGAAGAATGAAATGCTGGGAAACCTCAACCAGTCAAGCAGAATGACAGATACCTACTGTAGTGGAATAACAGTAAAGAGGAGCAAGTCAGTACGCAGATTTTGGAACAGTGCATGTTGTCATGGGTGATTTTGACTTCCCTAATATTGATTAGCTCCTCCTTCATCCAAGAGGCCTGAATGAAGCAGAATTTGTTAAGTGTGTCCAGGAAGGCTTCCTGACACAGTATGTGGACAAACTGGAACTGGTACGAGGCACTGAACATGGTCAGGTGATAAACCACTCAGTGGGACAACATTTTGGAGACAGTGACCACAACTCCCTGACAGTTAGTGTACCCCTGGACAAGTATGAAAAGCACAGACAGTATGAAAAAGCATTTAATTGGAGGAAAGCTAATTATGCAGCTATTAGGTAGGAACTTGAGAGTGTAAATTGGGAACGTACATTCTCAGGATAATGTACAATGAGAATGCGAAGGTTGTTTAGGGAACACTTGCATGGGGTTCTGGGAAGGTTTGTTCCACTGAGGCAGGGAAATGATGTGTGAAGGAGCCATTGTTGACAAAAGAGGTGGAACATTAGTCCAGAAGAAGAAGGATACATACTTAAGGATTAGAACAAATGATCAGACAGAGCTCTTGAGATTTATAAGGTAGCCAGGAAGGGACTAAAGAAGGAACATGGAGAGATAGAAATAATTCTTTGTTCAAAAAATAATAGGGATGATTCTGGGAATTATAGACCAGTGAGACTTACATCAATGGTGGGCAAACTATTGGAGAGGATTTGTAGGGATAGGATTTACAAGCATTTGAAGAAGTATATTCTGATTAAGGATAGTCAATGTGGCTTTGTGGGGGGCAGGTTGTACCTTACAAGCTTGATTGACATTTTCTAAGATGTGACAATATAAGTTGATGAAAGTAGTTTGGTAAATGTGATATATATGGATTTTAAGAAGGCTATTGACAACATTCCCCATTGTAGGTTCATTTCGAATGTCAGGAGGCATGGGTTTTAAGGAATCTGAGCTGAGTGGATTCGAAATTGGATTGCCCACATGGTGGTAGTAGATGGTGCATTCTGTCTAGAGGTCGGTGAACCATGGTGTTCCACAGATAGCTGCTCTGAGACCCCTGCTCATTGTAACTTCTATAAATGACTTAGATGATGAAGAGGAAGAGTGGTTAGTAAGTTTGCAAGTGACATAAAGGTTGGTGGTGTTGTGAGTACTGTAGAAGTTTGTTATCGTTTATATTGGGACATTGAAAGGTGCAGAGCTGGACTGAGAAGAGGCATATAGAGTTAAATCTGGAAATGAGTGAAGTAAAACATTTTGGAAGATTAACTTGATGACAGAGTACAAAGTTAATGACAGAATTGTTGGCAATGTGGAGGAACAGTGGGATCTTTGTGTCTAGGTCCATAGATCCCTCAAATTTGCCACGTATGTTGCATGGTGCTTAAGAAGGTATATGGTGTGATGGCCTTTTCTGCAAATACCTAAGGCCATATAAGAATCCTAGACAAAGGGGAAAGTATTAGTGTGGAGTTTGATGGCACGGATTTAGTGATACAGGAATTTCAAATTGCAATCTAGTGATATGAGCAAGTGCTCTAGGTAGGAAACTTAAAGGAGATTTGACATCATGCTAACTTAGAAAAGCCTATTACAGATAAAGGATGGACTGAACCTCCAGTTGTTACATCTGAACAAATGACTGAGGGCTTGTGTTCTCTTTTAAACAAAGTATTTTGTTTTGGTAAGATTAATGAAGAAATGTGGATGAAATGTACTATCACTTTTGAGTTTAATGAAACTTGGCTACTAGAAGATATTAAAAGGGCATGGAATAAGATCCAGAGAATGTGAAAGAGAAAAAAGTTAGCAGTCTTATCACAGTTAAGAAAATGCGAATGAGCTGAGCTAGAAAATTATGTATTAGAGTTAATTGCACGTTAAAAATTTATCTGAGCAAGCGAAAAAGGTGAAGAAAACTGTGATAAATTACAAAATTAGTATGACAGAGACAGTAAAAAGTCTAAAGAGTGAATCTGGTGTCTTACAGAAACTAACAACAGAAATGAATGTAATGGGTAAGATAGTTCTCCAAAACTACTTGAGTTTAGATCTTCCCTTAGCAGTTAAGGTGGAAACATGTGCAGTTAAGGTAAAGAGTGACAATAGACAATTGGTGTAGAAGTAGACCATTCGGCCCTTTGAGCTTGCACTGCCATTCTGAGATCATGGCTGATCATCTACCATCAATACCCAGCTCCTGCCTTGTCCCCATATCCCTTGATTCCCCTATCCATATCCTTCTTGAAAGCATCCAGAGAATTGGCCTCCAATGCCTTACGAGGCAGTGCATTCCACAACCCCACAACTCTCTGGGAGAAGTTTTTCCTTAACTCTGTCCTAAATGACCTACCTCTTATTCTCAAACTATGCCCTCTGGTACTGGACTCTCCCACCATCTGGAACATATTTCCTGCCTCTATCTCGTCCAATCCCTTAATAATCTTATATGTTGCAATCAGATCCCCTTTCAATCTCCTTAATTCCAGCGTGTACAAGCCCAGTCTCTCTAACCTCTCTGCGTAAGACAGTCCTGACATCCCAGGAATTAACCTTGTGAACCTAGGCTGCACTTCCTAATATAGCCAGGATGTCCTTCCTTAACCCTGGAGACCAAAACTGTACACAATACTTCAGGTGTGGTCTTACCAGGGCCCTGCACAAATGCAAGAGGATTTCCTTGCTCTTGTACTCAATTTCTTTTGTAATAAAAGCCAACATTCCATTAGCCTTCTTCACTGCCTGCTGCACTTGCTCATTCACCTTTAGTGACTGATGAACGACTCCTAGATCACTTTGTATTTCTCCCTTACCTAACTTTACACCTTTCAGATAATAATCTGTCTTCCTGTTCTTACTCCCAAAGTGGATAACCTCACACTTATTCACATTAAACGTCATCTGCCAAGTATCTGCCCACTCACCCAGCCTATCCAAGTCACCCTGAATTCTCCTAACATCCTCATGACATGTCACACTGGCACCCAGCTTAGTATCATCAGCAAACTTGCTGATGTTATCCTCAATGCCTTCATCTAAATCGTTGACTTAAATTGTAAACAGCTGTGGTCCCAATACCAAGCCCTGTGGCACCCCACTAGTCACCACCTGCCATTCCGAGAAACACCCATTCACCGCTACCCTTTGCTTTCTATCTGCCAACCAGTTTTCTATCCATGTCAATGTCTTCCCCCCAGTGCCATGAAATTTAATTTTACCCACCAATCTCCTATGTGGGACCTTATCAAATGCCTTCTGAAAATCGAGGTACACTACATCCATTGGATCTCCCTTGTCTAACTTCCTGGTTACATCCTCAAAAAACTCCAATAGATTAGTCAAGCATGATTTACCCTTGGTAAATCCATGCTGGCTCGGCCCAAACCTATCATTGCTATCTAGATATGCCACTATTTCATGTTTAATAATGGACTCTAGTATCTTCCCCACTACTGATGTTAGGCTGACAGGTCGATAGTTCTCTGTTTTCTCCCTCCCTCCTTTCTTAAAAAGTGGGATAACATTAGCCATTCTCCAATCCTCAGGAACTGATCCTGAATCTAAGGAACATTGGAAAATGATTACCAATGCATCCGCAATTTCCAGAGCCACCTCCTTTAGTACCCTAGGATGCAGACCATCTGGACCTGGGGATTTGTCAGCCTTCAGTCCAATCAGTCTACTCATCACCGTTTCTTTCCTAATGTCAATCTGTTTCATTTCCTCCGTTACCCTATGCCCTTGGCCCATCCATACATCTGGGAGATTGCTTGTGTCTTCCTTAGTGAAGACAGATCTAAAGTACTTATTAAATTCTTCTGCCATTTCTCTGTTTCCCATAACAATTTCACCTAATTCGTTCTTCAAGGGCCCAACATTGTTCTTAACTATCTTCTTTCTCTTCACATACCTAAAAAGGCTTTTGCTGTCCTCCTTTATATTCCTGGCTAGCTTGTGTTCGTACCTCATTTTTTCTCCCCGTATTGCCTATTTAATTAAGTTCTGTTGTTCCTTAAAAACTTCCCAATCATCTGTCCTCCCACTCACCTTAGCTCCGTCATACTTCCTTTTTTTTAATGCTATGCAATCTCTGACTTCCTTTGTCAACCACTGTGGCCCCTTTCCCTCCTTTGAATCCTTCCTTCTCCGGGGGATGAATTGATTTTGCACCTTGTGCATTATTCCCAAGAATACCTGCCATTGCTGTTCCACTGTCTTTTCTGCTAGGATATATGTCCAGTTAACTTTGGCCAGCTCCTCCCTCATGGCTCCATAGATTCCCCCGTTCAACTGCAACACTGACACCTCCGAGCTGCCCTTATCCTTCTCAAATTGCAGATAAAAACTTATCATATTATGATCACTACCTCCTAATGGCTCCTTTACTTCAAGATCGCTTATCAAATCCCGTTCATTACATAACACTAAATCCAGAATAGCCTTGTCCCTGGTCGGCTCCCGTACAAGCTGTTCCAAGAATGCATCCTGTAGGCACTCTACAAACTCCCTATCCTGGGGTCCAGCACCAATCTGATTCTCCCAGTTCACCTGCATCTTGAAATCCCCCATAACTACTGCGACATTACCTTTGCCATATGCCAATGTTAACTCCCTATTCAACTTGCACCCACTATCCATGCTACTGTTTGGTGACCTGTAGACACCACCCATTAGAGTCCTTTTGCCCTTACTGTTCCTCAATTCTATCCACACAGACTCCACTTCTCCTGATCCTATGTCCCCCCTTGCAAAGAACTGAATCAGATTCCTCATCAACAGGGCCACCCCACCCCCTCCACCCACATTTCTGTCCCTACGATAGCACGTATACCCTTGTACATTCATTTCCCAGGTCTGATCTCCCTGCAGCCATGTCTCCGTTATCCCAACAACATCATAGTTACCCATTTGCACCTGAGCTTCAAGCTCATCGGCCTTATTTCTGACACTTCGTGCATACAGATATAGAATTTTTAGTCCATTTCTCCTCTCTCTGTTCGAATCGCTGCCTAATGTGCTTAATCCAGTTCCCCGAACTCCCATCGGGCTATACGCCCCTAGAACTTTGTTGTCCTTTCTAAATTTACTTATTCTTTCTGCACATTTAACTCCATGTTCCGTCAGACCATCCCCCTGTACATGTGTCCTCCTTATCACTTGTTCCGCCTCACCTTTCTCTACTACACACTTAATATTCCGGAACCGTGTAGTCCCCACCTGTCCTTTATTCTTCCTGTCGCTATCCTCTCTCACATTCTGGATCCCCGCTCCCTGTAAATTTAGTTTAAACCCTCCCAAGAAGCACTAGCAAACTTCCCTGCAAGAATGTTAGTACCACTCCAGTTCAGGTGTAAACTGTCCCTTCGGAACAGATCCCACCTTCCCTGGAACAAAACCCAATTATCTACAAACCTGAAGCCCTTCCTCCTGCACCATCCTCTCAGCCACGTATTAATCTGTATAATCTTTCTGTTCCTTGCCTTACTCGCACGTGGCACAGGTAGCAATCCTGAGATTCTTACCCTGGAGGTCCTGCCCTTCAGCTTAGCACCTAACTTCCTGACCTCCCTACGCAGGACCCCCTCACTCATCCTACCCACGTCGTTGGTCCCTACATGGACCACAACATCTGGATTCTTGCCCTCCCTCTCGAGAATAACCTGCACCCGATCTGAGATGTCTCGGACCCCGGCACCAGGGAAGCAACATACCATCCGAGACTCCTGGTCTTCCCCACAAAATCTCCTATCCGCCCCTATCACTACCGCGCTCTTCTCTTCCCTCCTCCCCTTCCTAGTCGAGGGTCCAACCTCAGTGCCAGAGACAGGACCACTGCAACTTGTTCCCGGTAGGTCATCCCCACCAACAGTATCCAAAACAGTATACTTATTGTTGATGGGAACGGCCACAGAGGTGCTCTTCTCTCTCTGTCTGCTCCCCCGCCTCTCTTGACTGTCACCCATTTGCCTACCTCCTGACTTTTCGATGTGACTACCTCCCAATAACTCTTATCTATCTCTGCCTCTGCCTCCTGAATGATCTGTAGTTCATCCAGCTCCTGCTCCAATTCCCTAATTCGGTCTGATAGGAACTGCAGCTGGATGCACCTTTTACAGGTGTGGTCATCACGGACAACTGTGTTGACCCTGACCTCCCACATACTGCATACAGAGCACACCACTGCTCTAACTGTCTCCCCCATTACCTGATCCCAGATTAGTCAGAATAAATGAAAAAAGAACCTACTGACCTTACCTTTTTACCTCAGCAAGCGCGTACTCAGGCTCACTGATTTCCTCTCACCGAAGTCCCCTTGCACCGAAGCCCGCTGAGCCAAAGCCCAGCACTCTGCTCCCACACACTCCGCTGCCCGCACCGACGCTGACCGCTCCTGAAAGTGGGCTTCTTTTTAAACCCCGCGCTCACCGCTGACGTCACCCGCGCCTGCGCAATTTTAACTTCCTCCTCAGGTACTGTCCAGGTAGGTCCGAGGGTCTCGGCCTACCTACACGGCTGATCCTGCGATCCTCCGATCTCCAGTCGTCTGTCGACCTCGAGCACTCCTTACTCCCGCTCCACTGCCCGCACCGACACTTATATTTCTAAGTGTGCTACTTATATTTCTAATAAGTCTGAGGACATTACTGATTTGGCTAATCATTTTCATAAAGTAACAAACATACATCAATCTGACAGAAGGGAATTCTTTAACTGGATCAAAACAAAGCAAGGAATTACTTTAAATAATGTTATAATATTTGTCCTGATGTGCATTATCATAATTTACATCTTAATTACTTGTATAAGGACAATTATTAATAGAACTGCTCAAACACGTGAGTTTGTAAGTGAGTGTACCTGCCCTGGTTATACCTATTCATAGTGTACTTACTCATAAGGACAATCCATCTGATTATGACATTATTGTATGAATACCTTTGTTTTCATAATTCAGAGTGAATTAGTTATTTTATACTTGACACAGGTACTGCAAAACTTCTGCCTCTTAAATTTTCTGATATAATGATTCTAAATGTGAGATGTAGAATCAAAGAGGGGATTAGAATGCAATATTGTTATTTTTCATAATTTAATCTTTTCATTGTTTGCTACAATTTTTATATAATCAACTATATACATGTAATTATTCAGTGAATTTTTCAATAATTGTAGTACAGCTGCTGATGTGCTTTTCCAGAAGCTTCTTAGTTTTCCTGTAGGAGATAACGCTTTAGGAACAGCTGTAGGAATGTTGTCTTTCTAGCTTTTCTTTAAGGTGACCACGAATGAACAAAACAGTTCTGATTTAGGTTAGAGACAGAATTGGATGTCAGCTTGCACACCAATACTTTCTACAAATCAAAGCCTAACGTCATAAGTAGCTATGATGTTACAGTCACCAATGAGCTCAACACCTTTTATGCATCTTTGAGAGGGGGAATAAAATGACACCTGTGCAAATCCCTGTAGCATCTTGTGACCTTGTGATCTCTGATTTGAAGGCTGACATCAGAGCATCTTTCAAGAGGGTGTAACTTTGCAAGGCGTCAGGCCAGGGTAAGCTACCTGATGGGTCTCTGCAAACCTGCCTCCACTAACTGGCAATGGTGTTCTCGAAGCTCTTCAATCTCTCACTGCTGCAGTCTGAGGTTTCCTCCTGCTTCAAAAGGATGACAATCATACCAGTGTCCAAGAAAAGCAGGGTGAGCTGCCTCCATGACTATTGTCCAGTGGCACTCACATCTCCTGCAGTGAAGTGTTTTGAAGTGTCATGGTTTGAATCAATTCCTACCTAAGGACCTGGATCCACTATAATTGGCGTATTGCCATGATAGGTTTAAACTGGATGCAATCTCACTGGCTCTCCACTCGGACTTGGATCAACTGAACAATGGAAATACTTACATCAGGCTGCTGTTTATTGATTACAGCTCAGCATTCAACACAATCGTACCCTCTGTACTAATCAACAAGCTCCAAAACGTGGGCCGCTGTACCTTCCTCTGCAACTGGACCTTTAACTTTATCAAAGGGAAACCAAGGTCTGTATTGTTGATAAAGTCTCATTCTTAGCCCACTGTTCTACTGTCTCTGCAACAACATTGTGTGGCTAGGCACAGCTCAAATGCCATCTATAAATTTGCCGATGACACAATTGTTGCCAGGATGGCAATGAGGAGGCATACAGGAGTGAGATGGATCAGGTGGTTGAGTGCTGTTACAACAACAACCTTGCACTCAACGTCAGAAGGATATTGGAGCCTTCAGGAAGGGGAAGTCGAGGGAATTCACACCAGTCTTTATTGAGGCATCAGAAGTGGGCTGCATGAACAGTTTCGAGTTCCTGGGTGTCAACATCTCTGAAGATCTATCCTGGGTCTGACATATTGTGGTAACTATACAGAAATTATGACAGCAGCTATATTTCATTAGGAATTTGAGGAGACTTGGTCTGTCACCAAAGACACTCGCAAATTTCTACAGATATACTGTGGAGAGCAGCAGTCTGACTGGTTGCATCACCTTTTTGTATGGAGAGGCCACTCACAGGATCAGAAACAGCTGCAAAAAGCTGTAAACTTAGCCAGTTCCATCATGGGCACTAGCCTCCCCAGCATCAAGAACGCTTTCAAAACCAGCAGCCCAGCAGCGTCTCTACTTTTTGCGAAGGATGAGGAAAGTCCATCTCCCACCCTCCATCCTCATCACATTCTACAGGGGTTGTATTGAGAACATCCTGAGCAACTGCATCACTGCCTGGTTTGGAAATTGCACCATTTCGGATCGCAAGACCCTGCAGCGGATAGTGAAGCCAACTGAGAAGATCATCGGGGTCTCTCTTCCTGCCATCATGGACATTTACACTACACGCTGCATCCGCAAAGGAAACAGCATTATGAAGGACCCCATGCATCTCTCATACAATCTCTTCTCTCTCCTGCTGTCTGGGAAAAGGCACCGAAACATTTGGGCTCTCACGACCAGACGATGTAACAGTTTCTTCCCCCAAGCTATCAGACTCCTCAATACCCAAAGCCTGGACTGACACCTTGCCATACTGTCCCGTTTATTATTTATTGTAATGCCTGCACTGTTTTTGTGCATTTTATGCAGTCCAGTGTAGGTCTGTAGTCTAGTGTAGCTTTCTCTGTATTTTTTTTAATTACGTAGTTCAGTCTAGTTTTTTTCTACTGTGTCATGTAACACCATGGTCCTGAAAAACTTTGTCTTATTTTTACTATGCACTGTACCAGCAGTTATGGTTGAAATGACAATAAAAGTTGACTTGACTTGACTTGACTTGAAAAGGCAATGCCTTAAAAAGGCATAATCCATCATTAAGGACCCCATCAACCAGGACATGCCTACTTTTCATTCTAACCATTAAGGAAGAGGTACAGGAACTTGAGGACACACAGTCAACATTTCATGAACAGTTTCTTCTCCTCTGCCTTCAGATTTCTGAGTGGACAATGAACCCATGAACACTACCTCATTTTTTTCTCTCTCTTTTTGCACTACATATTTAATTCAATTTTATTTAAAAATATAGCTATTATTATAATTTATAGTTTTAATCATTATTTATTTCATTGTCCTGCTGCTGCAAAAGAACAAATTTTATAACATATACCAGTGATGTTAAACCTGATTCTGACAACTTCTTTGTTCTCTCTCCTTTCTTTGTTTCATTCTTCATTCATAAAACACTCAATAAATGGCCAAGAGTAACATGCTTTATACCTCAATGTTGACTTCTAAAGAGTTTCTAGATTGCAAGATCGCCAGCTCCAGTAGAAGAACGTGGAAGCTTTAGAGCAGGGGTTCCCAGCCTGGGGTCCATGGACCCCTCGGTTAATGGTAGGTGTCCATGGCATAAAAACTAGGTGGGGACCTCAGCTCTAGAGGGATTGCAGAGGTGATTTACCAGGATTCTGCCTGGATTAGGAAGCACGTCTTATGAGCAAAGGTTGAGCCAGTTTGGGCTTTTCTCTTTGGAGTGAAGGAGGTCAGGAGGAGCCTTGGCACAAGATGATGATGAGGCACTGATAGAGTAGATGGCCAGCACCTTTTCCCCATGTTGCAATGCCTAATATTAGAAGACATACTTTTAAGGTGATTAAATGAAAATATAGGGGAGATATCAGGGATAGTTTTGTTTTTGCAGAGAGATAAGTGACAGGAATGCACTGCCAGGGGTGCTGGTAGAAGTTCATAAGTCAGGGACATTTTAGAGACTCTTAAATAGGCACATGGATGAAAGAAAAATAGAGGGCTATGTGGGATGGAAGAGTTAGATGCTGAAGTAGGTTAAAAGGATGGCACAACATCATGGACTAAAGGGCAGGTACAGTTCTGTACTGTTCTATGTTCAATATTTTTGGATAAGTATGATTTAATTGCCATGACTGTTGGAGATAAAAATTTTGGAAGGTAACATTCTTAATAAATACATATGAAAAACATCAGTTGTCAGAAACTCACTCAATATTAGGCAACTACATTCACATTCCAAATTAATGTTCCATACATTAGATATTCTTAGATTGGCACATGGAGGGGAAAAAATGGAAGACTCTGTGAGAGGGAAGGGCCAGATTGATCTTGGAGTAGATTAAATGGTTGGTACAACATCGCTTGCCAAAAGGCTGTACAGTTCTATGTTCTAAAAGCTGAAAATGATTTCCATCTAGTGCATTTAAAAATTGTGTGAAATTATAAGCTAGAGCTCACAAATGATGGACAAGCAAAAAGATTAAGAACTATATGGCTTTTCTAAAAAAAAATCTTTTGTACTATTGTTAGTTTAGTGCAATCTTGGATGTGCTCTGTTGTTGGTAAACTTATACATCCATTGTTATGAAACATATTACATTAAACTTTCAGATGTTTATATAAGCCAGCTCTATCACTGGAAAAGGCCTCTAAAATGTGAAGAAATTACAGCGTGTGCAGAATGCTGGTGTAGATATGGTACAGTGATCAAAGACACGAACAATATGGGTGGCCTTGATATTGAGCCCATGTGATAGGAGCGTGAGTGGTATGAAAAGTTGGTCTGACAGAAAGCTCTACCAGTATTACAATGTGGATCATTCAGAAAATGCTTCAGTTCAGAGCAACAAGGTACTTTAATTGTAGAAAGCACAAAGATTCTGTACACTGGGCTAATAGAGTGTAGCAAATCAAAGCAGTGGCTGTTGAGAAGTGTCCCAAGGGAAAGGAAATAACTGCAGCAGAAAACCAAGGAAAGAAGGCTTACATAATGTTTATGAGCAATACATTTCAACATTGTATATTTGCACTAAAGGAAAATAAATCATTGGAGTCAAGAACCAAAATCAAGATTTTAAAGTGAATGTCGACACAGCGGACCATCATGGCAAGGAAAATGTTTGGCATATTAAAATTGAGCCAATTTTCTGGTAAAACTTTGAGAACATTGTAAGAACTTTGTCATCCTCCATTATGGCAAACAGCACGATGACCAATTATAATGTTCATTATGTCAATAATGTTCAATACACCAAATTGGTTCAGGAAAAATTGATTGTCTAAGTTGAGAATGCATTGAAAGAACTGATTCCATGTGAATATATCACAATGATATTTGAGGAGATAGCGGAAGAATATGAAAATATTTTTAAAGATTCATACTTGGGCATTGAATGGCACCAAGCGCACATGTTTTCAACCAAATGCCAAAATGATCTACGTAATGCAAATTGAGCCATCTTCTGTTTGTGATGAAAGCTCTGTTGGCCGGAGAACCAAATGAGTTAGAATGATGCAGAATATTTGTGGAAGTGTTACAGAATTCTTGGGTGATACCCATCTTGGAGGTAGCTAGCTGTCTAGCTCTGCAGCAATTATAACAAATGGGAATAATGAACAACACCCTCTATCTATAGTTATAAGGTTTGTTTACTGAACTAGTAAGATTTGACTCCTTCCAATGGACATCTAACACATACAAAGAAAGCAAACACTCTTGAGAATTAAATTCTGAAGTTGTTGAACTTGTAAAGCTAGCTATCATAACACTATCAGCTCAAGTATTCCAGGTGACTATCAATCAAGTTCTGCAATGTCAAGATGATATTCTAATAGATACATTGCAGAGTCATGTCATCTGCAGAAATTCTGTGATGACTCAGCAATAGCTGGGTGTACGAAGGGAGGATGAATACAGGGCTTCGGTGGAGGACTTTGTCAAATGGTATAAGCTGAATCATCTGCAACTCAATATCAGTAAGACAAAAGAGATGGTGATGGACTTTAAGAAGACTAAACTGCACTGATGGTGATGATGTGGATGTGGTGAAGACCTACAAGTACCAGAAGGTGAACCTGGATGACAGAATTGAGTGGAGCACCAACACAGAGTCTGTGTACAAGAGGGCTAGAGTTGCTTCTACTTCCTGAGGAGACTGAGGTCCTTTAGAGTATGCAGGCCTCTCCTTCACATATACTACCATTCTGTTGTTTCCAGTGCAATCTTCTCTGCAGTGGTGTTTTGGGGAAATGGCATCAACACAGGTTATGCCTATAGACTCGATATACATTGGAAAGGCTGACCCTGTTATAGGAGACAAACTGGACACACTGAAGGCTGTGGGGGAACAAAGGACCTTATGGAAAATCCTGGCAATTCTGGACAATGTTTCTCACTCTGTGTATGCCACCTTGGCTGAACAGAGGAACACTTTGAATAATAGATTAAGACAACTGTACTGCTTGAAAGAGTGCTATATAAGGTCATTCTTACCCTCTACCACTAGGCTCTATAATGAGTCAACCGATAGCCAGGGAAGTGATGACCCCCCTCCTGTTAGACTGTTTGAGGTAACTTATTTTTTTTATTCTTTCTTACTTCACTTTTAATATTTGTCCATGTGTGCACTTGTAATGCTACTGTGCCACTGTAATTTCCTTTGGGATCAATAAAATATCTATCTATCTTTCTGATAAATGACGCCAAGAAAATAGAATATCTTCAGATACTTGAGCAGCTGCTAAGAACACTTCATAAACATAACACTAAACTTAAATAAATGTTAATGTGCCTCTAAGCAAAAAGAAGAATCTTATTTGGTCTGTGGAGTTGATAAAATAGACTGCAGCCACTTAAAGCAAAAGTTTAGGCTGTCTTCAGAGCCAGGACATGTCACTAAGCTTTGATCACCTCCAGATTTGATCCAATGCTATACTAAATACCTATCATATCTTGCCAGTATTAAGTCCCTGTTATCAACAATTACAGAGAGAGAAATGTTGCTGGTGGGGATAAAAATCAGCAAAAGGCATGCTATCGTTGCGGAAAAAAAAGCTTTAGAAATGGATCTGTATTGGTGAATTGACTGCAAACCTGCCAGCTATGGAGCTGGGACAGTGATCAACCATGTCACAGAGAAGCCTAGTGCATATGCATTACCAGATGTGATCAAATATAAGAAGGAAACACTCAGATACATACAGAGATGGAGGCAAAAGACAGTGGGACACAACTGGGAAACATCAGGACCAGTACATTTCAGCCCAATTAAGCGGCTGCCCCAAATAGCTGAAGTTTCATGGAAATAGTTAAATAGGTAGAAAAAAGGCAAACTAGTGTTCACATGGGTAACAAGTTATGTGCTTAAGTGAAATATAGAACAAATTAGAACACTATCTATACTGCGACAATACTATAAAACTGTGTATTAGTTCCTAATAGTTATCAATGGAAGAGTTCATCCGGTGTATGTTGCTGTGTTGTTTTGATTGACTGTAAATGAACAAAATCAGCTCAGAAACCTAGTGCAGAAAATGGACTGACTTCACACAATGATTGCATCCTCCAAATCTTCATCTTATTGTAACATTCAAGATGATTGCCAATACCTTCAATTTCTTTGTAGTTCCTAACTAGTTGAAGTAGTGAAATTGTTTCATTTTCACTCTGGCTGTTTCTGGCATCTCCAAGCCTGAATGCTTGAAACAACAATGAGCAAAACAATTCTGAATTGTCTTACTGCTTATTCCTTTAAAACCATCAGTAACAAAAATCTCTGCTTTTTGAACACAAACACACACAGCTGACACCATTTAAAAACTGTTCACTCTAAGCATAGTGGAATGGCCACACAAGTTAGTTAGAAACTGTACAGCAAGAGTCTCCTGTCCCAATTAAGCAGCATAGTGTCCCAAATCAATGATAGGAATCCTGGTTACTTTCTTGATTAGTTTTTGGTCATTAGGGTTGTCCCAAATAAGTGGCCACCCTGATGTACGAATGGCCCAATTAACTAGAATCCACTGTTTTATGGTTCCCTAAGGCTGTTATAGCTGGAGGTGGGAATGGGGACAAGCTCCCACTACCTATTAAATGCCTCCAATGGCATATGCCTCAAATAGTCTCTGACAACCAAGTCCAGCTCCTGCCCTTCAAGTGTGACTTAGCTACTAAGCCTGGCAGACTGGTTCTACTGACAGGAGAAGGGGAAAAGGTGAGTTACTGACACCTTAAAACCAGTCCCTTCTGGCAGATAGTGCTGATCAGCTGTCATTGGCACCTCATCTAGGAGAAGGACAACTCTGACTTCAAACCTCTGCTGCCTTGCTACCACTCATGGGGAAGGCTTCGGGAGTAAACCCCGAGGTAAAAATCCAGAGCTGAAGCCCAAAAGGCAGTCCTGCGTTGTGTTCGGTGCTGACTGGTAACTCATAGGACACTGCTGGAACCAAACTGTCTCAGTCTCTGCCATTCCCTTGGGTTCATCAGGTGCGTGGAGACAGGGGAGCTAGCTGCATGGGCAACAGCTTGCTCTCCCTAGCTGATGAGAAGATGGCGGCGCGACAGCAGCGCGCGTGGCCACTCCAGGAATGAATACCTGTTATCTGTTAAGTAGGAGGCCGTGCACAATCCTGATTTGATGGGGACGAACGTGAGAAACATGGAGGAACATCTGGTGAAACTTCTGACATGCTTGTTTCGCTGCTGCTGCTACTGTGTGATTGAAAAATCTCCGGAGAGGAAGACCCGGAATCCTCGGCTTTGCCTGTTGCTTGGCGGCCGGGGCTGGGGTCGAAGTGCTTGGTAGAGATGGTGCTCGGTGTCGGAGGGCTGGTCGGAGGCTCGAAGTTTCTCGGACGGACTCAGCTGGCTGTGGTCAGGTGCTTCCAGAGGCTGCATCGGCAAGTTTTGTGGCACTGGAGGTTCATGGCAGGAAGAGTTTTTCTTCCTTCGACTGTCTGCGTGAGATGACGGGCTATCGAGGACTTTGAGACTTTTTTTTACCATGCCCGTGGTCTGCCCTTATCAAATTATGGTATTGCTTTGCACTGTTGTAACTGTATGTTATAATTATGTGGTTTTTGTCAGTTAGTCTTGGTCTGTCTTGTATTTTTGTGATATCATACTGGAGGAAAATTGTATAATTTCTTAATGCATGCGTTACTAAATGACAATAAACGAGGACTGAGCATCCTCATAATCTAAATATCGTACTGCCCAGGCTTGCCCATCAGATAATTGTCTAGGGAGCTAGGATGCAATATCCATAGTCAACTATGACTGACAGGGACCTCAACGACTGTATTATGATGCAAGCCTTGCTGACATTACTTTATGTAGAAGTTGACACAAATGCAGGAAATGAAATTTGTTCTCTGCAGGTGGTGGAAAACAACTTGCTTTTTAGAGAAATGGACATACCTGAAGTTAAATAGCTAAAGAACTTATTTAGACACGTCTAAATGAGGTTGTTTTTATCATAGATGTCATTGATTGTCTACAAAATACACTGTATAAAATGGAGACACAGAACAGTGATGCTAAAGGGATTGCAAGGAAGATTATGAAAGAACTGTTTGTAGAAAGGTTGGGTAGACTGGATGTACGTTAGTAGCCTAATTATTTCTGTATTGATTTGTAACAAAGGCTCAAGAGACCAACAAGTAGAGATATAGAATCTGAAGTTTACAAAACACAACCCCCTAAAGCACAACTACAGGTAATAATGAGGCCACCCCAGTAACTCCACATTATATGGAATAATGTGTAGTAATCTTTTAGTATTAATTGATCCTCATTAATTTGGTTATGAAGCAATACACCAGCACAAAATCCACAACAGAGGAATTATAATACATGTAGTGTTCTGGAAGAATTTATATCAGATAATGGTCCACAGTTTAAGTTGGTTCTGTTTGAACAATTTATGAAAAGCAGCAGAATAAAGCACTATTTCACTTCTCTTCGCCAGTGTCATATGGGGAGGTTGGAATATCAGTGTACGTGGTTGAGGAGGCATTTATAAATAAAAATCGGTTTAACATCACCATGAAACATGAGGCATCGACTGGTGGCATTATTTTCTAAGCCATAGATCAATGCCACTCTCCAGTAGATGATACACTGAAGAAATCAGATGCATAAAAAATTCAGGATATGGTTGAGTTCATTTGAGACGATATGATAAAAAGGGACATGAGAAAATCTTCAGATGCTGGAAATCCAAAGCAACACATACTGTTTAAAATGCAGGAGGAACTCAGCAGGTCATGCAGCATGTATGGAAATTAATAAACAGTTGAAGTTTTGGGCTGAGACCCTTCATCAGGACTGGAAAGGAAGGGGGAAAGGCACCAGAATAAAATGGTGGATGGGCAGGGAAGGAGATAAGCTGGAAGGTGATACGTGAAGCCAAGTGGGTGGGGAATGTCAAAGGCTGGAGAGGGAGGAATCTGATAAGAGAGGAGAATGGTCCACAGGGAGAAGTGGGTGGGGGGGGGGCAGGAGAAGTGATAGGCATGTGAGAAGAGGTAAGAGGTCAGAGTGCAGAATAGCGGAAGGGGGAAGTGGGGGGGAATTTATTTTTACAAGGGGAAATCAATATTCATGCCAACAGGCCGGAGGATACTCAGATGGAATAGAAGAGGTTGCTCTTTCACCCTGAGGATGGCCACATCTTGACACAAGAGGTGTGGTGAACTACATATACCTGTCTGGACACGTCCCCCCACCCCCTGCTGACTGCTCCTGTGGCTCCTCCCACAGACCCCGGTATAAAGGCAATTGGAGGCACTGCTCCTCCCTCAGTCTCCAGGATGTTGTGTGATGGTCTCTTGCTGCTGACAGTGCTTTCTTCCAGCTAATAAAAGCCTATCTTGACTCAAGTCTCTGAGAGTTATTGATGGTGCATCAAGAGGAAGCCATGGACCAGCATGACGGAACTGAAATGGGAATTGGAATTAAAATGCTTGGCCACAAGAAGTACTGCTTGTGGCGAATGGAGTTGAGGTGCTCTGTAAAGTGGTCCCCTAAATTACAACAGGTCTCACCAATGTAGAGGAGGCTTAATGGCCAGTTTAAACTGAGGAACCATCATTGCCTGTTATAAGAGCTTGAAGTTCACTCTGCATACTAGGATTCATGGTTTTGATCTCTTGGCAATTGGGAGACAGGATGGTGGGGTGTTGTGGAACTAATGGAGGCTTATAGCCTTAGAAGATATGGTTTTATATGAGGCATACAGTTCAAAGAATTATCTTTAAAGTGTTGAGAGATTCAGCTAAATTCATGCAAACCAATTAATCTTGACAAGGCGTACTCAAGAGAATAAGGAATAATGTGAAAGCGAAGATGTTCCTGAAATTAATCCCACAATGATTCAGAAAAATTACTCCGTGTTATTCATGATGAGAGTCAGGATAGGACAACATCACCAAGCCCAGAGAAGGGCAACGTTAAACAGCATCGAATAACACTGCAATTGAAATTTTATTTTAAGTCCTGCTGCAAAAAATCATAAAGCATAAAACTTTTTAAATATGTTAATTTAATGTAATGTCCTTTATCAAAGGGAAGGAGCATGTGTGTGTAAATATGTGTATTGTTATTACTGTCCAATTGGGAAGGTCTGAGGAGATCTTTGAGTGGAAAATCCTTGTTCAAACTCTTAATGCCTCAGTAGGCAATGCACTCTGAATGAACTTAGTGGGAGTTTTAAGAACTCGGTAAATACACATACCAGATCAACGAAAGGATGGGGACCCCTTGCAGTTGCAATCCAACCACAGTCATGAGGGATATTGCTTCCCAATCCACCAGTGAGTCTGAGCAAATATTCTTTGTTCTGTTGCGCAACGTCCAACTCACAAGCTCGCCCACTGAACCAGAAACAGCTTCTTTTTGCTCTCAGGTTGCCGCTCCCACCCACCCTTAAATAAAAGCCAAATCTGCTGGAAATTGACGGCGAGTCAAACGGTGGTGAGGCAAAAGCAAAATCAAACAACCTTGGATGCCGGAGGTCTCACATATAAATGCGCAAAATACCCAGTAATATCTAAAACAAGTGTCCTGGGTGTGACACTTCATCAGCACTGACAGCTAAATTTATCAGGAGAGCACTTTTTGTTTACCTATGGGCCTCTCATATTTCCCGTCAGTTTGACACTGGTGCAATTTCTGTTGTTTTGCTGTATTCTCTAATGGTTCTCTCTTAGTTTTTGTAAAAAAAAATCTTCTTTAAAATGGGCGATGGAACATTAGTAATGAATCTGGAGGGTCTCACAGGTAAAGATCATTTGTTAGCTCTGTTGTGAAGTATGTCTCTGCTCATTCCCTAGATATTCTCATCTTTCCCCTTTCCCCTTACAGCAACTATGAAATGGATGTGTCCAGAGCTCTAATAGTTACAGTCCAATTTACTGTGCTGTGAGCAACACCGAGGCAGAGGGAAAATAAATCAGCCGCGATCAATGGGCCGAATGGCTTAATTCTGCTCCTCTGTCTTACGACCTTCGTAATGTGTTCGAGAATAATTTGGGGAATAGTTCTGAGAAAATCACTGCAAATATTGTAAAAAGAAAGGTGTTGGCCACTCCAATAACCCTGCTTTTCCTGTATGTGGAAATTAAATTCCATTGTGCCTCATGAAGTGACTTAATGAGTTACTCAGGATTGAAAGTAAAACAATCACTGGAAGGTCCATCATCACTATATTTTCAGGAAAACCAGGAATGGTGGATAAGTAAGACCATTCCAATATTGTCACATCCCAAAGTACCATAACAAAGATATGTTTTAGCTAGCCATTTAAAGCTTATACATGTGACCACTCCCTCCCAACAGTCAGAGAGATTTAGAGGAGTAAATTTGTAGATAGATGGCGGCCTTTTGCAAGAACCATAAGGTTATAATAGTAGGCAGGTACTGACTGGAACTTCCAAACTGTGAAATAGCTGGATAGGATAGAGTTTATCAAATGTGTTCAGGAATGTCTTCCAGTAAGAAAATGGTGCGCCCAGACACTGTGGCCTCTGTGGGCCCAAACAAAGGTGCAGTTGTTCATCCTTGATGTCTTTTTTATGACTGCAAAATGCTACTGGACACTAAGAGCATCAAGAACTGCAGGTCTACCCATACAGCAAGTTGCTTGATAGTGATGGAGTGGAACCTGTTGTGTGCTGCGTTGCAGCCCGCTTCAGCTACCCAGGCGACAGAGGCGATGCATAGAGGCAGTGCATAGTACAACAAATTATTGTCATGGACGTTCTTATTGTGATTGCAAGACCCTGTTGGACATTGGTAATGCAGAATGTAACAAGTATGATTTGCTGGCCGATGAGACCGATGGTAGGGGAGCTGCATGCCTCTGTTGTGGTACACATCAGGCCCTCATGCCTGTTGCAGCCACCAGGGAAGGAAACACTGGATCTGGCTGTGTGCTGCCAGATTCTACACTGGGTTGGGGGCTAACCCCTCCTGGTGGTGTTGCTGTCTAGTGTCTGCTTGGTGGAAGACAAGCTGGATTGCTTTTGTCTGCTTCTGCGCTTATGCAGGATGAGGAAAGCTGTGGGCTTGTTCTTGCAGAAGTGTAGCATCAAGACATCATCCATGCACTACCAGTCTACAGAACGTGACACTCAAGGAACTGGGCTATATATTTTTAATATTATTATTTCTTGTAACTGTTTTTCTGCTATTGTAATTATATGTGTTATTTGTGCAATGACTGTTGATACTGTGTTTTTGCATCTTGGCCCTGGAGGAGCTTGAAACTTGAACTTGAAAGTTGCCTTAACCAACACGTAAAGGTCCTAACTAGTGAGAAAGTGATACTATATTTCCTATTAGGGAATGAGGCAGGGTAGACAACAGAAAATTGTGTATGGCAACACTCTAGTGATCATAATGCCATTAGTTTCAAGATAATTATAGAGAAGGATGTGGTTCTTATGTTGAGATTCTAAATTGGAGAAAGGTCAACTTTGATGGTATCAGAAAATATCTGGCTAGTATGGATTGGGACAGGTTGTTTTTTGGCAAAGATTTACTTGGTAAGTGGGAGGCTTTCATAAGTGAAATTCTGAGAATTTCAGAGTTTGTATGTTCTTGTCAGAATAAACGGCAAGGATAACATGTTTAAGGAACCTTGTTTTTTGAGAGATATTGAATCTTTGGTTAAAAAGAATAAGGAAGTGTGTAACAGGTATAAGCAGGAAGGAGCAAATGAGGTACTTTGAAGAGTTTAAGAAATGCAAGAGAAAACTTGAGAAAGAGATCAGGAAGGAAAGAAGATGTGAGGTTGCCCTTGCCCTAGCAGACAAGGTGGAGGAGAATCCCAAGAGATTCTACAGATATATTAAGAGCAAAAGGAATGCAAGGGACAAAACTGGTCCTCTTGAAGAGCATACTAGAAATCTTGGCATGGAACCAAATGAAACGGGGGAGATCTTAAATGGATCTTTTGTATCTGTATTACTTGGGAGATATACCCAGCGTCTATAGAAGTGAGGTAAAGCAACAATGAAGTCATGGACTGCATACAGATTATAGTGGAAGAGGTGCCTGCTGTCTTCATGGCCTGACTATGTGTTCCCTTCGACCCTGTGGGAGGGAAGTGCAGAAAATGCAGGGAGAGTTACAATGTCCTTAGCCACAGATCTGGTGCCAGAGTTTTGGAGGATAACTAATATTGCTCTATTGTTTAAGAAAGGATTTAAAAATAAGATGAGAAATCATAGTTTGTAAAGCCTGACATCAGAAGTGGATAAGTTATTGGAAAGGAAGTTATTCTAAGGGATTGGATATTTAAACATTTTGATAGACGGGGACTGACTAGGAATAGTCAACATGGCTTTGAGTGTAGTTTCTTATGTCTAACCAATCTTGTAGAGTTTTTGAAGTAGTTACCAGGAAAGTTGATGCAGGCAAGGTTGTGGATGTTGTCTACCTGGACTTTAGCAAGTCCTTTGACCAAGTTTCACATGGGAGTTTAGTCAAGAATGTCCAATCGCTTGGCATTTGACATGGAGGAGTGAATTGGATTAGACATTGGCTTTGTGGGAGAAGCCAGAGAATGGTAGTAAATAGTTCCCTCTCTGACTGAAGGCATGTGATTAATGGTGTGCCACAGGGTTAAGTACTGGGTCCATTGTTGTTTGTCACCTATATCAATGATTTGGCTGATAATGTGGCTAACTGGATCTGCAGATTTGTTGATGACACCAAGATCAGGAGAGTTGAGGACAGCGAGGAAGGCTATCAACTGCTTGCAGCGGGATCTGGACCTGCTGGAAAAATGGGTGAGAAAAATGGCAGTGGAATGTAATGTAGACATGTGTAAAGTGTTGCAATTTGGGAGGACAAACCAGGGTAAGACTTAGACGGTGAGCACTAGGACACTGTGAAGTACCATAGAGCAAAGGGATCTGGGAATATAGATCACAGATAGGCAGGCTTTCAAAAGCTTTTGATACATTGGCCTTCACAAATCAAAGTGCTGAGTACAGGAGTTGGGATATTATTTTAAGTGTATAAGACATTGGTGAGGCCTAATTTGGAGTATTCAGTGGAGGTGTAGTCACCTACTCACAGGAAATTTGTCAATAAGATTGCTAAGTACAAAGGACATTTAGAAGGATGTTGCCAGGACTTGAGGACCTGAGTTATAGGGCAAGGTTGAATAGGTTAAGGCTTTATTCTCTGGTGTGTAAGAGAATGAGGGGAGATTTACTAGAGGTATACAAAATTATAAAGGGTCTTGATTGGGTAAATGCAAGAAGGCTTTTTCCACAGACATTGGGTAAGACTAGGAGCAGAGGTTCTGGGTTAAGGGTGAAAGGTGAAGTGTTTAAGAGGAACATGATGGGGAACTTCTTCACTCAGAGGGTGGTGAGAGTGTGGAACAAGTTGCTAGCAGAAGTGGTGGATGCGGGTTAAATTTCAATATTCAAGAGACATTTGGATAGGTACATGAATGGGAAGGCTGTGGTGTGCTGTGTTCTGAGTGCAAGTTGATGAGACCAGGCTGATTAAGAGTTCAGCATGGATTAGATGGGCCAAAAGGCCTGTTTCTGCGCTGTGGTGCTCTATGACTTTATTTTCAGCATATAGAGTAAAATTTCACAGATTCCATTTGTTCAGCATTTAATTCATGAGATGTTGATTCCTTGCTCCCTTGAACACATGGAGGTCTGGACCCCACACTCCCTTCAAACACTCTGAGGCCCCTTTTCCACATTCCCCTGAAAATCATCCAGACCCAATTTTCACATTCCATTGAAGCACACCGAGTTCTGATCCTGCAGTGTTTTGTGTCTCCTTCTTTTCCTGAGTTTTCTTTCCACTTCCCTGCTGGGTTCACTGGAAAATTTATCATAGTACTGTGCAACTTCTAAAAAAAATTGTGAATTAGAAACGTGTTGGAGTACTAACTAGAATATCTTCCAATAATCCAAGAACATCTGCCAGTTTGACACTAACAAAGACTGAAATGTGCCTGATTAATGGAGTTTCAATGCTTTAACAGTATTTTGATCTGGTTTTGCAGGAAAAGGCTGCAACCGTGTTGACTGTTCTGTGTTAAATGCACATGCATGAAAACAAACATAAAATACTGGAGGAACTTAGCAGGTCAGGCAGCATCTATACGGAGGAATGCTTCAGAACATGACCCTTCATTGGGACTGGAAAAGGAAGACAAGAGACGCCAAAATAATGGTGAGGGGAGTGGAAGGCACTGTACTGAGCACCATTGCTCCTGTTTGCCACATAAGGCAGGTTTTCCCGATGACCATCCATTTTATTTTACTTCCTGTTCCCATTCTGACATGTCAGTCTAATGCCTCCTCTACAGCCACGAGAAGGTCCCTCTCAAGCTGAAGGATCAACATTTCCTCTTCCGTTTGGGTAGCCTCCAACCTGACAGCATGAACATCGATTTCTCCAACATTCTCCTTCCCCTTCTCTCTTTTTCCATTCACCATTCTGATTCCCCCCTTGCCTCTTCTCTTCCCTCACCTGCCCATCACCTCTCTCAAGTGCCCCTCTTCCTTCCATTTCTCCCTTTCTCACCAATCCACACAAAATGGTGGGGAAAATCAGCAGATCAGGCAGCATCTAAGGAAATGAATCAACAATCGGCGTTTCGGGCCAAGACACTACATCATGACCGGAAAGGTAGAGGGAAAATACCAGAACCAGATCCGTTCCAGTCCTATGAGGGGTATCAGCCTGAAGCATTGACTATTGGTTCATTTCCATAGGTACTGCCTGACCTGCTGAGCTCCTCCTGCATTTTGTGTCTGTTGCTCTGGATTTCTGCATCTGCTGTATCTCTTGTGTTTATCACTCTCCTTTCCTGTCAAATTCCTTCTTCTTTAGCAATTTACATCTTCCACCTATTTCCTTCCAGCTTTATCCCCCTTTCCTGAACCATCTACCATGTATCAGCTAACACTTGCCAGCGTACTCCATTCTCTCACCCCACCTTCTCATTCTGGCTTCTATCCCCCTCCTTTCCAGTCCTGATGAAGGGTCTTGGCCCAAAACATCAACTGTTTATTCCTCTCCATAGATGCTGCCTGACCTGTTGAGTTCCTGCAGCATTTTCTGTTTGTTGCTCTGGATTTCCAGCATCTGCATGTTTATAACATGCACAAAATCCCAAATGTACTTTCTATGTCATTGTGTATCAAAGGTAAAACTTCTACAGTTTTGTCATAATCTCTTAAAATCTAAACCATATATTTTATTTAGCAGAGAATTCTACTGCTTGCAAAGTCCATATAAATTGAAGGGATACCTTTCATATTGTGAGATCTCTCTCTAAGGCGAACACTCTCACTGACTTACTCTATTCACTATATTGCAGATGTCAATATTCCCTTCATTTTTGGATCAGATGCTCAGTTTCCAAGACAGACACAATGACAGTCAGCTGTCTGAAAGTGCATTTGAATCAGTGATGGCTCTTCATGTCAGGAGAGCGTTTTCCTCCAAACAAAACCGCACTATTCCTTTTACTTAGCTGAAGATGTATTGTGTGGGTAAACAGCTGTGACCTTGTTCCGTCTGGGCGGTGCCTTAGCAGGCAAGCGTGAGTGGGGTGAAGGGGAAGCAATTTAGCTAATCAGCGCTTTTACACAAGTGCGCTTTATTTTGGTTTTCTGAATTTTTAATGAAGCAATCTGAAAGATGAAGCATAAATACAGCAAGCAGAATCAGCATGTCTCCTCAAATGCAGCTGTAGTCATATTAGAGTGTTGGAGAAACTAACACAGGGAGGGAGCCATCTTAAATATTCAGCTGACCTCTCACAGTATAATTTCAAGTATTCATTATTTACTAAGCAGGATAATTGTTGGTAAATACTTGGCATTCAATGCTTGAAATATTTAGGAAGTGGAGCTTTTTTCTGTCTGCAATAATTGTGGTATTGCAGCTGTCTTTATCTTTGGAAGGACAGTTCTTCATTCATTTATGTAGGTGACTGAAACAAAACAAAATTTGAAATTTCTGATGTTATATATTAATAAAAATAAGCTGGACATATTAAGAGTTGAGAAAGGTCTCTGGACCATATTTATTTCATTGTTTGACTAACAGAGGACACCCAGTACTCTGAAATGCAAATATATTAAAATAAAAAGATGAGAACTAAGGAAAATAAATATTTTAAAATATCCATCACCTTGCATAATTTAGAATATATTGGTACCATATAATTGTTTGATGACAACGAAAGCATTGAATTAAAAATAGTCTCAATACAATTTAAAAGTAGATTTCACAGTAGCTAATTTTTGTTCATGGTTTACTCACTACTGTTAAAAAAGGAGCTAAAAGCACAGCTTGTATTTGCAGTTGGCTGAAAGCACGTTCGCTGCTGTATAATCAAAATGTGAACATGAGCATTTTAAGGAGCATCAAACATTTAGTTCTAATATTGATTTCCAGCAAGGCTACAGTAGGGAGTAACAAAGAGAATGCCACCAGAGTGCTATAGTATTGCATAAAGATTGTTTCCTTCACACACCACAACAAAACTAGGGTTTCTGCATATTCCACAATTTTCTTTAGGTTACAAGGAAACTAATGGATTGTAAAATGCACTGAGGACATGGAGGACACCATAGTGTTTCATGTCGGGATTAAATATTCTTATGCAGGAGTGATGCTTGAGTTTATATGAGACCACAAGACTATAAAATACAGGCGCAGAATTTTGCCATTTGGCCCATTGAATCTGCTCCACCATCTCACATGGCTCATCCATTTTCCCCCTCAACCCATTCTCCTGTCTTTTCCCCTAATGCTTAGCCCTGACTAATCAAGAATCTCTCAATCTCTGACTTAAATACACCCAGTGACTATGCCCCCATAGCCGCCTGTGGAAACAAATTACACAGATTTACCACACTCTGGCTAAAGAAATTCCTTCTCATCTCCATCCCCCTATTCTGAGGCTGTGCTGTGTGGAACTAGAGACTCCACTACTACAGAAAACATCCTTTCCACTCCCACTCTATCTAGGACTTCCAACATTTGACAGGTTTCAATGAGATCTCGCCACTCCTAATTCTTTTCAATTTTATTGTCACTGGTGATTTTAACCACGTGAACCTTAAGTCAGTGCTCCCCAAATTCCATCAGTATGTGGACTTTGCAACGAGGGGGGGAGAACATGTTGGACCTGGTTTACACAAACATTGCCGACGCGTACCGGGCAGAGCCCCACCCCCACCTCGGTTACTCAGACCACATGCTAATCCCAGCATACAGACCGCTCGCCAGGCACTCCAGACCAGTTCAGAAGCAGGTGAAAACCTGGCCAGCAGGAGCCATCCCTGCTCTTCAAGACTGCTTTGAGCACACTGACTGGCACATGTTCAGGGAGGCTGCAACCGATGGTGACTCTACCAACTTAGAGGAGTACATGGCATCAGTGAGCAGTTACATCAGCAAGTGCATTGATGATGTTACTCTGTCCAAGACCATCACTATACACGCCAACCAGAAGCCATGGATGACCGCAGAGGTGCGTGGGCTGCTGAGGACCCGTGACTCTGCCTTCAGAGCAGGCGACAAGGCAGCCCTAACAACAACAAGGGCCAAACTGTCCTGGGCCATCAGAGAGGCAAAGCGTGCACATGCCCAGTGAATCCACAGCCACTTCCAGGACAGCGGCGACACGCGGCGATTGTGGAAGGGCATTTGGGACATCACCAATAACAGGACAACATCACCTGACTGTGCGGGTGATGCCTACCTCCCAGATACGCTGAATAACTTCTATGCCCGGTTTGAGGCAGAAAAGGACGTGGCGGCGAGGAAGTCCACCCCTCCAACAAATGACCAGGTGTTGTGTCTCACCGTGGCTTATGTGAGAAGAACCCTGTGCAGGGTCAACCCACGGAAGGCTGCTGGACCAGACAACATTCCTGGTAGAGTGCTCAGAGGATGTGCAGACCAGCTAGCAGATGTTCTCACTGACATCTTCAACATCTCCCTGAGCAGCGCCACCATTCCAACGTGCTTCAAGGCCGCCACCATCGTCCCCGTGCCGAAGAAGTCTTCAGTGTCCTGCCTAAATGATTACCATCCCATTGCACTCACATCCATCATCATGAAGTGTTTCGAGAGGCTCATCATGAGGCATATCAAGACCCTGCTGCCACCTGACTGGACCCCCTGCAGTTAGCGTACTGTCCCAACCGCTCAAAAAACAACGCCATTGCCATCACCCTCCACCTGGCCCTAACCCACCTGGATGAAAAAGACACATACGTTCAGATGCTGTTCATAGACTTCAGTTCAGCATTCAACACAATCATCCCTCAGAAACTGATTGGAAAGCTGAGCCTACTGGGCCTGAACACCTCCCTCTGCAACTGGGTCCTAGACTTCCTGGCTGGGAGATCTCAGTCAGTACAGATCGGGAGCAGCATCTCCAACACCATCACACTGAGCACGGGGGCTCCCCAGGGCTGTGTGCTCAGTCCACTGCTGTTCACTCTGCTGACCCATGACTGTGCTGCAACACACAGCTCGAACCACATCATCAAGTTCGCTGATGACACGACCGTGGTGGGTCTCATCAGCAAGAATGACAAGTCAGCTTACAGAGAGGAGGTGCAGCGGCTAATGGACTGGTGCAGAGCCAACAACCTGTCTCTGAATGTGAACAAAACAGAAGAGATGGTTGTTGACATTAGGAGGACACGGAGCGACCAATCCCCGCTGAATATCGATGGCTCCTCGGTAGAGATCATGAAGAACACCAAATTTCTTGATGTTCATCTGGCGAAGAATCTCACCTGGTCCCTCAACACCAGCTCCATAGCAAAGAAAGCCCAGCAGCATCTCTACTTTCTGCAAAGACTGAGGAAAGTCCATCTCCCACCCGCCATCCTCATCACATTCTACAGGGGTTGTATTGAGAGCATCCAGAGCAGCTGCATCACTGCCTGGTTCGGAAATTGTACCATCTCGGATTGCAAGACCCTGCAGTGGATAGTGAGGTCAGCTGAGAAGATCATCGGGGTCTCTCTTCCCGCCATTACGGACATTTACACTACACACTGCATCTGCAAAGCAAACAGTATTATGAAGGACCCCATGCACCCTTCATACAAACTCTTCTCCCTCCTGCTGTCTGGGAAAAGGTACCAAAGCATTCGGTCTCTCACGACCAGACTATGTAACAGTTTCTTTCCCCAAGCTATCAGACCCCTCAATACCTGTGGTGAACTATGTGCCTGTCGGGGCATGCCCCCTGCTGACTGCTCCTGTGGCTCCTCCCACAGGCCCCTGTATAAAGGAGGTCTGAGGCCTGACGCTCGGCCTCAGTCTCCAGGACATTGTATGATAGACACTCACTCCTGGTTCCTTCTTCCAGTCAATAAAAGCCGATATCTCGCCTTACGTCTCAGTGTGAGTTATTGATGGTGCATCAATACCTGAAGCCTGGACTGACACCTTACTGCCCTATTGTCCTGTTTATTATTAATTGTAATGCCTGCACTGTTTTGTGCAATTTATGCAGTCCTGGGTAGGCCTGTAGTCTAGTGTAGTTGTTTTTTCTGTGTTGTTTTTTTACGTAGTTCAGTCTAGTTTTTGTACTGTGTCATGTTACACCATGGTCCTGAAAAATGTTGTCTCATTTTTACTATGGTTGAAATGACAATTAAAAGTGACTTGACTTGACTTGAATTCCAGTACTGGCCCAGAGCCATCAAACAGTCCTCAAATGATAACTCTTTCATTCACTCAGAATCATTCTTGTGGACCTCCTCCGAATGTCCAATGTCAGCTCATACTTTCTTAATTAAGGGGCCAAAACTGCTCACAATACTCCAAGTGAGGCCTCACCAGTGCCTTATAAAAACTCAGCATTACATCCTTGCTTTTATATTCCAGTCCTAACATTCCTAATAATGCTAACATTACATTTGCTTTCTTCCTCACCAACTCAACCTGTAAGTTAAACTTTAGGGAATTCTGTACTGGACTCCCAAGTCACTTTGCACCTTGCATTTTTGAATTTTCTGCCTGTTTAGAAAATGTGTTCCTTCTTCCAAAGCGCATGACTGATGCAATTCCCGACTCTCTATTCCATCCGCCAGTTTTTTGCCCATTCTCCTAACCTGTCTGTCCCTTGCAGCCTCTTTGTGTTCTCAACACAACCTGTCCATCCATCTGTCTTTGTATCATGCGCAAATTTGCCACAAAGCCATCAATTCCATCATACAACTAATTGACTTACTGCATGATGTAAAAAGGAGCAGTAGTGAACACAACTAGTTGTGAACCAGAAGTCAACCAGAAAAGGCTCCCTTTATTCCTCTTCATTGCCTCCTGCTAATCAGCCAATGTTCTATCTATGCCAGTATCTTTCCTGTAATACCTTCAGCTATTGCCTCATGTGCAACACCTTGACAAAGGCCTTCTGAAAATTCATGTACACAGCATCTTTCGGTTATCCTTTGTTGAATTGAATTGACTTTATTTCTTACATCCATCACATAGATGAGGAGGAAAAATCTTTACATTACACTTCTGTCTAAATGTGCAATGTGCAATCATAGTAATTCATAATAAATAGAACAGTCTATGTAATATAGAGTACACTCAAATCAACGTGAGTTAATCAGTCTGATGGTCTGGCGGAAGAAGCTGTCCCGGAGCCTGTTGGTTCTGACTTTTATGCTGCGGTACTGTTTCCCAAATGGTAGCAGCTGGAATAGATTGTGGTTGAGTGACTCCAGTCCCCAATGATCCTTCGGGCCCTTTTAACACACCTGTCCTTGTAAATGTCCTGAATCATGAGAAGTTCACAACTACAGATGCGCTGGGCTGTCCGCACCACTCTCTGCAGAGTCCTGCGATTAAGGGAGGTACAGTTCCCATACCAGGCAGCGATGCAGCCAGACAGGGTGCTCACAATTAAGACCCTGTAGAAAGTTCTTAAGATTTGGGGGCCCATACCAAACTTCCTCAACCGTCTGAGGTGTAAGAGGTGCTACGTGCCTTTTTCACTACACAGCTGGTGAGTACAGACCACGTGAGGTCCTCACTGATGCAGATGCTGAAGAACTTAAAGCTGTTTTCCCTCTCAACACCAGATCCATTGATGTCAATAGGGTTGATCCCATCTCCATCCCTCATGTAATCCACAACCAGCTCCTTTGTTTTTACAACCTTGGGGGAGAGGTTGTTTCCTGACAACACTGTGTCAGAGAGATGACTTCTCCCTGTAGGCCACCTTGTTATTGTTTGAGATTAGGCCAATCAATGTAGTGTCATCAGCAAATTTAATTAGAAGATTAGAGCTGTGGTTGCTGACACAATCATGGGTACACAGGGAGTAAAGGAGGGGACTCAGTACACAGCCCTGGGGGGATTGAGAGTCAGAGGATGAGAGGTGAGGGAGCCCACTCTTACCCCCTGCTGGCGATCTGACAGGAAGTCCAGGATCCAGCTGCACAAGGCAGGGTCAAGGCCGAGGTCTCTGAGCTTCTTGTCGAGCCTGGATGGAACTATAGTGTTGAATGCTCAACTGTTGTCCAAGAACAGCATTCTCACATAAGCATCCTTTTTCTCCAGATGTGTAACGACGGTACATAGAGCAGTGGCTGTTGCGTCATCTATCGATCAATTGCGTCGGTAGGCGAATTGTAGGGGGTCCAGTTTGGGACATAGCAAGCTGTAGATGTAATTCTTGACCAGCCTCTCAAAGCATTCGCTTATTAGTGAGGTGAGTGCAACAGGACACCAGTCATTCAGACATGTTACCTTGGTCTTTTTTGGTACAGGAACAATGGTGGATAATTTGAAGCAGGAGGGCACTCTACACTGCGAGAGAGAGAGAGGTCTATTCTAAGCCCATAAGATATAAGAGCAGAATTGGGCCATTTGGCCTATCAAATCTACTCTGCCATTACTAATACTCCAGCTTTGTTTTAGAAACATAGAAAACCTACAGCACAATACAGGACCTTCGGCCCACAAAGTTGTGCCTAACATGTCCTTACCTAGGAAATTACCTAGGGTTACCTATAGCCCTCGATTTTTCTGAGCTGTATGTACCTGTCCAGGAGTCTCTCAAAAGACCCTATCATATCCGTCTTCACCACTGTCGCCGGCAGCCCATTCCACGCAATCACCACACTCTGCGTAAAAACTCACCCCGACATCTCCTCTGTACTTACTTCCAAGCACGTTAAAACTATGTCCTCTTGTGCTAGCTATTCCAGCCCTGGGAAAAAGCCTCTGACTATCCTCACGATCAATGCCTCTCATCATCTTAAAGACCTCTATCAAGTTACCTCTCATCCTCCGTCGCTCCAAGAAAAAAAGGCCGAGTTCACTCAAGCTGTTCTCATAGGGCATGCTCCCCAGTCCAGGCAACATCCTTGTAAATCTCCTCTGCACCATTTCTATGGTTTCCACATCCTTCCTATAGTGAGGTGACCAGAACTGAGCACAGTTCTCCAAGTGAGGTCTGACCAGGGTCCTATGTAGCTGCAATATTACCTCTCGGCCCCTAAGCTCAATCCTATGATTGATGAAGGGCAATACACTGTATGCCTTCTTAACCACAGAGTCAACCTGCACAGCAGCTTTGAGTGTCCTATGGACTCAGATCCCAAGATCCCTCTGATCCTCCATACTGCCAAGTGGGTACCTTGTCAGATACCTTGCTGAAATCCATATATATTCTACATCTACTGCTCTACCTTTATCACCGTGTTAAATCATATCCTCAGAAAATTCAATCAGGCTCGTGAACCATGAACTGCCTTTAACAAAGCCATGCTGAGTATTCCTAAACATATTAGGCCACTCCAAATGTTCATAAATCCTGCCTCTCAGGATCTTCTCCATCAGCTTACCAACCACTAAAGTAAGACTCACTGGTCTATAATTTCCTGTGTTATCTCTACTCCATTTCATGAATAAGGGAACAACATCCGCAGCCCTCCAATCCTTCAGAACCTCTTCCTTCCCCATTGATAATGCAAAAATCATCGCCAGAGGCTCAGCAATCTCCCCTCTCTACTCCCACAGTAGCCTGGGGTACATCTCGTCCAGTCTTGGTGACTTGTCCAACTTGATGCTTTCCAAAAGCTGCAGCACATCCTCTTTCTTTATATCTACATGCTCAAGCTTTTCAGTCTGCTGTAAGCCATCCCTACAACCGCCAAGATCCTTTTCTGTAGTGAATACTGAAGCAAAGTATCCATTCAGTATGTCTGCTATCTCCTCCGGGTTCCATACATACATTTCCACTGTCACACTTGTCTCACTGTTACGGTCCAGTCAATGGACTCTGCATTCCGGTTATTTCTTCATCCCCGTGTTCCGTTGGGCGCCTTGATTGAGGCACCTGGTCCTCATTTTGAGTCTGCAATATAAATGGCTCTGGGGATCAGCTATTCCTTTGCTGGACCGTCATCAGAAACTCACACCAAGAAGCTCGTCACCAGAAGCCATTTACCGGAAGCTTGTCACCGGAAGCCAGGCCGGCAGATTCAGGCTCCGGACTGCCGAGAAGGCTGGATCATCATCAGAGCCGCTGAGAATCCAAGTTGTTTCGGTGCCTGCAGCTGCCTAGCGAATTCAGTCATTCTCTAGTCCAGCTGAGTTGCCGGCTGCTCTGAGTCACGTATGAATTCTGTCGTTTTTGTGGCCGGTGGAGACTTGCTGGTTGTTTGCTGCCACTCCAAGCAAAGATATGAATGGACTGTCATCGTTCGGTTTTGTCTCCTCGTTGTCCAAGTCCTGTCCAGTTGAGTGGGTCCGGCCATTTGCTGCTGCTCTGAGTTGTGTATTCTGCTTCTTTGTTGTCTGTGTCTGTGTTCCAGTCCAGTCAATTCCGAGTCTCAAGTCAAGCCCGAGTTACAAGTCAAGTCAAGTTCCAAGTCCCAAGACCGAGTCCAAGTCAAGTCCAGGTTTTACCGGTTTGTTATCCAGTGTTTATGTCCATGTTGACATTTTGTCCTCATTCCAGGCCTTCCTAGTAATTCTCAATAAACCCAGTTCTGTTTATATTATGTCTGTGTCTTGCATTTGAGTCCGCTCCCAACGCCCCCTTGTCCTCTTGCTCTTTTTTTCTTGCAGTCTAATATCCACTCTTGCATCTCTCTTATGCTTTATGTGTCTGAAGACACTTTTGGTGTCCTCTTTAATATTATTGGCTAGCTTACTTTTGTACTCCATCTTTACCTTCTTAATGTCTTTTTTAGCTGCCTTCTGCTGGTATTTAAAAGCTTCCCAATCCATTAACTTCCCACTATTACTGTTTGTTCTTTCCTCAAAGTATTCTAGTGGATTTGTGTGGAAGGTTTTCCCTTAGGAAGCCATGCCAACTTTGGCCTATTTTATAATGCGCTTCCAAATACCCTGAAACCTCATCCATATCAATTGTCTTTAGCATCTTCACTGAGGTCAGAATACCTGGCCTATAATTTCTTTTCTTCTGCCTTCGTCCCTTCTTGAAGAGTGGAGAGTCAGACCAATGCCTTCCTAATCTCCTCAGACAACTCATTCAGAAACCTGGGATGTAGTCCATCTGATCAAGTGACTTAACCACTTTCAGACCTTTCAGCTTCCCAAGCATCTTCTTCCTAGTAACAGCAATGGCATTCAGACTGTTCCCTGACACTCTCAAAACTTCCACTAGACTGCTAGTATCTTCCACGAAGACGTATGCAAAATACTTATTCAATTCATCCTCCATTTCCTTTTTCAGTAATACTACCTCTGCAGCATCATTTTCTAGCAGTCCAATATTTACTTTTGCCTCTCTTTTAATCTTTATAGATATGAAGGAATATTTGGCATCCTCTTTGATATTATAGTCTAGCTTATCTTCATAATTAATCATTTTCTTCCTTATGGCCATTTTCATTGCCTCCTGTTGCCTTTCGAAAGCTTCCTAATCCTCTAACTTCCCACTATCTTTTTCTCTTTTACATGCTCTCTCTTTTCCTCTTATGTTATTTTTGACTTCCCTTGTCAGCCATGGTTGCATCAAGCTGCCTTTAGAACACCACTTAATCTTTGTTAAGTATCAATCCTGTGCATTCTGAATGGCTTCTAGAAGCTCCAGCCATCTCTGCTTGTGTCCCCTTCTAATCAACATTGGCCAGCTCCTCTCTCAAAAATGTTGATACATCTGAATTTGGCTTCTCCATCTCAAATTGTAGGGTGAAGTCTAAAACATTATCATCACTGGCTCCTAATGATCCCTTTACCATAAGCTCCCTAATCAAATCCACTTTATTACATAATACCCAATCCAGAAGAGCCTTTCACCTAGTAGGCTCAACCACAAACTGCTCTAAAAGCCAACTTATAGATATTCAATCAATTCTTTCTCTTGGGATCCAGAACCAACCTGATTTTCTCAATCTACCTGCATATTGAAATCACCCATGACTATGATAACACTGTCCTTTCGACATACGTTTCTATTTTGCTTTGTAATTTATAGCCCACATCCTGGCTGCTGTTCGGAGACCTGTATATAATTTACAGAAATTAATTTTAACCCTTGCAGTTTTTTAACTTTACTCACAAGGATTCTACACCTTCCAATTCTAGGTCATCTCTTTCTAAGATTTTGATTTCAATTTTTACCAACAGAGCCAATACACTCTGCTTACCTGCCTGTCCTTTCAATACAATGTGTATCTGAGGACGTTAAACTCCCAACTATGATCTTCTTTCAGTCATGATTCAGTCATGCCTACAATGTCATTCCTACTAATCTCTAACTACACTACACTATCATCTACCTTATTCTGTATACTGCATGCATTCAAATGTAACACCTTCAGTCCTGTATTTGTCACCCTTTTAGATTTTGTCTTCCATGTTACACTGCAAGTCATCCCACTGACTGCAGTTTTGCCCTATCATCTGCCTGTCCTTTTAGATGAGATGTTGCGCTTGGTAGATTTGTCTGTTTTAACAATATAGTGCTCTTGTCTCCGTTAATGTATCAGCTCTTGTTTGTTAGTTTCAAAATCTAGTTCAATAATTTAATTTGCTTTCAAAGGTTTAATAATTTAATAAGATTGAAGCAATTTGGATATGGTGAATTCACGATTGTTTAATGTCATTTCCAGTAGTCCAGTGCAAACAGAACAGAATAATTGTTACTCTGGATATGAGGCAGCACAAAAAAAACAATAAGGTAAAAAACACAACTATAATAAAAAGAAACACAATAAATATAAATACGTAAGACAGCTTGTAATCATGGATTGATTCTCTGTCCATTAAATAATGCGAGGCACAGGATTGTCTATACATAAGGTGATTCTGACAGGCAATGATAACGTAGTGGAGGTGGGGTGGATTAGTGGGTAGAAGTATTGATCAGACTTACAGCTTGGGGAAAGCAACTGTTTTTGAGTCTATTGGCCCTGGCATAAATGCTATGTAGCCTCCTTCCTGATGGAACTGGGGCAGACAATCCATGAGCAAGGTGTGTTGGATCCTTCATGATACTGTTGGCCTTTTTCCAGCACTTTTCTGCATATACGCCCTTGATGGCAAGGGGGCTGGTGCCGGTGATGTGTTGGGCAGTTTTGACTACCCATGATGTTCTCTACTATGCATCCATAGAAGTGAGTACTGATGCACACAGTTCAGTTCTCTTTAGCCTTCTCTGAAAGTAAAGGTTTTGGTGAAGTTTCTTGATTCTGCAGGATGCATTCTGGGTCCATGAGAGGTTTTGTGAGATGTGCATTCCCAGAAGTTTGAAACAGTTCACAGCTTCCAATGCTGTGCCACTTATGTAAGGAGGGGTGTGAGTGATGCATGGATTATGAAGAGACAAGTACCCTTTGCTCTGCTTTATTTCTCTAGTTTATATTCCTTTTTTCTCCTCTTCTCCACCTATTACTTTGTCAAAGGGTGTTACGTTTTGTAACTCCAGAAACTAAATGAAAGAAAAACACAGGAGCTGCGGATAATTTATCTACTTAGATTTCCTTTAGTGATGCCTGCACAGATGATGTGCTGATGATGATGACATCGACTCGGGCCTGAGAGACCAGTTTCGGGCATTTTCATGCCTTACAAGGCACGGAACAAAAGACTGTGTGGTGTGCTTCACACAGACTTTTCGCAGGATTTTCTTTATTTTGCGAGGTTGAGTTGCGGGCTCAACACTCAACCCAGCATGGATGGAAAGCATACTCGGGAACGGCCCGACTGGATTCGAACTGGGAACCTCCATTCCAGAATCTGGCGCTGATGTCACTGCGCCACCAGCCGACCGCAGATGATGTGGTGGCATAATAACATATGCTATTCACATACTTCTTACATATAACCCACAATAAATTAAGTAAATGAACCAAAAATGCTTAATCAAACAAGATATTTACAATTTTACTCAAATATTAAACACACTACACACTTACAGTTTATACACTATATAGACAGCTACTGCTATTGGGAAGCTATTGGGAACTGTACTGACCATTTTGTAGCTACATCCACTACTACCAAAAGATTTATGCCCATGAATGGTCCAGCAAAATCCACATGAATCCTCTGCAGGGTAATGCAGGCCATGCCCAGGGATGGAGAGGCACAGCTCTTGGCAACTTCTGGATGTGTTGGCATCCCAAACAGTGCTTGGCAAGCTGCTCGACCTATCCCAGGCCCCCAGTCAAAGGTTCAAGCCAATATTTTCATGTAACTGGCATGTGGCTCTTGCAACAATTTAACTCTCAGCTTGGATAGTACAACAACTTTCATTCCCCACGTAAGGCAACCTTCATCAAGGACAAGTTCATCCTAGCGTTGGTAAATGTTAGTGAACTGGAAATTCTGCTGCACTTTCAAAAGTTCAAACTTCAAAGTAAGTTTTATTATCAAAGTACCTTTATGTCACCATATATAACTCCAAGATTCTTTTTCTTGTGGGCATACTCAGCAAATCTATAAAATAATAATTATAAAATGATCAGTGAACAATCAACAGACTGCAGGAGACAACGAACTATGCAAATACAATTATAAATAAATAGCAATAAACAATGAGAACATGAGATTATGAGATAAGGAGCCGTTAAAGTGAGATCATTGGTGAGGGGAACATTTCAATAATGGCACAAGTGAGTGTAGTTATCTACTTTTAATCAAGAGCCCGATGGTTGAGTGGTAGTAACTATTCTTGAACCTGGTGGTGTGAGTCCTGAGGCTCTTATACCTTCTGCCTGATGACAGCAGCAAGAACAGTCCATGACCCGAGTGGAAGGGATATCCGATGATAGATGCTGCTTTCATAGAACTATAGAACCATAGAACATTACAGCACAGAAACAGGCCTTTTGGGCCTTCTTGAAATGTTTTGCACTCCTAACCAGACTCAAGGCCTCTCTGTCGCTCTGCATGTAATTTTTCTCTGCAGTGGTAGGGGAATATGATGCAAAGGCTATAGGGCATTCACTTCCATTACTCTTAATATGTGACATGACTACACCTGTACCATAAGGAGAGGTGTCACAGGAAAGTTTCATTGGATGATGTAGATCATAATGTGTGAGTACAGTATCTGACATCATCATTTTCTTTGTCTTTTGGAAAGTCACCTCACTCTGCTTTGTTCATTGCCATTTCTTCCTGTTGTGTAGTAATGAGTTCAAGGAGTGGAGCACAGCAGCCAGGTTTGACAGGGACCTGTTATAATAATTGACAAATCCTAAAAGGGACCACAATTATGACATTTCCTTTAGCATTGGGCATCAACCACTGCTTGAATTTTCTCAACACACTTGTATAATCCTTGTATGTCAATAGTGTGACCACAGTATGAGATGCTTGGTTTAAAGGATGTACACTTGTTGCGTCGTGATCTGTGCCCATAACCTTCTGATCTTTTTAATACTGCATTGAGATGTTCCTTGTCCTCACTGGTAACAAAGATGTCATGCAGCTAACACTGAATGCCTGGGCAGCCTTGCAGCACCTGGTCTATAGTTTCCCGCCAGAGAGCAGGTGCAGAAGCTACTCTAAAAATAAGCCTATTTTAGTGATGAAGCTCTTTGTGAGTGTTTATGGCAAGAAACACTTTGGACTCTTCCTCCATCTCCAACTGTAGGTAGGCCTCAGCTAAGTCCACTTTGTTGAAGTGTTTCTCGCCCAAAAAGTTTGCAAAATATCCACTGTCCAGAGCAGAGGGTATTGATTTACTTTCAGCACTGGGTGGATGGTGACCTTAAAATTACAGTTGATCCTGACAGACGCTTTCTTCTCAGCTACTGTGACAAATGTCATTATCCATGGGCTTCACTCAGCCTTGGAAATAATTCTTTCATCCTTGTGCAATCTAGCTCACTGGGTACCTTATCAAGGGTGCTGTAAGGAACCGGGTGGGCTTTATAAAACTCTGGTGTGGAATTTTCACTTAACACTATTTTACACTTGGTATGTTTGAGTTTTCTAATGCCTTTCCTGAACACTGCTCTGGCATTATCCTGTACCTTTCTTAATTTGATTTCAGTTGACTCTGCTGCAGGAGATGTGCAATGTAACTGATGGATGGATCTCCAATCCAGTTGTAGGTTTCTCAGCCAAACATGGCTCCACAGTGCTGGCCCTCATGTTTTACCACATACGAGCCCAATGTGGCTTGTTGATTGTTGAAATGTCTGGTGAATGTTGAAAGCATAGGCTTTCCCCAGGGTTGTGTTCTTTCAACCCTCCACTTCTCACTATACACAAATGACTGTACCTCCACGGACAAATCCATTAGAATCTTAAAGTTTGTGGATGATTCAACTGTAGCTTGTTTTATCTCTAAAAAATTATGTGACCTGTTATCAAAGAGAGATAGGCCATCTGGCCATCTTGCAACACAGTGTGCTCATAACAATTTGGAGCTTAATGCTGTCTGGACAGCAGAAGTGAGGATTGATCTCCACCAATGACCTCCTTGGAAATTAGTGATCAGGCTGTGCCTATGGTCAAGTCAATCAAATTCCTGGGACAACTATTACCAATACATGGAACTAGGACAAGCATGTTACGCTCATCTCTAGGAAAGCCCAGCAATGATTGGTCTTCCTCTGCCAGTTTTGGAAATTTAACATCTCAGGGCATACAGTGATAAATTATTACTCAGCCATCATTGAGAGTGTTGTGACCACCTTTGTCACTGTTTGGTTTCCTGCCACCTCCTCCCTCTACAACTCCAGGTTGCACCCAGAGGTCCACATAGCGGAGAAGATCGTTGACTGTCAGCTACTGACAGTAAAAGACCTGTTCTTTGCCAGAGTGAAGTAAAGAGGTGGCAAAATTACTGCTGACTCTATCCACCCTAGCAGTCACCTATTCATCAAATTGTAGACTCTACAAGCCTACCACCAGCCGAGCTACATGTCATCTCTGAAGCTTCATTCCTGTAGCTATCCAGCTTGTCTACAAAACTCACTCAGGTGTAATATGCTAGATGTCCCCACACAACATCCGTTAAATGGGCTTACCTGCTTTCCTTCTTCTGTTGATAATTATTGAGTCTGTACTTATGTTTACATTTACCCAAGTTTCATTATTGTTGTTGTAACACCCTCCCATTCTTCTTCCGTGCCACCACTAATGGGGACGCATAGGGACTTCGGTACTCAGCTATGATTCCAGTTTCCTTCAACTTGCACAAGTGCTGCCACACGTCCTCAACATCTGCCGGGGCCAGCCGTCGGGATCTCTCTCGGAACAGGGTGTCCTCTGTCACCCGGATGGTGTGGCGAGTGCTTTTGGAGCAGCCAACATCAAACTCACCCGGACAAAAAACAGCTTCCATTTTCACCATCTTCTCCACCATCCTGCGTTTCCACTCCGGCGGCACAGGAGAATCCCCGAAGTTAAAGGCTTCAACGGTCAGTTCCCCTCGATGCTCCAACCCCTCCCTGTTAGTGGTCTTCACGGGGGTGCTAGACATTATCATCACCGGAAACAGATGTGCCAGCGGCATTCCCCTTTTAAAGGTGATGTCTCTTGCTATAGTGTTCCTGACACTTACAGCTATACGCCTCACATGTACCACCCCTGGTCTCTGCACTTTGGGCCTCACCAACGCCCCCACCGGAAATTGTGTTTCCTCTTCAGGATCATCCGGGGTGTCTACTAACAGGGCTTCTCCCGTCGGCACTCCGGGGAATCTGGGGGTCTCCATCACGAATGCTACCTCCCCTGGACGAATCACCTTGGGCCTCGCCTGCGTATACTACACCGTCCCTCGTTTACACTCCGGGTCCAGCCCTTGGCGGGCAACCCCTTTTCCGAATACCGCTCGAAACACTGGATGAACCGAGAGGGTTTCCAGAAAGTGTTCCCCCACTTTCTCCTTACAAGCTCCCAGGAGCTGTCGCACAACTGGGGAGTTAGTCCCCACCAGGAGGGCAGCACCACCGGTTTCCACTGGGTCAGGACACACCAACACCAACGTCTCAATAGCTTCCAACACTCCCACATCGCCCTCCGAGAACTCCAATCTCACCGATAGGTACCCATCATACGGGTAATCACCCTCGCTCACACCCCAAATCTGCAGGCCATCAAATGGGGTTATGGGCAAATGCTTTAGATATTGGTTGTAGATCGACCGGTACAACTAAGGTCACCTGCGATCCCGTATCAAGAACGGCTTTTGCGTAAACTCCCTCTATCCGTAGAGGCACACTGGCAACGGGGTCCTACCAGCTCATCCGGAATAGAGGCGTGGGCACCCGGTGGTCCCCTGGCTGATCTCTGGGAACGTGTTCCTCCAGAGGCTCCAGTCCATTCCCTCACTGAGCTTCTCTTAAGTTTCCCGACACCTCTCCCTTCTTAGTTGCAGGGGGGCTTGCCCTCCGTGGGACTTCTTGTCTCTCACAATCCCGCCGAAAGTGTCCCTCTTCTCCACAGCTATAGCACACCCTCGGCTGCCCACAGTCCCACCTGAAATGCCCCTCTTTCCCATAGTTAAAGCACACGCTGCCCGCTGTCCCTCCTCTCCCAGGACGGCCCCCGCTCCCAACCCACTGCACGGGCCACCCCTGGGAGTGGGTACCTTCCCTGTCCTTCCTCTCCAGAGGGAGGTCCCTACTCTCCTGGGGGTTTTCAGTCCTCCACCCAGCCACCACTTCCTGTATCGCTGAGGATCGCTTCTGGTGGCCCAAACCCCTTTTCTGCCCCAACGCTCTCTCTTCCTCCTGCACCTCTCTAATCAGATGCCTTTCTATAAGCCTGCCGGATAGTCCACTCCCCCTTGTCCTCCTCCAGAGAGCCACTGAATATCTGACTCATCCTCATGCTAGCCACATCAGGCGCCGCAACCCCATAAGCATCCCCTCCATCCAAAATATGTACTCGAAGAGCTTTTCCTCTTTCCGTTGTTTCAGGCCTTGGAACTCTGCTAAAAGCAGCCAGGGTTCCCCTGACAACCCAAACGCTCCTATGCATTCCTCCACTGAAACCCCAGGCTTGTCAACTTTCAACTCCTGGACTGTTTTGGCTGCCGAACCCCTCAAACTTCCCACCAATCGCCACCTCTTCTCCTCCTCCGAGCCTGGCCACTCCTCTAACATCAAAGACGTATGCTCGATCCAGGTCTCATTGTCCACCTCCCCATCCGGAGTAGGCTTGGCTCCTGAGAACACCCCCAGCTTCAGCCGTGGCCTCTCAGCCACCCCCACCAGGGAGTTAAGTGAGGCCGCCAGCTCCGAGGCTTCCACCGTCCCCGGGGAGGTGGGGCGGGGCCTGGTTATGCCTTCCTCCTCCGACATCCCTTTACTAGTGACGGGCACCTCGCTAGGGGCCACTTCTAGTTCTAGCTCCTCCTCCGGTGTCTCCTCATCCTCGGAGAGAGTGTGGAGCCCCCACGGCCCTGCCTCCTCCGGACCACTGACTGTCACTGGCAGTTCCAGCGTCAAGATGTCAGCACTCGTACGAACCAACACCCAACTAGACTCCACCTCTTTACCGCACCGTCTAGCTACCAATTCTACCTGCCCCATACCTTTTAACAAACTTAACCCCCGCACTAACGCATCTCCCAAAACTTGAAAATCAACTCCGCTCACTACACAGGCATACTGCACCGGTACATCTTCCAACTCGCACCAGCTAACAATCTTATCTCTGTCCATCTCCGCACTGCTGCCTGCGTGATTCCACAGCCCCTGACAATCCAATCCCGGACGAGCCCCCACAAATGTAACACTTACCCAACAGGCTGGTATATGTCTAGGGGAAAAGGAGATCCAGCCACTCACCCCCCCACCTCCCGTACATGCAGATGCTGTGGGAATCAAGTTCATGCCGCGCGCACGCACACCATATCAAACTCACACCAGATACCGTTATGGACTACACTTTAAATATTTTACTAAAACTAAAAGAGTACTATGCAATACAATATATATGAAGGAAAAGAAAATAAAGTAAAAGGCGCCAACTTATCAAAGTTCAGTCAGTTTAGTGCACATTGTTGGAGCTCAACCATCGAACCATTCGATCCCTCGTCACTTTCCTCCTTTCTCCACATCCTCGCACCTGGGACAACCCAGGTGGTCGACCGAGCAGTGCAGTGCACGTCCACCTTCCTCAGCCTCTTCTTCCTGACTCTCCTGAAAAGACCGCGAAATCCCTGCTCTCAGACCCACAAGACAAAATAACATTCCCCATTGGTCAACAAATGAATACAATCCCGATATCAGCAAGTCTAAAGCTAAACAACTGCGAGAGAAAGCACTAATCATACAAAGAAGCTTTCTTACTTTTAACAAAACAAAGAAGCCATTTTGATTAACATACCCAGTACATTGTACATCATTTTTGCTTGTGACTGTTCTGCTAACTGTTGATTGCTCATGGCTGTTTCCACTGTTGTCTTGTAAATTGTTGGTTGCTATTGTGTTGTCTGTTATGGTATCAACCTGTGTTTTATGCTTGGCACTGAACCACAATCAATTCTGGTTTGTTTCATATACTGGCAATAAAGTAATTCTGATTTTGTTATGAATGTCATTCCCAGAGGAGTTATCTTTTCTCCAGTATAAGTTCTTAGTTGGTTATCCTTAGGCTACAGTTCAGAAGTTTTGAAATACTGTTCAAGCTCATTTTGCGGAATGACTTAATAAGCTGAGCCAGTGTCCAATTCTATTTTAATGAATTTGATATTCACTTCTGGTGTAAGCCATATTGCCTGTCTCCTGCCAGTTTTTGCATTGTAAATTTCAAGTCTACTCAGTCTTGTGTCACTCTCATCATTATTAAATGTTTAATCAACAGCATGCAGATTAGTGCTCTTTTTGAAATTGCAACTTGACTTTTTATCTTTTTCTCTTCCCTGTGCCGTCCATTTATTTTTGTCTGCCTGACATGCTCTTTGTACTTGTCCTACATTGTTTGCATATCTTGCAAGTTTCACTTTTAAACCTGCATTGGTCTGGTACATGTGAGCCCCTGCCACAAAGGTAAAACAAATAATTTGGCCAGACAGATATCTGTTTAGGCATTGCAATATTTTTCACACTCACTTTCATTGCTGACTGTAAATCAATTGTATCTCAGGCTATTTCCATTGATACAGCAAATTCAACTGCTCTTTTAAATATGAGTTATGTTTCATTTAGGATCTGTGTTTGAATGCTTTCTTGTAAGATTCCACAAAAATAAAACACTCTCTCCATGCCTCATTAAGCTCATCACTGAACTAACAATGCTTGAACAATTTCTTCAATTCAGCCAGGTAAGCTGGAATGGACTTCCCTTTCTTTTGATTCTGCTTGTGAAACCTAAAGCAATCAATAATGAGTTTCAGTTCTAAATGTTCCTGCATTATGTGCATGATATTAACAAAGCTCATTGTGGCAGGTTGGTTGGAACAGTTAAACTTCTAACCAAATTATATGCTTTTCCACCAATTGCCCACAGCAACATTAACACCCATTTTTCATTAGCTATTTCATTTGCTTCAAAATACTGCTCAATTAATTCAGTATACATCATCCAGTTATCTGTTATACACTCAATGCATCTATCTTTTCAATGTAGATAGCTATTTCTAGTTTTATTTATTTATTTTAATACCTGTTTATAAACCCACTGCTGTACTTCTGCTTGCTAATTTTGTCCATTTTCTGATCTGAAAAAACTCAACTGTCTCTTTGCTATTCTGAAGAAAAAGGTGCTACAGTTTTTTTAAAAATTCTATTTAAAAACTATTCTGAAAATGTGCGCAATTTAAAAAAAATCTCAAATGTCTCTTTCCCCTTCTGAAGAAAAGGGTGCTACAGCTTCTTTTTTAAACATGAACTTTTCTCTCTTCTCTTGTAAAGAAAAACATGCTGCGATTCAATAGTTAGGTAGTCATCTGGGATTTGTTTTAAACTACCTTACCACTACTGCTATGTTTTGTTACTCTAGAAATTAATCAAAGTAAACACCCAGGAGCCAGAGATAACTTGTGTAATTAGTTTTCCTTCAGTGTGCCACGTGCATATGACAAGGTGGCATGACATACATTCATGTATTTTTTACATATAACCTATAATGAATTAATGAATGCTTATATCGAACAATATATTTACAAAATTACTCAAATGTACTTGAAATATTAAATACACTACAAAGGAAATTTCTATTGTCCAGGGCATCGTCAGTGGGCATTAGGCCATTACTGCCCTAGATGCCAGCAGCATTACAGACAATAACTAACTCAACCCCTTTCTGTTGCCTTCTCCCTCTAACTGTTAACAGCTTGATCAGTCAAGAACCTATCAACCTCTGCTTTAAGTATACCCAATGAATTCCACAGATACACCCATCCTCTGCATAAAGAAATTCCTCCTCATACACTTTGGATGAAGCAGCTTAAGCAACAATCTGGAAAACTATTTCAAATTTGACCTTTGAGCTGCTTGCAAATTTAATACTATGAAAAGTGATGTGATCTCCAGGATATTGTCGAACTATCTCAGGAGCTCTAATGGAATCAAATGGCAAAAGTGGGTGTTATGCATTGTGAGAACTACATTTCTATTCTACTACTATTCTACATACTATTCTAATATTTAAAAAAGATGAGACATTTTCTTTGTAATATGCAATAAACACCTGAATGAGAGCATTGGATTGCTTTCCAATATGAAGGCATTCCAATTCAATCTGAATAGAGGGCAAAACAATCTCTTTACTTTCAAAGCGCTGAATAAATCTTGGTTTCCAGAGTTCTTTATTTTTCCATCCATTTATGCCCATTACACATCAAGCTTTACCTGTGTATTTGCATGGTACAAGTGAACATTAAGCACTGCTGAATTTCAAAATGGACTGTTACATTTTATAGTGCATTTCAAGTGATTACAGCATCTGCCTTGACTTTATCTGAGCAGTAACTTAACTATTATTTACCGGAATAGGTTGCTGTTAGGATATTTGAAGGAGATGCTTGAAGAATATCTGAGTGTGGATTGCATTATTCATTTCTGCTTAAGTAACTATTGCAGAGGTATTTAGGTGTGAAAAGAAGAGAAATGAAATTTAAGTGTTATGTGTTTCTTGGTCCCACTTCTGAATGTCATGCCTTAAACAGATGGGCACTTGAAGTTCTGCTTCTATTATGAACAGCCTGGTGTTTTTATCTGTCTGTGATCATTCAGGAATACACTACAAGGATGTAATTCTGCAGAAGCTTCTCCAAGCTAACTGAAGTTTATAGGAATTGGTAGCAGGAGAAGGCCATTTGGCACTTGGAGCCTGCTCTACAATTCATCAAGATAGTCACTGACCTACACTCCCAGAGATGCTAATAGATCCACTGAGTTCCTTCAGCAGATAGTTAGTTGCTCCAGGTACCAGCATCTGCAGTCTCTTGTGTATCTACCTCAGTGTAGTATCATTTTGCTTCATCATCAGCAGAAGGAGTCAGTCACCTAATGTACAGACCCTCCTGTGCTTAGCGTCACTTTGTGGACATACATTTGTGTACTGGAAATGACATTAAATGATATTGAATTTTGAATCTTGACTCATCCACACATCCCTTGGTTCCTTAAATATTCAGAAATCTATTGATCTCAATGTTGAATCATTTAAGTAACTGAGAATTCACAACTGCTTATGAAAGACTCAAAAAACTAGGTAATGATATTGATCTAGAAGATTATAAGGTTAGCAATAAGAAGCTTAAGAATGAAATTAGGAGAGCCAGAAGGGGCCATGAGAAGGCCTTGGTGAGCAGGATTAAAGAAAACTCCAAGACATTCTACAAGTATGTGAAGAACAAGAGGATAAGACATGAGAAAATAGGACCAATCAAGTGTGACAGTGGAAAAGTGTGTATGGAACTGGAGGACATAGCTAAGGTACTTAATGAATGCTTGTATTCACTACGGAAAAGGACCTTGGCGATTGTAGGGATGATGTACAGCCAATTGAAAAGCTTGAGCATATAGACATTAAGAAAGAGGTTGTGCTGGAGCTTTTGGAAAGCATTAGGTTGGAAAAGTTTCCGGACTGGACGAGATGTATCACAGGCTACTATGGGAGGTGAGGGAGGAGATTGCTGAGACTCTGGCAATAATCATTACATCATCACTAGGGACAGGAGAGGTTCCGGAGGATTTAAGGGTTGCAGATGTTGTTCCCTTATTCAAGAAAGAGGGTAGAGATAGCCCAGGAAATTATAGACCAGTGAGTCTTACTTCAGTGCTTGGTAAGTTGAAGGAGAAGATCCTGAGAGGCTGGATATATGAACATTTGGAGAGGCATAATATGATTAGGAATAGTCAACGTGGCTTTGTTAAAGGCAGTTCGTGCCTTATGAGCTTGATTGAATTTTTTGAGGATGTGACTACACATGTTAGTGAAGGTAAAGCAGTGCATGTAGTGTACATAAGGCATTCTTTCTTTATGTTACTGCATATGTTAATCAAAATGGCTTCTTTGTTTTGTTAAAAGTAAAACTGCTTCTTTGTTATGCTAACTGGTGAGGGAGTGCTTTTCTTGCAGAGCATTCTCAAAGCTTCTCGAAGCTTGTTTGGGTTAAGATGCTGATAACGGGGATTGTATTCATTTGTTAACCAATTGGGTTGGATGTTATTTTCTCTTGTGGGTCTGGGAGCGGGGATTGCGCGGTCTTTTGGGAGTCGGGAAGAAGACGGCGGAAAAGGTGGACGAATACGGCACTGTGGTCGATCACCGAGGGTGGTCCCAGGTGCGCGGGTCGTGGAAGTTGGAGAACAGTGAAGAGGGCCTTGGCAGATTCGGTGATTGAGCTCCAACGATGTGCACTAATTGACTGAACTTAGATAAGTTTTGGCGCTTTTTCCTTATTTTCTTTCCCTTCCTTTATATTGTATCATTATTAATCACTTAGTTCTAGTAAGATTTATAAAGTATATTCTGTAAACGTACCTGGTGTGAGCTTGATATTGTGTGTACGAGTTTGTATTAGTGTGTATTTCACAGCATCCACGTATACAGGAGGTGCGATTTGGTGGGTGAATGAATTTTCCCCTAGGCATACACCAGACATACACCGTAAGCATTACATGTATATGGATTTCAGCAAGGAACTTGATGAGGTACTCCATGAGGCTTATTGAGAAAGTAAGGAGGCATGGGATCCAAGGGGACATTGCTTTGTGGGTCCAGAATTGGCTTGCCCACAGAAGGCAAAGTGTGGTTGTAGATAGATCATATTCTGCATGGAGGTCAGTGACCAGTGGTGTGCCTGAGGGATTTGTTCTGGGACCCTTCTCTTCAAGAATTGTGTAAATGGCCTGGATGAGGAAGTGGAGGGATGCATTGGTAAGTTTGTTGATGACACAAAGGTTGGAGGTGTTGTGGATAGTGTGGAGGGCTGTCAGAGGTTACAGTGAGATATGGATAGGATGCAAAACTGGGCTGAGAAGTGGCAGATGGAGTTCAACCCAGATAATTGTGAGGCGGTTCATTTTGGTAGGTCAAATATCGAATATATTATTAATGGCAGACTCTTAATGGTAAGACTCTTGGCAGTGTGGAGGATCAGGGGGATCCCGGAGTCTAAGTCCATAGGACATTCAAAGCTGCTGTGTAGATTGACTCTCTGTGGTTAAGAAAGCATATGGTGCATTGGCCTTCATCAATCATGGGATTGAGTTTAGGAGTCAAGAGGTAATGTTGCAGCTATATAGGACCCTGGTTAGACCCCACTTGGAGTACTGTGCTCAGTTCTGCTCACTTCACTATAGGAAGGATGTGGAAAACATAGAAAGGGGGTAGAGGAGATTTACAAGGATTTTGCCTGGATTGGGGAGCATGCCTTATAAGAGTAGGTTGACTTGGCTTTTCCTCCTTGGAGTGATGGAGGATGAGAGGTGACCTGATAGAGGTGTATAAGATGATGAGAGGCATTAATCGTATGGACAGTCAGAGGCTTTTTATCAGGGCTGAAATAGCTAGAACAAGAGGGCACAGTTTTAAGGTGCTTGGAAGTATTTACAGAGGAGATGTCAGGGGTTAAGTTTTTTTTTATGCAGAGAGTGTTGAGTGTGTGGAATGGGCTGCAGGTGATGGTGGTGAAGGCAGATATGATAGGGTCTTTTAAGAAACTGGTTAGGTACATGGAGCTTAGAAAAAAAAGGGCAATGGGTAACTTTAGGCCATTTCTAAAGTAAGTATGTGTTCAGCATAGCATTGTGGGCTGAAGGGCTTATATTGTGCTGTAGTTTTTCTATGTTTCTAACTCCTTGAGATGCAGAATACCAAAGGTTTGTCATCCTGTGTGTGAAGCCAGTTCTCCTTATTTCAGTCTTAAATGGGTTACATCATATTCTAAAACCAGCAATCCCGACTTTGGACTCCTCAGGCAAAAGCTTGTGGGCCTGAACCAATTTTGAGGTTTTTGAATGATAAGAACTTAATAACATAAGGAAAGGAAATGAGCAGGCCAGTTAGCACCTTGAGCTTGCTCCTAAAATCATGGCTGATCCAATCTTAATTTCAGTACCATTTTGCCACTCTCCTCTTACCTCTTATAGTCCAAATGTCCGTCAGTCCCAACTTTGAACAGATTCTGTCTTCATGGCTCTCTGGAGTAGGTAATTCCAAAGACTCTGAATCTCTTCTCACATCTGCCTTGACATTACAAATATGATATGATAGTAATCTATACACTCAGTTCATATATCTTCAGAATCTGGTTTAATATCACTGGTAAAGCCGTGAAATTTGTTGTTTTGCAGCAACTGTACATTACAATATGATCTGAGCAGTGGGGTCAGTGGGCACAATACAGCACCCTGACACCTTCACAATCATTTTGGGGTTTTAACCAGGCCAGCCTGAAACAGTCACTGAGTGATTACCATCAACAAATCACTTGAAGTACCAGAAGAAGCAATGCCGTGGACCACTGTTACATCAAGATCAACAGTGCTTACAGTGCCATTCCACACCTTCACTTCAGAATGTCTGATCACCTGGCTGTACTTTTACTCCCTGAGTATAGGCGGATGTTGAAGTCTGCAGCACCAGTAGTGAGGACCAAGAAGGTATGAACAAAGGATGCACTGCAGCACCTACAGGACTGCTTTGAATCGGTGAATAGGGAATCATCTTCAAATCTGGATGAGTATGCTGTGGATTTCAGTAAAACCTGCGTGGATGAATGTGTGCCTATGAAAACTTGCTGTACATTCCCAGACCAAAAGCCATGGATGAACCAGGAAGTTCATTGTCTGCTGAGGGCATTTAAGTCTGGTGACCCAGGTCTGCACAAGAAAAGCGGGCAGGACTTGCCGAAGGTTATTTCAAGAGTGAAGAAACAATACCAAGCGAGGTTGGAGGCGACATTTGATGCACATCAACTCTGTCAGGGTTTGCAGGACATTGCTTCACAGTAGCGTGAATGGCAGTGATGCTTCACTACCAGATGAGCTCAACACCTTCATAAAGTGGCAGGCCTCGATGGAGTATCTGAAAACCTGTGCCAACCACCAGGCGGGAGTGTTCAATGACACTTTTAACCTCTCACTGCTAAGGTCGGAAGTTCCCACCTGCTTCAAAAAGGCAACAATTATACCAGCACACAAGAATTGTAGTGTGAGCTGCCTTAATGACTACCACCAGTAGCACTCGCATCTACAGTGATGAAATGCTTTGAGAGGTTGGTCATGACTAGGATCAACTCCTACCTCAGCAAGGACCTGGACCTTAGACGCAGTCGCCATGGCTCTTCACATGGTCTTAGATCACCTGGACAATACAAACACCTATGTCACAATGCTGTTGGTTAACTATAGCTCAGCATTTAACACCATCATCCCCACAGTCCTGATTGACAAACTACAGAATCTGCACCTCTGTACATCCTGCAATTGTATTCCTAACTTCCTAACCGGTAGACCACAATTTGTGATAATATCTCTTCCTTGCTGACGATCAACACTGGCACGCCTCAGGGATGTGTGTTTAGCCCACTGTTCTACTCCCTCTATACCCATGACTGTGTGGCTATGTATAGCTCAAATGCCATCTATAAATTTGCTGATAATACAACCATTGTTGGTAGAATCTCAAAAGGAGGTAAGAAAGTATACAGGAGTGAGATATACCAGCTGATGAGTCATGTCGCAGCAACAAACTTGCACTCAATGCCAATGAGATGAAAGAGATGATTGTGGACTTCTAGAAGATTAAGATGAAGGAACGGGAACCAGTCCTCATGGAGGGATCAGAAGCAGAGAGAGTGAGCAATTTCAAGTTCCTGGTTATCAAGATCTCTAAGGATCTAACCTGGTCCCAACATATTGATGCAGTAATAAGGAAGGCAGGATAGTGGCTATATTTCATTAGGAATTTGAAGATATTTGGTTTGTCACCTAAAACATTTGAAAACTTCTATAGATGTACTGTGGAGAGCATTCTGACAGGCTGCAACTCTGTTTGGTCTGAGGGAAGGGTGGAGCGCCTCTTCGCAGGACTGAAAGAAGCTACAGAAAGTAGCAAAATTAGTCAGCTTCATCTTGGTTACTAGTCATCTTCATAGGTGTCTATTATTAAGGGCCCCTATCACCCAGGACATGTCCTCTTCTTATTGTTACCGTTGGGAAGGAGGTACAGAAGCCTGAAGGCACACACTCCAGTGATTCAGGAACAGCTTCTTCCCCTCTGCCATCCGATTCCTGAATGGACATTGAACTCATGAATACTACCTCACTTTAAAAAAATATATATACTTCTACTGTTTTACTATTTTTAATCTATTTAATATGTATATATACATTGTAATTGATTTACTTTTTTTCTGTCTATATTGTCATGTATTGCATTGAACTGCTGCTGCTAGGTTAACATATTTCATTATACATGCCAATGATCATAACCTGGTTCTGATTCTGAGAGCTGCTCGTACCATATTTCACAGTTATCATTGATAGCGAGGTATAGACCTAAAACTCCATTCTGTACTCCATTTGCCCTGTTTGAATTGAAGTGAATGGCCTTTGGTCTCCGTAATGCTCCAGAGATGTTCCAAAGCTTAATGGAGTGCATTCTGAGTGACAGCAGTTCCAGTCTCTGTTGCTTTATGCTGATAATATGATTGTTTTCTCCTCCACCTTCGAAGGGCAACCTCTGTAGCTTAAACTGGTTTTGTCACGCTTTGAGCAGTACAGCCTTAACGTTAAGCTCAGTAGGTGCTCATGTCATCTTTTCAAAGGGTGCATCAACTGATCCTGGACAAATCCAGGCTGTGGCAGAGTGGAGCAGGCCCGAAATCTTTTCAGAGCTGCAGTCCTTCTGTTACAATCACGGACTTGGCAGCACAGCAGATAGCAACACAGCAACAGCAACAGTTGCAGCACAGCAACAGTGATCATGAATGTGTAAGTGTCAACTAATTATTACTTTATTGTGACAGTATTTAACTCTATTCTTTTTGTCTTAGCACTTGTTGAGACCTGAGCAAAGCACAACAATGTTTCACTGCCAGCTTGAATTTGGCCTTGCCTGAGGAATTGGACAGTCGGGTCAACTGACTCTGAAGACTAACAGTCTTCGTTTTATATTTAGTCATTCCTTTCAGCCGCAGTGGTGGCTTAGTTTTCCATTTGAGAGTTTTAGTTAATGGCCTTGTTGGGCCGAGCATTTATTGTTTTCTTTTCCCTCTAACTGTGTTTGCATTAAGGTCTGTGAAATATTGACCCGCTTCAGTGTCTCTGACTCCGCACTCAGACCATATCTGAACCTGGTGACACCTTCCTAGGCTTTGGCAGCTTTTACAGCAGGTTCATAAGGAACTTTGCACATAATGCTGTTTCGTCTTTGGGCTCTGCAAAGAAGAATAGACATCACCTGTCAGGCCACTTGCTTCACCAGCAGAGGAACCCAGGATCTGAGACTGCTTTCCAGACTCTGAAAGGGAAGCTTGTCACAGCTCCACTGTTGAAATATGGTAGATTTCTCAAGTCCATTCATTCTTGAAATAGTTGCAATCCACCATGGTCGTGGGGCAATATTTTTGGAGGAGGTGAACAGGCAGAGGAGGCCTGTTGCCTATGCCAGCAGGGGACTTTGGGCATCAGAAAGAGAGATGGAAAATTCCAGTGCCATGAAACTTGAGCTGCTAGGTCATAAATAGGCACTCACCGGTAAGTTCAAGGAGTACTTGCTTGGCAATAAGTTTGTGGTCTTGACAGTAACAACCCTTTGAGCCATCGACAGGGTGTAAAATTGGGGGCTATAGAGTAGCGCTGGGTTGCAAAGCTCACCCGATTTGACTTCCAGATTGTTTTCCATCCTGGCCACAGTATGCAGCCACAGATGTCTTGGGACCTACCTCTTCTGATGGTTTGGCCATGGACCACCTTTATGAGTCTTATGACGCTCCCTCGGTCCATCGTCCGGTAGCAGTCAATGAAAAGCAAGTGACAACCCTAGGTTTAGACTTCGATGCCACCAGTAGCTTCCCCACCTACAGAAGGGAATCCCTGGCCAATGGGCTGATCCAGTTATCTCAGCCTTCCTTAAGTACTAGGCCAGGGGAGAGTAACTGTGGCAGCAGGAGTGGCTGATGGAACAACTGCGGCAGTGCGATCGGGTGGAGCACTGTGCAGGGTTTTTAAAATCGTAAACAGAAGACCCAAAGAGAACGCAGCCAGAGGCAACTCATTCTTCTAGTCTCCCTACGGGAGCCAGTGATGACCCAAATACACGGGGACCACGGACACCAGGGGGTGGAGAGAACATTCAAGTTGGTGAGTGGGCGATGTTACTAGCCAGGCATGTATTGTGATGTTAAAGAGTTCTGCAAGTCCTGTGAGAGGTGCATTGTCTGAGGTCCCATAACCCCAAGTAGTAACATCTATGGGCAGTTTGTTGGCACTCAGCCTATTGGAAGTGGTGGCAATGGACTCTACAGTGCCTGAGCCATCGTCAGATGGGCGGGAGAATGTGCTGCTTCTGACAGATGTGTTGTAAAAGTTTACTGTCACTGTGCCAACACATGATCGGGGGCTGCCAGGGCAGCAAAATGTTTGGTGAGGCACTGGATTCAGCCATATGGGGAGCCAACTTGGACTTGGATACCCCCAGGCCATGGGAGATATTTCAAAGCTGAGGTGGTCCGGTCCCTGTGCAAATTCTATGGCATCTGGCGGAGCAGAAGAACTCCATATCATCCTGGCAACGGGCAATGTGAACGGTTTATCAGGATGCTTCATAACCTCCTTTCCCCATACAAGAAGAAGAAATGTGGGTATGGTTGTATTTGCCTATAACACTATGGAGCATCAAAGCATTTGGTATTCTCAATATCTGCCCTTCAGGCAGACAGCTAGTATACCTCTAGACATCATATTGGGAGCTGAAGATAACAGCTTTGCAGAGGGGTGGGGGCATGGATTCAGCTGCACCAGGCCCAATTGTGGGTGGCCTATGGCCAGGCTGTGGATCAGTTGGCTGTGGGGGCTTTGGACACCCCACGATGGAAGCAGAGCTGCGTCCAGGACAGTTAGTAATACATGGGCCACCACAAGATTCAGGATCTCTGGCCTTCCATTCCCCGCCATGTAATTACACAGCTGAGCCCTGATAAGCCAGTGTATACAGTAGTACCAGTGGATTCTCATGGCCTCCCAGAAATCTCCTCCAATCTGCCATGCAGCTCTGGAGTTAAGGCCAAAGGGCAACCAGAGAATCTTGCACCGCAGTGAGCCCTTACTCAGAGTAAATCAAGGGTAGGTAATGAATGGAAGCTGAATTAGTTGATACGGAGAGAGGCACATTCATTGCATTTAAAATGAACAGCTAAGAGCAGGAAATCCCATACTTGGTTAGGAATCAACTAACTAGATGAATTTTTGGCCTGTATGGACAAAAAAAGATGAATGGGCTTCCCTTTGCCATTAGCTTACTTGTTTAAAGGAAGGAACCAAATGCTAATACATTTACAATGTCCTAAGTTTGGTATCCTTACCCACCGTCTTTTGTTTACAGGGTGGCGACTAACAGATATTCTCCATTCTTAGCTGGGCACCAGGCTTTGTTTTTAAACTGTTACAGCTCAAGTGGTAAAATTAAATCCTAATATGTTTTTAGAAAGCGAGTCCTGGGTTTTAACCAAAGTATTGTAACAGTCCACCTGTGTTTGCACCTTCATGTCTTATTATGGTGCACCATAGCATTCATCGGCAACTCTCAGATTTATAATATTGATTTGCAATTATGGCAGAAGGTAGAAATATGATAGGAAGCATTTGATATTCTTCATGGAAACAAACAGTTAAGGGAAAAACTAATTTTTAAGCAACTACCTTCAGAAAGCTAATCTCTGAGTGTAATTTTGCACTTATTTTATAAGGCTAACATAAATGGCAGGCTCATTTATATTAATCCTATTTGAAACTTAATGTAGGACCTGATTGCCAGATGCATCCTATCACAAATTTGATAGTGACCCGTAATACTGACCTGCTTACTTGATATTTGAGATAGATAGATAAATAGATATTTTATTGATCCGAAAGGAAATTAAGTGTCACAGTAACATTACAAGTGCACTGATATACAAATATTAGAAGAGAAGTAAGAAAGAATAAAAAATAAGTTGCCTCAAACAGTCTAACAGGAGGGGGTCATCACTTCCCCGTTATAGGTTGATTCATTATAGAGCCTAATGGCTGATGGTAAGAATAACTTCATACAGTGCTCTTTGGAGCAGCACAGTTCTTTTAGTTTATTACCAAAGTGCTCCCCTGTTCAGCCAAAGTGGCATGCAGAGGGTGAGAAACATTGTCCAGAATTGCCAGGATTTTCCATTGGGTCCTTTGTTCTACCACAGCCTCCAGTTTGTCCAGTTTGACACTTATAACAAAGCCAAACTTTCTAAACAGTTTATTGAACCTGTTGGTAGCACCCTTGTTGCTGCGGTTGTCCCAGCACACCATTGCATAGAAGATTGTACTGGTGACAACAGAGTGGTAGAACATGTAAAGGAGAGGCCTGCATAATCCAAAGGACCTCAGTCTCCTCAGGAAGTAGAGGCAACTCTGGTCTTTCTTGTACACACCCTCTGTGTTGGTACTCCACTCAGGTCTGTCATCCAAGTGCACCCCTAGGTACTTGTAGGTCCTTACTACATCCATGTCCTCACCTTCAATAGCACCAGGGAGCAGTGCAGGTTTAGTCTTCCTAAAGTCAATCATCATCTCCTTTGTCTTACTGATGTTGAGCTGCAGACAATTCAGCTTTCACCTTTTGATAAAGTCCCCTTCCAGAGTCCTGTATTCATCTTCCCGTCCTCCCTTTATAGGCCCAACAATTGCTGAGACATCAGAGAATTTCTGCAGATGACATGACTCAGTGTTGTATCTGAAGTCCAAGGCACACATGGTAAACAGGAAGGGAGCCAATACAGTTCCCTGTATGAGCTTTGAAATTCAGGGCTCTAACAATCAAGAACAATCAAACTACAAACCTCATTTTGGGTTCATCACCAGTTCCATTAACACCACCTCACACCAAATTCTAGAGAAGGTGAGTCTTTGTGCATTATTCAAACATGCAGTGAATTATCATCTGTTTACTCTTATCAGAACAAAATAGATATGCAATAAGAATATCAAAGTTCAGGTTAAATGTGGTATGAAAGTACATGTATGTCATCATATACTACCCTGGGAGTCATTTTCTTGCAGGCATTCACAGCTGAACAAAGGGATACGATTGTCATGGCATGCTCACAGAAAGACTAGAATCAGGTGCGGAGGATTGCAGGATCTCCAGGAAGAAATGGAAAGAAGAGGTAAAAGGTCAGAATCAATGCCTCGGAGGAGCAACCTCCGAGGGAATTCATACTCTCTGACACAATGACCTCACTAAGGTACCAACTGAGAGCCCCCTTTAAATAATCATGGACTTCGGGAAACCTGTGTTAGCCAGAAGTAACTTGAAAAGGTCAAACCAAAAACACAAGGGCTTACCAATTCTAGTTAAGGCTGCTGGCTGGCTGAGGTCTCCATTGCTCAGAGTTGACCATGGGATATTGCATCCTAGCTGCCTAAATATGCAAGCCTATGCATACGATATGGAGAGAAAGCTGTTGCCCATGTAGAAAGCTCCCAGTCTGCACATCTGATGAGCCCAAAGGAATGGCAGAGATCGATACAGTTTGGTACCAGCAGCGTCGCAGGAACTGCCAGTCAATATTGAACTCGATGTTGGACTGCCTTAGGGACTGCAGCTCTGGATTTTTCCCTTGGGAGTTTACTCCCAAAGCTTTCCCCATGAGTGGGTATAGCTGCAAAGGTTTGAGATCAGAATTTTCCTTCTAGATGAGCAACCAAACACAGCTGATGAGTCTCATCTGCCTGAAGCAACTGATTTTAAGGCACCAGTAACCTGCATTTCCCCCTTCTCCTGTCAGTAGAAATGGTTCTGCCAGGCTTAGCAGCTAAGCCACACGTGAAGGGGAGGAGTTGGACTTGCTTGTCAGAGGCTATTGGAGGTGCACACCAATGGGAGCATTTAATAGGAAATGGGAGCTTGTCCCCATTACAACCCCCCCCCCCCCGGTTGAGGACCCCTAGTTAAGACACTAATTAGCAAATACAGGTGCTCAAAAACCCCAGAAGATCAAAGCTCCACAGCAAGCCACAGAGCTGATGACAACAATTGAATCAATGAAAAGCTACACACAAAGCCTGACAAACAAGCAATGTATAAAAGAGGGAAAAGCTGTGCAAATGCAAAAATAATAAATAAATTGAATTGAATTCACTTTATTACTTACATCCTTCATATACATGAGAAGTGAAAATCTTTACGTTACATCTCCGTTAAAATATGCAATGCACAATTTATAGTAATTTATAATAAATAGTATGTACAACAGGACAGTCGATATAACATAGGAATACAATTGTATCAGCATGAATTAATCAATCTGATGGCCTGGTGAAAGAAGCTGTCCCGGGGCCTGTTGACCCTGGCTTTTATGCTGCGGTACCATTTCCCAGATGGTAGCAACTGGAACAGTTTGTGAGTGGATGACTTAGGTCTCCAATGATCCTTTGGGCCCTTTTTACACACTAGTCTTTGTAAATGTCCTGAAAAGTGGGAAGTTCACATCTACAGATGCGCTGGGCTGTCCACACCACTCTCTGCAGAGTCCAGCAATTAAGGGAAGTACAGTTCCCATACCAGGCAGTGATGCAGCCAGTCAGGATGCTCTCAATTGTGCCTCTATAGAAAGTTCTTAGGATTTGGGGGCCCATACCAAACTTCCTCAACCGTCTGAGGTGTAAGAGGTGCTATTTTGCTTTTTTCACCACACAGCCGTTATGTACAGACCACGTGGGGCCCTTGGTGATGTGGATGCTGAGGAATTTAAATCTGTTTACCTTCTCAACCCCAGATCCATTGATGTCAATAGCCTGTCTCCATTCCTCCTGTAATTCACAACCAGCTCATTTGTTTTTGCAACATTGAGGGAGAGGTTGTTTTCTTAACATCACAATGTCAGGGTGATGACTTCTCTGTAGGCTGCTTCATTATTATTTGAGATTAGACCAATTAATGCAGTGTCATCAGCAAATTTAATCAGCAGATTAGAGCTGTGGGTGGCAACACAGTCATGGTATACAGGAAGTAAAGGAGGAGACTTAGTACACAGGGGCCCTGTGTTGAGTGTCAGAGGGGCAGAGTCGAGGGAGCCCACTCTTACAACCTGCTAGCGATCTGACAGGAAGTCTAGGATGCTGCTGCAGAAGGCAGGGTCAAGGCTGAGGTCTCCGAGCTTCCTGTCAAGCCTGGATGGATCTATGGTGTTGAATGCTGAACTGTAGTCCAAGAACAGCATCCTCACATAAGCATCCTTCTTCTCCAGATGTGTAAGGACGGTATGTAGAGCAGCGGCTATTGCGTCATCTGTTGATTGGTTGTGTCGGTAGGTGAATTGTAGGGGGTCCAGTGTGGGTGGTAACATGCTGCTGATGTACTAAGCAAACAACCCAACAAATACAGTAATAAATTAATTAATTGATAGGTAAATGAATAATACTGAGAACATGAGTTGTTACATCCCTGAAAGTGCGTCCACAGTTTGTGGAATCAATTTAGTGCTGAGGTGAGTGCAGTTATCTATGCTGGTTCAGTGCATTGATGGTTGAAGGATAATTGCTGTTCCTGAATTTGCTGGTGTGGTTCCTAAGGCTTTTGTCCTTTCCTAATGGCAGTTGTGAGAAGAGAGCATGGCCTTGATATAAATAATGAAAAGAGGAAGATCAGTAGAAAATAGTAGGCAGGGACAGGAAAAGAAACATGAGGACTGACTGGTTTACTAGAATTTAAAGCAAGGATCCTCATAAGGACTCCCCACCACCCAGGACATTTTCTCTTTTCAGGACTACCATAAGGAGGGAGGTACAGGAGCCTAAAGACACATACTCAATGTTTAAAGAACATCTTCTTCCTATCTGTATTAGATTTCTGAGCGGACATTGAACCCTTGAACACTACCTCAGTATTTTATTTTCTCTTTGCATTACTTATTTAAAGTAATTTTCTTTTTTATATATACTTCTTATTGCAATTTATAGTTTTTATATATTGCAATGTACAGTTGCCTCAAAATAACAAATTTTACAGCTTTACCAATGATATTAAACCAGATGCTGAAGATGTATGAACTGAGAGGATAGGCTGCCACATGGGATTTTCATATTGATATGAAAGGCAGAGTTGAGGCAATGGCGCGATTGGCAGCTCAGTGTTCAGGCATGACAGCAGGGGTTGAAAAGGAACAGCGGGTGTTTCGCTGCTGATCAGGGAGAGCATTACAACAGTACTTAGTGAAGCTATCCTGGAGGGCTCGACCAATGAGTCTATAGAATCAGAATCAGGATTATTATCACTGACGTATGTTGTGAAATTTGTCATTTTGTGAGATAAATGGAATTTGGGAATAAGGAAGGCACGGATACATTGACTGGCTTACACTATAGGCCTTCTAGTAGTCAGGAGGGATTAGAAGATATTCAGGCAGATCACAGAGGGCTGTAAAACAATATATTTCAACTAGTAGGGGATTTTATCTTTCCTAATATTGACTAGGATTTCCTCAGGTCAAGGGGCTTAGGGAGAAATTTGTGAAATACATTCAAGTGGTCTTTCTGAAGCATTCTGCAGGGACTCCCAGTAAAGATGATGCTTTTGCGAATGACAGTCAATTAATTGAAATGTGTGTGAAGAATCCTTTGGGACTTGTGATCCGAGTGCAGGGAGGTTCAAGGCAGTCATAGGAAAGGGTTATTAGGTTTTCAAGAGAGGGTGAATTTAAATAGTGTCAGGCAGAATCTGAGAATCTGCGAGAGGTAGGTTGTGAGCAGTTGCAAGGGAGCAAAGCAACACCTGAATGTGAGAAGTGTTTAAAAGTGAGATAGTGAGAGTTCAGTGTCAGCATGTCACTGTAAGATAAGATGCCTAGGTAGCACATTAGAGGAACTCTGATTAACAAAGGAGGTTGAAGTTTTGATCAGGGAACAGAAAGGAGTGTAGCAAAGTCCAGGCTATTGAGAACAAAGCTGGTGAGTCTACCAAAGAGAATTGAGTGACTGCTGTGTGCTATGTCTCATGTAAAGATGACTCACACCTGCTTCACCTGACTGTGCCATACAACCTGAGGGCTTATCAATTCACTAGATGGACTGAATGGCTACCTTAGGCATAGTTAGAGGTTGACAGGTCTGCTTTTTAATTAACATCTCGTGGTGCTAGGATGTGATGTTTCTGGTGGAATTCCTGTTCACCCAGTTTGGAGTATCTAACATTGAAGTATCTCACAAATGTGAGGCCATTTCAACAATCCTGATGGCAGTCTGTATCCTACTCCTGATGGAAACAAAGCCAACACTCAATGAATTATAAACACAAGAGATTCTGCAGATGCTGGAAATCTTGAGCAATGCACAAAATACTGGTGGAACTCTGCAGTTCAGGCAGCATCCATTGAAAGGAATGAACAGTCAAGGCTTTGAGCTGAGACTCTTCATCAAGACTAATACTGCTATCAGGCATCAAAAACTCCCCCATGTACACTTTGGTAAATAAGGCCACCAGGCTGTGCTCCTTCTCACTACATACAAACAGAAGCTAAAAAGGGATGACCCAATACAGAAAGTCATTCAATGCTGGACTGAAGAAATAGATGAGCTTCTAAGCATCTACTTTAAGTCAGTAGACTGGCCTATGTTCAGTTGTCAGCCTAAATATGTACATCATCTGGTTGATGTCACTATTAGTGACATTATACTATAGTTTATTGACTACCGCTCCACCTTCAAAGACTCTAATTCCAAGCAAACCAATCATCAAATTCTGAGATTCGATGACAACCTCTCTCTGCACATGGATCCTTGACTTCCTGATCAATGGACTGCAATCAATAAGGATCTCAACACTGGTATTCCACAAGGCCTCATTCCTCGTATGCATTCATGACTGTATGGACAGATTACGCCCTAATTCATTGATAAATTTACAGATGGTAGCACCATAGTGGGCTGTATCAAAAATGGCAATGAGTCAGTGAACAGGAGCATGGTTGCAGAGGTTAGTAATATGGTGTCATGATAACAACTGTTCCCTCAATGTCAGCAAAGTTATTGAGTTGGTCTTGACTTCAGGAAGGGGAAATGCACATACTCTGTCTGCATCAATGATACTGAGGTTGAGAGGGTTGAAAGCTTCAAGTTCTTTGGAATAAACATCCTGATAGCCTTTCCTGGTTGTAGATACCATAGCCAAGAAAGCTCACAATGCCTCTACTTCCTTAGGAGGCTAAAGAAATTTATATTCCCTCGTTGACCCATACCAATTTTTATTGATGCACCACAGAAAGGATCCTATCCAGATGCATCATGACTTAGTTTAGCATCTGTCTTACTCATGACTACAAAATCAAGAGTGAGTTATGGAAACAGCTCAACATATGAAACCGGCTCTTATCTATACTTATCAGTGCCTTAGTAAAGCAGCTGTCATAATCAGACTCCACCCCTCCCAGACATTATCCCTTCTTCAGAGCCTGAAAGCACGTATCACCAGGTTCAAGGACAGCTTCCACCCTACTGTTATAAGATTATCGAGTGGCTACTCAGTATGATATGATGGACTGTTGACCTTTCAATCTACTTTGTTAGGATCTTGCACTTTATTGTCCACCTGCACTGCACTTCCTGTGCAGCTATTACACAATATTCGGCATTCAGATATTGTTTTACCTTTATTGTACTACCTTAATGCAATTTTTAATGATCTGATCAGTACATAATCTTGACCTTTGTGCATGAGACAATAACATACCCATGCCATTTTCACCTCCAAAACACTTACTAAACAGTCACTTCAGGTTTATAGGAGATATATACTCAATGCCTACTTTATTAGGTACAGTTGTATACCTGATTGTTAATGCAACTACCAAATCAGCCAATCATGTGGCAGTAAATCAATGCATAAATGTGTGTAGACATGGTCAAGAAGTTCAGTTGTCGTTCAAGCTAAATGTCAGAATGGGTAAGAAATATAATCTAAGTGACATTCAGCGAGGAATGATTGTTGGTGCCAGACAGGGTGGTTTGAGTATCTTAGAAACTGCTGATCTTCTGGAATTTTCATGCACAGTCTCTAGGGTTTACTGAAAATGGTGCAATTTTTTTTTAATCCCGCGGGTGAAAACACCTTGTTAATGAGAGAGGTCGGAGGAGAAAGGCCGGACTGACTCAAACTGACAAGAAGGCAATCGTAACTCAAATAACCATGTGTCACAACAGTGATGTGTGGAAAATCTCTGAACAGTTGCAAAAAAATGGTGTGCATCTTTAAACATACAACATATTGAACCTTGAAGTGGATGGACTACAGCAGCAGAAGTCCACATAAGGAAGGAGACCATTTTCTTAGGCTACTTCTGCCCCTAATAAAGTGGCCACTGGGTGTAGGAGATAAGAAATCATTAACAGTGCAAAAAGGGACAATGGAGCAACTGTGTCAAATAGATTTAAAGAGAATTCTCAAAGATTTAATATTAGAACCAAGATGTTAGCTAAGGTAGAAACAGTTTCCCCTCAGGGATCAGAGGGGTAACCTGGGCATGGAGCCAAGAGATATGAGCAAGATCCTAAATGAATAGTTCTCAGTAGTTACTTGGATGTGAAAGGAATAGGAGGATACAAACCTAATGAGGGCAAATGGGATTACAGTAGATAGACGTAACAGTCAACATCAACAAAATGGGCCATAAGGGACTGTTTCTGTGCTGTACAATTCAACGATTCTATGTTTCTATGAATAAATCTCTTGCCTTGAACTGACAACCGGGTGGCTTTTTGGAACTGTGGGCATACTTAGAAGCACAAGCCCTGATCACAGTGATGGTGTCGTCAGGCCTGGTGGACATTTATAAATGAGCTTTCTTACAGAGCAGACTTTGGTGCTGCTGAAAACAAGACAGATTTTAATTGGTCTGTTGGAAGTTGAGCTGATTCAAGTGCCTTTATAATACTTTGAGTTCTTAGTAGCATCACTATCAAATGGGAATCCACTCAGACGTTATTGAAGGAAAGATTAATGCCTTGGACATGATTGAAGAACTACTGTTGAGAGCTTGCTCCAAGGGCAATGTGCTGAAATTGGTAGTAAAAGTGAAGAGCAAACTGACTGATAATTATTGCAATTGATATGATTTCCAATCTGGCCTCAGATAAACATATTTTCTGTTAAATTTTATTTTTGTAATCTCATAAATATCAAATAAACCACATACCGTAGGGAATATATTTGATTCCAGATGTATGTGCTAAGCTATTCCGCATTGTTTTCTGCTCTTAAATTCATTTCACTGACCAGTTGAAACAAATTTATTTCCTACCTATTTGAATAAATTCTTGAAGAAAATAACAAGTTTCAAGAGAATGGGGAAATGTATTATTCAGGTTTCTCTTTCATACAGTAGAAACAGCATGAATGGTCTTATGGTCCCATTATGTGTTATACTTTTCAACAGATTCTATGAGCAGACTGACCATAAATATTGTTCAAAATAAAACATTGTTAAATCAAACAAATGCCTAAAAATATATGGTTGGAATTATTCCAAAGTGTGTTTGTATATGGATGGTTGTGTCACAAAGTACCTGACTCAACTTTACAAGCCAAGGAGATGAACACGACCAGCAAACCTTTGGTATCAGGCTTCCAGGATTCTGCGCAATTTAGCAATGCTGAAGACTAATACACAAGATGCAGAATGAACTCAACAAGTCAGGCAGCGTCTATGGAGGGAACTGGACAGTTGACAAATTGACCCAAAATTGAGTTCATTCAGCACCTTGTGTTGTACCAGACTCTGCCATCCCCCTTCTGTCTCCTGTGGCAAAGATTTCTCCTCCCTCTGTAAAGCACACCACAATTTTACCCTCTGACCTCAAATGGTTGAGGTCACAGAAATTATTAATGCTGAGAGTGATTATATATTTTTTCTGAATTTATTCCAAAAGTGCAGCCACTGATAGGGTGGTAAAGAAGGTGCTTGCCATACTTGCCTTCGTCTCTTAGGCCATTGAATATAACAATTGGCGAGTCCATTTGCAAATATGCAAGTCATTGTGAGACCATACTTGGAATATGGTGTGCATTCTGCTTACCCTGCTATAGAAATGACATCATTAATCTAGAAATGATGCAGAAAAGATCCACAAGGACATTATCACAACTGGAGGAATTGAATTATGAGAAAAGGATGCATGGTGGAGACAGTATTCCCTGGACTGTAGGAAGCTGAGGGGTAACATTATTGTGGTATATAAAATCAGGAGGGGTAGAGATGAGTGAATAGTCACAGACTTTTTGCCAGAATTGGGGACTGTAAAATTAAAGGCTATTGGTTTAAAGTTAAAGGCAGAACATTTAAAAAGGACCTGAGGGGCATTTTTTTTTTCACAGAAAAAGTGGTGGGTATCAGGACTGAGCTACCAGAGAAAGCCATAGAGTTGAGTACAACTACAAGCTTCAAAAGACATTTCAACAGGTATAGGAAGGGTTAGAGACATACGGGCCAAGCACAGACAAATAGGAATATTGCAGGAACACAATTTGTTCATTGTGGACTGGTTGAACTACAACTCTATGACTCTAAAGTGTGTCTCAAGCCAAAACAATAATTGGTACTCACTGGATGCTGCCATCATGATAATGAGGTGGAAACACAAATTTTGGATGCAATGTACTTCAGGTTCAAGTTGGTGCATACCAACACTCACTTCCAGCCCAACGCAACCTCCAACCTAAGTGTTTCTTCGTGGTGTTAATTGAGTGATAAATGCTCAAGTGACTTCAGCTGCTCTTTACTTAGATCATATTTACATTGTCCTTGGAACAGGAAGGGTGTAGGTTTAGCTGACATTTTAGTGCTCCTTCAGTACCAATACCACAAATTATTTTGTATGAGGGCTTCAGACCACCAGCACAAAGCTGATGCCCACAATCTCATGATTCAGGAGCAAAACTCTTAGAACTGAAGCAGTGTTAAGGTCTGCTACAGTAAATGTAGTCTTCTCTTGAAATGTTCCCGTCATAGAGAAAACTTAGTTACAGTGAATCAGAATGAAATCAGTATGTTGCGGCAGATGCAATGGAGAAACTTCTTGACTGGTCAGGCCAGTGAATATCATAATATTAAGCTTTAGGCCCATTTGTCATTAGAGGTGCATGAGGCGAAGGGGTCAAGTTTATCAGCAGATAAATAAGATATGGACGTCTGTAGGTTTTAAAAGCCAAACATGGTGCCGACTGCCATCTATTCTTCAGAGTTTGAGATCTAATCCGATTTGGAAATAGATTGCTAGGCTTTAGCTTCCCTTATGTCGTGTAAGTGAGTCAGGTGTTCACCCCTTCTGCTTGAAACTTGTGGTTTAATCTAATTCAGACAGTAGGAGAGAGAAGATTTCCTTTTTCCAGTTGAGAGGACAGCTAGTTAAATACTGCTTACCATCCTCTAGGGGTTTGTTTAGGGATTTAGTTTTGATAAAGGTGGTGAGATTCTATGTTCGCAGAATATTAAGGACACAAAATAACAGTTTCTTTTCACATTCCATTGAGAATAATTTCTAAGCACAAACTGTGCTCAGACATAGTACAACTGGGCTACAGCATATGATTGAATAGGCTTTATACTTAATAGGGGAATGCGATAGCCAATTTAATCAGTCTTAAGTCCCCTTCGCCAGCCATGAGGCTAAAACCTACCCAAGCAAGTTCTGCAGCTATTAGTAGCCGTTCAAGTGAAGCAACTTTTGTGTTAATTTGCAGCAATCTTTCATGTTCTTCATCCTTTCTGTTGACACCTATGAATGTTGAGTTTGTTTTAGACATAATTTCTCCTACTTCCCCATTTTACAAAATTCTGATTTTGGTAAGAAACCATAGAGCTAAAACTGAGGATGAGCTAAATGGGAAACTGACTGACCAACTGGATAAATAAGTAGCCTCAGTTTCTAAATGACTGATTACAAAGAAAAAAAATGAATTTTGGCAAACCTCCTAATTTCTGGCTCAAATTAAACATTATTATACTCAGCTCATGAACCCAAGAAGGAATTGTTCCTGTGACACTCTGACATGTGTCTACACTTCTTTGAAGTCATGAGCAGAGCAGATGACATATCAAGAGGAAATTGATAGGTAATAATTCTCAAACAAAAGCTGCATATAGTGGCTAACAAAATGGAAGTCATTAATTTCTTGTGAAGCTTGGTCACCGCTTATGTGGTTGTGACTAAAATTGATTTTAACCACAAATTTTATGACTATAACTTCGTGATGGTCATCAAACTTTCACTTGATTCAATGTTGCATTTCAAATTTCTAAGTTCAAAGTTAATTTATTATGAAAATACGTATATGTTGCCACATACTACTCTGGGATTCATTTTCTTGCAGGAATTCACAGTAGAACAAAGAAATACAATAAAATCATTGAAAAGCCACACACAAACAAAGACAGGCAAAAAACCAACGTGCAAAAGTCAAACTGTTCAAATACAAAGTAAATGATAATAATAATAATAAAAATTAATAAATAATACTGAGAACATGAGTTGTAGAGAATAAAAGAAGATAAAGATAACAGGTTTAAGGAACCTTAATTTTCAAGAGATACTGAGGCCCTGCTTAAGAAAAAAGAGGAGATGCAGAGCAGGTATGGGTAGGTAGAAACAAATGAGGTACTTATCAGGTACAAGAAGTGCAAGAGAATACTTAAAAAAGAAATCAGGAAGGCTTAAAGAAGGCATGAGGTTGCTCCAGCAGACAAGATGAAGGAGAATCCCAAGAGATTCGACAGATATATTAAGAGCAAAAGGATTGCAAGGGACAAAATTGATCCTCTGGATAATCAGAATGGTAACCTACGCATGGAGCCAAAAAAGATGGGGGAGATTTTGAATGGATTTTTTGCATCTATATTTACTCAGGAGGTAGAGACACTGGGTCTATAGAAGTGAGGCAAAGCAGCGGCAGGGTCACACACCCAATACGTATTACAGAGGAGGTGGTGTTTGCTGTCTTGAGACAAATTAAGGTGGATAAATCTCTAGGGCCTGACAAGGTGTTCCCTCAGATGCTGTGGGAGCAGGTCCAAAAATTGCATGGGGCTCGAAGCAGAGATACTTAAATCAACCTTAGCAAGAAGTGAGGTACCGGAGAATTGAATATGGTGCCACTGTTTAAGATATGCTCTAAAAGTAAGCAAGAAAATTATAGGCTGGTGAGCCTGACATCAGTAGTGGGAAAGTAATTGGAACATATTCTAAGAACTGGATATATGTGTACTTTTACAGAACGGGACTGATTAGGGATAGTCAGCAAGGCTCTGTATGTGGTAGTTCATGTCTAACAAATCTTATGGAATTTTTCAAGCAGATTACCAGGACGATTGATGAAGGCAAGCCAAGGGATGTTGACTACAAGGACTTTAACAAAGTATTTGACAAAGTTCTTCATGTGAGGTATTTCAGGAAGGTTCAGTCGCTTGGCATTCAATTGGATTAGACATGAGCTTTGTAGGAAAAGTCACAGAGGTAATAGACGGTTGTCTCTCTGATTGGAGGCTTGGGACTAATGGAGTGGGCAGGAATTGATGTTTAGTTCGTTGTTGTTTGGCATATGCACATCAATGATCTGGATGATAATGTGGTTAACTGGATCAGCAAATTTGCAGATCACTCCAAGATTGGGGCTGCGGTGGACAGCGAGGAAGATTTTCAGAGTTTTTAGCGGAGTCTGGACCAAGTGGAAAAATAGGAGATAGAATTTAATGCAGACAAGTGTGAGGAGTTGCACTTCGTTAGGACCTAATCAAGGTAGGTTTCATATAGTGAATGGTAGGGTACTGAGGAGTGCAGTAGAACAAAGGAATCTGGGAATACAGATCCATAATTCATTGAAAGCAGTGGCATAGATAGATAGGGTTGAAAAGAAAGCATTAGGCACATTGGCCTTCATAAATCAAAGTATTGAGTATGGGAGATGGGATGTTACGTTGGAGTTGTATAAGTCAATGGTGAGGAGTGTTTGGAGTATTGTGTGCAGTTTAGGTCACCAAGCTATGGGAAAGGTATAAATAAGGTTGACAGAGTACAGAGAAAATTTACAAGGATCTTGCCGGTCTGGAGGATCTGAGTTATAAGGAAAGATTGAATAGATTAGGTCTTTATTCCTTGGAACATGGAAGATTGAGAAGAGAACTGATAGAGGTATACAAAATGACGAGGGGTATAGACACAATAAGTGCCAGCAGGATTTTTCCACTGAGGTTGGGTGGGACAACGACCAGAGGTCATGGGGTAAGGGTGAAAGGAGAAAAGTTTATTGGGACCATGAGGGGAAACTTCCCAGCGCAAGAGGTGCATGCGAGCTCAATTTCAATGTTTAAGAGAAGTCTGGGTGGGTATATGGATAATAGGGTATGCTCCAGGAACATGTTCATGAGACTAGGTGGGTTAAGTGGTTTGGCTAGATAGGTCAAAAGGCCGATTTCTCTGCTGTACTTTTCTATGACTCTATGTCCTTGAAAGTGAGGAATCAGTGCACTGTTGAGGTGAGTGGATTTACCGACACTGGTTCAGGAGCCTGATGGTTGCAAGGTAATAAATACTCCTGAACATGTGATGCCCATGTAACTTAGTATCAAATACAGAGCCTCCCAATCTTTTCAGTTCATTGTCACTATAATTACAGAATTTGCTGCTAGTATTTTTGCAGTTCAGAGGTCTTGCAATTGTTATGAGGAAAACAGGGAGATGATAACCCTTCCATCTGAAATGTTTGATTGCATGAGAAATGAATGTAGCAGTATCAAATGTCTCACCTTTGTTTAGCTTGTGACCTGCTATGCAGATTAATTGTCCAATTCCTATGTCTCAATAACTTTCTTTCACTCATTCAGACAGCATGTACCTTGACTAAAGACATAATTTTGATAACTACAGGAGTGACTTAATAAACCCCTGTGGTGAACTATGTGCCTGTCTGGACACGCCCCCTGCTGACTGCTCCTGTGGCTCCTCCCACAGGCCCCTGTATAAAGGCGATCTGAGGCCTGACGCTCGGCCTCAGTCTCCAGGACATAGTATGATGGACACTCACTCCTGGTTCCTTCTTCCAGTCAATAAAAGCCGATATCTCGCCTTACGTCTCAGTGTGAGTTATTGATGGTGCATCAATTTTATTGACTGGAAGTTTTAAAACATGGAAACCGTTTTGCGTCCAGAAATGTTGGATTTGGACCCTCAAGACCCTGACGCAGCTCTCGCTTTTGAACACTGGCTTGTATGCTTCCAATCGTACTTGGAGGAGGTTCGTGCAACTGAACCCGCCGTTATGCACAGAATCCTACTCTCGAGGGTCACCCCCAAAGTTTACTCCATTATCCGGGACCTGCCGACCTACGATGGGGCACTGGACGCCCTCAAAAGACAGTACCTGCGGCTGGTGAATACCGTCTACGCAAGACATCGTTTAGCTACCCGGCAAAAGCGGCCTGGCGAATCGTGCGCTGAGTTTCTCTGAGCACTACAGACGCTCGTCCAAGCTTGTGACTGCAAGACGCTCACGGCAGAACAGCATGTGGAGCTGCTAGTGCGAGACGCCTTTGTGACGGGACTGAGGTCAGTGTACATGCGCCAGCGACTGCTGGAAAATGCCGACCTTACCTTACGCTCGGCGATCAAGAAGGCCAATGCTCTGGAAGCTGCTTTGCACTACGCCGGCGCTGTCCAGTCGCGCGATTCCCCGCCGGTTCCGTGGACACCTCAGACCCTGCCACCGCCGACTCCCGGGAGCGAATTCGCCAATGCCGCTGCCAGTCGTGATTCCACGAGCTCCCCGACCCTGACCACGGCTGTGGCCCGTCAGAAGCCCGTGCTTTGTTATTTCTGCGGCCATAAAAAACACCCTCGACAACGCTGTCCAGCGCGAGAAGTGACCTGCTCCAGCTGCGGAAAGCAGGGCCATTTCGCCAAGGTCTGTAAGTCTCAACCTCGACCGGAGTGCAGCGCTGCGGGTGAAACATGGGGGCTGCCATCTTGCATGCCCGGATGTGGGCGGCCATCTTTGTCGGCGTCAGCATGACCCGCCCCCGGCCCTCCGATGCTTACCGGGCACCAAGACGGTGATTCAACTCTGGCCACTGTAACTCTTGACCAAAGCACCCCACACCAGCTTGCAAGGTCCATGATGGACATCCGGGTGGAGGGGCACAGGACTAGATGCCTGTTTGACACGGGCAGCACTGGGAGTTTTATTCACCCGGACACAGTGCAACGCTGTGGACTTGCAACTCGGCCGGTAAGTCGGAGGTTCCATTTGGCTTCTGGGTTGCAGTCCGCAGACATCCGGGCGGGTTGTGTAGCGACTTTGGTGGTGCAAGGCACAGAATATCGGAACTTTGAGCTGCTGGTCATGCCTAATCTGTGCGCACCTGTGCTATTGGGGCTGGACTTCCAGAGCAATCTCGAAAGTGTGACTATGGTATACGACGGGCCCCTCCCACCACTCACTGTCTGGAATCCTCAGTTTTGCGGGACTTCTTCACATACCCTGCTACTGACCACACACACACACGGGCACACACATCCCATCCAGAACCATGCCGACAGCTGCGCTACTGACACCACTTGCAGTCTCTCCATTCTCAAGGTCCCTCCCCCACCGCTGTTCGCCAACCTGACTGTAAACCTGTGGCAACTAAAAGCAGGAGGTACAGCGCGGGGGACAGGGCCTTCATTCAGTCGGAGGTGCAGCGGCTGCTCAGGGAGGGGATCATTGAGCCAAGCTCAAGCCCTTGGAGGGCCCAGGTGGTTGTTGTTCGGACTGGGCAGAAAAATAGGATGGTGGTGGACTATAGTCAAACCATCAATAGGTTTACGCAGCTTGACGCGTACCCCCTACCCCGCATCACGGATATGGTCAACCAGATTGCTCAGTACAAGGTGTACTCGACAATAGACCTGAAATCCGCTTATCACCAGCTCCCCATCTGCCCAGAGGACCGCCCCTACACTGCCTTCGAGGCGGGAGGCAGGCTCTATCACTTCCTGCGCGTCCCTTTCGGTGTCACGAATGGTGTCTCTGTCTTCCAGAGGGAAATGGACCGGATGGTGGACCAGTACCAACTGCAGGCCACATTTCCCTATCTGGATAACATCACCATCTGTGGTCACGACAGGCCAGATCACGACGCTAACCTCCAACGATTTCTCCAAGTGGCCGCAGCTCTGAACCTTACTTATAACAGGGACAAGTGTGTGTTTGGAACCGCCCGCCTTGCTATACTTGGGTATGTCGTGGAAAATGGGGTTATTGGCCCTGATCCCAAACGTATGCGCCCCCTGTTAGAACTCCCTCTTCCCACCACTCACAAGGCCCTCAGACGGTGCCTGGGTTTTTTTTCCTATTACGCCCAATGGGTCCCCCGTTACGCAGACAAGGCCCAACCCCTGGTCAAGTCTACCTCGTTTCCCCTCCCTGCTGAGGCCCGCGCGGCCTTCAGCTGCATTAAAGAGGACATTGCCAAAGCTATGATGCATGCCGTGGACGAGACCGCTCCCTTCCAAGTGGAGTGTGATGCCTCCGATTTTGCTCTGGCTGCTACCCTCAATCAGGAAGGCAGACCAGTAGCATTCTTTTCTCGCACCCCCCAAGGCTCTGAAATTCAGCACTCCGCGGTAGAGAAAGAAGCCCAGGCCATAATGGAGGCTGTTAGGCACTGGAGGCACTATCTTGCTGACCGACCAGCGCTCGGTTGCGTTCCTGTTCAGCAACCAACAGCGGGGCAAAATCAAAAATGATAAGGTTTTGCGGTGGAGAATAGAACTCTCCACCTACACCTATGATATCCTGTACCGGCCTGGCAGACTCAATGAGCCCCCTGATGCCCTATCCCGGGGAACATGTGCTAGCACACAGCTCGACCAGCTGTACACCCTTCATGCACAACTTTGCCATCCGGGGGTCACCCGATTTTACCATTTTGTGAAAGCCCGGAACCTGCCATACTCCCTGGAGGACATCAGGACGATGACCAGGGACTGCCAAATTTGTGCTGAGTGCAAACCGCACTTCTACCGTCCTGACACGGCACAACTTGTCAAGGCCACCCGCCCTTTTGAACGACTGAGTGTTGACTTTAAGGGCCCCCTTCCCTCCACTGACCGCAATGTCTATTTTCTCAGTGTTATCGACGAGTACTCACGGTTCCCCTTTGCCATCCCCTGCCCCGACACCACTGCCACGTCCGTCATAAAAGCCCTGCGCCAGCTCTTCACTCTGTTCGGGTATCCCTGCTATATCCACAGCGATAGAGGGTCCTCCTTTATGAGTGAGGAGCTGCGCCAGTACTTGCTAGCTAGGGGCATTGCTACCAGTCGGACCACGAGTTATAATCCCCGGGGTAATGGCCAGGTGGAGCGGGAGAATGCCACAGTGTGGAAGGCCACACTTTTAGCCCTTAAGTCAAAAGGGTTGCCGGTCTCTCGATGGCAGGAGGTCCTCCCTGAGGCACTGCACTCTATCCGCTCTCTGTTATGTACGTCCACCAATGCCACCCCTCACGAACGCCTATTCTCTTTTCCCAGGAAGTCTGTCACTGGGACCACCCTACCAGTTTGGCTGACGTCCCCGGGGCCAGTGCTGCACCGGAAACATGTGAGGAGCAATAAATACTCCCCGCTGGTAGAGAGGGTTCACCTTCTACATGCGAACCCCCAGTATGCTTACGTGGTCTTACCTGATGGGCGGGAGGACACGGTCTCCATCCGCGACCTGGCACCCGCGGGTGCAGCAGACCACTACCCTGAAGGCTCTCCAGTAACTATGAACCCTGCACCAGAGGTGACACCGTACTCACCAGGCCCTACACAGACTCCTCACGACACTTGTATACCGGGCGTTTCGTATGCATTTATACCAGGTGCCTCGCACATGCGTGAGGGATCACCGGCACCTAGTGGGCAGGAACAAGCACAACCTCCGTCCCCTGTGCAATCACCAATGTCGCCGGCATCCATGCGATCACAGCCGGTGCTACGTAGATCGCAGCGACAGATACGACCACCTGATAGACTTGACTTGTAAGAAACTTCGCCACATGGGGACTCTTTCAAACAAAGGGGGGGTGAATGTGGTGAACTATGTGCCTGTCTGGACACGCCCCCTGCTGACTGCTCCTGTGGCTCCTCCCACAGGCCCCTGTATAAAGGCGATCTGAGGCCTGACGCTCGGCCTCAGTCTCCAGGACATAGTATGATGGACACTCACTCCTGGTTCCTTCTTCCAGTCAATAAAAGCCGATATCTCGCCTTACGTCTCAGTGTGAGTTATTGATGGTGCATCAACCCCGGAAAAGTTGATGAAAGAATGCATCTCAAAAACTCTGGGTCTTGATATGTCTTTGTAGACCTACGTTGCCAGAATTAGAATCAGCATTAATATCATTAGCATATGTTGTGAAGTTGGCGTCTTTGTGGCAGCAGTACACTGCAATATATAATAATAGAAAAATTGTGGATTACAATAAGCATATATTAAATAGTTAAATTGAGTAAGCAGTGCATAAATAAAAATAAAAAAAGGAGTGAGGTAGTGTTCATGGGTTCAATTTCCATTCAGAAATCAAATTGCAGAGGGGAAGAAGTGGTTCCTGAATCATTGAGTGTGGGCCTTCAGGCTTCTGTACCTCCTTCCTGATGGTAACAATGAGAACAAGGCATGACCCGGCTGATGGAGGTCCTTAATGATGGACACCACCTTTCTGAGGCATCGCTTCTTGGAGGTTTCCTAGATACCTTGGAGGCTGACTAAGTCTACAACTCTCTGCAGCTTATTCCAAGCCTGTACAGTAGCACCTCACTCCCATACCAGACGGTGATGCAGCTAGTTAGATTGTGCTCCATGGTACATCTGTAGAAATTTGTCATTGACTTTAGTGACATACCAAATTTTCTCAAAATCCTGATGCAATATAGACGCTGTCATGCCTTCTTTATAGCTGCATTGATATATTAGTCCCAGGATAGATCCTCAGAGATGTTGATACTCATGAACTTGAAGTGGATCATTTTTTTCCACTTCTGATCCCCCTATGAGGACTGGTGTGTGTTCTTCTGTCTTACCCTTTCTGAAGTCCACAGTCAGTTCTTTGGTCTTGCAGAGTGGTTACTGCGACACCACTCAACTAGCTGATGTATGTTATTCCAGTACCCCATTTGGTCTTCTGAAATTCTGGCAACAATAGCTGTATCATTAGCAAATTTACAGATGGCATTTGAGCTGTGCCTAGCCCTGCAGTCATGGGTATAGAGTAGAACAGAGCAATGGGCTAAGCACACATCCCTGAGATTGTCAGCAAGGTGGAGATTTTACTTGTGCAAAACAGTGCACGAAATCATCATCTGAACTGATGCTCACCTTAAATCCATTGCTTTAGGAAATTTCAACAGGAGGCACCAAATTGACTCTGCATACAATTTTAAATTGTTCCCATTGCCACTTTGTGGATTCACTTGGAACCAAGCACAAGAATAAATCATCTAGCCTCTCGCATCTGCTACAGAACTCACTACACTCATGGTTGATATGTAACCTAACACCAAAAACTTGTTTTATTTCATCCCGTTGCCTAATACTTCCAGGGGATTCAGTGGCCTTAATGGTCCCTTTACATTAATAATTACTAATGTAGTGTTACCTTAAGACAGACTACTTTGTACACAAAGCAGTCCAAATTTCAAAATTCAAAAAAAAAATATACTCACTTGAGATTCATTTCTTGTAGGCATTCAGAATAGAAAAATCACTAGTCAGGCCACACTTGGAGTATTAGCAACAGCTTAAGACCCCATATCTCAGAAAGGATGTGTTGTCATTGGAGGGAGTCCAGAGGAGGTTCACGAGGATGATTCTGGGACTGAAGGGGTTAACATATGAGGAGCATTTGGCAGCTTTGGGCTTGAACTTACTGGAATTTAGAAGAATGCGGGGGTGATCTCATTGAAACCTACCAAATGTTGGAAGGACTAGATGAAGTGGACGCGGAGAGGATGTTTCCTATGGTGGGGGTGTCCGGAATTAAAGGGCACAGCCTCACAATTGAGGGGCAACCCTCTAGAACAGAGTTAAGAAGGAATTTTTTTAGCTGGTGAGGAGTAAGTCTGTGGAATGCTCTGCACAGACAGCGTGGCGACCAAGACCGTGAGTACATTTAAAGTGAAAATTGATAGCTTCCTGATTGGTCAGGACATCAAAGGTTATGGTGAGAAGGCAAGTGTATGGGGTTGACTGGGATTGGGATAAGCCATGAAGAGAACTCGAAGGGCCGAATGGCCTAATTCTGCTTCTATATCTCATGGTCATATGGTATTACAAGGAAATGCAATAGAATCAATGAAAACTACACCCAATCAAAGAGTGATGAACAACCTTTGTGAAAATTAAGACAAACTTTTGCACAAATAAATAAGTAACTCTAGCAAACTGAGTTGTAGAGTTCTTGAAAGCTCGACCATAGCTTGTGGAATCAGTTCGGTGTTGAGGTCAGTGAAGTTATCCACATGAGTTGAGAAGCCCGATGGCTGAAGGGCGACTGTTCCTGAACCTGGTGATGTGTGACACAACGCTCCTGTACCTCCTTCCCGAATGCAGCAGCGAGGAGAGAGCGAAGGATGGTGAGGTTCCTGGATGAAGGATGCCATTTTCTTGTGGCAGCTCTCCGTGTAGAAGTGCTCAATGGCCGGGGAGACATTGTCTGTGATGGTCTGGGCCCCATCCTCTAGGCTTTTTTGTTCTCGGGAATTGGCGTTTCTGTATTGTGTCATGGTGCAACCAGTTGGGATACCTATAGAAGCAGACCAACATACTGCGGTAAACAGTCGATCCATGGTGACAGGCGACAAGAGCTCGTTCATCTCAGCAGCCGGTTTTATTGCGACAAGCACAATAATGGACAGAGCGCCATTGCTCGGTGAGAATCCACACAGTCACATCCAGGTGGGGAGGAGATTATTATACCCCCTGGTTACGGACAGTGTGACCCACAGACACACAGGCAAAGAACTGTATAACCCGGGTTACAATGAAACAATAAACATACTCGAATATTTTACCATAATTCCATGAATGCATTTTAAAACAAGAACAATAAGTAGCACTGGCTGCTAGGAATGATGGGGCGAGCTGGTGACCACCCCACCCATCCCCACCTCTACCCGGGGGCACCATACTGCCCCGCCTGAGGAGTCAGCGACCCCCAACAAATCCGGAATCCACAACAAAGTCCAAGAGTCTGGTGGTGATTGACTCTGCCTCCTGGCTGCCAGGGAGTGGGAGCGTCTGGAGGATCTGTTTAGTGAGGCAAGAGGCAGGGCTCTCCGACTGTCACTTCCTCCCTTCAGCCTCGCTGGGCCAGTGGTGGCCAAGGGCAGGTATAGTGGCAGCAACCACATCGGAGATGTGAGCGAGCAGAATCATACACCAGTATTTGGAAGCTACTCGCTACGCTTTGGTTCTGTCGGACTGCTTTGTGAACAGCCCACAGGCATCCCCTGAGCTGCTGCAGGTTCTCCTACCCAGCCTCCCCTGAAACATCTGGCTCAGGAGGAGGTCCAAACACGAGATCCTGTGGCATGCGCAGCTCCTGCCGGCACGTGGGCGTGGCCGATGTGCTCCTGATGCTCTCCTGAGCTGCTGTCTGGTATGCCCACGACACTGATCCCAATCACCCTGGTGCGAGCTAACAAGGATGGCAAGCTGCATAGCCAGGTTGCAGTTAAAGCCCTCAATCAGACCCTCACTTTGTGGGCGAAGGGGGTGGTCCATTTGTGATTCCCAATTGCCTGCAGACCTCACCAAAGACCTGCGCCTCAAAGTTGCACACAGCTTACTGTGGAGTCCCTCAGGTGTGTCGAAATGGCAGAAGAGCTTCTCCACATGTCTCTCAAAGGTGGTGGTGGTCCTCCTGTCTGGGACCATGTACACCTCTGGCCACTCTGTGAAGTAATCCACGGACAAGGATGCAGCGGTTCCTAGCGTCAGTGTGGGGGAGGGAGCACAGGACGTTCACCCTTAAAAACTCCACTGGGGCCCCCACCAGGTACTGCTGCATTGACATCCTAGACTGGCAGCCCCAGCCCCTACTGGGACGGGATAGTGTCAGAGCAGTGCATGAACACCTCCATATCCAGCCTGCACCCAGTCCAATAGAAGTGTTTGTGCAGCTTGCCCAATGTCTTCTATCCCAATTTAACAATTTATTCCTGGATGGTATGATGCCTCCTGGGTGCCAGGGTCTGAGATAGCATGGAATGAGTCCTCAGCATTCTTAAGTGGGAGGATGAACAGCCAGCGATCATGGTCCATGTATGACATGGTCCATTATCTATGACATGCGTCGGATAAGTATTGAGGTTCTACATAGGGAATGCAGGGAGTTCCAGGGGTCAGAGTTCATGAATTGTGTGAAGTTACCATAACTGAGAGAAAGTTCTTGGGAAACTGTAAGGTGTGAAGGCAGAAGAGTCACCCGGACCAAATGGAGTACACCTAGAGTTCCGAAAGAGGTGGCTGAAGAGATTGTAGAGGCATTAGTAATGATCTTTCAAGAACCACTAGGTTCTAGAATGTTTCCTGCAGACTAGAAAACTGCAGATATCACTCCACTCTTCAAGAAGGGAGAGAGTCAGAGGAAAGGAAAGTATAGACCAGTTAGTCTGAACTCAGTGGTTGAGAGATACGAAGGATGAGGTCTCAGGGTATTTGGATGCACAGGATAAAACAGGCTGTGGTCAGCATGGTTCTCCCAAGGGAAAATCTTGCCTGACAAATCTGTTGGAAATCTTTGAAGAAGTAACAAGCAAGATAGGCAATATCAGTTGCTGTTGCGTACTTGGATTTCAGAATGCCTTCGACATGGTGCCACACATGAGGCTGCTGAACAAGCTTCAAGCCCCATGGTATTACAGGAAAGATTCTAGCATGGATAAAGCAGTGGCTGATTGGCAGGAGGCAAAGAGTGGGAATAAAGGGAGCCTTTTCTGACTGGCTGCTGGTGACTAGTAGTGTTCCACAGGAGTCTGTGTTGGGACTGACTCATTTTGCATTATATGTCAATCATTTGGATGTTGTAATTGATGACGTTGTTGCAAAGTTTGCAGACGATATGAAGATAGGTAGAGCAGCAAGCACTTTTGAAGAAGTAGAGAGGCTACAGAGGAACTTAGGCAGATTAGGAGAATTGGCAAAAGATTGATTGGTCAGGGCAGGAAGGTATGGGGAGAAGGCAGGAAATTGGGACTGAGAACAAAAATTGAATCAGCAAAATGAAATGGCAGATGGGCCAAATGGCCTAATTCTGCTCCAAGATCTTATGGTCTCATGAAAATTACAAGGACAGTTACACTAACAGGCACAACTGTCTAGGTATGGATCAGGCAACAGATTTGCGATGGGAGGCTACTTAAGGGATAGAAACAAAATAATACTTGATCTTTGGGAACAAGCAAGTGTGATAAGGAATGCAAATGATTATGTATTGGCCAAATGTATTGACAGCAGAATTATGTTAGTTGGTCCATGTGGAAACCTCAGTCATGACAACACTGACAGTGATGAGTGATATCCATTGCTAAGAAACAATTGATGAAAAGTTCTACATTTGAACCAGACAACAGACATCATGAAATTCTAAGATAGTTTTGCACCACTGTGACATAAGCCTGTGTCTCCAACCCCAGTTTGACATCAATATGGCTTCCAGACTGACCATTTTGTAGCTTCGTACATCAAAAACATTTGTAGTTCTATTTGTACTGTCAATCAAAACTTAGGGTGTGTTTAAATCCAGAAAACAATCTTCAGAGTAGTGTATAAAAGAAGGCTGTTTTGAATGCCTGGCGTTTGTCCCTTAAGCTTCTCAGAATATTGATGTGAGCTATCTTGTCCCACCAAAGGTGTTTGTTGTACTTGTTACTTAAAATATGCTCCCATTGTAAAGCATAATCCAATGGCAACTTTTGCCGATACCCAAAATGCTGAGCTAAATTATGTATTATAAACATTGAAATTGTGTTTCATCACTGATCATTATTTTGTACCTCCAATGTCTGAAAATTCAAACGATAATGACATTTTGGAGATTCTGCCACCTGGTCTCCCTGTGTGTTTGCATGTTCTGAATAAAGACCTGCTACATCTCTAGCTTCAGTCTCCACAGCCACAATCGGCTTCACTAGCCTCGCTGGCCCCTTAACAATAGTGATAATTGATGCAAAGCAATTGGCACAATCCACACACACCGTACTTTGAATTCACTTGTGGAATCTCTGCATTAACAGGTTGTGAGATCAACGCTGAAGGATTCCAGATGTTAAGAGTTAATGTTCTAGCAATGGCTTCAACATGCTGAATGTTATGCATTATAACAGGTGTTTCATTTTGCCTGCTGCTTGTTACCTGAGCCGGCATTCTTCATCTGCGCAACTTCCACAGCAGCAACTGAGTGGCCCACTGACATCAACAATCTGTACGCCTTCACTGTTGTTAATAAAGAACAACATTGTAAGGCACTTCCCCAGAGTGCAATCACACTAAATAGCTCATCAAGTTGCACAAGGAGAAATTAGGACAGGTGACTAAATGCCTTGTCAAAGCAGTACGGTTTAACAAGCTTAAAGCAAGGCTTGAAAACATGGAGAGGCCTAGTAGCGATGATGAAATATAAATTGAGGAATGATCTTGAACTTGGACATGTATTGACCGCTGAATCAAACCTCATTTCCCAATGTTATCATCTTGTTTGCTAAATCCCGCGAATCACGATTCCCCAAATACAGCATATCTGTCAGAGGATGGTGCCTGCGTCGTACTTGGGCAAGGTTTAATTGATGCGGTTTCTGGTTTGACTTTGTGGCTCATGTGTTTCTGGTTTCTGGCCATTCTTTTTTTGTTGCCATTCTGACCAGGGGTGGCTGGCAGATAAGGAATGACGCAATGCTAAATTGAATCGGAACTGAGTTAAACTGAATATGCTTGGACTTTCAATTTTGAGGTTTGATATTCTGTGTTTTCACTTTTTTGCCATTTTCACAACTTGTGTTCTTTTTTGCGCATTAATGGGGTTGATGTTTCATGGTTTTCTTTGTTCTGGGGCTCTCAGTAGGAGGCAAATCTCATGCTTGTATACTGAATACGCACTTTGATAATGAACGTACTTTGAATTTGGATTTTGAATTTATATTCAATTTTATTTTCGTGACACTTTGACTGGAATTTTAACAGGAGTATTTTGTATTATCAGTGGGCAAGGGTGAATATAGGGAGCCAGTCAGAAGCATCCATGTTTCTCCTAACTTTTGAACAACATTGTAAAGCAGCCCAAGTTGTTCTTGAAGCTGTTCAGTGCGAGGTTGGCTGGGAACCTCAGCAGGGTATAATTAAATCAGGAAAACCTCCAACATAGCTGCCAAGGCAGTGGCTTTACAGGTGCTTCCCACCATTCCTGAGATTCCAGATGGTTCCCAGATGTTCATTTCACTCCGAGCACTGGTCTCGATGGATACATTTTATGTCAGAGAAATGAACACAACATACATCCCGAAATTCTTCTTCACAACCATCCACGAAAACAGAGGAGTGCCCCAAAGAGTGAATGACAGTTAAATGTTAGAACCCCAAAGCACCCCCACAACTTCCCCCCACAAACGGACAAGCAGCAGCAAAGCAACAACCTCCCTCCCCCAGCAGCAAAAAAGCATCGGCGCTCCCCACCCAGGACTCAAGCGTGCAGCAAAGCATCAATAAAAACACAGACTTGCAGTACCCCAAAGATTACTCGTTCACCCAGTATTCAACATACCCCAGGCTCTCTCTCTCTATTAATAAGGGAAAAGCAGTATTCCCGTTTCATAGCGAGAGGGGAGACATAACAAAACAGCTCGATGATTTCTGGTGTTAAAAGTCTGTTGCGTCGCTTCTTCTGTGCCCAAAGATCTTGGGTGCTTGGGCACACAGCCAGCAGCCAGCTCACTGCTTACGCCCTTCCATCTCCCACGACGCATCAGGCAGCGGCACCGGCCTTGAATGTGCCTGCCTCCAGAGCCCTGAAAATCCGGCACCCTGAAGGCATGCTAGTCCTCCAGGCTGCTTCCCTGGCATATTGAAAAGTGGCCGGTTGTGAGGTCCCGTTTCCACAAAGAATTGAAGTCAGCATGTTTCTCCGGGTCAGGGTTTAAACCTCAAAAGTTTCAAAGGTACAATTTAGTGTCAGAGAGATGTATACAATATACATCCTGAAATGCTTTTTCTTTGCAACCATCCACAAAAACAGAGGAGTACCCCAAAGAATGAACGACAGTCAAATGTTAGAACCCCAAAGTTTCCCCTTCTGCATGTAAGCGGCAGCGAGCAACAATCCCCCCTCCCCCCACTGGCAAAAAAAACCATCAGCACCCGCCACCAAGCACTGAAGTGTGAGCAAAGCAACAGCAAAGACACAGACTTGCAGTTAACACAAAGACTTCACGTTTCACCCAGTATTCAACATACCACAGGTTCTCTCTCTCCCTAATAAAGGAGAAAGTGATGTCTCCCTTTTCCCAGCGAATGGGGAGACATAACAAACAACTCACTGGTTTACAATGTTAAAAGTCTGCCACGTTGCTTTTTTTGAGCTCTGTACCCAAAAATCTGGGCACACAACTGTAGATAATCTGACTCTCCTGATGACACATAGGTCTCTTGTCGTGACACCGACCTTTAATCTACCCATCTCTAGAGTCCTGAGATCCTAAGCTTCCAAATCCAAGCCGGACTCTTAGGCCGAGCCCTTAACGTGCCGGAAAACAATGGCCGATTATGAAACACCGAAAGTGGGTCCCATTCCCAGAAACAACCGAAGGCAGGTCTGGGTCTTCAAAAGAACCCTGAAAGGGAAAAACAGAGATATTAAAGATAGAAATAGAGCTCTTTCTGAAGATGGAAGCAAAGGAGTCAGGTTAGGTGCCATCGTCTTCCTAAGCTCATCACAAGGGATCTGCAATGTTCAGGAGATGGCCAAATGACTAAGTGTACTTCTGATCCTGTGACAGTCATCAACTTTAAACAATAACCCTATTTTTCTCTCCCTGTAGCACTCCCTAACCTGCTGAGTATTTCTAATATTCTCTGGTTTTAGTATCATAGCTTGCACACTTATTCCTTGCCACACTGTTTCCCACTCCAGTATAATATTGGTTTTAAAATCAACACACTGTGCTTATTTTGGTCCATCTTTCGGCTTTATCATTTGCTTGCATTTATTTCTTCCAGCACAGTGATTGATGTGAAAGCCTTCAGCATTAATCAGTCTTCATCTCTTGCCAAGATCAGCCTGTGAGGGCCAGGCATCTGAGGTTGTGGGTAAAAATCTCAGTTCCTAATACCCCCATGAACCCTGACTCACTGATGGGTGGAGAAATAATAGTGAGAATATCAACCTTGTACTGTGATTTTTGATTTCCTGGTGGTGACAGTTGGGGAATTGAATTCATCTTTTCTATCAGCTAATCTGCTGTTCTTTGAATTAAGTTTAAAATTCAATTTATAATTAATAAGGAACTCACAAACCTTCTCTAGTTAAGTTATTCTTCGCTCTCTCATTGACATTCGGAAAAATAGGCCTTCGTTATTCCTACTTGTGTGTCTTCTTCCCAAGAATATATCCTGGGAGGCACGATAATGTAGCAGTTAGCATAGTGTTATTACTGTGGCAGTGACCTGGCTTCAATTTTGCTGCTGTCTGGAAGGAGATTGTACATTGTCCTAGTGATTGTTGTGATTTACTCCAGCTGCCCTGGTTTCCTCACACATCCCAAAGGCGTACGAGTTAGTAGGTTAATTAGTCACATGGGTATTATTGGACAGTGTTGTCTCATTGGGCCAGAAGGGCTTGCTACCATGCTGTATCTCTAAATAAAATCTAAAGGAAATCCACCTGTGCCAATCCTACCTAGCCAATCATTGGAATATATTATCTCAATAATTCCTGAGCCTTTAACTTTAAACTGTTTTGCCTTTTGAAGATGAAGACCTAAACCTGGCAAGAAGTGCACAAAATTCCAAAAAAAAGGACACAATTTGAGACAGGTCTATGTCAGTGCAAGTGGTGGCCCATAGTGTTCCGTTGCTGAGGTGGGATTAGGGCTTGGCAGTTGCTTCAGGAACCTTAACTTTGAAGCTGTTCTTTAATCAGCTGGAGTGGAACTTTAGGCTTCTATATCTGCTGCCTGACCGAGGCTGCATGACCCAGATGATGGGGTTCTTTGATGATCCTGGAGACAGCACTTCCTTTAGATACAGTCAGTGGGGGAAAAGACTGTCCCTTTGATGAACTGGGCTGTTTCTGCAGCCTCTTGTGTTCCTGTGCCTTGGAACTGCAGTGCAAGATCATAATGCCACCAGTTAGAAAACCATCTATGTGGGAAAGGCCATGTTATTTGTAAGTTCAAAGCACGATTCCCCCGAAGTAGATGTTCTATCCTGAGATCTGTCATTGTACAAGGACTTTCAGTAAGGTGGGAAGCAGTAATTTTATCTTGTGTAGTGGACTTTAGGAAGAAGGAAGCCTTAAACGTTAAGAGGGAACAGCAAGGCCTTGCTGGAATCTGAGGTGCAACAAACTGTTGGAGGAACTCAGTGGGTTGAGAAGAATTTGTGAGGGTAAAGGAAATATTGAAGCTTTGGATGAATGTGCTGCATCGAGACTGCATGCATTTGTTAACAATTGACTCAATGAGCCTCTTCTAAGGCCTTCAATGAAAGTATGTACTTCTTTACATCAGCAGACCAAACTGCATTATGGCAGTTATAGCTTCAGCAATATTCTATACAGTTGTAGCAACACCTGCCAACTCTCATACTCAATATGGAGCTTAGAAAAATAGAGGGAAATTCGAGGCAGCTTCTAGAGCAGGTTACATGGTCGGCACAACATCATGGGCTGGAGGGCTGGTAACGCGTTGTCGATTTCTATGTTCAATTCCTTCTGAAATAATGGCTGACACTCTGTTGTATATCCCAATTACTTTCAGTGCTTCATGTACAAGGACATGCAGAGCCTTCTGTACAGCTGCATTCTGTGGTGAGTGTCTGCTCTGTACTCAGTATGAAATCTTCACAACTGTCACATTGTTTTTTTTTGAGGATTAATCTGTGCACTTCCTCTGAAGGCCAGGAGTGTAAATGCTTCAGTGAGATTGTCTGACTGCAAACTCGCCTTCTGCATTAAATCTTCTGCTCCTCTATGACACCAAGATGTAAAATAAAATTTTTATTTATTTTATTTAGAGATACGTCTTGGTTACAGGCTCTTCCTGCCCAATGAGTCTGCATGCCCAATTACACCCATGTGACCAATTAATCTATTAACTCACACATCTTTGAACGTGGGAGGGAACAGGAGCAGCCAGAGGAATCCAATGTGGAAACAGGGATAACTTGCACTCAGTGGCCACCTGCACATCTGCTCCTTATTGGATTGAATTGACTTCATTTCTTAAATCCTGCATATACATTAGGAGTAAAAATCTTTACATAATGTCTCTGTCTAAATGTGCAATCATAGTAATTTATGATAATTTTCAATAATTAGACCAGTTGATGTAACATAGAAGTACACTCAAATCAGCATGAGCTAATCTGTCTGATGGCCTAGTGCGGGGGTCGGCAACCCGCGGCTCCGGAGCCACATGTGGCTCTTTTACGTCTGTGCTGCGGCTCCCTGTTGCTTTGGGAAATAATTGGTCAGTATTTAATTAAAATGTATTTTATGTTAGTTTGTTAGTTTTTGAAATGTAATTCTAAATTTGAAGATTATGGTGATCTTGTACAATCTAAATAAGACGTTGTGGCGACCCATTTCCTGACACATCCGAACCGGCTCACAATTAGCCAGCGTTCAGGCTAAGGGAGATAGCCTACGGGGGTTTGTGAGTACGTGTCTTTTGCAGCATCCACGCCCATGGGGGGCGGGTTGAGGGAGGCTTAAAAGCAAGGCTGTTTAGTTCGAATAAAGCTATCTTTGACTGCAGTTTACTGACTGCGTGTAGCACACCGCTACAACGTGTTTTTAATCGCTGGCTGTCCAGAGGGGAGGTGCTGAAATGCTTTGTCGCGTGTCTGGAAGAAGTGAAAACTTTCCTGGGCAGCAAAGGGCTCACCTTTCCTGAGCTGGAACAGCCAGAGTGGCTGGAAAAGCTACACTTCATGGTAGACATGACAGTGCACCTGAACATGCTGAACACAGCTCTTCAGGGGTAAGGACGTACAGCCCTGCACATGTTGGAGGATGTTTTGGCATTCGAGCGCAAGTTGACATTGCTTGCCAGAGATTTACAGAAAGGCACATTGTCTCACTTCCCCAATTTGAGAGAGTTCAAACAAGGTCACGACATGATAAATTCGGAGTATTTACATTCTGCAATCATCGCAATGCAAACATCGTTTGGGAAACGCTTCTGTGAGTTCAGAGAGGAAAAAAACACATTATCCTTCCCGGTCACTCCCCTAAGCATCGATCCATCCCTACTGAATACGACTGCATTGTCAGGTGTGAGTCAACCTGACCAAGTATGATAAATATTTTAATTGCCTATTATTTTACGTATATTCATATGTTTTCATTGTTCAGTGAAATAGTCCTTTTATTTTTCAGGTTGACAGCTGGCTGACGTTACTTTTGGTTTGCTGCTGGCGGCAAATTTAAGTTTGGCGTTTTTCATAAATACAAGAAGGACTCAAATAGACGTTGAGTATTTTACTTAAAAGTAACCTTCAACTCAACGTCTTTTTTTCGGAGTTCAAAACGTTTTTGTTGCATGCAGAAATGTAATTTCATTTTCTCTGCAGGAGTTCATCAATTTCATAAATGCAACACATTATAGTTTGTTTATACATAGCATAAAGGCAAAACAAAACGTTGTATGCAGTGTTATTTCATTTTAAATGTCAAACGGGTTTTGCGGCTCCCAGTGTTTTCTTTTCTGTGGGAAATGGGTCCAAGTGGCTCTTTCAGTGGTAAAGGTTGCTGACCCCTGGCCTAGTGGAAAAAGCTGCCCCTGAGCCTGTTGGTCCTGGCTTTTATGCTGCGGTACCGCTTCCCGGATGGTATTAGCTGCAACAGATTGTGCTTGGGGTGACTTGGGTCCTCAATGATCCTTTGGATCACACCTGACTTTGTAAATGGTTTGAATCGTGGGAAGTTCACAACTACAGATGCACTGGGCTGTCCGCACCACTCTCTGCAGAGTCCTGCTATTAAGGGAGATACGGTTCCCATACCAGGCAGTGATACAGTCAGTCAGGATGCTCTCAATTGTGCCCCTGTAGAAAGTTCTTAGGATTTACCCTCTCAACCCCAGATCCATTGATGTCAATAGGGATTAGCTTGTCTCCATTCCTCCTGTAATCCACAACCAGCTCCTTTGTTTTTGCGACATTGACGGAGAGGTTGTTTTCTTGACACCACTGTGTCAGAGAGATGATTTCTTCCCTGTAGGCCAACTCGTTATTGTTTGAGATTAGCCCAATCAATGTGGTGTTTTTGGCAAATTTAATTAGCAGATTAGAGCTGTGGGTGATGACACAGTCATGGGTATGCAGGGAGTAAAGGAGGGGACTTAGTACACAGCCCTGAGGGGCTCCTGTGTTGAACGTGGAGGTGAGGGAGACCACTGTTACAAACTGCTGGTAATCTAACAGGAAGACAGGGTCAAGGTTGAGGTTTCTGAGCTTCCTACAGAGCCTGGATCGAATTAATGTGTTGAATGTTGAACTGTAGTCCAAGAACAGCATTCTCAGATTTGCATCCTTCTTCTCCAGACATGTAACGACGGTATGTTGAGCAGTGGCTATTGCGTCATCTGTCGATCGGTTGTTAATGCAAATATCTGATCAGCAATAATATGGCAGCATTTCAATGTAAAAAAAAAGCATGCAGACATGGTCAAGAGATTCAGTTGCTGTTCAGAATGGGGAAGTGACTTTGACTGTAGAATGATTGCTGGTGCCAGATTGGATGGTTTGCTTAACCCTGGAATTTTCATGCACAACATTCTGTAGAGAATGGTGTGAGAAACAAGAAACGCACCCAGTGAACAGCAGTTCTGTGAGTAAAAACAGCTTGTTAATGAGTGAGCTCAGAGGAGAATGGCCAGACTGGCTGCAGGAAGGCGACATTAACTCCATTAATCACACATTACAATAGTGGCGTGCAGACATGCCTTGAAGTGGATGCGCTACAGCAGCAGAAGTCCATGAACATACACTCAGTGGCAACAGAGTATACAATCACCTTAAAGACAGCAGCAGAATTATAAAGCTGGCACATTATTAACTTTATAGTAAGCGTCGCGTACCCCAACCCCGCCACCGTGTTGCAAATTTTCCTTGGCCTAAATCCATGATTCTTTTTTTTCAGTTTTTGTGTTGACACATTAGATTAGCATCTGAAGGCAATGAAATCTGACATTTTGTGTTGCTGTGACATTTTCTGTAGCAGTCGGAAACAAGAACATCTTCAAATGAAATGTGCTGCCAGCAGCCTAGAGGAAGAACTGTAAAAGAGATTGCACAGCTGTCAGCTCACAAAGGTTCGAGTAGTAGGTGAAGGATGTTGCTAAATAGTGAAGAAATGTTTTGAAGTGTGATTTTAGGGTATAAAATTCTACTTACATTGCCAATTCTTGTGTACGCCCAATGGTTTGCACACCAGAATTTATGCCATGTCCTATCTTTCCTTCAGTCTATTTGAGAGCAAAGTACATACTCATCTCATACAAAGATGTCAGTGGACAAGGAGACGGGATTAAGAACAAAACATCTGCCCCACTGGCTTCAAAAACAGTTCCTATCCTTCAATTATCAGGTTCTTGAACAAAGGGGGATAGGTACACTCATTTAAGGACTCTGTTATATTGGTATTTCAATGCTTGTTATTTATTGCTATTTATTTATATCTGCATTTGCACAGCTTGTTTACAGTTAACAGTTCTTGATGTTTACAGTTTACAGTTACTGTTCCATAGATTTGCTAAGCAAGCCTCCAGAAAAAAAAACGCTGGGTTGTATGTGAAGACATAAATTTTACTTTGAACTTTGGAACTCCCACATCCTTGGCTCTCAGTGATTCTTTATCATCAACGAAAATGGGCTTTCCCGGTCACCAACTAGAGACACCACTGGATTTTTCCGTTGATTGTGAGGCTCTCCCTACATGCGTATCCGTACTTACAGTCATACACGTGACTGGGACCATGTTATTTGGCCTCATTAGGCTTAAAGTACCAACTGTAGCGGTGTGCTACACGCAGCGCTGCAATAAACGACACGGAGTCAGTGAGCTGCAGTTGCAAAAGAGATTTATTCAAACTTCGCGGGCTCGCTTTAAAGCCTTCCTGATCCCGCCCTCCCCGGGCGGGAATACTGTAGGGGGCGCGTATTCACAGTCCCGTCCCGCATGCAGGCTTTTCCCCTTGCTGGTGAAGCAGACTTAGCGCCCTCTTTGGGACCGGCCTCAATGCCGGCACGCGCCACTTTGTGAGCCGGTTCGAGTGCGCTGGGAAGTGGGTCGCCACATAACCCCCCCACCCCAGAACCGGCGATACACCCCCCAATGTCCTCAATCTGGGTCGGACTCTGTTCAGCAGGCCTGCCTCTGCGCCGCGGTGCCAGAAGCTCGACCGGCTGCACCACATCCACAAGGGCTGGTTTGAGTCGGTCCACCATGAAAACCTCCTCTTCCCCCCCAATGTCCAGTACGAATGTGGACCCATTGTTTCTGATCACCGTAAACGGCCACTTGTAGGGCCGCTGTAGCAGTGCCCGATGTCCTCCCTGTCGTACAAAAACAAACTTACAGTTTTGCAGGTCTTTGGGTACACAGTTCAGGTTCTTCCCATGCTGCGAAGTGGGTCTGGGGGCCAGGTTACCGAGCCTCTCGCGTAGTCTGTCCAGGACTGCTGCGGGTTCTTCCTCTTGCCCCCTTGGGGCTGGTATGAATTCCCCGGGGACGACCAGGGGTGCGCCATACATCAACTTGGCCGACGAGGTGTGCAGATCCTCTTTGGCCGCCGTGCGGATTCCGAGCAGGACCCAGGGAAGCTCGTCCACCCAGTTAGGCACTTTGAGGTGGGCCATGAGAGCTGACTTCAAGTGACGGTGGAAACGCTCCACCAGGCCGTTCGACTGTGGGTGGTAGGCAGTTGTGTAGTGCAGCTGTGTCCCCAAAAGGCTGGACATAGCCAACCACAGGCTGGAGGTGAACTGGGCGCCTCTGTCGGAGGTAATGTGGGCCGGTACCCAAAAGCGAGATACCCAGGTGGCAATCAGTGCCCGGGCACAAGATTCGGAGGTGGTGTCGGTGAGTGGGACTGCCTCTGGTCATCTTGTGAACTGGTCCACGATAGTCAGGAGGTGCCACGCTCCCCGCGACAACTGGCAGGGGGCCCACGATATCCACATGAATGTGGTCGAAATGCCGGTGGGTGGGGTGGAACTGCTGCGGCAGAGCTTTGGTGTGCCGCTGCACCTTGGCTGTTCGGCACTGCATGCACGTTTTGGCCCATTCACTGACCTGCTTGCAGAGTCCGTGCCAAACGAACCTGCTGGAGACCATCCGGATGGTTGTCCTGATGGAGGGGTGCGCTAAGTTGTGAATGGAGTTGAAAACACGCTGCCGTCAGGCTGCCGGGACGACGGGTCGGGGTTGGCCGGTGGTGACGTCACAGAGTAGGGTCCTCTCACCTGGGCCTACGGGGAGGTCCTGGAGCTGCAAACCAGAGACTGCGCTTCTGTGACTGGGGATCTCCTCGTCTGCCTGCCTCCGCCAGTGCTTCATAGTCTACCCCCTGGGACAGGGCTAGGATATTAGGTCGGGAGAGGGCGTCTGGCACAACATTGTCCTTTCCTGAGACGTGCCGGACATCCGTCGTATATTCGGAGATGTAGGACGGATGTCACTGCTGGCAGGATGACCAGGGGTCGGATGCCTTTGTGAATGCAAAGGTAAGCGGTTTGTGGTCCGTGAATGCAGTGAGAGGCCTACCTTCTAGGAAGTACCTGAAATGCCAGATTGCCAGGTATAGCGCCAACAGTTCCCGGTCGAAAGCACTGTATTTGAGCTCGGGTGGCAGGTGTTTGCTGAAAAATGCCAGGGGTTGCCAGCGACCCTCGATGAGTTGCTCCAGTACCCCACCGACTGCCGTGTTAGATGCGTCTACTGTGAGGGTGGTAGGGACGTCCATTCTGGGGTGCACTAGCATCGCAGTGTTTGCCAAGGCTTCTTTGGTTTTAATGAAAGCGGCAGCGGACTCCTCGTCCCAGGTAATGTCTTTGCCTGGACCCGACATCAGGGCGAACAGGGGGCGCATGATTCGGGCAGCTGAAGGGAGGAAGTGGTGGTAGACATTTACCATACCCACGAATTCCTGAAGGCCTTTGATTGTGTTGGGTCGGGGGAAATGGCGGACTGCGTCTACCTTGGCGGGCAGCAGGGTCGCCCCATCTTTAGTAATCCTGTGGCCCAGGAAGTCGATGGTGTTGAGCCTGAACTGGTATTTGGCCGGGTTGATTGTCAGGCTGTATTCACTCAGTCGGGCGTAGAGTTGACGGAGGTGGGACAGATGCTCCTGACGACTGCCGCTGGCTATGAGGATGTCGTCCAAATAGATGAAAGCAAAGTCCAGGTCGCGTCCCACCACATCCATTAACCATTGAAACGTCTGTGCGGCATTCTTCAGGCTGAATGGCATGCAGAGGAACTCGAAAAGGCCGAACGGGGTGATGAGTGCCGTTTTGGGGATGTCGTCCGGATGCATCGGGATTTGATTGTATCCCCAGATGAGGTCTACCTTGGAGAAGATCCGTGCGCCGTGCAGGTTTGCTGCAAAGTCCTGAATGTGCGGCACAGGGTAGCGGTCCGGTGTTGCAGCCTCGTTCAGCCTGCGGTAGTCGCCGCATGGTCTCCAGCCCCCTGTCACTTTGGGCACCATGTGCAGGGGGGAGGCCCATGGGCTGTTGGACCGCCGGATGATCCCCAATTCCTCTATTCTCTTGAACTCCTCCTTCGCCAGTCGGAGCTTGTCCGGGGGAAGACCGAGCACGGGCGTGGAGGGGTGGTCCCTGGGTCGGATGTGGTGCTGTACGCTGTGTTGGGGCATGGCTGCCATGAACTGCGGTGCCAGAACTGATGGGAAATCTGCCAGGACCCTGGTGAAGTCGTTGTTGGGCAGCATGATGGAGTCGAGGTGTGGGGCTGGCAACTGGGCTGCACCCAGGAAGAACGTTTGAAAGGTCTCGGCGTGGACCAGTCTCTTCCTGGGCAGATTGACCAGCCGGGCTGTGAGCCCGCAAAAAATCCGCGCTCAGAAGCGGTTGGGCTACAGCGGCCAGTGTGAAGTCCCACGTGAACTGGCTGGAGCCGAACTGTAGCCGCACCGTACGGGTACCGTAGGTCCTTACTGTGCTGCCGTTCGCGGCCCTCAGGGTGGGATCCGGTGCCTTGTTGTGAGTGTCGTAACTCGTCGGAGGTAAGACGCTGATCTCAGCTCTGGTGTCGACCAAAAAACGGCATCCCGACCGCTTGTCCCACACATACAGGAGGCTATCCCGATGGCCAGCCAACGTAGCCATCAGCAGCGGCTGGCCCTGGCATTTCCTGAGAACTTGCAGGGCGGGCTACAGCAGCGGGATTCTGCACCCCACCGCTGGTGGTAGAAACACCATTGTTCATTGGCCTCCTCACTCCTGCCTCTGGGGTTAGCGGGCTCTGCGGCCAGGCCTAGTCTGGTTTGCTGCTGGGAGTGTGGCCTGGTGATCTGTGTGACGGATGCCCCACTCTCCTTCTTGGCTTTCCACAGCACGTCCACCCAGGCCGCCACCCTCTGGGGGTTGCTGAAATCCGCGTCAGACAACAGCAGGCGTATGTCCTCGGGCAGCTGCTCCAGGAATGCCTGCTCAAACATGAGGCAGGGCTTGTGACCTCCAGCCAGGGAAAGCATCTCGTTCATCAAAGCCGATGGCGGCTTGTCTCCCAAACCATCCAAGTGCAGTAAACGGGTAGCCCGCTTGTGCCGTGAGAGTCCGAAAGTCCTTATGAGCAGGGCTTTGAATTCTGTGTACTTGCCATCTGCTGGGGGAGACTGTATAAACTCCTCAACCTGGGCCGCTGTTTCCTGGTCGAGGGAGCTCACCACGTAGTAGTATCGTGTGGCATCCGAGGTTATCTGTCGAATGTGGAATTGGGCTTCTGCTTTCTGGAACCATAGGTGAGGTCACAGCGTCCAGAAGCTTGGCAGTTTTAACAAAACTGCATGAACAGATGTGGCGTCGGTCATCTTCGGCCCAAATATCGTTTGGGCCGTCGGGGTCACCAATTGTAGCGGTGTGCTACACACAGCGCTGCAATAAATGACATGGAGTCGGTGAGCTGCAGTTGCAAAAAAGATTTATTCAATCTTCACGGCCTCGCTTTAAAGCCTTCCTGATCCCGCCCTCCCTGGGCAGGAATGCTGTAGGGAGCGCGGATTCACAGTCCCGTCCCGTCCCGCGCACGGGCTTTCCCCTTGCTGGTGAAACAGACTTGGTGTCCTCTTTGGAACCGGCCTCTATGCCAGCACGTGCCACTTTGTGAACCGGTTCGAGTGCGCTGGGAAGCGGGTCGCCACACAACCACACAACCTGATATGTGTACTGGCTGCATAAGACTTCTCCATAATCAGAATCAGGGTTAATATCACTGGCATATGTCATGAAATATGTTTCTTTGGGGCAGCAGTGCAATGGAATACATAAAAATAAAAAACTATAAGTTGCAATATAAGTTTCTAATTCATATTGTATTTATGAATGTATACTATATGTCATATACATATATATACAATATAGTTTGTATTGTAATATAATTATATGTGTGTGTCTATATACATATAATTTATATATGTACATAAATTAAATTAAGTAAGTGCAAAATGAGAGGGAAAAATACTGAGGCAGTTTTCATGGGTTCATTGTCCATTTAGAAATCTGATGGTGGAGAGGAAGAAGCTGTTCCTGAAACATTGAGTGTATCTCTTCAAGCTCCCGTACCTCTTCTTTCATCTCTTTGATGATAGCAACAGAAAGAGGGCATAGTCCTGGGTGATGTGGATGCTTAATCACTTTTCTGAGGCATCGTCTTTTGAAGGTGCCCTGATGCTGGTGAGACTAGCAGCCATGATGGAACAGGCAGAGTTTACAACTTTCTGCAGCTTTTTTCTGATTCTCTCGATTCTCCATTTCAAATAGTGATGCAACCAGTTAGAATGTCCCCACAGTACACCTGTAGAAATTTGCTCGTGTCTCTGGTGACATACCGAATCTCCTCAAAGTCGTACTTAAATTAGCCACTGTAGTGACTTTGTAATTGCATCAATATGTTGGGCCCAGCATAGATCCTCAGAGATGTTGATACCCAGGAAACTGCTCACTCCTTCCACTTCTGATCCTTCAGTGAAGACTGGTGTGTGTTCCTTCGACTTCTCCTTCCTGAGGTCCACAGTCAGTTCCTTGGTCCTCCTGCTGTTGAGTGCAAAGTTGTGGATGTGACACACTCAAGCAACTGATAGATCTCAATCCGGTACACTTCTTTGTCACCATCTGAAATTCTGCCAACAACAGTGTGTGTCATCATCAAATTTATTTAAGCTGTGCTTAACCACACAATCATGGGTGTAGAGTAGAGGACTAAGCCCATCCTTAAGGTGCACCACTGTTGATTGTCAGCAAGGAAGAAGTATTATTTCTGACCTGCACAGAATGCTCGCTCAGTGAGGAAGTCAAGGAACCAGTTGCAGAGAGAGGTACAGAGGACCACGTTTTGGAGCTTGTTGATTAGAACTGAGGGTATGATTGTGTTGAACACTGTGCTGAAATCAATAAACAGTAGTCTGACGTAGGTATTACTTTTATTCAGGTGATCCAAGGTGTGGTGAGCTACATATACCTGTCTGAACACGCCCCTCTGCTGACTGCTCCTGTGGCTCCTCCCACAGATCCCAGTATAAAGGCGATTGGAGGCACAGCTCCTCCCTCAGTCTCCAGGATGTTGTGTGGCGGTCTCTTGCTACGAATCATGGTCTCTTGCAGCTAATAAAAGCCTATCGTTCACCGCCTGTCTCCGAGAGTTATTGATGGTGCATCACAAGGCCAAGTGGAGAGCCCATAAGAATGTATCTTCTGTAGACCTACTATGGCGATAGGCAACTTACATGACCAAGCTCTCAAAGCACTTCATCACAGTAGATGTGAGTGCCACTGGGTGATAGTCATTGAAGCAGCTCTTGCCCTGCTCTCCTTGGGCACTTACCAAGCAATCCACGTCTATTCCATGTCACACATGAACAAGGTGGACTGATGAATTAGACACCTTGATAAAATCGACATCCTGGGAGTCCCTTATCCACGACTGCTCCAATGAAGACAAACATTGGAACAGCACCAAGAGCCCAGTTCATGTGCCAGGGCACACGGAAGGCAGGCATAACTGGAGGAAGGAGTGCACTGCCCCACAAACTGCACCTACCTATTCCACAAGGCACCCGAGCAGTGGTTGATTCAAATTAGTTTATCGGTCACATGTATATCGAAACACATAGTGAAATGTGTTGTTCGCGGTAAAAACCAACAGAACCTAAGGATGTGCTGGAGGAAGCCCTCTACTCTCTCCAAGCATTCCAGAGCCAGCATAGCATGGCCACAATGCTTGGCAGAACAACACAGAGCACAACCAGCAACAAAACGGTGACAACATTAAAAACAAACGAGAGAAAATCTGCCGATGCTGGAAATCCAAGCAAAAGTATGGTCGACTTTTTCTCCCGTCCTGCCGAAGAGTTTTGGCTCAAAACGTCAGCTGTATTTTTTTCCATAGGTGCTTGCTTCCTGGCCTGCTGAATTCCTCCAGCATTTTCTGTGAGTTGCTCACAACATAAAGAAGTCCCTTTCCTTCCTCCCTCCTACCCACACACACATGGATCGTTCTTTCAGACCTACAGTGGCCTCATCAGAAACTACAGAAATGGATTTGGAAGTAAATCATCCTTTATCCAAAAGCTCCACCTAAAAAGAGGAGGAAAGAATCAGAAAAAAGAGTGTCAATTACTTCTTCAGGACACTTTCCAGGTTTGGCCAAGGATGTGATTGGAATTACATATGCAATTAGTGTTAATTTGTCTCCTTTTGGTGCAGGCTTAAATTCACTTACCAATTTTAGAAGCAAGTTTGCCATCTCTGATATATGTTGTGAAATTTGTTGATTTGTGGCAGCAGTACAGTGTAAAGACATAAAGAGTTACTATAAGTTAGAACATAAAAATGTAGAGGAAGAGTAAGATAGTGTTGATGGTTTCATGAACCATTCAGAAACCTGATGGCAGAGGGGAAGAAGGTGTTCCTAAAATGTTATGTGTCCTGTATCTGATGATAGTTATGAACAGAGGGCATAACCCACATGGTAAGAGTCCTGACTGTTGGACACCACCTCGATGGTTGGGTGAGTTGTGACTGTGATAAATCTGGCTGTGCCTACAACCCTCTAAGCCTCTACATTGGATGATAAGACCACAAGGTATAGGAGCAGAATTAAGCCACTCAGCCCACTGAGGCTTCTTCATCCATTGTTCATGACTGATTTATCTTCCCTCTCAATCCCATTATCCTGCCTTCTCCTCTGATGCCATTACTAGTTTAGAACCTATCAACCTCTGCTTAAAATATACCCGATGACTTAGACTCCATAGCCACCAGTAGCAGTGAATTCCACAGATTCATCACATCCGGCTAAAAAAAATTCCTCTTCACCTCAGTTCTAAAAAGACATTCTCGTACTCTGAGGCTGTGCCCTCTAGTCCGAGACGCTCCTACTGCTGGAAACGTCTTCTCCATGTTCACTCTATCTAGGCCTTTCAATATTCAATAGGTTTCAATGAGATCCCCCTTCATTTTAAACAGCAGTGAATGCAGACCCAGAACCATCAAATATGTCATAAATTAGGCCTTTCATTACCAGGATCATTCTCAAAGACCTCCCCTGGACCCTCTTCATTGCCAGTGCACCCCTTCCTATATATGGGGCCCAAAACTGCTTACAGTCCTCTAAATGTGATCTGTCCAATGCCTTACAATGTCTTAGCAGTACATCTTTGTTTTATATTTTAGTGCTCTTCAAATGGATGCTAATATTGCATTTGCCTTCTTTACTACTGACTCAACCTGTAAGGTAACCTTTAGGGAATCCTGCACTGGGACTCCCAAATCCTTTTGTAGCTTCGATTTCTGTATCGGAGCACGAGGCAGTATGCAATCTAAGAGTGAGTGGTTGTCTTGGACATTAATCTTGTGATTACAAGAGCCTGATGGACATTGGTAATGCAGGATACTGCAAGTCATGTTGACTGATTTATTGATGTTACCGACAGAGGGGGGAATTGTATAGCCTCAGTTGTAAAGTGGACTGGGACTCCTGCTCCGGGTTCGCCTGTTGCAGCCACCAGGGCAGGAGATGCTGGAGGCAGTCTGCACAGCATCATGCTGGGTTCGGGACTTGCCCCTCCCATCAGTGCTGCTCCACAGTGGTCAGGGTGGAAAACGGGCGGAATAGCATTCGTTGGTGGACTGCTGCAGGCTTACCCATGCTGACAACATCCGTGCATCATCAGTCTACAGGACAGGACATTCAGGGACTTGGGCTGTAACAGAATTTATATGTGACTGCAACACGAGTGAATCTGCAGATGCTGGAAATAAATAAAAACACAAAATGCTGGCAGAACTCAGCAGGCCAGACAGCATCTATGGGAGGAGGTAGTGACGACGTTTCGGGCCGAAACCCTTCATCAGGAGTGAAGTAACATGGGATGTCGAGGGGAGATATGAAGTGGGGGGAGGGATGAGGTAGAGAGCTGGGAAGTGATAGGCTGGAGGGAAATGGGCTAGGCGGGAAGTAGGGAATTATGGGAAAGAGAAAGAAAGGTAAGGCTGGGGGGAGATTATAGTGAGGGGTGAAAAAGAGAGAGAAAGAGAACCAGACTGAAATTATAGATAGGGATGGGTAAGGGGGGGGGGGGGGCAGGGGTATCAACGGAGGTCTGTGAGTTGAATGTTCATGCCGGCAGGAAGGAGGCTACCTAGGCGGGAGATAAGGTATTGCTCCATCGACCAGCGTGTGGCCTCATCTTGACGGTAGAGGAGGCCATGGACAGACATATTTGAGTGTGAGTGGTCTGTGGAATTGAAGTGTGTGGCCACAGGGAGATCCCGCCACTGCTGGAGGACTGAGCACCGGTGTTCAGCGAAACGGTCTCCCAGTCTGCGGCGGGTCTCCCCAATGTATAAATGGCCACATCGGGAGCACTGGATACAGTATATCACCCCAGTTGACTTGCAGGTGAAGTTGTGTCTCACCTGAAAGAACTGTCTGGGGCCTAGGATGGTGGTGAGGGAAGAAGTGTGGCACTTATTCCATTTGCAGGGTTAAGTGATACCCCATCCCCCTGCCACCCCACCAGGGATAGAGTCCACCTGGTCCTCACCTATCACCCTACCAGACTACAGATCCAACGTATAATCCTCCATAACTTCCGCCACCTCCTATGGGATCCCACCACCAGCCACATCTTCCCCTCCCCCCCACTCTCGGCTTTCCGCAAGGATCGCTCCCTACGCGATTCCCTTGTCCATTCATCCCCCCCCATCCCTCCCCCCGACCTCCCTCCGGGCGCTCATCCCTGCAAACGGAAGAAGTGCTACACCTGCCCCGACACTTCTTCCCTCACCACCATCCCAGGCCCCAGACAGTCCTTTCAGGTGAGGCACCACTTCACCTGCGAGTCAACTGGGGTGATATACTGTATCAGGTGCTCCCGATGTGGCCATTTATAGATTGGGGAGACCCGCCGCAGACTGGGAGACCGTTTCGCCAAACACCGGCGCTCAGTCCTCCAGCAGTGGCGGGATCTCCCTGTGGCCACACACTTCAATTCCCCAGACCACTCCCACTCCGATATGTCTGTCCATGGCCTCCTCTACCGTCAAGATGAGGCCACACGCAGGTCAATGGAGCAATACCTTATCTCCCACCTAGGTAGCCTCCTACCTGCCGGCATGAACATTCAACTCACAGACCTCCATTGATACCCCTGCCCCCCCCTTACCCCCATCCCTATCTATTATTTTAGTCTGGTTCTCTTTCTCTTTCTTTTTTCCCCCCTCACTATAATCTCCCCCTAGCCCTACCTTTCTTTCTCTTTTATTTCCCATAATTCCCTACCTCCCCCCTAGCCCATTTCCCTCCAGCCTATCACTTCCCAGCTCTCTACCTCATCCCTCCCCCCACTTCATATCTCCCCTCAACCATCCCATGTTACTTCACTCCTGATGAAGGGTTTTGGCCCGAAATGTCGTCACTACCTCCTCCCATAGATGCTGTCTGGCGGGCTGAGTTCTGCCAGCATTTTGTGTTTTTATTTATATGTGAATGTATGCTTTTCTTCTATCATAACTATATGTGATAAATGTGCTTTGACTGTTGGTACCAGGACCCTGCTGGAACCCGGTTTTGTTCTGCTGTATTCATGGGTATTCATGTGTGGTTGAATGATAATTAAACTTTGAACTTGAACTTAAATTCATTAGTGTACACCTTTATTCCTTCTATCAAAGTGCATGGCCATACACTTCCCTACACTGCATTCCTTCTGCCACTTCTTTCCCCATTCTCATCATCTGTTCAAGTTCTTCTGCAAACTTGGCTACAAAGCCATCAATTCTGTCATCCAGATTATTAACATACAGCATGAAAAGTAGCAGTCCCAACACCAGCCCCTGGGGAACATTGCTGGTCACCAGCAAACAACCAGAAAAAGCCTCCTTTATTCCCACTCTGCCTTCTGCCAGACAGTTCATGCTAATATCTTTCCTGTAATACTGTGGCTCTTATCTTGTTCTCATGTGTAATTATCTTGGATCTTGTTACCCTGTTCTTACCTTGATCTATTATCTTGTGCCTCATGTGCAGCACCTTGTTAAGGGCCTTCTGGAAACCCAAGTAAATGACATTCACTGACTCTCCTTTTTCTATCCTGCCTCTATTTCCTCAAAGAATTCCAACAGATTTGTCAGGCAAGATTTCCTCTTAAGGAAACCATGCTGACTTTGGCCATTTAATCATGCACTTCCAAGTACCCTAAAGCCTTGGCCTTAAAAGTGGAATCTAACATCATGCTTCTGAAGTCAGGCTAACAGGGCTATATTTTCCTGTCCTTTGCCTTCATTTTCAAGCTCCTGGATCTATCCTGAATGCGATGTTTTGATGCAGCAACAAAGAAGGCATGATGGTGGCTATGTACATTAGGAGTTTGAGGAGATTTGGTAGGTCATCAAAGACACTCGCAAATTTCTACAGATGTACCATGCAGAGCATTCTAACTGGCTGCTTCACCGTCTTGTATGGGGAGGGGGGGTGTGGGTCTGCATAGTCAGTTCCATCATGGGCAGTAGCCTCTGTAGTATCCAGGATGTCTTCAAGGAACAAAGCCTCAAAAGCACAGCATTCATCAATAATGACCCCCATCACCCAGGTCATGCCTTGTATTCAGGAACAGCTACTTCCTCTATGCCATCTGATTTCTGAATGGACATTGAACCCATGAAAACTATCTCACTACTTCGTTGCACTACTTATTGAATTATTTAATATATACTCTGTATACTGACTGTAATTCACAGTTTTTTTTATCATTATGTATTGCATTGTACTGCTGCCACAAAGACAACAAACTTATGCCGGTGATATTAAACCTCGTTCTAATTCTGATTCCTCCCATCTTACAGAGTGTAGTGACATTTCCAGTACTCATGAAGTATTTCTGATTGCAGTGATTCTTGAAAGATCATTACTAATGCCACCACAATTGCTTCAGCTACCTCGTTCAGAACCTTGAAGTATATTCCATCTTGTCCAGGTGACTTATCTATCTTTAGAACTCTCAGTTTCACAAGCATGTTCTTAATATTAGTGACAATGCACACTTCTGCCCCCTAACTCACTGAAATTTATGGCACTCTGCTGGCGTCCTCCACAGTGAAGATTGACACAAAATATTTATTTAGTTCATACATTTCATTATTCCCCATTACTTCCAATCCAGCACCATTTTCCAGGGGTTCAATGCCTATTCTTGTCTCTCTTTCACTTATTATATATCTGAAAAATCATTGGCATCCACTTTGATATTTTTGTCTACTTTACCTTCATATTTCATCTTTTCTTTCATTATTGCTTTTTTATTTGCCATTTATTGACTTTAAAAGCTTCCCACAATTCTTTACAATGTTGTATGACCTCTCTTTTGCTTTTATGAAGTATCTTACTTCCCTTGACAACAACAGTTGTCTCATCTGCCCTTCAGAATACTTCTTCTTTGAGATGAACCAAGTACTCACAGAAATTCCAGCTCTGCATTCATCCTTGCTAATGCCCCCTTGCAAACAATTTCGGCCAGATATTCTCTTGTGCCTCTGCAATTCCCTTTACTTCATTGTAATACTGTTATTTCTGATTTTAGCTTCTCCCTCTCAAACTGCAAAGCGAATACTATCGTATTATTACTGTCTCATAAAGCATCTTTACCTTAAGCTCCCTATTTAAATCTGATCAACATCAAATCCAGAATTGCCCTTTCCCTAGTGGGCTTGACCACAAGCTGCTCTAAATGCCATCCTGTAGGTATTCTACAAATTCTTTCTCTTGCCATCCAGCACCAACATGATATTTGAATGTACCTGTAGATTGGAATCCCCATGGCCATTGTAGCATTGCCCTTTTTATATACATTTTCCATCTCCCATTATAACTTGAATCACCATTTGGCTATTAACACAATGAGTCAGAATGCTCTACACCGTGTATCTGTACCATGTTGCCCTCTCATGGAATAAGTAATAATCTTGAATATTATTTTAAGTGGGTTAAAACTGTTAAAGCAGAGCTGTGTTACAGCTACATACATCAGTTACATACATTTGATGAGCAATCAATTGTTGGCCGGTGGTGCTCAAAGTATTCTACACTAGCCTCTCTGTGCTTTACTCTCTGTCTCTGAAAGTTGTTCCATCCAGAGCAATGAAATAAATTTCAGAGGCATAACACAACACATTGGATGTGAATATATCGCACATTTCCCACCACCCTTCTGACTTGAACTTCTAAGCAACTGTACTGCCATTGTGTGGAATCTTGCTGTGAAATCAAGGCTCTTATTTTTGCCATCTTTGTTTATGAGCTTCATACCATCTTTAAACATTTTTGATGCTTCAGTAATAAGGACTTCAAAGCCTGAGGCTACATCCTTCTAATGCTGTTAGACTGCTTTGCAATAGTGTCCTAGATATGGTAGATGCAAGTTTACTGAACCTTATGGGGATGGAAGCAGGTTAAAGTCTGATAACATTGACAGGAAATGCAGAATTAGGGATTACCCTGTACAACACAGTATTCTATATGAAGGGAGCTCTGTTTTTTATGTCCTGGCATCCTGTCTGAATCTTTGCATCCTCATTTTCTTGATTACTAAATATCTGTTTTCAGTCACTGAGTTTATACTTTCTTATAGCCTTAAGAGTCTGATGAGCTGTGTTGCTGACTGTCTCATACCCTTCACCGCTGACAACGTATGACATTGGCCTTCTGAAATACAGCCATAGGCATAAGACAATGTATCCTTGGTGATCAGGGAAGGAAGAAAGATAAGGAATGTACGAGTTCAGGATGACCTTATAATCAGCTTAACTCAGCTAAAATAAATAGAGCTCAGTGTAAGTAGCTCTGATACTGCATCCTGGCACTCAGCTTGTGCCTTTTGAAGTGAAAAGAAACAAACCAGATTAGTCTATCCCAACTGGTGGAAGAGAGTCTGAGTGATCAGTGATCCAGATACTTAAGTTGCTTGGTACTGACATCAATAATCCTAGAGGCTGACATCCTGTAATTAGACATACCATATGGAGCTATTAGACACAACCCATCTTGGAAATTCAACAGGGTACCCAGAAACATAGAAAACATATAGCGCACTACAGGCTCTTCAGCCCACAAAGTTGTGCCGAATATGTCCCTACATTAGAACTACCTAGGCTTTACCCATAGCCCTCTATTTTTTCAAGCTCTGTGTAGCCATCCAGGAGTCTCTTAAAAGACCCTATCGTTTCCACCTCCACCATTGCCACCAACAACCCAATCCACGCACTCACCACTCTCTGCGTAAAAAACTTACCCTGACATTTCCTCTGTACGTATTTCCAAGCACCTTAAAACTATGCCCTCTTGTGCTAGCCATTTCAGCCCTGGGGAAAAGCCTCTGACTATCCACATGATCAAGGCCCTCTTATCATCTTGTACAGCTCTATCAGGTCACCTCTCATCTTCTATTGCTCCAAGGAAAAAAGGCCGAGTTCACTCAACCTATTCTCATATGACATGCTCCCTAATCCAGGCAATGTCCTTGTAAATCTCCTCTGCACCCTTTCTATGGTTTTCACCTCCTTCCTGTAGTGAGGCCACCAGAATTGAGCACAGTACTCCAAGTAGGGTCTGACCAGAGTCCTATTTATAGAGACAATGAATGGTACCTTGACATGTAGATACATTTGCTAACAGTAGAATAGAATGCATATGACATGTTAATGAGACATTCTCAGACTGCTGGCTCAATGTACAAAAAACATCATCAGGTCATTTTTATACTAGCAAAGAACTGTTAGTTGGATTCCAATCAACAGACACATCAAAATTCCAAGCTGCAACACAGTGATACAGTGATAAGATAAGAAATATGCTGGACATCAATATACATTTTACATTTTGGGTTCCTGTCATCACTGAAACACAAGCGCCCTGTTTCAAAAGCAAATGCAGAGGATCATGGGATATTGCAAAGAGCTACCTGACCTCCTAGCCTGGCTAAGTGTGGTCATGATTACAAAGGATGGGCTTTAAGTCAACTGTCATGTATTATCAGTGTATCTAAAAGGTAAAAACTCAATATAATCTGATTTTCAAGGAGATTCTCCTACTTGATCTTCCCTGCACATATCTTTTTCTTCTTGGGTCCTTAGCTCCCAGTGGAGCATAGGCTACCAATGAACTCACTTTGTAGAGAGCTGTTTTGACTTTGACATGAAAGAGTTTTTTTTTCTCTGTTGATCAATGTCAAAAATGCTACATTAAAACCACTGTGTTTCAATGTTGTAAAACAATAAAACGTAACAACTTCCAGGAGGGCTGAATACTTTTTATAGGCAAGTGATCAGGAAAGGAAGAAAGATAAGGGATGTATGAGATGAGGATGACCTTATAATCAGCTTCATTCAGCTAAAATAAATAGAGCTCAGTGTATGTAGCTCTGATATTGTGTCCTGGCACTCGGCTTGTGCCTTTTGAAGTGAAAAAGCAAACCAGATTAGTCTAACCCTACTGGTGGAAGAGAGTCTGAGTGATCAGTGATCCAAATACTTAAATTGCTTGGGTATGTTAATGAATAGCATAATATATAAGAGCTTTTGGTGGTCTTGTAGATATGTTTTGTGGATAGGATAGTATATATGGTCTAATATATATGCTTTAGATAGAAATGAGTGTGTATATACAGTATTGGTGGTGGCATTGCATATTTGTATTTGTGAATGAAATTGTATATATGTGTAGGTGGATAAGATAGGTTATGCTGTTTATGAATGGATCAGTGAAGAGAAGAAGTGATGAATATGACTTGCAGATATGACTAGTCATGAGTGAGTTCCCATTGTTCACCCTGCTTATTTGTGACAACATTGTTCAAAGAGCTATGGCAACTCAATCTAATTGAATAACTTTGTCAATGTAATGTACAGGGCTGAATTTGAGTTAGACGAGGAAGAAATTGAGATCCAGGCAACAATGACTATCTGCTCTCTTATGAAGAGTTGTCCTCCACCACAGACTGTGGTGGAGACCAAGTCCATGCATATATTTAAGGTGGAAGTTGATCGTTCCTTGATTCGGTAGGGCATCAAAGGATATGGCAAGAAGGCAGGTGTACGAAGTTGAGTGGGATCCGGGATCAGCCATGGTGGAATGGCTGAGCAGACTCAATGGGCTGAATGGCCTAATTCTGTTCCTATGTCTTATGGTCTTATGGTATGTGATGCATTATCCCATAATTAATAGCTGAATGCATCATGTATGAAAGTACATTCATACATGAATAGTGTTAAAGTCACAACACTATTCAATTAATGATTAACACCATTAAATAACAAACTTTATACTAACAGATAAACAGCTTTCTACAAACCTTTATTCCACGTTTCCAGCACACCTTCCAAATTACTTAGATAATTTCAAATAATTTTCCTGAATTTTAATTTCCTCTAAGAAGTGCACTTTTACCTGCTCTTATATTTGAACTCTCTTCTTTCAGAATGCTTACACCCTAAGACCATAATAGGAGCAAGTTAGATCATTCAGCCTATTGAATGTGCTTCACCATTCCATCATGGCAGATTTATTATCCCTTTCAACCTCATTTTTCTGCCTTCTTCCATAACTTTTGGATGTCCTTACTAATCAAGAACCTATCAACCACAACTTCAATTGTACCCAATGACTTGGCCTCCACAGGTGCCTGTGGCAATGAATTCCTCAGATTCACCACCCGCTGGTTAAAGAATTTCCTCCTCATCTTTGTTCTAAAGAGATATCCTCGTAACCTGAGGCCGTGCCCTCCGGTCCTAGATACCCCACTTTTGGAAAGATCCTCCCTACACGTCCACTCTATCTAGCCCTTTTAATATTCGATAAGTTGCAGTGAGATTCCCCTTAATTCTTTTAAACCCCAGTGTGTACAGGCTCAGAGCCATCAAAAACTCCTCAAATGTTAGCCTTTCATTCCCAGAATCATTCTTATAAATCTCCTCTGGACCCTCTCCAGTGCCAGTACATCTTTTTTTTGATAAAGGACCAGAACTGCTCACAATACTCCAAGAGTGGTCTGAACAATGCCTTACAAAGAGTCAGTATTCATCAGTGTTTTTATACTCTAGTCCTCCCAAAATGCATTTGCTTTCCTTACCACTGACTCAACCTGAAGCTAACCTTTAGGGAATCCTGCACAAGGACTCCAAGTGACTTTTTGCCTCTGCTTTTGAATAATCTCCCAGTTTAGAAAATATTCCATGCCTTTATTCCTTCTACCAAAGTGCATGACCATACACTGAATGCCCTAAACTGTATTCTATCTGCCATCTCTTTGTCAATACTTCTAATCTGTCCAAGTCCTTCTGCAGTCTCCCTGCTTCTTCCCTTTGTATTGCTCACAATCCTGGCCAGAAAGCCATGAGTTCCATCATCAAGATCATTGACATATAACATGAGAAAAGGTGGTCCCAACACAGACCCCTGCAGAACACTGCTAATCATTTGCAGCCAGCAAGAAAAGGCCCCTTTTATTCCCACACCTTGCTTTCTGCCAGTCCGCTAATCTTCTGCCCAGCCTTGCACCTTTCCTGCAACACAACGGGCTTTTAGCTTGGTTAATGGCCTCAGGTGTGCCACCTTGTCCAAGGCCTTCTGAAAATACACTGACACTCCTTTGTCTATTCTGTCTATTATTTACTCAACAATTTCCAACAGATTGCTCAGGCAAGATTTCCCTTAAGGCCACCATGCTGACTATGGTTGATTTTATCATGTGCCTCCAAGTACCCAGAAACCACATCCGTATCAATTGTCTTCAACATCGTACCAACCACTGTGATCAGACTAACTGGCCTATAATTTCCTTTCTTCTGCTTCTCTGTCTTCTTGAAGAGTGGAGTGATATCTGCAATTTTCCAGTCATCAGGAACCATGCCAGAATCAATTGATTCTTGAAAGATCATTACCAATGCCTCCACAGTCTCTTCAGTTACCTTTTTCAGAACCCTGGGGTGTATGATCATCTAGGCCAAGTGACTTGTCTATCTTCAGCCCTTTCATTTTCCCAAGAACCTTCACATACTTCTATCGACGACACTCACAAACTTATGGCTTACTGCTAGTGTTTTACAGTGAAGACTGATGGAAAGTTTTTATTCAGTTCATCTGCCATTTCTTTGTCCCCCATTACTACCTCTCTAGCATCATTTTTCACTCTTGCCTCTCATTTATACTTCATGTATCTGAAGAAACTTTTGCTATCCTCTTTAATACTATTGACTAGCTTACCTTCACATTCTATCTTTTCCTTTTTATGACTTTTTGGTTGCCGTCACCAAACTGATTTTCCCAATCTATCTGCATATTGAAATCCCCATGACTATTGTAACATTGTCCTTTTGGCATGCATTTTCTATCTCCTGTTACAAACTGTAGATGACATCTTTACCTCTGTTTGGGGGTCTGTATAGAATTCCTAACAGGGTGTTTTTACCCTTTAGTTTCTTAGCTCTCCCCGCAAAGTTTCTACACCTTCTGATCCTATGTCACCTCTTTCTACTGATTTGATTTATTTTTTTATCCATAGACCTAGAGCACCCCCTCTGCTTACCTGCCTGTCCTTTTGAAACAATGTGTATCCTTGGATGTGAAGCTCCCAGCTATAATCTTTTTTCAGCCATGATTCAGTCACATCCACAACGTCAAACATGCCAATCTGAAACTGTGCTTCAAGTTCATCTACCTTATTCTGTAAACTGTATGCATTCAAATATAACACCTTCAGTCCTGTATTCAAACATTTCGATTTTGTCCACCTTTTACATTGTCACTCATCCCACAGACCGCAATTTTGCCCTATCATCAGCCTCTCTTTGGCGGTAATCTCACAACACACTGGCTCTGTTTGAAAACTAACTACCCTATCCTCAGTACTATCACTCTGGTTCCCATCCTGCTGAGAAATTATAATACTGATATATCTGATTTTAGGCTTTCCATCTCAAACTGCAGAGCGAATTTTATCATATTATGATCATTGGCTCCGAAGGGTTCTTTTACCTTAAGCTCCCTAATCAAATCTGATTCATTACACAGCACCCTATCTAGAATTGCCTTTTTCCTAGTGTGCTTAACAGAAGCTGCTCTAAAAATCCATGTTTTAGACAGTCTACAGATTCCTTCACAAACAAGAGAAAAACTGCAGATGCTGGAAAACAAGTAATACACACAAAATGCTGGAGGAACTCTATAGGCCAGGCAGCATCTATGGAAAAGAGGAAGCCGTTAAAGTTTCAGGCCGAGACCCTTCATCAGGACTGGAAAAAAAGAGATTACAAGTCAGAATAAGAAGATGGGGAGAGGAGAAGAAGTACATGGTAGAAGGTGAAATCAGGAGAAGGAAAGGGGTGAAGTAAAAAGCTAGGAAATGTATTGGTGAAGGAGCTAAATGGTGGGATGGGGGGAATCTGATAGGAGAGAACCATGGAAAAAAGGGAAGGGGGAGGAACACCAGGAGGAGGTGATGGGCAGGTAAGGAGATAAAATGAGAGATGGAAATGGGAATGGGGATTGGTGAGGGGGCATTACTGAAATTGAAGTTCATACCATCAGGTTGGAAGTTAGTCTATTGGAATATAAGGTGTTGCTCCTCCAACCTCAGTGTAGTTTCATCACTGCAATAGAAGAGGCAATGGACTGACATGTGGGCATGGGAAGTAGAATTGAAATGGGTGGCCACTGGGAGGTCCTGTTTTTTTCCGGTGGACAGGTCCTCACCTGCCACCCAATCAGCCTCTATGTCCAGCACATAATTCCCTGTAACTTCTGCCATCTCCAATGGGATCGCACCACCTGAACATCTTTCTCTCCCTCCTCCCACTTTCCACTTTCCACAGAAAATGCTCCATTAATCTCCTTCCTGGCACATATCCTTGCAAAGGGAACAAAAGCCACACCTGCCCCTAAACCTCTTCCATCACTACAATTCAGGGCCCTCAACATTCCTTCCAGATGAGGCAACACTTCAACTGTGAGTCTGTTGAAGTCACCTACTGTATCCGGTGCTGTTGGTGAGGCCTCTTGTATATTGGTGAGATTGGGAGATCACTTCACCAAGCAGCTATTCTCTATCCACCAGAAAAAGCACCATCAATAGATTTGGACCCCCAAACCTTCCACACTGTGAAGAATCATACCATTAACTCCGAACTCTGCCCTGCTGTCTCCAATGTTACTTGATTTAACTTTATAAGAGATAATAATATTTAAGCCTGACCACAACTGTTGAGCATCCTTCATTGATTCAGGTTTGGTCCAGAATTGCCACTTTGCCTATGAGATGGCTTTCCGGAGATCGCACCTGGGCCTCACTTAACTTTCTTGGTCACCAGACTTGAATGCCAAGTTCGTCCAGGGCTTCTGATTGGGAAAGACTCTGAATGACTTGTTGGGGACACACTCGTCTACAGCAATTTTAATAAAGTCCACTATAACCATGCTGTCCCTGGATGAGTGCTTGAACACGGCCCAAAGCAATCCTATAGCTGCTCCTCTGCCTCCTATGACCACCTCTTTGTTGTCCTTGTTGTTGAGTGAACAAAGTCACCGAAGAGAAGTACTGATAGATATGAAGCAGTCTCTTTTTTTTAGACAAAATAAAAGTGACACGTTCAGAGCAAGAGATCTCCTTGACTCAACACTACATGACATTTTATATGCTGAAGAGCAAAGAAAAATTCAAGATAATTCAAACAAATCAATATTTACAGTGCTTCCTTTGAATTACATGTAACAGCTTCAAATCCCTGGATCTTCCCACCAATGCACCACTCCCTGATCACCCAAATACACACAAGTAATGAACTTAAATCAGCCTTTCTGTTCTTAAAATTAACTTGGTTCCTGGGGTTTTTGGGAACCCATTCTTCAGAGCTGCATTTTAGATTTAATCCACAATTCATTTTCAAATCTGAAGTCTAGTTATTTGCTGCGTGTGCTAACAGTCCTAATCTCTGGAACTTTGTTCTTTAGTCTCTGCCTGTATGCAGGCAGGAGATGGACAGCTAAGTGAACAGATGTTCCAAAATGTGGTCTGGACATGGACGGTAGGCATCCCTTATTTCAGTATAACCGTATCTTGTATATTGGAACCACTGGTGCTGTATGTTATACACTGATGGTAATTGGGCAGGATTTTCTTCAAACAAGAAAGAAAGAAGTCTCTGACTGTGATTTGAAATGTGTTTGGATGAACCGTTTCTTGGTTAGAAATGGCATCATGCAGTGTTGTGATTATAATTGGCCACTGGTGGTACATAAACTACAGTCAGGCTCATGGATAAGAACTCTCTAGGTAAATAGAACAGACGGCATTTGACCATTAGGTGTTCCAAGTAGAGGGACTACACAAGTTCGACAAAACCCCCACACTGGAGCATCACCGAGAGTTTATCATGAAGCACACACCTCTTGCTTTTGCTCTTTATGAATCAACATTTCAGCCCATTCTGTAAATCAAAATGCCTTTGGGTCTGGTCGCTGCATCTGGCGTGCTTGGAAAAAGCCACTTTTCAATCACACAGAGAATAGAACAGGCTCTAATTTCTCTCCGATACAGCAATCTTGCCCTCAGTTTGTTTATTTTGTTCTTCATTGACTGCACATTTGCCAACAAGATGCTGGGTAGAGAAAACCTCATCCCTCTACATTTCAGCCTGGCTTGGAACCCCCCCACTTCATGCCTGGCTTCTGGCCATGGTGATGAACTTTCATCCTCTTAAATGTGCCATGCCTATCTGGTCTGCTGATTTCTTCAGATGATTGAGAGATATGAAGATTATTATGCTGATTTAGAAGTACATTGCTTAGAGGGAAGTTACATGCTGCAGATTACAGTGAGAGTAATTCAAAAAAGGTATATTTAAAAGGACAATTGTCTGCAGCCCACAGAACGATGCCGATGATCACCAGCACCATCTTGTCCAACAGTGCCTCTTGGACCATTTAAGAAGCATTTGGTTAATTAAATCACCAAGACATGGAAGGCTGTAGACATGGAAGTGCAGGTAAATAAGCTTAGTGTAGATAGGTGATTAACTGAATAGGCTGCTGGGCCTGTTTCTTTGCTATGTGACAGTATGACATTTTCTTAAGGGTTGTAAAAATGTCTTACAAAGGGAAGAAATAAAGTGGCTGACAGGTTCAGAGATGAATTTCTAAAGCTTAGGCCACACTCAGCTAAAGACACAATTGCAGAAAACTGTGTGTACTAATGATTAGGTTCACACACCTCTGCTAAAAAGTAAAATCCACCTTGCTGCTTTTTTATCGTTCTGCGACTTGCCGCATTTGCACACAACTATGTAGCATACAATTCTTGAAAGAAAAATATATGACGTGCTTATAGTGGATTCAATAATACAACAATAACATAAAGGGCTGTGATAGATTGAAGGGAAGGGAATAAAAACCTTGAATCAAAGAGATGAGAGGTATTGTTTGTTTTCTTAGATTTTAATATAACAATATTTTCTTTAATTGTACTTGTATTCAGCAATGTGGATTAAAATTACACCATTTTGAGCTGTATACCACTATTTAATGTTCAGCTTTAGAACTAAATTTATAATTGCATTTGGCTTTCCAAATATTTGAAATTCAAATATTCCGTAAGCAAATTCAAAAGCACATAACAAACCTTAATTACCATCTTAAGTGGACCATCCAGTGCCAGATGGGAATTTAAAATCAGTTTTCAGCATAATGCTCCACAGGGAGTTGTAAGAAGCCTAGCATTAAACAATTAGTATATGTAGCAGAATATTCATATAAATATCCCTGCTAAGACTTTGCTGAGTGCCATACACTTGCAATAAAAGTGGTTCTCCAGTTGTTGCATGGTAATCAGACCTTTTTCTGATAAAGACTTTATGGGAATTCAGTACTGAGGGAGTTAAGCATATATAGCTTTATAAATCCATCATAGACTAAATTTATTGCCTTGCATAGGGTGGCTTTCAGGAGCACAGAAATACCATATGATATTTTAGAGGAAGACAAACAGAAATTAATATGCAATCCAATCTCTTTTATCTCAACTATTGTTTCAATCGGGAGATGATGAGTAACATCAAATGGCTCTTTGAATATAGGAAATCATTGAAAAATGATCCCTGCTGAAGGTTCAAATTCCTGGTAATCTTGCCCAGTTTGACTGAGAATGAGAAGAGCATCTCTCCCTCTTTGCCTTGTTTGCCTTGTGTTGGATTTGCTGATCAGCGATGGAGCTCTCTCTGGAGACTGGATAATTGTGTGTCATTTATCTCTGAGAATGCGCTGACAGCCTTTTCAGTTGGCATTAAATTACTAGCTAATATACCATGAATAAATGATAAGACAGCAGACTGTGTTTAACTGCTACCACCACAGCGAGGTACTAATTTGCTTTCCCTAAATGTTCAATGCTATAATTTTACCCTCAATGTATCATCAGAAATGACTCTCACCTCCAGCTGGCAGAATGGAAATTTCACAAGGCTTATGAAAATTATCTGAGTGTTTAAACTTTATTTCATTTTTTCCCACATCAACCAATGCCAACCTTGGTGTGTGAGAGAGTGTCTTAGCTGCATACTATACCCCATTAATCAAAGAGTGTCTTGAGTCTGATTCAATTTTTCAACTTTCACAGCCACCAGCTATGCTGACATGAAGATCAGGAGACCAAATGACTCTCTGTGGTTTTTTACTGTATACCCCCGATTGGAATTGGCAAAGAGTGAATTCTTCTTCAATGAATAACAATATATATGGAGTATGGAAAATTTATACGAAGCGTATATTGACATATTACACAAAGTACATGGAGTAAACTTTATGTTTATACTCACTGGAATTGCATAAATAGTCCCAATGCAAACATTGCAGGATTTGGGAAATAACAGTTCATCTGATTACCTGTTGCTACAACACTGACTGAGTGATAAGTAGTAGTCAGCACATTAGGAAATTCATCTGTTCTTTATTAAGACAAACCGGAAGTCAGACAGATTGCAGGTTCAGGGGTATGCACAAGGGGGAGCAGCTGCATAACCTTTCTTCCCCTGAGTGTTTTTAATGTGACAATGCATTGCAGACAAACGCTCAACATATAAGAACATGAATATAAGTCTTTCCAAAAAGAATCAAATTTAAATAACTGCAGTGCACACCTCTCAGCACTCTGTACCATCTTCACTGAAGCTGCAGTATTCCTCTGTGCTGTCATCCTGGATTATGTGGTTAATAGGACAAGCGTGTATTGGAACCAATGACTTATTGACCGAAAGGCAATAGAGCCGTCACTTATCCATTGTTTCTACTTTCTTGAGGATCTTGGACAAAAACAGGAAGGTCAGTGACTAGAGAGTAGACGAATGGGCAAATCATGTATGCATAATGTTTTTTTGGTGAAAATTTTGAAAGGAAGAGGTCTATAGACTCCAATCTGACAGGCAACCCTGTACTACCACTCTCTGGCTTCTCCCACAAAGCCAATGTCTAATCCAGTTAACTACCTTATACAAAATGCCGAGCAAATAAGTCTTCTTGACCAGCCTCCCACGCAGGAGCTTGTCAAATACCTTACTGAAGTCCATGTAGACAGCATCTACTACTTTGCCTTCATCTACTTTCCTAGTAACTTCCTCAAAAACTCTACAAAATTGATTAGACGTGCATGAACCATGCTGACTATCCTTAATCAGCCCATGTCTGTCCAAATACTTCAATATCCTGTCCCTTAGAATCCCCTCCCTGACTTTTCCACAACTGACATCAGACTCACTGGCCCTGCTTTAGACTTAGAGCCTTTTTTAAACAGCGGGGCAACATTGTCTAGCGTCCAATCCTCTGGTATCTCTCCTATTGCTAAGAATGTTTTAAATATCTCTGCTAGGGCTCTGGCAGTTTCTCCACTTGTCTCTCATAGGGTCAGAGGAAATAGTTTGTCAGGTCCTGAGGATATATCCACCCTGATCTACCTCAGAGTAGCAAAACTTATTCCTCTGTAATCTGTACAGGGTCCATGAAGTTGATGCTGCTTTGCCTCCTTTCTGTAGACTCCATGTCCATCTCCAAGTAAATACAGATGCATTTACGATCTCCCCCATCTGTTTTGGCTCCACACATGGATTACCATTCTGATCTTCTGGAGGACCAATATTATCCCTTGCAATCCTTTTCTCTTTAACATATCTGTAGACTCCCTTGGGATTCTCCCTTACATTGACTGTTAGAGCAACTTCGGGCCTCCTTTTAGCTTTCCTGATTTCTTTCTTAAGTGTTCATTTGCATTTTGTGTCCTTCTTAAGCACGTCATCTGTTCCTACTTGCCTATACTTGCTATGCACCTCCTTGTTTTTTTACTCAGGAGCTCTATATCTCTTGAAAACCAAGGTTACCTCCACTTGCTATCTTTACCTTTTATTCTGTACAAAAATCCTGACTTATGAAGACCAATATGCCAAAGCTTTCTTTACCATCCTATCTACCTGTACTGCTACTTTAAAGGGATTGTAGATCTGTATTTCCAAGCACCTTTGTTCTACTGCATACCTCAATGCCCTATCATTCATTTTGTAAGTACTACCCTGGTCTCTCCACCCAAGGTACAAATTCACACACTTGTCTGCATTAAATTCTATCTGGCATTTTTCAGCCTATTTTCTCAGCAGGTCCAGCTCAGTTTGCTAGTTTTGACAGCATTCCTCACTGTCCATTATGCCTCCAATTTTGATGTCATCTGGAAATTTGTTGATGGCTAACACGAGAGGGCACAGTTTTGAGGTGCTTGGAAGTAGGTACAGTGGTGATGTCAGGGGCAAGATTTTTATGCAGAGGGTGGTGAGTTCGTGGAAGGGGCTGCCGGCCACAGTAGTGGAGGTGGATACGACAGGGTCTTTTAAGAGACTCCTGGATAGGTACATGGAACTTAGAAAAATAGAGGGCTATGGGTAACGCTAGGAAATTTCTAAAATATGTACATGTTCAGCATGGCAACGTGGGCTGAAGGGTTTGTATTATGCTGTAGGTTTTCTATGCTTTGATGTTTCTATGATCCAGTTTACCACATTATCAGCTGAATCATTAATCTAGATGGTGGCCCTTCCCTTGAGGAGAAGGGGAAGTTCACTGGTAATTGTCCAAATCAAAGCCATTTGGTGACTGATTGGTCTTAGTTTGGATCTTGTCCTCCAAGACACTGAGCCAAGGTAAGACCAGTCATGTAACAAATATCTTTTGGCATGCAAAATCACTAGTTGCCTTCTGGAAAACTGATGTTAATGAAAATTGGCAGCTGGGCATACCATGAACAGATGACTTAACCAGGAAAGACAAGTTAAACTTTATTTTGTGATAGCATTCAGCTCTCTTCTAAAGAACTCTATTGAAATTGTCAAACATAACTTGCCATTAATAAATCTGTTCAGTATGTATCTGATTAACCCATATATTTCCAAAGCTCACTAAGTGTTCTGGCCAGACAATTTCTTCATCTCCTTGCTCAGTTTAACAACAAAGAAACATCTTATTAGGTCTTATCAGCTTTTTTATAATCTATATAAGACCATAAGACTATAAGACACAGTTGTAGAATTAGGCCACTCGGCCTATTGATTCTGCTCCAGCATTCCATCATGGCTGATTTATTATCCCTCTCCATCCTTTTCTCCTGTCTTCTCTCTGTAACCTTTGACACCCTTACTCATCAAGAACTTACCAATATCCACTTTAATGTACCCAATAATTTGGCCTCCAAAAATATAGATTTGAATCAAAGCATTAAAGTTATGGTTATTAAGTTTATTGAAAACAACTGCGAGACACAACTGGGAGAGGATGGCGTTAGTGAAAAATGCTGTCAAGGGCAAAATATCTCCTATGCTTTACAAACAAAATGATTTGAACTTAGTAACCTTACCGCCATACTGATTCACTACTAGCTGAAGTAAATCTTGTTACTTGTCCTCAAAATGCAACAACTCTACCCATCATGCATGTATTTTGTTTGTATAATGGGACAGATATTACCACCAAAATCATCCCGAGATAATGGTGCTTGCTGATATTTATCTGCAAATGATATAGAAAATTTAGGTGAGAGTTGAGGTGTGATGAAACACAAACGAATCCAGAAAATTTCTGGCCAAAATGATTTTGACATTGCTAAAAGAGGTCTCATTGCCTGCAGTATTGTTGAAATACATTAAGCAGTGAGAAGCTCTTCTTTTCATGTAGCAGTTATAGATGAAACCTGCCACAGAACTTATGTCAAATTATTTCAGTCTTATGTATTTTTTAAGATATGAGTACCATTCATTTAAAAAAAATTGTTGGAGATTTTGAAATGAAAAATGTGATACCTTCAAGCTATTTGTTTTTTTTTCTTCACTCTTGGTCCATTCTTTCAATTTATTTCTTTTGAATCTAACTTGACATTGAATTCCCTCATTCTGATTTGACTGCTTTTCTTCACTGCCGAATTGATGATCAATCCTTCAATATGATTGGTTAAAGGTAATCAAGGGTGTTTAAACATTTTATTCAGATGGTATTTTTTTGCTGCTATGCAGTTACCAGTTTGCACATTCAGCAACTTTTAATACAAAGAAAATTAGGAAGAAACATACCTGAGGGAAGACTAATTATCAACATACAACTTCAGATAGCCCTTTAATATTTGGCCCTTTAATAATTATATTAAAGAAAATACTTTGCTTGAATTGATCGCTGCTGTGGTTTACTTGAAAACTGGTTACATCGCTTGACCTGACCGAAGCATAAATGAAAACAACAATCACTCTGTGCATTACTAGGACATGGCATCTGAGGACGAATAATGTGAAATACATGAGATATACCTGAGTGGAATTAATTAACATGAAAATCCATCCTGGAAGGCCTGAGGGTAGGTTAGCAAGCCCTTGCCAACCCATAACTGGACTTTAATAGTTCTTTACATATGTGTTAGAGCAGTCAATGTGATTTGAGTAAATGGTTTAATGTGACAGTATTACTTTCTAATAGCAAGGTTGTAAGGAAAAGTGGCTTGAAAAGTTAAACCTGTGTCACCTGAGGAGAAATTTGGGCCATTGGCAAACATTCTGGCTGATAAGGAAAATATAATAACACAGAAACGGGAGCTGGAGTAGACCTTATGGACCCTGGAACTTGATTTGTTATTCAACAAGATCAGGATCTAACTTTACCTCAGTTCCATTTCTTTTCTCATTCTCCATAACGTCTGACCAAAAACCTATCCATCTAAACCACTCATTATAAAACTGTACACCATCTCAGCATCCACCCTATTGATCACCTCGCAGAGAATCAATAAGAGCACCTTTCATTCCAAACAGCAATGAATACAGATACCGCATTTCCATAGAGTAACCCATCCATTCCAGCAATCAACCCTGTGAACCATCTCTGAAGTGCTTCAAATGTAAATATGCCATTCTTAAAACAAAATGGCTGAAACAATTTGTAGTATTACAGATTTGGTCTTGTGCAGATGCAGTAAGACCTCTTTTAATTGCTTGAGATCTGGCCATAGCTGCTTATACCTAATTGCCCTTATTAGGTACTGGTGCGGCAGTTGTTCTGGTGAAGGTGCTCTCTGTAAACCTAAAACACTTGTGCAGCTTCTATCCTGCAACTGAATGAGTTGGACAAAACTGAAAGTGTTGTATTTGAATGTGCACAGTAAATGGGACTAAGGTAGATGAACTTATGGCACAGTTACAGATTGACATGTATGATGTTGTGGGCATCACTGAATCGTGGCTGAAAGAAGATTATAAATGTCCAAGGATACACATTGTATTAAAAGGACATGCAGGAAGGTGGGGTGGGGTGTGACGTGGCTTTGTTGGTAAAAAGATTAAATCAAATCACTAGAAGGAGGTGACATAGGGTCAGAAAGTGTTGAATTGTTTTGGGTAGAGCCAAGGAATTGCTCGGGTAAAAAGACCCTGATGAGAGCTGTATATAGGCCCCAAACAGTAATAAGGATGTGGCCTACAAGTTACAATGGGAGATAAAAAATGCATGCCAAGAGGGCAATGTTACAGTAGTCATGGAGGATTTCAATATGCAGACAGAAACACAGACATAGAAACATAGAAAATCCACAACACAATACAGGCCCTTCACCCAGAATGTTGTCCCAAACATGTACTTACTTTAGAAATTACCTAGGGTTACCCATAGCCCTCTATTTTTCTAAGCTCCATGTACCTATCCAGGAGTCTTTTAAAAGAATCTATTGTATCTGCTTCCACCACCGTCACTGGCAGCCCATTCCATGCACTCACCACTCTCTGTGTAAAAAGCTTACCACTGACATCTCTGTACCTACTTCCAAGTACCTTAAACCTCGTGCCAGTCATTTCAGTCCTGGGAAAAAGCCTCTGTCTATCCATATAATCAATGCCTCTCATTATCTTATACATGAATATGCAGGTAGATTGAGAAAATCAGGTTGCTGCTGGATCCCAGGAGAAGGAACTTCTAGAATGCTTACAAGATGGCTTTTTAGAGCAGCTCACGATTGAGCCCAGTAAGGGCATCTGCTATTCTGGATTGGGTGTTGTGCAATGAACAGGAATTGATTAGTGAGCTGAAGGGAAAGAAACTCATAGGGAACCAGTGATCATAATATTATGGAATTCACCCTGCAGTTTGGGAAGGAGAAGCGAAAGTAAGATGTATCAGCATTACAGTGGAGTAAAAGGAATTACAGAAGCATGAGAGAGGAGTTGGCCAGAATTGGCAGGCATGACAGCTGAGCAGCAATGGCTGGGTTTTCTGGAAGCCATTCAGTAGGCACAGGATATGTCTGTCCAAAGAGTATTCTGAAGGCAAGATGACATAACCGTGGCTAACAAGCCAAGTCAAAACAACATAACAGCCAAAGAGAGGGTATATACAAAGCAAAAATTAGTGGGAAGTTAGAGGATTGGGAAGCTTTTAAAAACCAACAGAAGGCAGCTAAAAAAGTCACAAAGAAGGAAAAACTGAAGAGGGTTCTAAATTCTACAAGTGAAGGGCACTGAAAAAGGAGATTTATAAAAATGATTTCAGGACTGAAAGCCTTGTCATATGAAAAGTATTAGATGGCTCTGGACCTCTTCTCATTGGAATTCAGAAGAAGGTGGGGTGACCTCATTGAAATCTATTGAATGTTCAAAGGCCTTGATAGAATAGATGAGGAGAGGATGTTTCCTTTGATGGGAGAGTCTAAGAGAAGTGGACACAGCCTCAGAATAAGAGAGGCATCCTCTTAGAATGGAAATTTGGAGGAATTTTTTAGCTAGAGAGACATGAATTTGTGTAAATCATTCCCACAGATGGCTACGGAAGTTAAATCTCCAGGTATATTTAAGGCAGAGGTTGATAGATGTTTTTGATTGGTCAGGGCATGAAGGGATATGGGGAGAAAGCAGGAAATTGAGGTTGAGAGAAAAAATGAATCAGCCTTGATGAAATGGTCAAGCAGGCTCAATGGGCCCAATGGCCTAATTCTGCTCCTATATCTGATGGCTTTAGGTCTTACGTTCTATTTATCCAGTATGCTTCATTTGTAGATTAATATAATCTGAAATCCGTTAATAATTTCATTCATCAGCATGCAGAAAGTTTAAATCCAGATTGCAGAGCTTTATTCTAAATTCCTTTGGCAATTTCAAACAATACCCCATTTCAGCTTCTGTAGGCATAGGTTTACTTTTACCACCCTATCTTCCCTGGGCTACCACTAAAAACAACCTGCCTTCTATTAACACTGTTCACATTTCTTCCTTTGTCAGGAAAACAGTCAACATAATCACAAACTCCTCCTACCATGGATATTCTCTCTCCTTGACCCTTCCATTGGGCAGAAGATAGAAAATCTTGAAAACACGTACCACCAGTCTTAAAGACAGATTCTAGCCAGCTGCTAGACTCCTGGACAACACCTTGTACGATAAAGCTAAAATCCTGATCTCTCTCTCTGCCTTATTAGGGCTCTTGAACATAATTTGTTTACTTGCATGTCATTTTCTCAGTAACTGTAATAGCATACACTGCATTCTTTATTTTAAAATGTTGTACAACTTCAAGTTACTTCAAGTATGGAATAATGTCTAGGTGGCATACAAACGAAAGTTTTTCACTGTATCTTGGCACATGTGAAACTAATAAACCAATTGCCTATCAGAGGACTTTCTTTTGCTTGTGTTATGCTACTTGTAATATTATGCTGTACGTCCTAAACTAGTTCATCGTACACACACTCTGCTCAGGCCCCTACAAGTCTAACCACCCACCAATCCACTCACATGTAATATTCCCAGAGATGGTAGGGCAGAAGGGCCTGTGCCTTATGGAACACAATCGGATCCAAATGGTCAGGATCCCAAACCTCTTCTTCATTTGGTTTTCGATGAGTCACTTCTCAGATGGTCAAAGACATATTAAAATTATTTAGACTTCGCTATCTAAAAGAGATAAATTTTTAAAGCAATGGAACAAAGCTAATTAAGAACATTAAAAATTCAACAGCTAATTAGAAAACATTGAAATGAAGCAATCTACAGATACAAAAAGTACTTAAGCATATTACCTCCTGTGCATGATTGGAAACTTTATTCAACTGAGAAAAGGTTTTATTTGTAGGCCAAGCAGATAGCTGGGCACTCAGATCCAAAGGGCAAAAGGTGCTTTATTACGTGAGTCACTGCCCCATTGCTGGGTGTAACAGTGATCCAGCAGCAGAGCCAACAGCCCTCTCCAAATATGTCTGACCTCCAACATCCATCAAGGTGATACAAGATGCACTGAACTGCAAATGGCCGATACACAATTTAATCCGCTGACAGTCCAATCCAAAAATGCACATGAAATAACAAAAACATTCTTAAACACGCTGCAACAGAGGGCACAAAAACCTTGATTTTAACAGAGGAAGCAAACAACTGACAGATGCAGCAAATGGAGAAGGCTTCTGTTGTTGGTGGACAATGGTCCAGGACATTTCAGGTTCCAGGGACTAGACTGGACACAGCAATTAATGAGGAACATATAAAATATTGGAGGAACTCAGTTGGTCAGGCATTATCTACTGGGGAGAAATGGACAGTCAATGTTTCAGGTCCAGACCATTTATTCTGGCTGTTGTCTTTCATCAGGACAATTAATGGACTGATAAAATAGAGAATGGAGAGATAGTTAATTCTGCAGCAGCTGTCTCTCACCCAACCTTCATTAATCAGTATGTTTAGGCAATGTATTTGTAGTTAACTGCAACCATGCTAATGTAAAACACTTTGATTTTTTTCTCCTTGCTATATCACATGCCTAAAGAATACTGATGGCAATGATTCTGTCAGTTAATTCTCTTCTTAGCCAAGTTGCTGCATTTGAAGTTTCTGGGAAGCGCATCTTTAGCTCATCTCAGTACGTTGTTCACGAGAAATTCAATAAAAATTTAAATTTAAATTAAAAGAAGACAGCTACACAGAAAATTATATGAAAAATGAGCCTGAACTAATAACATTTGAATATATTGAGCAAAGTAAGATTGCTGATGTTTTTCTTTTCATTCATGATCAGGAAGATATGGAGCCGATTCCCAAGACTGTGATAATGAAAGATGGAACCCCTTCGATACCTAAGGTTGTGCTCATGAGGGACCCAATGGCTTCAATGTATGTGCTCTTGATAGGTATTATTCTTCAATTTCCAAAACTGTACTCAAAAGGAATGAGCTTCATTAATAGCAAGTGATCTGCACCTAAGAGACACACTTCCTCAATTTCTATCTGTGCTATCAGAGATGCAAGATCTATGTCCATAAGAAATGCATACAATTAAGATCTTTTTTATGTTGTTATATTTAATTCTTTCAAGTTAGATCCTGTCAGCAATTATTTACTTGCTGTTAACAATGTCGTGGAAATGGGCCAGGGTGCTTCACTTTAGCATGGTTGATATTTGCTTGGTATCAACTATGCAGCTAATCAGAATCACAATATTATTGCAAAATGGAATGAGGCCATTCATCCTAACAAGTTTGTGCTGGTTCCAGGTAAGAGTAATCCAACTATCCAACTTCAAATCCTTTCCCCTCATCACCCTCAGGAATACTTTCTCCATAATTCTGTACAGTGCTTTCTTTATTTTTAAATACTTATTCATCTAGATCTTGGACATTACAATAAACTGCTGATTCCAAATCTTGGTCACTCACTAAATAAAGTAATCCTTTCACATCTGTCTTTTGGCTCTTCTACAAATCACCTTCATTTCATTTCCCCTTGTTTCTGATCCCACCACTCATGAGAACATCAGATTTCTACTCTGTCAGTGCTCATTGTGGTTTTAAATCCTGCTATTAGATAGATATCTGTGCCATCTCCCATGATCCAACACCTCCACACCTCCAGCTTCTCCAATCTATACACCTTCACCAAAATCTTTTTGTAAGTGAGAACTGGATGCAAGGGTTGAACTGGTCTCATAAAGGTCTATCATAACTTCCTTGTTCTGGTAACCTGTGCTTCAGATTTTAAAGCTCAAGTTCTGTATCCATTTGTTATAATTTTCTCTATCTGTCCTGCACACATATACACCCAGATATTCATATTACTCAATTGCTTTTTAGAACTATACTCCCTTTCTATTCTTACAACTAAAATGTAGCATTTAAGAATTCCTAGCACTAAGTTTCATGTTACCTGCCTGCCCAGTCCACTTGTCTCCTGAATCAGTCTAGTGATGTTCTTTTCACACTTCACTAGGACTGTGAGTCTTGTATGATCGGCGAGTTGAGAAACTGTGCCCTAAGTTATTAATATATATGAAAAGGAGAGGTTTGGGGATAAACCTTCAGGAAATATTACTGTACTCCTTCCTCCAGTCCACAATGTAGAAGTACTAAAATACTCTCTGTATCCTATTCCTTAAGAAAGTTTTCTATCCGTCCTTTTAATTCCATAGTAACGTCATCTATTATTTTATACATTATCAAAAGACTTTTTGAAGTCCACATTTACATACACAGTATTTACATTTTATACATGTATATAGACACACAGTGCCTATAAAAGGTATTAACCCCCACTGGAAGTTTTCAGGTTTTATTGTTTTACGACATTGAATCACAGTGATTCAATGTTGGCTTTTTTGACACTGATCAACTGAACAAGACTGTTGTCTGTGGTGAACTACATATACCTGTCTGGACACGCCCCCTGCTGACTGCTCCTGTGGCTCCTCCCACAGACCCCTGCATAAAGGCGATTGAGGTCTGAGACCAGCCTCTCAGTCTCCAGGATGTAGTATGGTAGTCAACCACTGCTTGTTCCTTCTTCCAGTCAATAAAAGCCGATATCTCGCCTTTACGTCTCAGAGTGTTATTGATGGTGCATCAATTTTATTGACTGGAAGTTTTAAAACATGGAAACCGTTTTACATCCGGAAAGATTGGATTTGGACCCCCAAGACCCTGAAGCATCTCTTGCTTTTGAACTCTGGCTTGTATGCTTCCAATCATACTTGGAGGAGGTTCGTGCAACTGAACCCACTGTTATGCACAGAATTCTCCTCTCGAGAGTCACCCCAAAAGTTTATTCATTTATCAGGGAGCTGCCGACCTATGAAGGGGCACTGGATGCCCTCAAAAGACAGTACCTGCGGCCAGTGAACACCGTCTACGCAAGATATCGTTTAGCTACCTGACGACAGCGGCCTGGAGAAGCGAGTGCCGAGTTTCTCCGAGCACTACAGACACTCGTCCGAACTTGTGACTGCAAAACACTCACGGCAGAACAGCATGCGGAGCTCCTGGTAAGAGATGCCTTCGTTACAGGACTGAGGTCAGTGTACGTACGTCAGAGGTTGCTGGAAAAAACTGATCTCTTCTTACGCGGCAATCGAGACAGCCGACACGCTGGAGGCTGCTCTGCACAATGCCGACACTGTCCAGCTGCATGACTCCCCGCCCGTTCCGTGGACGCCTCAGACCCCGTCGCTGCCAGTCCCTGCGAGCGAATTCGCCAACCGCGCTGCCAGTCGCGATTCCACGAACTTCCTGAACTCGACCTCGGCTGCGGCCTGTCAAAAGCCTGTGCTGTGTTATTTCTGCGGAGTCGGAAGACACCCCCGAAAATGCTGCCCAGCGCGAGAAGCGACTTGCTCCAGCTGCGGAAAGCGGGGCCATTTCACCAAGGTCTGTAAGTCTAAACTACGAGCGGAGTGCAGCGTTGTGGGTGAGACATGGGGGCCGCCATTTTGCATGCCCAGATGTGGGCGGCCATCTTTGTCCGCGCCAACTTGCCACGCCCCTGACCCACCGGTGTTTACCGGGCACCAAGATGGCTCAACTCTGTCCACCGTAACCCTCGACCAAAGCGCCCCACACCAGCTTGCAAGGTCAATGATGGACATCCTGGTGGAGGGGCACAGGACTAGCTGCCTGTTTGACACAGGAGTACTGAGAGTTTTATTGACCCGGACACAGTGCAACGCTGCGGACTTGTGACACGGCCGGTAAGCTAGAGGATCACTTTGGCTTCTGGGTCACATTCCACAGACATCCGGGTGGGTTGTGTAGCGACATTGGTGGTGCAGGGCACAGAATATCGGGTCTTTGCGCTACTGGTCATGCCTAAACCGTGCGCACCTGTGCTATTGGGGCTGGACTTCCAGAGCCATCTCGAAAGTGTGACTATGGCAGATGATGGGCCCCTCCCACCACTCACTGTCAGGAATCCTCAGTTTTGTGGGACTTCATCACTACTGACCACACACACACATCCCACCCAGCACCATGCCGACAGCTGCGCTACCGACACCACTTGCAGTCTCTCCACCCTCAAGGTCCCTCCCCCATCGCTGTTCACCAACCTGACCCCCGACTGTAAACCTGTGGCTACTAAAAGCAGGAGGTACAGCGCAGGGGACAGGGCCTTCATTCAGTCAGAGGTACAGCGGCTGCTCAGGGAGGGGATCATTGAGCCAAGCTCAAGCCCTTGGAGGGCCCAAGTGGTTGTTGTTCGGACTGGGCAGAAAAATAGGATGGTCGTGGACTATAGTCAAACCATCAATAGGTTCACGCAGCTTGACACATACCCCGACCCCGCATCGGGGATATGGTCAACCAGATAGCTCAGTACAAGGTGTACTCGACAATAGATCTGAAATCCGCTTATCACCAGCTCCCCATCCACCCAGAGGACCGCCCCTACACCGCCTTCGAGGCAGGCGGCAGGCTCTATCACTTCCTGAGCGTCCCCTTCAGTGTCACGAATGGTGTCTCTGTCTTCCAGAGGGAAATGGACCGGATGGTGGACCAATACCAACTGAAGGCCACATTTCCCTATCTGGATAACATCACCATCTGTGGTCACGACTGGTCAGATCACAACTCCAACCTCCAACGATTTCTCCAAGTGACCGAAGCTCTAAACCTTACTTATAACAGGGACAAGTGTGTGTTTGGAACCACCTGCCTTGCTATCCTTGGGTATGTCGTGGAAAACGGGGTCATTGGCCCTGATCCTGACCGTATGCGCCCCCTGTTAGAACGCCCTCTTCCCACCACTCTCAAAGACCTCAGATTGTGCCTGGGTTTTTTTTCCTATTACGCCCAATGAGTCCCCCAATACGCAGACAAGGCCCACCCCCTGGTCAGGTCTACCACTTTTCCCGTCTCTGCTGAGGCCGGCGCGGCCTTCAGCTGCGTTAAAGGGGACATTGCCAAAGCTATGATGCATGCGGTGGACGAGACCATTCCCTTCCAAGTAGAGAGTGATGCCTCCGATTTCGCGCTGGCTGCTACCCTCAATCAGGAAGGCAGGCCAGTAGCGTTCTTTTCTCGTACCCTTCAAGTCTCTGAAATTCGGCACTCCGCGGTGGAGAAAGAAGCCCAGGCCATAGTGGAAGCTATTAGGCACTGGAGGCACTATCTCGCCAGCAAAAGGTTCACCTTGCTGACCGACCAGCACTCAGTTGCATTCATGTTTAGCAACCAACAGCGGGGCAAAATCAAAAATGATAAAATTTTGCGGTGGAGAATAGAACTCTCCACCTACAACTATGATATCCTGTACCGGCCTGGCAGACTCAATGAGCCCCCTGATGCCCTATCCCGGGGAGCGTGTGCTAGCTCACAGCTCAACCAGCTATACGTCCTCCATGCACATCTTTGCCATCCGGGGATCACCCAATTTTACCATTTCGTGAAAACCCGGAACCTGCCGTACTCCCTGGAGGACATCAGGACGATGACCAGGGACTGCCAAATCTGCGCTGAGTGCAAACCGCACTTCTACCATCCTGAAACGGCGCAACTTGTCAAGGCCACCCGCCCTTTTGAGCGACTGAGTGTTGACTTTAAGGGCCCCCTTCCCTCCACCGACTGCAATGTCTATTTTCTCAGTATTATCGATGAGTACTCGCAGTTCCCCTTTGCCATTCCCTGCCCCGACACCACTACCACATCCGTCATAAAAGCCCTGCGCCAGCTCTTCACTCTGTTCGGATATCCCTGCCATATCCACAGTGATAGAGGGTCCTCCTTTATGAGTGACGAGCTGCGCCAGTACCAGCTAGCTAGGGGCATTGCTACTAGTTGGACCATGAGTTATAATCCCCGGGGAAATGGACAGGTGGAGAGGGAGAACACCTCAGTGTGGAAGGTCACACTTTTAGCCCTTAAGTCAAAAGGGTTGCCGGTCTCTTGATGGCAGGAGGTCCTCCCCGAGGCACTCCACTCTATCCGCTCTCTGTTATGTACGTCCACCAATGCCACCCCTCAGGAATGCCTATTCTCTTTTCCCAGGAAGTCTGCCACTGGGACCACCCTACCAGTTTGGCTGACGTCCCCAGGGCCAGTGCTGCTCTGGAAACATATGCGGAGCAATAAATACTCCCCGCTGGTTGAGAGGGTTCACCTTCTACATGCGAACCCCCAGTATGCCTACGTGGTCTTTCATGATGGGTGGGAGGACACGGTCTCTGTCCATGACCTGGCGCCTGTAGGAGCAGCAGACCACTACCCCGAACACTCCCCGGTAACTATGAACCCTGTACCCGAGGTGACACCGCGCACGCCAGGCCCTACACAGACTCCTCACGACACTCATATACCAGGCGCCTCACACATGCGTGAGGGATCACTGACACCTAGTGGGCTGACACCTCCAGTTAAGCCGGAACCAGCACAACCACCGTCTCCGGTGCAATCACCACCACCGGCATCTGTGCAATCACAGCCAGAGCTATGTAGATTGCAGCGACAGATTCGACCACCTGATAGACTTAACCTGTAAGAAACTTTGCCACATGGGGACTCTTTTAAAACAAAGGGGGGGGGGGGGTGAATGTGGTGAACTACATATACCTGTCTGGACACGCCCCCTGCTGACTGCTCCTGTGGCTCCTCGCACAGACTGTGGTATAAAGGCGATCGAGGCCTGAGCCCAGCCTCTCAGTCTCCAGGATGTAGTATGGTGGTCAACCACTGCTTGTTCCTTCTTCCAGTCAATAAAAGCCGATAGCTCACCTTACGTCTCAGAGTGAGTTATTGATGGTGCATCATTGTCTCAAAGTGAAAACCGATCTCTACAAAGTGATCTACATTAATTATAAATATAAAACACATAATAATTGATTGCATCAGTCTCCACCCCCTTCAAGTCAGTATTTAGTAGATGCATCTTTGGCAGCAATTATAACCATATAACCATATAACAATCACAGCACGGAAACAGGCCATCTCGGCCCTCCTAGTCCGTGCCGAACTCTTAATCTCACCTAGTCCCACCTACCCGCACTCAGCCCATAACCCTCCACTCCTTTCCTGTCCATATACCTATCCAATTTTACCTTAAGTGACACAATTGAACTGACCTCTACTACTTCTACAGGAAGCTCATTCCACACAGCTATCACTCTCTGAGTAAAGAAATACCCCCTCGTGTTTCCCTTAAACTTCTGCTCCCTAACTCTCAAATCATGTCCTCTCGTTTGAATCTCCCCTACTCTCAATGGAAACAGCCTATTCACGTCAACTCTATCTATCCCTCTCAAAATTTTAAATACCTTGATCAAATCCCCCCTCAACCTTCTACGCTCCAATGAATAGTGACCTAACTTGTTCAACCTTTCTCTGTAACTTAAGTGCTGAAACCCAGGTAACATCCTAGTAAATCGTCTCTGCACTCTCTCTAATTTATTGATATCTTTCCTATAATTCGGTGACCAGAACTGTACACAATATTCCAAATTTGGCCTTACCAATGCCTTGTACAATTTTAACATTACATCCCAACTTCTGTACTCAATGCTTTGATTTATAAAGGCCAGCATTCCAAAAGCCTTCTTCACCACCCTATCTACATGAGACTCCACCTTCAGGGAACTATGCACTGTTATTCCTAGATCTCTCTGTTCCTCTGCATTCCTCAATGCCCTACCATTTACACTGTATGTTCTATTTGGATTATTCCTGCCAAAATGTAGAACCTCACACTTCTCAGCATTAAACTCCATCTGCCAACGTTCAGCCCATTCTTCTAACCGGTATAAATCTCTCTGCAACCTTTGAAAACCCACCTCATAATCCACAACACCTCCTACCTTAGTATCATCGGCATACTTACTAATCCAATTTACCACCCCATCATCCAGATCATTTATGTATATTACAAACAACATTGGGCCCAAAACAGATCCCTGAGGCACCCCGCTAGTCACTGGCCTCCATCCCGATAAACAATTATCCACCACTACTCTCTGGCATCTCCCATCTAGCCACTGTTGAATCCATTTTATTACTCCAGCATTAATACCTAACGACTGAACCTTCTTAACTAACCTTCCATGTGGAACTTTGTCAAAGGCTTTGCTGAAGTCCATATAGACTACATCCACTACCTTACCCTCGTCAACATTCCTCGTAACTTCTTCAAAAAGTTCAATAAGGTTTGTCAAACATGACCTTCCACGCACAAATCCATGCTGGCTACTCCTAATCAGATCCTGTCTATCCAGATAATTATAAATACTATCTCTAAGAATACTTTCCATTAATTTACCCACCACTGATGTCAAACTGACAGGTCTATAATTACTAGGCTTACTTCTAGAACCCTTTTTAAACAATGGAACCACATGAGCAATACGCCAATCCTCTGGCACAATCCCTGTTTCTAATGACATCTTAAAGATCTCCGTCAGAGCTCCTGCTATTTCTACACAAACTTCCCTCAAGGTCCTGGGGAATATCCTGTCAGGACCCGGAGATTTATCCACTTTTAAATTTCTTAAAAGCACCATTACTTCCACCTCTTTAATTGTCATAGGTTCCATAACTTCCTTACTTGTTTCCCACACCTTACATAATTCAATATCCTTCTCCTTAGTGAATACCGAAGAGAAGAAATCGTTCAAAATCTCTCCCATCTCCCTCGGCTCCACACATAGTTGACCACTCTGATTCTCTAAGGGGCCAATTTTATCCCTCACTATCCTCTTGCTTTTAATATAACTGTAGAAACCTTTTGGATTTACTTTCACCTTATTTGTCAAACCAACCTCGTATCGTCTTTTAGCTTTTCTAATCTCTTTCTTAAGATTCCTTTTACATTCTTTATATTCCTCAAGCAATTCCTTTACTCCATGCTGCCTATATCTATTGTAGACATCCCTCTTTTTCCGAACCAAATTTCTAATATCCCTTGAAAACCATAGTGCTTTCAAACCTTTAACCTTTCCTTTCAACCTAACAGGAACATAGAGATTCTGTACCCTCATAATTTCACCCTTAAATGACCTCCATTTCTCTATTACATCCTTCCCATAAAACAACTTGACCCAATCCACTCTCTCTAAATCCCTTCGCATCTCCTCAAAGTTAACCTTTCTCCAATCAAAAATCTCAACTCTCGGTCCTGTCCTGTCCTTCTCCATAATTATATTGAAGCTAATGCTATTGTGATCACTGGACCCGAAATGCTCACCAACACATACATCTGTCAGCTGACCTATCGCATTCCCTAACAGGAGATCCAACACTGCCCCATCTCTAGTCGGTACTTCTATGTATTGTTGCAAAAAACTATCCTGCACACATTTCACAAACTCTAAACCATCCAGCCCTTTTACAGAATGAGCTTCCCAGTCTACGTGTGGAAAATTAAAATCTCCCACAATCACCGCCTTGTGTTTACTACAAATATCTGCTATCTCCTTACACATTTGCTCTTCCAACTCACGCTCCCCATTAGGTGGCCTATAATACACTCCTATCAGTGTTACTGCACCTTTCCCATTCCTCAATTCCACCCAAATAGCCTCCTTAGAGGAGCTCTCTAATCTATCCTTCCAAAGCACCGCCATAAGATTTTCTCGGACATGCAATGCAACACCTCCTCCTCTGGCCCCTCCTACTCTATCACACCTGAAGCAACTAAATTCAGGAATATTTAGTTGCCAATCACACCCTTCCTGCAACCATGTTTCACTAATAGCTACAACATCATAATTCCAGGTATCAATCCACGCTTTAAGCTCATCCACCTTTCTTACAATGCTCCTAGCATTAAAATAGATACATTTAAGATACTCCCCACCTCCTCCTCTCTTTTCATCCCTAACAATGCATTCAAATTTATTATCCTTTTCTTTCTTCTCCCCTACATCTTTGGGCTGAGCGCATCCCTTCTCCACCTGCCTTTCCTCCCTCACACACTGTCTACTTACTTGCTCTACTGGGTCTGTACTCAAACCTTGAGTCTGTGTGGTTAGGTCTCTATCAGCTTTGCACATCTGGACAATGCAACCTTTCCCCATTCTTCTTTACAAAATTACTCAAGCTCTGTCAGACTGTACAAGGATCGTGAGTGAACTGCACTTTACAATTCCAGCCACAAATTCTCAATTGGATTGAGGTCTGGACTCTGACTTGTCCACTCCAGGACTTTAACTTTATTATTTTTAAGCCATTCCCATGGCTTAGGGTCATTGTCTTGCTGGAAAACAAGTCGTCTCCCAAGTCACAGTTCTCTTGCAGACTACACCAGCTTTTTCCTCTAGGATTTCCCTGTATTTTGCTACATTCTTTTTTACCCTCTACCTTCACAAGCATTCCAGGGCCTGCTGCAGTGAAGCATCCCCACAGCACGATGCAGCCACCACCATGCTTCATGGTAGGGATGGTGTGATTTTGATGATGTGCAGTGTTTGAACATAGAAAATAGAACATAGAACAATACAGCACAGTACAGGCCCTTTGGCCCACAATGTTGTGCTGACCCTTAAACCCCGCTTCCCATATAACCCTCCACCTTAAATTCCTCCATATACCTGTTTAGTAGTCTCTTAAATTTCACTGGTGTATCTGCCTCCACCATTGACTCAGACGGTGTGTTCCATGCACCAACCACACTCTGAGTGAAAAACCTTCCTCTAATACCCCCCTAGAACTTTCCACCCCTTACCTTATTCTGCTTCTCTTTCCTCAAAGCCTCTTTATATGTTGATCTGGCTTTACTCCGTGCACTATACTTGCAGCTCTCGCATGACCTTTATCCTCCTCCACCTCACTATCTGCTCTAACACTCTGGTTCCCCTCCCCCTGCAAATCTAGTTTAAACCCCCTGGAGCAGCACTAGCAAATCTACCCACAAGGATGTTACTCCCCCTCCAGTGCAACCCATCCTGTTGGAACAGGTCTGACCTTCCCTGGAACAAGGCAAAATTGTCCAGAAACATGAAGCCCTCCCTCCTGCACCAACTCCTTAGCCATGTATTTAGCTGTGTTATCTTCCTATTTCTAACCTCACTAGCACGTGGCACGGGTAGCAGTCCTGAGACTGCAACTGCTGAGGTCCTGTCCTTCAACTTTGCACCTAACTCCCTAAATGCTCTTTGCAAGACCTCCTACTTCTTCCTATCCACGTCATTGGTCCCTACATGGACCACGACATCCTGCTGCTCACCCTCGCTCTTGAGAATACTGAGAACTCGATCCGAGATATCATGGACCCTGGCACCAGGGAGGCAACAGACCATCTGGGATTCTCGATCTCTTCCACAGAACCTCTTATCTGTCCCCCTAACTATCGAATCACCTATCACTACTGCTCTCCTCTTTTCCCTCCTTCCTTTCTGAGCTGAGGGTCCAGTCTTGGTGCCAGAGACGCAACCACTGCAACTTGTCCTTGGTAGGTCGTCCCCACCAACAGTATCCAAAACGGTATAGTTATTGTTGATGGGACTGGCCACAGGGGTGCTCTGCTCATTCTGTCTATTCCTCTTCCCTCTCCTGACAGATAGTCACCCAGCTCCTGACTTTTAGGGGTGACTATCTCGCTGTAACTCCTGTTTATTTCTGCCTCTGCCTCATGGATGATTCGAAGTTCATCTAGCTCCAGCTCCAGTTCCGTAACTCAGTTTGTCAGGAGCTGCATCTGGATGCACCTTTTACAGGTGTAGTCATCAGGGACTTCCCACATACTGTATATGGAGCACTCGACTGCCCTAACTGCTGCCTCCATTACCTACTCCTAAGCTAATTAGATCAATTAAAGGAGCTTACCTGGCCTTACCTCACTTGGAGTGAAGCTCGTCCTCAGCCTCTGCTCGCTGAAGCCTCTCGAGCCAAATCCTTCCAACTCTGTCTCCCACTACTCCATCACCCGCTACTATGTTGCCCACTCCGTTAATCTGCTCGCTTTTTAAACTCTCCCGCTGCCTCACGGGCCAACTTTCACACACTTGTGCAGTCATGCCCCATTCAAACTGCCGAAGAAATGACCCATTGCCAGGCATAGTGTTTAGCCAAAAAGCCCAGTTTTGGTTTCATCAGACCATAGAACCTTCTTCCAGCTGAATTCAGAGTCTCCCACATGCCTTCTGGCAAATGCTAGCTGGGACTTCATGTGAGTTTCTTTCAATAGTGGCTTTCTCTTTGCCAATCTCCTATAAAGCTGCAAATGTTGAAGCGTCTGGGCAACAGTTGATGTATGCGCAGCCTCTCTCATCTCAACCAATGAAGATGGTAACTTCTCCAGAGTTGTCATTGGTCTCTCAGTGGCCTCCGTCACTAGTCCCCTTCTTGCACAGTCCCTCAGCTTTTGAGGATGTTCTGCTCTAAGCAGATTTACAGCTGTGCCATATTCTTCCCATTTCTTGATGATCGACTTAATTGTACCCCAAGGGTCATTCAGTGACTTGGAAATTTTCTTTCATCCATCTCCTGATTTGTGCTTTTCACCTTATATTCCATTTGGGTAGTCTCCAACACGATGACATGAACATCGATTTCTCAAACTTCCAGTAATGTCTATTCTCCCTTACCACATCTCATCCCTTTGTCCCCCTCTCAAGTCATCTCCTTTCCCACCCATCACCCTCCTCTGGTGCTCCTCAACCCCCTCTTTTCTTTTTCTTCCATGATCTTCTGTCTCTTTCACTAATCAACTTCCTAGCTCTTTGCTTCATCCCTCTGCTAGATACAGATTTATCTTTACTGCAACCATTTGAAGCACCTCGACTCCAAATAGATCTCCATTTATCTAATTATTTGACTTCTAAGACCAATTGGCTGAACCAATGATGATTTGGTGTGTCATATTAAAGGGGGAGGGTGGTTAATACTTATGCAATCAATTATTTTGTGTTTTATATTTGTAATGAATTTAGATCACTTTGTAGAGAATCGTTTTCACTTTGACACTGAAGAGTATTTTTCTGTTGATCAGTGTCAAAGAAGCCAAGTTAAATCCACTGTGGTTCGATGTTGTAAAACAATAAAACATGAAAACTTGCAAGTGGGGTGAATACTTTTTATGGGTACTATATATATATATACACACACACATACACACACACCACATTAAGAGAGGAATTGATTAACCTTTAAATATTTCATCTCTTTAAGTAATGGTGACATGTAAAACCAAATTTACATCTGATTATTTCATTGTCATATACACCAGGGTGCAATGAAATTCCTTGTTAGCATGAAAGCTCACAGAATAAACTGTATACATGATAAAAATAAATACAACAATGAGTGCAAAGCAGCAGAATGTTCTTAGTTGGTGACTATTTCCCAGCTGCACTAATTTTCTTATATCTGCTCTTCATGAAGTATATACCCCAATTGCAAAAAATACACAGTATTCCAGCTGAAGTTCGAAAAAAAAATGGCAATCAAGTACGTCAGCCAGAGATTCATAATCCCATCTTTTACATCTGGGAAGACAGCAATATATCTTTCCAAGTGAGGCAATACTTCATCTGTGAGTCTTTTGAGGTGCCCTACTGGATCAATACTCCTGTTGTGCTCTACATTTATGACACTCTAGGTAATTGGAAGAGCACTTAGTTGAACTCCTTCACTAAATCTACCACAAAATGCAGGCTATTGTGGTGACCACTGATTTTACTTCTATTTCCTATTTCTACTTCAACATGTCAGTCTGTGGTTCCTCTACTACCATGATGAGGCCACTCTCAGGTTAGAGGAGTAGCTCCTTGTATTCCGTCTGGGTAGCCTTTAACCTGATAGCATGAACATCAATTTCTCTAGTTTCCTCTTTCCTTTCTCTCTATTTTTATTCCCAATTCTGGTTATCTTCTTACCCTTTCTCTTCTTTTCGCCTGCTCTCATCTCCTTTTGGTGACCCTCCTCCTTACCATTTCCCCCATAGTCAATTATTCTCTCCTATCAGGTTCCTTCTTCTTCAGACCTTTACCTCATCCACCAATCACCACCCAGCTCTTTACCACCTGCCTCCTCAACAACCCCTCTTCTCCCTCACATGGTTTTACCATAAGACTATAAGACTGTAAGACATAGGAGCAGATTTAGGCCATTTGGCCCATTGAGTCATTCAATAAAAGCCGATCCTTTTTTACCCCTTCTTAGTCCTACTCCCCAGGCTTCTCCCTGTAACCTTTGATGCTCTGTCCAATTAAGGACCTATCAATTTCTGCACATACAACACCCTGGCCTCTACAGCTGCCTGTGGCATCTAATTATACAAATTCACCACCCTTTGGTGAAAGAATTTTCTCCACATCTCTGTTTAGAATGGACATCCCTCTATGCTGAGGCTGTGCCTTCTTGTCCTAGACTTCCCCAACATGGGAAAAATCCTTTCCACGTGTACACTATTTAGGCCTTTCTACATTCAAAAGTTTTCAATGAGATTTCCCCTCATCCTTCTAAATTTCAGTGAGTACAGGCCTGGAGCCATCAAGCGTTTCTCACATAACCCATTCATTCCTAGAATTTTCCTGGTGAAAATTCTCTGGACCCTTTCCAATGCCAACACAGCTTTTCTTAGATGAGGAACCAAAACTGTTCACAATACTCAAGGTGAGGCCACACCAGTGCCTTGTAAAGCATCAGCATTACATTCTTGCTGTTGCATTCTGAAGCTCTTGAAATGAATGCCAACAAGGCATTTGCCTTGCAGACCAGAAACTCTACTTGCAGGTTAACCTTTAGTGTGTTCTGCACAAGGGCTCCCAAGTCCCTTTGCTTCTCAGATTTTTGGATTTTCTCCTCGTTTAGAAAATAGTCTGCACATTTATTTCTTCTATCAAAGTGCATGAGCATACATTTTCCAACATTGTATTTGCCACTTTCTTGCCCATTCTCTTACTCTGTCTAAACCATCCTGCAGCCTTTCTGTTTCCTCAACACTACCTGCCCCTTCACCAATCTTCAGTTCATTTGCAAAGTTGGCAACAAAACCATCTGTTCCATCATCTAATCACTGATATACAGCATAAAAAGAAGGAGACCCAGCCCCGACCCCTGCAGGACACCACTAGTTCTGGCAGCCAACTAGAAAAGGATTATTTTATTCCTGCTCACTACCTCCTACCAATCAGCCAATGCTCTAACCATGCTAGTAACTTTCCTGTAATACCATGGGCTCTTAACTTGATAAACAGCCTCATGGGTGGTACCTTGTCAAAGGCCTTCTGCAAGTCCAAATATACACCATCCACGGCATCCCCTTTATCTATGTTACGTGTAATCTCCTCAAGGAATTCCAACAGGTTCATCAAGCGAAATTTTCCCGGCAGGAATCCATGCTGACTTTGCCCTATCTTGTCCCATGTCACCAAGTACTCCATAATCTCATCCTTAACAATTGACTCCAACACTTTCCCAACTGCCCAGATCAGGATAACCCGATCAATAATTTCCTTTCTGCTGCATCGTTCCTTTCTTAAAGTGCAGAGTGGCATTTGCAATTTTCCAGTCCTCCAGAACCATGCCCAAGACCAATAATTCTTGAAAAATCATTACTAATGCTTTCACAATCTCTACCAATACCTCTTTCAAAACTCTAGAGTTCAGTTCATCTGGTCCGGGTTACTTACATAACTTTAGGTCTTTCAGCTTTTTGAGCACCTTTTCCCTTGTAATAGTAACTGCACTCACTTCTTTTCCCTATCTGTTCCTCTGACTATTGAGAATGCCAGTAACCAGGTCTCTGTGGCATTCCACTGGGACGTTATCCCCCCCATAACAGCATCCAAAACAGTATACTTATTATGGAGGGGAATGGCCACAGGGGTACTCTGTGCTAACTGCCTATTCACCATCCCATTCCTTCTCCTGACAGTCACCCAGCTACCCACCTCCTGCAACTTAGGGGTGACTACTTCCCTGTTAGTCCGATTGATGATCTCCTCACTCTCACATACAAGCCGAAGGTCATCCAGTTGCTGCTCCAGATCCCTAACACGGTCTTCAAGGAGCTGCAGCCGGATGCACTTCACGCAGATGTAGTTCCCTATGAGACTCTGAGTCTCCCAGGACTCCAACATTGGAATGAAGAACACACAACAGCCATTTGAACTACTCTAAATGTTCCTGACCCAGTGAGAAAAAAGCAAACCGAACAGAAATTTACCCGGACAACTTACCCAGGGACTAACACAGGGGTGGGCAAACTTTTTGACTTGTGGGCCACAAAGGGTTCTAAAATTTGACAGGGGGGCTGGACCAGGAGCAGATGGACGGAGTGTTTTGGTAATACACCTCATAAGAGAAAATAAAATCTCATGGGATATGTAGAAAACATGTGCTTTAATTTCAATTGAAAATGAACAAATGCATTACAGCAAAATATCTGTCTTTGAAGTCCCATGGTATTTAGCTATTTATTGAAATGACTTTTAAAACACTGAAAATTAAATGAATAAAATACAGCTTTTTTAATAGTAACAGTTATTATTTTAAAGCAATGAAAATTCTGTTATCCTTCAAGATATTATCATCATCACTCTCCTCCTGACTGTCTTTATTTCAAAAACGGTAGGAGATGCAGGTCTACTTGTCCTGCTCCTTCTTATTCAATTGTCCCCTGTGCCAAAACTCAACAACGACCAGCACAAGGACAGAACAGTGACAGCGCGCCAGTATGCAGAGCGCGTTATTTGATCTGGAGCGCATTTTTTATTTTGAGAACGTACGTGCACCTGCGCACTACTCATGTCCATCACTTAACAGAAATGACATGTAACATGTAAAGCTTATTGAAAAAAATATTTTCAACTGCATTTTTTACATAACACAACGAAGAAACTTATTTTTAATTTCAGTGGGAACAGTGTTGTTGGTCTCCCTTTTTAGCCAGCGCATCAAAGTCTGGATTTAGTTTTGTTGTGGCGATTCTCAGGATGGATCTGAGGTGTTGGTCAGTTAACTTGGATCTGTGGCTGGCATTGTTGATGTTCATGATGCTGAACGCCTGTTCACACAAATAGGTCGAGCTGAACAAAGAGTAAAGCGCAAATGTGGAGTAATACGCTGCACCTCAACAAAGGTCAATGTGTAGCGGTGTGCTACATGCAGCGCTAAAATTACGACACGGAGTCGGTAACTGCAGTCGAAGAAAAAAACTTTATTCAAAATCCCCAGCCTCACTTTTAAGCCTCCCTCAATCTGCCCCCCGTGGCGCAGAGGCTCCAAATCTCTGTGCTCGCAAATCCCCGCAGGCTATCTCCCGTAGCCGGAATGCTGGTTAATTGTGAGCCGGTTCGGATGTGCCAGGAAATGGGTCGCCACAAATGTATATAGAGTGCGTCATCTATTGGGAAAACGCCAGAATTGCAGGGAAAAAACGTTAACAAGGTTTATTAGTATAATTTCATCAAGTTCTGCGGGCCGGATTAAAAAGCTTAACGGGCCGCATATGGCCCGTGGGCCGTAGTTTGCCCATGCCTGGACTAACACCTCTTCCAAGCCGAAGCCTCCTTTGACCCAAAGCTTGACACTCGCACTCTCACCATTGGCTCACTCCCAACAATGGCCGCTCCACCTGTCCCTTTTATACTTTTATTTACTCTGCCCTGCATCCCTCTTGCCACTGATTGGGCCGTCAGAATGACACCGAATGCAAGTGTTATTACATGGGTGCAACGGAGGAGAACCCAAATGCAGGACGCTGGCACGTCAACTCAGTTGGGGAGGCTGGTGTAGACCCGAATGTAGAGCAGGAAACCAGAGGGATCTTGACAAGGAGACGGGATTCACAGGGACTCTCTAGAAACTAGAGCAGAACAGAACTAACAGTTCTAATCGGAACAGTGAACGAAGTATCACACAAGAATTGACCAATGAACTGGCAACCTGTGATAGAGTCATCATCGTATTTATTTCCCAGTCACTGATGAGTGCCAGATGTACGGTAATTGGGTAACGCAGCAATTGACTGAAATTGGGGCATGATCAGGGAGAAAGAAGTGTTAAATTGGAACAGCCAACCAGAACCAAGACAAGAGTAACTCTCCTTTTAAATGAAGCTGTCCTTTTTCACCTTCTCCTGCCAGGTGGTGCTCCTATTCATTAAGGAAATTGTCCATCTTATGTGGCTCCAGATGTAGATGACTTTGTTGATCTTTACGGGGCTTCATTCTCTCCCTAATTACTCCTTTACCCTTAATATACTTCAATAGTTGGTGTAGGAAGAGGTTGCCTGGCATTCAATATCCAAAAGGCAAAGGATTTCCACCACCGTCCCCTAGCAAGACCAGCTTATTTAGAAATGCCTCCTTAAAGGCCTCTTACCATGTCTAATTCTAAAAAAAATCCTGGTTCTCCAGGTTCTTCCATCTGCATCCTAGCCAACAAGAGGCTACCCAGTCTGTCCAGAACATTGACCCATTCTGCACTGACCACTAACCCACTGTCCAACTATTAATCACCAAGGGCAACTCTCAAATCTTGGACCCTAAGTCCAAATCAAATCCCTGAATATCAACCCTAATCTCAGGACTCTGACTTTTTCTCCAAAACTACATCCTCTAATATCTCTGCATTCACTTCTAATCTTTAACCTTATCCTATCCCACAGGGCTTTTAACCTAGAAAGTCAGCAATAAAAGTCCCAAACACTCAATTTTGTTCATGTGACTTGAAGTAGCATCGATTTCCCTTCCTCATTAGGTTGGTTCCTGACCTGCCAAAGACTTGACTTGATACTGTATACCTCATCTTTGTTTTGATATTTCCCTGTGGCTGTCTTCCTCCCAATGTCCTCAATCTTATTGAATCCTGATCATTCTCTCTGTTTTCTGCATAAATGATGCTCAAGTCCACAGCTGCTTTGGGCGTAAGCACTGGACTTCTAAATTCCTTTATCCTTCTCCCCTCTCCCTTTCTTTAATATGTTTCTTAAAACTATCTTATAGTTTTTATAGTTTAACGCACAACATCACCCCGCCTTCGTCCTGCTGCACTCATCCAAAATCCATTCAGTGTCAAATTCCATTTAACTGTATATTTTGATATTAGATACTTTCACCTGCAAAGTGTGCCTCAAAAGTTTTAAAAAATACATACACGTCGTTGGTGGTAAGACGTCTTTGAGTTAACATGCTAGAAGTCAACGATATGGAGATTCAATTGAAAGAACACAGAGAAGAACATCACTTTTGATTGTTAGCCCTAAACAAGTTTGAGAGTATTGGTTACCTGTTAGACTTGTTTTGCTGGATTCCACTGACTTCAGAAAAGTTTGAGTGACACGCAAGATGAAATTCAACAGTTTGGAAGAAAAATAAGAACAAGAAGAGATCTGTAGCCAGCAAGAATTGTAGGGAGCTGCCAGCATTTCTCAGCAAGTTCAGCCAAGGGGCTACAGTGCCTTCGATATGGCCTGCAAACAGTTATAGACAATGGAGCAAATTTGAACTGAGCTCTGTGTTGCAAAATACCTCAATGATGGGTTTACACCTCTATTTATAAGATTAGCATGAAATTTTACTTTTCAATTAAAAGAATCCTTTCACAACACAACTTTATACCTAATCCCTGACTTTGAAAAGGTTTTCCTAGTCTCAAGCACCTTTATTACAGGAAATGTTTTCTCTGCAGGAGAGAAGAGATAGTTCCATCTTGTAGTGAGAAGCAAGTGAGATAACAGAAAGTCAATTCAGACTTTCTTTTGGAAAACAGAAGAACCTACAGTGCATCATAGGATGAAGCTCAATGCAATTTTATGAATTCTGATGTTGATAACATCACAAGCGTGTTGATAATGACATTGGGCTGGTTAATTTACATTTTAATAGAAGTTTCTCCATGAGCACGAAGCAATAGAAATTGATAGATATTTGCAGGTATTCAAGGGACTTCAGAACTGCTAACATAACCTTTGTGTGAAAAGCAAGTACTGGAATTTGGCTGAATGTAGAAATGAAAGCAATTTTGCCTCAAGTTTCCTATTCAGGTGCTGAAGCAAATGAATGTTAATTTAGCCTATAATACTTCCTGTGATAAGGAATGGGTTCTGTTTATACCATCCTTAAGTCGATTAGTCCCTAAGTCAGTAAAACACAAAAATCACACAAAATGGCAATCATATCTCCATTGTACCGTAAAGAATGTAATCAAAAGCACATAATTCTGATAATGTAGAACAATTATGAAAAGAGGGAAAAGAGAGAGAGGTTATGGGGAGAAGGCTGGGGCGTGGGGCTGAGGAGGGGAAGGAAAGGATCAGCCATGATTGAATGGCAGACCAGACTTGATGGGCCAAATGGCCCAATTCTGCACTGATGTCTTATGGTCTTACGGTGTTTAATATATGAACAGTCAACATCTTGGGCTGAGACCCTCTTTCAGGACTGGAGAAGGGTCCTGACGAAGGGTCACAGAAACTAATAAAGCTAGTTTCAAGCAGTCCTGAAGAAGTGTCTCAGCTGAAATGTCGGCTGTTTATTCACTTCCATAGCTGCTGCTTGACCTGCTGAGTTCCTCCAGCATTTTGTGTGTGTTGCATTGGTGACAGCAAGCTCCTTAGACTCCATCAATGTGACGCTATCCAATTCAGCGGAGACACAAGAGATTGCAGATGCTGGAGTCGGGGCAAAAAAATAAACTGCTGAAAGAACTCAGTGGGCCATGCACCATCTGTGGAGCCAAAGGGATGTTTACCATTTTGGTTTAAGACCCTGCATCAGTATAGAGAGAAAATTGAAATAGCTAGGACACTGAAGCAAGAGGAAAAGATGAGACAGAAACTGGGAGGTTATTATTACAAACAGATAAGGAAAAAAGGTTAGGCAGATGGAAATGGATGCGGGGAGGATAAAGTAGAAAGAGAAAAATTAGGGAGATAATCAGATGGAGCCAGATGGGAAGGAATTTCTAGAAGTGAACTCAGGGAGATGAAACCCAGGTGGTTGGATCTGTGGGTGATGGCAGATGGAACCAGTTGGGGGAAGAGTAACATCTAGATAATGTGGGAGATGGGGAAGGGTGGGATATGTGAACAAATAGCCAGTGAACCCAGGTCAACGGGAGGGAGACGGTGGGTAACCTGAAACTGGAAAATACAATGTTTATACCTTTGAGTTGTAGGCTAACCAAGTGAGTTATGAGGTACTGTACAACTCAGTGATTTGGTCAAATACATATCTTGATAGCAAGTTAGGTACAGTTGCTGACTTTACAAAGCAATACAGCTAAATATATCTACAGGAATGAGGATCAACAGCCTCATCTGCATGTTTTATATGCTTCTTACTAGGTGAGATATCCCAATATTAAATATCTCCAACACCTCTCTGCCCTATTCACCATCACTTGCAACAAACTCATCAGTCTTTATCTTATTTTATTTAACAGATTATACTGTATCATTCTGCACTTCTTATTCTGAGGTTGGAGGTCTTCTAGTACATTTAGGTCTTCATCTAAAGTTACTAAGGTAACACTTGGGGTGCATTAGAAACTTCAAGTATGGCTGGTCTGCTCCATTGCGAATTTCTGGTTGGTGGAGGAGCTGGACTTGGCGTGGACCTTGTTGCTGCCTAATGCAGTAAGGCCTCAGAGTCTGTGCATGAATGTGGTGTGTAGTCTAACAGCAAGAGATTGTCCTGATCACAGGACCCTGTTTGTATATTGGTAATGTAAAATACTGTAAGTCTATTTCACTGGTTTATTGGTGTGACCAACGGTGGAGGTGTGTGCTCTGGGTTGTAGCAAGGACTCGGCCTGAAGCTGTGGGCTTGCCTGTTGTAGCAGTCTAGGAGGGGAGACGCTAGAGGCTGTGCGGCGCAGCGCCCGTGGTGGATTGGGGGGGGGGGATGGCTTGACTCTCCCATTAGTGCTGCTCTATAGTTTGCTTGGTGGAAGGCAAATTGGATTGCTTTCAGACTGCTGAGAACTGCTTGTTCTTGTCAACAAAACCCATGCGCCATCCACTTACAGGACATATCATTTACAGCACTGCGTTTACTGACCATATAAGTTTGTTCCAGAACAACACACATACAATGTTGAAGAAACACAGCAGCTGAAGCAGCATCCGCAGAGAGGAATAAATAGTTGACATTTCAGGCCAAGGCTCTTCATCAGGATTGGAGAGGAAGGGGGAAGATTCCAGAATAAAAAGGAGTGGGGAGGGAAAGAAGTACATGCTGGATGACAATAGGAGAAAACTGATGGGGGGAAGGTCGATGGGTAGGGGAGGGTGGACAATGTGAGAAGCTATGAGGTGATAGGTGGAATAAGTAAAGGACTGAAGAAGAAAAAATCTGATAGGAGAGGAGAAAGTCCATGGGAGAAAGGGAAGGAAGGACAAATTAGGAGACAATAGGAAGGAGAGGGGTAAGGAAGGGGTAAGAGGGGTCAACAGAATGAGAAGAAAGAGGGTGGAGTAATTAACGGAAGTTAGAGGATTCAAGGTTCATGGTGCCAGGTTGGAGGCCACCCAGACGGAATATGGCAATAACCATACTTTATTAGGAATTTGAAGAGAATGGTATGTCAACGAGGATTCTAGTAAATTTCTACTGAGGTAGTGTTCTGATGGTTGCATCACGGCTTGGCAAGTGGGTTCCAATTTATAGGATTGAGAACAGCTGCAGAGGATCGTGGCCTCAACCTGCTCCATTGTGCACTAGCCTCTCCACTACTGAAGTTATCTTCAAAAGGAGTTGACCTCATCCATCATTGGAAATCCTCACCATACAGGACATGCTCTCATCTCATCATTGTCATCAGCGAGGAGGTACCGGAACCTGAAGATACACACTCCCATGGGACCAGCTACATCAGCAAGTGCATTGATGATGTTACTCTGTCCAAGATCATCACTATATGTGCCAACCAGAGGCCATGGATGACCGCAGAGGTGCGTGCGCTGCTGAGGTCCCACGAATCCGCCTTCAGATCAGGCGACAAGGCAGCTTTAACAACAACAAGGACCAAACTGTCCCGAGCCATCAGAGGGGCAAAACGTGCACATGCCCAGTTAATCCACAGTTAATTCCAGGACAGTGGCGACACGTGGAAAATGTGGAAGGGCATCCAGGACATCACCAATTACAAGACAACATCACCTGCCTGTGCAGGTGATGCCCCCTCCCAAATTTGCTGAATAACTTCTACGCCCAGTTTGAGGCAGAAAATGATGTGACGGCGAAAAAGTCCACCCCTCCTACGAATGACCAGGTGCTGTGTCTCTCCGTGGCTGACGTGAGAAGAACCCTGTTCAGAGTCAACCCATGGAAGGCTGCTGGACCAGACAACATTCCTGGTAGAGTGCTCAGAGGATGTGCAGACCAGCTAGCAGATGTTCTCCCTGACATCTTCAACATCTCCCTGAGCAGCGCCACCGTTCCAACGTGCTTCAAGGCCGCCACCATTGTCCCCATGCTGAAGAAGTCTTCAGTGTCCTGCCTAAATGACTACCGTCCCATTGCACTTACATCCATCATCATGAAGTGTTTCGAGAGGCTCATCATGAGGCATATCAAGACCCTGCTGCCCCCCTCACTGGAACCCCTGCAGTTTGCGTACCGTCCCAACCGCTCAACAGATGATGCCATTGCCAGCACCCTCCACCTGGACAAAAAAGACACATACATTCAGATGCTGTTCATAGATTTCAGTTCAGCATTCAGCACAATCATCCCTCAGAAACTGATTGAAAAGCTGAGCCTACTGGGCCTGAACACCTCCCTCTGCAACTGGATCCTGGTCTTCATGACTGGGAGACCTCAGTCAGTCTGGATCAGGAGCAGCATCTCCAACACCATCACATTGAGCATGGGGGTTCCCCAGGGCTGTGTGCTCATTCCACTGCTGTTCACTCTGCTGACCCACGACTGTGCTGCAGCACACAGCTCGAACCACATCATCAAGTTCGCTGATGACACGACCGTGGTGGGTCTTATCAGCAAGAACTACAAGTCAGCTTACAGAGAGGAGGTGCAGCGACTAATGGACTGGTGCAGAGCCAACAACTTGTCTCTGACTGTGAACAAAACAGAAGAGATGGTTTTTGACTTCAGGAGGGCACGGAGCGACCACTCCCCGCTGAAAATCGATGGCTCCTCGGTAGAGGTTGTAAAGAGCACCAAATTTCTTGGTGTTCACCTGCTGAGAATCACACCTGGTCCCTCAACACCAGCTCCATAACAAAGTGAGCCCAGCATCTCTACGTTTTGCAAAGGCTGAGGAAAGTCCATCTCCCACTCCCCTTCCTCATCACATTCTACAGGGGTTGCATTGAGAGCATCCTGAGCAGCTGCATCACTGCCTGGTTTGGAAATTGCACTATTTCAGATCGCAAGACCCTGCAGCGGATAGTGAGGTCAGCTGAGAAGATCATCGGGGTCTCTCTTCCCGCCATCACGGACGTTTACACTACACGCTGCATTCGCAAAGGAAACAGCATTATGAAGGACCCCATGCACCTCTCATACAATCTCTTCTCCCTCCTACCATCTGGGAAAAGGCTCCGAAGTATTCGGGCTCTCACAACCGGACTATGTAACAATTTCTTCCCCCAAGCTATCAAACTCCTCAATACCCGAAGCCAGGACTGACACCTTACTGCCCTATTGTCCTGTTTATTATTTATTGTAATGCCTGCACTGTTTTATGCACTTTATGCAGTCTAGTGTAGGTCTTTAGTCTAGTGTAGCTTTCTCTGTGTTGTTTTTTATTACATAGTTCAGTCTAGTTTTGTGTACTGTGTCATGTAAACCATGGTCCTGAAAAACATTGTCTCATTTTTACTATGCACTGTACCAGCAGTTATGGTTGAAATGACAATAAAAGTTACTTGACTTGACTTGAATGTTTTACGAACAGCTTCTTCCCCTCTATTAACAGATTTCCAAAGAATCCAAGAATCCATGAATGCCAGCACACTAATTTGTTCTCTTTTTGCACTGTTTACATATATATATTTCCTATAGCAATTTTTATGTCTTGCACTGTACTGATACAGCAAAACATCAAATTTTACAACACATATCAGTGATAATAAATCTGATTCTGATTCTGATAAAGCCCTGGGGGTGGAGTACTGTGTACTGATCTGATTGCCTTCTATAGGAAGGACTGATTACATTGGACAGGATCCAAAGGGCAATCACCTGGATGCTGCCCGGCATGAAGCAGTTCAGATATAATGAGGGGACTGCTTCTGGGCTCTATCATTCCTAGACACTAATCCATGAAATTGAAATATAAGTGGCACAATAGTGTTGATTTCCAGAGTTTGTGGAGGTTTCATGCTGCAATTGTATCAGCTCAGTGAGAGAATCACTATGGAAATTCACTCCCTCCCTAGACAATGCTCTGCACTGTCAGGACCTACTGAATTACATAATGCATAAAATCCTCAACATTCATCTTCACTTAAATGTGCCAGCATGACAACTTAATACTCTACTCTGACCATGTGCATCAATTCAATACTGGTTAAAGGTAAGTTTTAAAATGACACTCTCAGTGTTATGAAGCCTTTCTCAGATTTTCAGCTCATGTTAAATGTAGTATCGTGGTAAATCTCCGAGGTTTCCAAAAGTGAGGACGGAAAAGGGACTCGTTACGACCAAGGGGGTGATAAGAGCTTAACCTGCTGATGTAGGAATGGATTTTCATGCTGATTGTGAAACCAATCTAACACCTCTTTCCAGCAATCAAAGCCTAGTCGGAGTGACTGCATTTACCAACCTAAAACACCTTCAGGGCGGCACTGAATGAAACCCCTTCTTGAGGGATCTTGAGGGATCTTGAGGGAAGGCTTTGCTCGAATGCCTCAGGTTCGAGGCGAAGAACATTTACAATGCCCAAGACTTCAATGGTAACAACTTTGTCAATGGCACATTCAAGTAGCGACAGAATAGTGAAAGTTCCTGCAGGATTTTCAGGAGTAGTGGAATGAGGCACCACTGCCACTGCGAAAGGCGCGGGCCAATTTTCAGCATCCCCACCCAAAAAGAAAGTGTGATCTCTGTGCACCTGTTCAATCCACATCAGGTCATTATAGATGTCCTCATTCTCCTTACCTGTGTAGCATGTGGGCCTCCAATTTACCCCTGTTTGCCTAGGGTGAACCCCCATTGCCCCGCCAACAGTGCAATACTTCGGTGTAAATATGGTGTGATGCTCCCACCCCCCCAACACAACACAAATATCAGACAATACACCAAAGGCGAGGAAATAATTACAACTTCATAGTTATTTCTTAGTGATGTGTTAGTAGAAACAGATAACCTAAAGGCGCCAAATCAGTAAGTTTATCAGTTTGTGCACATAATATTTTAATATGTTGGAGCTCACGCCTCTGGTTCTAAGCATAATGACCTTCTGAGCCTTCGGTCACCGTCCGAACCGCTGATATCCAGTATCCGCCGTCCTGGAACCGTTGTCCACTCCTCACACGTCCGTCCTCCTCGCTCGCCTCCTGAAAAGACCGCAAACTCCTGCTCAGCTCACACATGCAAGAAAGCATAACAGTTCTCCTTTGGTTAGTTCCCCCCTTATCTGCAGTTATATCCAAACATTCCAGCTACAGAAACCCATTACAGCATGAAGTAACATTACTTCATTATATTATGTAATATATATATTATATAAGTAATTATAATTACTTCATTATAACAGTACAGAGAATCCATTTTGTTAGCCTGAACAGTTAACACCTCAGTTAATGCTACCGACAGCCCTACACCCGTTATGTCGAGACAGCAGAAGACTTGGCAAGCATTAAAGACGTGTTCAGGATCTGGACAAGCAAGTGCCGGGTGAAGGTCAGGCTGAGGGTGGATTCAAATGGTTCCATCACCCATGCTCCCACAATCTTTGTCTTCGGAGGGAACTGTATGGTGTCTGCTGGTTAACTCAGGCTGCACCAGAATGCAACAAGTCTGGCATGTTGTGGCCCAGTGCAGTGCTGAGCTCTTCAGTAACTGCCGACAGGAAGACTAGCAGACAAAGGGCTGGCCAGGAGAGCAAGCGCTGTAACCTGTGTGGAGAGGCTGGTCACCTCTACAGAGCCTGCCTAAAACGTACTGGCGCCAATGCACAGGCAACAAGAGGGGGAGCTGGCAATGAGAATGCCCAGACAATCCACCACCAGTACAGGGGTCATGGCCACTACCAAAATAGTAACATGCCTGAAGAAAGACTGACCTGCTTGAGCTCTCACCCCTCCAGTGGAAAACCCCCAGGCCCTCCACAACATGAGGAGTACAGTAAACAGTTGCCAGCAACAACTCCTTGTCGGAGGATGAAATATGCAGACACTGGCAATATAGGCAGCGGAAGTGCCAAACAAAGGAGGAAAGACGGAAAGGGGAAGTATAGATGGGGAAAGAATTCTGCTGACCACCCACCAGCTCTGGCAGACTGGGGGCAGTGCAGAGGCCGCAGGCACCCAGTTCCGGGAGATTGGGAGTAGCACAGCTCCCAGTCAGCACCAGCTCCAGAAAAGTGGAAGTTGTACAGAGACTTCTGGCCCCCAACTCCGAGAGACCAGGAGCTATCACCCCCCCCCCCCCCCCGCACCCCCAGCTCTGGAAATCTGTGAGCAGATCAGAGTCTGGTGCACCCAACTCAGAAAGATGGGGGCTGTGGGTCGATCAGCAGGAGGATCACCCTCAGTACCTCAGCCCACAAACAGTGCGGCAATTTATCGAAGCTGTGGGCATTACGGCTCAGACTGAGTGACCTGGATAAGAACTGTGATGAACGGACTAATCATGGACATAAAACTGAGTAGCAGTGCTTTTGATATGTATGAATGCAACAGGACAATACGAAAAGCTTTGACTATGAATGTAAAGAATGAAATGGCAGTGAATGGGTACGAAACATATTTTGTTTTTTAAAAAAAGTATCTCTGCCTCTCTACATCTTACCCTCTGTTAGCTGCCATATAAAAACAACCTCATTAACCAAGCATTCTGACACACGTCATAGTCACAAACAGGAGAAAATCTGGAAATCCGAGTAACACCATGAAAATGCTGGAGGAACTCAGTAGGCCAATATGAGGAGGACGCTCCATATGAGGAGCGTTTGGCAGTTTTGGGCCTTAGAAGGATGAGGGGAATCTCACTGAAACCTACTGAATGTTGAAAGGACCCGATAGGGTGGATGTTCCCTCTGGAGGGGGTATCCAGAACTACAGTGCACATCCTCAAAATTGAGCCCGTGAGCACAGTCGCCAAAGTGACCAGCACCCTCGTCATCTTGGAGGCTGAAGTACGCAGGTGTTTCCAATGAGTGGACTGTCGTAAGGCTGCGGCACCGGACGGCATCTCAAGGCGGGTACTCAGAATGGCACAACTGGACGCTGTGTTTGCAGACATTTTTAATCTCTCCCTTTCTCAGTGTAGAGTGCCCCCCACCCCCTGTTTCAAAACATCCACCGTTGTCCCTGTAACTAAAAAGACTAAGGTGACAAGTCTGAACGACTGGCATTCTGTCGCACTCATCTCAATAATAAGCAAATGCTTTGAGAGGCTGGTCAAGGATTACATCTGCAGCTTGCTACCACCCACACTGGAAGCCTTGCAATTCGCCTACCGACACAACCGATCGACAGATGATGCCATAGCCACAGCTCTACACACCGTCTTTACACGTCTGGAGAAGAAGGATGCTTATGTGAAAATACTGTTCTTGGGCTAGCTACGCCATTCCCTCCAGGCTCAACAGGAAGCTCAGAGACGTCTGCCTTCACCCTGCCTTGTGCAGCTGGATCCCTGGACTTCCTGGGAGATCACCGGCAGGTGGTAAGAGTGGGCTCCCTCACCTCTGCTCCTCTGCCCCTCAACACAGGTGCCCCTCAGGGCTGTCCAAAGCCCCCTCCTTTACTCTCTGTATACCCATGACTATGCCATAAATTTATTGATGACATTACATTGATTGGCCTAATCTCAAATAATAACAAGGCAACCTACAGAGGAAAAGTCATCTCTCTGACACAGTGGTGTCAAGAAAACAACCTCTCCCTCAATGTCGCAAAAACAAAGGAGATGGTTGTGGACTACAGGAGGAATGGAGACAGGGTAACCCTTATTGATATCAATGGATCTGGGATTGAGAGGGTGAACAGCTTTAAGTTCCTCAGCATAAACATCACCAAGGATTTCAAGTGGTCTGTACATACACACAGTGTTGTGATAAAAGCATAACAGCGCCTCTTTCACCTCAGACGGTTGAAGAAGTTTGGTATGGGCCCCCAAATCCTAAGGACTTTCTACAGGGGCACAATTGAGAGCATCCTGACTGGCTGCATCACTGCCTGGTATGGGAACTGTACTTCCCTCAATTACAGGACTCTACAGAGAGTGTAATTGCATTTCTTGAGTTCCTGTTGATTACCAGCAACGTATATTCTGTCTCGAGCAGTTAGAGCTGCTCACATGGAACTGCTGATCCAGTGTTTCTGGTTTGGATAGCCCCTGATCAATTTTTGGGGGACAACATTCTCGACACACTTCTGGAAGCTCGTGACCCCTTCCGTGAACTCGGAGACATCCTCATCACGAAAGACATTCCAGTTGATGTAATCAAAGCAGTCCTGTACCGTGGAGACCGATTGATCGGACCAACAGTGAATGGGTTTTAACAATGGCCACCTCTTGTTTCAGCTTCTGCCTGTATATCGGCAGAAACAAGATGGAGGAATGATCTGATTTTCCAAACAGTAGACGGCAGAGCAGTTTGTCAGCATTGTGGAAGGAAGTGGTCAAAGTATGCTCTTTCCCCGTGTGCTCATCTGGATGTATTGACAAAACTTCAGAGAGACTTTGGATATCGATGCTTTATTAAAGTCACCAGTGACAATAATGGCTGCCTTCAGCATACTCGTACATTTCCTTGAGAGCCAGGTCAGTAGCAGCCTGTGGCAGAATATACACAGCTGAGATAATGACAGCCCTGACTTCTCTAGGCAGCCAAAAAGGTCTACACAACAGCACAAGTTACTCCAGATCCGGGGAACGAAAGGATTTGAAGGCATACATATTCCAGAGGTTGCACCAGGCATTATTGACCATGAAGCATACCCCACCTCCTTTACTCTTCCCAGGGAGGTTTGTTGACCTGCCATCTGGAACAGGGAGAACACAGAGGGCTCGATGGCATGATCCGGTATCTCCTCCATCAGTCAGGTCTCCAAAATGAACAAAACATTACACTCATATGTTTCCCGCTGGTGGGAAATTCTGGCTTTCTTATTGTCCAGGGACTGAACGTTAGCTAGTAGTATGTTGGGAGTAGTGGCTGATCAGCATGCTGTCTCAACCTCACCAGAACACCGGCTGTTCCCCCTTGCCTCTGGCACTGCTTCTGAGCTAGCAGTGGGGTAATAGATGAGCTTCCCATGGATCGCACAAGCAGGGGATCCCAGTGTAGAAAAGGCAGCACATAGAGGGTAAATGCCATTTTCCCAATGTTCAGATGAGTCAGTCTATCATATCTGATGTGATTATCAGCTACTTGAACAAGAAATGTGAAGGAAATAGCAGAAATTAACAGTACAGATAGTCCTCGGGTTATGTACGAGTTCCGTTCCTGAGTCCATCTTTAAGTCAGATTTGTACGTAAGTTGGAACAAGTACATCCGGTATTATTTAGTGTCAGTTAGTCAAACGTTTGTCTTAGTATATGGTATATATTTTACCTTTCTATGCATATGAAACACTTAAGAAATGTATGTATTCCAATAATTAAATCGCTGCGTTGCTTAGTAATAATTGCAGCTTTCATCGGAGCAGGGCCTTTCACATGCTCCAATAAAATTGTTCCGATCGTTGACCAACTGTAGCCTTACACTTTTCCAATGACCGATGGTGTTTCACCTCTTTCCAAACACTTTATTATTTCCACTTTATTTTCAATTGCGATTGCTTCCTGTCAATGGAACAGAAACACTGCGGGTGGCGGGTCCCGAGCTCCGCCGGCTCCCAAGGTCCGCTGGGTCCTAAGGACCACAGCACTGACACTGGCGAAATTGGACGAGTGGAGGCTGTGATCTTCCACAATATTCTGTGTGGGAATTTAAACTGGAAGTGGCAGTGTTTTTTTTTTACGAGGTCAAGTTGCGAGTTCGACATCAACCCGGCACGGATGGTACAGGAGTCACTGGATCGACATCAACCCAGCACAGGAGCGGTCTGTCACTGGATCGAACTCAGAAACCTCCGTTCTCCAGCCCAGCGCTGATCTCAGTGCACCACCAGCTGACCAGAACGGGGTGGCAGGGTCAGGGTGAATCTTACTAAGAAAAATTTAAGCCAAATAAAAAGTCAAACACTCAACACAGCGTCAACAGCAACGACTTAAAATGGTGGACGGTGGTCTCCTTCCTCGGTTCGTAAGTACGAGTTGTCCGTAAGTCGGGCGTTCGTAACTCGGGGACTACCTGTATACAGTAAAGTTGGAATGGAGCTCGCCACATGCTGTCATATGCAGCGCCATATTGACCCGGAAGTCAAGACAGAATCTGTGGAATACTCTGTCACATACTGTGGTGGAAGCCAAGTCAATGTGTATATTTAAAGCAGAAGTTGATAGATTCCTGACTAGTCGGGGTATCAAGGGATATGGAGAGAGAGCTGGTATTTGGGGTTGAATGGGATCCAGGATCAGCCATAATGAACAAAGTGGATGAGCTTAGAGCATGAATCAGTACTTAGAGCTATGATGTTGTGGCCATCACAGAGACTTGGATGGCTCAGGGGCAGGAATGGTTACTTTGAGTGCCAGGCTTTAGATGTTTCAGGAAGGACAGGGAGGGAGGCAAAAGAGGTGGGGGGGATGTGGCACTGCTGATCAGAGATAGTGTCATGGATGCAGAAAAGGAGGAAGTCATGGAGGGATTGTCTACTGAGTCTCTTGTGGGTGAAACTGGATGATTTTTATAGACCACCCAATAGTAATAGGGACATCGAGGAGCAGATAGGGAGACAGAATCTGGAAAGATGTAATAACAACAGGGTTGTCATGGTGGGAGATTTTAATTTCCCAAATATTGATTGGCATCTCCCTAGAGCAAGGGGTTTAGATGGAGTGGGGCTTGTTAGGTGTGTTCAGGAAGGGTTCCTGACACAGTATGTAGTTAGGCCTACAAGAGGAGAAGCAGTACTTGATCTGGTATTGGGAAATGAACTTGATTAGGTGTCAGGTCTCTCAGTGGGAGAATATTTTGGAGGTGGTAATCACAATTCTATCTCCTTTACCATAGCATTGGAGAAGGATAGGAACAGACAAGTTAGGAAAGTGTTTAATTGGAGTAAGGGGAAATATGAAGCTATCAGTCAGGAACTTGAAAGCAAAATTAGGAACAGATGATCTCAGGGAAATGTACGGCAGAAATGTGGCAAATGTTCAGGGGATATTTATGTGACGTTCTGCATAGGTAAGTTCCAATGAGACAGGGAAACGATAGTAGGGTACAGGAACTGTGGTGTAGAAAGGCTGTTGAAAATCTAGTCAAGAAGAAAAGAAAAGCTTACGAAAGGTTCAAAAAATGAGGTAATGATAGAAATCTAGATTATTAGGCTAGCAGAAAGGAGCTTAAGAAAGAAATTAGGAAAGCCAGAAGGGGCCATGAGAAGGTTTTGGCAAGTAGAATTAACGAAAACCCCAAGGCACTCTGAAGGGCAAGAGGATAAGACGTGAGAGAATAGGACCAATCAAGCGTGACAGGGGAAAAGTGTGAATGGAACTGGAGAATATAGCAGAGGTACTTAATGAATACTTTGCTTCAGTATTCACTACGGAAAAGGATCTTGGTGATTGTAGGGATGATTTACAGTGACTTGAAAAGCTTGAGTATATGTACATTAAGAAAGAGGATGTGCTGGAGCTTTTGGAAAGCATCAAGTTGGATAAGTCTCTGGGACTGGACAAGGTGTACCCCAGGCTACTGTGGGAGGCAAGGGAGGAGATTGCTGAACCTCTGGCGATGACCTTTGATTCATCAATGGGGATGGGAGAGGTTCCAGAGGATTGGAGGGTTGCAGATGTTGTTCCCTTATTTCACAAAGGGAGTAGAGATAGACCAGGAAATTATAGACCAGTGAGTCTTACTTTGGTGGTGGGTAAGTTGATAGAAAAGATCCTGAGAGGCAGGATTTATGAACATTTGGAGGCATAATATGATTAGCAATAGTCAGCTTGCTTTTGTTAAAGGCAGGTTGTGCCTTACAAGCCTGATTTAATTATTTGACGATGTGAGTAAACACATTGATGAAGGAGGAGCAGTAGATGTAGTGTATATGGATTTCAGCAAGGCTTTTGATAAGGTACTCCATGCAAGGCTTATTGAGAAAGTAAAGAGACATGGGTTCCAAGGGGATCTAGCTTTGTGGATCCAGAACTGGCTTGCCCACAGAAGGCAAAGAGTGGTTGTAGACCACTACATGGAGGTCTGCATGGAGGTCGGTGACCAGTGGCGTGCCTTAAGGATCTGTTCTGGGATCCCTTCTCTTCGAGATTTTTAGAAATGACCTGGATAAGAAAGTAGAGGTATGGGTTAGTAAATTTGCTGATGACACAAAGGTTGGAGCTGTTGTGGATAGTGTAGAGGGCTGTGAGAGGTTACAGCGGGACATTGATAGGATGCAAAATTGGGCTGAGAAGTGACAGATGGTGCTTAACCCAGATAAATTTGAGGTGGTTCATTTTGGTAGGTCAAATATGATGGGAGAATATAGTATTAATGGTAAGATTCTTGGCAGTGTGGAGGATCAGAGGGATCTTGGATTCTGAGTCCATAGGACACTCATAGCTACTGCGCAGGTTGACTGCGTGGTTAAGAAGGCATATGGTGCATTAGCCTTTATCAACCGTGGGATAGAGTTTAAGAGTTTAAGAGCCGAGAGGTAATGTCACAGGTATATAGGACCTTGGTCAGACCCCACTTGGAGTACTGTGTTCAGTTCTGCTCACCTCACTACAGGAAGGATGTGGAAACCATAGAAAGGGTGCAGAGGAGATTTATTAGGATGTTGCCTGGATTGGGGAGCACACCTTAGGAGAATAGATTGAGTGAACTTGGCCTTTTCTCCTTGGAGTGGTGGAGGATGAAATGTGACCTGATGGAGGTGTACAAGATGATGAGAGGCATTGATCGTGTGGATAGTCAGAGGCTTTTTCCCAGGGCTGAAATGGCTAGCACGAGATGGCACAGTTTTATGATGCTTGGAAGTAGGTACAGAGGAGATGTCAGGGGTAAGTTTTTACAAAGAGGGTGGTGAGTGCATGGAATGGGCTGCTGATAATGGTGGTGGAGGCAGATATGATAGGGTCTTTTAATAGACTCCTGGATAGGTACATGGAGCTTAGAAAAATAGAGGACTACGGGTAATCCTAAGTAATTTCTAAAGTAAGTACATGTTCAGCACAGCATTTTGAGCAGAAGGGCCTGCATTGTGCTGTAGGATTTCTATGTTTCTATGTTTCTGTGAAATGGCAGAGTGGACTCAATGGGCTGAATGCCCTTGTCCTGCTCCAATGTCTGATGGTCTTAAGGGAAGTTATTTATGGAAAAGACACAGTATGTGAGTTCCTCTTTTCATTCAGTCCATATACATTAACTCTCAAGGAACAATAATATCATACATCCTTCCCCAAGCTGTTAGCAGAGAAGAAAATGAATTTAAGAAAATACAAAGATATTCAATAGTTGTTGTGCTTTCATGTTTGACACACATTCAAGTCTATCTAACAACTCGATAATACTTTTGAACAATTATTTTATCAGTATAATTGTTCAGTGTTCTCAACATTAAAATTCAATAGAGAAATCAGCACTCAGCAAGCATACAATGAATAAAGAAATATTTCTAATTAGGCAAGACATATTCTTTATTCAGGCTCTTAAAATTAATGTCTTTTTTATGCACACTTTTAATTATTTAATTAATAAACTGCTTATAGGTTTGTCAAAGGTTGGTTTTCAGTCTGGGAATTTTGCTGATAATTAAAATGTAAACAATGCAAAATTATTTTCAAAATCTGCTAGTTTTTAGTCTGCCAGTTAATATTCCCTTGTAGTGCAGCTCTTTTTGGTAATATATGTTCATCTTACTTGGCAGCTCCACTCAACTGTGTGAAAGTCAGGAAACTGGAGTTCAAAGATTTGATTTAGTTGAATGAGTTGGTATCTATAGACTACAATATTCACTTCCCACATCTAAACCACAATTCTAATTTCTCAATAATGCCTCCAACATCATGAGGCATTTTTGGTAACTCTGCAATAGCTTCTAGTATTGGCTAAATGGCCAGCAATATCAGCCATGGGTCTTCAGGTGGCAATCATTCATCCTTTCTAAGTCAGTTAGTTTCCAGGTGTACTTGATTCTGAAAATATTGGTTGAGCGATACTGAAGAAGCAAAGGAATTCTGAATACAGACCAGTCCATCACAGGAAAATCCCTCCCCACCATTGAGCACATCCACAAGGAGCAAGTAAAGCAGTATTCCTCATCAAGGACCCCCCCACAATCCAGACAATGCTCCCTTCTCAGTGTTGCTGTTGGGAAGGAGATATAGGAGCCTTAGGTTCAAGAACATGTATTACTCTTCAACCTTTACACTCCTAAACCAACATGAATAACTTAACTCAATGCTGAAGTGATTCCACAACCTATAGACTCACTTTCAAGGATTCCATAACTCATGTTCTCAGTAAAATTTACTTACTATTTATTTATTACTAAGAATACCTACTTTATTAATCCCAAAGAAAATTACAGTGTCACAGTAGCATTATAAGTGTACATATGTAAATATTAGAACAGATCTCTTCAGCCACCTCTTTCAGAACTCTGAGATCAAGGTGACTATATCTATCTTCAGACCTTTCAGTTTCCCAAGAACCTTCTTTGTAGTTATAGAAATTTCACACACTTCATGACCCCTGACACCTGGAGCTTCCACCACACCACTAGTGTCTTCCACAGTGAAGACTGATGCAAAATATTTCTTCACTTCATTTGCCAGTTTGTTGTCCACTATTACTGCCTGTCCAGCAATACTTTCTAATGGTCTGCTATCCACTCTCGCCTTCCTTTTACACCTTGTGTATCTGAAGAAACTTTTGGTATTTTCTTTATTATTGGCCAGCTTACTTTTGTATTCCATTTTAATGACTTTTTAGTTGCCTTCTGTTGGTTTTTAAAAGCTTCCCAGTCCCCTAACTCTGCACTAATTTTTGCTCTGTTATCTGCCCTTTGGCTTTTATATTGGCTTTGACTCTTCTGTTAACCACGGTTGAGTCATCCTTCCTTTAGAATACTTCTTCCCCTTTGGGATATATATATTCTGTGCCTTCCGATTTGCTTCCAGAAATTCAAGCCATTGCTGCTCTGCCATCATCCCTGCCCATGTTCTTTCTTATTCAATTAGACAATAGACAATAGGTGCAGAAGTAGACCATTCGGCCCCTCGAGTCTGCACCGCCATTCTGAGATCATGGCTGATCATTCACTATCAATACCCAGTCCCTGCCTTGTCCCCTTATCCCTTGATTCCCCTATCCATCAGATATCTATCTAGCTCCTTCTTGAAAGCATCCAGAGAATTGGCCTCCACCGTCTTCCGAGGCAGTGCATTCCACACCTCCACAACTCTCTGGGAGAAGAAGCTCTTCCTCAACTCTGTTTTAAATAACTGACCTCTTATTCTCAATCCATGCCCTCTGGTACTGGACTCTCCCAACATCTGGAACATATTTCCTGCCTCAATCCTATCAAATCCTTTAATTATCTTAAACGTTTCAATCAGATCCCCTCTCAATCTCCAGCGTGTAAATCTCCTCAATTCTGGGCAACTCCTCTCTCATGCCTCTGTAATTCTCTTTACTCCACTGTAATACTGATACATCTGACTTTAGCCTCTTCTTCTCAAATTTCAGGATGAATTCAATCATATTATGATCACTTTCCCCTAAGGATTCTTTTACCTTAAGTCCTCTCTGGTTCACTCACAACACTCAGTCCAGATTAGCTGCTCAACCATGAGCTGCTCTAAAAGGCATCTCGTAGGCACTCTAGAAATTCCCCCTCCTGTAATCCAGCACCACCCTTTTGTTATTCTTTCCACTTCTGTTCTAGTATTTATACCTGTGCACTTATAATGCTACTGTGACACTGTAATTCCCTCTGGGATCAATAAAGTATCTTTCTCCTCATCTATCTTTCAACTTGATTTTCCCAATCTACCTGCATATTGAAGTCCACCATGACTATTGTAAAATTGCCCTTTTGGTTTGAATTTTCTATTTACCATTATAATTTGTAGGCCACATCCTTATTACTATTTGGGGGTCTGTATAGAACTCCCACCAGGGTCTCTTTACCCTTGCAGTTCCTTAGCTCAATCCACAATGATTCAACACCTTCCAACCCTATGTCACCTCTTTCTAATGATTTTGTTTCATTTTTTACTAACAGAGCAACATCGCCCCCTCTGCTTTCCTGTCTGTCCTTTCGATACAATGTGTATCCTTGGACATTAATCTCCCAGTTATAATCTTCTTTCAGCCATGGTTCAGTGATGCCTACAACATCATTCCTGCCAATCTGCAACTGCTCTGCAAGGTCATCTACCTTACTCTGTATACTGCGCACATTCAATTACAACAACTTCTGCCCTGTATTCACCCTTTTCATTTTTGTCCACCTTTTACATTGCAGCTCATCCTGTTGACCATAATTTTGCCCTATCAACAGCCTTCCACACTACACATTGTCTCTCTTTGTTAACCAGCTACCTTATCTTCAACACTATTACCTGTCTTTCAAGCAGCAATAACAAACATTCCAGCTAGGACATTAATCCCCCTTCAGTTCAGGTGCAGGCTATCCCTTCTGTATAGGACCCACCCTCCCTGGAAGAGAGCCCAATGATCCAAATATCTTCTGCTCTGCATCCTACACCAACTCCTTAGCCACATGTTCAACTGTATCATTTTCCTAGTTCTGGCCTCACTAGCACGTGGCACAGATAGCAATTTTGAGATCACAACCCTGGAGTTCCTGTCCTTAACTTATCACCTAACTCCCTGTGCAGAACCTCGCCACTCGCCCTACCTATGTCATTCGTCCCTACATGGACCATAACCTCTGGCTGTTCATCCTCCCACTTGAGAATGCTGAGAACTTGATTTGAGAAATCTTGGACCCTAGCACCAGGGAGGCAAAATGCTATCCAGCAATGTCATTCTTGCCCACAGAACCTCTAGTCCATTCCCCTAACTAACAAATCCCATATCATCACAGTGTGCCTCATCCCTCCCATTCTCTTTTGAGTCACAGAGGCAGATTCAGTGCCAGAGACCCGTCCACTGTGACTTTTCTCTGTTAGGTCACCTTCCCCCCCTCCAACTCCCTAACAGTACCCAAAGTGATATATCTGCTGTTGAAGGGGATGTAAAGGCCACAGGGGTACTCTGCAATGGCTCCTTAACCCCTTTCCCCATCCTGACTATCATCCAGTTTCCTGAGTCCTGAAAGTTGGGTGTAACCTACCACCCCCTCAGCCTCCTGAATGATCCGGAGTTCATCCAGTTCCAGCTCCAGCAACCTAATGTAGTTTGATAGAAACTGTATCTGGATGCACTTCTCGCAAGTGTAGTCTTCAGGGCCACTGGAGGTCTCCCTGGCCTCCCACATCCTGCAAAAGGAGTATTTGACTATCTATCACAAACAAGAAAAAATCTGCAGATGCTGGAAATCCGAGCAACACACACAAAATGCTGGAGGAACTCTGCAAGCCAGGCAGCCTCTATGGAAAACAGTACAGTCAATGTTTTGGGCCGAGACCTGCTGATTTCACTGTCCTGCCTGGCACCTCTACCGTTCTAGCTGAGCAGACATAAAGAAGAGAAGGAAGAACACTTGAGCTTTTCTTTCCTTTGTGTTCTCCGAGTGAAGCTTCTCTTCGATGTAGCCTTGAAAAGCTAAAGCCTCAAGATCACCACTCCGAATATGTCCACCCGGATGACGGCATCTGCGCTTGTCTCGCTTTCCTTTCATTTCCTGTAACTAATCAATCCGAAACACTGATTGATAACTGGCTGATCAAAGCTCTTCTTTGCTGCGATGACCCGCTGCTGCTTTTTTATCCTCGGGCAGTGGACCTGATTGAAGTCGCCTCCTCTCCAAACTTCCAATGTCTGGATTGGCTGCTGGTCAAAGTTCTTTCTATGATTTCTGATTTCTGGAACTATTGGGTAATGGGAAGCAAGATAGCTACATGAGGAAGAACGGATATATTGAAAGGTTATGGGACACGGAGTTGATAACGGCTTCTTTGTAGCATAAACTAGCATAGATCTGCATTAACAATTTGTAACGAATGACTTACTGTGTAGTAGACTCTATGTATAGCTATTGATTCTCCATTATTCTCATCTTCTCTCTGCCTATTATGAAGCTCCATAAAACCCATCTCTATGATTAAACATTCTATGATTAAATCTGTCCTAATGGCTCCTTATGAAGTGCTCATCAAATTTAGCATAATAACATATTTAATTAAAAATGTAATGGAAAAGCAGATTGTTGGTGGTTTTCTCTCTTTGTGTATCACCTGGACCTGAAACACAGCTGCACCGTTGGTCTGCTAACTAGACTGGGTCCCATTTCATATAACCATATAACAATTACAGCTCAAAACAGGCCATCTCGGCCCTTCTAGTCCGTGCTGAATGCTTACTCTCACCTAGTCCCACCGACCTGCACTCAGCCCATAACCCTCCATTCCTTTCCTGTCCATATACCTATCCAATTTTTTTTTAATGACAATATCGAACCTGCCTCTATCACTTCTGGAATCTCGTTCCACACAGCTACCACTCTCTGAATAAAGAATTTCCCCCTCGTGTTACCCCTAAACTTTTGTCCCTTAACTCTCAACTCATGTCCTTTTATTTGAATCTCCCCTACTATCAATGGAAAAAGCCTATCCACGTCAACTCTGTCTATCCCCCTCATAATTTCAAATACCTCTATCAAGTCCCCCCTCAACCTTCTACGCTCCAAAAAATAAAGACCTAACTTGTTCAACCTTTCTCTGTAGCTTAGGTGCTGGAACCAAGGTAACATTCTAGTAAATCTCCTCTGTACGCTCTCTATTTTGTTGACATCTTTCCTATAATTCTGTGACCAGAACTGTACACAATGCTCCAAATTTGGCTTCACCAATGCCTTGTACAATTTTAACATTACATCCCAACACCTATACTCAATGCTCTGATTTATAAAGGCAAGGATACAAAAAGGTTTCTTCACCAGCCTATCCACATGAGATTCCACCTTCAGGGAACTATGTATTCCTAGATCACTCTGTTCTACTGCATTCTTCAATGCCCTACCAATTACCATGTATGTTCTATTTTGATTAGTCCTACAAAAATGTAGCACCTCACACTTATCAGCATTAAACTCCATCTGCCGTCTTTCAGCCCACTCTTCTAATAGGCCTAAATCTCTCTGCAAGCTTTGAGAACCTACTTCATTATCCACAACGCCAAATATCTTTGTATCATCTGCATACTTACTGATCCAATTTATCACCCTATCATCCAGATCATTAATGTATATGACAAACAACATTGGACCCAGTACAGATCCCTAAGGCACACCACTAGTCACCGGCCTCCAATCTGACAAACAGTAATCCACCACTTCTCTATGGTGTCTCCCATCCAGCCACTGTTGAATCCATTTTACTCCTTCAATATTAATACCTAACGATTGAACCTTCCTAACTAACCTTCCATGTGGAACCTTGTCAAAGGCTTTACTAAAGTCCATATAGACAACATCCACTGCTTTACCCTCGTCAACTTTCCTAGTAACCTCTTCAAAAAATTCAATAAGATTTGTCAAATCCACGTAGACTGTTCCTAATCAGACCCTGTCTATCCAGATAATTATATATACATCTCTAAGAATACTTTCCATTAATTTACCCACCACTGACGTCAAACTTACAGGCCTATAATTGCTAGGTTTACTCTTAGAACCCTTTTTAAACAATGGAATCATATGAGCAATATGCCAATCCTCCAGCACCATCCCTGTTTCTAATGACATTTGAAATATTTCTGTCAGACCCCCCGGTATTTCTACACTAACTTCCCTCAAGGTCCTAGGGAATATCCTGTCAGGACTTGAAGACTTATCCACTTTTATATTCTTTAAAAGCACCAGTATTTCCTCTTGTTTAATCATCATAGTTTCCATAACTACCCTACTTGTTTCCCTTACCTTAAACAATTCAATATCCTTCTCCTTAGTGAATACCGAAGAAAAGAAATTGTTCAAAATCTCCCCCATCTCTTTTGGCTCCACACATATCTGTCCACTCTGATTCTCTAAGGGACCAATTTTATCCCTCACTATCCTTTTGCTATTAATATAACTGTAGAAACCCTTTGGATTTATTTTAACCTTACTTGCCAAAGCGACCTCGTATTTTCTTTTAGCCTTTCTAATTTCTTTCTTAAAATTCTGTTTGCATTCTTTATATTCCTTGAGCTCCTCATTTACTCCATGCTGCTATATTTATTGTAGATCTCTCCGTTTTTCTGAACCAAGTTTCCAATATCCCTTGAAAACCATGGCTCTCTCAAACTTTTAATCTTTCTTTTCAACCTAACAGGAACATAAGGTTCTGTACCCTCAAAATTTCATCTTTAAATGACCTCTATTTCTCTATTACATCCTTCCCATAAAACAAATTGTCCCAATCCACTCCTTCTAAATCCTTTTGTACCTCCTCAAAGTTAGCCTTTCTCCAATCAAAAATCTCAACCCTGGGTCCAGTCCTATCCTTCTCCATAATTACATTGAAACTAATGGCATTGTGATCACTGGACCCAAAGTGCTCCCCAACACGTACCTCTGTCACCTGACCTATCTCATTCCCTAAAACGATATCCAACACTGCCCCTTCTCTCATTGGTACCACTATGTATTGCTGCAAAAAACTATCCTGCACACATTTTACAAACTCCAAACCATCTATCCCTTTTACAGTATGGGCTTCCTAGTCTATGTATGGAAAATTAAAATCTCCCAGAATCACAACCTTGTGCTTACTACAAATATCTGCTATCTCCTTACAAATTTGCTCCTCCAATTCTCACTCCCCATTAGGTGGTCTATAATACACCCCTATAAGTGTTACTACACCTTTCTCATTCCTCAGTTCCACTCAAACAGCCTCCCTAGATGAGCCCTCTAATCTATCTTGCCAAAGCACTGCTGTAATATTTTCTTTGACAAGCAATGCAACACCTCCCCCTCTTGTCCCTCCGATTCTATCACACCTGAAGCAATGAAATCCAGGGATATTTAGTTGCCAATCACACCCCTCCTGCAACCATGTTTCACAAATAGCTACAACATCATATTTCCAGATATCAATCCAAGCTCTAAGCTCATCTACCTTTTTTACAATGCTCCTAGCATTTAAATAAATGCATTTAAGAAATTCTCCATCTCTTACTCTCTGTTTATCCCTAATGGTGCAAACAACTTTACTATCTTCTATTTCTTCCTTCTCCCATACATCTTGGATCTGAGTGTTCCCCTCTCTATCACCTGCCTATTCTCTCTCACACACTGTCTACTAGCTTTCTCTATTTGTGAACTATCCTCCTCTCCCCAGTCTCTTCAAATTGATTCCCACCCCCCAACCATTCTAGTTTAAAGTCTCCCCAGTAGCCTTAGCAAATTTCCCCACCAGGATATTGGTCCCCCTTGGATTCAAGTGCAACCCGTCCTTTTTGTACAGGTCACACCTGCCCCAAAAGAGGTTCCAATGATCCAGAAACTTGAATCCCTGCCCCCTGCTCCAATCCCTCAGCCACACTTTTATCCTCCATCTCATTCCATTCCTACTCTCACTGTCGCATGGCACAGGCAGTAATCCCAAGATTACTACCTTTGTGGTCCTTCTTCTCAACTCCCTTCCTAACTCCCTATATTCTCCTTTCAGGACCTCTTCCCTTTTCCTACCTATGTCAATGGTACCTATATGTACCACGACCTCTGGCTCCTCACCCTCCCACTTCAGGATACCTTGGACGCGATCAGAAACATCCCGGACCCTGGCACCAGGGAGACAAACTACCATCCGGGTCTCCTGACTGCATCCACAGATTCGCCTATCTGACCCCCTAACTATTGAGTCCCCTATTACTACTGCCTTCCTCTTCCTTTCCCTACCCTTCTGAACTACAGGGCCTGACTCTCTGCCAGAGGCATGGCCACTGTTGCTTCCCCCAGGTAGGCTGTCCCCCCCAACAGTACTCAAACAGGAGTACTTATTGTCAAGGGGTACAGCCACTGGGGTACTCTCTAGTACCTGACTCTTCCCCTTCCCTCTCCTAACCGTGACCCACCTGTCTGCCTCCCGTGGCCCCGGAGTGACCACCTGCCTGTAACTCCTCTCTATCACCTCCTCACTCTCCCTGACCAGACGAAGGTCATCGAGCTGCAGCTCCAGTTCCCTAACACGGTCCCTTAGGAGCTGCAGCTCGGCGCACCTGGCACAAATATGGACGTCCAGCAGGCTAGGAGACTCCAGGACCTCCCACGTACGACACCGAGAACAACAGGCTGCCCTCACAGTCATACTTCCCCCTTTCCGCAAATAACAGGAAAAATTGAAAACCAAACCTACCTTGCCTCACCGGTTTCCGCCTAAGCCCATTGAGCCAAAGCCCTTAAGCCTTCGCTCTGCTCCCGGCTCACTCCGCTGCTTAAGGTTGTGTCCTTTTTAATCTTCTGCGCTTAACTGCCCATCGTCACGCGCCTGCGCAGACCCGCCTCTCTTAACCCCGGTGAGAAGAAAAAATCAAAATGGCTCCCACAACACTCCCGTTCAGATTCTCAGACGTCATTTTCCAAATATCAGCCGGTCCCTCTATCCAGTCTTCCTCAGCAACATTGTGGGAGATTTTTCATGTTGCATATTGTTACGTTTTGTAACTTCAAAACATGAAACTAATTCAAAGAAACTTATGGGAGTCCGAAAATATGGCTGCAGTTTGAGTTTACTTCAAGCAAGGCATGAACGTCTCACGTAGTGACGTGATGACAAAGGCATTTAATGTATTTTCCATATAATCCGCAATTAATTATTTAAACAAACAAGAAAGCTTAATCAACCAATATATATATAGGATTAAACAAATATTATTGAAATATCAAATACATTAACATATTCCCTAAAAATTGCAAACACCTATCAATGCTTTTGTTGTTGGGAGCTAATGGGAAAATTGTTGAGCTCAATATAGATTCTGACCACATCTTATTGAGCCAAAACATAAAGTGTGTTTTACCCTTCCAATATAATTGCCTCATCACCTGATCTGCTGAGTATTTTCAGCACTTCCAAGATGGTGAGTCAGTTTCTTTTGTACAGTCCTGATCAATGAAGCTTCGCATAGTCTAATGTCACTTCTAGTTGGAAAACATCATTTAAACACTGTTTCTACTTTGTGTTGTGACCTGCACTGCCAAACTGGAATTTATTGCTGGGAAACAGCTCTCATTTAAAGGGAACAAATGCTGAAAAGTTTTAATTACTCGACCAGATTATACGACCGACTGAAATCTCAGTAATGAAATACCAACTTAATTTCTCACTATTCCATATTGGATTGTTAATTTTTTAGCAAATGGCCCTTCTCATATGCAGATTGGAATTAAGTAGGCTCCATTAAGCTTTACACCATGTGCTTTCTTGGCAAGAACATCACAACAAGGTGCCGCCACATTAAGATGATTAATGGCTTTAATTTCTGAACTTTTTTCATTCTTTTTACAAAACAAAGCACATTTATGTAAATAGATGCAGATATATACAAGACTGTGTACTTTGTGGGTTATGCACACTGGTTTAGGATTAACTTGTTCTTTCTACATTCATAAAGGCAGATAATCAAAATGTTTAGAACAAATGTTTGAAACTCTTGCCAATTCGGCAGTGCATCTGCCAAAACATTAGGTACAGTGATAAATTAGCTTTCCCGCATACAAACATCTGCAGCAGAGATTCATAAAATAAAACACTTGCTTTAATATAACTTCTTTCATGTCCTCAAAGCACTTTACTGCCAGCAGATTACATTTGAAATGTGATCACAATTGTCAGTAATTTAATGTGGCAGTTCGTGCATGCATAGGCCAATTTCAAAATAGCAAAAAAACAATGACCAGTTAAACTATTTTCAGACCAGCAATGAGTGTTGGTCGTATGACTTTCTCATACCTTTTTCAAAACCACATGACATCTTTGATATTCACTTGAATTGGCAGGCTTAGTTTATCATTTATTCAAAGGCTAATACCTCTGACAATCCACTACTGCATCACAATGGTTGTCTATATTATGTATTTAGGCTCTTGCTTATAGTTTAAGCTCATAATCTTTGATTTAGAGGGAAGAGCATGACTAACTGAGCTAGCCTGACAAATACAAATGGTACTAATATAGTTTATAACCCAAACATTTGTAGTTTTAAATTACTTTCCTTTTGAGCACATTCTTACACAGCTAATAAGGATCAATAAACTTTCTGCTTATTCACAATATAGTAAGCTCTCATTTATCCATTACTTAAGAATACTCGTGCAATTAGCAAAAAAAAATTATTAAGCAACTTCAAGTGCTATCAAAATATTGTGTGAAGAAATGTTTAGATTACTTATGTTTATACCCAAGGGCAATTGTAGGCTGATTATCAGTAATATCCTCTTTGAGAATTTGACACTTCACGTGATGGAGAGTTATCTTTGATTTCATTTACTTTGTTGTATTTTATATTAATACAACTTAGCCCTAAAATGTAGAATTGCATTGTAAAAGTTTTTTTTCCCAAAGGGGAAGTTGATGACATATAGCTTGGCAATTTAGTTGATAGCTTATCCACAGAATACTTGTGATGTACAGTACTTTCTTTGAGGAAGTGATGAACGGTAATTTTTTTGAAGAATTATCATCCAACCACCACATTCAGGCAACTGGTATTCCCCATTCTTCACAGAAGCCAAATGGCCAAGAGCTATTAACAGTAATCTTACTAGTTTCCTCCATTACAATACAATGGCCTTGCAACTCATTGAGATATCCTGGAGTTGTGGAAATCTCTGGGTAAATGCAGTGTTTATTTTTGCTTTCTTAAAGTTAAAGGTTACTTGGAATGTTTTGTACTTGCTGATAAATTATGAACTTCAAAGGACATTTATGAAGAAACCAATTCACAAATCTGTGCCTCGCAGCTCTGTCTGAAGTTTTGACACGCCCAAATGAACAAAAGGTTTTATATAAAGATTTTTGGCTTTGCCTCCACAGAATCTGTCTCCAGCACTTCAGGGATGTCTAGAAGGTGTCACAGAAAGTGATTTATGAATATTTCAACAGCACCAAGGTCAGAATGACTCTGAAGATCAACTGCAACACTGGCAGCTTATGCTTACAGTATGTAGCACTTATGTTAATATGTAAAACATTCCAAAATGGTTCACTGCCTTTTCAAACAAAGTTTAATGTGGAATCACAAGAGGATGTGATTCTGCCTGATCCAGCTTGCAGTATGCTTTTGAGCCCGGTGACCAGCGGCATTGACCTTTTACAGTTCCACAGGTCTCACCATGTTCAATGCTTTGTTCATGTTATCCACCACATAGGCCTTTCATCTGCTTGGAAGAAGGTCTTTGATACACGTTTAAATCCACATAATACATTTAAAATACAATTAAAACTCACAGAGGATTTCCATCTTAAATATCTCCCAAATACAGACTAAATCTAAAACACAAACCGTTTGCAAAGCACAAAGCATTTCTCAAACGTTAAGGATTAATGATTTCCAAAGCATGGGTACATTTTCTATAAATTAAAAAAAATTCCAAAAATGTGGACAGGCAAGTTGTCCGTCACAGAAACTGAAAGTGGAGAAATGGATTCTAGTCCTTCCATTTTTCTTGATGTTCCTTACTCCATTCCTAATAAGCCTGAACTGCTTGCTATATTTATACCCCTTTGCCCCCACTTGAGTGACTTCACAAGCATGTGATATTTTCTCAGATGTTCCTTTAACACTAATGGTTTAAAAGCATTTTTGGAGACATTGATCTTAGCTTCGTGCCATTAATGCTGTAAAACTAACATCTGAATACATAAAACTTTCCAATTATAAATACATAAGGTATCGATATGCTAAGTGGTATTATCCATCTGGTTCTGTAAGCTATCTCTAATTAAACAATTTAAGATTCAGCTTGTCTGTCTGAGACAGCCCAAATTACACAACCCATTGTCTTTACTCTTGAGCAATAATAACACAGGTGCAGTGACTTTTTACAGAGTGTCTTCAAAAGAGTGTCTTGCAAAATTGTTCTATAGGGTGGCTTTTTTAGCTTCAAACTGATTTCCATTTCCATTTTAAGAACTAATGGCTGATTTCCATTTATGTCTAGAAGTTAAACAAAACAATGTAGTTGGAAGTTTATTGACAACTTTTTGTGACCTTTCAAATGGTAGCTACTATTTAGAAAGCAAGCTTATCAAGCATGAGATAGAAACAAATATTTATCTTATTCTGTCCCTCCACGATTTACTTAGTGAAGATTTCTAACCCAGCTTCTTCCTGCAGATATCATCTTTGAGATTAAGACTCCTCTTGTGAATAGATTATCGTTCCAATAGGTTACCAGTGCTGGAAAAGGCTAACTTTGATCTGATGCTCAAAAGCATTCATTGGATACTTCTCAGTATAGGGGGTTCTCTGTTTGATATTCTCTTTAGAGTGTTCACTTCCAAAATCTCAGCTGCACACTTTTCCCAAATCTCAAAGGGATGTCACCATTACAGTTTTCCATAATTCCACGACAATGATACATAAATGTCTCTGTTTTAAGTCCATATTACTCCATCTTTAAAATCTTCTTCCCCACAAATAGTCCTTGACATTTCCTTGATGCAATTTCAATCACTGTTGCTCAATTTCAATTACTTCATCAGATCAGTTGGCAAGGCCTCTCAATAAGATGAGGATAGGGTTAATCTCTTTCACAGGGCTGTTCACATTACTTTCGATAAGGTGCTCGACTTTACTCAGGTTTCCTGAGAACAAGTTACTGATAGTGTAATGCTGACTTCTTTTGCCTAAGGATTAGTAAACTCACATTTTACTAGAAAATTATTTCCATCAGTTACATGATTTCAAAATACGATATTATACAGTACATTAAAACGGTGGTGTAGTTGCATCAGTACTGGACTTCAAGGCAGATGGTCCTGACTTCAAATCCAGCCTGGTCCCAACCTGGGTAGCAGCAGTATCTGCACGGAAGAAAGTTCTGGCAATCTACTTCCGTAAATTGCCATGTAAATCCTATGGACTACTACAATATCCATGGGATCGCCATGAGTGGACAACAACTTGAAGGCACTCGACAGCAACAAAAAAGGAAGCATTTTCAAAAGTAAGGGAGAATGCAGTTCGACTGTTGAGAATTCTGTCTATGCATTTAATTCTACAAGGGGTGATTGATAAGTTCATGGCCTAAGGTAGAAGGAGTCGATTTTAGAAAACCTAGCACATTTATTTTTCAACAGAGTCCCCTCCTACATTTACACACTTAGTCCAGCGGTCGTGAAGTATATGGATTTTGGACCTCCAGAGAGTGTCCACAGCAGGGGGGTAATTGATAAGTTTGTGGCTTAAGGCAGAAGGAGATGAGTTATATAGCTGTCGTTACATGCACATGCAGTTCAACTCTTTGAGTGATTATGCAGAAAGTTTGAAGTTAATATATTATCCTATATATATAAATAATTCCCCATTTAAAAGCAAATATACAACATCTAAGTAGGTAAGTAAAAATACTGTTTGTCAACTCATCTTTCCATGGGATTGCACTATTAAACCGATTATTTGAAACAGATGCATCCCGACCCCCCCCCCCCCACCCCAAGGTGAGGTGAGAAACATGCATACCCGTATGCAATGTTAGTGATCAGGGCAGACTATTCAAGGGCCGAGGACAAACCAGAGGAATAGGTAAACAGAGGAGTACAAGACAATGTATAGCTAAGTGGTTATATGAAAGATAACCCGTGATAGAGCCGGTTAAGTATGGGAGTTAACAAAATCTTTAGGAGTGGAGCTGTTATGCAAAAAGCGGAAGTTACTAAGCTTCCATACTTGGAGACTTCAACATCTAAACAAAAGGAGAACTACGAGAACAAAAATTCCAATAGCTAAGGGAACTCTCCATAGGAAAACTGCAAAAAAAAAACATTTGTAACCCAATTTAAAATAGTGCCAAACTACCCAGAAACTGTTTTCGCTACTGTGAAAGCTAAATGTGCAACAGCTAGAAAGGTCTTAGCTATTCTTTCAGTTGGAGTGTTCAGCCCAATTAGGGATGGAAATAAACGAAACGTGATGGAGCGAAAGGGGAATGCCAGAATAAAAAGGTGGTAAAAGGGGAAGGAGGACAAGCTGGAAGGTGATTGGTGAAGCGGGTGGTTGGGGGAGGGGAGATGAAGTAGGAAACTGGGAAGTGATAAATGGAAAAGGTAAATGGAGGAATTTAAGATGGAGGGTTATATAGGAGGCAGGGTTTAAGGGTTGGCACACCATTGTGGGCCAAAGGGCCTGTACTGTGTTGTATTGTTCTATGTTCTATATGAGCTGGAGAAGAAAGAATCTGATGGGAGAGGAGAGTGGTCTATGGGAGAAAAGATGGAGGAGGGGCACCAGAGGGAGGTGATAAGCAGATGGGGAGGAGAGGTAAGAAACCAGATTTAAGAATAGAAGAAGAGGGAAAGGGGAGGGGAAAAAAGTCACCCAAAGGACAAACCGATGCTCGTGCCATCAGGGTTGAAGTTACCTTGATGGAATATGAGGCGATTCTCCTTCAACTCAAGAATGGCCTCATCATTACTGCACGTTGGAACAGGAAGAGCGGAATTTCTGAGTGGCCAAACATTTTAATTATTATCCCCATTCCCATTAAAAACATGTAGATCTCTCTGTATAGAGGGATTCTGAAGTCTCCTTTTAAGCAAAGTTCTGCTTCTCTTTTTTTTGTAGGTTTATTATCATTGATATATGTCATGAAATTTGCAACAGCAGTACAGAGCAATACATAAAAAGTTAATGTAAGTTACACTATGAAATATTTAGAAATAATGGTGCAAAAGGAGTGCAAAATAGTGAGTGAGATCGTGTTCATGAACCACTCCGAAATCTGTTGGGGGAGTGGAAAAAGCTGTTCCTAAAATGTGGAGTATGTGTCTTTAGGCTCATGGACTGTTTCTCCTCCCTTATGCTAATAGTGAGGAGAGGGTATCTTCTGGATGGTGAGGACCCTTAATGCTGGGTGCAGCCCTCTTGAGGGTGATGGTGATGGTGGGGAGGCCAGTGTTTATACAATCTAGTAACTTGGCTCCTCCATACCAAGCAGTGATACAATCCATCAGAATGCTATCCACTGTACATCTGTAACATTTCATTGGAGTCTTTGGTGATACTTAAATATTTCCAAGCTTCTAATATAGTATAGCAACTGGTGTGTCTTCTTAATGATTCTGGGAATGATAGAGTTAATATATGAGGAATGTTTGATGGATCTGAGCCTGTACTTTTGAAGAATGAGTGGGGATCTCATTGAAACTTATCAAATATTGAAAGGCCTAGATATAGTGAATATGGAGAGGATGTTTCTTTTAGTGGAGGATTCTAGGACAAGTGGGCACAGTTTCAGGGTATAGGGGCATCCATTTAGAACAGAGAAAAAGAGTAATTTCTTAAACGGTGGAGAATCTGTGGAATTCATTGCCATCGACAGCTGTGGAGGCCAAGTCATTGATTATATTTAAAGTTGAGTTTGATAGGCTCTTGATTAGTCAGGGCATCAAAGATTATGGGAGGAGGCATGACAAGGGATGAGAGCGATAATAAATCACCAATGATGGAATGGTGCGGCAGGCTTGATGGGCTGACTGACCTAATTCTGCTCCTATGTCTTATGGTAATTGCATCTACTTGTTAAGCCCTGATAGATCCTTTGAGATGTTGATGCCCAGGAGCTTGAAGCTGCTCACCATTTCCACTGCTGACCCTTCAATGAGGTGTGTTTCTCCCAACTTTAGCTTCCTGAAGTCCACAATCAATTCCTTGGTCTTACTGATGTAGAGTGTGAACAACGTCACCAGAGATATACACCAGATAGATATAAAGTAATCTTTTATTCAACAGAATGAGACACTCTCTGAAGGAAGAGGCCTGTTCAACACAATGTTCTATGACATCTTTATATACTGAAGATTAAAGGAGAGTTCTATACTTACAATGTATCTACAGTGCTTTCTTTGAATTACATATACATTTCACACCACCTTCTTTGCAACCACAATCCAGACACCCCAAGAGAATGTTAATCAGCATTTCCTGATTTTTCAATTACCTGCTGTCAACAGCTCTTGGAACCTAATGGTCTGGGCTGCATTTTAGATTTAATCTACAATCCACATTCACATTGGTTTTTGAAGTTAGTTGCTGAAGCTAATATTTTGCTATATACCTCAAGTCCAGAATATGCCCTTATAGAGTACAAGGTTGTTTTTGAATCTCAACCAAAATGTCTAACTCACTCCTCTATGCCTCCTCATCTGAGATTCTGCCAACAGCAGTTATGTCATCAGCAAATTTAGAGAGGTCATTTGAGTTGTGCCTCATTACTCATCATGAGTGTATGGAGTAATGGAGCAGTGGGCTTAGCACACATCCTTGAGGTGCGCCTGTGTTGATTATCAGCAAGGATGAGATGTTATTTCTGATCCGCACTGAACGTGGTCTCCCGATAAGGAAGTCAAGGATCCAGTTGTAGAAGGAGGTACCGAGGCTCAGGTTTTGAAGCTTGTTGATTAGTACTGAGGAGATGATGGGTTGGAACACTGAGCTGTAATTAATGAACAGCAGCCTGACGTAGATATTGCTTTTGTTCAGATGATCCAAGACCAAGTGGAGACCCATTAAGATTGCATCTGTAGTTGTTGTTGTTGTTCATCCTTCGGAGTCGAAGACGACCACGACTTCAGTCAGCTGGAGGGTTTGTGACTGTGGGTTCGGAGGTGACTGGTGAGGCCAATCCGGGCCCTGAAAGCTCGCCCACATGTGGAACATGAGGGTAGGTGCTACAGTGGAAGTGGAGGTAGCTCGAGCCTCGCATGCAGCGCATTTCCTCTGAGCCTCTGCGGTGCGTCTGATTTCTGCTGTATACGCTCGTTTAGTGGTCCTGCTCCACCAGGTTGGGTGGTCCAGAGCAAGCGATTCCCAGCTACTGGGATTGATGTTGAGGTCTTTGAGGGACACTTTGAGGCAGTCTTTGAAACGTTTCTTCTGCCCTCCAACTGAGTGCTTGCCCTGGCTCAGCTCTCCATACAACAGCTGTTTTGGTAGTCGACTGTCAGACATCCTGACGACATGGCCAGTCCATCTGGCTTGGGCTTTCTGTAGGAGGGTGTAGACGCTGTGGGTGCTAGCCCGCTCCAGGACCTCCATGCCTGGGACTTTGTCCTGCCATCATATGTGGAGAAGTCTGTGGAGGCAGCTCGTGGAAGTGGTTGAGCTGTTTAGCGTGTCTGCTGTAGATAGCCCAGGTCTCGCTGGAATAGAGGAGGGTGGTGAGAACCACTGCTCGGTAGACCTTCAGCTTGGTGGTAAGGCTGAGTCCTCTCTGCTCCCATACATTCTCACGGAGTCTCCCAAAGGCGGCACTGGCTTTGGCAATTCTGTTGCTGATCTCTGCACCTATGTTCACTGCTTGTGATAGAGTACTGCCCAGATAAGTAAAGCTGTTAACTGCCAGTAGCTTCTGCCTCTTTACTGTGATGTGTGGTTCCTGGTAGGGCTTTCTGGGTGTGGGCTGGTACATAACTTCGATCTTTTTGGTGCTGATTGTAAGTCCAAAGTTGTCATAGGCTCGTGAGAGGCAGTCCATTTCTCGCTGTATCTTCTGCTCTGTGCTGGTGTTGAGGGTGCAATCATCAACGAATAAGAGGTCTCTGACGACGGTCTCCTTTACCTTTTAACAGCCTTTAGACGCCGAAGGTTGAATAGCCCACTACCAGTCCTGTATCTGATGTGTATACCATCCTGACAATCGCGGAAGGCATCATTCAGCATAGCAGAGAAGACCATGCTAAAGAATGTAGGGGCAAGAATGCATCCTTGCTTCACATCGTTCGTCACTGGGAAGGCTTCTGACTCGTCACCATCATCCAAAACTTTCACCATCATGCTAAACAACTGCCAAACAATTGTGATGAACCTGCTAGGGCAGCCAAACTTCAGGGAGTCAGGGACAGGTAGTACCTCTGACAGGGAACACGTCACATCTGTAGTAGATCTGTTGCAGCAGTAGACAAATTGCAGTGAGCCCAGATACTTGCTCAGGCAGGAGTTAATTCTAGCCTTGACCAACTTCTCGTCTTAGTAGATATGCGTGCTACAGCTGAGGCGGCTCACCCTGCTCCACTTCAGCAGTTTGACTGATGCCCATATGAAGGAGTTGGGAACATCTGAATGTAGCTGTGAAAGACTGAAGATGTCCTTGAGCATTCCAGCCAGTTGATTGGCAGAAGTTTTCAGTGCCCTGCTCAGAATACCATCAGGGACCTGATGCTTTGCGAGGTTCACCCTCTTGAAAAGTATTCTGATGTTGGCTTCCAAGAGGTATCACAGGGCTCCAGGTGCAACAGGGATTTGTACAGGTACGGTTTTGATCTATCTTTCAAAGCGTGCATAAAGCGCATTGGGGTCAATGGATTAGCAAAGAATCACAGCCCTTTATGATGTTAGGTTCCTGTCAGGGCACTGGAGTAGGGATCCAGTCACAGACCCAGTATTGTGCATACAGAGAGGTTAATTGAGTAACAAATCCTGAAGTACAAACAGTCGGCATCAAAGTTCAGGCAGAGATCAAAACATCCAGAGAAATCCAAAAACCAGAATCAGGAAACAGGCAGAATCTATATTCAGATGGATAGAGTACAGATACAAATGCTGGAAAGGCTCCGGAAAATTCACTGGCACAATCTGGCAACAGACAGGACTGAAATACGCCGAGCAATAAACAGAGCGACAGGTGGAGCACAATGAGGCACAGGTGACAGCAATACGGGCAACAATGAGAGACGGAGTGGAGCAAGAGCGGGGACAGGAGCACATGGTAATATAAAACCACAGACTGACAGCTAGGGGGAAACACACAAAAAGACAGAGTTCAACTGGAGGTACTGACAGTTGCACCTTATTTGAAGTAATTGCGTGCAAACCCAGTTCTTCCCAATGCTTGCTAACAAAATGAATATCCTCACAATTCCCCATACAATAACTGTATCAGCCTGTTGATTGGCAGAAGTTTTCAGTGCCCTGTTCAGAATACCATCAGGGTATTCACTTGTCAGTTGCTGAAACTATCTATATTCTTTTGAAATCTCTTTGTATCTTCCTCATAATTAGCTTTCTTTGTGTCATCAGTGAAATCGTCTTTTTCTATTGTCAATGGTTCAAGTTGAAACTGTGCATTGGATTATCGATAATTCCATTCCTCCCACAGATTCTTTTTGATCTGCTGAATTTTCAAGCAAGTTGAATGTTGCTTCAGATTCCATCATCTGCAGTCTCTTCAAAGTTCAAAATACGAAGTAAAATTTATTATCAGAGTACATAAACGTCACCATAGACAACCCTGAGATTCTTTTTTCCTGCAGGCATGCTTAGCAAATCTATTGAACGGTAATCTTAAACAGGATGAATGAAAGAGCAAGACATAGAAGCTAACAAACTGTTTTAATGCAAATGAGGATAAAGAGCAATAAATAACAGAAACATGGAATAACAAGATAAAGAGTCCTCAAAGTGAGGTCACTGGTCGTAGGGACATCTCAACACATGAGTGTAGTTATCCTCTTTTGTTTAAGACCTGATGCTTGTCAGATAGTATCTGTTCTTGAATCTGCTGGTGCGAGTCCTAAGGCACTTTACCTTCTCCCTGATGGCTGCAGTGAAAAAAAGAGTCTGAGTGGTGATTATCTTTGATGATGGATGCTGCTTTCCTATTACAGGGTGTCATTAAATGCGCTCAATGATTGGGAGGGTTTTACCCATGGTGTACTGGGCTGAATCCACTACCTTTTGTAAGATATTCTGCTCAGAGGCAGAAAGGAAGGTGTTCTTATGCCTCCAAGTCCTGAAGCTGCCCATTCATTTCTCCTGATCCTGCAGAGCATACCTTCAAATTGTAGTAAATACAGTGAAGTGGTGTGTTGTGTTCCTAGTTCAGTGATGGTTGTAGGATACTCCTTGTAGCTCCATCTTATGTAGCTATAACCATTGAAATGTGCAGTGTCCATGTAGTGATATTAATGCAGTGTATCTGATACTGGAGTAATGTTGATTTCACACTGAGCAACCCTGACCAATTTCCCAGTGGGTGCAATTTCACCCAGAAATTACCACAAGCTTGATCTAATCCAAGTTGAATCTTCTCCATGCATGATTTGTGCATAAATCAAACTGGAGCTAATTGATATAATTTCTCAGCGATATTGTACAAAAGACAGTAAAAATTTTAAATGCAGAAAAATCATTAAAACCACCTTCTGAAGTAATTGTGAAGCAGGACCTACTCAGCAAGTCAGGCAGCATTTGTGAAGAGAGAAACTAATCATCTTCAGGTCAACAATCTTTTATCAGAAAGTGGAAGAATTCTAGATGCAGTGTAGGGAAAGAGCGAAGTGGAAAAGAAATTATCATAGTCAATCAAATTATTGTTAAAATTCTGCTTCTTCAACTCACCACATTTCCAGTTTTTTATTTTGCTTTTTTTTTGTTTGCCAAACAGGCCTGCTTTTAGCAAGACCTCCCCAGATACATCAGTTGAAAGTATGAAATACAATTTATTCAGCAGCATATGGCTGCTGAACTCAATTTACACTTTGATAGCACTTCCCTGTTTCATGTGATTCCATCACCACAGTAACCGTATTCCCTTAATCTTCACTCTTCCCACAAGCAGTTTCAGTAACTGCACAAGTGTTCACTTGCACACCCTGGGGCCCGTAATATAATAAGAGCATTAGACAGTTCATCTCCCTGGAACAGCGATGGGAAGAAACCCACAAAGTATCACAAACATAGAACACATATTCATATTGTGTGAAAGTGATGTGCAAATGGAAGTATATTCTGCTTTTTCAATAAACATTGCATTTCAGCTTCTTTTCCATCTTCATCAAAGATATGGAGTAAAAGGAGCTTCCACCAAAAGCAGAATTAAATCCAATGCCTTGTTGCTAGCTGCAAGAATAACTGGACTGTTTTCCTAAGGCAGATTAATTTTCCAAGTGACTATGCAGTGGGAGTTGCTAGAAGGCAGATGTGGAGAAGAATTTCAATACCTTGCCTTTCATCGAAAGCTGCACCATTTTTCACCGCAATAAACCACACAAGGATGCAAAGGAAAAATTAATAACAGACAGCATTTTCACGTGCTGGAGCCACTGCACTGAAGGATTTGATCAACAGCATACCTTTCAATAAAGCCATATTAAAATAATTGTCACACAGACAGATCAGGAAGCATTCAGGATAGACTGAGCAATGACTGAAGATTAAATAGTAGAGCACAGATTTACTTCACCCTCTGACATGTTAATCTTCAGGTGAATCTGTGCAAACAAGAAAGGCTCCTGGTAAATACTTATGTGTCTATAATGGTCAGAGAGAACTACTTGGTTGCATTTCATTTCCAGCAATGATTGAATATCATCAGCACTTGCATACTTAATCTCTATGGGCTATTGCACAGAGACTTGTCAGCCCACTGTCCATAAACTACAGTATCCTCTTGCTTCAATACCGTGCAAGCATGTAAGCATGTGCTTCCTCTATCAACCTGACCAAAGAAATACTGAGGAGTAGCACAAAATATTCATCAGAAAATTTCCAGAAATAAAAGCAGAATATATTAGAAATACTCAACTCCTAAAGGCAACTGGGGAAAATAATTGATGCTGTGCTTGCACCAGATGGCCAGACCTAGATTCAGAACTGAAAAAAAAATGCAAACGTGTGGAGTAGAAAAAGGATCCAGTGCTTTCCTGGTGAATATGATGAATAAACTCTTCTTGGGCTTCCTGCTGGGAATGGGTATCAATTATAACCAATGTTTCGATGACAATCTCTGCCATCTTCATCAGGGATGATGCTTGGGCATGTCTAGTCTGGTGGTAGTTACACACCTGTAGTCTGTCCCTCCTGATTGGCTAGTCATCGTCCAATCAGTTATAGACAATAGACAATAGACAGTAGGTGCAGGAGTAGGCCATTCAGTCCTCCTAGCCAGCACCGCCATTCACTGTGATCATGGCTGATCATACACAATCAGTACCCCGTTCCTGCCTTCTCCCCATATCTCTTGACCCCGCTATCTATAAGAGCTCTATCTAACTCTCTCTTGAAAGCATCCAGAGACTTGGCCTCCACTGCCTTCTGGGGCAGAGCATTCCACATATCCACCACTCACTGGGTGAAAAAGTTTTTCCGCATCTCTGTTCTAAATGGCATACCCCTTATTCTTAAACTGTGGCCTCTAGTTCTGGACTCACCCATCAGCGGGAACATGCTTCCTGCCTCCAGTGTGTCCAATCCCTTAATAATCTTATAGGTTTCAATGAGATCCCCTCTCATTCTTCTAAATTCCAGTGTATACAAGCCCAGTCACTCCAATCTTTCAACATATGACAGTCCCGCCATTCTGGAATTAACCTTGTGAACCTACGCTTCACTCCCTCAATAGCAAGAATGTCCTTCCTCAAATTTGGAGACCAAAACTGCACACAATACTCCAGGTGGGGTCTAACCAGGGCCCTGTACAGCTGCAGAAGGACCTCTTTGCTCCTATACTCAATTCCTCTTGCCAGCATGCCATTAGCTTTTTTCACTGCCTGCTGAACCTGCAGTTTTCACTCTCCCACAATCTGTTTACATTCTGTTTACAATCAAATTTCTGTTTTTCCTTAGAGTGCAACCTTCTTCATTAAAATTCTTTTCATCTAGTTTTATTTCAATGGCTTCCTTTACCACATGGTCCCAAAAGCCACTGGCACGGCACAATAGTTTTGCGCTGGCAAAGTCAATCGTATGGCCATTGTGAATGCAAAACTCTGCAACCATCATTTTCTCCAGGTAATCCAAACAGATGCAGGCACTACCACGAAACCCAGCCATCATGATTTTACCAGCGGACAATGGAAATGCAATAGTCCGATGTCCTTAGTGGAATACGAATGTAATGTCCAGATTCTGGACAATTCTGCTCACAGAGTTCTATAGCAGGATCCCACAGATTCGATTCCGAGGATGAACTTTACTTTACTGAAGAATTGCAAGCTGCCAGCAGACATATACAAGATACTTCGGCCTCAGGTGCTTGTACCATCAAGACTTTACAGGCTCGCTAAGATTCACAAGGAGGGCTCCCCCTTAAGTCCTATCATCAGTGCGATAGAGTCTCTGACTTACTACCTCGCTAAGCATTTAACATCCATGTTGTCTCCCTTTGTTGGGGGCTTCGAGCATCACATCACAAATTCAACTGGCTTTGTTAAAATGATAACCAGCACCCAGCTGAACCTGGAGGACATATGGTCAGTTACAACATGGTGTCCCTGTTCATGAGAGTTCCCATTAAGGACAGCTTAGTCCTCCTGCGGTCAAGATTTGATAAGGGTACTATTGACCTTTTAGAACGCACCCTTACATCGACATACTTCCTCTATAAGGGACTACTACGAACAAGTGAATAGAGTGACCACCCTTGTGGCCAGTTATTGCTAATTTCTACAAGAAAGAGAGGGCTCTGAGTTCATCCCACTTACATTCCAAATGCTTCTACAGACACATTGATGACACCTTCAAGGTGCTACCTCATGGACTCCAGTCCCCTCCATGACCATCTGAACAGTAAACATCCAAACATTCAAGTTATGATGGAGATGGAGAAGAATGGTTACCTCCCATTGCTGGACATTCTAATATGATGAAAAACGGGCAACAGCCTCGGACATGGCGTCAATCAGAAGCCTACTCACAAGGATGTACACCTCAACAGCCACCGTCATGCCTCCCAACATAGAGCAACTCTTTCTACTTTGATTAATGGTGTGAAAGCTATTTTGGACTCGGAGATTTTCCCCAAGAAAATAAGATGTTTACCCATGATGTTCCTACCGGATGGCTACAAGGGGAAGGAAATCAATTGGGCCCTTAGAAGAGCCAGCAGAAAAACCAGGAGACCTTACTACAATGAGGAACCTGTCACTACCGCCTGCCTCCCCTATGTTTCCACAGTTCCTAGAAGGGTCGCCAGGATCCTGAAGGAATACCAGATCAAGACCATCCACAAACCATAAGGAAGCTCAAATCACAGCTTATGTGGATCAAAGATGGCCTAGGACTCAGGTCAGGTGGAGTTTACAGGAGTCCCTGTGAATACAGAACAGCGTATACAAGCCAGACAGGACACACGGTGGAAACCCACATCAAGGAGCACAGGAGGGTGTATCCGTTTGGGTTACCCAGAGAAATCAGTGGTAGCAGAACATTGCATTTACAATGGCCATAGGATTGAGCTCAATGGCACCAAACTACGGTGCCACACCAATGGCTTTTGAGACTGTCTAGTGAAGGAAGCTGTTGAAATAAAACTAAGGAAAAAGAATTTTAACGAAGATGAAGGTCTCCCTCTAATAAAGAACAGGAATTCAATATTAAACAAGGTGTGAGAGTGGAAACCTGATTGGATGAGGACTAACCAACCAGGAGGGATGGGGACTATGGGGAGTAGGTTAGTTCATTGAAATTGTAGGGAATGGGAGCTGATAGTAATGTGAATGTAACTGGATGGAAAAGAAATAATGCTGCAGAACAGCAGTACATGTGGAGGGGCTTCAACTTATTGAAAGTGATAACATGGACGAAATATGAGGCAACTAGTTCTTTTGAAATTCTGAAAAAATAGACATGTAGGACACTTTTATCCACTAGAATTCCATTAGAGTCTGAAGTTTTCCTTTATTATAGGATTACATTTATTTCACTTTGGCTGGGGATAGATGGCTATAATTGACCGGAATTCAGGACGGGAATCTCTGCCAGTGTTCTTGGTGACAGCCTAAAGTGCACACTTTACTGTTGACTGGGGTTATGAACAGGCTTAATAAAAGCAGAAAATGCTGGAGATACCACTTGTGGAGAGAAAAACGCATTTGAAGTTACAGGTCAAAGTTCTCTCATTACCAATAGATGAGGGAATGAAAATAAAACATATTTTAAGGTGATGGTGAGCTTGCAGTTGCCTCTCACATTAATTCTCCACCTCACTCCCACTGTGATGTGTCCGGCTTCGGCCTCTAATTTCCTAAAAAAGTACAAAGCTGGCTTAAGGAACATCATCTCATCTTCCAACTTGGAATGTTGTAGCTGAGATTGAATCAGTTTTGTTCTATCATTTTCCTAGTTGTGATGACAGATCTCCCTAAAACATTAATTTTGCTTCTCCCTTGACAGATGCTGTCTGACGTTCTGAGAGTACTCCCCGCGATCAACTTTTAGTTCAGCTTTCTAGATTAATGCCCCTCCTCCCCTTCTTACCCCATCCCTGACATATTTAGTTGTTTGTTTTTTTTCTCTCTCTCTGCCCATCACTCTGCCTGTTCTCCATCTCCCTCTGGTGCTTCCCCCCCTCCCCCTTTCTTTCTCCTGAGGCCTCCCGTCCCATGATCCTTTCCCTTCTCCATCTCTGTATCACTTTCACCAATCACCTTTCCAGCTCCTAGCTTCATCCCACCCCCTCCGGTCTTCTCCTATCATTTTGCATTTCCCCCCTCCCCGCTCTACTTTCAAATCTCTTACTATCTTTCCTTTCAGTTAGTCCTGACAAAGGGTCTCGGCCTGAAACGTCGACAGTGCTTCTCCTTATAGATGCTGCCTGGCCTGCTGTGTTCCACCAGCATTTTGTGTGGGATATAAAAGGCTATGGTCCAGGTGCAGATTGATGGGGAGTAGGCAGATTCATGGTTCAGCACAGACTAAATGGGCCAAATGGCTTATTTCTCAACAGTAGTGTTCCATGACTCTGTGACTGTATGTTGAGTGTTGGGTCTCAGTCTCTTGTACCTCCTTCCAGATGGTAGTAATGAGAAGAGGGTATGTTCCGGATCTTTCATGACGGATCTTTTGAGGCAGCCACTTTTAAAGATGGTAGGGAGGCTTGTGAATCTGATGGAGCGGGCTTATATTACACCCTCTGAATTTATAATCCTGTACATTGATGCCTTTATAGCAGACAGTGATGCACCAAGTCAGAATGTTTGCCACGTTACTTCTGTAGAAATTTGCGAGAATTGTTGGTGACATACCAACTCTCCTTAAGCTTCCAATGATGTATAGCTGTTGGTTTGACTTCATCACAATTGCATCAGTAATTTGGGCCCAGAACAGATCACCTGAGATGGCTGCCCCAGCAACTGTTGACAATTACGTTTCAACAAAGAAGCAACATGTTAACAATGGCATTGTTCATGGGCATAAAACCAAATTAACTTTAGATTTGTTGCTGAAAAGTATGGTGGGTTTCACACCAGTGCAAATGATAGTACTGCTGCCTCAAAGCTTGTGAGGCTTCAGTTGATTCCTGACATCTAGTGCTGTTAAGTTTGCACTATTTCTCTGTGGTCACATAGGTTGCTCCTGAGTGCACAGGTTCCTTCCTACATCCCAATGAATTGCAGATTAGTAGAGTAATTAATTACTCTAGATAGCTTCTAGTAACTAAATAAGTAGTAGAATCAGGATTCAAAGTACATTTATTATCAAAGTATGTATGCAGTATATAACCCTGAGATTCATCTTCTTCACAGACAGCCACAAAACAAAGAAAACCATGGAATCCATTCAAAGAAACGCCCCCCCCCAACCAACATGCAAAAAAACAAATCACGCAAATGGCAACAAGTTCTCATCACCATTTTTTGTAGTAACACCATTACAGACAGACAGACAGACAGACATACTTTACTGATCCCGAGGGAAATTGGGTTTTGTTACAGCTGCACCCACCAAGAATAGTGAAGAAATATAGCAATATAAAACCATAAGTAATTAAATAATAATAAGTTAATCATGCTAAGTGGAAATAAGTCCAGGATCAGCCTATTGGCTCAGGAGTCTGACACTCCGAGGGAGGAGTTGTAAAGTTTGTTGGCCACAGGTAGGAATGACTTTCTATGCTGCTCAGTTACATCTTGGTGGATGGTTTCAATGGTTTTAATGGTTTCAAGCATTTAGTTAAAGCAATGTCCATTAATCAGTGAGCTGACATATGCAGCCCTCTGTCAGAAGCCATTTCTATTTTACGTACTCATCCAATGAGAGATTGCCACTAGAGTTCTAAAGTTTGTATTAGTTATTCAACAGCAAAAATTGCAAATAGTTTTTGGTTAAGAGAATGTCGTGAAAAGTGGCAGATATAATTTACTGAAAGTTTCATGTGAGATTAATAGTTTTACAGAAGAAAATAAGAGCAATTGTTTGAAATGGAAGGAGTTGCAGTGTTAGAAAGAATAGAGAAAATCGGAGGACTAGGTTCACAGAATATTAAATCTAGACCCTTGATAATTGAAATTTTGACAAAAAAAGAATTATACGGTTGCAGGCTTTATCCCAAAAGGCAATGAATACAAAAACTGAATCATAATGTTGAGTCTGCGCAAGATCTTAATAATACCTTGGTTGGAGTATTCTGTGGAATATTGGACAACATATAATGGGGAAGGATTTAATGAGCATCCAGTACAGATTTATAAGGATCTTGCCTAGTACAAACAAATCCAAAAAGAGATCTGAAGACTTGTGTTTGGTTTTGTAACAATAAAAACACTAGGATGATTCTTTTAATGAAAAGGACAGGGAGCTGGCAGATGGAAGCGGACCATCACCAGTAGATGATTTGTCAAGAATGAGGGGTCATAATTATAAGATAAAATGCAAGTGATTTAGAAGAAAGATCATGAGGAACTCCTATACATAAAGAGTAGCAAAGATGAGACATACACTTCTAAGGTTAATAGTTGATGCTGAAACTGGGTTAAATTTTGGAACAAATTTATTCTACTAACTCATTTATAAAAATATGCATAGTAATCAACCTATCATATAGTGCTCTGCTTAGTGAAGGTCTTCCAGCATCTGGATTGAAAATTTTGTGTTTGGCAGTGATCTAGTAGATGACTTATCCCACAAGTGATAAGGTTCTTACAGTGGCCAAAGTAATGTTAGCTCTGTTTCTTCCTCTGGAGACTTTGTCTAACCTAAACAGTGTTTCTGTTATTGCTCCAGCAGTGGCTATGGGTCCATTCACTGAGCAGAAGCTGGAGCCCGCGCGGTGACCTAGTTTCCCTGTAGGATCACTTTCTGGGCTCTCTGTGTGATGTCTGCTGTGAGTGCACCACCCTTGAGCTGAATTTGTATCAAGATCTGCACTTAAAATAAATATTTAATTTACTTCTACGTCAGGCCTGTTCAGGCCTACAGAGCTGGATAATGTTGCATTCTGGGATTTGTGCATTAATGATCAAATGTTTCATTGGCACTGTCCCAAAACTACACCATCAGAAAACCAGTTCTTTAAATTGTGATTCATATAATTATGCTTTGGAAAGAAATCTTTCTCAGTAGAAGTACATATTCGTACTCTAAGTCCCAGTCACTTGTTCTGTTTATGAAATAATTTGTGTTAAAAAGAAATGCTACAAATTATGTAAGTGATAAAATACTTAGTTGTGTAATACTGTTAATGTTCATTAAAGTCAGAGTGATTTACGCATTCTGTACACCTACATGTGTTATAAAATACAGATCAGGTTGCAGCCTGTATACTCACATTATACTGCATAGATAAGTAATGCTCTATAAATTAAAAAAATACCTGTAATGTTACATATTTAACCAAAAAGTTTCTCTATTAGTTCACAGGATTATTTTAAAAATTCTAGGAAAGCTGGAGTAATAATATCTGTTAATGACCTGAGACACAGACAAGCATGACAGAGTATGACAACATGGGAGATGTTTCCACTGGGAGAACTCAAACAATGGGGCATTGTTACAGGACTAGAGGGATTTCATTTAAAACTGAAGTGCATAGGAATCTCCTCTTTCAGACAGTGGTGAATATTGGGTACTCTCTGTCCCAGAGATTTGTGGAGATCATTGGGGGTACTTAGAGAATATATTTGAAATATCGAGGAATTGTGTAACACAGAGAACTGGCACAGGTGATGAGGACTGACAAAGCATCAGTGATCGTATTGAATGTCAGGTTTGAGTGGCAGAGTCGTCTACTCCTACGATTATTTTCTCATGTACTTTTGTTCTCATGTTTAATCTAGCTTGTTCAAGTATTTAGTTCGGGCAGAGGGTTCCACCCGTTAACTTCGAACTTAGCATTTTCTCAAGTCCTTCTACAGGGTTGGAGGAAAAGTAATAGTGGAGAAGAGCTATGTATATATGAATCAGCTACAGCATAATCTGCTAGAAAGTGGTGTGTGGCCTCTTCAGTGGCATATCTGATTTGGAGATAAATGCAAAATAGTAGTCTCAGAGAAAAGCTCACAGTAGTTATTCTCAGTGACATTTCAAACAAAATTGTCATTTGTGTCTGCATTAACTAGCATGATGTGCATTTGAAAACCAGAGAGAATAAGGTAAGAATATCTAATAATAAAATATTTTCACATCTTTTTGCACTCTGTTTATATTGCAGCTTTTTATTGGTGACACTGTCAGGTCCAGACACAGACTTTTTTAAAATTATAATTATAATAGACTAAAGATGCTTGCCATTCTCTCTCATTTTGTAAAATATCACGTGGAATTTGTTACAAAGCTGAAGATACTTCAGAGAGAGAGCGAGAAAAACATAATAACACTCCAATATCACTGATGTCAGTGTGATGGAATGATCACACTGTACTTTCCTTGTCATTCTGACACCTTTCACAAAACTAATGTAGTTCTATCAATATAATTATTAAGAATGCCTTACTGTCTCAAATTGTCAGATTGTAGTAAGCTTGCTTTTAAGGCTGTAAGTTCTCTGTTGAAGCCAGGGATGAGAACATAACCTAGGCTGCCACACTGTGCGAAAATGAGGGATTCTTGTGGCATGGTCTCTGATGCAATTTTAGGCTTTAACCTTCTTACCTGTTCAAATTAACATAAAATGCAATCAGTGGCCATTTTATTAGATACCTCATATAGAACATAGAATAGTACAGCACATTGCAGGCCCTTTGGCCCACAATGTTGTGCCGACCCCCAAACGTTTCCTCCATATAACCCCCCACCTTAAATTCCTCCATATACCTGTCTAGTAGTCTCTTAAACTTCACTAGTGTATCTGCCTCCACCACTGACTCAGGCAGTGCATTCCATACACCAACCACTCTCTGAGTAAAAAGCCTTCCTCTAATATCCCCCTTGAACTTCCTTCCCCTTACCTTAAAGTATTGACCTCTTGTATTGAGCAGTGGAGCCCTGGGGAAGAGGCACTGGCTGTCCACTCTGTCTATTCCTCTTAATATCTTGTACAGCTCTATCATGTTTCCTCTCATCCTCCCTCTCTCTGAAGAGTAAAGCCCACGCTCCCTTTTTCCAAATGAAGTGACCACTGAATGTATGTCTGTGGTCTTCTGCTGCTGTAGGCCACTCACTTCAAGTTTTGATGGTATTGTCACTCAGAGTCACTCTTCTGCACACCACTGTTGTAACATGTGGTTATTTGAGAACTAGTGCCTCCCAGTCAGCTTGAAGCAGTTCTGTCATTCTCTGAACTCTCTCATTAACAAAACATTTTTACACACAGAACTACTGCTCACTAGATTAAATTTTTTTTTGCACCATTCTCTGTAAACTATAGAGACTGTTGTGCATGAAAATCCCAGGAGATCAGTGGTTACTGAGATACTCAAACCACCCTGTCTGGCACCAAAAATCATTCCACGGTCAATGTCACTTAGATGACATTTTTTCACCATTCAGATGTTTGGTCTGAACAACAACTGAACCTCTTGACCATGTCTGCGTGCTTTTATGCATTGAGTTGCCACCACGTGATTGGCTGATTAGATATTTGAATTAATGAGCCGGTGTACATGCATACCTAACAAAGTAGCCACAGATTGTACTCGAATGTGAGAAAAAGAAAAACAAGGTTCTCCTCTTTAACTGCATATGGCTGTAGTGCAGGCAGATGGGATTGGTATAGACCTTGAGCAACAGCTCTGTTGTGCAGCATTGTTTGTTTTAGGTTTTAACTATTCATATAGAACATAGAAATCTACAGCACATTACAGGACCTTCGACCCACAATGTTGTGCCGACCATGAAACCTACTCTAGAAACTGCCTAGAGAATTTCCTGGAATTTTTCAAAGTTCCATGTACCTATCTAAGAGGCTTTTAAAAGATCCTATTATATCCACTTCCAGCACTGCCGCTGGCAGTGTATTCCATGCATCTACCACTTTCTGTGTGGAAAACCTACCCTTGATACCCCTCAGTACCTATTTCCAAGCACTGGGATGTTAGCGATTTCAGCCCTGGGGAAAAGCCCCTGGCTATCCACACAATCAATGCCCCGCATCATCTTATACACCTCTATCAGGTCACCTCTCATCCTCCATCATTCCAAAGAGAAAAGGCCTTGTACACTCAACCTATACTCATAAGGTACACCCTCCAATCTAGGCAACATCCTTCTAAATCTCTTACGAAGTCTCTCTATAGTATCCACGTCCTTCCTGTAGTGAAGTGACCAGAACTAAACACAGTACTCCAAGTGGGGTCTGCCCAAGATCTTATATAGCTGTATCCTTCATACTAAAACATCTTAAAACTTAAAGCTTATGCAAACTCCTTCCCTAAGTTTGCAGATGAAGCACTATTCTGCCCAGTTCTCCACGGGCCTTAAACATGCTCTCCTGCATCCTATTTTAATACTCCATTCATAGCAGTGGCCAGTGCATCAAGTGTGATCAGCCTCAGGCACGGTTAGTTTGATGGGAACACGCACCTGTTTAAATTTGTGAAGAGGACTTTTGTGTGACATTGCATGCTTTTCAAGCAAATGCCACAGGGATATGCATTTCCTTCATCTTGGCCTGTGCATTGCTGGGCTCTTTCATTGACCACTTTCTCAGATATAGTTCGCGGGGTCTCACTATGTACAGATTGGCAGCTCCACTTGTCAGTGCATTGGATTTGGGTAAGCAGCAGGAGGTTTAGCAGGGATCGGAGGAGAATTTTATTTTTGTTTCACTCAGGGGATGATTGGAACCTGAAACATATTGTCTGAGTGGATAGTGAAGGAAGGTATCATGAATGTAGCTTAAAATAGTATAGCACAGGAACAAGCCCACAATTTCCTGCTGAAATAAATTAGTAGTCAAAGCACAGCTACACTAATCCCTTCTGACTACACAATGTCATAGCCTTCCATTTCCTGCATATTCATGTGCCTATCTAAGCACCTCTTGAACAGCTTGCATCCTGGGGATACGAGTTGACAATAAACTGGACTGGTCAAAGAACACTGAGGCTGTCTACAAGAAGGGTCAGAGCCGTCTCTTCTTCCTGAGGAGACTGAGGTCCTTTAACATCTGCCGGACGATGCTGAGGATGTTCTACGAGTCTATGGTGGCCAGTGCTATCATGTTTGCTGTTGTGTGCTGGGGCAGCAGGCTGAGTGTAGCAGACACCAACAGAATCAGAAAACTCATTCGTAAGGCCAGTGATGTTGTGGGGGTGGAACTGGACTCTCTGACGGTGGTATCTGAAAAGAGGATGCTGTCCAAGTTGCATGCCATCTTGGACAATGTCTCCCATCCACCCCATAATGTACTGGTTAGGCACAGGAGTACGTTCAGCCAGAGACTCATTCTACCGAGATGTAACACTGAGTGTCATAGAAAGTCATTCCTACCTGTGGCCATCAAACTTTACAACTCCTCCCTCGGAGTGTCAGACACCCTGAGCCAATAGGCTGGTCCTGGACTTATTTCCACTTGGCATAATTTACATATTATTATTTAATTATTTATGTTTTTATATTGCTATATTTCTACACTATTCTTGGTTGGTGCGACTGTAATGAAACCCAATTTCCCTCGCGATCAATAAAGTATGTCTGCCTGTCTGTCTTATCTGCCTCCAGCACCACCCCAAGAAGCTCATTCCAGGCACTCAGAAATCTCTGTATAAAAATCATACCCTACTCTTCTTAGAGCTTACCCATTACCATCTTAAATGCATGAAACATTTAAACTCTGGGACAAAGATACTGGTTGTCAACTCTACCTGTGCCTCTCATAACCTTATAAACCTCAGCCTCTGCCTCTACAGAGAAAGTGACCCAAATTTGTCCAACCTCTCCATAATGGCATGTGCCATCTAATACAGGAAACATCCCGCAATCCTCTTCTGCACCCTCTCGAGACATCCTTCCCAGAGTGGGGCAACCAAAACTGAAAGCAAAATTCAATATGAGGTTTAACTAGATATCTAGGAAGCTGCAACATAACTTCCCAGCTCTGGAACTCAGTTCCACGACGAATGAAGGCAAGCATACCATAAGCCTTCTTAATCATCCTATCAACTGCTGTAGCCACTTCAACTTGATCCGAAGAACTCTCCGTACATCAGCACCAATATAGGTCTTGTCATTAACACTAAACACAAGAAAGTCTGCAGATGCAGATAGTGTGTGTTGCCTTGCCATTAATACTGTATATTTGATCTTCCAAAGATCAACACTCACATTTAGCCAGGTTAAATTCAATCTACCATTTCTCCATCCGTGAATCTTTAACTCTGACACTACGACTTCTAGTCAAATGCAACTGGCCAGCTGTGACATGTTCTGTAACATCCTGGAGGCTACCAATTAGAGGATTTTTTTTCTTCTGTTAGCATTTCAATGAAACAAAAGTGCATTGCAATTTAATTGTAATTAATATAGTGCATAATTCTGCATAAAGTAGATCTTAATTGGTTTTGTCATTTATTAAATGAAGAAGCATCACTCCTCATCATAACAAAAATTAAAGATGTTCTCAAAAACATATGTTTTTAACAGTTGGTTACAGTATTAGTAACTGTAGCATGTCAGACTAGAGATATTAGCTGAGAGATGGACATTCAGGCTAAATTAGATAAACTGCACTCTAAGTGAAGCCAAATCAGGCCAGAGCATGTTTCCTTTACCAATGTTCACTTGTGAAGTACACAGGCCTTTGTAATGATCTCTTTTTATCTGTAATGGTGCTGATTCTGACTTTAAAAAATAGAAAATACTTAAAATGCTCAGTGGGTAAGGCAGCGTATGTAGAGGGAGAATCAGAAAAACTTCAGAATTGAACACTTTTTTTAAGTTAAAGAAAAGAGATGGCGAGGTCAAAAGGAAAATCTGTGAGAAAGTGGAAATTGAAAGTCATTATATGTGCAGTGCTAACTGAGAGAGAGTAGTAGGTGCTTCTTTTTAACCACGTTTGTCTTTCTGGGGTGTGTATGGGGGATCCAGAACCTCTGCTGAAGCAGTTTGATGTGAACATCCTGGAGCAACTTTGGTCTCCATCTGACACAGCTCTCATCTGTGGCTCCAAGTAGCTGTTTACAAACGATAGTGGCCACACACCAGCGCACTGTTTGATGGGTTGAACTAGATGAGTGCAGCCAGCGGGTCTCACACCCAACGAGATAGTTACTTGCTGGTCCTAGAATGTAGTCAGTGCTGATGGACTGGTTGAGTGAAGTTAACAGAGAGGACCTACCACCAGGAAGGTGGTTCTGCAACAGTTTGTGGAAAACAAAGGGCATGACAAGGCACAGCAGAAATCATAGTCATTCACCTCAGCCAAGGTAGGCCCCAGTTGTGAAGGCTACTCACACTATGGAACCTAGACTTCTGAGGTCAAGAGAGTGAAAGTGCCCCTTTGAATCCCTTAATCATTAGTTTGATAAATCTAAATCTGCAAATGCTGGAAATGTGAAATAAAAGCAAAGAAGTGACAAGAGAGATTGAAACACTGGCTGCCTGCCTTTTTATTGCTGGGGGATCACTCTGCTGCTGGAGATGGGAGACTGCCTTTTTTTTTTGCTGATAAGATCACTCTGCTAGATAGCGGGGAGACTGCCTTTTTATTGTCCATGAGATTGCTCTATTACAAAGAGCGAGAATGTTGCCCAGGGTTTCTGCATTTTGGATATAGGCCGTTTTTATATATTTGTTTGTATTCTGTGTTTTTTGACCAATCTTCAACAGGTTCAATGCTCCTGTTCCATTTTTGTTCATATTTTTGTACAGGAAGAAGAGATTTTGTGGGTTGATGATCGTGTTGCCATTCTTTTCTTTCTTGGGTTCATGGCTATCTGGAGAAAAAGAATTTCAGAGTTGTATACTTTGATAATAAATGAATCTTTGAACCTTTGGATCACCATTGGACTTGGCTGGAAGGCATAAAAGATAAGTGGTAATGGAAGAGATCTCTGCCTAGAGGAGGTGAAATACAATGTTGTTTGAAACTGCCGAAGTAATTTGGAAGAAAGCTCTGCAATTTGGATGTTGATTACCTGAAATTGTTACCTGAAACCAATTTCAGATTATATGAGTCTTCAAGTGCAAGGTCATGGGAAATGGGGCCTGTTGATGGGTAGAAGATGGGCGAGAGTTTTAGATAACCTCAGATTTATGAAGACCATATTCTCCAGAACAAATGCAGCATGAGGTGACTGCTCATCAATATCTACTGAAGGAAAATTAGGCATAAGCAACTATGCCAAAATCCTGTAAAAGAATAAAAATTAAGCTTTACTACATCTGCACAGGATGATATCTGGACCTCTGCATGAGCAGGACTGAAGCATTTGGTTCTTTGTTTTTGTTTTATCATTTAATGACATTGTGAGCAGTCTTTTACATCATCACCTAATCCATTATCCTCTCATTCCTTTAATGATTAATTTAGTAAATCTAATCCAGAAATTTAAAAAAAACAAAACCTACAAATGCTAGAAATCTGAAATAAAAGCAATGGGTCATTAATGGATTACGTTCTATCATGGGCATCATCATGCCAAGATCAGGTATTTATTTGCTTCCTGCTTCAGCTTTTTGAAGGCATCACAACACACGTTAAAGTCTTTTATCTCCATGAGTCTCGATCCTCCTCATGACACCTTCCTGTGCATCAGGAAATTGAATAGAGATTGCAGATGCTGGAACCTATCACCTATCAGCTCCTGTTTCAACTTTCCCAATCAGCTCTCTATTCTGTTTATCTTCCCTCTACACTCACAGTCCTGATGTGGGTTCACAATGTGAAATGTCGACAATCACTTGAAGGTTTTCTTTTGCACTTCTGGTTTAGAGTTATTAAATTAACCATGAAGGGATTCAAATGATTTTGGTTAGGGAGAGAAATGGTGATTTGTAAAAGCCCAGTCATAATGTCATTAAATGGTAGAGCAGAAACAACGAGCCAAATAATTAAATCCGACTCATAATAAATTAAAATCTCCATGGATTTGAGTTCATGAATGATTACTAGTTCAGTAACTTAACCACTCTGCTACTGTATCTTGAAGTGACCTCTTAGTAAGAGGCATTTTAATGCTAGGCCAAGGTTAAGAATTTATCTCATTATATGAAATTTCTCAGTGCTTTTTATGTTTAGTAAGGAGGGTAAGCTACCTTCTGGTCATTTATTATAATGAGCTTTCTTTTAAAAACTTACTTGGCAAGTATGTCCAATGGGCAAGGTGAATCAGAAGTTAGTACAGAGTATTTGATTCAGCCCCAATTAGTAAATGCAGATCTTCTCAAAGAGCTTACTTGCAGGAACATTTGTGCATCAGTAGCAGAAGGAAGAATATAAATCATTAACAACACACACAAAATGCTCGAGGAACTCGGTAGGTCAGGCAGCATCTATGGAAATTAACAAAGTTAAAGTTTCAGGCCGACACCCTTCTTCAGGACTGGAAAGGAAGGCGGAAGATGCCAGAATAAAAAGGTTGGGGGAGGGAAAGGAGGATAGGTTGAAGGTGATAGGTGAAGCCAGGTGAGCAGGAAAGATAAAGGGCTGGAGATGAAGGAATCTGATAGGACAGGAGAGTGGGTCATAGGAGAAAGGGAGGGAGGAGGGGACCCAGGGGGAGGTGATTGGCAGGTGAGAAGAAGTAAGATGGCAGTGTGGGGCTGTGGTAAACTATGTATACCTGTCTGGACATGCCCCTCTGCTGACTGCTCCTGTGGCTCCTCCCACAGACCCCTGTATAAAGGCGATTGGGGCACTGCTCCTCCCTCAGTCTCCAACATGTCGTGCTCCCTTTTGCTGTTAATAAAAGCCTATTGTTCACTTCCAGTCTCTTGGAGTTATTGATGATGCATCAGGGGAATAGAAGAGAAGAGGGTGAGGGATTTTTTTTTTAAAACAGGAAGGAGAAATCGATGTTCATGCCATCAGGTTGGAGGCTACCCAGACAGAATAAAATGTGTTGCTTCTCCACCCTGTGGCTGGCCCCATTTTGGTACAAGAACTAACGTCAGAACAGGCAGGGGAAATGGAATTAAAGTGTCTCACTGCTGATTCCAATTTTGGCAGACGGAGCAAAGGTGCTCAATGAAACAGTCCCCAATTTATGCCGGGTCGCACCAGTGTAGAGGAGACCACATCAGGAGCACTGGTCACAACAGACATCACCAGCAGATTTGCAGTGAAGTGTTGTCTCACTGGGAAGGACTGCTTGGGGCACTGAATGGAGGTGAATGGGCTGGTGTAGTACATTGGCTGCTTGCAGGGAAAAGTACCAGGAGGGAGATTACTGGAGAGGGATGAATAGTTGTGTCATCAACAATTTTATAGATGGCATTCGATTTGTGTCTAGCCACTGTCATGGGTGTAGACAGAATAATAGGGCTAAGCATGCGTCCTTGAGGTGTGCTTGTGTTGATTGTCGGCAAGGAGGAGACGTTATTTCCAATTTTCACTGACTGTGGTCTCCTGATGAGGACGTCAAGGATCCTATTTCAGAGGAAGGCACAGAAGCCCAGGATTTCGACCCTGTTAATTAGAACTGACAGTATAATTATGTTGAAAGCAAAGCTATGGTCAATAAACAGCAACGTGACAAAGGCATTGCTATTGTCCAGGTGATCTAGGGCCAAGTGGAGAGCTAGTGAGATTGCATCTGTTGTAGACCTATTGTGGCAATAGGCAATTGAGTCCAGACCCTTGCTTAGGCAGGAGTCGATTCTGGCCGTCACCAGTCTCCAAAAGCACTTCATTACAGTAGATCAAAGTTCAAAGTAAATTTATAATTAAACTACATCTAAGTCACTAAATACAACCCTGAGGTTCATTTTCTTGCAGGCATACTCAATAAATCCAATAACCTTAATAAAATCAATGAAAGACCGCCTAACAGGGTGGACAACAATGTGCAAAAGTAACAAAGTGCCAATAAAAAAAATGAACAAACAATAAATATCAAGCACATGAAGTGAAGAATCCTTGAAGGTGAGTCTATAGTTCAGTGATGGGGCAATTGAAGTTGTATGAAGATATCCCCTTTGGTTCAAGAGCCTGATGACTGAGGGATAATAACTGTTTCTGAATCTGGTTATGTGAATCCTGAGGCTCCTGGACCTTCTTCCTGATGGCAGTAGTGAAACGAAAGCATGACCTCAGTGGTGGGGTTCCCTGATGATGGATGCTGCATTCCTGCGACAACACCCCATGTAGATGTACTCAATAGTGGGGAGAGCTTTATCAATGATGGACCGAGCTAAGTCCACTACTTTTTACAGGATTTTCTATTCAAGGGCATCGGAGTTTCCACGCTGCACCATGATGCAGTCAGTCACTCTCCATGAAACATCTATAGAATTGAGATGTTATGCCAAACTTTTGCAAACTCCTAGGAAATAGAGGCGCTGCCGTGCTTTCTTCATAAATTTGGGTGCATCTGGGCAATAGTCATTGAGGCAGTTCACCCTGTTCTTATTAGGCACTGGTGTGATTGTTGACCTTTTGAAGAGGGTGACAAACACCATCTGCAGAGATGCCCTTGAACACTCTGCCAGTTGGTTGGCACAGGTATTCAAGACCCTACCAGGTACACCATCAGGGTCTGATGTGTTGCGAGGGTTCATCCTCTTGAATGATGTTCTGACATCTGCCTCTGAGGCAGAGATCACACCGTCACTAGATGCTGCAAGTATTTGAATGGGTTTAGTTTTATTTTCTCTTTCAATGCCATTCACCTTGTAGGAAGTAATGGTTTGCTAACCCTGCCAGAACTGATGTGCATCTAACAATTCAATGAGAATTGTTTTCTCACCCTTAAAGTAGCCTTCCATAGGCCGTACCTTGACTTCTTTTATAGTTCTGGATTCACTGGTCTTGAATGCCATTGATGTAACCCTCAGTAGACTGTGAATGTCCTGGTTCACCCAGAGGTTTTAGTATGTTCGGTATGTTCTCAAAGCACACACTCACCCATACAGGTCTTGATGAAGATAGTGACTACTGTTGTGTATTCATTCAGATTCAAATATGAGAACACTGATCCAAACACTGTAAGCGCTTCTCTGCCCCCCTCGATCATACCTTCCTGGTCCTCACCACTTGTCTTTAGGCTCTGCCTATACACTGGGAGCAGAAGAACAGCCAGGTAATGGACTTTCCAAAATGTTGGTATGGTATGGCATCATAAGCATTCTTGATGTAGGCATAACAATGATCAAGTGTGTTGGATTCTCTGGTTCCACAGGTGATATGTTGGTGGTGGTTTTTCAGAGACTTCTTCAAGCTAGCCTGGTTGAAGTCCCTCAGGATTATAGGAAAGGCATTGGGCTGCTTTGTTTTGTGACTTGTGATTAAGGTGCACAGCTCCTCCAGAGCCTGTCTAGCATTGGGCTGAGGTAGAAGGTATACCACTACCTGGTTGATAGCGGAAAACTCCCCCAGCAGATAATATGAATGACACTTGACAGCTAGATGATCCAGGTATGGTTAGCAGGATTCAGAAAGAACCGCCATGCCTGTGCACGACAGTGAGTTAATCAGTGAGTTAAGTATATTCCACCTCCTCTCCTTTTAAACGACTGAACTTTCCTTTCTTTGTAAAGAATGGTGACACAATCAGATTGCATTGCTACATCCAAAATGGTGGGCGTGAGCCACGTTTCTGCAAAACACACTACACAACAGTAGCTGATGTCGCTCTGCTACTGCAATCTTGCTCTGAAGTCTTCACTTTTATTTTCCTGAGACTGTACATCTGCATGCAGGGATAGTTGCTTCGGTAGCACTGGGACTACTATACAATTGGTTTCAGCTTCAATCTTGTACCAGCAATAGTAATACTCTTATTGCAATAGTGTCACCATCCTTTCTAGTCACATGTGTACTGAATGGTTCCAGCTTCCAGTGCTGATGCAGTGAGTATTTTTATGGTCACTAACCCAATGTAATTTTGAAAGCACGTTTTCCAATATCGCTCTTCATCATTAAAAATGCTTACCTTATGTAATATTTATAACTTTTAAATGGTGAAGCAGATATAAGATACCAAATGAATTCCTTCTGTATCTTGAGCAACACATAAAATACTGGAGGACCTCAGCAGGTCAGGCTGTATCTATGGAGAAGAATAAACAGTTGATGCCTTGGGCTGAAACCCTTCATCAGGACTGGAAAGGAAGAGTGTAGAAGTCAAAGGTAGAAGGTTCAGGAGAGGAAGGAGTGCAAGTTGGTAGATAAATCCAGTTGAGGGAGAAATGGGGTGAAGTAGGAAGTTGGGGGGTGATAGGTGGAAGAGGTGAAGAGTTGAAGAATGAATCTGATAGGAGAGGAGAATGAACTATGGGATACAGGAAAGGATGAGGGGAAGCAGAGGGAGGGGACGGGCAAGTGAAGAGAATGGAAGGGCTAAAACTATTACCTTCCTCTGGTGCTCCTGTTCCTCCCTCCCCTTTCCTTTACTCCATGGGCTTTTGTCCTTTCCTATCAGAATCTCCTTCTCCAGCTCTTTATCTCTTTCACCAATCAACTTTACAGCTGGTGTCTTCACCCCCTCCTCCTAGTTCCACCTAAATCCTACCACCATGTACTTCTTCCTTCCCTCCCTCCCACCTTCTTACAGATCTGATGAAGGGTCTTGGCCCATAACATCGACTGTTTACCCTTGTTCCAGCCAATGCTGCTCTGCCATAATCCCTGCCAATGTTCTTCTCTATTCAATTCTGACCAACTCCTCCATCGTGACTCTGTAATTCCCTTTACTCCATTGTAATACTAATACCTCTAACATTATGAAGTCATAGTCATAAGTACTACCACACTGAAACAAGTCCGACAGCTCATCTAGTCCATGCTGACCTGATCATTTGCCTAGTCCCCATCTATCTGCACCCATACCATATTCCTCTAAACTCATCCCATCTATATAATGATCCAAACTTACCTTAAACATTACAATTGAACACACCTCTTACACTTCTGCTGGCCATTTGTTCCACACTTTGGGCTTTCTGGTTTCCTGTCACTCCTTTTTTTGTTGTTATTTTGTATGGTTTTTGATCAGGGTGGACTGGCTCTGTGGCCTGAAGTTAACGAATGACACAATGCTAGATTAATCTGAACTGAGCTGATTTGCATATGCCTGGAATGTTTCGATGATTTGTCGTTTGGTGTTTATATTCCATGTTTCTCGCTCGTTTTTTTGTTGTTTGCTTGATTTATTCCTTTTTGTTGCACATTGGGTGTTTGATGTTTTCCTTTGAATGGGTTCTATGGTTTTCTTTCTTTTTCAGTGGCTGCCTGAGGGAAGACAAATCTCAAGGTTGTTTACTGCATACATACTTCGCATCTTTAATTTGAAGAACCCTCTGAGTGATTCTCCTTAAATATTTGACCTTCCACCTTAAACCAATGACTGCTAATGCTAGTCTCACTCAACCTGAGGAAAAAGAAAGCCTATATACATTAACCTTATCTATACCCCTTATAATTTTGTATACCTCTATAAGGTCTCCCCTTATTCTCTTACATGCCAGGGAATTAGATCCAAACCTGTTTAACCTCTTCCAATAACCCAGGTTCTCCAATTCCAGCAATATCCTTGTAAAGTTTTTCTGCACCCTTTCAAGCTTTCTGTTATTCGTACCAGAAAACCGGGTATGATTTGGAGAGGGCTATTTCAAGGGTGAAGAAGCAATTCTGAATGAGGTTGGAGGCGACATCCGATGCATGGCAACTCTGGCAGGGTCTGCAAGACATTACTTCCTACAAGGCAAAACCCAATAGTATGAATGGCAGCAATGTTTCACTACCAGATGAACACAACACCTTCTAAGCACACTTTGAAAGGGAGAACACAACTACAGCTGTGACGATCCCTGCTGCACCTGATGACCCTGTGATCTCCATCTCAGAGGCCGGTGTTAGACTGTCTTTAAGGAGAGTGAACCATCACAAGGCTGAAGGTCCTGATAAGTACCTAGTAAGGCTCTGAAAACCTGAGGTTGGTCATGACTAGACTGAGCTCCTGCCTCAGCAAGGACCTGGACCCATTGCAATTTTGCCTATCATCACAATAGGTCAATGGCAGACGCAATCTCAATGTTGCCTTAGACCACCTAGACAACACAAACACCTACGTCAAGATGCTGTTCATCGATAATAGCTCAGCATTTAATACCATCGTTCCCACAATCCCGACTGAGAAGTTGCAGATCCTGGGCCTCTGTACCTTCCTCTGCAATTGGATCCTCTACTTCCTAACTGGAAGACCCCAGTCTGTGAGGACTGGTGATAACATATCCTCCTTGTTGATGATCAACACAGGCGCACCTCAAGGGTAAGTGCTTAGCCAACCTTTCTACTCTCTATATACACATGACTGTGTGGCTAGGCATTGCTCAAATACCATCTATACATTTGCTGACAATGCAACCATTGTTGGTAGAATCTTAGATGGTGACAAGAGGATGTACAAGAGTGAGATAAGCCAACTAGTGGAATGGTGCTGTAGCAACAACCGGCACTCAACGTCAGTAAGATGAAGCAGTTGATTGTGGACTTCAGGAAGGGTAAGACGAAGGAACACATACCAATCCTCATAGAGGGATCAGAAGTAGAGAGAGTGAGCGGCTTCAAATTCCTGGGTGTCAAGATCTCTGAGGATCTAACCTAGTTCCGACATACTGATGTAGATAGGAAGAAGGCAAGACAGTGGCTATACTTTATTAGGAGTTTGAAGAGATTTGGCATATCAACAATTGCAGAGGGAGGTACAGAGGCCCAGGTTCTGCAACTTCTCAATCAGGATTGTGGGAATAATGGTATTAAATGCTGAGCTATAGTCAATGAACAACATCTTGACTCAAAAACTTCTATAGTTGTACCATGGACAGCATTCTGACAGGATGCATCACTGTCTAGTATGGAGGGCTACTGCACAGGACTGAAAGAAGCTGCAGAAAGTTGTAAATCTAGTCAGCTCCATCCTGGGCACTAGCCTACAAAATACCCAGGACATCTTTAGGGAGCAGTATCCAGAAAGATAGCGTCTATTATTAAGGACCTCCAGTACTCAGGGCATGCACTTTTTTCACTATTACCATCAGATAGGAGGTACAGAAGCCTGAAGGCACACACTCACTGATTCAGGAACAGCTTCTTCCCCTCTGTCATCTGATTTTTAGATAGACATTGAAGCTTTGGACACTACCTCACTTTAAAAAAAAAAGTTTTCTGTTTTTGCTCATTTAAAAAAAAATCAATATACATAATTGATTTACTTGTTTATTTATTACTATTGTTTTATTTTATTTTTTATTTTTTTTCTCTCTCTCTCTGCTAGATTATGTATTGCATTGAACTGCTGCTGCTAAGTTAACAAATTTCATGTCATAATGCTGGTGATAATAAACCTGATTCCGATTCTGAGGTAGGTGACCAGCACTGCACACAATATTCTAAAGGCAGCCTTACCAATATCTTGTACAACTCATACACGCCATCCCAACTCCAGTACTCAGAGCCCTGATTTATAATGGCCAATGTGCTAAAAGCACTCTCTATGACCCTATGTACTGCTGATGCAATATTACCAAGAACCTATGGCACGGTTTGACTCTCTATATACTGAAGTTCAGGGGGCTCTCCCCATACCCTCAGTGACTACCTCATTAAGCACCTCCTGTAGCTAACAAAGTGGCCTCAATGTATGGTCATGGTCCACTGCAGCCCACCCACTTCAAGTTTTGCCATGTTGTGCATTCAGAGCTGTTCTTCTGCCCACCACTGCAGTAACCCGTAATTATTAGAGTTACTGCTACCTTCTTTTCAGCTTGAAAGAGTCTGGCAATCCATCTCTGACCTCGCTCATTAACGAGATGTTTTCACCCACAGAACTGTTGCTCTCTGGATTTTTTTTTTGTACCATTCTCTGTAAACTCTAGAGGTAGTTGTGCATGAAAATACCAGATCAGCAATTTCTGAGATACTCAAACCACCCCATGGGGCACCATCAATCATTCCATGGTCAAAGTCACTTTCCTTCCCCTTTCTGATGTTTGGTCTGAACATCAACTGAACCTCTTGACCATGTCTGTATCAAGTTGCAATACAGAACATTAAGAAAGAGATTTTCCTGGTAAGTGACCACTAAGTGTATATTTACACCAACTGTTCTATAGGATTAGTGTCTGAACCACTGATTAATTCATGCAATGTTCCAAGCAGAGTAGTTTATTGGTTAACTGTGGCATTGTACTGTATGTATTGTGTATTTGCACTGGTTGAACACCTAAAGTGATGCAGTCCCTCACTGATTCTATTATGGATTTATTGATTATGCCCACAATGAAAATTAATCTCTTGGCTATATATGAACTTCGATAATAAATTTACTTTAAACTTTGATCAGCTACTGTGTTTCAGTAAGTTGCTCACTGCAGAATCTCAAAATGCATTATCTTGTAATTATAACATGGGAATGTATGCTTGTGACATTGATTAAAGCATGAACAACCTTATGAAATGGTAGGTAATTTATTTGACCCTAAAAATTAACCTAGAAGATAAGTGTCACAGATGACATGGAGGTTAAAAATGAAGTACATGATGTTTGGAATTCTCTGTAGTCCTAAATATTGTCACTCCATTTATAAAATATTCAGTTTAACAGAGTTATAAGAACATATAAATTAATTGAAACCAAAAGCTGCAAATGATGGAAATCTAAAAAAAATAACAGACAGCAGTATAGGAATATCTCTGGAAAGAATAATAGTCGACATTTCAGGCTGGCAATCTTCATCAGAATTGTGAAAAAGCGAGATAAAAAAATGATCCTTAATTGCCTAGAAAGAGATAGGACAAAGATAATAGGACGTTAGGACAAAGGATATACCGGAGGGATGGATAGGACAGGAGTAATATTTATAATAGTGAGGTTAAGTTAAATGTTTTATTGGTACAGTTGGCGAGTGATAAAGCTTCTTCAGTTTTGCTGTGTGCTCCTCACAGCAGGGCCAAGGGACACACTCTGCAAGTTAGCCTGTACAAATGGAAGGAGTAAAACTGAGCTCAGATCTTGACAGACATGTCCAATTCAAAAGAGCCAAAAAGGCCGAGTTACTTAACACTGGAAAATTCAATATTGGGTCCAGAATGCTACAACGTACGCAGGTTGCAACCAAATGAATTAATTATGCTGTTTTAATATTACAACTTGATCTAGAAATTAATGATTTTATATCAATCAAAAATCAGTTTAACACAAAGTTCTAATAAGACAGACATTATCACAGCCCATTCAGCTCTGTTCTGGCCATTTATTATAATTTCAGATGCACACGGCTGCTGTTCTCCATCACACCGTATTCCTCATGACTGCACATTATAATTGGCTGCTTGTGTCAAAAAAAACATTCTTAGTATTAGCAGAACTCTGCAATAACTGTCTCTGCATGTTTTAGAAAGAATGTACTAAGAGTGCTGGCTATCTAAATAACATTCAAAAGCATTACATGAAGTAAAGATTTGTTATATTAAAGACAGATATTAGAAAATAAGCTTGCACAATACAATTTAATAGCAAATATTTACTGGTTCAAAGTTAAAGATTGGGGTTTAGGAGTTACATGTATATCTTGTTAAATGGCTCAAAACTAAAAGCTGAAAAGAGTTTGAAATTACCCAATTAACAACATAGAACATATGTAATGAAAGTTGCTCAGTTTTTTTTTTGAACAAAGTTACCCTTGACAACACATTCTGATGGCCAAGATGCCTTTTGGGGGAAACATTGGGGTGCAACAGAACACAGTTGTCAACATGACGCTATTGCAGCTCCAGCCATTGGAGTTCAGAGTTCAATTCCAGCACCAGCTGTAAGGATCTTGTACCATGACCATGTGAGCTTCCTCCTGGTCCTCTGGTTTCCTTCTGCAGTTCAAAGATGTACCAGTTAGTATATCAATTAGTCATTGTAAATTGTCCTGTGATTAGGCTACAGTTATAATCAGCGGGTTGCTTGTTGAGCCAGAAGGGCCTGGTCCATGCTGTATCTCTAAATTAATAAATAACATTAAAATGGAGTTTCACACCCTTTTATCATCAAAGTGCGCAAGAAACTAAAGTAGAGGCTGGTAGATTCTTGATTAGTAAAGGCATCAAAAGTTATGGGGAGAAGGCAGGAGAATGGGGTTAAGGGGCATATTTAAAAAAAATCAGCCATGAAGCAGACTTGATGGGCCAAATGGACTAATTCTGCTCCTATGGCTTTTGGTCTTATTTTATGGAGAAGCAGGAGAGCTTACCCTGGTATCCTAGCTAATATTTATTCTACAATGTATTTCAGTTAAATGGGCTCTCTGGTTATGTCTCTCTCTACTGTTTGAAAGCACTTGCTGTCTGCATATTGACTGTCACACTCCCTGCATTGCAATTGGTACTTCAAAAACTACATTGGCTGCAAAGTACTTTGGCAGGTCAGGAGGTCAGGAAATCTGAAATTTTTCACCCTTGCTTTCAAGCCATCTCCTCCTGTTTGTTGAATGGATGCTTAGATCTTCCTTCTATCATCGCAGAGTAGAATATATCCCTTGAATGCCAAACCAGAATCAAACATTCACCTATTCCATTGGGTGCTAATATAACAATACTACAGATTAACAAATACTGCAAAAGGCTGCATTTTTGAAATAATTCTGCTTTTAATCCTTGAGCCTCATTAAAATGACTGGAAACAAAATCCATTGAAGTACCAAAGAGTGATTAACTTTGTTTAGAAGATAGGTCCCACTTCCTAGATATTGTCTTTTCTACATTTTCCTCGAATATTACGGATTCTCAAAATGCACTGAATGGAAGTTTACATGAAAAAAATCCTTCAAACGTTAGCGATTTTGACTGAATCAATTAAAACAAAACAGAGGCACCAAAGAAAGGAAATTACAATTTATAATGAGAACCTACACTGTAACTAAGTGAAAGGTATTAACATAGCAGTACAATCAGATGATGCAGGAATAGTTGTTAGCCCATTAGAAAATTTGTAATGTTCTGGGCAGAGAATTTCTCAATTGCAGACATATACAGTGGCCCCGGTAACTATACAAAGTGGCCACTGGGTGTATGTTTGTGATCTTCTGCTGCTGTAGCCCACCCACTTCAGGGTTAAATGCGTTTTACATTCAGAGATGCACTTGTGCACACCACTGTCGTAACACGTGGTTACTTGGGTTACTTGACTTTCTGTCACCTTCCTGTCAGCTTGAAGCTGTCTGGACATCCTCCTCTGAACTTTTTCATTAACAAGGCATTTTCCACACACAGAACTGCCACTCACTGGATTATATTTCTTTTTGTATCATCCTTTGTAAACTCTAGAAACTGTCCAAGGAGATCAGCAGTTTTGAAATACTCAAACCACCCAGTCTGGTACCAACAGACATCTAAAGTCACTGATGTAATCCCCTTACTAGGCTCATATGAAACTTGAGCTCATTAGTCAGCTCTGCTAACAGGACTCAGTGGGGAAAAGGCCATCCTTCATTAACAATATGCATCTAGGGTCAGTATGATCTGGGGTTCAATGAAGCAGGAACATTGTGATATTCTGATATTAAAAAAAAGCCTTGATTTGAGTGAATGCTATGTAAATACTACTTGTACACAATTGTCAGTTGACAATAAATAACTGATTGTACACTGCATAAGATTATGAAGAAAGCATATGTACAAATTTCAGCTTTATCAAATAGTTTCAATAAGTACATTTAAAGTCAGAGAAATGTATAAAATATACATCTTGAAATTCTTTTTCTTCACAGACATCCACAAAATCAGAGGAGTGCCTCAAAGAATGTTAGAACTCCAAACCCCCCCACCCCAATTTCTTCTCCCACACACAAGCAGCAGCAAGGCAACAAACCCCCTCCCCATCCAGTTAGTAGGAAAAAAACAACAAATAAAAGGGCCTGTTACGGTTAACCTAGTCTAAAAGTCCACATGAAGTTGGAGCTCATCATGAAGCTTTTTTTAAACTCGCAACAATGGATCCACAGTCTGCAGGATAACACACACCACATTCCAAACATCATACAAAATCCATCTTGAATAAACAGGCCCTCTCTCAGGTGTATTGGCTCTTCCCCCTTGGTGTCACTCATCTGCACAACGGGACACTCCTCAGCCAACTTCTCTCAAGTCCTCTTTACAGCTCTCACCAAAAAGACCCACAAACCACACTGTCTGTCATTAAAGCTCTCTCCCAAACTTTTTTCTCAATTCCACCATCTTGATTGGCTGACACAACATTCCTCAACAGAACAACATGGCTCTTATCTCAATCTGAGACCAAAACATTCTACCAGCAGGACACACTGCTTTTTCCAAAAACAGCTGAAATAAAATACCTATAGCATGGCAGCACAAGTCTTAACCAGGGCATGACACTTAGATCACATTTCTTTCCCCATTCTGATATTTGGTCTGACCAACAACTGCACCTCTTGAGCATATCTGCATGTTCTTATGCATTGGGCTGCTGCCACATGATTGACTGATTAGATATTTGCATTAACAAGCAGCAGTACAGGTTTACCTAATTAAGTGGCTACAAGGTGTATACTTACATTTAATGTGTTCTGCAAGTTCAGGCTGTGTGAACAATTGTCAACATCATCCAATGCAGCACAGAAGCAGAAAATAATGCCATCAGTTTATTAACTTTAAAATTAGATTGACAATTATCATTGTGCCTCTTAGTCCCATGGTGTATCTCCATTACAGAGTGGCCATCTGTTAGTGTCTCTCCAATACAGACGAGTAGCCTTATGTTACCTTTAGCTCTGCTAAACTGTTATACATGCACTGGCAGTGGCTCAAATGTACATAGGTCTTTTCTTCAACTCACAAATACCTAACTGTTAACATAACATCCAATAAGAACTGGTATAGTTTTGCAGTCAGATTCCCGGACATTAATGCCTATCAGAACAAGGCAAGCAAAGGAAAGGTTAAAATTTATTGTTAGAACAATCAAGGATTTAATTAGAATAGGTGGACTAAGAATAAATTAGGACATTTTTAACAAAGTTATAAAGATGATGAAAGCTAGGGAGAGTAGGAATGGAGCCATATTATTTAATTAAGATATCTGAGATCTCAAAGATAGCCCTGGCCATTTTAAAGAGACAGTCAATTGTTTTTCCCTCTAGTTCGTCTCAGAAAGCTTCCATTAATGCAGATCATCCTGTCCCAATTAACTAAAACATAGATCAATGAGCCACTGGGTATCAAAGAGACAGAAGGTTATGGGATTAAATGTCTGAAAGATGTTCAAATATTTATGGAATTCTCTGTTCTGGTACTGTTGGGACTGCGGAAGTGCTGCCTGCAATGCAACTCTTTAAAGTTGCATCATATAATGATAGTCTGTAGATTTCTTTTGATTATAATTTCAGAGGTCGCTGGAAATTTCTTGGACACCTGTTTGGAAAGCATAGGTCTGACCATTCAGTTCTATCAACAAGTTCAATGAACTAATTGCTGTATTTTTAGGGGTCCCTAGACAAATACAATAAGGACAGGGAAGACAGGGCCACTCTTCATTACTCTATTGAAAAAAAACTCTATTGTTGGAAGGGCTCCTAAGGAAGTGTAAATGAAAGTCCTTTCCATTCAGGTGGACCATTCAAGACTTTACTGAAGAAGATTTATGCTGAGGCACTCATTCAATTTTCAAAAGTTGAAAGTTAGTTTATTATCAAACTCTGCATATGTCACCATATTCTAAGCAGACATTCATTTTATTGCAGACTTTCACAATCAATAAACAAAGAATCAATTTAAAAAACTACACACAAAGATGAACAATCAATGTACAAATACAAAAAGAAAAGCAAACAAGCAAATAAGCAAAAATCAACAAATAAATAAATAGATGGTCACATAAACACGTAAATAAATAGATTAATTAATTATAAACAGAGATATCTCTCTTTCCCTCATTAGCAAGTGAGAGGGCCTTTTGAAAAGTCAGGGTGATGGGATGAACAATAGTTTTTGATGAACTATAGATCATGGTGTCTGGGGGGTTTGCTACTGCTTGCATGGTGCGTGTTGGGGGTTGATAAGTGGGGGTCTGAGGATGGTTCATGTTTCGCTGCTGTTTGTTTGCGCGTGGGAGGAGGGATTTAATATGGGCTTTGGGGTTCTAACATTTTTCTGTCATTCATTCTCTGTTTCAGTGGATGTCTGTGAACAGAAAGGACTTCAGGTTGTATATTGTATACTTTCTCTGACAGTAATTTGAACCACTGAAATTGAACCATTAAACATGAAAGTAAGTTCATAGGTCCTGACGAAGGGTCTCGGCCCGAAATGTCGACAGCGCTTCTCCCTATAGATGCTGCCTGGCCTGCTGTGTTCCACCAGCATCTTGTGTGTGTCATAGGTTATGGATTCAGTTCTGTGTTGAGATAAGTAAAGTTAGAGTTCACATCCTAATGGTTACAAGAATGTAGAGGAACTATTTAGCTAATTTCCCATGTGCAAATTAATTTCCACATATGCCCACGTACAATAAAAATCTAAACCTCCAATGAATAAAAAGCAGTAATTACCAGTTACATGCAATGTCTCAAATCATCTTTCTTCTCTGCATATTTAACAGATTTGTTAATCAGAATTAGCCATTTTTGATGAAACAACATTAAACTTCTGTTGGTCTTCTGCAGTGGTTATTAATTTGGTGTCTGTAAATGTACAGTTCTGATGATTTGGGGTTTTGATTGTGATTTTTGCAAGTTTAATTTGCAATATGCTTGACATCCTGTTATAATCAGTTGATTGATTCCCATTTCCTCCGACTCATCACTGATGACACGTGGCAGCTCATGCTCCCAGGTTTATTTGGTTTTTTTCATTATTTGCATGACTTGTTTTCTTTTGCACATTGTATGTCTAACGGTCTTCGTTTTTTGTGGATTCTATTTTCTGCATTTTGATAATACGTTTACTTTGAACTTTGAAGCACAAATGGATTGTACAGATAAAAACAATCTTTAAAAACCGGCCCAAAATCATACAAAAGCTATATACAAGGAAGAAGTCCACAAGTAATGTGCGGGTGGGAAGGATTTATCACTGTTCCTTATGTCATTGCAGCAATATTTCTGAAGGTTGGCAAGGAGACCTGATCCAATGTGATTAAGATTTAATTGGCCACCTTGAAGAATCTATTCACACAGCAGTTTCATTAAGCAGTGAATGCTATCTGTGATGGAAAGCAGCACATTCAAAGTAAACAGGGACCAAATTTATAGTCAGTAAATTTCAATCTAATGTGATTGACTGTGATGAAAATGATGTTCATTGTCATATTGCAGCAAATTGAAATAGTTTAATTGGGATTTGAACTTCTTTGAAGCTGACCTCGTAATGGAACTCAATGCAATACCATCAGCCAAGGTGAAAATAATCTTTCCAATGTATAGTGTAGATTTCATACATCGTTGCTTCCAAATACCTTGCAGTATCATTTTATTACATTTTTGCCAATTATTCTCCAGGTTAAAGAAGTAATTTTGTCAGGGGAAACAATAGTTCAGCAATGTTCACGATGACTGATAGCATTGCCAGAAATATCAGTAAGACTAGGTGGGAAAATAATGGACATAATCATATCAGAATATAAGCTTGAACACTGATAAAATGATAAGAATGAGAATGTTAATGCTGAAAATTGCAGTGATAACATTAAGAATACCAGAATTGACATTAATGGTAAATTTATTTTCCAGTCATCGCATTATTCATGAAAAAAAAATCTTTGTCGTTTTTGGTTAAAACTCTGTTTCAGGTGGATCTTGTAATTTTATGAGGTAATGATGTGTTAATGGAAGGATTCAACTGAACAGAACAAAATCAGCCAATGCAGTGAAACAAAATTCTTCATGGTTAAGTGTGTGCATGAGGCTTTACAGATATCATAGAGAACAAACGACCAAGTATGAAAATGCACAATGTATTTCATTTTTACAATAATTAATTCAAGAAATTGGACTAAGGGATAAACTGCCGGAGGAACTCTGCGGTTCTGATGGATCAGGAACCATCTGAGGAAGGAAATGGACACTGAGGGTCAAAACCCTTCACCTGGTCTATAAGCCAGTACAAAGAGGTGAAAGGAAAGGGGTGGAACCAGAGCAGATGATTCAAGTGAAGAGGAATGATAAAAAGATGGAAGAGTAGAAATAGCAAGGGAAGCAAAAAGAACTGCAGATGATGTCACAAACAAGAGAAGATCTGTAGTTGCTGGAAATCCAAGCAACAGAAACAAAATGCTGGATGAGCTCAGCAGGCGAGGCAGCATCTTTTTTGAAAAGAGCGAACAATCAAAGTTTCAGACTGAAACATCGACTGTTTACTCTTTTCCATAGGTGTTGCTTAGCCTGCCTAGTTGCTGCAGCATGTTGTGTGTGTTGAAGGTGATGTCATTGCCACAGATTCCAACATCTGTAGTCTTACGTTTCCCCCCCCCCCCCCCCCCACTTCAGGAAACTATACTCACTTTGTAAGGTAACTTTGGGGTTCTAACGTTTAACTGTCATTCATTATTTGGGGAACTCCTTTGTTTTTTTGTGGATGGTTGCGAAGAAAAAGCATTTCAGGATGTATATTGTATACATTTCTCTGATATTAAATTGTACCTTTGAACATTCCTTTTAAATAGCCTCTCTGTCCAAAAGATTGCAGTTGCCCTTTGCCTGCAGCTCAATATATTTTAGAATTAGCGTGTTCATAATTCTTGGCATTTTTATTGTAAATAATTACTTCATCAGATTATCACACAACTTTGCAAGCTTAATGTCTCTCACATATTCCTAGGCTTGATGGGTGATGGTGATCTAAACATCATGCTTTTACAGAGACTGACCACTTAGATAGATTACAGGGAGAGTTGGATTACCCACTAGTTCCCATTAGTATCTACTCTAAACTGAGCGAGATGCACCGATCACCAAACCGCTGAAAATGGCTCTTTTTTGAAAAGGCAAATGATGGTGCCCCGTTGCCCATTCCTGCTTGTAACCAATGTAATTCATTCTGTCAATGTCCTCCTGTACTCACTTGTTGCATGAATACCCTTATGCTTGCCAGGCAAGTACAGCTTCCTCCTCCTTTCTTGCTGGGGGTCAGCTGACCAGCAGAGACTGGTTGAAGTGGGAGTTAAAGCCATCTGAGCCACTCACTGCAGTCGTTGTTAGAGAGTTTATGATCATTTGAATTCACTCTAGCCCAGTCAGGAATGTGGCATTGAACATTGACCTCTGCTCTAATAATCCGTGAGAGGGCTGGAGTATAAAATCAAGGATGTAATGGTGAGTTTTCATAAAGCATTGAGCAGATCACACCAACTATTGTGAGCATCTTGGGGCCCCTTATCTAAGGAAGGATGCTTATTTATTTATTTATTTATAAGATACAGCATAGAATAGGCCCTTCCGGTCCTTCCAGGTGCATCACCCAACAATCCCCCGATTTCATGGAGCGATTTACAAAATGACCATTTAACCTATCAACTGTTGTGTTCTTGGACAGTGGGAGGACACCCGCGTGGTCACGGGGAGAACATGCAAGCTCCACAAGCAGTGGTAGGAGTTAAACCCGGGTTGCAGGTACTGTAAACCTTTGTGCTAACCACTACACTACCATGCCAACCCAATGTGCTGGCATTGGAGAGGGTCCAGAGGACATTCATGAGAGAGAATGTTCCTGGATTGAAAGGGTTAATGTATGAGGTGCATTTGATGGCTCTTGACCTGTAGTCATGGAGGTTTGAAGAATAAGGGGGGATATAATTAAAACTTAATTAATATTGAAAGGCTTAGAATGGATATGCAGAGAATGTTTCCTACAGTGGGGTAGTCTAGGACCAGAGGGCACAGCCTCCAAATACAAGGACACCACTTTAGACCAGAGATGAGGAGGAATTTCTTTAACCAGAAAGTGATTAATCTGTAGAATTCATTTCCACAGATGGCAGTGGAGGTCATGTCATTGAGCATATTTAAAGTGGAGCTTGATAGGTTCTTGATTAGTAATGGCGTTAAACGTTACAGGGAGAAGGCAGGAGATTGGAGTTGAGAGGGATAATAAATCAGCTGTGGCATTCCGCACACACGGGGCTCGAACTGTCATCGGGAGCTGCGGGCAGACGTGCGGTCCACTCAGGGCAGACCTTCCGGGGGCGGTTTGATGTCACGTCTGCCCCACTGGTCGCAGGGACCCATGAGAGGGGAGATGTAAGTGCGCCAGTTTGAATCAGTAAAGGCTTTCCAAGTTCAGCTCTCTCTGCCTCCGTGTGTTCCTTTCGTAGCGCTTTGCACGCGGCAACTCAGCCATGATACAATGGCGGAGTAGATTTGATGGGCTGAATGGCCTATTTTGCTCCAAGGTCTTATGGACTTAAATGTAGAACTCTTTCCAAATATCTAGTGCATTTTTGTTTTTTACTGGCAAAAGCTATATTTCTATTCAAGTCCATAAACGAATGAGTCAGATGACAGATAGCAACACATAGAAAATGCTGGAGGAACTCAGCAAGTCAAACATCTATGGAAAAGAGTTAACAGTCCAAGTTTCGGGCTAAGAAACGCTTCATCAGGACCTTGTTTACTTTGTCCATAGATGTTGCCTGGCCTGCTGAGTACCTCCATTATTTTGTGTGTGTTGCTTTGGATTTCCAGCAAATGCATGTTTTCTCGAGTTGAGATGACAGATAGCCATTGCTATTAATTCTATATAGTACCAGAAGAAGCAGCCTTGATCTCGCTGTCCAGCTGGGCCATGGCTAACGAGCTTTATAATTGATCCGGAATATGTTTGAGAAAGGTTGTGAAAAGCCTGGGGACAAAAATGATTTCTGTATGGGACGTGAAGGAAAGCAAGTAAGAAGGAATAAGTTTTGTTTCTGCTTTCAGCGAAAAGTGTCTCGATCATCGCAAGCGTTGTTAAATATACCTGTTCAGACAATTTCTCCTATTTTTTTGGATAGCTTTTTCTAATAAAATTGTGACTGTACTACTTTTGAAATAATAGCCAAGGTTTATGCTGAAGAATGTTGAGATATCACTAAGCATGCCACAACTGTTTGCTCTGATCTTCTATTTCCTTGTCGTCACTTTATTTTATTAAATAAGGAAAGGCTATTAACTCGCCGTTGTAAAATCTTCATTTTTTATACTTATTGGCTGAAATCAATCATTTGGGTTCATTCTTAGAATACTTTAATACTTCCCACAAATATGAGACGATTCCATGTGAAAGCACAAATAACATGCATTCTGACCCTAGGAAATGAGTCTTAAGCTGAAAGACTGGCAAGTTTGATATGCAAGTGTGTTGTAACGATAACACTAAACAGAAGTGACATGCTAGACAGGGAAACCTCAATGCCATTTTCCATTAAAGGGCTGCACAACTGAAGTCAAAAGTTGCCTGAAGGGGGGATAAAGATATTGATATGACTGGAAAGCAGAAAGAATTCGCAAATGGTTTTAATATTTTTTTAGCAGAGTGATAATGTGTTGGTTTCCACTGTCCGTCTTTGTCCAAGACTGGTTTACATTTGCAATTAAATGGATATGATGTCAGGGAGTTGATTGATGGCAGGAAAGTCATTCCTTCAAGAAGAGACTGATTGTTCATATGTATACATTTTGAAGTTTGCCTTGGCACTTAATTATACTATATAGTTACAGGTGATCTTAGCAAAGTTTTTTTTTCTCTTCCTTGACAGATGAGCTGCAGATCCAAAATACACAAGATGTCATTTTATTCCAGCCCATTCGTTATATGTCAAGTCTAATCTTTGCTCTTTGAAATTTAATACTATTCAGTAAGTTTGAGGTCACAGAATGAACTGTAACCTCTATCATTATAGTTTTTTTTGCAATCTTAATGAAGTTAGTGTTTATTTGAAGAAACAAACACAGCTGTGTTGTGAAGATGATTTTGAACAGACAGCATAAATCTAATTTAGTGTGGGTGCATTTCAGTATTACTTTTACAGATTGTAATAATTAAGCTTAATTATTTTGTATGGTAATTAAAATACAAAATATTTTGAAATTATATTAACTGAATTGATAACTTAAACAAGCATTGGACAACAGCTAACACTCAGCCAATTTGTTTTTTTATGTGTGAGTTTCTTTGTGGTACATAGTTGTGGATTATAAATGTGATCTATGACTTTTATTCAAGTCAATTAACAAATAAATTGCTCTCCTCTTTAAATATTCAGATCAAATGACGCTCTGATTAATGATAAAACATAAAACATTTATTTTATCCTTTACTGAAGATGTGCCCCTCACTAACAACATTGCCATTTGATTATTTATTGATTGATGCAGGCATTGATGGAAATTCTTCATTTATTATCTCTCCCTAACTGCCCTGAAACTGAGGGGGCAGTTAAGAATCTATCACATTAAGGCATTAAGCTTAATTTGCCATTTCTTGGCTCACTTACCCAATTGACGACGATCCTTCTATAATTCCTGATAGCCAACTTCATTCTCTATGACACAACTTATTTTAATGTTATCTGCAAACTTATTAACCATGCCTTGTACGATTACATCTGGTTCATCGATGAACAGTAGATGAAATACTGCAGTTGTGGTAGTACTGACTGCTGGAGTCTCCATGAGATATGGGATTCTAAACTTACACTATCACCTTCTGCTTCCTACCATTGTGTATCCAATTATCCCATGTGATCCAAATTTCCATAGTAACCTACATTGTGGAATCTTTTCAAAGGCCTTATTGAAGACCATATACACTATATCTACCACTCTGCTCCCATCAACCTAGATACTTCTTCAAAAATTCATTAGACTTAATTTCCCACACACAAAGCCATGCTGACTATCTCAAAACCATCTCTATCCTTCCATGTACATGTATATCTTGTCTCTCAGGATCCCTTCTAGTAATTTATCTACCAGAAATATTAAACTTATTGGTCTATAGTTCACAGATATTTTCTTTTGCAGCTCTACTTAAGAAAAGACATAAATTAACTATTCTTCAGTCTTCCAGCACTTCTCTCATCATTATCAATGATGTATCTATTTCAGTTGTACAGCATATATTACAACTAGGGGTTTAAAAGTTTCATTTTGGGAAGTATTGAGTTCTTTGTGGTTATAGCATTTCTTAATACTACATTGGATCCAGAGCAACAATTATGTTCTTCTCCTTTACACTCGTATACTGAAGAATGGCAATAAACAATCTTGAATGTTGAATCTTGAATCTAATGGTAAGAAAAACAAGCAGCCATGATTTGTCTGTAAAATAGGGGAGCCATAAGGGGCCAAGTGGCTGATTTCTGCATCTATTTTTATGTTCAGGTGCAGTTCAACCCATCTTCTTGTTGCAGGAGAAGCAATCTCATTACTCTCCTGGATTCAACAGGGACCAAGTTCTGTTTCCATCTGCAAGTGGAAACAATTGTTTACTGCCACCAAATTCTTTCATAGATCCAGATTTCTATAAATTCACCTTTCAGTTTATTTTTTTCTGTAGAGAAAAAAGCCCCAGTCTTTTCAATCTTTCTGGAAAGATATTAATTCCAAGGTCCACCATCATCTTAGTACATCATACGTTTCCGCTTTCACCATTCCTTCTATACATTTTCTTATATATGCATCTCCTGACCATTTATTCTACCAAATTATTTAATCTTGCTTCTAAGAATAACAGTAACTTTAGTAAATCAGCTCTGAATAAATGTATTATATTGTTCATATGTGCATTCCTTGCCAGAGTAAGCTATTTAATTTACATTCTCATTGTCAACCAACGGCAGTTTGATAGAGTATTTCAATTTTGCCAAGTGAACGATTTCCCCAAAGTCCAAGGAGCCATAGATTGCACTCGCATGGATATATGTTTTCTCTTCACCACAGCTATAACTTATGTTGACTGGGAAGGATATTGTTCTCTGAATATCTACCTCATTTGAAAACTAGAACTAGGGCAATATAAACACAAGAGATTCTGCAGATGCTGAAAATCCAGGGTAATACATAAAATATGCTGGAGAAACTCAGCAGGTCAGGCAGCATCCAGGGAAATGAACAAATAGTCGATGTTTTGGACTGAGATCCTTCATCAGATTGGAAAGCAAAAGGGAATATGCCAGAATAGAAAGGTGGGGGGCGCAGAAGGAGGATAAGGGATAAATTGATAAGTAAGGCCAGGTGGGTGGGAAAGGTAAAGGACTACAGAAGAAGGAACCTAATAGGAGAGAAGAGTGGACCATAGGAGAAAGGGAAGAAGGAGGGGCGCCAGGGGATGATAAAAGGGCAGATCAGGAGAAGAGATAAGAGGCTAGAGTGGGGAATAGAAGAAGCGGGAAAGGGGAGTGGAAAAGGGGGAAAAAAAGGAAAAATCAATGTTCATGCCATCAGGTTGGATGTTACCTAGATGGAATAAGAGGTGTTGCTCCTATACCCTGAAAGTGGCCTCATTGTGGCAAAAGAAGAGGCCATGGATCAACATGTTGCAATGGGAATGGGGATAGGAATTAAAATGGTTGGCCAGTGGTTCTGCTTCTAGCTGATGGAGCAGAGGTGCTCGAAGTCCCTTAGCTTACGTTGTGTCTCATCAATGTAGGGGAGGTTGTACCTGCAGCACTGGATACAACAGACAACCCCAAAAGCTTCACAAGTGCAGCTTTGCCTCACCTAGAAGGACTGTATGGGGCCCTGAATGGAGGTGAGGGAGGAGGTGAATGGGCAGGTGTAGCATTTCTTTCACTTGCAGGAATAAGTGCTAGGAGGGAGATTAGTAGGGAGGGAGGGATGGACAAGGGAATCTTGGATAGCACAGTCCCTGCAGAAAGCAGAGTGTCAGGGCGAGGTAAAGATGCGTTTGGTGGTAGGATTCTGTGGAAGGTGGCAAAAGTTGCAGAGAATAATGTGTTGTATTTGGAGGTTCATGGGGTTGTAGGGGAGGACAAGAGGAAACCTATTCCCATTAAGGCAGCGGGAAGATGAGGTGAGTGCGGATGTCTGCGAAATGGAGGAGATGTGTCAGAGTAGCATCAACGCTGAAGGAAGGGAAACATTGTCCTTCAAAGAAGGAGGACATTTCTGATCTTCTGAAAAAGAAAGCCTTTTTCTGGGAATGGATACAGCAGAGATGAAAGAACTGAGAAAGTAGGGTAGCATTTTTACAGGCGACAGGGTGGGAAGAGGTCTAGTGGAGATAGCCTTGGGAGTCAGTAGTTTATAAAAGATGTTGGTAGACAGTTTGTCTCCAGAGATGGAGACAGAGAGATTGAGAAAGGGGAGAGAGTCATCAGAAGTGGACCAAGTGAATTTAAGGGAAGGGTTCAAGTTGGAGGCAAAGTTGATGAAACTGATGAGCTCAGCATGGGTGAATGAGCAGCAGCAAAGCATCCATTGATGTAGTGCCGAAAGTGTTGGGGAACACTACCAGGGAAGGCTTGGAACATGGACTGTCCAACATAGGCAACAAAAAGGCAAACATAGTTGGGGACCATGTGAGTGCCAATGGCTACCCCTTGAGTTTGGGAAAAAAAGTGGGTGGAGCCATTGATGCGGGTGAGGACCAGTTCTGTCAGACAGAGTAGGGTGATGGTGAGGAGAGCTAGTTGGGTCCTTTGCTGAGGTAAAAGCAGAGAGCTTTAATGCCTTCTTGATGGGAGATAGATATGTATAGGCACTGGAGATCCATAGTGAAAATGAGGTGGTCAGAGCCAGAGAAACGAAAGTTGTTGAGAAGATCGAGAGCATATGAAATGCTATGGAAGTAAGTGGGAAGGGACCGAACCAAGGAGAATAGAATGGAGTTGAGATATGTGGATGTAGATGTCAACATGCAATAGAATGTTCACTTAACTATACACTACTCTTTTAAGACTTAATAAAGCAATTTTACCCAGGGTGGGTCCTGGGAAATTAAGGTTAATGACCTGTATAAATTCTTAAAACTAGTGGTTGAAAGTGATACAATCGAGCTGTTCAAACACCAGTTACCATGAAGTATTCTCTTCAGATTTTGAAGGGAATCCTGTGAGTGCCTACATGTTTTTAATGGAAAGGTTGTATTGAAGATGAGTGGAGGCAGAGTAGTTGCTCCTGCTCTGCAGCTCAAGGAGGATCTTAAGAGCTATGACCATATGCAATTGACTGTCCAGTTTTTCCTAAGTGGATTTATCTGGAGGCCTCAAAGCAATGCAGTAAACAATCTGCTGGAAGAACTCAGTGCAACACCTGTGGAAAGAAAGGAAATTGTCAGTGCTTCAGGTCCTGGAACAGAAGCAGGGTTTTAGTTTCCTACAGATGTTGCTCAACCTGCTGAGTTCTTCCAGCAGGTTGTTTGTTGCTCTAGGGTCCAGCATCTGTAATCTCAAAGAGGAGCAGGACAGACAACAATATATAGTGAACACATGCACATCTGCCACCTTCTTTGAAAGTGCTTCCAGTCAAAAATGAACTTGCATGTCTTATCCCGGCAAATGTTCTTGGTTCTGTGTAATTATGTTCCTTTTAAAATGGGATTATTATGGTCACAGCGTCTTTTATCGAGGATACTATAAGGAAAAGACAGAACAAGGGCGAATTTTGCTTCAGGATCCAACAGAGTCGAACTCTACAAATTACTTGTAATCTGTTTGTTGACAGATAAGGATGGAACACAATAACAATCCAAATGATGCGTTGAAGTCGTTATTTGCATATATAAACGTGGAAGTGAAAGAACATTAGCAAGGAAGAATTGGAGTCCAAATGAATCTGAGTATTGATCATAACCAACTCAAACGACTTTGAGCCATGGAGAGCTCAGAAACAAACCTCTTCAGCCCAAGTTCACAATGATAATCAGGCACCCAGTTACATTAATCTTACGTTAATCAGAATCAGAATCAGGTTTATTATCGCGGGCATATGATGTGAAATTTGTTGATTTAGCAGCAAATTTATCGCAGTTCAATATGACACATTATGCATATTGAACACCATAAAAATGGGCAAAATCAGAAATACTGTATATTAAAAGAAAAGTGAGGTGGTGCCTAAAGTTTCAATGTCTATTTAGGAATCACATGGCGGGGGGAATCATATTATAGCACAATAAATGGGAGGTGCTGGCAAATGAACAGAGTTTTCATCATTAACTGATAAATATACTATATTTTTTGCAATGTTTTGAATTATAACACATTGATTATTAGAATTGACTCAATCTCCTTGAAGCATCCCACCATCTCAAAGTATCGATAACAAAATGGACATGACCGGGTTGATGATGAGAACAGAATTTTCCCTTTCTGGCTGCAGAACCTACCTTAGGAGGGATCAGATATGATATGAGGAGATGTTTTCTTGTATCCTGAGGCATGTATATCTATAGAAAGTTCTGATCCAAAGTTCTTTAGATGCTTTGAATTGAAGTAGATTAATAGTTTCTTGGCTCCAAAAAATCAAGGAAAATGGGGATTGGCTAGGAAAGCGATTTCCCCAGTTTCTTTGCCCTTGTCTAGCTAATATGAATTGGCTAGGTACCCCCTTAAGGAAAGGACCATGCAACCAATGGCTCTGTACATAGAATGTACATTGCTGTATCGTGAGCATTCAGAATCACAGAGAGAGACACAGAAAGGAAACAGACTTTACAATCTAACAAATCCATGCCAACTATCAAATACCCAGTTAAAATAATCAAATTCCAAACCATTTCACTCTTCATGCATTCTCATCAACTCATCCCAGAATCAGTCATTCATCTACAGTATTACCAACCCACATATTTTGAGGGTATGAGAACACTTGGAGGGGCACATGGACCAAGCCCATGGCATCCCAAGTAGAATGTCTAAACACTACACTTACAACAACCAAGGTCAGGATTAAACGCACATCCTTGGAGCCATCAGCAGGTACCTCGAGATCACTGACACTGGGACACCCCCATTGAAGTGGCTTGAACCAGTTATTTGTCTGGAGTAGGCACACAGATCTGAGTTCTTTGGTTTAATAAACCAATTTATTAGAAACATAGAAAACTTGCAGCACAATACAGGCTCTTTGGCCCACAATGCTGTGCTGAACATTTACTTACTTTAGAAATTACCTAGGGTTACCCATAGCCCTCTATTTTTCTAAGCTCCATGTACCTATCCAGGAGTCTCTGAAGAGACCCTATCGTATCTGCCTCCGCCACTGCCACAGGCAGCCCATTCCACACACTTACCACTCTCTGAGTAAAACAGACATCCTCTGACATCTCCTCTGTAAATACTTCCAAGGACCGTAAACCTGTGTCCTCTTGTGGCAACCATTTCAGCCCTGGGAAACACACGATCAATGTTTCTCATCATATTATACTCCTCTATCAGGTCACCTCACATTCTCTGTCACTCCAAGGAGGAAAGGCCGAGTTCACTCAACCTATTCTCATAAGGCATGTTCCCCAATCCAGGCAACGTCCTTGTAAATCTCCTCTGCACCCTTTCTATGGTTTCCACATCCTTCCTATAGTGAGGCAACCAGAATTGAGCACAGTACTCCAAGTGGGGTCTGACCAGGGTCCTATATAGCTGCAACATTACCTCTCGGCTCCTAAATTCAATTCCATGATTGATGAAGGCAATATACTGTACGCCTTCTTAACCACAGAGTCAACTTCCACAGCTGCTTTGAGCATCCTATGGACTTGGACCCCAAGATCCCTCTGAACCTCCATGCTGACAAGAGTTTTACCATTAATGCTATATTCTGCCATCATATTTGACCTACTAAAGTGAACCACCTCAAACTTATCTGGGTTGAACTCCATCTGCCACTTCTCAACTCAGTTCTTCATCCTATCAATGTCCTGTTGTAAACAGCCCTCCACACTATCCACAACACTTTCAAACTTTGTGTCATCAGCAAATTTACTAGCCTATCCCTCCACTTCCTCATCCACGTCATTTATAAAAATCAGGAAGAGAAGGGATCCCAGAACGGATCCCTGAGGCTCACCACTGGTGACTGACTTCCATGTAAAATATGATTTGTCTACAACCACTCTGCCTTCTGTGGGCAAGCCAATTCTGGATCCACAAAGCAACATCCCCTTGGATCCCATGCCTCCTTACTTTCTCAATAAGCCTTGCATGGGGTACTTTATCAAATGCCTTGCTAAGATCTATATACACTGCACCTACAGCTCTACCTTCATCAGCATGTTTAGTCACATCCTCAAAAAATTCAATCAGGCTTGTAACACACGATCTGCCTTTGACAAAGCCATGCTGGATATTCCTAATCCTATTATGCTTCTCCAAATATTCATAAATCCTGCCTCTCAGGATCATTTCTAGATCTCTATCATTACCTAGTTTTGTGAATCTTTCATAAGCTTTTCTTTTCTTCTTGACTAGATTTTCAACAGCCTTTGTACACCACGGTTCCTGTACCCTACCATCCTTTCCCTGTCTCATTGGATCATACCTATGTAGAACGCCATGCAAATATCCCCTGAACATTTGCCACATTTCTGCCATACATTTCCCTGTGAAAATCTGTTCCCAATTTTGCTTCCAAGTTCCTGCCTGACAGCTTCAAATTTCCCCTAAACACAAAGTGCACTGCAGCTGCTGTGGTCAAAGCAACACGCACAACAAGCTGGTGTCCTGACGAAGGGTCTCGGCCTGAAACGCTGACTCTTCATTTCTCCAGATGCTGCCCAACCTGCTCAGTTCCTCAAGCTTGTTGTAGGTGTTGCTCCATATTTCCCCTTACTCCAATTAAACACTTTCCTAACTTGTCTGTTCCTATCCTTCTCCAATGCTATAGTAAAATAGATAGAATTGTGATCACTATCTCCAAAATGCTCTCCCACTGAGAGACCTGACACCTGACCAGGTTCATTTCCCAATACCAGATCAAATACAGCCTCTCTTCTTGTAGACTTATCTACATATTGTGTCAGGAAAACTTCCTGAACACACCTAACAAACTCCACCTCATCTAAACCCCTTGCTCAAGGAAGATGTTAATCAATATTTGGGAAATTTAAATCTCCCACCATGATAACCCTGTTATTATTACACCTTTCCAGAATCTTTCTCCCTATCTGCTCCTCGATATCCCTGTTACTATTGGGTGGGCTATTAAAAAAAACACCCAGTGGAGTTATTGATCCCTTCCTGTTTCTAACTTCCACCCACAGAGACCTAGTAAACAATCCCTCCATGACTTCCTCCTTTTCTGCAACCGTGACACTATCTCTGATCAGCAGCACCACACCCCACCTCTTTTGCCTCCCTCCCTGTCCTTTCTGAAACACCTAAAGCCTGGCACTCTAGGTAACCATTCCTGCCCCCGAGCCATCCAAGTCTCTGTAATGGCCACAACATTATAACTCCAAATACTGATCCATGCTCTAAGCTCATCCGTTTTATTCATGATGTTTTTTACATTAAAACAGACACATCTCAAATCATTGATCTGAGCGTATCCCTTCTCTGTCACCTACCTATTTTCCTCTTGCTCTGTCTCCAAGCTTTCTTTATTTGTAAGCTAACAGCCCCTTTCTCCGTCTCTTCAGTTTGGATCTCAGGTAGTGTCAGTTTCATTTATCGTTCATTTCCAGTTCCTTTGAGGGAGATACGAATATACACAGTATCACTTCAGACCCAGGTCATTTGGGTAGTAAGAGTTGTAGTGGAAGAGAATGCCTGTTTCATGGACACACAACCATAAGTGATTTGCAGATACTGAAAATCTTGAGCAACAAACTCAAAGTGCTGCAGGAAATCAGCAGCTTAGGCACCATCTATGAGGGAGAATAAATAGCATCAGTAAAGGAGGAAGGGAGGGAGATGCTTTGGCTTCATCGCTCTACATTTGCATTCCTTACCATTTTGTCTAGGCTGAAACATCAGCTGCTTATTCCTCCAAAGAGGCTACCTAACCTGCTGAGATTCTCTAGTATTTGCTTTAGAAGCTATAGGCCAGTTAGCTTGTGTTGCTTTAGGAATCATTGGTCAGTTAGTTTGATCACAGTGATTGGGAGGATGTTGGAGTCGATTATTAAGGATGAGGTCTCGGGGTGCTTGGAGGCACATGATAAAATAGCTGTAGCCGCTATGGTTTCCTCAAAGGAAAATCTTGCCTGACAAATCTGTCAGAATTCTATGAAGAAATAATAAGCAGGATAGACAAAAGAGATTCAACTGATGTTGTGTTCTCGGATTTTCAGAAAGCCTTTGACAAGGTGCCATACTTGAGGCTGCTAAACAATCTATGAGACCATAGTATTACAGGAAAGATTCTAGAACGGATAAGGCATTGACTGACTGGCAGAAGGCAAAGAGTAGGGACAAAGGGGGCCTTTTCTAGTTGGTTGCTGGTGATTAGTAATGTTCCGTAGGGGTCTGTGTTGGGACCAATTCTTTTTACATTATATTTCAATGATTTGATGATGGAACTGATGGCTTTGTTGCAAAGTTTGCGGATGATATGAAGATAGATGGAGAGGCAGGTAGTTTTGAGTAAGTATACAGAAGGACTGATTAGGACAAAGGGCATAGATATGGCAGATGGAATACAGTATCAGGAAGTGTATGGTCATGCACTTTGGTCGAAGAAATGAAAGGGTTGACTATTTTCTAAATGAAGAGAAAGTACAAAACAACTGAGATGCAAAGGGACTTGTGAGTCCTTGTGTAGAATTCCCTAAAGGTTAACTTGTAGGCGAGGAGGGCAAATGTAATGTTAACATTCATTTCAAGACTAGAAAATAAGATCAAGGATGTAATGTCGAGACTTTATACAGCACTGTTGCGGCCACACTTGGATATTATGAGCAGTTTGGGCCCCTTATCTTAGAAAGGATGTGCCGAAACTGGAGGTTCATGAGATTCAAAGGAGGTTCATGAACATGATTCCAAAATTGAATGGCTTGTCATATGAAGAGCATTTGGTTTTTCTGGGTCTGTATTCACTAGAACTCAGAAGAATGAAGGGTGACCTAATTGAAACCTATCAAATGGTGAAAAGCCTCGGTAGAGTGGATATGGCGAAGATATTTCCTATCGTGGGAGAGTCCATGACCAGAGGACATAGCCTCAGAACAGTGAGCCATTCTTTCGGAATGGAGATGAGGAGGAATATTTTCAGCCAGAGAGTGGTGGATCTGTGGAATTCTTAGCCACAGGCAGCTGTGGAGCCCCAAGTCCTTATGTATATTTAAGACAGAGGTTGATAGATTCTTGATTGTCCAGGGCATGAAACAATATGGGAAGAAGACAAGAAATTGGGGCTGAGAGGAAAATTGGATCAGTCATGATTAAATTGTGGAGCAGACTCAATGGGCCAAAATTAGAGCATAAGGCACCTATACCTTATGGTCTTATGGTCTTTGTTTCATCTACTATTTTAGAATTCTACACATAGAACACTACAGCACAAGATCATGCCCTTCAGCTCATGATCTCTATGCTCACCATGATGCCACTCCAAATTAACCCCTGCCTGCACTAGGTCTATATCCCTCCATTCCCTAACTATTCAGGTGCCTGTCTAAAAGCCTGTAAAACATTGTTATTGTAACTGCCTGTTAGCACTTCCCCGTCAGTATGTTCCAGCAACTTCACTGTGAAGAAAACTTGCCTTGTAAATTGCTTTAAACTTTTCCCCTCCAACTTGAAGCTATTCCCTGGCATTTCCAATATTTGGAGTTTTTGTGATTTTCCAGTGGACCGCTGAGGGAACACTGTACCATCAGAGATGCATCTTTAGATTGGGATATTAAGATGAGACTGCAGATGCCATTCTACGTGGATGGAAAATAATCTGGTGCATTTATTCCAAAAAACAGAAGTGGGAGAAATATGCCTAGTATTTAGCTAATACTTCATTGTTAAACAACATGACCACAAATTGACCAAAAATGGCTCATCCACCTATTAAATTTACTACATCTGCTTTCAACACATAACCCATCACCTTAGTGTTTACCTTCACTGCATCTTCTCTGTAGCTGTTGAACTTCATTCAGTTTTGTTATAGGTTTCTCTTGTCCTATCGCAAAGCACTCATTTGCTCTGTATGAATTTGTATGCAAGCCAAAATTGTCTCTGTATGCTGGTACATGTAACAATAATAATAAACCAATACCAAATACCAATACTTACAACAATGGTCACCACAGCCATGTACAACACACGTCTTCCAGATTCAAACAGCAGTAGGTGGGTGCAGAAAAACCAGCCTCACCTTCAGAATTGTTATACAAATTTTTGCCCCATTACTTGCAGCAGGCAAAGGGTAGTTATAGATGGTTCATATTCAGCGTGGAGGACAGTGACCAGTGGTGTTCTACAGGTATCTGTTCTGGGTCCCCTCCTCTTCATGATTTTTAGAAAAAGCCTGGATGAGGAAGTAGAAGGATGGGTTAGTAAGTTTGCTGATGACACAAAGGTTGGAGGTGTTGTGGATAGTCCAGAGATTTTTCAGAGATTATAGCAGGACATCAATAGGAGGTAGAACTGGGCTGAGAAGAGGCAGATGTTCAACCCAGATAAGTGTAAAGTGGCTCATTCTGATAGATCAAATTTGAAGACAGAATATAGTATTAATGCTAAGACTCTTGGCAGTGTGGAGCATCAGTGAGCTCTTGGGGTCCTTGTCCATCGGACACTCAAAACTCCTGTGCAGATTGACAGTGTTGATAAGAAGGCGTATGGTGTGTCAACCTTCATCAACTGTGGGATTGAGGTCAAGAGCTGTGAGGTAATGTTAAAGCTTTATAAGACCTTGGTCAGACCCCATTTGGAGTACTGTGTTCAGTTCCTCATTACAGGAAGGATGTGAATATTATAGACGGGGTGTGCAGGAGATTTACAAGGATGTTGCCTAGATTGGAGAGCATTTCTTATGACAATAGGTTGAGGGAACCTGGCCTTTTCTCCTTGGAGTGACGGAGGATGAGCACTGACCTGATAGAGGTGTATAAGATGATGAGAATCATTGATCATGCAGATAGCCAGAGGATTTTTCCCAGAGCTGAAAAGGCTAACACAAGGGAGCATAGATTCAGGCTGCTTTGAAGTAAGCACAGAGGGGATGACAGGGGTAAGTTCTTCACTCAGAGAATGGTGGGTGTGTGGAATGCACTGCTGGTGACAGTGGTGGAGGAAAATACAATAAAGTCTTTTAAGAGACTCTAAGGAGCTTAGAAAAATAGAGGGCTATGAGGTAAAGTAATTCTAAGCAGTTTCTACAGTGAGTTACATGGTTGGCACAATATTGTGGGCAGAAGGGCCTGTAATGTGTTGTAGATTTCCTTGTTCCATGTTACTTAGATGCTAACAGCACAATATTTATGAATATTTCTAAAATATCAACACTATTTAAAACGATTAAAAGTTGTTCTCAATATTTAGTGTAATAAGAATTAAGCCATGCCAAAAAACACTAACAATTAAAACATTTAGGTACATACAATAAGAAATTTGCCTTTCTTCTGAGAGACTTTCTCATCAACAAAAATGGGCACAGTCTCTGAACCAACACCCGCTCAAATATCGTTCAGGTTCAGCAGACAGATCACCCATTTTAATTGCAGGAGGTTTACAAAACGTTGGTGTCATTATATAATTAATTGGCAAAATCCCAGCAAGTAGCGTCAGGAAGTTGGGGACTTTCTGCCAACACTTCTATGGGGTGCATGGGGTTGAGTGGGATCCAGGATCAGCTATGATGTGTCACGGTCCGGTCCGTGGACTCCTTATTCCAGTTATTTCCTTTTCTCCGTGTTCTGTTGGGCGCCTTGATTAAGGCACCTGATCTTCATTTCAAACCGGCAACATAAAAGGCTTTGGGTTACAGCTACTGATTGCTGGACCGTTGTCAGAAGATCGTCACCGGTAACCAGTCACCGGAAGCCATTCACCTCAGCAAGGTGCCTATGCTTGTCTCGGGACTGCTGGGAATCATGGGCTCAGTACCACGGTTGCTTAGTGGAAGGACTGCTCAGTCATTTTTGTGTCCAGCTGGGTTGCCAGCCATTTTGCTGCTGCTCCAAGTAAGATATGAATTCTGTCATTTTCATGGCCGGCCGAGACTGGGTCGAGTTGGGAGCCTGCTGTGCGCAGTTCCTGAGTCAAGTTGAGAGCCTGTTGTCCGTTGTTCCTGGGTCGAGTCGAGAACCTGTTGTCCTAGTCCTTCCACCTGAGTGGGTCCAGCCATTGGCCGCTACTCCGAGTTGGGTAGTCTGTCTCCTCATTGTCTAAGTCCTTCAAGTCCAGGTTTGTAGTCTGTGACCAAGTTTAGGCTGCAAGCATTGTTCCTGTTCTAGTCTTTGCTCTCTAGGCTGAGTCCCAGTTAAGTTCCGAGTCCAAGTCAAGATCCAAGTTCCGAGTCCGAGTCCAGGTCAAACCCAGGTTTTTACTGGTTTGTTATCCAATGTTTACATCCATGTTGGTATTTTGTCCTCACTCCCTGGCCTTCCTAGTAACTATCAATAAACACTGTTCTGTTTATACTATCTCTGTGTCTGCGTCCTGTACTTGGGTCCGCTCCTAACACCCTCTTGTATCATGATGGAATGTTGGAGCTGACTTGATGGTCTGAATGGTCTAATTCTGCTCCTATGTCTATGATCTTATGGTCTTATAAACATAACTTGCACCAAATGACTGAACATTCCAGACATGTATAAGAAAATTCTACCCTTACTGGGCTGTCTCAAGGGGGAGTAAATGACATGGAGTTACATCTTGATGAGGCTACCCAGGCAGGAGATTACCTTTTTAAAGCAATATTCACTTAGCCCCACGTTTCACTCAATAGCTGACATCCACACAGTCTGCATGACGGAGTTTGTCATAGGGTCAGGTTCAAAAGCGTGTCTTAAGGGAGGAAATGTAGGCAGGCTACTGAAGTATTAAGACAATTGACAGGTTCAATCTTCAGCTATGTCTTTCTTGAGGAAGACCACTGCAGATTTATTTTTCTCATGTACCCTTTCTGCCATGAACCTGACAAGCATTTGAAGTGTAAGTGAGTTCAAGTCTCCTGCTTCAGGACTGTAAACACTTAAATTGCAACTTGGCTCAATGCTGACACTCATTGCCTCAAGTTAAAAAGGTCGTTAGTTCAAGACCCATGTCAAGGCATGAGTAAATAGGTTGAAATTTCAGCAGATTACTGATGGCAAATCCCAACCTGTCAGAAGTGCCATCTGTCAGATGGAATGTTAAACTAAGGTCCTGGTGATTCACACAGATATAGCAGATCCCATCATAGTATTTACAGAAGTGCAAAGATGTTCACTTGAGTTCTGCCCATCATTTATTTCTCGGCCAACCACAACCACCTCCCACGGTCTACTATAGCCGTTCCAAGACATATCCTGCTGATGGCAGCCTGTTGCTTGATCTTTACCTTTACAGCTGAGCATTGTCACTATTGTCCGCACAGTGGGGAAACAGCCCACTCCTGAGGCCCAACAGTTAAAACTCAACAGGCTTCCCACTCGAATTTCTATAGATTACTGTCTGTACATATCAATTTCTCAGATTAAAATGGGTGCCCTTTCTTGCTTGATAGTAAAGCTTCAGGACAATTGGCAGATCTAATCTTGTTTTCTTGAGGGCTTCATTGCAGATTGATTTTGTTTCTTATGTGGCCTTTCTGCAATGAACCTTGACAAGCTCTTCAAGGGTAAGTTCAAGCTTTCTCTTCAGACTCACAGGTGGATAGGGAAATAAGGAGAGATTTTGGCATGTTGGCCTTCAGAAATCAAAGTATTGAGTACAGGAGTTTGTATGTTACACAGAGAATGTATAAGCTGTTGGTGAGGCCTAATTTGGAGTATTGTGTGCAGTCATGGTTACCTATCAGAAAGATATCAATAAGATTGATAGAGTACAGAGGAAATTTGCAAGGATTTTGCTGGGACTTAAGGACCTGAGTAATAGGGAAGGGTTGAATAGGTTAGTATTATATAGGGTGCAGAGGACATTTACAAAGATGTTGCCTGGATTGGGGAGCATGCCTTATGAAAACAGGTTGGGTGAACTTGGCCTTTTCTCCATGGAGAGATGTAGAATGAGAGGTGATTTGATAGAGGTGTATAAGATGATGAGAGGCATTGATCATGTGGATAGTCAAAAGTTTTTCCCCAGGGCTGAGATGGTTGCCACAAGAGGACACAGATTTAAGGTGCTGGGCAGCAGGTACAGAGGGGATGTCAGGGGTAAGTTTTTTTACGCAGAGAGTGGTGAGTGCATGGAATGGGCTGTCGGCAATGATGGTGGAGGTGGATATGATAGGGTCTTTTAAGAGACTTTCAGATAGGTACATGGAGCTTAGAAAAATAGAGGGCTGTGGGTAATCCTAGTAATTTCTAAGGTAGGGACATGTTCAGCACAACTTTGTGGGCTGGAGGGCCTGTATTGTGGTGTAGGTTTTCTATGTTTCTATTTTATTGCTTGGAGCATAGGAGAATGAGGGGAGATTTGTTAGAAGTATACATAATTATGAGGAGTATAGATAGGATAAATGCTAACAGACTTTTTCCACTGAGGTTGGATGAGACTAGAACTGGAGGCAATAGGTTAAGGGTGAAAGGTGAAATGTTGAAGGTGAATGTGAGGGGGATCTTCTTTACCTCGAAGGTGAAATGAGTGAGAAATGAGCTGCCAGCTGAAGTTGGGGGATGTGGGTTTAATTGCAACACCTAAGAGGTTTAGATAAATACACGGATAGGAGCGGTATATGGGACTAGGCAAAATAACAGTCCGACATGGACTAGATGAGTGGAAGGGCTTGTTTCAGTGCTGTCGTGCTCCATAACTCTATGACTCTAATTGCTTTTGGAGACTGATTCGATAAATACCACAGCTTCCTGGATTGTTGTTCCAGCCATCCAAAAACAATGCCTCACATTTCCTCAATCAACTAATTAAGTCCCTGGAAACGATGGTTGGTTCTCTTCAGATTCGTGTTGCTGATTATTTAATTGACAGGTCCAAACATAGTGACTGAATGTTGATATTGACAGTGTGCAGCTGGCTCTACTTATGGTGAACTACTTCCTCTGACAACTGCATCGCTTCCTGATCAGTACTGATTTGCTCCCATCATTGATGTAAGCAGTCTGATTCCTCATCAATATCAATCACATCTGCTCTTGTGATTCATCCCTCCACAATTGATGGTCACTTTATAATGTCAAAGTAAGTGATATACAAGGTAAGGTGGAGGCAAGAGCAGTCTCCAGTGTCTGGCCTGACACACTGTATGAAAACACAGGTCCTGGAATGAAAAAGTAGGGATGCATGAGTTAAAGAAGTGTTTAAAGCAAGTTTGGAATAATATTGTAAATTAGCAGCTTTCAATATATATGTGTGTATGCTGGAAAGATGCAAAAAAAAAACAAGCTGTACTGACAGAAATGTTCGCAGGGATGTCACAAGAAAGGTGTTTGAAGTGAAAATTTCAAGATTATGCAAGCTATGTTATTCATGCCAGAATGGGAGAAAACTTCTACAAGCTCAATCACTTTGTCTGAATCTTTGTTATTCTTTTTAAACACACACACACACACACACACACACAAATTGGGATGTACACAGTGAAATAAGTGGTGAAACTGAGGTAGTAAACCACAGATGACATATCAGTCAGTTACTGTGCAGGAATAGGAAAGTGAAACAAGGGAGTTCTGTTGATGTAGAATACAAGTTTTGTGGGTCATATATTTTTACACTGATGTTCTGTAATTTCACAGGGGTTACCTGTTCACACAGATTAACCATGTGCAGTGATATACGTCACCAACCCTGTACCCATTATTTGTTTAGTGATGCAATGCAGGGCAGCTTCTTCCAGTACATCAAAACACATCACCTCAGCAACCCCACTGCCCTGACTAATCTCAACCTAATCACGGGACAGTTTACAATGACCAATTAACCTACCTGATCCATATTTGGACTGTGGGAGGAAACCAGAGCTGTTGGGGAAAAACCTTGCTTCCACAAGGAAGACATATCGAGACTCCTTACAGAATGATGCTGGAATTGAACTCCAATGCTGGAATATTCTGATAGCATCACACTAACTGCTATGCTACCATGGTGCACAAATCCATGTGGCATTCATGAGGATGTTGCTTATTTGCCTAGAAAGTATTAATGATTTGTTATTAATATCAGCAGGATGTTGGAGATCTTTTACCTGTCTGTCGTAGTGAGTGTGGTCTTCTTTGCAGCTTTATGTTGGCAGAGCAGCACCGGTGCTGGTGATGCAAAAGGACTAAATAAACTCATCAGAAAGGCTGGATGAGTCCTTGGCTGAAACCAGGATTCTTTTGTGTTAGTGATGGAGAGAAGTTCACTAAACCAGCTAAACATGATGAACAATCTTGACACATTCCCTCCATGACCTATTGAAGAGGCAGCAGAACACCATCTCAAACAGACTCATTCAGCTCAGCTGTCACAAGGATTATTACAGATTATTACAGCTGCAAAAATAGATGTAGACAGTAGAAAAGAGATGCTTCAGAAGGCTCCTGGGCATTTCCTATACAGACCATATCTCAAACAATGAAGTATGAAGATGTTCACCCAACACGTGAGACTCTGTGAAGATGTACTGTCCACAGTAAAGAAGGGGAAACTCAGATCAAGTGGACTGTCAGAGACTACTTTCAGGGAACGGTAGAAGGGAAAAGAAACGTGGGCAGACAGAGGAAGAAGTGGACAGACAACTTCGCAGAGTGGATCAGAGAGAACTTTGCCACATGCAGGCACTTGCCCACAACCATGAGAAATGGAGACAACTGGCGCAGCGCTCATCTAAACAGCACCCCTACGACCCACATGTGTTGCGGGATCCATAATCATAACCGTAACCATATGAGTACCTAGGAGAATGCAATAATCAAGCTGGATCTACAAGGGAGCTTGTTTGTAAACAGCAGTGATCTACATTCTCACTTAGATTAAATTGGATTATTGATACATTGACGTTCAGTGGAATAGGATTGTTCAGAGTAGTTGCATTGCAGGAGATCAATCAGAACTGAGAGAGTGCTGTTGGTACAAATTAGAGGTCCATCATATCGGTTTTCTTCTGGAGATTGATGGAGAATCTGACATTATTAGAAGCTTAGGAGGACGATGGCACCTAACAGCGACTTCTTTGCCTGCATCTTTGGAAACGGCGACTAATATCAAAGAAGGTACTGGAAGTTTTTTTTAAGTATCTAAAGGGTAAAAGAGAGTTGAGGGTAGATATAGGACCAATGGAAAATGATGCTGAAGTTATTGTAATGAGAGACGCAGAGATGGCAGAGGAACGGAATGCGTATTTTGCATCAGTCTTCACATTACATGGAGCTTAGAAAAATAGAGGGCTATGGGTAACTCTAGGTAATTTCGAAAGTAAGTATGTGTTTGGCACAGCATTGTGGGCTGAAGGGCCTGTATTGTGCTGTAGGTTTTCTATGTTTATATGGAAGGCATCTACAGTATACCAGACATTCAAGGAGTGTATGTGTAGTGAAAATTACAACTGAGATGGTGTTCAGGAAACTTAATGGTCTGAGGGTGGATAAATCTGGACCTGATGGAATGCACCCTCAAGTTCTAAAGGAAGTAGCTGGAGAGATTGCGGAGGCATTAACAATAATCTTTCACGAATTGATAGATTCTGACATTGTAACGGATGACTGGAAAATTGCAAATGTTACTCCACTTTTTAAGAGGGGTGGGAGGCAGCTGAAAGGAAACTACAGTCCTGTTAGCCCAACGTCAGTGGTTGGTGTTGTTGGAATCAATTGTTAGGGATGAGATTACGGAGTACGTGGAGGCACATGAGAAGATGAGCCAAAGCCAGCATGTTTTCCTGAAAGGAAAATCCTGCCTGACTAACCTACTGCAATTTTTTGAGGAAATTACCAACAGGGTAGATGAAAGAGATGCTTGGATTTTCAGTAGGCCTTTGACAAGCTGCTGCATGAGGCTGCTTAGCAAGATAAGAGCCCATGGAATTACAGGGGAGTTACCAGAATGGATGGAGCATTGGCTGATCAGCAGAAATCAGACAATGTAAATAAAAGGATCATATTCTGGCTGGCACAAGGAAATCTGCAGAAGCTGGAGATTCAAGCAACACACACAAAATGCTGGTGGAACGCAGCAGGCCAGGCAGCATCTATAAGGAGAAGCACTGTCAACGTTTCGGGCAGAAGAACTTAGATAAGAAAAGTGGGCAAAGAAACAGCAGATGGAATATAGCGTAAGGAAGTCTCTGGTTACGCACTTTGGCAGAAGAAATAAAGACGTTGAATGAACTCAGAAACTGGAGGGGCAAAGGTACTTGAGGTTCTTAGTGCAGGACTCCTAAAAATTAACTTTCAGGTTGAGTCAGTAGCAAGGAAGCCAAATGCAATGTTGGCATTCATTTTGAAAGGACTAACATGTAAAAGCAAGAATGCAATGTTGAAACTTTTAAGGCATTGGTCAGACGGCATTTTGAATGTTGTGAGCAACTTTGGCTCTTCACCTCTGAAAGAATGGGTTGGCATTGGAAAGGGACCAGAAGAGGTTTATGAGAATGATCATGTGATTGAAAGGGTTAACGTACAAGGAGCATTTGATGACTCAGGATATGAACTTGCTGGAGTTTAGAATTGTAAGGGTGTTTTCCTTCTTTTTCTTTGTGAGGGGTTTTTCTTATTTTCTTTGTTACTGTGTATGTTAATCAAAATGTCTTCTTTGGTAAAAAGAAGTTTCTTTGTTAAAAGTAGGAATACTTCTTTGTTATGATAAGTGCTTTCTCTCACAGTTTGTTTGGGTTAAAATTACTGACAATGGGAATTGTATTCTTTTGTTAACCAATTGGGATAGATGTTATTCTCTCTTCTGGGTCTGTAAGCTATTGTTGGCGGGCATTTGGGGGGTCGGCGCGAGGGGCTGAAAGAGTGAGGTTACGATGCTGTAAGCTGGGTGATGGAATGGACCCCGAGCGGGGGTCTGAGGCCAGGATTTTCAGCGAGTAGAGGAGATGAAGACTGACGTGCCGGGGGTGCTTGGTTGATCACTTCGGATGGCCATGAGCTGCGAGTCGAGGAGGTCTGAGGGGATCGAATGGTGGCCGGAAGACTTTGTTAATTGAGCTCCAATGGTTGTGCACAAAGTGGTTTGGACTTTGATAAGTTGGGTGCCTTTTCTTTATTTTCTTTTCCTTCATATATACTGTATTGTTATTAATCATTTAGTTCTAGTAATATCTATAAAGTGAACCCATTTAATTGCATATGGTGTACTGTCTGTTATTTGGCGTGGTGGGGACATCACACAACATCCACACAAGCTGATTATCCAGTTTGGCGGGGCCGAAGGCTGCTCCCCCTAGACGGAAGTGAGCTGAGCGAGCCGGAGGCGACCCAGGGGGCTACAGAAGAATGAGGTGGATCTCACTGAAACCTATCAAATATTAAATGCCTATATAGAGTGAATGATTTCTGTAGTGGTGGAGTCTAGAATCAGAGGGCACAACCTCCGAAAGAAAAATGTTCCTTCAGAACAGACATGATTAGGAATTTCTTTAGCCAGGGGGCAGTGAATCTGTGGAAGTTATTGCCACAAATAGCTGTGTAGGCCAAGTCTTTGGGTATACTTAAAGCAGAGGTTGCAGGTTGTTAATTAGTAAAGTGTCAAAGTTTATGGGAAAAAGGCTGAAAATGGGATCATTAGGGATAAAAAATCAGCTATTATCAAATAAAAGAGAGAACTTAATGGGCTGATTGATATATTTCTGCTTCTAAGTCTTATGGTCTTATAAGAAATCTAAAATTGACTCCATGCCTGGAGCAATAAATAACATTTTGCTCCACCATGATCCATCTCCTATGTGATTGTTGTGGTATATATTTCTACAAAGATGGCTTCCAAAATTTCAAGGTTTTGGATTTCAAACTCCAAAGTGCAGGTCTAGTTGGCATCCTGAAGGGAAGACAATAGACATGCTTTAACTATTGGCAATGTACAGTATATAATAGGTGAATGATCAGGTAACGCAATGCTGATTAAAGGATAATACCTTTCCCCAGAGCCATGAGTAATTACTGTCATGCATATTGTATATCCTTGACATTCTTAACTCAGTTCTACAGTTCCCTGATAGTGCTATATCCTAAACTAGTCTATTAATTAGTATAGCTGGAGATTAGGAGATTCTTAAGATTTACACAAATGACAAGGCACCAGTGCAGTGGAAAAACTCAGTCAATGTGCCTATCAGAGAAACTATTATTATATTAAATGTATTGTTCCTGCACCGTTGTTTTTTCCACTCTTCAGTAGAGAAGGGTTAACTTGTGTGTCCAATTTCATTGAGTCATCAAACATGGAAACAGAAACTTTGGCTTCCAAGTCCATGCTGAACATTAATCATCCTCTGCACTAAACCTATTCTACATCCCCCACATTCCCCTGCCGTGTTCACAGGCTCTATCACTCCCTGCACACTAAAATCAATTTATGGTGGCCAGTTAACCTACTACACGTCTTCAGGATGTTTTGGAGGACACCAAAGCACCCAGCGAGCACAGGGAGAACACGCAACATCACAGAGACAGCCTCTGAAGTCAGGATTGAAACCAGATCACTGAGGCTGTGAGACACTATCTCTACGAGCAGTGTCTCTGTGGTAACTTGTTGGAGTAGATTTTCAGCATAGGCATCCAATTTAGATGCCACAATTCAACTATAGTGTAGATTACAGGTGGATGATTTAATGTTCTCTGTTTATACAATCACCAAAAGATAGAAACATAGAAAGCCTACAGCACAATTCAGGCCCTTCAGCCCACAATGCTGTGCCGAACATGTCCTTACCTTAGAACTATCTAGGCTTACCCATAGCCCTCTATTTTTCTAAGCTCCATACACCTATCCAGGAGTCCCTTAAAAGACCCTATCATTTCCGCCTTCACCACTGCTGCCAGGCAACCCATTCCATGTATTCACCACACTTTTACTAAAAAAACTTATCCCTGATATCTCCTCTGTACCTACTTCCAAGCACTTTAAAACTGTGCCCTCTCATGCTAGCCATTTCAGCCCTGGGGAAAAGCCTCAGACTGTCTACATGATCAATGCTTCTCATTACCTTGGACACATCTACCAGGTCACCTCTCATCCTCTGTCGCTCCAAAGGAAAAAAAAGGTGAGTTCTCTCACCCTATTCTCATAAGGCATGCTCCCCAATCCAGGCAACATCCTTGTAGATCTCCTCTGCACCCTTTGTATGGTTTCCACGTCCTTCTTGCAGTAAGGCGACCAGAACTGAGCGCAGTACTCCAAATGGGGTCTGACCAGGGTCCTATATAGCTGCAACATTACCTCGTGGCTCTTAAACTCAATCCCACGGTTGATGAAGGCCAATGCACCATACGCCTTCTTAACCACAGAGTCAACTTGCGTAGCAGCTTTGAGTGTCCTATGGACTCGGACCCCAAGATACCTCTGATCCTCCACACTGCCAAGAGTCTTACCATTAATACTATATTCTGCCATCATATTTGACCTACCAAAATGAACCACTTCACACTTATGTAGGTTGAACTCCATCTGCCACTTCTCAGCCCAGTTTTGCATCCTATCAATGGCCAGCTGTAACCTTTGACAGCCCAGTACACTATCCACAACACCCCCAACCTTTCTGTCATCAGCAAATTTACTAATCCATCCCTTCACTTCCTCTTCCAGGTCATTTATAAAAATCACAAAGAGTAGGGGTCCCAGAACAGAACCCTGAGGCACACCACTGGTCACCAAACTCCATGCAGAATATGACCCATCTGCAACCACTCTTTGCCTTCTGTGGGCAAGGCAGTTCTGGATCCACAAAGCAATATCCCCTTGGATCCCATGCCTCCTTACTTTCTTAATAAGCCTTGCATGGGGTACTTTATCAAATGCCTTGCTGAAATCCATATACACTACATCTACTGCTCTTCCTTCATCAATGTGTTTGATCACATCCCCAAAAAATTCAATCAGACTCATAAGGCACGGCCTACCTTTGACAAAGCCATGTTGACTATTCCTAATCATATTATGCCTCTCCAAATATTCATAAATCCTGCTTCTCAGGATAAAATGTCCTCTGTTCTTGTGGCATAAATTTGCAGTTTTACCTTATCACTTTCTTTAGTAATTAATTTATGATATGTGGGCATCAAAGACTAGCAGGAAATCTCTCTCATCCAACTCTCTGAAAGTAAATCAAGGAAAATCCATGGGCAGAGCCACAGTCATGTTTTTGAATAAAAGTGTTTGTCAGCAGTTTCCCACTGAACACCTGAATCCGAGAAAAGGGCAATGAGCTCATTTCCATAGAGGCTTATCGGCTGCTATGAGGTACATAGATTGTGTCTGCTCCTTTGTCAGATTTTTTGGTGAGATTTGGACAATGAACAATTAACAGTACAACACAGGACAGGCTCTTCAGCCCACACTGTTGTGCCAAACTTATAACCTATTCCAAGATCTCTCTGATGACACCACACAGCGCAACATCCAGTGAAGTGCTATTGTTCTGATAATTTTCTTTATTTTTGATTCTATGTTTTTGTGCCTCCAAACATCTAAAACATTGTAGATAATGATTTATCAGGCCCAACTGCACCTAAATCTCTTACACTCCAGAGTTTCTGGAAATATTGTGTCTATGTCAGTGGGATGCAGATTCAGGGGAACAAATTTGCAACTCATTCTTCTTTATTTTTATTGGTCATGAGTTGGTAAGGACCCTTCCCTCAAGATATAGAAAAACTCACCAATCCCTTCCACCTACATGATGTCCTTATCCTTCCAAATCCCTCATATGAGCCCATCTAAACGCCTCTTAAAAGTCACTAATGTCTCTACCTCTACATCACACCTGGCAGCATATTACAGCATCCACCACTGTCTGTATAAAAAATTTACCCCTTGTATCTCCTTTGAAATTAGCTATCCTCACCTTAAAAGTATGTCCTATGCTATTAGACATATAAACCTTGGGGAAAGGATACTGTCTGTCTACTCTATCTATTTCTCTCATAACCATACAAACCTCTATCAGATCTCCCCTTAGCCTTTGCCATGTCAGAGAAAACAACCCAAGTTTGCCCAATTTCTTGTGATAATATATGCCCTCTAATCCAGACAGCATCCTGGTAAATCTCTTCTACACCCTTTCCAAAGACTCAGTAGCTTTACTACTTTGGGACAACTTGAATTGTATGCAATATTCCAGATTTGGCCCAAGTAGTGTCTTATAAAGCTGCAACACAATTTCTGACTTTAGAACTCAATGCCTCAATTAATCAAAGCAAGCATACCATTTGCCTTCTTAACCATCGTATCAACCTGTGCAGCCACTTTCAGGAAGCTATGAAGTTGGGACTCAGAATCCCTCTGATCCTCAACACCATTAAGGTTTTTGCCCTAAGCAGTGTACTGTCTCTTTAAATTTGACCCAGCAAAGTATAATACTTCATATTTGCGTGGGCTAAACTCCATCTTCTATTTTTCCACCCATATCTGCAATTAATTTGTATCCCACTGCTTTTGTTGCCAGTTTTCTACAATATCCACACCACCATCAGACTTTGTCTCACCTGCACACTTCCTAATACACCCATCTACATTTTTATCCAGTTCATCTACATTCATCACACCCAGTGGTGGTCCCAGTTCCAATGCAGATCCCTGAGGAATACCACTAATCACTGACCTCCCACTAGAATAAGTGCTGTTGACCATTACCCTCTGTGTTGCATAGGCTAGCCAGTTCTGAATCCAAATGGCCAATTCACCATGGATACCATCCAGCTTAATTTTCTGGATTAGCCTCCGATGATGCACCATGTCAAACACTTCACTTAAATCTATGCTGACAACATCCTCATCTCTACCTTCATCACTCGTCAAAAAGCTTTATCAACTTAGTGAGACAGAACTTGTTCTGCACAAAGCCATGCTGGCTCTCCTTAATTAGGGCATGGTTTTCCAAATGATCGTAAACCCTATCCCTAAGACCTCTCTCCGATAACTTCTCCAATGTTGATGTGAGTCTCAGCAATCAATAGTGTTCAGGAATATTGCTGATTTCCTTTATGAATAATGGAACAACATTAGCTATTTGCCGGACTTCTGTGACCTTGCCTTTGGCTAAAAAGGACACTAAGATATTAGTCAAGGTCGCAACAATCTCACCTCTTGCGTCTCTTAACAACCTGGGGTATATCCCAAAAGACCCTAGAAACTTATTTACATTAATGTTCTTTAAGAGACCCAGACTACCCCATCCTTTTCTCAAAATGCCCGAGCATATTAATACACTCAGCACTGATCTCCTGTTCTATCATTTCCTGCTCCTTGGTAAAGACTGATGTAAAGTACCCATTAAGGACCTTATCCACAGCCTCCATATGCCAGCAGATGTTTCCTCCTTTATCCTTGAATGGTCCTACCCTCTCCCTAGTTATCCTCTTACTCAATGAATGTACAGAATGCCTTGGGATTCTCCTTAATCCTACTCACCAAGAACTTTTCATGGTCCCTCGTAGCTTTCCTAATTCCCTTCTTTGTTCTTTTCTATCTTCTTTATAATCCTTGAGGGGACAGAATGCAAAAGGGATCTGTAATGTTTTTGAATACCCAAACATGCTGAAGTCCTGCAGGGAGAATTGTGCATCAGAATTTAGACGCACAAAAAAGAAGGGAATTGAGGCATACAAACTTCATGCAGGCAAATGTGCAGTTTAAATTGGCATTATCATCAGCACATACATTGTGGGCCAAATGGCCTGTTGTACTGTTCTGTGTGTTCTAATTTGCATACTCCTTTTTTCAAATCCCATCTTCTCCCCTGTAAACATGTTCACCATTCACTTTCTTGTTCCACTTGAGCCCCATAGTGTGCCAAAAATCAACATTCTGATCAAATTGTGTCAACTATAGATTCTTACAAGCCGCCTTTATCATCTTTGTCATTTATTCCTGGCAAACATGCTCTACAATATATACCTGTGTTTGAATTGATGAGGGAAATCCTCTGTGGAGATTTTCAGAGCTTCAATTGCTTCTTTATTGTTTGAGACCTCCTGACACCGCAGCTCAAATGAAAGCTGCCATCATTGACTTCTGGCTTGTTAGGCAGACTCAACTAAAGCAGATTGTGAACTTTTGACTCACGTGATAAAAAACATAAACCAGGGCTTCCCCAAAGTGAAGCATTGCAGATTTGGAGATTTCTGTGTTATTTTAAATTCCTTTATTTCTTAGGGTCAACAAGTGTTTCCATCAAAGCAAATCCATTGTTCTATGCTTGTGTCCAGAATAGATATAAGGTATGGCAATCTTCCAAACACACTGCCGCAGTGCATCTGCTTGCAACTGGTGCCCTCCCATCATTCAACTGAAAGCAAATGGTAAAGTAAAGCACTTATAGCTCATCACATCTCTTGGAGTATCTCATGCAATGGATGCAAACAAAAAAAAACGACAGCACCAATTATTATTTACAATCAATGACTAACAGCATTATTTACTGTGGGATCCCAAAAATAATTCTCCTTTCAGAATGTTAGTTCAGGGAAAAATACCAACACAAGATCTCTCTATTCTTCTTTGAATAGATGCCGTGATTCATTAACAATCCACTGGCAAGAGGCAGTTGACATGTGTTTTAATATGACAGACAGAAAAGAATGTCCTTACAATGCAACATTTCAATAGAATAAGACTGGTAAGTCAATTGCATTCAGGAACATAACATCAGAATCTTTTCATTGGTGAATGGGTGAATGCATCCGGTGCTACCACCATCTCCTTAGAAGAAGTTTCGATTGGCCTGCCCTTTACCCCTTACATACTGTTTGGGTCAAATTTGACCCGTTTTGACAATTAACAGCAGTAAAAACACCCTAAATGCCATTTTTTTGGCTGAAATTTGATGTTGTTTCCTAAAATGACCCAAAATGCGCAAAAATGAAAATATTTAAAAATGTTATACTTTTGTACAGGTGCTACAAATTTTTGTACATTGAGACTGTTCCTGGTCAAGTTTGACCTGTATCTATTGAAATGGATTTTAGATCTCTGAAACATTAATTAAGGATTAATCACCCATTTATTAATGTCAGATGGGCTATTTATACATTCTAAATAGATCTGTGGTTCAAAATTTAGTATAGACACTTGTTATGAGGGGATTCTTGGGCCTGATCAAAATTGATCCGGACCATACTGTGAAGGTATAGAATATGAACAGGTTGCCTGGATTAAGCTGTGAGAAGTACACTGCATGCATGAGGGCCTGATGAGAAGTAGTTTGCCTCATGACATAAAGTTGGTAATTTACACTCGGTGGCCACTTTATGAGGTACCCCTTTACACCTGCACGTTAATGCAAATATCTAATCAGTCAATCATCTGGCAGCAACTCAATGCATAAAAGCATGCCGACATGGTCAAGAGATTCAGTTGTTGTTCAGACTAAGTATCAGAATAGGTCGAAATGTTAGCTAAGCAACTTTGACTATGGAAAGATTGTTGGTGGAATACAGGGTGGTATTCAAAGTACAACAGTCTATTGAGTTACTGGAGAATAGTGTGAAAAAAAAACAAAAAAGAATCCAGTGAGTAGCAATTCTGTGGGTGAAAATGCTTTAATAATAAGGGAGGTCAGTGAGAATGGCCAGACTGGTTCAAGCTGACAGGAAGGCGACTACAACTCAAATAACCATATAACCAACAGTGGTGTGCAGCAGAGCATTTCTATATGCACAATATGTCAAACCTTAAAGTTTAAAGGTTAAAACAGCAGCAGGAGACCATGAACAGACACTCAATGACCACTTTATTAGGTACCTCTTTTTCCAAATAAAGTGGCTACTGAATATAGCTCAGACAGAAATTTCATTCCTCACTAATTTTTTCCATAAGTCTTTCTCACAACATTCCATTAGCTTCTTCCAAATTTTACCACTCACCTATACCTTGGGGACATGTAACTTAGGCTGATTAGCCAACCAACCTATACATCTTTTGGGCTTTAGGAGGAAACTGGAGCATCTACAGAAAACCCATGCAGCCACATGAGAACATGCAAACTCCACACAGACAGTACTGAAGGTCAGGATTGAACCTGTTATGCTGGAGCAGTGAGGCAGCAGCTTTACTAAATGCACCATTGTGCTATCCGTGTGGTTTTCCTGAACCCGTAAACTAATTTCCTCACAGATTTGTTAACTGACTCTGCCTCTGGTGTGTGTGTGGGCCTAAACTTTATAATGACAGAATAACAGAGAGTGGGCCAGTACTTATTCTTTCTGCAGAGGACATCTGACACCAACATGCCGAATCCACAAAATCCAAAAAATTACCTTTGTTATGGACGTTTTCTCTTGGCCAGTGGGCTCCTTGGTATTTTGCAAAGCTTCCTTTATAAACACGGTAGCTGCCACTTATAAGATCACAAACAAATGTATTGTAAGTAAAGTTCCAACTATATTGCACTGTTTAAATTCTGGTCGTAAGTGAGACTCAGTTGTTCTTAAAATATAAATGAAAAGCGGTTATCAGCTTGAAGGTTAAAAAAAGCTTTACAAACAAGCACTGTACATAGGAGATAGTCCATCTGTAGAAGCAGATGCTAGCTCACTTACCTACTTTGTTGCTGCTCAAAGGTGCAGTATAAGACAATTGGGTTTTCAATTTGGCTTGTTTTAAAACAGACAACCTGACTCTAAATTGCTTTGATCAAGGAAGCTTGCAAAGCAAATGGATAACATCATTTAGCATATCAATAACTGATGTGTTTATAGTTGGGAGTTTTATGTACTCTAGGAAGTTAGCTTTACAGCAGTAGCTGAGAACTGGCTATTCACAAAGCACAGGGTGAACTAGAACCCATTTCCTCACACTACAATTTCTGCAAACAACAACCTGCATCTTCGGTGTGTCTTTTTAGCTTATACCTGTGTTTTGGAAATCCTTTATGTCTTATGTACTGGAAATGGCGTGTAATTTAGGAATGTTTGAGATAGAAATGAGTTCTATGAGTTCTTAATGTTTTAAGAATGTTGTTAGAACTTAAATGTATATCACTGAAAATAAATTAACTGTGCTTTAAACTAATTTGTTAGTTTAAAATAACTACTTTTGCCTCGGTAGGGAGAGGGGATCCATCATTTCACTAGTGGTTATTGGCAGCTAAATTCCCCATGGAGAATAAACTGGGAAGTAAAGTAGTCTTTGAAGATTGGGCAGTTTCAGTATAATTTCCCTTTAGTGACAGTACTCATGACTATTTATATCCTACAGGGTATTGGGTCTTCATTTAGGTTTAGAACTTTGTGGTCAGGAATCCCGATAGCATCACACATTTAGTGATACACCGCCACAATAACTTTTGATAAAACCCTTAGTTTTGCACACTCCTCTTCCTGTAGAAGGTTTTGAAAATTTGGAACAAGTATAAGTAATTTCTCTTGAAAGTTCATTCTAATTAAACAGTGTCAGTATCCTTCTCCAAAGAATGGAGTATTTCCAGCAAGTATTCTGTTTCTAATATTTGTGTTGTCTGCACAAGAGTGTTTCAAAGGAAATCTGTCTTGGTATTTATTAAATGTCTTGGGGTAAATTTTTTGCTGTCTTCCTCATTGCCCCAGATGGCTTCATATGCCTCTACACCTATTCTGTCCTCTTTCCTCAATGACTCTTTTGGTATACAGCCAGGCGAATTCTGCTCCAGACAGGTCCTTTCAACACGTGGGCTCAAACAAGCTCTGGGCATTATCAAGCTGCTTTAGCTTCATAATAAAAAAAAATCATCAGTGTGCTGACAGAACTCAGTTCCAAATGAATAACTCAAGATTATTTATCCTTCTATTTATTCCCTGGAGAAAGACAGGGCTCATAATCTACTTAGTTTTTGGCATTTACCCTGATAATTTTATTCTGCATCAGTGGCTTGAACAGATGGTACAAAGTGTGGCATTGTTGCTCTCTGGACTGTGGCTAACGCTAACATCCATGGTTAAATGGAAAGGGGACCCACAATGGAAAGGTGGCCAACTAACTTGCAAGTATAATAAATGATGATGTCATGAGCCACACACTGATGCGGTATTCCCTTATCAATTACTGTCATCTCTCTGTTTCTTAAACACTAAACAAATTATTACACAGGCTTGCTGAAAAATAAATATTCCTCCTAAACTTCACCATATTGCAATTAATCATTTTACTACGGTTGGGTCAATTTATGTAGTTATGTGCTCAAATTTCATAAAAGGTAACCTGAGGTAACAGTACGATTAGGCTGATATTACTGCATACTAATCACTTAAGAATCATTTACAGCAGCTTTTCAATTCAGCTATAAAATCTTTTGGACTTTGCAAAGCAATTTATTCATTCTATCAAAATATCACAGTGGGATAGAGGCCTCTCAGCTTTTGGCAGTCCACTTAATTTCTATCACAACCACATTGATATGAACTTTTATAGCATCAGCTACAAATAAATGCTTTTTATCGAAATTCAAGACCAGTGGATATCACACACCAGAAAAACCATTTGAAATGTTGCAAATCTGTCTGATACTGGATGCCAAGTCCACACTATGCTGAGTCATGCCTCTGCGTCAGAAACATGTGGTGACAAGTGCCAATCCCAAAAATCCAAGGGACAAACACGACAGCATTGTACTGAGGGAAGACTCTGCTACCAGATGGGCGGTTTCCTGGATGGGTCTGGTCCCATCTGCCCTTTGGATGCATGTGAAAAGTCCCATTACATCGAGGCAGATCTTCCATTACTACGTAATTGCAGGTGGACTATGAGAACCCTGGCCCCAGGTGCAGTTTTCCTCTGGAATTCAATTCCCAGCTCTTCTAGGTGGATGAAGGCAGTGAAGGGGCTGTCACAATGCAGGCAACTGGCTGCACTCAGATGGAAGTCCCTACAGTCAAAGACAGTAATGCTTAGGCCCACCAATAAATAACTGTGAAAAATAAAGATTTTAACATAACATTAACACACTAAAAAACAATTGCAACTAGCGAGATGAAAATAAATAAATAATAAAATAATAACAACCTGCCTTTGTCCTAGCAGCCAATATCTCCCACTCATTATGAATGGAGCTGGCTGTGCTAACATCAGGAATGGTCTCATGGAGCAACAGACAAAATGCTGGATGGACGAGGCAGGTAAACTGTCTGTGGGTCAACAATTCATATTCTGCCTGGCTAGTCTGTAACTCAATGGCATGAACACTAAATTCTTTAATTCAGGTAAACTATACCCCTACCACCCCAACCCTTCTCATTATCCACCCAATTCCTCTTACATCTACCCAAGCCTCCATCCCTCTGTTTGGTTCCCTTCTGCATATATCTTATCTACTAATCACTCACACACTCCCTCCATTGGATCTCCGACCGTTACTGCTCCCAACTGCCCACCACACCCTTCACTCCGATTTCATGCTCCTCCTTTCTTTCATGTTAAATTGCATCATCTTCATACCTTGGTTGCATCCACCTATTATCTTCCAGCCTTCACTCTTCCCTCCTCCATCTGTCAAACACTCCCCTTCACCCCAATCCACCTATTATTTGCCAGCTGTACTTCACCCCTTCTCCTCAACTTTATTACGCTGGCTATCTCCCCTTGTCTCTCAGTCCTATTGATTGGTTACAATCCAAAATGTCATCTGTCCATTTCCCTCCACAGATGCTTCCTGATTGGCTGAACTCCTCAGGGATTGTCCTTATTGCTGTAGATTCCATTATCTGCGAACCTTTCCTGCTTCTGTACCTCCCTCTGCAACTGTATCCTAAAATTCTTCATCCAGAGACCAAGGTCAGTATGGATCTGAAATAACACCTTCACCTCATTACCAACCACAGGAGCACCTCAAGGATGTATGCTTAGCCCACTGCTCTACTCTCCCTACACTCATGAATGTGTGGCTAGACAGAGTTCAAACCGCATTGATAAATTCATTAATAACAGAAATGTTGCTGGCAGAATCTCAGTTGGTGACAAGGAGGCATACATGAGAAAGATAGGTTGGCTTGCTGAGTGATGTTGCAACAACAAACTTGCACTCAACATTACTAATTCCAAGGAATTAATCATGGACTTCCAGAAGGAGACAGCTCATAGCTCATCCAAGGGTCAGCTGTGGAAAGGGTGAGCACCTTCAAGTTCCTGGACAGGTTGGGCCAGATTTCAAAGGTTAGGGTGTTGGGTCTGGAGGTAGGTACTGTTCAGTTGGCGGGTTTCATTGCTGTGAAATTTAGTTCTGAATATTATTTGCTTATTTTTCATTGCTTGCACAATTGGTTCTCTTTTTGCACATTGAGTCTTTGATGGTCATTTTTAATGGGTTCTACTGTATTTTTGTGGATGCCTGTAAAGAAATTAACCTCAAGTTTGTATGTTGGATGCATGCTTAAATAATAAATGTAGTTTGAACTTTGAAATGTTGGATATCCCAGAGCATCTATGGAAATGTTTTGGGCCGAGATCCTTCATCAGGACTGGAAAGGAAGGGGGAAAAGGTCAGAATAAGAAGCTGTGGGGAAGGGAAGGGGTACAAAATAGAAGGTGATAAGTGGAAGTCAGTCGGGTGCAGCGAGGGGGGACGTGCAGAAATGTAAGAAACCAGCAGGAAGTAGGAGGAAAAAGTAAATAGCTGAAGAAGGAGGAATGGAACAGATGGAGAAAGGGGAAGGAGAAAAAGCACCAGGAGAGATGGTAGGCACCTCCCACTCCTGAATAAGCACATTGTTAAAAAGTTTATCCCTGCCACTTAGAGTGCAGTTCAGGACAAGTCTGATTTATCAACTGATATTCTGGCTAATAGTTTAGTCATGGGGTCATCCTTCAGCATTGAAGCAAAAGTAATATATTTGGAAAGTCTGAAATTTGTGCTGAGATGTTTTAGATCAGACAGCAATAATAAATATTCAAATTAGCACTGCTAGTTAAGATGTGCTACCATTGTAAATTTGTAATTCTGTGAAGTTACCTGACTATATTTAAAGGCGATTATAGCCATTGAACTGGCAGATAATTGTTTATTCTAATCTTTGTGTTTTAAAATATATAAAACATTTTATTCAGAGAGTGAAATTCTCTTAGACTCTCTCCCTTGAAGGTTTGCAGTGTGAATGAAGGTTCTTATATTTCCCAGTTACAGCTTTCACGTGGCTCAGTTTTAGTTGGTCACAACAGATGTCATTGACTCCACTGGAGCTTTTGGCCATCTCATGCTGTACGTAATAGTAGTGAGATAGAAAACCATGACTACTTCTTTCTTTCTCCAACCAACACACAAGCAGCATAACTTGTACAGCAAGAACCTACTGGCTGTAGGATCTTGTTGTGCACAAATGGCTGCTGCATTTCGACTTTATTGCAGCATTTGAGCTTCAAGATTACTTTAGTGGCTCAACTTACAGTTGTGAGAAGGGTTTATATGAATGCAAATTGTTCTTTGTTATATAGAATCACGTCTCTTTGTAAGTGGAAACTGCTTTAGAGTAGGCAGGACGATTAAAATAGATCTGTTTCATACACCACAAATCCTAAATTACTGACAAACATAACACTTTATTACCAACACAATAATTTGTGGCCATTTTGAATTTTTGTGATAGTGTAAAATGGTTGATTGATTTTATTGAATATAAAATGGGCTGCCAATTCAGCATTACCATTTTTAGATCATTACACAATGGCTCTTCTTATTTTTATGCTTTCCTACTGAATATACTGCCTTAGGTAAGTGTGTTTAAGCAGTCTTCACAACATTACTGAAAACATAAGAAATAAAGACCTTTTCATATAAACAGAATGCTGGAGGCAATCAGCAAGTTAGACAGCATCTGTGGAGGGAAATAATCAATGTTTTGGGCTGAGACACTTCTTCAGGACTTCATCAGGGATTTGACCAGGAATGTTGACTATTTATTCACCTGCATAGATGCTGCCTGACTTGCTGAGTTCTTCCAGCATTTTTTCTGTGTTGCTCAACATTTCCAGCATTTGCAGAATCTTTTCTGCTTCTTTTCATATAGTTTATTTTGCAATTCCATGAGTCCTGAAAACACAATACAGCCAAAGAAGTCCTTTAAAAGTGCAATCAGTCTTGGACTATAAAGGCTTGAGCCCTGGATGAGCTGTTGACTACATACCTTCTCCATTATTAACTTCCACCTTTATACTCCTCAATCTGTTCTCTTTCGGCCCAACTGCTGATGAAATCTTTATACATATCTTTGCTTTGACTTTTCTGGTAAGTCTCCATCTGCCAACTCCCATAAGCCTAACTCTGAAAATTAACACATTTTATAACACATGCTGGTGATAATAAATTTGATTCTGAAAAGTTTGCCTCCTATACATTAACTAGCAACAAGTACTATTTATTGATTAGGCCTGAGATTGGCTGCCCTCTGAGCCTTGGCTCAGTTTTATAATCCACATACTTAGTTCTGCCTTCCCAACCTCTGCAAGATCATTCACTGCTACATATTCAGTGATAACTGCTCTTCCTAATTCTGACTTCTTGCATGTCCCAAATTCGCAACTCTTTCTAAAACCAGGACTCTTTCCTCCTTATTTCTCTATCCATGCAACATGCACAAAATGCTGGAGGAACTCAGCAGGCCAGGTAGCATCTATGGAAAAGAGTATAGCCAATGTTTCAGGCTGAGACCCTTCATCAGGACTGGAGAAAAAAGATGAGTCAGAGTAAAAAGTTGGAGGGGTGGGGAAGAGGAAGAAACACAAGGCAATAAGTAAAAGTGGGAGGGGTGAGGGTTGAAGTTAAGGGCTGGGAAGTAGATTGGTGAAAGAGGTACAGGGCCAAAGAAGGGGGAATCTGATAGCAGAGGACAGTTGGCCATGGAAGAAAGAAAAAGGAGAGGGGCACAAGAGGGAGATGATGGGCAGGTAAGGAGATAAAGTGAGAGTGAGAAATGGAAATGGGAAATGGTGAAGGGATGTGTGGGTAATACCAGAAGTTTGAGAAACTGATGTTCATGCCATCAGGTTAGAGGCTACCAGATGGAATATAAGCTGTTGCTCCTCCAACTTGAGTGTGGCCTCATTGTGATAGGAGAGGAGGCCATAGACTGACATGTTGAAATGGGAATGGGAAGTGAAATTAAAATGGTGGCCACTGGGAGATCCCACTTTTTCTGGTGGACAGAGCATAGGTGCTTGGTGAAGTGGTCTCCCATTCTATGCCGGATCTCACCAATATACAGGAGGCCACACCAGGAACACCAGATACAGTAGATGACCCCAACAGACTCACAGGTGAAGTGTCGCCTCAGTTAGAAGGGCTGTTTAGGGCCCTGAGTAGTAGTGAGAGAGGAGGGGTAGGGAAGGTGTATCATTTGTTCTGCTTCCAAGGATAAGTGCCAGAAGGGAGATCAGTGTGAGGGGATGAATGGACAAGGGGGTCACGTAGGGAGCAAACCCTGTGGAAATCAGGAAGTGGGAGAGAGGGAAAGATGTGCTTGGTAGTAGGATCCCATTGGAAACAGTGGAAGTTGTCAAGGACTTTTGTCACAGTATGATTGAGCAAACACTGACTCAGCAGGGTATCAGAGTCTTCTGTCAGCTGTGGCCAGCCGTAATGAGAAAGTTTCAAGACAGACCCTGGAGATACATGACCTCAGGTCACCATGTCTCAACTATTTCAGGGAGGAAGCCAATGTCGTTCAGTTGAGGCTGTTGGTCACTCGGTGGAGCCAGTCTATCTTCCAACCCTGGACAGATTTGACAGTGGCCCAGGATCTTGCTGAGGCTTCCTCATCCAGTGTTCATTAGTGTTTGAACTCCAGCTGTCTCGTTTCCCTTCCAAGTGCAGAAAGGTGGCTTTCATTGTCTCTCTTTTGGCTGGGAGAGCCTGGGCCACCGCGCATTGGGAGCACAGGTCGAGGGTTTACTGGGATTTGGAGGAATTCGTGGCTGCCATGAGGAAGGAGTTCCATCACTCCACCAGAGCCAGCCAAGCCTCAGACTGCCTGATGAAGATTCGATAGGGTGGAAGATCAGGACCTTGGCCCAAGAGTGAGCTGGAACAGGGAGGCCTTGGCAATGCTATATTGACATGGACTCCAAGACGCTGAAGGATGCCCTTGCCTTGGGCGTACCAGCTGAGAACTTAGAGGTTCTGATCAACCAAACCATTCATCTTGATAACCGTCAAGGCAGAGCGTAAATAGGACCTCATCAAAAGATCGAAGAGGGCTAGCCCAAGACCCAACTCAACCTGTCGTAGTTCCACTCACTGTTCTCAGAATATGATCAACCTCTCTTCTGCTCAGGATCCTGTCAAGCCCATGTAAACAGTCACATAGGAATCCCTGCTGATGAGAAGTTCCAGCGTCGGAGTCAAGGTTGCTGCCATTACTGCGGAGAAGCAGGTCACCTACAGTCACCAGCCTGCCTTAAGTCATCCCCACAATTGCCAAGGTCCTTTTCACTGGTGAATACTGAAGCAAAGTATTAAATAAGTTCCTCCGCTACCTCCTCTGGCTCCATGTACATGTTTCAACTCTTACTCCTGATTGGCCCTATTCTCACACAGATCATCGTCTTGCTCTTTGCCTTTGGTGGTCAAGCTAATTCTGGATCCACAACACAAGGTCTCCTTGGATCCCATGCCTCATTACTTTCTGAATAAGCCTCGCATGGGAAACTTTATCAAATGCCTTACTGAAATCCATATACACTACATCAACTGCTCTACTTTCATCATTGTGTTTTGTTACATCCTCAAAGAATTCAATCAGGTTTGTAAGGCATGACCTACCATTAACAAAACCATGTTGGCTATCCCTAATCAGATTATGTCTCTCTAAATGCTCATAAATCCTGCCTCTCAGGATCTACTCGAACAACTTGCCCACCGCTGAAGTAAGACTCACTGGTCTATAATTTCCTGGGTTATCTCTACTCCCTGTCCAGAACAAGGCAACAATATTTGCAACCTTGCAATACTCTGGTACTTCTCCCATCCCAATGGATGATGCAAAGATCATCACCAGAGGCTCAGCAAACTCCTCCCTCACTTCTCACAGTAGCCTGGGGTATATCTCGTCTGATCCTGGCAACTTATCTAACTTAATACCTTTCAAAAGCTCCAGACAATCCTCTTTCTTAACGTCTATACACTCAAGCATTTCAGCCTGCTTTAAGTCATCCCCACAAATGACAAGGTCCTTTTCACTGATGAATACAGAAGCAAAGTATTCATTCTGTACCACCTCTGCCTCCACGCACGTTGTCACTCTCACTGCTGATTGCTTCTATTCTCATATGGCTCATGCTCTTGCTCTTCACATGCTTGTTCGAATGCCTTAGAGGTTTCCCTGATTCTGCTCACCAAGGCCTTTTTCATGGCCCCTTCTCGCTCTTCTCATTTCATTCTTGAGCTCCTTCCTGACACCCATGTAATTTTCTAGAGCTCTGGCAGTCTCTAGAACCTTTTTGTAAGCTTTTCTTTTCTTCCTAACTAGATTTTCTACATCCTTTGTACGTCATGGTTCTTTAACCCTACCCATCATTTCCCTGCCTCAATGGAACATACCTATGCAGAATGCCATGCAAATATTCCCTGAGCATTTGCCACATTTCTGCCATGTCTTTCCCTGAGAACATCTGCTCCCAACTTATGTTCCTAAGTTCCTGCCTAATTGCATCAGATTTCCCCCACTCCAATTAAATGTTTTCCAATTTTTTCTGCTCCTAGCTCTCTGCTGTAGTAAAGGAGAGAGAATTGTGATCACTGCTTCCAAAATGCTCTCTCACCGAGAGATGAAACACTTGACCAAGTTCACTTCCCAATACCAGATCAAGTATAGCCTTTCCTCTAGTTGGCTTATCTACATATTGTGTCAGGAAACCTTCCTGCACACACCTAATAAACTCCGCCCCATCTAAACCCCTTGCTTAAAGGAGATGCCAGTCAAAAATTCCAGTAGAAGTGGTAGAGGCAGGTTTGCTATTGTCATTTAAAAAAAAATTGGATAGGTATATGGACAGGAAGGGAATGGAGGGTAATGGGCTGAGTGCAGGTCGGTGGGACTAGGTGAGAGTAAGCATTCGGCATGGACGAGAAGGACTGAGATGGCCTGTTTCCATGCTGTAATTGTTATATGGTTATAAAATTAGGAAAGTTAAATCACCCATCACAACAACCCTAAAAATATTGCATTGTTTCAGAACCTGCCTCCTTATCTGCTCCTTGATGTCCCTGTTACTATTGGGCAGTCTATAAAAACACCCAGTAGAGTTATTGCCCCCTTCCTGTTTCTGACTTCCATCCACAATGACTCAGTGGACAATCCCTCCATGACTTCCTCCTTCTCTGCAGCCGTGGCACCATTCCGGAATAGCAGTGCCATGCCCCAAACTCTTTTGCCTCCCTCTGTCCTTTATGAAACATCTAAACCCGGCACACTCAGCAGCCATTCCTGCCCATGAGTCACCAAGTCTCTGTAATGGCCACAACATCATAGTTCCATGCATTGATCCACATTCTAAGTTCATCTGCCTTGTTCATGATACTCCTTGCATTAAAATAGACACATCTCAAACCACCTGGCTGAGTGCTTCTTAGCTCTGTCATCTGCTTATCCTTCCTCAAAGCTGTCACTACTTGTGTGCCAACTGCCCCATCTTCTGCCTCTTCGCTTCGGTTCCCACACCCCTGCAAATCTAGTTTAAATGCTCCCCAACAGTGATAGCAAACCTTCCTCCAGGATATTGGTTCCCCTCCATTTAAAGTGCAACCCTTCCTACTTGTACAGGCCACTCCTTCCCCAGAAAATGTTCCAGTGATCCAAGAACCTGAAAGCTTGCCCCCTGCACCGTCTCCTCAGCAATACATTCATCTGTGCTATCTTCCTGTTCTGACCTTCACTAGCTCGTGGCACTGGGAGTAATCTGGAGATTACCACCTTGGAGATGCTGCTCTTCAGCCTCCTTCCTAACAACCTAAATTTACTGCGCAGGACCCATACCCCTCCCTTGCCTAGGACATTGGTACCAACGTGTACTACACGTTTGGCTGCTCAGCCTCCCCTTCAAGAATATTCTGCAACTGCTCAAAGACATCCTGGACCCTAGCACCTGGTAGGCAACACACTATCCTGGTGTCTCTTTTGCTGCCACAGAGTCTCCTATCTGTACCCCTAACTACCGAGTCCCCTATACTATTGCTCCACCTGACTTCAATCTTCCCTTAGAGCTGACCACAATGCTATTGGTCTGGCGGCTGCTGCTGCCTTGCCCAGATAGGTCATCTCCCACAGCAGTACCCAAAAGGGTAGATCTGTTGCTGAGGGGAATGGTGACACGGGGACCCTTCACTGACTTCCTTCTCTCTTTACCTCTCTAAGTGTTCACCCATTTACTCCCTGAATTCTGCACCCTGGGTATAACCACCTGCTCAAAAGTCCAATCTATCAATTGCCTCCGGATAATTCTAACTTCATCCAACTCCATGAGCTAGAGTTGGTTGTACTTCCTGCAGGTGTAGTCATCAGGGAGACCATCAGGTTCCATGAATTCCCACATCCAGGAGGAGCATTCCACAGCCATATCTGCCATCCTGCCTGCACTGTACAATGGGCAACCAAGACCAAATCAGCAATAACAAAAGGAAAAAAACTAACCCTTCTAACCTGTGTCTTTGGCTTCAGCCTCCTTTCATCAGAGTCTCTTGATATCTAAAGAGACGGATGAGGATTTGGACTGTGATTTGCCTTCTGTTTTCACTAAAGACTCTTGTAGACCTATGGGGAGACTCTTAGGTCTGCCAAAGCACCCCTGCCACTAACGATCACTATGGTAGTCATCTTCAGATGTAGGCTTGGGGGTCCATACAGAACCCAAGCTGGTAGAAGTCCCTTCCATCTTCAGAGAATTGGAAGAGGTTTTCAGTAAGGGAAAGGCCTTGACTCTTCCATTGCACCAACCTAGACTGTGCAATAGATCTACCGCCAGATACATGTCCTCCGTGGGGTCGATTTAATGTATTCTCAGGCCCACAAAGAAGCACAATGGAGGAGTTTATTGAGGTGGCTTTTGCCCTGGGATTAATTCGGCTCTCCAGATATCCGGAAAAGGCTTCTTGATCATGGACTTTACATCAAGCTGGAGAAGTTTGAATTTTACGTAACCACTATTTATTTTTCTGGGCTTCATCATCTCTAATGGCAATTTCAAGACAGACCCGATTAAGACGCAGGCCGTCAGAGATTGGCTACCACCATCCAGTATGAAGCAGGTCCAATGACTCTTGAGATTTGCAAATTTTTATTGAAAGTTTATCAGGAACTTCAGCTCAGTAGTGGCTCTGCTGACAGCACTAACCAAGAGATCCAAAGGTCCTTTTGTCTGCATTACCAAGGCAGAGGCTGCCTTCTCAGAGCGCAAACAATGGTTTACAGCACCTCCCATTTTGGTTGTACCCAACTTGGACTTTCTCTTTATCATGGAAGTGCACACCTTGGACATCGGAGTGGGTGCAGTGTTGTCTCCACAGTAACCTTTGGACAATAAACTGCATCCGTGTGTACTCTTTTCCAAGTGACTATCTCCAGCAGAAGTGAATTACAACATTGGGAATAGAGAGCTGCTCGTGGTAAAGGTGGCTCTGGAGAATAGCGTCACTGGCTTAAGGGAGCCAAGAACCCTTTTATTGTATGGTCAGACCACAAGAACCTGGTTCATATTCAGGGGGCCAAGAGACTGAATGCCAGGAAGGCCAGGTGGTCTCTTTTCTTTAACCTTTTTAATCTCATCCCATCCTTTTGACCAGTATCTAAGAGCCAAAACCCAGATGCCTTGTCCCATCAGTTTCACGAACTTGAATGAGATAAGCCACCATTTTTCCCCTAGCCAAGGTGATTGCACCAATTTATTAGAGAATCAACTCGCTTGTTCGCAAGGCCCAGGTGCAAGGAGAGATTCCTCAGAACGGCCTTCTGGGTCAGCAGTTCGTTCCTAGTCCCATCTGGTTTCCGGTTCTTCACTGGTGACATGCATCAAGATTGATATCTCACCCAGGGATTGCTAGGACCCTCAAGTTCATCAAGAGAAGATATTGGTGGCCTGGAATGACAAGGGAGGACCTTCAATGTTATCTGGCATGCAAGTTGTATGCCCTGAACAAAGAGCCATGCACCCAACCTCAAGGACTGCTTCACCATCTGATGGTTCCATTCAGACCACATCTCCATGGTCTTTGTCACAGGTCTTCCTTCTTCCAATGAGAAGACCCTTATCATGGTAATTGCAGATTGTTTTCTGAAGGCCTACAAGTTCATCGCCTTGGACAGACTTCCATCTGCGGCAGAGATCTCCAAGACTGTCCTGTAGCAGATCATGGTCTGCAATTCACATTATATTTCTGGAGGACACTTTGCAGACTGATCGGGGCAACAGCGAGTCTTTCCTCTGGGTTTTACCTGCAGTCCAATAGCCAGTTGGGGTGGGTAAACCAAGATATAGAATGTACTCTCAGATGCCTGGCCTCTGAAAGACCGGACAAGTGGAGCGACTATTTGATGTAGGCAGAGGGCACCCACAACACTTTTTTGACATTCAGCACACAGGATTTCTCCTTTCAAATGCCTACTTGGGTATTCTCCACCACTGTTCCATGAGCAGGAAGCAGAGGTTGGAGTTCCTGTGGCTGAAGAAATCGTCCAGTGCTGCAAGGAGAGATGGACTAGGGCAAGGGAGATTTTGTTAGCTTCTTCTTGGAAGGCTGAAGTAAAGGCTAACCACAAGAGAAGACAAGGATCAGTTTTGTAGCCTGGGCAATAGGTCTGGCTGCTGATTCAGGATCTGCCTCTCCAGGAAACTGGCACCAAAGTCTATTGGGCCTTTCAGGAAAGCAAACCTGGTAGCCTTCACCTTGCAGCTCCTTCAGACCCTCAGGATCAATCTCACTTTCCACGTTCCCAGCCTGTTAGCCCCATCATCAGCAGTCCCAACTCTGCCCTGGTTTGTTGATGGGGAACTGGTTTACACCATAGGGGATGGAGCCTGTTGTGACCCATCTCCATATCCAGCAAATAATTCTTCAAAAACTTCGAATACCTCCAATAGGATCCCACCACCAAGCACATCTTTCCCTCACCCCACTTTCTCCACTGTCTGCCTTCTGCAGGGATCACTCCCTACGTTAGTCAATCTGTCCCTTGAGACAGATTGACATTAGGAAAGAAACTGTGATGAGTAGACTGGTAGGACTGAAGGCTAATAAATCCCCGGGTCCAGATGGTCTGCATCCGAGGGTTCTAAAAGAGGTGGCTCAGGAAATTGCGGATGCATTGGTAATCATTTTCCAATGTTCCTTAGATTCAGGATCAGTTCCTGAAGATTGGAGAGTGGCTAATGTTGTCCCACTTTTCAAGAAGGGAGGGAAGGAGAAAACAGAGAACTATCACCCTGTTAGCCTAACGTCAGTCGTGGGGAAGATGCTTGAGTCCATTATTAAGGACGAAATAGTGGCACATCTAGATGGCAGAAATAGGATTAGGCCGAGCCAGCATGGATTTACCAAGGGCAAATCATGCTTGACTAATCTGTTGGAGTTTTTTGAGGGTGTAACAAGGATGTTATACGAGGGTAAGCCAGTAGATGTTGTGTACCTAGATTTTCAGAAGGCATTCGATAAGGTGCCACATAGGAGATTGGTGAGTAAAATCAGAGCTCATGGCATTGGGGGCAGGGTTTCAACATGGATAGAAAACTGGTTGGCAGATAGAAAGCAAAGGGTAGCAGTGAATGGGTGTTTCTCAGACTGGCTGGAGGTGACTAGTGGGGTACCACAGGGCTCTGTATTGGGACCACAGCTCTTTACGATTTATGTCAATGATTTAGATGAGGGCATTGAAAACTATATCAACAAGTTTGCTGACGATACTAAACTGGGTGGCAGTGTGACATGCGAAGAGGATGTTAGGAGAATACAGGGAGACTTGGATAGGCTGAGTGAGTGGGCAGATACTTGGCAGATGTCATTCAATGTGAATAAATGTGAAGTTATCCACTTTGGAAGCTGGAACAAGAGGGCAGAGTATTGTCTGAACGGTGTCGAGTTAGGTAAGGGAGAAATGCAAAGAGACCTAGGAGTCCTAGTTCACCAGTCAATGAAGGTGAATGAGCAAGTGCAACAGGCAGTGAAGAGGGCAAATGGAATGTTGGCCTTTGTTACAAGGGGAATTGAATACAAGAGCAAGGATGTTCTTTTGCATTTGTACAGGGCCCTGGTGAGACCACACCTGGAATATTGTGTACAGTTTTGGTCTCCAGGTTTAAGGAAGGACATTCTGGCAATTGAGGAAGTGCAGCGTAGATTCACTAGGTTGATTCCTGGGATGGCAGGGCTGTCTTACGCAGAGAGATTGGAGAGATTGGGCTTGTACACGCTGGAATTGAGGAGATTGAGAGGGGATCTGATTGAAACGTTTAAGATAATTAAAGGATTTGATAGGATTGAGGCAGGAAATATGTTCCAGATGTTGGGAGAGTCCAGTACCAGAGGGCATGGATTGAGAATAAGAGGTCAGTTATTTAAAACAGAGTTGAGGAAAAGCTTCTTCTCCCAGAGAGTTGTGGAGGTGTGGAATGCACTGCCTCGGAAGACAGTGGAGGCCAATTCTCTGGATGCTTTCAAGAAGGAGCTGGATAGATATCTGATGGATAGGGGAATCAAGGGATATGGGGACAAGGCAGGGACTGGGTATTGATAGTGAATGATCAGCCATGATCTCAGAATGGCGGTGCAGACTCGAGGGGCCGAATGGTCTACTTCTGCACCTATTGTCTGTTGTCTATTTGTCCCTCCCCACTGATCTCACTCCTGGCACTTATCCTTGGAAGTGGAACAAGAGCCTCTACACCTCCTCCCTCACTACCACTGCGGGCCCTAAACCACCCTTCCAGGTAAGGCAACATTTAACCTGTGAGTCTGTTTGGGTAACTTACTGTGAAGTACTGTGGGGAAAGATGTCTTTAAATCCACATAAAGCCAAGAATTGGAAGGTGGGACCAATGTCATGATTTGTGTATATTTCCATTGTTACGTATCCCGTAACTGGAGAACTTACCAGCAAAGATAGAGAGGTCCGTTGAAGCCTGATGTCACTATTTTCAAATGTTTTTATTTGTAAAGGGGCACAAAAGTAAGGTTAATCCAAACATTCAGATAATGCACGTCATCAATACTCAATCTAAAGCGCGGGTATAGTAATAATCATCATTAAGAAATGAGCTCTACTGTTGTCTAGGGGATAATATATTGTCCGTTGGAACTATAAAAGTCACTCAGAAGTCTGCAGGCTTCAGCCTTTTGGGAATCGCTGGGTTTCACGTGGGGCGACAGAGAGAGAGAGATTGGGGCGAAGAGGAAAGACTTGCCGGGTCTTTATGAAGCTTCCGTTGAATCGGGGGAGCGTGGATTCCCCCTCCCCGATGTTAAAAGCGGTTTTCCGTGATTCCATCCACAAATTCCAATCCCGGAATCTAACGCACATGGCTTCCTTCAGAATGGCTTCCCGCTGCTGTGGGATCGCTCTCTCGTGTCTTCTTGGTGCGTCTGAGGGGCTGTCCCCCTGAGACCCTCCTTTATACTTCCTCACGGGTCACAGGTGTCAATCAGGTTGGGATGATGCAGTCTCTCTCTCAACCAGCCCACCTTGCCCAAGGGCTTTACACGTGGTCTCCATGAGACAATAGTCACTGTCGTTTATTTTGCATCCCGGTGGAACGTGCTATTCGGCACGTTTTCTCTCTCTCCCACTTCCTGTGTCTATTCAGCACGTCTCTCTCTCTCCCTGGGTCTACTGACCCCCCCTCAACGGGTGCTCTTGCAATTCTCACAAAGGAGAGGGCTGGGATCATAACCCAATGCAAGGGCATGGATCACTACGCAGAATTATGACATTGCAGCCATTAGTGAGACAGTTGCAGGAAGGGAAGAATTGGCAGTTCAATGTTCTGGGGATCTGCAGGAGGGAGTAAAGGAGGAGTGGTAGCATTTCTAGTCAGGGAAAATGTCAGAGCAGTGCTCAGACAGGACAAACTGGAGATCTTGCCTACTGAGGTCATTTAATGAGGAATAAGAAAGGGATGGTCATGTTAATGGGATTATATTATAAACCACTCGATAGGAGCATTTAGAGAACAAATTAGTAGAGTGATTGCAGACTATTGCAAGAAACATAAGGTAATGATAATAGGTGATTAAAACTTTCCACATATTGATTGGGACTCCAAAACTGTAAAAGAGCTGAATAGCATAGAGTTGTCAATGTGTTTAGGAAAATTTCCTTAATCGATATATAAAGTTTCTAACTGGAGCGTGTGCAACTGTAGATCTGTTATTATGGAATAAGACAGAGCATGTAACAGAAATTTGTGTAGGAAACACAAGTAATCTAGTAATCATAATACCATAGGATCATAGAACACTACAGCACAGCAAACAGGCCATTCAGCCCTTCTAGTCTGTGCCAAAACTTTATTCTGCTAGTCCCTTTGACCTGCACCCAGTCCATAACCCTCCAGACCTCTCCCATCCATGTATCTATCCAATTTATTCTTAAAACTTAAGAATGAGCCTGCATTTACCACGTCAGACGGCAGCTCATTCCACACGCACACCACTCTGAGTAAAGAAGTCCCCCCTAATGTTCCCCTTTTCCTCTTTCACCCTAAAGCCATGTCCTCTCGTATTTATCTCTCCTAATCTAAGTGGAAAGGGCCTACTCGCATTTGCTCTGTATATACCCCTCATAATTTTGTAAACCTCTATCAAATCCCCCCTCATTCTTCTATGCTCCAAGGAATTAAGTCCAAACCTGTTCAATCTTTCCCTGTAACTCAGCTCCTGAAGACCCAGCAGCATCCTAGGAACTCTTCTCTGCACTCTTTCAATCTTACTGATATCCTTCCTATAGTTAGGTGACCAGAATTGCACATAATACTCCAATCTTGGCCTCACCAATGTCTTATACAACATCACCATAACATCCCAACTTCTATATTCAATACTTTGATTTATGAATGCCAGAATGCCAAAAGCCTTTTTTACAACCCTGTCTACCTGTGATGCCACTTCAAGGAATTATGTATCTGAACTCCCAGATCCCTTTGTTCCTCCACATTCCCTAGTGCCCTACCATTTACTGTGCATGTCCTACCTTAATTTGTCCTTCCAAAATGCAACACCTCACACTTGTCTGCATTAAATTCCATCTGCCACTTTCTGGCCCATTTTTCCAGTTGGTCTTGATCCCTCTGCAAGCTTTGAAAGCCTTCCTTGCTGTCCGCAATGCTTCCAATCTTAGTGTCATCAGCAAACTTGCTGATCCACTTTAGCACATTATCATCTATATCATTGATATAGACAACAAATAACAATGGTCCCAGAACAGATCCCTGAGGCACACCACTAGGTCTCCAGTCTGAGAAGCAATCATCCACTACCACTCTGTCTTCTCTCGCACAACCAATTTTGAATCCAGTTTACAACCTCTCCATGTATACCTAGTGTCTGAACCTTCTGAACTAACCTCCCATGTGGGACCTTGTCAAAGGCTTTACTAAAGTCCATGCATATAACATCCACAGCCTTTCCTTCATCTACTTTCTTGGTAACCTCCTCGAAAAACTCTACAAGATTCATTAAACATGATCTACCATGCACAAAGCCATGCGGACTATCCTTAATCAGCCATTGGCTGTCCAAATACTTGTATATCTGATCTCTCAGAACATGTCCAATAATTTACCTACTACTGTTATCAGGCTCACCGGCCTGTAATTACCTGGTTTACTTTTGGAGCCTTTTTTAAACAATGGAACAACATGAGCTACCCTCCAATCCTCTGGCACTGAACCCATGGCTAAGGATATTTTAAATATTTCTGCCAGGGCCCCTGTAACTTCTACACTAGTCTCTCTCAAGGTCCAAGGAAATATCATGTCAGGCCTGGGGGATTTATCTACCTTTATTGGCTACAAGGCAGCAAGCACCTCCTCTTCTTTAATCTCTGTATGTTCCATGACACTACTGCTTGTTTACCTTCCTTCCATATATGCTCTGCCAGTTTTCTGAGTAAATACTGATGCAAAAAAACTGTTCAAGATCTCCCCCTTCTCGTGAGGCTCCACACATAGACGACCACTCTGATCTCCTAGGGGACCAATTTTGTCCCTTACTATCCTTTTACTCTTAATATACTAGTAGAAACCCTTTGGGTTTACCTTCACATTATCTGTCAAAGCAACCTCATGTCTTTTTTTTTGCCTTCCTGATTTCCTTCTTTAGTACTTTCCTATACTCTTCAAGTACCTTATATGTTCCTTGTCGCCTATACTTGCTATACACCTCTCTCTTTTTCTTAATTGGATCACCAATATCCCTTGAAAACCAAGTTTCCCTATGCCTGTTAACTTTGCCTTTGCTCCTTTCAGGAACATGCAAACTCAACACTCTCAAAATTTCGCCTTTGAAAGCCCTCCACTTATTGAACACATCCTTGCCAGAAACCAACTTATCCCAATCCACTCTTCCTAGATCCTTTCTCATTTCCACAAAATTGGCCCTTCTCCAATTTAGAACCTCAACTCGAGGACTAGAGCTATCCTTGTCCATAATTAATTTGAAACTAATGACACTGAACCCAGAATGTTCGCCAACACATACTTCTGTCCCCTGACCTGTCTGGTTCCCTAATGGGAGATCAAGTACTGCATCCTCACTCGTAGGTACCTCTATATATTGATTTTAAAAACTTTCCTGACCACATTTGACAAACTCCAAGCCATCTAGCCCTTTCACAGTGTGGGAGTCCCAGTCAATATGTGGAAAGTTAAAATCCCCTACTATTACAACTTTCTGTTTCTTACATTGGTCTGCTATCTCGCTACAGGTTTGCTCCTCCAATTCTCTCTGACTATTGGGCGGTCTATAATACAACCCTATTAGTGTGGTCACACCTTTCCCGTTCCTCAGCTCCACCCATATGGCCTCTGTAGACAAGCCCTCTGGGTTGTCCTGTCAATGCACAGCGGTGATATTTTCCCTGACTAGTAATACCACTCCTCCCCCTTTCATCCCTCCCCCTTTATCACGTCTGAAACAACAGAACCCTGGAACACTAAGCTGCCAGACCTGCCCCTCCTGCAGCCAAGTCTCACTACTGGCAATAATGTCATAATCCCAAAAACCAATCCATGCCTTAAGCTCATCTGCCCTAACTACAATACTCCTTGCATTGAAATAGATGCACCTGAGAACATTTCTATCATGTACAAACCTTTGATTTCAGTCTATACACTCAGTCCTCACATGACCTTTATCCTCCTCCACCTCACTATCTGCTCTAACACTCTGGTTCTCCTCTTCCTGCAAATCTAGTTCAAAACCCCTGGAGCAGCACTAGCAAACCTACCCACAAGGATGTTAGTTCCCCTCCAGTTCAGGTGCAAACTGTCCCATTGGAACAGGTCCCACCGTCTCTGGAACAAAGCCCAATTGTCCAGAAAGATGAAGCGTTCCCTCCTGCACCCATCTCCTTAGCCACATACCTAGCTGCATTATCTTCCTATTTCTAGCTTCACTAGCACGTGGCATGGGTAGCAATCCTGAGATTGCAACCCTGGAGGTCCTGTCCTTCAACTTTGCTCCTAACTCCCTAAACTCACTTTGCAGGACCTCCTCCTCCTTCCTATCCACGTCATTGGTCCCTACATGGACCACGACATCTGGCTGCTCACCCTCCCTCCTGAGGATACCGAGAACTCTATCCGAGATATTGTGGATCCTGGCACCAGGGAGGCAACAGACCATCTGAGATTTTCAATCTCTTCCACAGAACCTCTTATCTGTCCCCCCAACTATTGAATCCCCTATCACTACTGCTCTCCTCTTTTCCCTCCTTCCTTTCTGAGCTGAGGGTCCAGTCTCGGTGCCAAAGACATGACCACTACAACTTGTCCATGGTAGGTCAGCCCCAACAACAGTATCCAAAACGGTATACTTATTGTTGATGGGAACGGCCACAGGTGTGCTCTGCTCATTCTGTCTAATCCCCTTCCCTCTCAGCTACCTGCCTCCTGACTTTTAGGGGTGACTGTGACTAGTGAGCACTCTTGCATGGATGACACAGTGGAAAAGAACAAAGGAATCTTCCTGGGCCCCGGGTATTCTCTGAAGGAAATAATTGCTGAACACCAAGATGTGCTGTAGCTGTAATATAGAAATACCCTTAGTTTCAAGACAATTATGGAGAAGGATAGGTCTGGTCCTTGGGTTTATTTTGAAATTGAAGGCAGGCTAATTTTGATATCATAAAGGATTTGGCAAATGTGGATTGGGACAGGTTTTTTTATTAGGCAAAGATGTATTTGGTAAGTGGGAGGCCTTCAAAAGTAAAATTTTGAGTGTACAGAGTTTGTATGGTTCTGTCGGAATAAAAAGCAAGGATATTGAGGCCCTGGTTAAGAAGATATGATCTCAAGAATGTGAAACAGTCAAAATTGGATACTTAACTCAAAGTCAATTTCTCCTTCGAGACTGTATAAAGAACAGATTCCAACATGAACCAGCACTAACATTAAAAAAAGAGGAAGGAACAATAAATTTGTTTCCTAACTGTAATGTTCAGATGAGCTGCATCACTACAACCAGCTTACCCAGTAGGATGCTAAACTTGACTGTAAATACAAAATAAGAGCTGGAGCAAGTTATTTGGCAGATTGTGAAGGTGAAAGTTGTTCTTAACGTGGCTGCTGTAGGCTCAGTACTCTGCCACAGAAAGGTATCTAAAAGTTGGATTGCTTCATTGCCTGTGAGGAATCCTGAGAAGATACGTTCTGAGGCACATCCTGCCCATGTACTTCTAAGAGTGCCTTAATATGAACATTCATAGGTGTTGTATTTAGTGGGTGCCATGCAAGGCAACTATGTGCCTGACTTCATTTTAATATTAGCCAATTTCTGAATGTTGCATCATTTGTGATCCCTCACTGAAGTGAACATTTTGACTGCATCCACTTTGACAGCCCCTCTAACAAAATTGGCCATGACTCCCTAACTTCTTCTCCAGGTGACTGATGAAGTTGCAAACACACGTTTGACAGTCCACCGCATAAATTCATAATGGTCCAATCAAAAAGGATTCCATCGATTGAGGAGAGTGCAGTTTGTTTCAGAACAGTATTCTGCTGCTGCCCAAGGGGTAAGTGAATTGTACAGTGCAGAACTCATCCACATAGATCAGGCAAGTTCATGCCATTATCTACTAAGTTTATCTCGGCTATGATAACATTATATCTGGCCTTGATGGTTTTGAGATATGAAGCCTGACTGCTGGATCAATAGGTTTGCATGCAGCGGATAAAAAAATGCCAGGGTAATCATCCACAGTGCTGTGAATAGCTCTTAATGAGAACTCTCGCATGGATGACAGAGTGGAAAGGAGCAAAGGTATCTTCCCAGGCCCCATGTACTCCCTGAAGGAAATAATTGCTAAACGCCAAGATGTGCTGTAGCTGTAATATAGAAAATGGCAATGATCCAAGGTGGGAGAGTCAATAGCTTCCCTCTGATATGGGAAACAAGGTAGTGATTTAAAAAACAAAAGATATCTTTACTGTAATTACGATTCCGCCTTCTAAAAGGCATCTCAAATCGCTGCTCCCTCTAAGCTGCTTGGATGCACAGCCACACAGTAACTGAAATGCTCCCATGCACAATGCCTTTGTTCCCGCACAGCTGGAATTTTCTTTTATATGGTGTTTTATTAAAGTGAATTGCAGTTTTCAGGCCATGTAAAAATTTCCACCTCAGAGCAATAGTTAGTCTGCGCAGCATGAAAAAATAATTAGAGGCAACATTGTCTACATTACATATAAATGTTTAGAAATAAGGTCAGGTAGTTCTAGTCATGATTCGCATCAGCATGCAAGAGGCTTGCCCAGAATCAGATCTGTATTAAAGATGTCAATCGTCATGGTACTCAAGCTGAAACCTTTTTGAAATAAACCGAACCTCTAGTCAACAGCTGTTGTGTAATTGTCTCAAGAGACTTGCGAGCAGAGTGCATCGCGCTCTTGCTCTCATCTTTAGTTAAAGAGCAGGCTGCTGATATTGGGACTCTTCAAGGGGCGGACTCAGAACTGACTGCAAGTTACGGAAACACTCCCAAAGTCCAGGAAAACTTCTGAAACCAACAAGTGTGGCACTTACTTGTTGAACTACTCATTCAGTGGCTGTCTCTGTAGCAATGCTATTGGCAGAACTCCATTACTGGAGGCTCTAAAAAGTATTGCAGTCAATTGAGAGAAGGCTACAAGTCCCAAACAGGAGGCACAGAAATGCCAAACTTGGAGAACTTTATCCAAAGGGAGTTCTCAACACAAACAAAGGAAAATCTGCAGATGCTGGAAATCCAAGCAACAATCATAGAATGCTGGAGGAACTCAGCATGTCAGGCAGCATCTGTGGAGAAGAGTACAGTCGACGGTTTAGGCCGAGGCCCTTCACCAGGACTGGAAAAAAAGATGAGGAGCCAGAGGAAGAAGGTGGGGGAGGGGAGAAAGAAGCACAAGGTGATAGGTGAAACTGGGAGGGGGAGGGGTGAAGTAAAGAACTGGGAAGTTGACTGGTGAAAGAGGTACAGGGCTGGAGAAGGGGGAATCTAATAGGAGAAGACAGAAGGTTATGGAAGAAAGAAAAGGGGGAGGAGCACCAGCAGGAGGTGATAGGCAGATAAAATGAAAGTGGGAAATGGTGAAGGGGGGGGGGGAATTACTGAAAGTTCGAGAAATCAATGTTCATGCTGTCAAGTTGGAGGCTATCAGACGGAATTTAAGCTGTTGCTCCTCCAACCTGAGTGTGGCATCATTGCAGCAGCAGAGGAGGCCATGGACTCTCAAGTCAGAATGAGAATGGGAAATAGGATTGAAATGGATGGCCACTGGGACATCTGATTTTTCTGGTGGATGAAGCATGGGTGCTCGGCAAAGCAGTCTCTCGAGTCTATCAGATACCCCCTTCTCCAGCCCTTTAATTTCTTTCACCTATCAACTTCCCAGCTCTTTACTTCATCCCTTCCCCCTCTCCCAGTTTCACTTATCACCTACCACTTTGTACTTCTTCCTCCCCTCCCTCCCAACTTCTTGCTCTAACTTCTCATTTTTTTCCCCAGTCCTGATGAAGGGTCTCAGCCCAAAACATCAACTGTTTATTTATATCCAAAGACACTCTCTGACTTGCTGAGTTCCTCCAGCGTTTTGCATCCATTGCTTCATCCGGTAAATTTACACTCACTGGTGTGTGGTACAGGCAGCAATCCTGGAGATCCTGCTTTTCAATTTTCTACCTAGCTCCCTAAATTTTCTCTTCAGGGCCTCTTCTCTTTTCCTACCTACGTCATTGGTGGCAATATGTATCAACGGTGCTGGCTGCTCATTTTCCCACTTTAGAATGCTGTAGACCCGTACCAAGATGTCCTCGAGACCAGAGTGACAACATACCATCTAGGTGTTCCTTCACATCCACAGAATGTCTTGTCCATTCATCTAACTATGGAATGCCCTATCAGAATCAGATTTAATATCACCAGCATATCTAGTGAAATTGATTAATTTTCTGGCAGCAGTACAATACAATACCTGTTAAATATAGAAAAAAACCTGAATTACATATATGTATATTAATGTCAGGAGGGGCCAGTTGCGGTAGGACTCAAGTGCAGACCAATGAATGTTCTTTTAGCAGGATTTTATTAGCGGCCACAGGGGCAACAGTCTTTCAACACCAGAAGGCAGGCAGGAAGCCGGAATGGCAGGCGGAGGTCTCACCCGGGAAAGGCTGTCCGGCGAGGGCAGACGATTACGGGTGCTTCAGGTAAGAATCAGGTTGTAAACAGGCAGAATCCAGAGACACAGAATTCAACAATTTCCGTTGGCAGTAGTTGCTATAGCAGGCTGGAATGACTCAGTTCAGGACTGGGACAAACAGGCAGAGAGTGTGAGTTGAGGCAGGGTTTAAGTGGACCGGATAATGAGCGAGAACAGAAACAGGTGGGTGTTATTGAGGAGCTAAGTGGGTAATTGGCGAGAGTCCAATTAGGGAAGGGGCTGGTTCAAAGCCCACATGGCCAGGTGAAAGAAGGTTGAATTTAAGGGCTGCCATGGTCCAGAGCTATCAGCAGAGCCCCTTTGACCCAGTGTTCAGGCTGGATCCTTAACAATTAAATAGTTAAATTAAAAGAGGTAGTGCAGAAACAGAAGTAAGAAAAAGCAGGGAGGTAGTGTTCATGGGTTCAGTGTCTATCTAGAAATCACTAAGGCAGTCTTCATCGCCCCCTTCCCTTCTGAGACACAGCACTGGACTCAAGCGTCAGAGACCTGGTCACTGCGACTCCGCCCAGTAGTTTATCCCCTTCAATAGTATTCAAAGTGGTATGGTCATTATTGAATGGAACCGTCCCAGAGGTACTCTGTACTGGCTGCCCACTTCCTTTCCCTCTCCTGGAAGTAACCAAGGTACCTGCCTCCTGCAACTTAGGGGTTATCACCTCACAGTTTCCCGTATAAACCAAAGCTCATTGAGCTGCAGCTCTAGTTCCTTAACACGTTTTCCAAGGAACTGCAGCTCGGTGCATCTGGGGCAGGTGTGGTTATCCACAATGTCCCCTCTAAGGTGTGCATGAGTGCATGTATATACATCTTTTACTACAAGTGCACAAAGGAATTTAGACTGTGCACGAAAGGTTGCCATCCTCTACCTTGTTGGCATGCTGAGTACATTTCACGATCGTACACATTCACATTTTCTTTTCCTGTTTCTGATGTGGACGGTGTTGACAGCGTGAAGTTTGTGACGATTTGTCTGCAGATTTTAGAACTGGCTTACTTATACTTTTTTATTGAAGAAATTATTGATTCACTATATTGAAATCCAAACAAGCAAAGGGTGTGAAGCACAAATGAACTGCTAGTTCATTTAAAGTGGAGTGGCTTAATGAGACAGTAGAAACTGCTACACTGAAAGCTCATGAGATCAGGAATGTGCAGCTATGAGAAATATGTATGTACAATACAGAAACTGGTGTTACCTTCATGTATTGTTGCAATGCAAAAGTTGCTGGAGAAGTTTCAGATGGGAAGAAGTGGAGTAATATTTGGAAACTTGACTTTGTAGAGCATTTAGCAAGCAAATCATATATGGATGATATGCAAAAGCTCCATTGAGAAAATCCTTCATTACCCACAACAGGCCTGCTACATATGTTTTGTGAGAGTGCAGTCAAATGAGAACGAAAATGATCAAACCCAGAGGAGATCGAAGTTCTTATTGACAATATTTTGCTAGCTATTAAAATGAATACCTCCATACCTCCATATATAAAATTCAGTGCACATATGTTGTTGTCACTGGGCAAAACATTGTACAGCACAGATTTTTGCGCGCATTGGTCATTACAAATTAGAGAAAAGATTGGTTATCTGGGAGGCTGGAGATCTCCCAAAGTTCCCATGTCTCGCACAAAGAATGCAATACAGCCTCAGGAGCTATTCTCTCTGTACTAACTGACAAGGAATGCAGAAGGAGAATCTTACCTTGCCCAAGTCCATCCTCACTAAAGCCTGCTTAGCCAAAGCCTCCTCACTCTAACACTGATCCACTCATACAATAGCTTTTCCAACAATGGCTGCTCTGCTAGTCCCTACCTTATCTTTATCTGCCCTTGCTAATGAATTGCAGTTCATTTGGACCACAAGAAAAAGTGGAAAGCCCAGCGATGTTCCTTTTCGAAGCTCTCACCTTGACCTCTGTGTAGCTTCTTCTCTCATTTTGACTGGGCTGCTGGAACAAGCCAAAAGCCTATGAGCACTCATTATTAAGCCTCTCACCCTGTCCTGTCCGTAGCCTCCTCTCTCGATTCAATTGGTCCGCCAGACTAGGTTACAGTTTGTGTGCGTACAGGTGTTAGAGTCTCTTGTGAAATTTGTCTTAACAAGGGGGTAGTGGTTTAGGGCTCACCTTGACATGCCTTACGAGGTCATGAAATTTTTTGTGACACTTCTGCTTTGTATAGGGATTCGCATTCCTGGAGGAGAGGTGACCCTAGACCATCCCCGACCAAGAGTTTTTTGTGGTGGAGTTGGGGAGGGGGGTGTTGGGTGGGGCTGAGGTCTCCTGGTCCATGGACTACACAGCAGTTCCCTCCTGTCATGTATCTCACCGGTGATTAGTGAGTGTCCTTCTCCCTTGTTGACCCTCTCCTCACTGGCAACTGTAGTGTTCACCACTGCTGCTTGTCGGTCTTGGAAAGTGTGTATTTCAGCCCTGATGTTTCCGTAATCACTTGTCAGTGTAAAACACCATAATAGATCCTATCATTGTTTAGCATGAAAACAAGTCCTTTGGCTCAATTGATCTATACCAACCAATAGACCAATCCAATCTCATCCCATTTGCTAACATTTGCCCCTACCCTTTCTAATCCCTTCCTATCCATGTGCTTGTCCATCCATCTTTTAAAAGTTGTTATCGTACCTGCCTCAACCACTTCCTCTGGCAGCTTATTCCACATACCTAGTGTTCACTTTAGAACATAGAACAGCTCAGTACAGTTCCTTTGGCCCATGATATTGTGCCGACATTTTAACCTACTCTAATATCAATCTAACCATTCCTTCCTTCTTAGTCCTCCATTTTTCTGTCATGCATGTGCCTATCTAAGAGTTTCTTAACTTTTTGAATCAGGTGGACTTGCTTTTAACTATTTTTTAAAGGAAAAATGAATTAGTGTTCATTCAACAAAGAGAGAAGTTTAAATGCACTAAGAAAAAGTGAAATCCAATTACCTGGCAAAATTTCTTCCAGTTTGGTTTTAAATACTGCTTGTGGATGGTCAGCCTGCTGGGGCTGATTTGACAGCTTAACCCCAGTTACCTCAAGAATGTATTATTTTCTGGAATCATTTCAGTCCATGTAAAAACATTTCTCTTAAATGGCTATTGATTTCAGGATTCTAACACAACAATAATGAAGGTCGGTGAAGCTGATTGAGTTGAGTTTTACATCTGAGGGGAATCTTCAAGTAGGAGTGTTGAGAATTCAAAGGAACAGTTTTATCTTTCAGTGCAGTTAAAGGTGGTCATTTGGTGCTACTTCCCACCATTTTGCTACCATTAACTCACAAGACATGATTTAATTCAAATGCACACAGTGGATGATTTTCTGAAATTAAATTTAAATGATCAATGTTGGCAGCAGCTAAATAGCTGGAGGACTGCTTACTCGCTTGAGAAGACATGGTGCCTGGTTTATAAAAGAAGAAAGTAAAAGATTCCAACATTTATATAGCACATTTGATGCAGTAAAATGTCCCAGGATGATTATTACCTCAGGATTATTCAGTGAATTTCTGCACCACATAGCAATGGTAAAAGGAAAATAAAAGATCAGAACTTTTCCCCTTTCTTTCCAGTCCTGAGGAAGGGTCTCAGCTCATAAAAAGAGTGTCAACGACAGACAAATAGGTGGAAGGATATGTTGCAATCGGAATATTGTAACTTTACCGTGGGATTTGGATATATTGAGTAAGCAAAAAACAGAATCAAAGAACAATATACCATCTATTCAGACCCAATCAGCCCAAACGAACCAAGGGAGCCACTCAGAATGCCCCAATTTCCAGTGTTCAGCTTATACCCCTGTAAACTCCACCCCTTGAAGTACTGTCCAAGTGCTCCTTAAATGATATGAATCAACCTCTCCCAACCATTTCTTCTGGCAGTGTATTCAACAAAATCACCACACTCTGTGTAGAAAAAGTTGCCCCTTGGGTCCCATTTTAAATCTTTCCCCTCTTGCCCTAAATTTATGCTGCCAATTTTTGGACTCCCCTACCCTGGGGAAAAGACTGTTACCATCCACCTTATCTATACCTGTCATAATTTTTAAACATTTCTATATGATTGCCCCTAATTCTCCTTCATACTAAGAAATGAAGACCTGGCCTGCCCAGCCTCAGCCATTATCCTTGTAAATTTTTTCTGATACTCCTTTCAATTTAACTGTATCTTTTATATAACACGGTGACCAAAACTGTACTCAGAATTACTAGTGCAGGCTCACCAATTACTTCTACAACTGCAATGTAAAGTCCTAACATGGTGCCCACGTGGCTCAAGATATACAAGGATCTGTTGATCTCTAAGGGGAATTATTCTCTCCCTAACCACCCTTAACTGCTCTTATTGCTATGGGACCTCTTGGTATTTTCCTTAACAATAATTGTCAGCTCCAATTCATACCCTCTCTTTGCCTTCTGATTTCCCTCTAAAGAGTTTTCTTAATGTTTTTATGGTCTTCAAGGGATTCACTCATTTCCAACCTCTTAAACCTATGCCTCCTTCTTTTCTTGACCAGAGCCTCAATATCTGCTGTCAGCCAAGGTTCCCTGAACTTGACGTATGTACTCTTCATCCTGAAGGGAACGTCCTGTTCCTGGGCTATTGATATCACATTCTTAATATCTTCCCACTTGCTATTCATTCCATTCCCTTCAAGCAGTCTCTCCCAAATGACTTCTAGTAGATAATGCCTAATTCCCCAAAAATGAGTCCTGCTCCAGTTTTAGACCCTAAACTGTGAATATGGCCTATTCTTTTCCTCACAATCTTGAAATTTATAGAATTATGATCACTTGAGCCAAAGTGCTCCCAGATTGCCCCTTCAGTTACTTTCCCTGATTCTTTCTGGAAAAGGTCCTGTGTTGCACCCACTTGAATAAGACCCTCTATATATTGACTCAATGATGTTTAATATGAATATATGTGATAGAATCAATACAAGTTGGCTTTTGTTGATTGAGGTAGGGTGAGATTAGAACTAGAGGTTATGGGTTAAGGGTGGAAGATAAAATGATTAAGGGGAACATGAGGGGAACTTCTTCATTTAGAAGTTGAGTATGGTGAGAGTGTGGATCAAGCTACCAGCAGAGATGGTGTATGTGGGTTCAATTTCAACCTATAAGAGAAGTTAGCTTAGGTACATGGATGGGCAGAGGTTTGGTTTGGTGGGTTATGGTCCATGGGAATAGACAGAATAATAGATCAGCATGGACTAGATGGGATTAAGGGCCTGGTTCTATGCTGTAGTGCTCTTTGATTCTATGGCTCTGTGTGAGATTATGCACTTTGGAAGAGGAATCAAAGACAGATTATTAAATGAATTGGAAAAGACTGAATATGAGTGAAGTATGGAGGGATCTAAGTGTTCTTGCGCACAAATCAATAAAGTTATCAGCAGGAGCAGCAAGTAATTGGGAAGGTAAATGGCATTTTGCTCTCTATTGCAACGAGACTAGAGGTTAGAAAAAAGATTTTTTTTGCAATTGCACTAGATGAGACTCTACGGCTAAGTTTGCGAATGATACAAAGATTGATGGAAGGGGTGGTAGTGTTGAGACAGCAGAGAGCCTGTGTAAGGACTTGAATAGATTAGGAAATGGGCAAAGAAGAGGCAGATGGAATACACTGTAGTGAAGTGTATGGTCATGGACTTTGGTAGAAGTAATAAAGGTATACACTATTTCCTAAACAACGAGCAAAATCAGAAATCAGAGACACAATGGGATTTGGAAGTCTTAGTGAAGGATTCCCTAATAGTAAACTTAAAGGCTAATTCAGTGGTTAAGGCAAATGCAATATCAGCATTCATTTCAAGCAGACTGGAATTTAAAAGCAAGGATATAATGCTGAGGCATTGTTCAGACTGCATTTGGAGTATTGTGTGCAGTTTTGCACTCCATATCTAAGAAAGGTTGTCCTGACTTTGGAGCAGTTCCAGAGGAGGCTTATGGGAATAATCCTGGGAATGAAAGGGTTAACATATGAGGAACATTTGATGGCTCTGGTTCTGCACTCACTACAGTTAAGAAAAATGATGGGGATCTCATTGAATCTGACCTGTTATTGAGGGTTTAAATAGAATGGATATGGAGGAGATGCTTCCAATAGTGAGGGTGTCTAGGGACAGAGGGCACAGCCTCAGAATAGGACATCTCTTTAGAACAGAGATGAGAAGGAATTTCTTTAGCCAGAGGGTGATGCAACTGGAGACTTCATTGCCAGATGGCTGTGGTTTACTTAAATAGAGGTTGATATGTTCGGGATTAATAAGATCATCAAATGTTACAGACAGAATGCAGGAGAATGGTGTTGACAAGGAGAATAAGTCAGTCTTGACTGAATGGCAGAGCAAACTCAATGGACTGAATGGCCTAGTTCTGCTCCTATGTCTTATGGTCTACACCTCAGTTTTCGTTCCCTTACCTTTGAAAGGGTTTAGTAGCACTGGAGGCAATCCATTGTAGATTCCTCAGGCTTATTTTTAGGATATGAGGATTGTCTTGTATTGAGAGAGGCTAAAAGGTTAGATCTCAGTTCTTTGAGGTTTAGACAAATAACGAGGGATCATATTGAAGCATATAAGTGGTATTACAGGGTAAATGTGGAGATACTCCCACCAGTGGTAGAGTCACAAACAAGCAGATGTGAATTTGTAGAAGCTTAGAAACATAGAAAACCTACAGCACAATACAGGCCATTTGGCCCATAAAGTTGTGCCATACATGGCCCTACCTTAAAAATTACTAGGCTTACCCATAGCCCTTTATTTTTCTAATCTCCATGTACCTATCCAAAAGTCTCTTAAAAGACCCTATCATGTCGACCTCCAGAACCATTCCCCGCACCCCATTCCACGCACTCACCACTCTGAGTAAAAAACTTACCATTGACATCTCCCCTGTACCTACTCCCCAGCACCTTAACCCTATGTCCTCAACCATTTCAGCCCTGGGAAAAATCCTCTGACTATCCACAAGATCAATGCCTCTCATCAGCTATACCTCTACACCTCTGTCAGGTAACCTCTCATTCTCCGTCGTTCCAAGGAGAAAAGGTCAAGTTCACTCAACCTATTCTCATAAGGCATGCTCCCCAATCCAGGCAACATCCTTGTAAATCTCCTCTGTACCCTTTCTATAGTTTCCACATCCTTCCTGTCATGAGGCCACCAGAACTGAGCACAGTACTCCAAGTAGGGTCTGACCAGGATCCTACATAGCTGTAACGTTACCTCTTGGCTCCTAAATTAAATTTCATGGTTGATGAAGGCCAATACACCGTACACCTTCTTAACCACAGAGTCAACCTGCACAGCTGCTTTGAGAGTCCTATGGACTCAGACCCCAAGATCCCTCTGATTCTCTACACTGCCAAGAGTCTTACCATTAATACTGTATTCTGACATCGTATTTGACCTACCAAAATGAACCACTTCACACTTATCTGGGTTGAACTCCATCTGCCACTTCTCAGCCCAGTTTTGCATCCTATCAATGCCCCGCTGTAACCTCTGACAGTCCTCCACACTATCCACAACACTTCCAACCTTAGTGTCATCAGCAAACTTACTAACGCATCCCTCCACTTCCTCATCCAGGCCATTTATAAAAATCACAAAGAGTAGGGGTCCCAGAACAGATCCCTGAGGCACTCCATTGGTGACTGACCTCCATGCAGAATATGATCCATCTACAAACACTCTTTGCCTTCTGTGAGCAAGACAGTTCTGGATCCACAAAGCAATGCCCCCTTGGATCACATGCCTCCGTAATTTCTCAATAAGTCTTGCATGGGGTACATTATCAAATGCCTTGCTGAAATCCATGTACACTACATCTACTGCTCTTCCTTCACATCCTCAAAAAGTTCAATCAGCCTCGTAAGGCACGACATGCCCTTGACAAAGCCATGCTGACTATTCCTAATCATATCATACCTCTTCAAATGTTTATAAATCCTGCCTCTCAGGATCTTCTCCAAAAACTTACCAACCACTGAGGTAAGACTCACTGGTCTAGAATTTCCTGGGCTATCTCTACTCCCTTTTTTGAATAAAGGAACAACATTCGCAACCCTCCAATCCTCCGGAACATCTCCGTCCCCACTGATGATGCAAAGGTCATTGCCAGAGGCTCAGTCTCGCCTCCCACTGTTGTCTGGGGTACATCTCATCTGGTTCTGGCGACTTATCCAACTTGGTGCTTTCCAAAAGCTCCAGCACATCCTCTTTTATAATGACTACATGCTCAAGCTTTTCAGTCTGCTGTAAGTCATCACTACAATCACCAAGATCCTTTTCCATAGTGAATACTGAAGCAAAGTGTTCATTAGGTACCTCTGCTATTTCCTCCAGTTCCATACACACTATCCCACTGTCACACTTGGTAAGATGTGGGCCATTTAAATCCTAGATGGATTTGTGGAATTTTTTTCCTCATAGCTTTTAGTGAATTTTTGGAATTCACTATGCCAAAGGAGGCTACATCATTAGAAGCTCTTAAAATAGAGATAGATATATTTTTTGAAAGATTGAGGATCTGGCAGGAAGTAAGAGTTGAGGCCTGGAGTAGATCAGCATTAATTGTATTGAATGGCAGAGCAGGCTTGAGGCAACAGATTGCCAACTCGTGGTCCAATGTTCTTGTGAGTAAAGATGTGTGTGTCCTAGGGGGCATGGAGCTATCTGACGTACAACAGTTCTGGTGGATGTCATCCAATAATTCAGAACACCGGGACAGGCCAGTACAGACTTTGAACTCAGTATCTTCAGGCTCAGAGTCAGGAATTCCATCTCTTAGCAACAGGCAAACTTCTGCTGGTGGACAATTGTGCTAACCATGTTGAGTAGCCACTGCTATTGCTATTTCCCTGCAATTAAGAACATAGGAAATTTCAGTAATGCAGCAAATAAGTGCCAATTACAAATATTTTGCTGTTAAGAACTTTCAATGAATTTCCAATTTAGGGGAAACAAATGAGGTCAAGCAAATTTGAAAATAATATTCTGACCTAAGGACAAACTGACAGCTCTGATCTTTGAAGAATTTTTTTTCTCTCCAACTGTTATAAGGTCACAACCAATCAATATGCTTTGTCGGGAACATGACAGACCACAGTGCAATACCTTCCAAATCTATCAGAGAACTTGGTTATTCTTTAACTTAACATCCACAGAACACTTTTTATTTTCCCAGCAACTAAAGCCCAGAAGGAAATAAACTTCTGCAAGCAGTTCTTAAGATCACTGCCTTCCATTAACTCTTTGATGTCCTGAATATACTGTGAACTACTCTACCATGTCTGAGGATCTCTTAAGATATTGATGCTGCTAAAAAGTATATAATTGTGGCGACCCACTTCCCAGCGCACTCGAACCGGCTCACAATTAGCCAGCGCACCAGCACAAAGGCCAGTCCCAAAAGGGTGCCAAGTCTGCTCCACCAACAAAGGGAAAAGCCTGTGCGGGACTGTGAATACGTGCCCTCTACAGCATCCGCGTGCGGGACAGGACTGTGAATACGTGCCCTCTACAGCATCCGCGTGCGGGACAGGACTGTGAATACGTGCCCCCTACAGCATCCGCGCCCGGGGAGGGCGGGATCAGGAAGGCTTTAAAGCGAAGCTGCAAAGTTTGAATAAAATCTTCTTTAACTGCAGTTTACCGACTCCGTGTCGTTATTTCAGCGCTGCGTGTAACACACCGCTACAATTGGTGACCCCGACGGTCCAAACGATATTTGGACCAGAGATGAACGACGCTGCATCTGTTCATGCGGTTTCATTGAAACTGTCAAGCTTCTGGACGCTGCAACCTCACCTGTGGTTCCAGCAAGCAGAAGCCCAATTCCACGTTCGGCAGATAACCTCAGATGCCACACGTTACTACTACGTGGTGAGCTCCCTCGACCAGGACACAGCGGCCCAGGTCGTGGAGTTCGTACAGTCGCCCCCGGCAGATGGCAAGTACACGGAATTCAAAGCCCTGCTCCTAAGGACTTTTGGACTCTCACGGCATGAGCGAGCTGCCCGTTTACTGCACCTGGATGGTTTGGGGGACAGACCTCCATCGGCTTTAATGAATGAGATGTTGTCTCTGGCCGGCGGACACAAACCCTGCGACATGTTTGAGCAGGCGTTCCTGGAGCAGCTGCCTGAGGACATACGCCTGCTGCTGTTCGATGCGGATTTCAGCAACCCCCGGAAGGTGGCAGCCTGGGCGGACTTGCTGTGGAACGCCAAGAAGGTGAGTGGGGCGTCCGTCGCAGAGATCACCAGGCCACACTCCCAGCAGCAAACCAGACCAGGCCCGGCCACAGACCCCGCTAACCCCAGAGGCAGGGGTGGGGAGCCCAACGAACAATGGTGCTTCTACCATCAACGGTGGAGCGCAGAAGCCCGCCTCTGTAGCCCACCCTGCAATTTCCCAGGAAACGCCAGGGCCAGCCGCCGCTGATGGTTACGGCGGCTGGCCATTGGGATAGCCTCCTGTATGTGTGGGACAAGCGGTCGGGACGCCGTTTTTTGGTCGACACCGGTGCTGAGATCAGCGTCTTACCTCCGACGAGTTACGACACCTGCAACAGAGCACCGGGTACCCCCCTGAGGGCCGTGAACGGCAGCACAGTAAGGACCTATGGCAGCTACAGTTCGGCTCCAGCCGGTTAGTGTGGGACTTCACACTGGCCACTGTAGCCCAACCACTTCTGGGTGCGGATTTTTTGCGGTCTCTCAGCCTACTGGTCGACCTGCCCAGGAAAAGACTGGTCCACGCCGAGACCTTTCAGATGTTCTCCCTGGGTGCAGCCCAGTTGCCAGCTCCACACCTAGACGCCATCACGCTGTCCGACAACGATTTCACCAAGTTCCTGGCGGATTTCCCATCGGTTCTGGCACCGCAGTTCACGGCAGCCATGCCCCGACACAGCGTACAGCACCACATCCTGACCCAGGGACAACCCCTCCACGCCCGTGCTCGAAGGCTTCCCCCGGACAAGCTCCGACTGGCGAAGGAGGAGTTCCAGAGGATGGAGGAATTGGGGATCATCCGGCGGTCCGACAGCCCATGGGCCTCCCCCCTGCACATGGTGCCCAAAGCGACAGGGGGCTGGAGACCATGCGGCGGCTACCACAGGCTGAACGAGGCTACAACACCGGACCGCTACCCTGTGCTGCACATTCAGGACTTTGCAGCAAACCTTCTCCAAGGTAGACCTCGTCCGAGGATACCATCAAATCCCGATGCATCCAGACAACGTCCCCATAACGGCACTCATCACCCTGTTTGGCCTTTTCGAGTTCCTCCGCATGCCGTTTGACCTGAAGAATGCCGCACAGACGTTCCAGCGGTTAATGGACGCGGTGGGACGTGACCTGGACTTCGCATTCACCTATTTGGACGACATCCTAATAGCCAGCAGCAGTCGTCAGGAGCATCTGTCCCACCTCCATCAACTCTACGCCCGACTGAGTGAGTATGGTCTAACAATCAACCTGGCCAAATGCCAGTTCGGGCTCGACACCATCGACTTCCTGGGCACAGGATTACTAAAGACGGGGCAACCCCTCTGCCCGCTAAGGTAGACACGGTCTGCCATTTCCCCGACCCACCACAATCAAAGGCCTTCAGGAATTCGTAGGTATGGTAAATTTCTACCACCGCTTCCTCCCTTCAGCTGCCCGAATCATGCCTGTTTGCCCTGATGTCGGGTAAGGACAAGGACATTACCTGGGACGAGGAGTCCGCCGCCACTTTCATTAAAATGAAAGAGGTCTTGGCAAACACCATGATGCTAGTGCACCCCAGAATGGACGTCCCTACTGCCCTCACAGGCGCACTTGAACTGGCCCATGTGGACTTGGCACAACCGGTCGAGTTTCCGGCACCGCGGCGCAGAGGTCGACCTCCCAAACAGGTCCGGCCCAGACTGTGGACATTGGGGGGTGTATTGCCGGTTCTGGGGGGGAGTGGTTATGTGGCAACCCAGTTCCTAGCGCACTCGAACCAGCTCACAAATAGCCAGCGCGCCGGCATAAAGGCCAGTCCCAAAAGGGCGCCAGGTCTGCTTCACTAACAAAGGGAAAAGCCCGCGTGGGACTGAATAGGTGCCTCCTACAGCATCCACGCCCGGGGAGGGCGGGATCAGGGAGGCTTTAAAGCGAAGCCGCAAAGTTCAAATAAAATCTTCTTTAGCTGCAGTTTACCGACTCCGTGTCGTTATTTCAGCGCTGCGTGTAGCATACCGCTATATAATGATATTTTTAAATTTGTTCATGTGACATTATTTCTGCTGGCAATGGAAACATTTATTGCCCAACCTTCATTGTCCTTATTCAGTTTCATAAAACTGTTAAAAACCAACAGTACACTGAGGATCTGAGATCATGTGAAGGTCAGGATGGATAAAGATGGCAGATTTCTTTCCCTGAATGACATTCCCTGAATAAATTTATCCACAACAGTGATATGGGTTGGAATTCTTATCATTATTTGGTCTAGGAACTTAGAGGCCTGGTTTGCTAGTTCAGTCATATAACCAATACATTCCTCTATCAGCACTTCAGACATTGATCTCTTGGTATTTGATAAGGTACTTCTGCAATCTTAGACCTGCCACTGGGGTGCCCAGATTATATTGTTAAAGGGAAACACAGTCCTTGTACAGTTGGATAATTGCCTGTGAGATAAGCATATCGTTAAGGAAAATTAATGGATATGTTTCTCCTTGCTACATTCCATACACACTGGCAGTCCTTAAGGTTATTAGCAAACTCAACATTTACCACGTAGGAATACAGAAACTTAGAAAACAGGAGCACCTGCAAGTCATGTGGTACCACAATCATTTCAACTTCATGATCCTGTCTTGTTCCAGCACTCTTTGAGCATTAAGAAATACATCTACCCCTTTCTTGAATATATTTAATGATTTATCCTCCACAACCTGCTGTAGTAAAAGAAAACCCAGTTTCACTCCCCTCTGGGTGAAGGAATTTCTCCTGATCTTTGATATTTTCTGTAATTTGTGTACCCATTATCCTGAGTCTACGACCCTGATTCAAGAGCCTGTAGCCACCTAGAGTAGTCTCCCTATATCTCGACTGTCAAACCCCATTAGAATTTATGATTTTCTAAGAGATTCCCTCTATTCCTGTATACTCCACTGAATATAGGCCAAGATATCCCAATCACTTCTCATGCCGGTCCCACTATACCCAGTAATCAGTCTAATAAATTTTATTGCACTCCTCTATGCCGAGAATACTCTTCCTCAAATAAGTAGGTCAAGCGTTCAAACAAAATCCATAAGTTGTGTCACGGCTCTGAAAAGCTGCAGCAATATATCCTCGCTTTTCATTCCCCGAATCCTCATCCGATGAAGACCAATGTGTCATTCACCTTCTTAGCTGCTTGAAGCGCCTGAACAATTGCATTCAGTTGCTGCTTACAAGAAATTTGGTTCTCATTGTACTTCTCCCTTTCCATTCTGTCGCTGTTCAGATAATCATCAGTATTTCTGTTTGCATTTTCCATGTATTTGTATTCCACTAATCCAATGTCTAAATCAAATTGGAGCTGCCTAGCATTCTTGTCACAGACTAACTTGAGAGGCGTCAGGAAATGTGAATGTATTGTAATGAATTCTTTTACGTAATCACTGATGTATATACATACAGTATATTGAAAAATTGAGGCCCAAGCACCCTGCACTCCATTCATTGCTCTATCTCACTGTTGAGGTAGACAAAGGTGCCGTGACTATGAGGCATTCTGGGAAGTCTAATCACTGTGCCAGATAGACACAGGTCTATTTATTCTCAGTCTCTGTTCTCCAAAAGTCCATTTTCAATACAAATCATTCCCAATTTCATGTACTTTAAAGCTACACATTAATCTCCAATCTACACAATATCAAAAGCCACCTGAAAGTCCAAATATAAGACATACACTAGATCTTCCTTTGTCAATAGTTACAACCTCAAATAACTTCAATAGACTTAATATTGCATGAGTTCCCTTTCTTAAACCTTTGTTGCTTTGTCTGTGCAACCAAATGTCCATTAGTGTGTCCTTGATGCTGTTGTTAGGAATACTGAAGTGTAATTCCGTTTTTATTTTCCCATTCTCCCTTTCTTTTTTAAATAGTGGAATCACATTAACCATCTTGACATCATAGGAACTCTAGTCTTGACAACATTTTGGAGGTTGACCAGCAATGAGTTTGTTTACTTCCAATGGCACTTACTTCATCCCTTAAAACATTATTTGGCCTTGGAGATTTGTCAGTATTTCACTCTACTAATTTTCCTATTTCTTTATGGATACTGACTTCCTTCATTTCTTACCTCTCTTTCTGTATGTGTTGTTATCATACCTGGGAATATTTGTGCCTTCATTGGTGTAGACAGAATAAAATATATGTTAAACTCTTATGGCATTTTCTTTCGCCTCCCCAATTAACAACTCCCCTCTTTCCACTTATAGATCTGCACCAAATACCTCTTGTGCTGAAGAAACATGATGGCTTTGACATGCACAGCCATAAAGTGCTTCAACACCACCATAACTGCAATTCACCTACTGTTAGAACAGGTCTACAACAGAGACAATCTCTTTGTCATTACATTCACCTCTGGAACACCTGGACATAAAGAGACTTTCATTAGCTTATTGTTATTTGACTAAAGCTCCAACTTCAATACAATAATTTCAAACAATCTCATCTCCAAATTTTTAGCCCTGGGACTCAACACCTCATTTTGCAACTGAATCCCTGACCAACAGACTGCAATCAATAAGGCCATGCAGCAGAATCTTTGCAATGATTATTCTCAACACTGCTCCCCAACTAGGCTGCACGTTCAGCCATCTACGCTACACTCACAACTGTGTGGCTAGATTCTGCACTAACTCCATCACAAGTTTGCAGGCCAGTCGAGTGGACCATACCTCAAGTAACAATGAGCTTGAGTACAGAAAGGAGGGAGAAAGCCCGGTGGCATCATATCACTACAACAATATCAATGACAAAAGAAAGAACTGGTCCTTTTCTGCTTCAGGAAGGGAGACAGTGCACATGCTTATGTTTACTTCAGTAGGACTAAGGATGAGAGGACTGAGGGCTTCAAGTTCCTAGGTGTGAAATTCAACAATAGTCTGTCCTGGTCCAACCACGGAAGTGCCATGACCAAGAAAGTGCACCAGTGCTGCTACTTCACAAAAGGCCTCAAATAATTGGCAAATTCCCTCTGACCTTCACCAATTTTTATTGATGCAGGTTTTATCAATGAAGGAATCCTGCCAGGCTGCATCAAGGTTCAGTAGGCAACTGCTCTGCTCGTGACTGCAAGAAACTGCAGAGTCGCGGGCACAGTTCAGCACACAAAACAACCTCCCTTCCCTGGGTTTCCCGGCAATCAGCCAGCGTAATCAAAGGCCCTCGGCATTTCTTTTCTCCCCCTTCCCATTATGCAGAAGATACAAAGCCAGAAAGCACATGCAGCCGAGCTCAACACCAGCTTCTGTCCCACTGTTATAAGACTATAAACAGTTCCTTAGTATCATAAGGTGGACTCTTGACCACAAAATCTAACTCATTACAAAATGTCAGCTTACTGTCTACCTGTACTACACTTCTTCAGTAACTGAACACAATTCTGCACTGTTATTTTACTACCACAATACATTGATGTAACACATTGATCTGTATGAACGATATGCAAGACTAGTTTTTCACTGTACCTCGTGCACGTGACAATAATTATGCAATTGACCCTTTCCCACTAGCAAGACACCATCCTATAATTTAGTTGCCTGTGGACTCTTTTAGACTGTTTTGAGATCATGTTATCCTTCAGTAACCAATGGGGAGCTCCTTTTGTTAAAAAAGGATTTCAAAAATAATATTATCTAGTGCAATTGTTAATAAAAAATGTAAGTTGTTTGACTTCTACTTAAAAATTCATTAAATAAGATTACACGTTCTGATCTGGCTCATTGCAAATGAAATAAATAATAGAAGAAAAAGATTGATTAAGTAATTGCAAGCCCATCAGTCTGACATGTAGTGGGAAAATGTTATGAGGAACAGCATAAATCAGAATATAAAGAGGCACCAGATAATTAGAGACAGTCCTATGGATTTGTTGTGGGAAGGTCATGTCTGACTGACAGTGGAACTTTTTGATGAGGTAAGAAGAAGGGTGAATGAAGATGGAGTATTTTCTGCAAGGCATGTGGATTTTAACAAGCTATTAGGCAAAGATGCAGTTGGTAGATTGATCAAGGAAGTAAATGTTTACTGGATTCAGGGAAAACTGATAAAATGGATTAAAAATTGGACAGGTGGTAGAATGCAAAGGGCTAGGAATTTTAGCAAATGGGGTGGGGATTATCATTTATGCAGTGAGTTTCATAGGACTTATTACTGAGGCTGCTACTTTTCACAGAAGAGATGATTGTATAAACCACAAGAATTTTGTGGATTTTCAAAGTTCATAGTCAATTTATTATCAAAGTTGCCATGTGATGGATAACATAGAGAAGAGACACATGGTCAGAGGGTATAAAACTAATGGTGGAACCATTGACTATAAGCAAGAACCAACCCACTATTTCATTATTGATGCTGACAAACTGTGGTTGCCTTGGAAACCACAAGGTGCAACTATGTAAACGAAGATCCATTTTCTGTTATGATGAAGATTCTGATGAAGGTTCTCAGCCCAAAACATAGACTGTTTACTCATATCCATAGATGCTGCCTGACTTGCTGAGTTCCTCCAGTATTTTCTTTGTGTGTTGCTTTGGATTTCTAGCATCTTCAGATTTTTTAGTGTCTCTCTTATTATAGACATGACATTCTGCCACAGGGTTTCACTTGACACAAGTGGCCCTCAAAATTCACCAGGATATTATGCTTGGTTCCTACGCCTGCTCACGAACATATTTGGATCACAAGTAAGACAGAGAAGTAACGTCATGACAATGAGGCATTCAGGGGTGGTTGGCTAAATATGTGGAGATAATATTTAGCCATTTTGAGACTGATGGGAATAAAAGTGTAAGAGATTATTTCCTTCATGGTCAAGGCAGAGAATACAAGACAGAAGAGTTGCACTAGATGCTATGAAATGTAAGTTGAACAGGGATAACGTGGCAACAATAAAGGGGGTGCACAGGAGATTGACAAGGGCACTTCCTGGGCTGGGGAATTATAGTGCTGAGAAATTGTCTCGGCAGGGTTACTCTCCTTGAAACAAAGGAAGTTAAGTATAGAAAATAAAGAGATAGTGTAGTCCTTGCCTAAAGTGCACAGATCTAAGTAAGATTGAAATATTTAAGTTAGTAGAATGATAAAGGAAAAGTTGAGAGAAAGAAAAATATTTCACACAGTGAGGAATATAAGTCTGGAACTTACTGCCTGAAAGGGTTGTGGAGGTAGTGACCTTCACTGCCATTAAGCTTTGCCCACATGGGCACTTAAAAAGAGCAAGAGCTCGGTAGTGGAATTAAACTAAAACCTATTTTTATTTGCCATAGATATGATGGGTAAAAAGCCTCCATCTAAGGTGCATTTTCTGTGTTTCTATGAGATTTCAAATGGAGCAGGAATCAGGAAAATAAAAAGAAATATTTATAACAGAAGGATGAAAGTTGGGAATTGTCTTCTGTGAACAGTATTGCACCAGAAAAGCAAGATAAAATTTCTGATAATCAAATTGCTGTATGATTTATTTAGGCTGTCAAGTTATACACTTTACAGTGCCTTAACCAGCAACATTACTATCATGGTTTTGGAAATGCTAGATTTTAAGACATACAGGATCAATTTTAATTGCTTGCTCTCTGTTTTACAATATGAAAATCCAATTGATCTATATCCAAAAATAAAATATAATGTGCTTGGAATATTGAAATCCAGCCATGCCTGTCACTGAAGTTATTCATTTTACAACTAAACAGCACAAGATCCATCTTTGATTGAATTTGTCAAAGACTGTGTGAGAAATAGTGAAGGGTTTTGAACCAAAACATCACCTGTTTGTTCCTTTTCATAGATGCTGCCTGACCTACTGTGTTCTTCCAACTTTTTGTTTGTGTTCTTACAATGCCTGGAGCATTGGAGATGGATTAATTGTTATTTGCAAAGTAAAGGTCAAAATTTGAGAAAAAATAGAATCCCTGTTGATAATAAAGTAATCATGAATCAAGTGATAGCAGCCAAGGGTAGGAATCCAGTAGCAACTTGTCACTGATGGTCCAGTCTTTGTGGATCATAGTCTTTATGTCACTGCCAACGCAAAGCTGAACTAAAGATTTTGTGGCCTCTAACATAATAACGGTGCAATCATGGCAGCCTTTCTTCAAGGCTGGGATTGTGGTAACCACACCACATGTGAAAAGAATTAAAATTCACGGTACAAAAGACCATTGACTATTACAACCAGAAGGCCTTTCCTGCTGTTTCCAAATGTCTCTGATAATCACGAGTTTATTAAAAAATATTAAATTAGTGATAAGTAGAATTATAAATATCGTGTGACATTAAGAAAAATATTTAAAACGGCATACTTAAACTTATCTTTGTCATATAGACTAGCAACTCCATTCAAAAACATAGATCCATACCAGAGATATAGTGATGCTAAGTTTAAACTAATGTCACTACATGGAAAATTTGCAGGCGTGTACTTTTAAGCTTAATACTACTTCTATTATTGTCTGGAGAGATACAACTGAAACAAAATGCTAAATCAAGGCATTATCTGTCCTTTTTAACTCAAATCAGATTGTCATCTTGACTGGAAGTTTCATCAAGTGTACCTGACAAATTCTTAAGAGTTCCGCTTAAAACCTTACAAATAAATGATCTGGGGTTTATCTTAGAATTTATGCTTTGAAGTTAACGACACATCGACAAGCTCTTAGAGCTACCTTTCAACAAGATATGCACAAACTACTGAGCAAATTAATTAATCCTTTCTTGTCAATTATCAAAGAAGTCAGACAAGTCGTGAACGAATAATTGTTTATTAATCTTAGAATTATAGATAACAGCACTTGAAACATTACACATGCAAATAATTAGGAAATAGGGTTAATTGACAAAATAAATAACAGATTACAGAAATAGTTCATCTGTGTCAAAACATTTCAGGAATAATTAGTTGCTGATTATAAATCTACAGCTGAGATCAGTGTCTATGATTGATATAAATTGGGGAGATTAATTTGAGATTAGGCTCTTTAGCTAGTTGGCAGGTTTTAAATTTTAGATAGATAGCCTATTGAATAGATTGATTTGTTTGCATTTAATAATGTTCATGGAGTCTACACCCCTGCTACAAGACAGGCAGCTGTAAAATGGAGCTCTCCAAGAAGTCCATCTGAAGAGGTGTACCTGTTCCTTCAGGATTCTCTGTTCTCAGGCACACTGACTCTCTGAATCAGCAGCTACAGTATATGTTGAGCAGTCAAGTCGCTGATATATCATATAAGGTTTGTTTACAGATCATGATGTGAAAACTCATATCATGAGTTGCATATGTATGATGCATATCATAATGTTTTCCTGCCCCGCAGAAGTAGACAGTTTGCATAGCTGAACTACAGATGATACGAGGAAGAAATTAGAATGCTCTCTTTAGCAATAAGCCTCTTATCACTAAAGATTACAGGATCAATGTGGTACTTGTAGCAACTCTATGGAAATTAAGACATATGCTACAAAATACAGACAAAGGCTTGATTGACATATATGGAGTCAATTGTATGTGCCATGTTCTCACAGAATATACAGGCTTGTGGCGACCCACTTCTTAGCGCATTCAAACCGGCTCTCAAATAGCCAGCGTACCGGCATAAAGGCCAGTCCCAAAAGGGCGCCAGGTCTGCTTCACTAACAGAGGGAAAAGCCTGCGCGGGACTGTGAATACGTGCCTCCTACGGCATCTGTGCCCGGGGAGGGCGGGATCAGGGAGGCTTTAAAGTGAGGTCGCGAAGTTCGAATAAAATCTTCTTTAACTGCAGTTTACTGACTCTGTGTTGTTATTTCAGCGCTGCGTGTAGCACACCGCTACAATTGGTGACCCCGATGGCCCAAACGATATTTGGACCGGAGATGAATGACGCCGCACCTGTTCATGCAGTTTCGTTAAAACTGCCAAGCTTCTGGACGCTGTGACCTCACCTATGGTTCCAGCAAGCAGAAGCCCAATTCCACGTTCGGCAGATAACCTCGGAGGACACACGTTACTACTACGTGGTGAGCTCCCTCGACCAGGACACAACGGCCCAGGTTGAGGAATTCGTACAGTCTCCCCCAGTGGACGGCAAATACACGGAATTCAAAGCCCTGCTCATAAGGACTTTCGGACTCTCACAGTGCGAGCAGGCTGCCCGTTTACTGCACCTGGATGGTTTGGGGTACAGACCTCCATCGGCTTTAATGAATGACATGTTGTCTCTGGCCGGCGGACACAAGCCCTCCCTCATGTTTGAGCAGGCATTCCTGGAGCAGCTGCCCGACGCCTGCTGCTGCCTGACACAGATTTCAGTGACCCCCGGAAGGTGGCAGCCTGGGCGGACTTGCTGTGGAACGCCAAGAAGGTGAGTGGGGCGTCCGTCGCAGAGATCACCAGGCTACGCTCCCAGCAGCAATCTGGACCAGGCCCAGCTACAGAGCCCGCTAACTCCAGAAGCACGGGTGAGGAGCCCAATGAACAATGGTGCTTCTACCACTAGCGGTGGGGCGCAGAAGCCCGCTGCAGTATCCCGCCCTGCAAGTTCCCGGGAAACTCCAGGACCAGCCGCCGCTGATGGCTATGGCGGCTGGCCATCAGGATAGCCTCCTGTATGTGTGGGACAAGCGGTTGGGACGCCGTTTTTTGGTCGACACCGGTGCTGAGATCAGCGTCTTACCTCCGACGAGTTACGACACCCACAACAGGGCACCGGGTCTCCCCCGAGGGCCGTGAACGGCAGCAGAGTAAGGACCTACAGCACCCGTACAGTGCAGCTACAGTTCGGCTCCAGCTGGTTCACGTGGGATTTCACACTGGCCACCGTAGCCCAACCGCTTCTGGGTGCGGATTTTTTGCAGGCTCACAGCCTACTGGTCGACCTGCCCAGGAAGAGACTGGTCCACGCCAAGACCTTTCAGACGTTCTCCCTGGGTGTAGCCCAGTTGCCAGCCCCACACCTAGGCTCCATCACGCTGTCCGACAATGACTTCACCAGAGTCCTGGCGGATTTCCCATCGGTACTGGCACCGCAGTTCATGGCAGCCATGCCCCGACACGGCGTACAGCAACACATCCCGGCCCAGGGACCACCCCTCCACGCCCACGCTCGGCGGCTTCCCCCGGACAAGCTCCGACTGACGAAGGAGGAGTTCAAGAGGATGGAGGAACTGGGGATCATCCAGCGGTCCGACAGCCCATGGGCCTCCCCCCGGCACATGGTGCCCAAAGCGACAGGGGGCTGGAGACCGTGCGGCGACTACTGCAGGCTGAACGAGGCTACCACACCGGACCGCTACCCTGTGCCGCACATTCAGGATTTTGCAGCAAACCTGCACGGCGCACGGATCTTCTCCAATGTAGACCTCGTCCGGGGATACCATCAAATCCCGATGCATCCGGACGACGTCCCCAAAACGGCACTCATCACCCCGTTCGGCCTTTTTGAGTTCCTCCGCATGCCGTTCGGCCTGAATAATGCCGCACAGACGTTCCAGCGGTTAATGGACGCGGAGGGACGCGACCTGGACTTCGCATTCATCTATTTGGACGACATCCTCATAGCCAGCAGCAGTCGTCAGGAACATCTGTCCCATCTCCATCAACTCTACGCCCGACTGAGTGAATACGGCCTGACAATCAACCCGGCCAAATACCAGTTCAGGCTCAACTCCATCGACTTCCTGGGCCACAGGATTACTAAAGACGGGGCAACCCCTCTGCCCGCTAAGGTAGACGCAGTCCGCCATTTTCCCCGACCCACCACAATCAAAGGCCTTCAGGAATTTGTGGGTATGGTAAATTTCTACCACCGCTTCCTCCCTTCAGGTGCCTGAATCATGCGCCCCCTGTTCACCCTGATGTCTGGTCCGGGCAAGAACATTACCTGGGACAAGGAGTCTGCCGCCGCTTTCATTAAAACGAAAGAAGCCTTGGCAAATGCCGCGATGCTAGTGCACCCCAGAATGGACGTCCCTACCGCCCTCACAGTGGACGCATCCAACACGGCAGTCGGTGGGGTACTGGAGCAACTCATCGCGGGTCGCTGGCAACCCCTGGTGTTTTTCAGCAAACACTCGCGACCAACCGAGCTCAAATACAGTGCTTTTGACTGGGAACTGTTGGCGCTATACCTGGCAATCCGGCATTTCAGGTACTTCTTAGAAGGTAGGCCCTTCACCGCGTTCACGGACCACAAGCTGCTTACCTTTACGTTCACGAAGGTGTCCGATCCCTGGTCGTCCCGCCAGCAGAGCCATCTGTCCTACATCTCTGAATACACGACGGATGTCCGGCATGTCTCGGGTAAGGAAAATGTTGTGGTGGACGCGCTCTCTTGCCCTAACGTTCATGCCCTTTCCCAAGGGGTAGACTTTGAGGCGCTGGCAGAGGCGCAGCAGGCAGACGAGGAGATCCCCAGTCACAGAACCGCAGTCTCTGGTTTGCAGCTCCAGGTCCTCCCCGTAGGCCCAGGTGAGAGGACCCTACTCTGTGACGTCACCACCGGCCAACCCCATCCCGTTGTCCCGGCAGCCTGTTCGCGCCGTGTTTTCGACTCCATTCATAACTTAGTGCACCCCTCCATCCGGACAACCATCCAGATGGTCTCCAGCAGGTTCATTTGGCATGGTCTCCGCAAGCAGGTCAGTGAATGGGCCAAAAGGTGCATGCACTGCCAGACGGCCAAGGTGCAGCGGCACACCAAAGCTCTGCCGCAGCAGTTCCACCCCACCCACCGGCGTTTCGACCACATTCATGTGGATATCGTGGGCCCCCTGCCAGTTGTCGCGGGGAGCGTGGCACCTCCTGACTATCGTGGACCAGTTCACCAGATGGCCAGAGGTGATCCTGCTCACCGACACCACCTCCGAATCTTACGCCCGGATACTGATCACCACCTGGGTGTCCCGCTTTGGTGTACCGGCCCACATTACCTCCGACAGAGACGCCCAGTTCACCTCCAGCCTGTGGTCAGCTATGGCCAGCCTTTTGGGGACACAGCTGCACCACACAACTGCCTACCACCCACAGTCCAACGGCCTGGTGGAGCGTTTCCACCGTCACCTGAAGTCGGCCCTCATGGCCCGCCTGCGAGGAGCTAACTGGGTGGACGAGCTTCCCTGGGTCCTACTTGGCATCCGCACGGCGCCCAAAGACGATCTGCACACCTCGTCGGCCGAGTTGGTGTACGGCGCGCCCCTGGTCGTCCCCGGGGAGTTCATACCAGTCCCAAGGGGGCACGACGAAGAACCCGCAGCAGTCCTGGGCAGCCTACACGAGAGGCTCGGTCACCTGGCCCCCATACCCACTTCGCAGCATGGGCAGAACCCGACCTGCATACCCAAAGACCTGCAGAACTGTAAGTTTGTGTTTGTACGAAGGGGCGGGCATCGACCACCGCTGCAACGGCCCTACGAGGGGCCGTTTATGGTGCTCAGGAACAATGGGTCCACGTTCGTGCTGGACGTTGGGGGGAGAGGGGAGGTTTTCACGGTGGACCGCCTCAAGCCGGCCCATCTGGACGTGGTGCAACCGGTCGAGTTCCCGGCACCGCGGCGCAGGGCCCGACCTCCCAAACAGGGTCTGGCCCAGACTGTGGACATTGGGGGTGTATCGCCGGTTCTGGGGGGGGTGGGGGGTTATGTGGCGACCCACTTCCTAGTGCACTCGAACCGGCTCACAAATAGCCAGCGCGCCAGCATAAAGGCCAGTCCCAAAAGGGCGCCAGGTCTACTTCACCAACAAAGGGAAAAGCCCGCATGGGACTGTGAATATGTGCCTCTTAGAGCATCCGCGCCCGGGGAGGGCAGGATCAGGGAGGCTTTAAAGCGAAGCCGCGAAGTTCGAATAAAATCTTCTTTAACTGCAGTTTACCGACTCCGTATCGTTATTTCAGCACTGCGTGTAGCACACCGCTACAGGCTTTCAGTTAATGATCAGTTTCTAGAAGAGAAGGTGCCTAAAAGAATGTGAAAGAGATCATGGGTTGCTCTAAAGATATATAACTATTGTGGGGTTCTTCTCAAAATAGCTAATCTCTGCTGAAATTAACCTCTACAGAAATACATGCAGCTGACAAATCTATAAACAGAGATGGTCAGCAGCGGCAGCTGGGAATAGCAGTCCTGTAGAGTCAGTCAATAAAATGGAACATCTTGTTATGAAACCACTTGGATACTGAGCAGAGGCAAAGATCACGAAAGTATACAACTGTCACATGGGGAAAGCAAGGTTGGAAATCACTAATCATGCACCTTCTCACTTCCAATTAGTTGAGAAATAATAATGGAATCTCTGTACATTAATTGAATTGTTGTACCTCACCTCCAAAACATGAATAAAATCCTATACTTCACAAAATCAGAGAGACTGTATGAACTACATAAAAAAGGGCACTTGATTTTCTCTTCCTCCTGCAAGCGGAAGATTAATTGGCAAAATACATTTCTGTTTGACCTGAGAGCAGACTTGTGTGAGCAATTCTTTTGCTGTGCTTAAGTTTCACTTTCAGAATCAGAATCATAATCAGGTTTAATATGACTTGCATATGTCATGAAATGTGTTGCTTTGCAGCAGTAGTACGTTGCAATCCATAGTAAAAATTTAAGTTACAGTAAGAAATCTATATGCTTAAATATGTAACGCAAAAAGAGATCAAACACAGAAAGGAGACAAAATGAGGTAGTATACATTTAGAAATCTGATAGTGGTGGGGAGAAAAATGTTCATAAAGAGTTGAGTGTGTGTCTTCAGGCTCCCGTACCTCCTCTTTGATAGTAGCAATGAGAAGAAAGTAGACCTTTGGGCAATGAGGGTTCTTAATAATGGATGCTGCCTTTTTAAGATCTCCTGGGAGACCAGCGCCCACGATGGAGCTGGCTGAGTTTGCAATTTTCTGCAGCTTTTTCCTGATCCTGTGCAGTGGACCCCACCACTCCAGATGAAGATGCAATCATTTAGAATACTCCACATGGTACATCTGTAGAAATCTGAGTCTTTGGTGATACGCCAAGTTTCTTCAAATTCCTAATGAAATATATGCATTGTCATGTCTTCTTTGTAATTGTGTCAATATGTTGAGCCCAGGATACATCTTCAGTGATGTTGACACCCAGAAACTTGAAACTCATCTCAAAGGTTGAAGCATCAAGGTGAAAGTGTGCGAATCTGGTCAGCGAGTGCTCCTGATGGAGACCACTGAGGTGACCGCATTCAGACCCGGTCGGCGATCTTTCCTAACAGAGGCCAAAGGGTGAGCAATTGCTCCCAATGGTGCCAGACGGTCAGTGATCGCTCCCAATGGAGGCCATTGTTTGGACCAGGCATGAGTTCTGAGTCACGGAAGGACTGTTCGATGTTCTGTCATTTATCTGATTGTATTGTACTTTATACAATAAAGTTTTCTCCTTCAGTTTTCTGGTGTTTTCCTTCTTGTGGCTGATGGGCGGGTGGGTGATCTGTAAGTTCTTTGTGTTTGGGTAGGGAGGGTGGGAGGGCATTTTTGATGCTACAGTCACTGTCTTTTTTCAGAGTGAGGGGGTTGGTCACATTTTTTCTATGGTGGAGGAGTTGGGGATGTGTTGCTATTGTCGTTGACTTTTTCTCTGCTAGTGAGCGGGTCAGGGATTGTTACTGTTGCTGTTTTTTCTGGCCAGGGATTGTTGCTGTTGTTGTTTCTTTCTGTGGGAAGGGATGGGGATTGTATTGCTGTTTTTTTCCTATGGGGGAGGGTGTCAAGGATTGCCATTGTCCCTGTTCTTTTTCTGCATGGAGGGGGTGGCGGATTCTGAGGTCAGTGAGTCTTGTTTCTTTAACTTTTGTGTGTGTGCTTCATGGCAATCTAGAAAAGACAAATATCAGAGTTGTATTGTATGTGCATACTTTGACAATAAAATGAACCTTGAACCTTGACCTGACATTTTGTGAAGGTTCATCCTCATGGAAACTGTTCTGTCATCAGCTTCAGAGACAGTGATTAAAGGGTCACCATATGCTGTAGGGATTCATACAGGAGTAGTGTTATTTTCCTTTTCAAAGAGTACACCAAAAGGCATTTGGCTCATCTGGGAGTGAGATATCATAGCCAATTTTGCTTTGTAGGAAGTAAAGGCCAGAGATAACGTGCATCTAATTCCATCTCTAACTTTCGTAAGAATTGTTCTCTCACTCTTTAACTAGCCTTCCGTAGGTCATATCTTGTAAAATTCTGGATCACCCATCTTGAAAGCATCAGATCTAGCTTTCAGCGATGAATCTCTTAGTTCATCCATGGTTTTTGGTTTATGTATGTTCTCAAAGGAGCACACTCACCCATGCAAGTCTTGATGAAGTCAATTTCTTAATTACTGGAGGAATCTATCAACTGCTATCCAGCACAAGGCTGATGTTGTTTAATCTTAACTTTTTTGACTTTTCCCTCACTGTCAACTATAAGTTTTTCCTCATTTCAACACAGAATGAAGAAAAACCTAAACTTCTACTACAAAAACCAGAAGTGAACTGGAACGACCAGAACTAAGCTAAAACAAATATCTGCCCATCACAGTTTGAAGAATACTTGCAGATCCATTCTTAATTTCCAAAACAAAGCTCTATAAAGTTATCGACCATTTCCATGATGGATGCATTAGCTGCCAGTCACTTCCAATAGCTTTGCTGTAATCGTCAATATCACTGAAGCATCAACACTAAGGATTGCTAGGTCACACACAGGTACATCCTTCTCTGCACAAATAAAGGGTTCACAAGTAGATCCAGCAGGAGTATTTGAGCGATTAAACCCTACAGGACAGAAACAGGCCCTTCAGTCCATCTAGTTTGTGCTGAAACATTAACCTTTCTAGTCCCATTGAGCTACACACAGACCATAACCCTGCATACCCCTTCCATCCATGTACCTACCTAAATTTCTCTTAAGTATTAAAATTGATCCTGCATCCACCACTTCCACTGACAGCTCATTCCACACTCTCACCACCCTCTCAGTGAAGAAGTCCACTCTCATGTTCACCTTCAACATTTCACCTTTCACCCTTAATCCATGACCTTTAGTTCAAGCCGCACCCAACCTCAGTGGAAAATTGCATATTCCCTCTCTATACCCCTCATCATTTTGTATACCTCTATCAAATCTTCCCAAAATCTTCTATGTTCTAGCAATGAACCCCTAACCTGTTCAAACTTTCTCTGTAATGCAGGTCCTAAAGTCCTGGCAACATTCTTGTAAATGTACTCTGCACTCTTTAAATCTTATTGATGACATTCCTGTAGGTAGCTGATCAAAGCTGCACACAATACTCCAAATTAGGCCTCACCAATGTCTTAAACATAACATAACATCCCATCTCCTGTACTCAACACTTTGACGTATGAAGGCCAATGTGCCAAAAGCGTTCTCTATGACCCAATCTATCTATGATGCCACTTTCAAGGAATTATAGATTTGTGTTCCCAGATCTCTCTGTTTCACCACTCTCCCCAGTGTCCTTTCCTGGTTTACCCTCTCAAAGAGCAGCACAGTTCACTTATTTGCATTAAGTTTCATCTGCCATTTTTCAGTTGAATTTTCTATCTGGACCAGACCCCACTGCAATCTTTGATAGTCTTCCCTGTTGTCCACTACACCCACAATCTTGGTGTCATCTGCAAATTTGCCTATCCAGTTTACCACATTATCATCCAGATCATTGGCGTAGATAGCAAACAACAATGGACTCAGCACTGATCCCTGTGGTACAAAACTAGTCACAGGCTTCCAATTAGCGAGGCAAACATCTACAGCCCCACTGTCTGGCCTCTCACTTAATGCAAAAATCCAGTCCAATTTACTACCTCATCTTGAATGCCAAGCAATTGAACCTTCTTGACCAGCCTCTCACACAGGACCTTGACAAAGTAAAGTCCATCAACCTTCTCAATAACATCCACAACAACAAACTATAAGATTGTTTCAGCACAACTCACCATGCACAAAGGCATGTTGACTATTCCTAATCGGTCCTTATCTATCCAAATCTTACAGTTATGGTCCCTCAGAATACCTTCCAAAAATACCTTGGCCAGTGTGAGGTATTTCTATATTTCTCCTTAACAGACTCCATCTGACGTTGTTGGATTGTTTTCTAATGTTAACAAGTAGTGCTTTGTTTATAAGATCTCCCATGGTACCACAGGAATTTGCCCTTCACTCATACTGCAGATTCAATTTTCACAGCAGTTCTTAGGACATCTGTTCTGTGTTGCCAAGTGAGCAAAATGAAAACGACTACAAGAAAACTAGATAATAAATTCTTAAAATAATTTATTGATTTTCTTTTGTTCTTTATATATATTTTGATTGCTCCAATAAATATCTGCAACACTATCAAAATTAGAACATTTAAGCCCCTTTAGGTAAGTTGTGGAGTTTTACTAAATTTTTGGTGCAGCAAGAGGAAGAAAACTGATTTTGATCTTCTTTCTCATCTAGACTCAGTAACCACAAGCTTTTCAAAGCAGCAATGGCATTCAGTCAGAATCAGGTTTAGTATCACCGGCATATATCGTGAAATTTGTTGTCGCTGTGGCAGCAGAACAATGCAATGCTTAATAACAGAAAAAAACTGAATTCAGTGTATATAAACATATATAAGACCATAAGCTATAGGAGCAGGAGTAGGCCATTTGGCCGAACAACTCTGCTCTGCCATTCAATCATGGGCTGATCCAATTCTTCCAGTCATCCCCACCGCTGCTTTCACCCCATACCCTTCGATGCCCTGGCTAATCAAAAACCTATCTATCTCTGTCTAAAATGCATCCAATGACTTAGTCTCTACAGCTGATCTTGACAACAAATTCCACAGATTTACCACCCTCTGACTGAAGTAATTTCTCCGCATCTCTGTTCTAACTGAATGTCCTTAAATCCTGAAGTTGTGCTCTCTTGTCCTAGACTCCCCTACCATGGGAATATAGTTACATTAAATAAGTAGCACAAAAATAGAAATATAAAGTAGTGAGTTCGTGGTCATGGCTTCAATGTCCATTCAGAAATCAAATAGCAGAGAGGAAAAATCTATTCTTGAATTGTTGAGAGTGTGTCTTTAGGCTCCTTCCTGATGGTTGCAATGAGGACAAGGCATGTTCTGAGTGATGGGGGTCCTTAATGATGGACACCACCATTTTGAGTCATTGCTCCTTGAAGATGTCCTAGATACTACAGAGGCTAGTACCCATAATGGCTCTGACTAACTTTACAACTCTCTGAGGCTTCTTTCAGTCCTGTACAGTAGCCTACCCACCACCCCCTATACCAGACGGTGATGCAGTTGAGTTTGCAATTTTCTGCAGCTTTTTCTGATCCTGTGCAGTGATCCTTTCACCACTGACAAAGCTGCTATCAGTTAGAATTATGTCCATGGCACATCTGTAGAAATTTTCGAGTGACTTCAGTGACATACCAAATCTCCTCAAAGTTCTAATGAAATATAGCCACTATGCCTTCTTTGTAGTTGGATCAACTTGTTGGATCCAGTTAGATCCTCAGAGATACTGACACTCAGGAACTTGATATTGCTCAGAACATTAGAATGTAAACTTTCAGATGAATAAGGACTTGGTGGAGCACTCAGTACAGGATTATAGACATCAGGGTACAGCTGCATAGAATGTTGTTTTAACCATATGTGGAGTATTGAGTATAGTTCTGTTCACCATCATGTAAGAAGCTAGATTAACCTAGAGAACACACAGAAAATATGCACTAGGATATTGCTGGGACAAGAGGGCTTGAGTTATAAAGTAAGACGGGATAGATTGGGACTGCTTTCCCCAGAGTGAGGGAAGCTGTGGGATGAGCTAATGGATGTTTATAAAATTAGGAACTAGCTGAGTTAAGGAGGGTTGTCACACTCTTTCCCTGGTAGTGGAGTCTAAAAGTAAAGGGCAAACATTCAATTAAGAGTGAAAAGATTTTCACTATTTAGGTAAGAGTTTAAGGGGACCAGGTGGATGAGTTCTTTTTTCCACACAAGATGGTAGGAATATGGAATGAACAGCAATTGGAGATGAGAGCAACAACCAGTTTGCTAGAAGAAAATTGGTTGTTGAAGAAACTTGCCTGTTAGGAAGCCTCTGTGGAGGGAAATAGATATTAGACCTTTTAATTTGAGGCCCTCCATCTGGACAGGACTCAAAGTAACCAATCATGTTTACCAGCACCTCTCTGGGTCACAAGAAGAAACAAAAGCAATTAATGGAATCTCATGCATTCATTGGGAGAACGTTCAACCTCTACACAGACATCTTCTGTGTTCAAGTTTGAACCCAAGTTCTGGAACCTGCTTTACCACTGTAATACCCCCTGGTGTAAATTATTAATAGATCATTTTTTACAAAAGTGGAACAGCTAGATGAAGTGCAGAGAAAAATAGGCCTGCACACTGCAGAGGATATTCAGTATTCAAAGTCTGCAGTTCCCTGAGGCAAAGCAGCATTGCAGCAGTTAAGTTAAGCAATCTAGTAAACCTGTGACTTATACGGTATTTCATGGAAAATTTCAAATTAACCCCAGACCAAATGTGTGCATGTTGCTCTTCCAGTTATGCTCTTCACCTTGATTAGAGAAGAGGGAAGGGCAAAGAGAAAATGGGGTGGGAAGAGAGCAAGATAGGGAAGAAGTTTAACTTCAGACTCGTAACTTCACCTAGAATATGGTATGTTCTTTTGCAAAGATATTTGGAAATCAGTAAGCAACAACAACATTCTCACAATGGATTTGCATTCATGATTCTAACTCAACTTGTCAGGCCAATATTTATCTTTAATCCCAACCAAAATTGATTTAGTTTATGGGACCTCACTAATATGTAAGTTTGTTCTCACATTTCCTACATTTTAATAGTGACTACAAATTAACTGTGACAATATGCACTTTGGGGTGACCTGCAAAAAGGTCATTTATGAATGCATTTAAAAATCTTTTCTTAATATATCATTGTCATTATGTATATCTGCTGAACTATGTTTAAGCATTTTTCAAAGCATTTAGTGTGTATTTGAATCTACAATTTCATGGAAAGCAGAATTTAGTGAGTCAAACAAATATGAATTTGAAGTCAATGAATAACTAATCAAAAATTAACAATGATAAAACAGAAAAATAAATAATACAATTTATTTTAGGATAGATGTATTATTTATATAAAGTATCTAATAAGCAAAAGAGCTGTTACCAACACTTGCAATTTCAGATAAGATGATAAGATTGTATATTAGTGAGCCCCTTATGAAATTCAATGCTCTCATGCTAAATTTTTTCCTTCATTGTTTTCAAATGTTTACAGGCTATGGAGTATTGATCTTCAAGAAATTCTAAATTCAGTTAAGGCTGCAGCTGAAGTTATCTCCAAGGATTAGGAGTTGGGCTGGAGTTTTTAAAGCATTTCTCTAAATGTAAGGCTAGAAATTGCTTTATTACATTTTACTGGCATTTAAGCAGCATCTTGGGCCACTGTGATACTGTGAAACCCACATATGGATCACAAACTTCAATTACAATTTCACAGCACAGCATTGTGAGGTTTTCTCATGTCAGTTTTAGCACAGCTTATTCTGCTGATCAATTGCAGGCTCTTATAGTAACCCCATTTTAATCAAGCTTCATCCCCACAGCCAGCTTGTAAAGGAGCATAGATCCGTTCAGCACAGAAACAGGTCCTTCAGCCTGAGTGACCAAAATTCCAATCTAAACCAATCCCACTTGCCCACATTTCTCTAAACATTTCCAATCCGTGTGCCTGTATAAGTGCCTTTTAAATGTTGTTAATGTACTTGTCTCAACAACTTCCTCTGGTGGCTCATCCTACATTCTCACCACTCTGAAATATAAGCAATGTACTTCCTGCTTCCCTCTTCATACAACTTGGGCAGTGCTCTTCCAGCTACCAAGGAGTGGTTGAATGGATGTTGTAACAATGAAATTGTAATGGTAAGAGCTAGGAGGATGAAGACAGAATTTTCCCAGGAATTGGAAGGTCCTGAACGGAGGCATATTCTTTGTGCTTGAGGACCAAAGGGACTCTCCAGAATTACAGATACAATAAGTGAGTCGCACATACAAAATGCTGGACGAACTCAGCAGGTCAGGCAGCACCACAGTAGGGAACAAGATGATGATTCAGGCCAAGACCCTTGGTCAGGACTAACAAAAATGTTTTGGGCCAAGACCCTTCATGGATCTTCTCCTTGGATGCTGCCTTTTCAGCAGAGTTCCTCCAGCACTGTGTATGTGTTACTCTGGATTTTCAACATCTGCAAAATTTCTTCTCTTAATAAATGAATTTTAAAAATGAATGAATAAATGAATCAATTTTCACACAGCAAGCATGAACAAACAACAATTGAATAATAACTAGCTCATGGGCTTTAGTAATGATTATTAAGGGATAATTAATGGACAGAAATGTATATTATGTTTGTGATGCCCCACACCACCCTCAACTGCTGACAGAGCTTTCAAAGAGTGGCATGTGTTTCAAAGGCCCAGGGGAATTTCTCACTATGTCTTCTAATACTGAAGAACCTCCAGGAAAAGATTATTTAAAAGGTGGCCAGGACCTCAAGAATGCTTCAATAAAGGGGTTGTACATACTACTTATCACAAGTTACTATAAGTGGCACATTGCACATTTAGATGGAGATGCAACATAAAGATTTTTACTCCTCATGTATGAATTCAATTAAAAAAAATATTACTATAAGAGCTTGTTGCCACTTTTCAGTAAGCCAGCGCTTTGGGAAAATAGTGATCATTATAGCCAGCTTCTGCATCCCACACAACTAACCTGCTGCCTCTTCAGTTGGATACACTCAGATGGGACTGCCTTTTATTCCTTACCTGAGCAGCAAGACCAGTCACTGCTGAGACAGTCAAGTCTCCTGTGGCCCATTTTGGGTGCAAAAGTACATCAAGAGCTCCTGTGTGACCTACTTTCTACTTCCTATGCTCAAATCATAGAATCACGGAATGATTATCAAAGGAGGCTGTTCGGCCCTTTGAACTCCTGCTGACATTTTGAAAGAATCTATCAAATTAACCTCACTCTCGTGTCCTTTGCTTATAATCCTACTAGATTATCCCACTTGTATCTGAATCCGATTCATAACACTTACTGGAGATGCAAGGTGACTCAGCATAAAAATATCATTCCTCAAGCCTTTGTTTCTTTAATGGATTAACTGGTTCACTATCACTCTGCCACAGGTAAGTGTTTGATACATGTATAAACTCCTACAGCATCGAGTAACATTTGTGTTGGTTTTGCTGCTACTTTTCCAAACGAGTGAAAAGGAGAGAAGTCCCTTCTCTTCTCACCAATCTATCATCTCCCTCTGGTACCCCTCTTCCTTCATTTTCTCCCATTGTCCACTCTCCTCTCCTGTCAGATTTCTTCTTCTTCAGCCCTTTACCTTTTTCGTCTATCACCGCCCAGATTCTCACTTCATGTCCCCTCCCCCACCCACCATCCTTCCCCCTTTCTTGGCTTCACCTATCACCTTCCAGATTGAACTCCTCCCCCTCCCTCCACCTTCTTATTCCCTTTTAGTCCCAGCAAAGGGTCTCAGTCTGAAATGTCAACTCGTTATTCCTTTCCAATGATGTTGCCTGACTTGCTGAGTTCCTCCCGCGTTCTGTGTGTTCCTCAGGATTTAAAGCATCAGCAGAATTTCCCGCAGGTACAGCTGGTAATATATGGAATCTTGTACAGCTACAACACTGTTCAATGGCCTGTTGCCAAGGTATGTGTAACCTACTGGTGGCACCTTTCATTATCCTTCATAACTGCTGCATCTCCTTTGCACACTGGATGGAGACTCTCTCCCAAAGGTGCCTCTGCATTCCGCAGTGATGTGTGCCATGCACACACTTGCACCCCCAGTCACACTCCTGTGAGCTGCATTGAAGGAAGAGCCTGTGTAGACAGCAAAATTACCGCATGGATGTGCCAAATGTCTACACACGTAGGTCAATAGGACAAAGCTCACATTCTAAACGGCCAGTGTCCCACTAGCTGCCAGAGAGGCAGCAGGAGGACTGGTTCAACATGGCGAGTGCCACGAAGGCCAATGCAAAAATGTTCAGCAGGCTGTTAGGATCAGAGACAGGAGAACTGGTGGTCTTTGTAGTTCACAGAGGCTCATTTGCAGCTTGATCTGGGTAGTCAGCGCCATCTTGAGCTTGGAGGAGCGCGTCAGCAGTTGCTCAGCTGGCAACACTGGCGCCTCTGAAGCAAGGATTCCAGGTTCAACAATCACATCAAGGAGTTGTGCAGTACACAGGTGGCCCCTGTTTTTCGAACTCTCGCTTTACGACACCTTGCTGTTACGAAAGACCTACATTAGTTACCTGTTTTCACTAATAGAAGGTGTTTTCACTTATAAAAAAAGGCAGCGCGCACCCCAAGCAGCCAAGCTCCTCCCCCGGTACTGCATTCAAGCCACCATTGTTCAAACACGTGCTTGTGGGCATCTGTGCTTTATGTCGATTTATTTTGTGCATCTGTTAGCAAGGCGAGTTCTAAGGAATCCGAAAAGCCTGTAAGAGCTCGTAAGGATGTTACACTTAGCATAAAACTAGACATAATTAAGCGTTTCGATCGTGGTGAACAAAGTAAGGACATTGACCGCGCATTGAACCATTTGCACTATTTATATGTAGAGAGGAAGAATCTTGAAAGCTGCGGTTCTGCCCGTAGCAAAGTGGTCTCTCTTAGTCGGCATCCAATAATGGATAAAATGGAAAGTCTTGCTTGAGTGGATTGATGGGTGTACAAAGCGTGGTGTTCCATTAAATTACCTTATACTTAAGGAGAAATCAGTCAGTCTTTTTAATAAGCTGAAACAGAAAGCACTGGCCAATGGGGATGAAAGTGTAGTGAAAATGGAATCTAAAGGTAGTGGTGGGTGGTTTGATTGGTTTCTGAGGCGAAGGCAGCTTCGTAGTTTACTGGAGAGAGTGCTTCGGCTGATACTGAAGCTGCCAAAAAGTTCCCAGCAGAACTGAAGAAAATAATTACAGAAGGTGGTTATTTGTATAAGCAAGTGTTTAACTGTGTCGACACTGCAATTTTTTGGAAAAAAAATTGCTGAACACTTCAACTTCCGACGACTCAACCTAACACACCATCATCAGTGTGCTCGCTGTCTTCCCGATTCCGGTAAGTGAAACTACACTTCAAATACTTTATATAGACTGTGTATTTTCATGTGTTATTTGGTATGATTTGGCAGCTTCATAGCTTAAAGGTCACTGGAAAGGCTGCTTCCGCTACGTAGTGAGACTTTCGCTACGCTAGACAGTGCTGCAATGATTGTAGAAAAGTATTCCTACTTTATATAGGCTGTGTATTTACCTGTTTTTACTATATGTTACTGTTATTTTAGGTTTTGTGTGTTATTTGGCATGATTTTGTAGGTTACTTTTTGGGTCTGTGAACGCTCACAAATTTTTCCCATATAAATAAATGGTAATTGCTTATTCAGTTTATGACATTCTGGCTTACAAACCATTTCATAGGAATGCTCTATCTTCGGATAGCGGGGGAATCCTGTACTCTAATCTGGCCCTCTCTCACGCAGGGCCGAGGATGTACTGTGCTATCAAATGTATAATTTTTGATCAAGCCATTAAAACCATCAAAGTTCAAAGCACATTTATAATCAACCTTGAGATCCGTCTCCTTACAGGCAGCCACAATACAAAGAAACCCGACAGAACTCATTTAAAAAAAGAAAACCTTCGAACAGCCAGTGTGCAGGGGAAGAAAAAACAAATTGTGCAAGCAATAAAAGTAAGCAAGTATCATTCAGAACTGAAGTTCACAAAAGAGAGTCCGCAGCCCTGAAGCCAGTCGTCACTGCAGTCAATCCAGGAGCCCATTCATTGCAGGCCACAACCTTAGTTCAGCGCATAGTTGAGCAGTCCTTGCAGAGCATTAAGCTGAACACTGGACCTTTTCTCACCTCCAGGCTGAGCTACTGGACCTTTTCAATCAGGCCCGGTGCTTAAATCTGCCAAGCCGCATTGTTCCTCGTTCTCTGCTCCAGGCCAGGCACCGCTGCCTCGATTTTGCCTTGTCTCTGCTTGCCTCACCCCCACTCGTCTGGGTTCTGCTGCATCGAATTGCCTCCAAGTCTGCTCCTGCAATGGTCAAATATTAGCTCATTCCCATCTCTTGGGCCCAACCCCACTGCACTTGATTTGGTTCATACTCACCATGCGGCAAACGTCCTACACCTTCAAGACTTTAGTTCACTCGGCAAAAATGCCAGGTCACACAGGCTGTTCAAAAGGTCAACTCCGAAAAGGGAGTTACAGGCTATTGATTGCAGTGACCGTATCTGAAGAAAAAGTATGATTAATCCAGTAATTTGTAGTTTTGTTTTCTTTGTTACCTGCAAGATGTCACTGTGCTTCACCAGAGCCATGTTAAACCGGATATGCTCCATTCAGGGGAACTAAAGTTATCCCTCAGCATGATTTTGCTGAAGAGGTACTCCTGATGCTGTAGTTAACTAAAATCGTGTCAGCAGATTCTCTTGTCAGTATGTCATTGCTGCTTGTCAGAACTTACTGTATGCAAATTTGCTGCTCTACCCCCAGCAGCAGTCTTTAAATTGGCCTGGATGGCCTCTGGCTGACATGACGGTGAACATGACAGCTTGCTAAGGGTGCTGGAAATCTTAAATAAAGCAAAAAGTACTGGAGGAGCTTCGCAGCATGTCGTAGTGATGTAATACCATCAGGTTGTTCTTGTGAGAACGAAAGGTATATAACTGATAATGACCATGGACATAACATGCAACAGGTTTTTTTCAGAAGTCAATTCAGGTGTGTGAAGGCTTGGCCTCCATCACGTGTGGGTATGCTCTCCTTTAGTTGAGTTCCTTCCCATCTCTTGCCCTGCTTTTGTTGTGTCTCTGCCTTCATTATGTCTGGGCAGCATTCCCATTTTCCAAAGCAGCCAGTAATCCTTTAATAACTAGGACTGGAAAGCTCAGCTGTTAACACCTGTTGAGTTCTAACCTGTGCTTAGGCATCTTTAAATATTTATTTCCTCTTCAGAGTATATTATATAATTTGGCAGATTTGTTATTATAACCTAAGGAATACACACACACATACACACACACACACACACACACACACACACACACACACATAAACAAGAACACACCAACACACTCAACGTAACAACCAAAAGGTTGTACTGCAATTAGACTATGTTGGCGATGGGTAAACAAGACGGCTGAGAATTGAGGCTCTGCCAGCTCTGAGTCTATAACTTCAAAGACAACATATTTACTGTGTCTGGAGCCCAGATAATAAGATAATAGTGCCCAAGTGCTTGCATAATGTCTTTAGCCATCAATCACAACACACCCATTAAACAGGATGGAGTCAGAAAAAGCAGTTTAAGCCTCTGTGGCTCAAAGGACAGCTCGGTGCTGCAGAGAAACTAGAGAAAATCTGCAGATGCTGGAAATCTGGGCAACGCAGACAAAATCCTGGAGGAACTCAGCAGGCGAGGCAGCATCTAGGGAAAGAGTGTACAGTCGGCATTTCCGGCCGAGACCCTTCAGCTGGAGAGAAACCATTTAGAATAGTTTCTGAATTAGTTTGACTTTTGGAGTCAAATTAAATGGAATTAACACTAATAACATAACGCCATTGTGATTTTGTGGGAGTTTACAGAAGGTGGCACTGAGCTGACAGGTGAATAGGGATTGATGGGAATTTGATACAGATTGATAGTAATTTGGTATATAATGTTTGATATTCCAGATCTGTACTTTATTTCTTGAAAATTTTCTAGTACATCACTTAATTAAAGCTAATTGCCAGAGATGTATCTTCTCATTAACATTCTGCTTCAAGCATCTAACTTATGCAGCAATGGCAACTTTTTGTACAGAAATTATTCTATAATGGATCATTCAAGCTAAATTTATTGTTATGTGCAATGAGTTTAACTTGGACAAAGCTATACTTGTTATCTTGGAGGCTGAAGAAATCTTTTTCACTATGGACTGCAGTAATTTGTAATAGGCTCCTTAGTCAGAGCCATGGAAATATTAATTACAAGTTTAAGAAAAACAAGCTGTTAAATGGGATTAATTTGGTAATTGTTTCTAAGAGCTATCATAGACATGATGGATTGAGCAGCCTCATTTTGTGCTTTATAATTTCATTAAAAATTCCTCTGCTGTCATTCATTTCAAATGTTTTGGGGAGAAGTCAGGCTAATGGGGTTGAGGGGAAAAATAAATCAGTCATGATGGAATGGCGGAACAGACTCAATGGGCTGAATGGCCTAATTTTGCTCCTATGTTTTATGCTCTTGTACAAAATGAGAGCTTAAGATATATTAATTTTAAATGATTTCATATTAAAGGTGTGAGTTCAAGTTACCTGATAGTGATAGTCTGATTTCTAATCAAAAGTTTATGACTTAAAACTCCACTGGAAGTTTATACAAAAATTAAAAGAACAAAGTGTTTCTCCTGACATTCTGGCTGATGTTTATCACTCACTATTAACAGCCATGGAACGTGATCAGTTATCTGACTGTTCTTTGTGTAAATTTGGGCAAATCGCTGATCTCATTCAATGAAATAAAATTACATTGATGGTCATCAATTAGCATGGATGTGAACATAAATGAACTTGCTTAGAAATTAAATAGCATAATGTTTGATTTGTATGCAATGCACAGTCTAATTCACTGACAAAGTTGGAATGAAATCTGGGAGCTCATAATGCCGTGCATGAAGACTGATTTTATTGGAGCTTTCTCTCAGTGCCTGCCATGAAAATATGAAGAATCGTGGACATGTACATTGATGTCCATGATGGGAAATTGAGTACAAGTGCTGGTTCTTCTTAGCTTGGTCTGCATTGGTTCTCAAGTCACTCTGTTAAAGTCAGCTTTCAATGTATTGAGAGTTGGCCACACATCAGTGATAAGTCCACTCATTAGTTGTGAGGTTACATTACCAGTGAAGAGTTCACACAGTATCAAAGAGATCATGTTCCTGGAGTGAGGACACATACTGGCAGGTGAGACTTGCTTCTGTGAAATCAGGTGGGTCTCTTTGAAAGATCTCAGCCTAGAACCAGAAACCTAACTCTTCTTTAGATTATTTACTTCAAGGCTTGGCTTAAAACCCTCATATTTCCCACCTACATCACTCTCATATCTCTATCAACTACTGATCTCCATTTATCCCGCAAAGTTGTAGTCTTTGCCTACATGCCACCTCCACGTACTAATCACATCTGAGCACAACCACTTGCTGCTGTAGGAGCTGAACTGCTGGTGTAGAGCTTCTCCTGCTGGGACTGTAGGCGGGAACTTCAGACTGCTGAAGGTTTATCATCCAAATTTAGGTATTCAAAATTCAAAAATTAGGTGCATGTCTTATTTTTGAAGTAAGTAGTGTGCATCAGAAGTACCTTTCATTTAATGGCCTTCTTACTGAGAGCTTGAAATTCAATTGCACTTTCTTTTTTGGAGTTCAAGAGTTCCAGAGTTGTGAGCTCCATAAAACTCTGGTTAGACCACACTTGGAATATTGTTCCATCTGGTCACCTCATTATAGGAAGGATATGTAAGTTTTAGAGAAGGTGCAGAGGAGATTTAACAGGATGCTGCAAGAATTAGAGAGCATGTCGTATGAGGAAAGGTTGAGTGAGCTAGGGTTTTATCCTTGGAGAAAGTGAGGGTGTGGGGCAACTTGATAGAAGTATAAGAGGCATTGATTGAGTGGATAGCCAGAGACTTTCTTCCAGGGTGGAAATGGCTAATACAAGGGGGCATAATTTTAAGGGGACTGCAGGAAAGTATAGGGGATATGTGAAATGTATGCTTTTTTCACAGATACTGGTGGGTGCATGGAATGCTGTGCCAAGGGTGACGGTAGAGGCAAATACATTAGGAGCATTTTAGAAATAGATCGGCACATGTATGATCGGAGAATGGAAGGCTATGTAGGAGGGAAGGATTGATTGATCATATAGTAGGTTAAAAGATCGGTACAATACTGAGAGCCAAAGGGCCTCTACTGTGCTGTAAAGTTCTATGTTCACGTCTAAATGCTAGTAACAAAAACAGAAAACTACTCAGCTGATCTGGCAGCTTCCATACAGGGAGAATCAAAGTTAACTCTCCTCTTTCTACAAATGCTGCCTGACCCTTTGAGCATTTCCAGCATTCTTCTTTATTTCAAATTCCTAATATCCAATATAATAGTGTTAGGGCCCAATACAAATTGAAATAAACTTTCTGATGTAATATTTTGCCATTTTTTTCTTGTATTGGAATAGATAGACTAATTAAAGTTAATCTATGATCCTTGAATTTGTCGTTGGTCTTATTGGTTTTGGAATTTGAAACATCTGCTGCTAGAGGGCAATGGGGTAGGTCCGTCCCAAGTGGGAACGTGTGTGAGTTCTGTAGTCACTCTGTGTCTGTAGTCATCCATAACCTCTGCTATCTGTGGGAATTCAGCTTTCTGGCACTTCTCAGAGAAGAAAGAATTCACTTGAAGCAGCAAGTGAAGCAGGAATGTAAATAGCTGAACTAGCACAATGATCCAGTAGCACATCAGATGAACCATTGACAGAAATGTAGAACACCTACATTGACTGCTTTTCACCGACAACAATTTAGCACCTGCAAATTTTCCTGCAGAATAATCACAATGGAGAAGTAAAACATTAATTAAAACGTATTAGTACATTGGTCTGACAAAGCAGATGCACTGCGAAAGTGCCAGGCAACAAGCATCAACTACTAGAGGAAGTATAACCATCTCAGTTAATAATACTGTGGCGACCCATTTCATAGCGTATCCAAACCGACTCACAATTAGATAGCCTACGGGGGTTTGCGAGCACAGAGCTTTAGAGCCTCCGCGCCATGGGGGGCCGGTTGACAGAGGCTTAAAAGTGAGGCTGAAGTTTTCGAATAAAGTTTTTTCCTTCGACTGCAGTTACCGACTCCGTGTCGTAATTTTAGCGCTGCGTGTAGCACATCGCTACAATACTACCAATATCAAAGTCTTGCAGTATAGGTAATATTGGTGTGAACAGTAAATCTTTCTTCCCTTTAAGAGAGTCATCCCTTTAAGGATTGTGCAATGTTGCAGACAGCTCTCTGGGTTTCAATAATATAAATTCTAAAGATTATCTGTGTAGCAGGTTTCAAGAAACCATATACAGCTTCTTTGAGAATTTTGTATCAGTCTGTCCATGTTACAATGGACTTTGTTACATGTTATGAACTTAATGAACAGATAATCTTTACTTAGCGATCGATGGTTGCTACAGATGAAAACTTGTAGACCACTCATGTACAAAAGCAGGCTGGAGTCTGGGAGCTCTGCAGTGACCGATTCATCTCCTGATTCCTCAAATTCTTCGCAAGAACTACCGCACTGTAATGGAGTTCTCTCCATTTGCCTAGATGAGCTCACCTCCAAAAGCACTAAAGGTGTTTGACACCACTCAGGATAAAGTAGCCCTCATCATTGACGCCCAGTTGTAAACATGCGTAGGTAAAGATTCCTGACCCACAACGTTGACTGAGCACCTTGCTGTGTGGTTGCTGCATGGCCCTTTCTGAGTTTGTCCTGCAACTCAATTCTCTCTTTGTCCCCGTTAAACATATGCTCCATGACCTGGAAGATTAATTGCATTCTCTGAGATTCACAAAATGGAGTGCAGCAACTCAGTAAGACTTCTTTCACAGTACTTCTGAAACCAGAGAACATTACCACTAAGTATGGAGGAATCCGGCAAACACCTTCTGAAATACAGGGGTGTGTTGCCAACAGCCAAAAGATAAAACTAGAGATTAAGAACAAACTCCTGTCTCAGTCATGACAAATAACATGAATTAAATTACTTGATGGGGAATCTACCTCATAACTGATCAGAATAGCACCAAAGCAAACAAAATTGTAAATCAGAAGGATTGTGATCAAAATTTGATACAAATATGAGGTGCTGGAGATCAACCCCACTTTTTGTAAATAATCAAGCCGAGTGTGTGGCATTTGGCAATACCTTTTCCCTAGCTGCATAGAGACCAGATCTCTATATTTTTAAAAAAGGATAAAGTTGTATAAATTCAAGGATTACAGCTATCCCCCGTGTAGAAGTTTTACGTGACACTAAGAAAACTTTGGTAGTTAATGCTCAATTGTTCAGTTAATGTCCATTGGGCACCTTTTTGCTGATAAGACGTGACATTCTGCTGCCATAAAACCTGCCAGCTTAACGAGGCTTAAATTTTAATTGAAAAACGCTCAACTGATCAAGAGTGAGAGCAGTCTCTGTGAAGCGTGGCCATGTGACATCCTGAGAAGTGATAATAGCTCATTTTCAATTCTTCATATATGCTGTATTCAATCGCAATTCGGAGAGCAACAAAAAAACATTCCCAACTTAATAAACTCAAAAATTGAATCCAGCACACTCCAGTTTCCAATTTGATCCTCAGCAGCAATGGAAATTATACTTTGTGCTCTAATTTATCTTCTGTTGACATTAATACATGTGAATATTAAATACATATGGGGAAGGGGATTATAAATTTTATAACTACCAACAGAGTCATACGTGTATTTACTTCCTTGTAGGGTCTGTCAGAAACTCTAATAGCACTTCGAGCTGATTAATGATGAGGGGCCTGGAAATTCTCTTTGGATTCATCCGTTTGCACTTAATGTGGATAATGAGGCATCAAAAAGTAACTACCCTGAATAAACACATAAATCCAGGCTGCTACCATTATCCCCATTACCCAGGACATGCTCTCTTCTTATTTCCACCTAAAGATATGCAGTCAATGTTTTAGGAACAGCTCCTTCCCCTTTCCCATCAGATTTCTGAATGAACAGTAAACTAACCTGGTGATTTCTTGAACTTACGGTAATTGTTTCTCCCTTCACCATTCACCATTCCCCATTCCCGTTTCCCTCTCTTACCTTTATTTCTTAACTGCTCATCAACCCCGTCTGGTGCTCCTCCTCTTTCCCTTTCTTCCATGGTCTTCTAGTCTCCCTCTATCAGATTCTGCCTCCTCCAGCCCTTTATCTCTCTCACCAATCAACTGCCCAGATCTTCACTTCACCACTCATTTCCTGGTTTCATCTATCACCTGCCATCTTGTACCTCTTCCACCCTCCCCCAACTTCTTCTCTGACTCAACATCTTTTTTTCCCAGTCCCTATGAAGGGTCTTGACCTGAAATGTTGTCTGTTTTTCCCTTTTCATAGATGCTGCCTGGCCTGCTGAGCGTCTCCAGCATTTTGTTGTGTTGCCTTGGATTTTCAGCATCTGCAGATTTTCTCATGTTCATGAACACTACCTCACTAATTTTGCTCTCTTTTACATCAATGTAATTCATATTTTTACATATGTTTCTTATGGCAATTTAGAGTATATTTTATTTATTGCATTATATCTGCCACAAAACAACAAATTTCACGACATATGATTCTGATTGTTTTCTAGTCCTGTTAGCAACTAAATGAATATTGGCTTAAGTGCAGGATACAGTGGCATGCAAAAGTTTGGGCACCCATGGTCAAAATTCCTGTTACTGTGAATAGTTAAGTGAGTAGAAGATGAACTGATCTTCAAAAATCATAAAGTTAAAGATGAAACATTCTTTTCAACATTTTAAGCAAGATTATTGTATTTTTGTTTTGTACAATTTTAGAGTGGAAAAAAGGAAAGGAGCATCATGCAACAGTTGGAGCACCCCAAGATATTTGAGCTCTCAGATAACTTTTACCAAGGTCTCATACCTTAATTAGCTTGTTAGAGCTATGGCTTGTTCACAGTCATCGTTAGGAAAGGCCATGTGATGCAAATTTCAAAGCTTTATAAATACCCTGACTCCTCAAACCTTGTCCCAACAATCAGCAGCCATGGGCTCCTCTAAGCAGCTCTCTAGCACTCCAAAAATTAAAATAAATAATGCCCACAAAGCAGGAGAAGGCTAAAAGAAGATAGAAAAGCATTTTCAGGTAGCCGTTTCCTCAGTTCGTAATGTAATTAAGAAATGGCAGTTAACAGCAACAGTGGAGGTCAAGTTGAGGTCTAGAAGACCAAGAAAACTTTCTAAGAGAATTGTTTATAGGATTACTGGAAAGGCAAATCAAAGCCCCCATTTGACTGCAAAAGACCTTCAAGAATAATTAGCAGACTCTGGAGTGGTGGTGCACTGTTCTACTGTGCAGTGACACCTGCACATATATGACTTTCATGGAAGAGTCATCAGAAGAAAACCTTTCCTGTGTCCTCACCACCAAATTCAGCATCAGAAGTTTGCAAAAGAACATCTAAACAGGCCTGATGCATTTTGGAAACACGTCCTGTGGACTGATGAAGTTAAAATAGAACTTTTTGGTTGCAATGAGCAAAGGTATGTTTGGAGAAAAATGGGTGCAGAATTTCATGAAAAGAACACCTCTCCAACTGTTAAGCACAGGGGTGGATCGATTTTGTGTTGCAGCCAATGGCATAGGGAGCATTTCACTGGTAGAGGGAAGAATGAATTCAATTAAATACCAGCAAATTCTGGAAGCAAATTTTTTCACACCATCTGTAAAAAAAGCTGAAGATGAAAAGAGGATGGCTTCTACAACAGGATAATGATCCTAAACACACCTCAAAATCCACAATGGACTACCTCAAGAGGCGCTGGAGGTTTTGCCTTGGCCCTCACAGTCCCCAACCTAAACATCATCAAGAATCTGTGGATAGACCTCAATAGAGCAGTGCATGCAAGATGGCCCAAGAATCTCACCGAACTAGAAGCCTTTTACAAGGAAAAATGGGCAAAAATCCCCCAAACAAGAATTGAAAGACTCTTAGCTGGCTACAGGAAGTGTTTACAAGCTGTGATACTTGCCAAAGGGGGCGTTACTAAGTACTGACCAAACAGGATGGAACTGTAAAAGATGGAAATAAAAAAGAAATCTTGCTTAAAATATTAAAGGAATGTGTCATCTTTAACTTTATGCCTTTTGGAAATCAGGTTATCTTTTACTTGCTTAGCTATCCATAGTAACAGAAATTTTGACCAGGGGTGCCCAAACTTTTGCATGCCACTGTATTTGCAAATCCATTTACTTTAAAAATAGAGCAATGGCATTCAGTATCCTTTGGTGTGAAAGTCGCATTCTGATTCCAAGGCAGCAAAGTTTTAACCCATTGTTACCTCTCCTCAATTCCTAGGAATTTAGAACATAGAACATAAGGCCCACAAAGTTGTGCTTACTATGTAATCTGCTCTAGAAACTGCATAGAATTTCCCTAAAGTATAGCCCTCACATTTCTAAGCTCCATTTATCTACCTAAGAGGCTCTTAGAAGACCCTATTGTGTCCACCTCCATCACTGTCGTTGGCAGTGCATTCCACGCAGGCACCTCTCTCTGTGTGAAAAATTTACCCCTGGCAACACCTATTTCCATGCACCTTAAAACTATGCCCCCTCATGTTTGCCATTTCAGCACTGCGCGAAAGCCTCTGGATATCCACACAATCACTTCTATCAGGTCACCTCTCATCCTTCATCACTCCAAGGAGAAAAGGCCCAGTTCAGTCAAACTATTCTCATAAGGCTTACTTCCAATCTTGGCACCATCCTTGTAAATCTCTCTGCACTCTGTATAATATCTACATCCTTCCTGTAGCGAGGTGACCAGAAATGAACACAGTACTCCAAGTGGGGTCTGACCAAGGTGTTATATAGCTGTAACATTACCCCACAGCTCTTTAACTCAATCCCAAGGTTGATGACAACACTGTCAACCTGTACAGCTGCTTTAGTGTCCTATGGACATGGACCCCAAGATCTCTCTTATCCTCCACACTGCCAAGAGTCTTATTATTAATACTATATTCTGTCTTCAAATTAGACCTACCAAAATGAACCACTTCACACTTATCTGGAGGAATAAGAGGAAATGGCATGATTGCACAGTTTTTATGAGTGGAAATTTGCACCAAATTCAGATACAATAGCCTAACATTTTTCTAAAACCACTTGAGGGTAAGCGATGTCTCATAATAATTTGCATTTGAATGGTTCTTTTCAAACAGTGCAATTAATTGTAGCATCTGGAGCAAAAAAATGAGTTGATGGAACTCAACGGTTGAAGCACCATCTGCAGAGGGTGCCTCTGCCCAAAGCATCGATTCTATAATTCCATAAATGCTGCCAGACCTGCTGAGTTCCTCCTGCATTTTGTACGTAGGAGGAAATGGTGATGTCCAAATGCTGCTGAATGGCACATTCCAGGCTGCAGGGGTACGTGATGAGAGACTCAGTGAAACTTGGTGTAGCTACCACAATGGCCACAGTCCAGGGTTTTTCCACCATTGGAGAGGAAGAAGCAGGATGGAAGAGAAATCCCCTCAAATGTCATTCTATTCTTCTAGAAGGGAGAGAGGATGAAGAAAGGAAAAGTTAGTCTGAACTCAGTGGTTGGAAAGGTGTTGGAGTTGATTGTTAAGGATGTGGTTTCAGGCCCTTGACAAGGTGCCACACATGAGGCTGCTTAACCAACTATGAGTCTATGCTATTACTGGAAAGATCCTAACATGGATAAAACAGTGGCTGATTGGTAGGAGGCAAAGAGAGGTGATAAAGGGAGCTTTTTCTGGCTGGCTGCCAGAGACTAGTGGTGTTCCACAGGGGTTTGTGTTGGTACCGATTCTTTTTATTTTATATGTCAATGATTTGGATGATGGAATTGATGGCTTTGATATAAAGTGTGAAGGTGTCATGAAGATAGGTGGAGGGGCAGTTAGTTTTGAGGAAATACAGGGGCTATAGAAGGACTTAGACAGATTAGAGAACGTGTAAATAAATGGCAGATGGAATATAGTGTTGGGAAGTGTAAGTTCATTCACTTTGTTAGAAGAAATGAAAAGGTTGACTATTTTCTAAATCAAGAGAAAAAAACAAAAAAACTGAGGTGCAAAGGGACTTGGGAGTCCTTATGCAAGATTCCCTAAAGGTTAATTTGTGAGTTGAGTTTGTGGAGAGAACATCAAATATAATGTTAGCATTTATTTCAAGAGGACTCGAATATGAAAGCAAGGATATAATGTTGAAACTTTATAAAATACTAGTAAGGCCTTACCTGGAGTATTGTGAGCAGTTTTCAGAAATGATGTGCTGAAATTGAAGAGGGTTCAAATAGCGTTTACAAAAATGATTCCAGAATTGAATGGCTTGTCATATGAAGAGTGTTTATGGCTCAAGGCCTGTATTCACTAGACTTCAAAGAATGAGGGGTGACCTAATTGAAATCCATTGAATGATGATGCTGATAATGGATTCCTGATTGGTCAGGGAGTCAAGGGATATGGTGAGAGGCAGGTGTATGGAGTTGAATGGGATCTGGGATCAGCCACAATGAAAGAGTGGAGTGGACTTGTTGAGCTGAATGGCCTAATTCTGCTGCTATGTCGTGGTTGTGTGGAATGATGAAAGGTCTTGATAAAGTGAAGGTGGAGAGTATGTTTCCTGTGGAGGGAGAGTCTAAGACCAGAATAGAGAGGCATCCTTTTAGAATGGAGATGAGGAGGAATTTCTTCAGCCAGAAAGTGGTGAATTTGTGGAATTCTTTGCCACAGTCATCTGTGGTTGCCAAGTATGTATGCATATTTAAAGCAGAGGTTGATAGATTCTTGGGTGCTTAGGACATGAGAGGATATAGGGAGAAGACAGGAGATTGAGTTTGAGAGGAAAATTGGATCAGCCATGATGAATTGGTGGAGCAGACTCGATGGGCCAAATGGTCTAATTCTGCTCCTATATCTTATGGTCAATTATTGTAGTAGTGATAGCTAGAGTGACGTAGGCAGAGGTGGAGTTATGATGATGCTAAATTGGGACTCCTTCATGTTCATCTATGAAAACAGTTCAATTTCTTCCTTTGTTGCCTCTCTTTTCCCATTTTAGGGTGGATGGGGTTCTGTTGAAGATCCTGACCTGGAGTTACACTCACATTTCAGTTCTTTGCGGAGGTGGGACCTGCTCCCAGGAGCTCCTGGCCGGCCATGTTTCGATATCCCAAGGACGTGGTCTAGAAGACAAGCGCGCCTTTGGTTTTGCAGCACTGTGGACAGGCTGATTCTAAGTCGGTGCTGCCGACTGAAACTTTGCGGAAGACAGCGGAGTATCGGGAACAGTGGATCAGCTGTCAGAGGCTCTGTACCTGGTGAATCGTACTCTCTCTCTCTCGTTTGTGGGTGAGAGATTGTTGCCGATTCTCCAAGTGGAGAACTCGGGGGTGGGAAACGCAACAGACTTTTAACACCATAAATCAATGAGTTGTTTTGTCTCCCCCCCCACCATGTGAAAGTCAACACCTCTTTTTCCCAGTAATGGGAAGAGAAAGAGAGAGAGCGAGCTTGTGGTATGTCGAATTATTGGGTGAATGAATATTTTTTGTTGTACTGCAGACCATGGTCTTTATTAGAGGCTTTGCTATTGCCCATCTGGTGGGCGGAGGGTGCTGTTACTATTTTCTGGAAGTGGGTGGGGGTGGGGGTTTGTTGCTTTGCTGCTTCCTGTGCATAGGAGGGGGCTTTGGGGTTCTAACATTTTAACTGTTACTCATTCTTCGGGGCACTCCTCTGCTTCCATGGATGTTTGTGAAGAACAAGGATTTCAGGATGCAGGTAGCATACATTTCTCTGATATTAAATGGAACGATTGAACTAGAGGGCAATATGTGAAGACAGAGGAGTGAGGAAGGGATATGAAGTAAGAAGCTGGGAGGTGATTGGTGAAAAAGGTGAAGGGCTGATGAAAAAGGAGTCTGACAGGAGATTGACCTTACACCTTCTAACATGTACTCCTCCTCCCCCCACCTTCTTATCCTAGCTTCTTTCCCCCTTTTTTTCCAGTCCTGTTGAAGGGCCTTAGCCTGAAACATCAACTGTTAATTCCATTGCATCGATGCTGCCTGACCTGCTGATTTCCTCCAGCATTTTGTATATGTGACTCTGGATTTCCAGCATCTGCAGAATCTCTTGTGTTTGAGGAAGTATGGAACTAGTGTAGGAAAATGGAACTAACATAAATATTCAATCATTTGTCTCTATCATAGAGCTCATCATAGTCATGGTGGGATGAAGGGCCTGTTTTTATACCATACAACTCTATGACATTCTGATCTTGCAGTCAATGAAATATTTTTTTCAAGCCTTGTCACCAATATAATGCAAATCATGGCAATAAGTCTTCTAGAAATTGACTTTCACGCCTTCTTGTTGCTTAAGAACAGGTCGGAGTCCAATGCTATCACAATTTGGAACCTCTGGGGTACTGTTGGACTTGTCAAAATTCAATTTGATAGCAGCTTTGGTGTGGTCTACAGCTAAAAGAATGCTAAAGATAAGCACTTCTTGATGGAAAGTCATAAATTTTCACATGGGGATGGTGGATAAATTAGTTAACTGTCCAAATTCCTTACTGAAGGACGAAATGTAATCATCTGTTTAAGAGAGACAGAGAAAACATTGAATCACAATCTAGTTGGCATGACATCGGTAACACTTCAAAAAATAACAATAGTGACAATACGTTCATGAAAAAGAAATTATATTTGACAAATCTGTTGGAAGTTATTGAGGTAGTAACTGGCAAAGTAGATAAAGTAAATTAAATGATGCAGTGCTTTTGAACTTTCAGGAGGCCTTCTATAAAATGCCACATAAAAGATCACGCAATTAAATTAGAGAACATGGGCATATTGATATTAACAGAAGGTTAGTGATGGACAAAAACAGAGGGTGGAAATAAATGGCTCATTTTCAGGTTGGGAGGTCATGTAGGGAATGATACTAAGCCCCCACATTTTCAAATTTAGATGATTGGATGAGGAGTTATATATCTAGTTTGCTGATGATACAAAACAGAATGGTAGTGCGGAGGATGTAGGCAAGGACATGACAGAAAGAAAGTAATGTGAAAAAGAGGTTTCTCCCTCAGCAGAAAAAATAGAAGACAAGTACCTTTTAAATGGTGAAAATCTGAAAGGTGTTAACCTTCAGCAGGACCTGGCTGTCCTTGAGTGAACAGTTACAACCTATTAGTAAGGGAGTCTTTGGATATCAGGAGACAATTACTCCCCTCTTTTTGGACTGTGGGTTTGCAAAGCCGGTGCGGAGAAAGATGCAAGGGCTTGTGTTACAGTTCATCAGAGGATTCTCTGATCTACAGTCTGTTTCCAGGGATACACACATAGGCAGACATCAAATGCTGCTGATTTATCATTAACTCAGTGAAAGACACCCTTTGCTCTACTCGATTCTGCCAGCACATCGGGATGTCTGTAGAGCAGGGCTGACGAATGGTGCATTATAGGATGCAGGAGTGCGTGCTGAGGGACGTACTGATGCTTGGTGCAGCCTGCGCAAATATTTGGTGGAGCAGAACCGCGGCGTAGGGTTTTCCTGCCACTGGACAGGGAAGGGCTGGGTAGGGTGAGGAAGCTCCTCAACTATTGTAGTAGTGTACCACCCCAAAGGCCTGCATGAGTGGCAACAGTGCTTTGATTTTAAGAAAATGTAATTGAAATCTATTTAGCACCATGGCTAAGAATGCAAAGGCATTGCTTGATTTATCCCTGTAAACATTGTTTTTACTATGAATAAAGTTTATTTTGATAGAAAATAAGTCCATACATATCCCTGAGCACATTACGAACAATGCTATATATATTTGAAGTCTAGTCACTAATATAATTGGCCTTTATTGGAAGTGGGATAAATTGTTCCAACTAGATAGACTCTTGGAAAGACTGCCTCTGGGATATAGCAGACAAGTATGATCTCACTACCCAGAGGTGGATATACTTGTGATAAAGGAAATGAAGCGAAGCTTCATGACGGTCCTGACGAAGGGTCTCGGCCCGAAATGTTGACTGCTCATTTCAACGGATGCTGCCCGACCTGCTGAGTTCATCCAGCTTGTTTGTACGTCTCAAAGCTTTGCTAGACTGATTCCAGGGATGGTTTGTTTGTAGCATGAGAGGAGATGAAGCAAAAGTCATTTTGACTTTACAACACTGAGAAGTGATTCCACTGAAATGAATAAAATCCTTATGGACTTGACAAAGTTGATTCAAGGATGTTGTTTCTCCTGAATAGGGCGTCAAGAATCAAGAACCACAGTTTTCAAATGGTCATTCGGGTCGGAGATGAAAACAGATTTCTTTACCCTGAGTGAGGGGGATCTTCAGGATTCTGTATCCTAGAGTAGCAAAGTATAAACGCTGTGACCACCTGTACCTAATGAAGTAGCCACTGAAGATATGCTCATAGTCTTCTGCTGCTGTCACCCATTCACTTCAAGGTTCCATGGGTCGTGTGTTCAGAGACACACTTTGGCTCATATTGTTGTAAAGTGTGGTTATTTGAGCTACTGTTGTCTTCCTGTCAGCTTAAACCATCCAACCATTCTCCTGTGACCTCTCTCATTAACAAGGTGTTTTCACCCACAGAAACACCACTCACTGGATGTATTTTGTTATTCTTGCCACTTTCTGTAAACTCTGAAGACTGTTGTGTGCAAAAATCCCAGGAGATTAGCAGTTTCTGAGATACTCAAATCACCCCATCTGGTATCAACAATCATTCCATGGTCAAGGACACTTATATCACGTTTCTTCCCCATTCTGATGTTTGGTCTGAACACTAACTGAACCTCTTCACCATGTCTGCATCATGCTTTTATGCATTGAGTTGCTACCACATTATTGGTTGATTAGGTATTTGCATTAATGAACAGATGTTCTTGTGTACCTAATAAAGTAGCCACTGGGTATACTTAAAGCAGAAATCAACACATTTTTAGATTTTAAGTCTGTAAAGGAATATGTGATTAATTCAGGAAAGCAAAGCTGAATGAAAGATCAGTTAAGAACCTAATGAATGCTGAAGTTGGCATGATGAGCTGAATCGTCTACTTTAGTTCCTATTTCTCATGATCTATCAATTTTGTTCTTTTCAGGAAGTTTTTTATTACAAAGATACCACAGTGGAACAGAATCAGAATCAGGTTTAATAACACTGGCGTAAGTCATGAAAGAGTGGTGCCTAGAGAGATGGCTCTTGATTGTGGGAGTCATATGTCACTGACAGTGGAGTATATGGAAGGGAGATCCAAAGACTGGAGCCTGAAGAGTAATTGGGCTACAGGTAGGAAACAGGTGAAGTGGAATAATGAGGGGGCAATGGAAATCACATAAGGCAAGTGACCAAGATGAAATATAGAAGATTGGGTAAGTGACAACATTTTAGATGAAGCTAGGTCTCCCGAGGATAAAAATCTGAGATATCGCAAGTTCTGGGGAAGTAATCATAAAAATGTTTGTGATTTCAAAGCCATTGTCATTGGGCAGTGTTGTGGAGATGGTGGTGTAGGTAATGGATGGAAGATAGAAAATAAAGAAATACGAAGAATTTATGAAAGACTATACATAAACCATGTCTGACAAACAACCAATGTGCAAATTGTGCAAACAAAAAAATATTTTTATTTGTTTATATTTGGAGATATAACACAGCAACAGGCCCTTCTGGCCCAGTGACCCTGTGCTGCCCCATTACATCCATGTGACCAATCAGCCCACTAACTTGCATGTCTTTGGAATGTGAGAAGAAACTGGAGCACACTAAGGAAAACCACGTGGTTGTGGACAGAACGTACAGAAACTCTTTACAGACAGCAGAATTGAACCCAGGTTGCTGGTATTGTAACACCATTACACTATTTACTACTCTACTGTGCTGCCCCAAATAATGCGGAGAACAAAAGTTGTAGAATCCTTGAAGGTGAGTGAAGTTATGCAAACCAGTTCAGGAGCTGATGGTCAAAGAGTAATAACTGTTTCTGAACCTGGTCGTGTGGGACTTAAGACTCCTGTAGCTCCTGCCTGAAGGCAGCAGCAAACTTCTTCAGCGATTATGACCGCATGATGGCTTAACTCAACCTGAACAATCAACTGGGAAGAGGGCCAGAATCAAGGTCTATATCTCTCTCCATACTTTATAATCTTTGCCAATTAACCCCACATCTCTACCTCTCCACAGCTGGTGCCTGGCCTACTGAATTTTTCCAGCATTCTTTTCTTTCAAATTTCCAACACCTCAAAAGTTCATTTTTGTCACTTTGGCATCTGCAGCAGTTAAGAAACAAATAAAACTAATCACTCATTCCTCTAGCCTTTAGGATCAACCCCTTTGGCAACTCTAGTTGGGCTGACAGGAGCACAGTACATTCTGAGCCTGATATACTAGTTCAAATGTTAAGTCAGCATGCAGATTGGAAAATAGTAGGTGGCAAATGAACAAAGACTAGAAGCTGTCTTCATCAAATTACTTCACAGTTGGTTTAGCATTATAAAAAGAGGCTAAGAAATCGATGCAGCCCTTGGAGAAGAATTCTGGTTAATTTCAGGGACTCTGTGTACACTTCCAGTTGCAAGTTACATGAAGATTTATCAATTTCATTAGCAAGTTGAAGTAGAATTTCCTGAAGTTTCTTCTGAATTAGGCACAGTTAAGATGGCGCTTGTGACATACCCCACGTGCAGGTAGCTCACTAAGCTACTGAATGTATATCTTCTGAACTGTTATCACTGCAATCTGCAGCCTTTAATTTTCCTTTAGATAATGTACTTTGAACCGTTCAAATGGACTAGCGATTATACAATCTCCTGAAGAAGACAGCAAACTGGACTCCCAAGACCGCAGGTATGGCACCTGGATACAGAAGATTGTCTGCCATAGGAAGTGTGGACAAAAGAGTAGTCTTCGACTGACACTGAAATGACAGATTACCTGGCCACCACTACCCAAAATACTCCTGGCCCATGTACAGCCACTGGGGCGTTAGACAGAGGACCTAAGGGAAAGATTGCTGTATCAAAGTCTCTGCTTCACTGAGATTTGGTTCACCTCCAACACTCTGGATACAGTGCAGCCCGAGGGGTTCTCAATCTACTCAGGAAAGAGTAGAGGCAGAGACGTTAATTTCATGATAAACTCATAGCGGTGCTCAAATGTAGCTGTCCTGTCGCACTCGTTTTCCTGACTTGAGCATCTGATAACTAAGTGCCAGCTATTCTCCTTGCTGAAAGAGCAATGATCCTGACCAGAGTTCACATACCAGCAAAGGCAGATGTTAAGCAAGCTCTCAATGTGTTGAGCGTCATGATCAAGAAACAAGAAACAGCCTACCCTGACGCCTTTCACATACTTGCCAGGGACTTCAATCAGGATAGCTTGAAGAAATCCCTGCCCAACTAACATCAGAACGTTACCTGTAGCACCAGATAACACAATGTACTCACCTATTTCCTACACCACCATCAGGAACACCCCTCTGTTCTACCCCTTGACTTCATTTTGGGAAATCTGATCATCTGTCCATCCTCTTCATATCTGCAAAGAGGCAGAGAAAAGCACCAGAGGTAAGGACAACAAGGAGGTGGTTGCAGAAGGTGGTGGAGCGTCTATGGGATGGCTTTGAGTCTGTGGACTGGGCCACGTTCAAGAATCCATCAGAGTACCACAAAGAATATCCCACGGTTGTGATAGACTTTATAAAGGCACGTAAATAAGTGTGTATCCACAAAATCATTCAGAATGTTGGCCAACAAAAAATTCCTGCCTGTTCCAAGAGATCCAAAATCTTCTGATGGTTAGATCAGTGGTGTTCAGGACTGGTGATCCAGGAAAGTACAAGTGGTCCAGATGTGACCTATTGAAAGCCATCTCACATGTGAAGTAGCAACTCCAAAACAAATTTTAATCACAGAAGGATGCTCAACTACTGTGGCAGGGCTTGAATGTTATCACCTACTAGGAAGCAAAACCAAGCAATATAATTGCTAACAAGGTTTCTCTCCCAGATGAGCTTAATGTATTTTATGCTCACTTTCACCAATAGAATATGGAATGATCTTCAAGAACCCCAGCAGATCCTGAGGACCCTGTGATTTCTACACAGAACCAATGTGACAACATCCTTCAGGAGGGTGAACCCACAAAAAAGCACAGGCTATGTACCTTGCCGATCACTCAAGACCTGGCTCGAATTTTTACTGACATCTTTTCAGTTCTGTTTTGGTAGTTTGAGGTTTGTACTTCAATCATATCAGTGCCCAAGAAAAGCACAGTAACCTGCCTCAATAACTATCACACAGTAGCACTGACATGCACTGTGATGAAGTGCTTTGAGAGGTTGGTCATGAAGCAACCTGAGGAATCAATTGGATATGCTCTAATTTGCCTACTGTCACAACTGGTCATCCGCAGCTGCTATTTCATTGGTTCTTCACTCAGCATTGGAACATCTGAACAATGAAGATGCATGCATCAGGATGCTCTTCATTGACGACAGCTCAGCATTCAGCACAATGCTCCAAGATCTAGGTCGCAAATCCTTACTGTGCAACTGGGTCCTTGATATTCTCACTTGCAGACCCCAGTCAGTATGGATTGGCAACAACATCTCCTCCACATTCATCATCAATACAGGTGCACTACAAACTGTGTGTTTAGCCTCCTGCTCTACATGCTTCATATCTAAGATCGCGAAGCTAAGTGCAGCTCCAACACCAAACTTAAGATCGCTGCTGACACCAGGTGGCCAAATTGAAGTCAGTGATAAATCGTCTTATAAGGGGAAGTCTGCAAATCTGGTTGAGGTCAGCAAAACCAAAGAGCTGACTATTAAACACAGGAAGAAGCAGCCGAAAGTTCATGAGCCAGGGCTCGTTAGGGTATCAGAGGTGGAGCGTTGGGTAATTTTAAATTCCTTGGCACTACAGTATCAGGAGTGCTGAGTCCAGCACATAGGCGCAATCACTAAAATAGCATGACAGTACCTTTACTTCCTTGGAAGTCTGCGTAGACTTGACGTGTATCTAAAACTGACAGGCTTCTATGGATGCTTAGTGGAGAGTATCCTAACAGGCTGCGTCACAGCTGGTGTGGAAGTACCAGTAACCAGAAAAAGAAATGTCTACAAAACGTGATTGACATGCAAGTCCCTCCCCAGCATTGAGTACGTACAATGAGAACTGCTGCAGGAAATAAGCATCCAACATCAAAGGCCCCATCTTCCAGGCCATTCTCCCTTCACACTACTACCGTTAGGTAGGAGAGGCAGGAGCCTCAGGTCCCACACCACCAGGTTCAGGAACAGTCATTGCCATACAACTATCAGGCTCCTGACCAGCGTGGATATCTTCTCATCTCAGTGTTGAATTGACTCCACAACCTGTAGACTCACTTGCAAGGACTCTGCAACTCTCGTTCTCAATATGACTTACTTCCTTCATTTTTAGTTATTTGCATGATTTGCCACCTTTTACATGTTGTTTGTCTGTCTTTATTATGCATAGTTATTCATAAATTCTATAGTATTTCTTTATTTTCCTGTAACTGCCTACACGGAAAAAATAATCTCGAAGTAGTATATGGTAACACATACATAGTAAGATAATAAATTTACTTTTGACTTTGATGATTTTCAATGTTCAAAGAACATTATTTACAAAGTGTGTACATATACTTTATACAACCTTGAAATACGATCCTCACAGACAGCCACAAAACAAAGAAATCCAATAGAACCCATTAAAACAAAAGAAGAACTTCAAACTCCCAACTTGCAGAGTGACAAAACAAATCGTACAAACACTGAAAGTAAGACAAATAGCATTCTGAACAGAAATTCAAGAAAGCGAGTTAGTTGCAGGCCACAATCTCATTTCAGTGCATCGTCGTCTGAACCCTTAGTGCCTCGGCAGCACATGGGGCCTCCATTTCAGTGCAGAGCTGAGTAAAGCTCATGGAGCAGCAAGGTGAACATTGGCCCAATGCTCGCCTCCGGTCCTGACACTTTGACCTTTTTAATCTGGCCTGGCACTTAAATCGTTCAATTCCCGGGTCATTCATTGCTCTTGGTCATGAGCTCCACCTCAACTCTGCCTCGCCTCGCCTCGCCTTGGTTCTACCGCATCAAATTGCCTCCAAGTCTCTTCCAGCAACGGCCAAGCAATTGGCCCATCCTCTGCTTTCTGGCCTGGACCCCGGCACTTCGATTCAACTGGAACATACTTCACCACAACCGTCCTGCACCTTCAGTTCCCACTTCAAACATGCTAGGTCGTACAGGCGGTTCAACACCTCAACTCCAACAGGGAAGTTATAGGTTTCTTTTGCAGTGAACGCATACCAGAAAAAGTGTGATTAATATGGAATTTAATTGTCCTCTTTGTTTTATTTGCCACCAGCAAATAGTTGCTGGGCTTCACCAGCACCATCTTAAATGCTGAGAGACTGTATCCACAGAATGGGTTATTGTTTTACAGAATCGTACTACACAAGGGTAGGGGATTAACTAGATGCCTTTTCTCATCTTCCTTTCTATATAGCTGTTCTAATGGTTTAATGAGCATAATGCATTAAGCCATGTGCTTTCAGTTTGTGCAACATCAGGTTTCTCCGCTGAGATCATGAAGTGTCATAGGAACACACAGCCCATTAAATCCATTTGCCACTGGTCTATTCATTTTACTTACTGATCAATATTACTCTGCTGTTGAACACTGCAGGCGAATTTAAGACAAATGGAGGAAAATTTAGGGAGGATGTCAGAGGTGGGTATTATTTATGTACAGAAAGTGCGGGTGCCTGGAATGTACTGCCACGGGTGGTGGTAAAGGCTGATACAATAGGGTCATATAATGGACACTCAGATAGACACATGGATAAAAGAAAATTAGAGGATTATGCCTTGTGTACATGGGAAGAGTTAGACCGATCGTGGAGTGGGTTAAAGTTCGACACAATGTTGTGGGCTAAAGCACCTGTACTGTGCTGTATAGTTTTAAGTTCAATGTTCTCTCACTGTCAATAACAATGTAATTTCCAACAATGGAAGGCTTCTCTAGGCCTGTTATTGAGGGCATTTCCATTAGTAAGGAAGTCTAGGATCTGAGATGAGGAGAGATTTATTCAACCAAAGGCTAGTTAATCTGTGGAATTCATTGCCACAGAGTGTGGTGCAGGCAAAGTCACTAAATTTAAGGCAGAGTTTGATAGGTTCTTGATTAGTAAATTGGTTAATGATTTTGGGGAGATGGGAGGAGAAAGGGAATTGAAGAAATATCAGTCACAATTGCATGATGGAGCAGACCTGGTGGGCTGCATGGTCTAATTTTGTCCCTATATCCTATTATCTTCTGATAAATGATCCTATCTGCACCATACTTATTGCACTTCCTACATTCACATCCAGATTGTTTATGTACATAATAAACAACTTGCGGTGGGAAGTCCAGTGATGCAGAAGTGACATGAAAATACAATGGCAGGAACAAAAGTTAGAAACTTGTAAATTTTCACAAAAGTTTCGAGACCATCTGCTCAGTTTCAACAAAATATTGAAAAGAGTAAATGGAAGATGATTTACAGGAGAGAGCATTCTGACTGGTTGCTTCAGAGCCCGGAATGGATCCACTAATACACAGGACCATGCAAGGCAGCAGGTTGTCAACTCAGCCACCTTCATCATGAGCACGACCCTCTCCATCATTGAGGTCGTCTAGAAGGAGTCCCTCACCATCTGGGATATGACCTCTTCTCATTACCACCATCAGAGAGGAGGTACAGGAGACTGAAGATCCACAGTCAATGATTCAGAAATAGCTTCTTCCCCTTCACCATCAGATTTTAGGATGGTCCATGACAACTATCATGATATTCTTTTTTTTTAAAGCTCTATTTATTATTTTTTGCAATTTATAAACTTTTAAGTCTTTGCACTGAACTGCTGCTGTAACACAGCCAATTTCATGTTATATGTCAGTGAAACTTCTGATTCTGGTTTCTGAAAGAGATGTATTCTGAAATATTTGCAATATGATCTCCTCCAAAGAGGAGAATCATTCCTCACCTATTGCTTTTATCAATTGTAGAAAAGGAGATTCAGAGGCATTATTGTTGAGTAACAATGGCGTGACTGCAAAGTTCTAGTTTTATTGTTTTCATGAGCCTTACAGATCAGGAAGTTCTCAGAATAGACTACAGTCTATATTGCATCAGTCATCTATCATGTGTTAGTCAATCAAAATAACAATGACACTCAGAACAGCAATTTGTTTCAAGGAAGAGAATGTTGCTTTTTTGTAAATCTGCTATGAGCCATTTTTAAATGTTAGAAGAGCTATTTAAAAAAACCTGATTTAGAGCCTTCTAACTGGGTGAGTGTTTTGAATTTTAATTTGCATTGCAGTGAACTCGTCTGAAATATTAAAAAAAATCTTTTATAATATTCATGCATAATTAAACCAAAGGATTTTATGAAGATCTTCTCTGTATAACAGCACAGAGAACTTCAAACAGTGCATCATAGTAGAGGCTCTTCGGCCCAAAATGTATTGCTGACCCTTTAACCTTCTCCAACTCCTCCATTTTTCTTTCATCTATGCACCTATCTAAGAGTATCTTAAATGTCCCTAATGCTTTTAACACCACTCTGTTGTTCCATGCACCAACCCCTCTGCATTAAAAACATGCAGAATCAGAATCAGGTTTACTATCATTGGCATATGTCACGAAATTTGTTGTTTTGTAGCAGCATTGCAATGTAATAAAGCTATAAATTACAATTAGTATATATTAAAAAAGAAAATTAAATTAAATTAATAATGCAAAAGGATAGGTAAAAAAAAGGAGGAAAAATAGAGGTACAGTAGTGTTCATGGTCTCATTGTCCATTCAGAAATCGGATATCAGAAGGGAAGAAGCTATTCCTGAATTATTGAGTGTGTAGCTTAAGGCTCCTATACCTGCTTGATGGTAGCAGTGAGAAGACAGCATGTCCTGAGTGATGGGGACCTAAATGATGGATACCACCTTCTTGAGCCATTGCCTTTTGAAGGTGTCCTTGATGTCAGGGAAGCAAGTGTCCATGAGGGCATTAGCAGAGCTTACAACTTTCTGCAGCTTTTTCTGATCCTGTGCAGGGCTCCTCCATACCAGCCAGTTTTGCAACCAGTTAGAATGTTCTCCATGGTACCTCAGTCGAAGTTTGCGAGAGTCTTTAATAACATAGCAATTCTCCTCAAGCTCCTCTCTGATCTATCTTACTCCTGTATGCCTCCTCATCAGCACCTGAAATTCAGCAAACAATAGGTCCTTCATAGCAAATTTACAGATGGTGTTTGAGCTGTGTCGAGTCACAAAATCATGGGTTTAGATGCATTCTTGAGGTGCGCCAGTTTTGATTGTCAGTGAGGAGGAGGCGTTGTCTCTGCTCTACACAGATTGTGGTCACCTGGTGAGGAAGTTAAGGATTCAGTTGCAGAGGGAGGCACAGAGGACCATGTTTTGGAGCTTGTTGATTACAACTGAGGGTATAATTGTGTTGAATGTTGAGCTGTAGTCAATAATAGCAGCCTGACATACACATGTATTTCTACTGTTCAGGTGATCCATACCGAGTGGAGAGTCAATGAGGTTGCACCCACTGTTGACCTGTGTGGTGATAGGCAACTTACAATGGATACTTCTGTCATCCTCCCTACACTTTCCTTCACCCTTGGGAAAGGTACCGGCTCTCTAATCTATCATTGCCTTTTATTATTGTGTGTACCTCTAACACATCACCTCTCTTCCTCCGCTCCGCTCAAACCTTCCTCAAAAGACATGCACTCCAATCAGGGCAGCATCCTGGCAGATCTCCTCTGCACCCTCTATAAAGCTTTCACTTCCTTTCTACAATGAAGCAAGCAGAATTGAATGTACTACTCCAAGTGTGCTCTACCAGAGTTTTACATGGCTGCAACATTCACTCACGTCTCTGAACTCGATCTCCAAACTCGTGAAGGCCAACAAACGATATGCCTTCTTAACCATCCTATCAATTTGTGTGGCAGCTTTGAGGGATTGATTGGCATGGAGCCCAAGATCCCACTTTCCTCCACATTAATAAGCATCCTGCCATTAACCTTGCTTTCAAGTTCAACCTTTCAAAGTGATTCACTTCACACTTTTCCCATCTGCCACCTTTCAGCCCAGCTCAGCATCCTACCCGTGTCCAGTTGTAACCTACAACAACCTTCTACATTATGCACAATGCTACTAACCTTCATGTTAGCTGCAGTCTTACTAACACGCCCTTCCACTTCCTCAACCAAGTCATTTATAAACATCAGAAATAGCAGGGATCCCAGAACTGATCCCAGTGGAGTATCATTGGTCACCTCCTCCTGGCAATATATAGTCCACCTACTACAGCCAATGCCTTCTATGGATGAGCCAATTCTGAATCCATGCATGAAATTTCCCTGGATACCCTGACCACTGACTTCCTGAATGAGTCTACCATGGGGAACCTTACAAATGTCGTACTAAAGTCCATACGCATCACACCCACTTCCCGGCTTTCGTCAGTATGTTTTGTCACTTACTCAGAAAACTTAGTCAGACTTCTTCACAGAGGTAGGTTGACTATCCTTAGTCACAAGAGATTCCGTAGATGGTGGAATTCCAGAAGAACACCCACAAAATGCTGGAGGAACTCAGCAGGTCAGGCAGCATTTATGGGGAGGAATAAAGCGTCAATTTTTGGGCTGAGACACTTCATCTGGACTAGTAAGGGGCTGGGTGGAGAAGAGAAGCACTTCAATTAGAAGTTGATATGTGAAGCCAGGTGAGGGGGAAGGAAGGTGGGTAGGAGAGGGAGGATGAAGTAAGAAGAAAGCAGGTGATAGGAGATAAAAGGTTTAAGAAGAAGGAATCCGATTGGAAGGGAGAATAGAAGAAACAGCATGAAGAAAGCCACCAGAGATGAATGATAGGCAGGTGAGGAGAAGAGAAAGGGTAAAGGGGGAGCCAGAATGGGGAGTGTAAAAGGAAAGAAGGGGAAAAGGGAAAAATTACTTCAAGTTGGACAAATCAATGTTCATTTTGTCAGGTTATCCCATATCAATCTATACTTCTCCAAATCCTTGTAAATGCTTCTCTAAGAATCCTCCATTTGCCCAACACTGACATAAGACTCACTGGTCCATAATTCCCAGGGTTTCCCCGTCACCTTTCTTGAACAAACAAATTACATTTGTCACTCTTCAATCCACTGTCAGTACTCCTGTGGCCAATGAAGCACAAAGTATCATTACCAAAGGCACAGTAACCTTTTCCCTCACTTCCCGCAGTAACCAGTGGTACATCCTATTTGTTCCTGGGGTCTTACCTGTCCTAATGTTTTTGAAAAGTTCCAGCACATCATCTTTCATAACATTGACATGTTCCATCATATCAGCCTATTTTACGTTGTCTTCATGTTTGTCAGGATCCCTCTCTCTGGTGAATGCAGAAGAGAAGTATTCATTCAGGGTCTCCAACTTACTGCATAGCATATGTAATGAAGTTGTAAACCTGCTTATAAAGAATATGTACACAAATATGTTACAGAGATTTCCATCTGGGTTGCCTCCAACCTGATGGCATGAGCATTAATTTCTCGAATTTCTGGTGATGCTGCCAGCCCCTCACCTTCACCATTCCCTTTCCTGTTGTTTTCTCTCTCACCCTGTCTCCTTACTTGCCCAACACCTTCCTCTGGAACTCCTCCCTCTATCTTTTCCTCCATGGTCTTTTATCCTCTCCTTTCAAATTCCCCCCTCCTCCAGCCCCTTTGTGTCTTCCACCAATCAACTTCCCTGCTGTTTACTTCAGTCCCCCTCCCCCTCCTGGTTTCACCCATCATCTACCATCTTGTACTACTTCCTCGTCTCTCTCCCCCCCCCCCGACCTTCCTACTCTGACCTCTCCCCTTCCTTTCCAGTCCTGAAGAAGGGCCTTGGCCTAAAGCATTGGCAGTTTACTCTTTTCTATAGATGCTGCCTGGTCTGCTGAGTTTCTCTAGCATTTTGAGTGTGTTGTAGAGATTTTCTGTTTCTTAAGTAAAAAAATAACAAGACAAATGTATATTATTTGTGGTTGGTCTTTCAAAACGTTTTGAAGGTGAATAGCCTTTTTATTCCTGTGGCCCACAGATTACTTTTCTCTCTCAGGCTTAAGAAAAAATGTTTTAATATTCTTCCCCCCCCCCCACCCCGACAAAAACTGATGTGCAGCATTACTTTCACTGAGAAACTTGTTACTGCAGTTCTTTTGCCACCTTATTTTGCTTGCTGCTTGATGAATTCCTTCGGAGTTCCAGGCAAATCTGTAGGAAGTTTTCCAATGTCTTTTACCATCTGCACAGCAACATATATAATCTAATCATTCATAGGATCTGGGCATCAGTGACAAGTCTTGTGTTTGTTACCAATCCACGACCGTCATTGATTGGGCTGCATTCTTGAATCACTAGTGCTGCTCTGTAAGACTATGCCTGCAGTGGGTTTTACAGTCAACAAGTTCTCAATGATGCTCCAACAGTATGGTTATGTAGAGGGTCCCAGGGTTTATTTTGATGAAGGAACTGTGCTATACTCCCTATCTGGACAGTGTGTGATTTGGAGGTGAATTTGCATGCGCTCATTCCTCTTGTCACCAGACAATGGAGACTGTGGGCTTATGATGTGCTCTCGAGTACTCTGCAACTCTTGGGAGTAACTTAACCCAATAAGTGATGTTACAAACAACACTTCTGTACAACGTCTAGGAGAAATATCAGACAAGGTATTCCCTGCATTATGTTTGTCAGTGATTATGGGATCTGATATTCACTTTATGACTAGCTGATCAAGAGGCTAGTTATCCAGATCCCAGTATTGTGACAAGACACAATGTAGATATAATATGATTTAGGCTGCAAATTCTAGGCATAGCAACTCGGGCCAAACATGCAGACACCCTTTGCCAGTGAAGCAGAAGAAGATGATGTCTTTAGTAACTATGTGCAATTGATTTGAGGTACCTGTAAGTTCAGCAAGGGTGAATTATGAATGATTATTACTGTATCTATTTGAAAGATCTCATTCATCTTATCATTGACAGGTCTGTTCTGCAGAAGAAGGTGGTTGTGGAAGTTTGCAATATCCTAGATTCCAACTGTTATAGGATGTAAAAATGGGAATATTGGTGAATTATGAATCATTGTTTTGATCTCTATCAAATCCATCTCATGCACATTGTTTTTGGAGGGCAATAGTTTATGGGGTGTGTTATCTTTAAATGTACTTCGCTATCCTTTATTCCATTCTCCACAATAATAGCACCTCAGTGGGGAATGCCTTAAATGCACCAAGTTGTCAACTGTGGCAAAGGGACAGAATATTTAGGTAGTCCCTCAAAGCTCCAGGCTAGCCTACAAAGTCTATCTTAGTTTAAAGGAAGAAAATAACTATCCAGAAGGTCTCCCGCAGCTGTAATAATAACACCTCAAAATATCAGCATTCTTCACTTTCCCTGAATTTGTGTATCCACTATCTCCATATGGACCTAGCCACTATAGATAGTCGATTTCAGAATCTATCTTTATACCATTAAATTTGTAAATATAAATGCTGTGAATTAAAAGATGTAGCATCATTGATCTCCACTTCAATATATCAGATATATCAGAGATGAGCTGCAAACAGTACTGAACACAGAATTGATTCATTTGAGGAAGGCGGATGCCACCCTGCGATGTCCATTTCAACTTCCTCCTTAACTGAGTGGTTTGCTGAGTTATTTCAGAGGCTGTGGTTGGGTCTGGACTCACGCATGGGTGAAAACAAATGTGGATGCAGATTTCCCAGTGACCAAAATCGTCACTAAATATGCAAGGATGCAACTTCTGGAAGAGATGGACAAAATTGAAAAAAAAAATCAGAAGTGTGCGGTATTCCTGAATATAAAGTGCACCAGAGAGTTTCTAATGCCAACCTGTTAATTTCATGATTGCCATCACTAATGCTTCCTTGTTAATGGAAAAAATTATTTAATTGTCTAAACTTAAATTCCCAGCTGTCCCAGTGAGATTTGCACTCCTTCTCTGGATTGGTGACTCTAACCTCTATTTACTAATCCAATAATTTAATCACTATACTACCATAGAAGAAATTTTCCACACTTCCTTTGTTCTAGAAATTCACAACAGACTTTTACCTGACTTTCTAGTCAATTAGCATTTCTCTGAAGTAACATAAATTGTAAGGAATTTGGGGCAACATTATTTGTTTTGTCGTGTGCAGTAATCCTATAAAATGGTTTGTGCCAAGGTCTTGATTGGAATTTGAAAGAATCTTCCGACCATAAAATGTGAGACTGTGTTAAGACAAATATCCTTTGATTAGAATGCATTAAGCCTGTAGCAAAAGGTAATTAGTGTAAAATTAAAAAATGCTGCTGAACCAGGACATAGTTTCATGACATATTGGGAATTTGCATATTTAGACCGTAAGCAATGACAAAGTTTGAAAGGACATCCAGTGTACTATAGCAGAGCACAAAATACTACCGCATAGCACAACAGTATGTGCAACACAGTACTATACAGTAAAGTCCAATTTAACACAGCGTAAGAGAATTCAACAGCATATAGTATAGAACAACAGTATAATATGCTTTAATGTTAAAGCACAGCTTAATATATAAAACCATGTTATAACAGCATCCACTCCAGCACAGCCTAGTATAACTCAGCATATTAGTATTGTGCTGTATATTATGTAAAACCTAATATAATGCAGGATATACCATAGTAGGCTATAATATCAACATCATCATCATTATGTACCATATCATTTTTCATGGGTGATCATGTTCTTATGCAGGTCCAGGATCGTCCCTGCCAAATTTTCCAACAGAATTTCTTTATCATTGCCTTCTTCCAGGCAGCGTCTTTACCAGGCGGGTGACCCCAGCCATTATCAATACTCTTCAGAGATTGTCTGCCTGGCATCAGTGGTCACATAGCCAGGATTTGTGACATGCACCGGCTGCTCATACGACCATACAGCACCTGCTCTCATAGCTTCGTATGTCCCTGATTAGGGGAATTAAGCAAGCGTCATGCCTTGCCCAGGGGTGATTTACTGGCTAGCAGAGGAAGGAGCGGTCTTACACCTCCTTTGATAGAGATTTATCTCCACCCCACCAGCTAAGGCTATAGTATAGCACGTGTAAAAATAAAACACAATATAACACAGCATGGTATTGCAAAGTGTCATCCAGTGAAAGGAAGATAAATTTGTTTTTGCCACATTCACATTGACCAAAGTACTTGACAGCCAATCTATTCTGAAGAATGATCACTGCTATATAACCATGAGAATCAATTTGAACACAGCAAACTCCTACAAAGAGTATTACATTGATCAGGTAATCTCTTATTGATTGATTAAGGTATAAATATTGACCAGGAATCTAAATTTAATTTCCCTATTCATTGAAATAGTGTCAAGGAATCTGATATCTGAAACGGCCATTGTGGCTTCAGTTAATGTCCAATGTTCCAAAGATAATCCAGCTCTCTATGAAGCTTCTGAGAAAAGCACTTGCAACAGAATCTCAGGTGACACAGCAGTAAAGATGAAAGATTAGCCTTATTTGTCACATGTACAGGGAAATGCATCATTTTGTGTCAACAACCAGTATCCTTGCTTTTAAATTCTAGACCTCCTGAAATCAATATTCAGTAGATTGCAATGAGATCCCTGCCCCCCAGTTCTAAACTCTAGTGAGAACAGGCCCAAAGCCATCAAAAGCTCCTCATACATTAACATTTGGTTAGTTATCGAACAAGAGTCTATTAACTTAATGTTTACTATTAATATAACTAACATTTTTTAAAGAAATGTTCCAAATTAATTAAATTAGATGAACTTAATTTCTCCAATTTCTAAGGTGTGATTTGCTGGTTGTTGATCCGGTAGCTTCAATATTGCATTTACCTTATGTCACAACATTTTTCATTGTTAACGTGCAAATCCCCAAGTAAATTTTGGCGAGAAGGAGCTATATTGCAAGTTGAATATTGCAGCAGATTGTTTGACAGTTTGCTTTGCTCCACCCTCAGGAAAACAGGAGCTTACTGTCAATCTACACAACAGTGTCAAGAAACCATCAGGAAGTGCTTTGCAAATATAAATTAAGGTTGCTGCAGAACGTTGGAGCCAGTATTTCATGGCATAAGGAATCGTGTGAAATTATTCACGAATCCAGCATGAAAATTTCCCTTGGAGGCCTAAATAAGAAACAATTGAAACTGTGCAGTCTCAATCATGTTATTAGTACATTTCTTCCGGGAGCTTTTTTGTAATTTAGGAAGTTTCAGTTGTCAGAATTAACAGGGTAAGAGGAAATGCATGGAAGGCTATTGTAACTGATATGAGGAATATCAGGGTTGTATATGGCATGCATACCTTGATAATAAATGTGCTTAAAATGTGTAGACTTTCATTTATTCTGTTATGGTTATTATTCTATAGAATTATTGAGTTTGCCCTCAAGAGTATGAATCTCAGAGTCGTATATGGTCACATATATGCACTTTGATAATAGATTTATTTTGACTAAAAGGAAACTCAAAGCTGTGGAAGCCAAAAGTACAAGGATGCTGCTAAATACTGAACAGGCCTGATGATCAAGTAAGGGAGAGAAAATAGGCAAGAAAATAATTTTAGAAATAGCCTTAAAGAACTCCTAGAAATTTAATTATAGAGTCCTTTGAAAACATTCTTTGAATGGCACTCATTCACCCACCTTAATAAAAGCCTGGGCATTATGCAGCTGTCAACACAGAGAAATAGTGTGCAAATCTTTTTGATATCACTGGGTCCAATGATAATAAAACCAACTACTTATTCTGTCAATACAAAACTAACTGGAAAATTAGATGGGATGCAAAGTGAGATGAAATCTGCAATTAGATTCACTTTTTTTCGCAACAATTGTATTCATTCTATTATTTTTAATTGTCTGCAATTGATTGAAAAATCAGTCCTGACCAAAGGACAGTGAAGAGGATTACAACGTGCTTGGTCCAAATCCTGCTTTGGACATTCAGTGGCTCCATTTTAAATCCCCTTCCAAAAATGTGAAACTGGTTAAATGGAACGATGCAGCAACGTTGGGATGTTATTATCACAGAAAGAAGCACTGGAATATGATCGGCGCTGTCCCTAAAAGCGCCAGGCTAAATTCAAAGCAGCTGCTGACACTTCACTTGCCTGCTATCAGAGGTGTGTGTCAGCTTTTTAAAGGCGCATTCCCAATGGTAGCCAGGCAACACCAACACAGTTTATGCCTGCCATGGGAGAGAAATCTGCAGAGGAGAGAGAGTCAGCCGCAGAGCTCAGAGCAGTAGTTAATAAAAGTTTTCATCAGTGAGGTTAATGATAGAAGAGAGAAGAGAGAACTATGGCACAGGGAGAGTCATGAGAACAACCATCATAAGAATCTGGCAGGAGAAGAAAAAAAACTCAAAACTTTTACAGATGTACCATGGAGAGCATTCTGACAGGCTGCATCACCGTCTGATGTTGGGGAGCTACTGCACAGGATCAAAAGAAGCAACAGGAAGTTGTAAAATTAGTCAGCTCCATCATGGGCACTAGTCCCCCTGCAGTATCCAGACACCTTCAAGGAGCAGTACCTCATAGGGGTGACGTTCATTGTTACTGACCCCCATCACCCAGTTCATGCCCTTTTCTCATTGTTACCATCAGGAAGGAGGTACAGGAACTTAAAGGCACACACTCAGCGATTCAGGAACAGCATCTTCCCCACTGCCATCCGATTTCTAAATGGATTTTGAACCCTACCTCACTTTTTTATTATTTCTGTTTTTGCACTACTTTTATTTTAACCATTAAATATCTATTAAATATACATATATACTTACTGCAATTACTTTAACATTTTTCTATTTTATCGTGTATTGCTGCCACTAGGTTAACAAATTTCACGACATATGCTGGTGATATTCTGATTCTGATGTCTTATCTCGTTAACCAGTGGATATCTGCTCATGAGATAGCAATGTTGTAAGAAACTTCACGATCTCACAAGACGTGTTAGGATGGGATGTGGATCAGGAAAACACAAACTGCGTGTATAAGCAGACTTATCTACAGTGAGAACGAGAGACTCTCAGTTATGCACGTGTTGGTATACAAGCGCTTGTGGATTCTTGGTGAAGAGTGGACTGAATAATATTTAGGGTATTTCTGGTTAACTGAGACACTTCATATACAACAATATAGAGATAAGTAAAGAGCAGAGGAAATCCCTTCAACCTTTTGTTTATCAATAACTGTCCATTTTACACACGTGATAGCACCCTCACTACAAACACTTATCAACTCCACACTCTACCTTCTCCAACCATGCCCTCAATCCTCACCCCATATCAACAATTAATTTCCTCTCCCGATCACTAAGAGTCAAGATCCAAATGCAAAGCATGGAAAGGTTACTTAGTATTCTGCATCTCGGATAACATAGCAGGATAGTGGACCAGAGGCTATTAGATGGAAACAATTCTCTATGCTTTAAATGGTCTGCAGGTAATGGTGGAGCCCTCTTGCAAGGTATCAACAGACTGTCCCTTCAAGTCAGGGGTTCACAACCTGTTTTATGTGGTGGACCCCTACCATTAACTGAGGGGTCCATGGACCCCAGGTTGGGAACCCCTGCTTTACGTGTTATGCCCTGCACTTCTAGTTCTCTACTGACCTTTCTGCAACCATCATTTTCTGCAGCTTGCAGTTCCAAAATATGAGAAAGGGCTTAAACATGCTTGGCATGATGATTGATGTCATTGAGTACAAGTTTAATGCTGAGGAAATAACTTGGGCATGAACCAGAAGTACACATTCTTATTTGCAATTGGCTCAGTTTCACCTGGAAATGATCACTAATGTGATTTCTGTTCTGGCTAAAATCAGTTTTGGATCACATTCGGATGCAAATATCACAGCTTCCAGCTGGGTTCAGTGGCAGCATCCCCATCTGATTTTGCCTGAGTAACACCAGGGAAGTAGAGCAACTGTGCCTCACCTACCACATCTCTGATTGTGTTAAGTACAGGATAATCCTCATGAAGGGTCTTGGCCTGAAACATCAGCTGTTTATTCCTCTCCATAAAAGCTGCCCAGTCTGCTGAGTTCCTCCAGCGCTCTGTGTGTGTCGCTGCAGATTCAGTGGATGTTTTCCTCTGCTACGGAAGTCGGGGTGCTGCAAGACGGTTATTGAAAAATGTATGAAAGGAACATACAGCTATAACCCTCATCAGATGAATGAGCAGACAACTACCTCAAGATCTGACTGGATGTGTCAATTACAAGTCTGCACCTCTGGAAGATATCTATTGACCTTTTTGTTCAATATCTCACAACAGGCATTCATCACACAACTGAAGACACTGATAATAGAATTCAATCGAAGTCAAACAAGTTAGCAGCTATTTACTTTAACAGTATATTAGTTGGGGGGGGGGGGGAATCTCTCTGTCAGAACATTGTGCATTAAGCCCCAATTCAGAGATTTCAGTATGGAACTACACTGAGTAATCGATACAATGATGAGGGAACGTTGTCCTTTTGGAGGTACTTTCGATTGAATAAGGTGTTAAGCCTAGGGCCCATATTCCCCCTTAAGTGGACGCATTAGATTTCATTATTCTGCTAAAGAGTTAGGTATCTTTTTCAGCAGTATTGGCCAATAGTTGTTCCTCAAACAATGGATAGTTAACCTTCTCATTACGTTGTTAATAGGACCTTGTTACACACAAATTATCTGTTGCATTTACCACATTACAATAGCTATCACACTTAATTGCCAGTAAAGTGCCTTGAGACACCCAGGAGTCATGAAAGGTGCTATATAAATGCAACTCCTTTTTTTCTATAATTGGCCTTTTATTTTAGAAAGCATGTACAAATTTTGATCAGGCAATAATCTGCTGTAAATTATATGCCGGATCGTTTAAAATAATAAAAAAATACTGCTTTGCTCCCGGCCTTATGTAAGTCAATGGATTGCATGATTACAATAGATTGGAGAGTAAATAGGAATCAACACACAAAAAAACTAATTTCGAGAAATCCTCAGCCAACAAAATCGACATCAGCAAACTGATCAGTGGCATGAAAAGACATCTAAGCACAAGCACTGGCCGCATCTATCAATTGATATAACTATGCTTCATGAATATTGATCAGAACTATAAATAGAAACAGCTACTGAAATTTATTAGACAACTTGGGAGAGTGAAATTGCTCTCAGCAGGATTTGAAACAAACACTTTGAGCAAGAAACTTCCCCTGAATGTGGTGAAAATGCATTTGCTAACCTGGATTTTGCTTTAACAATCTAATGAATAAAAAAGTAGTATAGACTGGAATTACAGTTCTTTTAGCGTTTCATTACAAAGAGGTCACAGCAGCTTCACCCTCTTCTAAAGGATACTGCTCAGTTGGGTAAATATAATATTTATCTAAGATGATTTACATTTCATATGAGATTTTTAATAAAAAGATTCAATAAGATCAAGCATACCAGGCATTAAAAACAGTAACATCAAGCAGTGGTGTGATTGCTCCAGAGAAATCGACATCACTGTCACTGATCAAACAGATATTCAACAACGCACATTTAAATTGATCTTCATACAATAAGCTGCCTGGGCATTTTGGTAGTGTTAAGAGAGATAAAGTGAAATAGTCATTCGGCACTGACAAGCCAGGTATTGGTAAAGGTCTATGGTAGATAAGATCATACACATTGGTAATAATTCATCAGCATGGAATCTTACTGGCTGGAATATCAAGGTTTTATTTATTTATTGAGATACAGAGCAGAACCAGGCCCTTTGATCCACACCACCTAACAATCTCTCTATTTAATCTGAGCTTAATCATGGGATAATTCACAATGATCAGTATGTCTTTGGACTGTGGGAGAAAACTGGAGCACCCAGAAGAAACACGCGCCATGGGAAGAATGTACGAACTCCTTACAGGCAGTTGGAATTGAACTCGCGTCGCCTGTACTGTAAAGCATTGTGCTAACCACTATGCCACCATGCCAGTTCAACTTTAATTGCCATTCAATCATACACATCTAACAGCTAAAGGAAACAGACTTCCTCTGGGACCAAGTTGCAAAACACAGTACATGCCATCACAAAATAATATTAGAACAAGTCCCTGAGTAGCATAAAGAAATCTGTTCCCAACTTTAATTGGTGGATCAATGAAAACATGAATATAATACTAATTAGACAATGTTTACAATATACTAGAAAAACTGAATGCATGTCAGAAACCAAAAAGAATAACCTAAAAAGGATCTAGTGCTTTCCCAGCGTATTTGACAAATAAACTCTGCTTGGGTTCCAGCTGGGTACAAGTGTCAACTTTAACCAACATTTTGATAGTAAACTCTGCCATCTTCATCAGGGATGATGCCTGAGCATGTCTGGTCTGGAGGTATTTCTACCCCCATTGTCTGTCCTTCCTGATTGGTTAGTCCTCATCCAATCAGGTTCCCGCTGTCCCACCTTGTTTACAATCAACTTCTAGGTCTTACTTAGAGCGAGAGCTTTGTCTTTGTTAGAATTCTTTTTGTCTAGTTTAATTTCAATGGCTTCCTTCACCAGGCAATCCCAAAAGCCGTTGGCACAGCACTGTAGTTCTGTACCATTGAAGTCAATCCAATGAGCATTGCAAATGCAATAGTCTGATACCACCTATTTCTCCAGGGAACTCAAACGGATACATCTCCTGTGCTCCTTGATGCAGCTGTTCGCCATGTGTCCCGTCTGGCCGATACACACTACTCAGTATTCACAGGGAATCCTGTAAATGCCAGCTGTCCTGAGTCCTAGGTCATCTCTGACCTGCATTAGTTGTGATTTGAGATTCCTTAAATCGTTTGTGGAGGTATTAATCTGGTATTTCTTCAGGATCCTGACAATCCTGCCAGAAACCATGCAAGTACAGTCGGCCCTCCTTACTGTGAGGGATTGGTTCCGGGACCCCTTGTATATATCAAAAAACGTGGATGCTCATCTCCCTTATTTAACCTGTTTCAGTGTGGTGGACTTTAGGACCCAGCGGAACCCCTGATCTTATTTAACCTGTCTCAGAGTGGTGGTCTTTAGGACCTGGCAGATCTCTGAATCTGTAGTATTTCTGTTCATGACAATAATCACAATCACAATTGAAAATAAAGTGGAAATAACAAAGCGATTGGAAAGAGGTGAAACACCATCGGTCATTAGAAAAGCGTTAGGCTACAGTCGGTCAACGATCGGAACAATTTTAAAGCATAAAGTGAGAAAGGCCCTGTCCTAATGAAAGCTACAATTATTACTAAGCAACACAATGGTTTAATTATTGAAATACATACGTTTCTTAAGTGTTTTATGTGTATAGAAAGGTAAAATATATACTACTTTCTAACACAAACATTTAACTGACGCTAAATAATACTGGATGTAGCTGTTCCAACTTACTTAGTAAGAGAACTTATGATTTTTTTCGATCCCAGTCCATGATAACGTACGCTCATCCTCCCGTATACTTTAAATCATCTCTGCATTACTTATAATACCTAATACAATGTAAATACTATGTAAATTGTTGTTATACTGCATTGTTTGGGGAATAGTGACAAGAAAAAAGTCTGTACATGCTCAAACAACAAGTGCTGGAAGAGCACTTCCGGGTTTTCTCGATTCGCGGTCGGTTGAATTCACGTATGCGGAACTCGCGAATAAAGAGGGCCGACTGTACAGGGAAGACAGGCAGTAGTGCCAGTTTCCTCCTCATTGTTAAATTTCCTGTTTTTTCCATTGCCCCTTTTAAGGTCTGATTGATTCATTCACTTTGTAGCCATTCTGTAGGAATATTGTGCGTAATCGTCTTATTTCTTCATGGAGACTCTCTAGGTTTGAAATAGTTTTCAAATGGTTAATCAAAATAGACAGAACTGCTTTACGTTGGGAGACGTAAAGTCTTTTCAAGATGATAATTGCAGAGGAAAAGCAGACCCTCCATTGATGTATGAGAGTTAAGAGAATTAAATAAGGATGATTAAGAAATTGATAATGAGAGATAAAATTAAATACAAGAGCTGACATGCAAGATCGGAGAAAACACATTATAAATTTTTCCATTAATAGAAAGGATCAACAAAAGTAAAAACAACTCCACTAGGAGAGGCAGGAGAAGCAATTATCATGGGGAGTAAAGAAATTAGACAGTTAATGCTTACTTTGCAATCACTTCTGCTCTGGAGGATATAAAAAAAATCCTCAGAAAGTACAGAACCAAAGATCTTGGGGAATGACGACCCAACAAGAGGACATTAGAACATAGGAAGCATGAGCAAAAGTAGACTATCTGCCCCTCAGGATTTTGACAGATCTAATATTTGGCCAAGCTCCATTTTCCTAACTGATCTATGCAACCCTTCATACTTTTGTAGTTGAAATAATCTATGTACCACAGCCTTAAATCATCATGACAAAATTAGCAATGAAATATTGCAGGAGAAATTAATTTCCCAGTTCATGATGGCTGTCTTCCTAGGATTTTTGTGGATGCATTGATTTTAATTTTTTCGCATGCACAAGATTTTCGAGTGCTTCCTGTGGGTTAGAAGATAGCAGATGCAACGTGGCTAATTAGGGAAGAAGTGAGAGAGTAAATGGGGAATAAGTGGATAGTTAGTCTGAAATGAGTAAGGTAAATAGTGATACTTACAATTCAGATTGTAGTTAAAAGGTACTTGGAAATATCAAAGCATGATTGGACCAAATCATCACAGATTTACAACAGAAAATCACATTTGACAAATCTTAGAATTTCTGATGTTGCAACTAACTCAGTCAAGATATCATGTCCATCATATCCACAGTGGATCTCAGCAGCTTTCAATTAAGGTCATTTGTATTCAAACTTTTAAAAAACAGTTATAAGGTATAGTACAAGAGATTATTACAAATCATCTGAGCAGCCAGAATTAGGAATAGTAAATTATCATGGGCTGTGGATTGGATAATAGACAGAAATTGTAGGAAAAGACAGGGTCAGTATTAACATTATAAGTTCTATCATTGACATAGTTGAGAGGACAGTATGCAATGTAACCAAGCTTGCTGACAATGCAAAGCCTAATGGGCAGGTAAACTATCGGGTAAGCCGAAACTAATGGCAAAGGCATCATGATGTTAAATCAATGGGCAAGAAAGAGACAGCAGGGATATATGTCTAGAAATTGGACACAGTTGTGTTTTGTTTTTGTGTGTAGATCCTGCAAAAAAAAAACTTGCAGCGTTGATTCATAGAGCACTACAGGACAGAACCACACCCTTTGGCCCATCTTGTCCATGCCAAACTGTTTCTCTGCCTATTCCTATTGGCTGTACCAGTACCATAGCCCTCCATACCACTTCCATCTATGTACTTACCGAAACTTCTCTTAAATGTTGCAATCAAATCCGCATTCACTACTTCCACTGGCAGCCTGCTCCACACTAGCACCATTGACATTCCCCTCATGTTCCCCTTACATATTTTGCCTTTCACTCTTAACTTATGACCTCAAGTCCTAGTCTCACCCAACGTCAGTAGAAAAAAAAACATTCCGTGTACATTTCAAAGTATTTTCATTCAATTCCTGTTGAAATACTACCTGTTGAGAAATCGCTCCTTTATGTTTGCATTTATCTTATCATGGCTATCATGTTCCAGTCGTGCTTTATATGTGCGACGTAATCAGCATTCATACCCAGTATTTCTGACTGACCAACAGAAACCCGATGAAAAGGTTATGGCAATGATCCTTTTGTAACTTAATAGTAAATAAGGAACAAATCATGCAGAAAGTTTGGAAATCATATCATGTTAGAAGGCCATCTAATGGGTCACTAACGTAATGTTCACTGGGTTCCTTATGTTCATTTCCCAAATGTGGTTCTTTACATATACACTGTGTTGGGAAAATCTGCAGAGGCTTCACACTGCACATCCCATTGCAGACTGCTGCAATCAATGGCCCTATTGCTCTGATTATTTGTCTGTGGGAGTGGATTGATTGCAGCCCAGGGTAGAATCAGACTGCATCATAGCATTACGGGGCCTCATCAGAGGCTCACTACATCACTTCACCCCTCTCCTACCCAGCTCCTACCTCTACGTCCTCAGCAGCCTTGATACTCCGAGTATTGTGATCACAGAGACTGCTCTGCAAGTGGTCTAGAACTGATCTCCAATAGACACCACTTAAGTGATGCAGCGATTGTGAGCTCTGCAGGAGGCTGCCTTCTAGGAGTATATAGATTGTGTCTTAGTGCTTCTAAAGGGTTTGAGAAAGGAATCTCACATAAATATCTCAGTTTTGTGATTTGCTATAGTCATACAGTACTATAGCACAAAACAGGCACTTCTGTCCCTCTAGTCTATGATGAACTGTTATTCTACCTCATCCCATTGGCCCTCACTACCATAGCCCTCCAAACCCCTCCCCTCCCTATACTTATCCAAACTTTTCCCAATACACCCAATACTTCCTCTGGCATCTTGTTCCACACTCACACCATCCTCTGAGTGAAGTTGTTCCCCTCAGTTCACCTCAACGATATCACCTTTCACTCTTAACCAATGACCTCTGGTTCTAGTTTCACCAGACCTCAGTGGAAACAGCTTGCTCGCACTAACCCTAACTACACCCCTCATAATTTTCTATACCTCTACCGAATATGGCCGTGACATATTTTCACAGCCCTGATCAACTAACATCAGGCAGAAGATATAGACTATCGTTCCGTATCACCAAGTTCAAGAACAGTTACTTCTATTGAACCATTCATTTCTCAAAATGAGTGACACAACCCTAATCACTACTTTTGCAACATTACTGACCACTTTGACCACTTTGCAATAAAATGCGCTTTTTGTTCTAACTGGGCTCTTGCAAAAATTGTGTGTAGTTTATGCTGAGGTTGTATTTTTCTTGCGAATGATATTTACATGAACCTATATGCCAGTGATGCGGCTACAGGTAAGGTTTTCATTGTACCTGTGCACACATGTACTCGTGCATATGACAACAATATTGACTTTGAAACTCTGAGAATCTGCTCCCTTGGGATTAACCTTTGGATGTTATTACTGGGTACACTTTTCTTTTAACATGTAACACTGTAGTATGACAATTCTTTCGGTGAACTCAGTGAATCGAAAGGGAGTTGGACATATTCAAGCATTCTGAGACTTGATTTCAGACACATGACCCTGACTTCTAATATTCTCCAACTCAACCTAAGTTTCAGCTGCATGTCAAGTTCCCAATCCAAACTCCAGCCTTGGCGGTATTCCAGACCCTGATTCTGGCTTCACCCTACCTTTATACTCTAGACCCCTGGCTCACACTCTAATCTGATAGTTGATCTAGACACCAAAATGATCATGATTTTTGAACTTCACCTGTGAGTTGGCTGGGGTGGTATACTACGTCCGGTGCTCCTGGTGTGGCCTTTTATATGTCAGTGAGACCCGACGCAGACTGGGAGACCATTTTGCTGAACACCTATGCTCTGTCCGCCAGAGAAAGCAGGATCTCCCAGTGGCCACACATTTTAATTCCACGTCCCACTCCCATTCCGATATGTCAACACATGGCCTCTTCTACTGTCGAGATGAAACCATACTCAGGTTGGAGGAACAACACCTCATATTCCGTCTGGGTAGCCTCCAACCTGATGGCATGAACATTGATTTCTCTAACTTCCATGAATGCCCCTCCTCCCCTTCTTATCCTATCCCTAATTTTTAATTTTTAGTATTTTTTTTCTCTCTTTCTATCTCACAATAACTCCTTGTCTGTTCTCCATGTTCCTCTGGTGCTCCCCTCCCTCTTTCTTTCTTCCAAAGCCTTCCGTCCTATGTTACTCTCCCTTCTCCAGCTTTGTATCTCTTTTACCAATCAACTTCCCAGCTCTAGGCTTCAGCCCTCCCCCTCCTGTCTTCTCCTATCATTTTGGTCTTCCCCCCCCCCCACTTTCAAATCTCTTACTATCTCTTTTTTCCATTAGTCCTGATGAAGGGTCTCAACCCAAAATGTCGACTGTACTTCCTACAGGTGCTGCCTGACCTGCTGCATTCTATCAGCATTTTATGTGTGTTGCTGAAATTAGTGAACATCAATTTCACGAACTTCTGCTGACTGCCTGCCACCCACCCCACCTTCACAAATCCCATTCCCATTTCTCTCTCTCACTTTATCTCCTTACCTGCCCATCACCTCCCCGGCACTCCTCCCCTTTCTGCCATGGTCTTCTACTCTCTCCTAGCAGATTCCCTTCACACCAGCTCTTTACCTCTCACCTGTCAACTTCCCAGCTCTTTACTCCCCCCCCCTCCTAGTTTCACCTATCACCTACTACTTTGTACAATTTCCTATTTTCCCTCCACCTTCCTACTCTGACTTCTCATCCTTTTCTTCCAGTCCTGATGATGGGTCTTGACCCAAAACATCAACTGTAATACTTTTCCATAGATGCTCCCTGGCCTGCTGAGCTCCTCCAGCATTTTGTGTGTGTTTACAGGATTTATGAACAATTAGATGTTGGATTATTGGAATTTACTAGATGTCTCAGGTGGTGTACTTTCAGTTCATTTATTTATTTATTTTAGAGATACAGAAAAGTAACAGGTCCTTCCAGAACAACTTGCCTGTGCATCCCAATTATACTTACGTGACCAATTAATCTACTAACCTGCACAACTTTGGAAGGTGGCAGGAAGCTGGAGCACCTGGAGGAAACTGATACAGTCACACAAAAATTAAAACTGATGCTTTCGGAAGGATGTGAAGACCTTGCAAAAGGTGGCAATGAAGTTAGCAGTAACAGTACCAGCAATGAGTGTGAACAGTCTAGTGAAGCTGGAATTCTTCTCCTTCGAGCAGAGAAACTTAAAGAGGAAATTAATTGGTCTTAAACATATTGAAGATGTTCATGGAAGGAAAAAAAGAGCTGCTTCCACCAGCAGAAAATCAGTAATTAGCTTTAAAATTATTGTCAAGAGAACCAGATGAGAATTACTTTATACAATAAGTTGTTATGATCTGGATTGCATTACTTGAAAGGATAGAGGACAAACAAAATTGGTGTGAATTTTCAAAGCAATTTGAATAATTACTTGAAGTGGAAATATTTTCAGGACTGTAACTAACAAACAGAGCTGGAAATAGTTTGATAGCTCAAACAGCCAGCGCACACAATTGCCTCAAAAGCCTCCTTCTGTATTATATAACATAATACACTAGAGTCTGCTTTGTGAACATCAAATACAGAATGGCAAGTTCTGGGAAGATCAGGGAAATTGTTGGCAGTGGGATAAGGAGCAAAGACAAAAAGGTTAGAAGAACTCAGCAGTCAAATAGCATCTATTGGCACAAAAACCTAATGTCACTTCAGGTCAACAATCCTTCCTCAGAATGTGTCTCTTCCCATAGACACCACCTAATCTTCTAGCATTCTGTTTTAATTTCAGATTCCAGAATCTTCTGTTTTATTTGGTTTCCATTAATGGAAGATTAAAAAAAATGGGTCAGAAGACACACTTTGGTACCCACTCTCCTTTCCTCAATAACAGAAAGCTACTTCAAACTATTCATCACTAAAGAAACAATCTAAAAGCAGGTTTCTCATAATCCTCACATTCATTGGACCCAGATGTAACCAAAGTAAGAAAGGTGAATAAAAAAGGAATATTCTTGCCTGGAATCTTGGATTAAGTTATCAAGTGCCAAGGACTTCAAGTGTCTGCCAGCCTGCAGAATGGATCAGCCCTAAGCATACTTTTGCTTTTCCTTCTCCTTTATTTTCAGCTATTGATGGAGAACAGTTGCCATTTATCATACAGACCAATTCATTAACCTGCTTGTAAAACAAAAACAAAAATTATAAACTTTAAATGTACGACTGAGTCATGCAGAGAAGTAGGCTTGAGGCGCCAGATGAGGTAAAGTGAAATATTTAGTATATCAGGGTTGTTTCTCCAACCCAATATCATACTTATGCTTACTCTTTATACTCTTTCATATTTATTGTGTGTAGCTTTCTACCTCATCCCTTAAGTAAATTCAGTAACTTGGCTTCCATTACATACTGGTGGCAGAGCACATCAAAAGTTTGTCCCTTCTATATGAAGAAATTTCGCCTGATTTCACTCCTATTCTGAATCTGTGATATCCAGTTTTCGAGTCCCTATCCAAGGAAAACGTCTTCCCTGCTTCCAATCAGTGACCCTGTCCTAAGTGTTTTGTATCTAATTGAGATCCTCTCTCATTCTTCTAAACTAGTGAGTATAAGCCTAGCCAATGAAATAGCCTCTCATACAAGAGTACCACCATTCTAGAACCAGTTCAGACAATCCTCACTGCACTCATTCTATAACTCAAATAAACTGATTTTTATATAAGGATAGCATATTTGCACACAATATACTGAGTATGATCTCACAGAAGTTCTGCATTATTGTGGTAAACCATCCTTGCTTCTGTACTCACAAACAAAAGAGATTCTGCAGAGACGCTAATGGGAGTTTTATATATATATAGGGGGTGTGTGTGTGTGTGTGTGTGTGTGTGTGTGTGTGTGTGTGTGTGTGTGTGTGTGTGTGTGTGTGTGTGTGTGTGTGTGTGTGTGTGTGTGTGTGTGTGTCCTCTGTCGGTCGTGGTCGACCATGGGTACTGCGCCTCTGGTAGGCGCTGGGAGTGGCTTCTCCGGAGTGCAAGCCAGGGCAGAGTTGATCTGGAGATCCGCCTGTTGCCCATGCACTGGGACCCCCCTCTCCATGCTGGTGATGGGTCCAAAGGAACGACGGAAGCCGATACCGTTTGGTGCCAGCAGCATCACAGGAGTTGCCGTGCCGATGCTGGGTACAGCAGTCAGCCGCCTTCCGGACTCCGACTCTGGATTTTCCCTTGGGGTTTACTCCCAAAGCCTTTCCCGTGAAAGGCAGCAGAGGTTTGAGTTTTCCCTCTCCTAGACGAGCTACTATCCGTGGTTAACAAGCCCCATCTGTCCGGAGCAACTGGTTTTAAGGTGCCAGTAGGCTGTCTTTGCCCCTTCTCCAGTCAGTGAGAACTTCCGCCGGGTGTAAGAACTCTGCCACATGTGAAGGCCTGGAGTTGGACTTGGTTGTCAGAGGCTGTTTGAGACGTACGCCGTGAAGAGCATTTGTTTAGCAGTGGGAGCTCGTCCCCACTACCACCCTTCAGTTTAACTACCCTTGGAGCCAGAGTGGTAGATAGAAGAGGCAAATTAAAAGGGAACACAAAGTACACTGCAGATGCTGTAGTCAAATCAAGATGTACAAACAAGCTGGATGAACTCAGCAGGTCGGGCAGCATCCGCTGAAAGGAGCAGTCAACATTTCGGGTCAAGACCGTTCATCAGGACTAAAGAAGGGGGGGGCAGGGGCCCTATAAAGAAGGTGGGGGGAGGGTGGAAAACCAATCACAGGAAAGGTTAAGGGGTGAGGGAGGGGATAGGCAGGAGAGGTGAAGAAGGAATGAAAGGGGAAAGCACTATGGGTAGTAGAAGAAGGCAGAATCATGAGAGAGGTGATAGGCAGCTAGAAGTGGAAGTAGAGTGAAAGTGGGATGGTGGAAGGGAGAGGGAGAGGTATAAAAAGGGAAATGTTACAATGGTAATGGGAGATTTCAATGCAGAAAGATTGGTAAAATTAGTATGGTGCTGGATCCCAAAAGAAGGAATTTGTAGAATGCCTATGAGATGACATTTTAGAGCAGCTTGTGACTGAACCCACTAGGGGAAAGGTAATTCTGGATTGCATGTTGTGTAATGAACCAGATTTGATTAATGAGCTTAAGGTAAAGGAATAATAAACACACAAGATTCTGCAAATGCTGGGAATCCCCAAACCAAAGGAACCCTTAGGAGGCAGTGATCAAAATATGATAGAATTCACCCTGTGGTTTGGGAAGGAGAAGGTAAAGGCAGGTATATCAGTGTTACAGTGGAGTAAAGGGAATAACAGAGGCATGAGAGAGGAGCTGGCCAAAGTTGATTGGAAGGGGATATTAACAGGGATCTTGGCAAAACAGCAAAGGCTGTAATTTCTGTGAGCAACTTGGTAGGTTCAGAATAGATGCATCCCAAAGATGAGGAAGTATTCTAAAGGGAGGATGAGGTTGCCGGGGCTGACAAGGGAAACCAAAGACACCATAAAAGGAAAAGAAAGGACATATAATATAGCAAAAGTTAGTGGCTGATTATAGGATTGGGAAGCTTTTAAAAACTGACTGAAGGCAACTAAAAACAATGTAAGGGAAAAAAGATGAAATATGAAGGTAAGATAGCCAATAATATAAAAGAGAATACCAAAAGGTTTTTCAGATATATAGTCCAAAGAGTAAAAGAGAGGTGAAAGTGGCTATCCAACAGTGGAAAATGACACTGGGGAGGTAGTGATTGAGAAACAAATGGTGGATGAACTTAATAAGTACTTTTCATCAGTCTTCACTGTGAATGACACTAGCAGCATTCCAGATATTCAACAGTATCAGGGAGCAGAAGAGAGTGTTGTTGCTATTATTAAGGAGAAGGTGCATAGGAAGTTGAAAGTTCTGAAGGTAGATAAATCATCTGGTCCAGATGGGCTATACCCCAGGGTTCTGAAAGAGATAGCTGAAGAGATTGTGGAGGCATTAGTAATGATCTGTCAAGAATAGTTAGATTCTGGAATGGTTCCTGGAGACTGGAAAATAGCAAATGTTACTCAACTCATTAAGAATAGAGGGAGGCAGAAGAAAGGAAATTATAGGCCAGTTTGTCTGACTTCAGTGGTGGGGATGATATTAGAGTCCAGTATTAATGATGAGGTTTCAGCGTACTTGGAGGCACATGATAAAATAGGCCAAAGCCAGCATGGTTTCCTTAAGGGTAAATCTTGCCTGACAAATCTATTAGAATTATTTGAGGAAATAACAAGTAGAGGAGATAAATGAGAGTCAGAAAGCATCATTTACTTGGATTTTCAGGACTTTGATAAGGTGCTACACATGAGGCTGCTTAACAGGAAAGACCAGCATGGATAGAAGATTGGCTGACTGGCATGAGACAAAGAGTGGGAATAAGGGGGGCCTTTTCTGGTTGGCTACCAGTGACTAGTGGTGTTTTGTGGAGGTTGGTGTTGGGGCCGCTCCTTTTCATGTTATACATTAATAAATTAGGTGACAGAATTGACAGCTTTGTGGTCAAGTTTGCAGAAGATACAAAGATAGATAGTTGAGAAAGCAGGGAGTCTGCGGATGGACTTAGGCAGATTGGAGAATGGACATGACAGATGCAATATAGCAGGAATAAAGGTATAGACTATTTTCTAAAGAGGAGAAAAAAAATCAAAAATCAACCGTACAAAGGGAGTCCTCATGCAGGATTTCCTAAGGTTAATTTGGAGGTTAAGTTGGTGGTAACAAAGGCAAGTGCAATGTATGTATTCATTTCAAGGAGGTCTAGAATTTAAGAACAAGAATGTGATGCTGAAGCTTTATAAGTGATTGGTTAGACGACAATTGGAGAATTGTGAGCAGTTTTGGGCCCCTTATCTAAGAAAAGATGTGTTAGTGTTAGAGAGGATCCAGAGGAGGTTCATGAGAATGATTCTGGGAATGAAAGGTTTAACATACTGTAGGAGGAGTACTTGATGGCAATTGCCCTTTATTCACTGCAATTTAGAAGAATGGAACCTGTTGAGATCCATTGAAACCTATTGAGTACTGAAAGCTCTAGAGGACAGAGTGGATGTGCAGAGGAATTTTCCGACAGCGGGCGAGTCTAGGACCAAATGGCACAGCCTCAGAATAGAGGTCTGTCTATTTAGAACTGAGATGAGAAGGAATTTCTTTAGTCAGGTACATGTGAATCTATGGAATTCATTGCTACAGATCCCTGGGGAGACCAAGTCATTGAGTATATTTAAAGCAGAGGCTGATAGGTTCTTGATTAGTCAGGACATCAAAGGTTTCCGGGAGAAGGCAAGAGAATGGGACAGAGGTGGATAATAAATCAGCCATGATGGAATGGTGCAGCAGTCTTAATGGACGAAATGGCCTAATTCTGCTTCTATGTCTTATAGTCTTATGGTCTTATGCTGGAAGTTCCGAGTAACACACCACAATATTGGGGAAATTCAGCAGGCCTGGCAGCATTTATGAAGAGGAATAAAGAGTCAACATTTCAGGCTAAGACACCGTCAGGATTGTAAAGGAAGGTGAAAGAAGCCAGAATAAAAAGACTGGGGGGGAGGGAAAGGAATACAAGCTTGAAAGTGATAGGTGAAGCCAAGTGAGGGGGAAGATGGTTGGGTGGGGGAGGAGGGGATGGTAAGAAACTGGGAGATGATAGGTTGAAAAGATGAAGTGTTGAAGAAGGAATTTGATAGGAGATGAGAGTGGACTTGGGAGAAAGGAAAGTATGAGAGGCGCTAGACAGAGGTGTACAGAAAGCCTTTGGAACTGAAGCCCAACATAAGAATGCATTCTTACTTGCGAGCCTCCCAAATGTACTTGCTTTCAATTTCTGACACCCAAATTCCTTTGAACATCTCCCAATCTCCCACCATTGTAATAATACTCTCCAAATGAGCTGCTGCGTATTTATATACATTCTGCTTCATTTCTCTTCTTTTTGCTGGTTTATGCAACTCTCCTGGAAGTCCCCTTCTATTACCCACACAGCTCATAATTCCCAGGTCCCTTCCTCTCCTGTGCGGATCTTGAGCACCACTTGACTCAGATGAAGACAATCTCTGTTACATCTATTTGGCTATTACATGTTGTCCTCGATCTTCTGGCTAACTGTGATAGACTGAAGGGGAACGCTAGTTGAAATCTGCCATGATTATATTTATTGCATGAAAACTATATTTTTTATCTGAGCTTCTTGGTTTCCTCTTTGCAATGCTCACCTCATTATATTAATGAGCTTGTCCTTTAATTGTGATTTTTCCTATGTTTGTGAATACTCCTTAAATAAAAAGCATAAAAATAGAAATTCAATTTACTGCATATAAATATCAAAAATATGAGATTGAATTTTGTCTTGAAGTCACCCAGGAACATAAAGGAAAATAATTAGATATGCAGTTTGGAAATTTGCTGTAGAGTAATGAGGTATCCGCTAAAATAAAGAGCCACAGGATTACTTCACAATCTTAATGATCATAACAGAAGGCAGTTTTTGGAGAACTAGTTTGAAGAAACAGATTTAATCTTGGAATGGAAAGAAATCCATTAAGTCTATTAGGACAGTCTGTGCTGCTGTCTATGCCTCCTCTCATTTATCCTAATCAAAATGATTTGGATCTAGTAAAATGTCAACAGTAAAGTAAGCAGTGCACTGAAATCAAATCTGAGATTATTCTTACTTCCTCAAATCAAAATAACATATATTTTTATTAATGGCATCCTAGCCCTAAATAAATTATATTGGTTTAGTAGAAGTTATCATTGACAGTCATGGATCATATAGAATCAGAGACATACAACATGAAAACAAGCCATTTAGTCCACGAAGTCAATGCCAACCATTTACAGTTATCCCATATTATTGATTTCCCAGGTTACACCACTCATCTATACATAGGGGGAAATTTACAATAACCAGTTAAATTTCAAACCTGAATGACTTCTGGATGTGGGTGGAAACCACAGCACCCAGTAGAAACCCACATGAGTACGGGGGAACATGCAAACTCCACACAGGTGGCAAAATAGGTCAGGAATGGTAAAAGTTAATTGAATTGTTCTGTCATTCAGACACAACTCCATTGATTTTTCTCAACTCCATTTTCCTGGCTCCCCCCAGGCAAGAGAATGGGGTAAAGAAAAATCAACTGTGATCGAATGGCAGAAAAGATTCAATGAGCAAAATGGTCCAATTCTGCTCCTCTAATTATAGAAACATAGAAAACCGGCACAATACAGGCCCTTCGGCCCACAAAGTTGTGCCGAACATGTTCCTACCTTAGAAATTACTAGGCTTACCCATAGCCCTCTATTTTTCTAAGCTCCAGAAGCTTCAAAGCTCCTATCCAGAAGTTTCTTAAAAGACCCTATCGTATCCACAGCCCCCACCGTTCCAGGCAACCTATTCCACGCACTCACCACTCGCTGAGTAAAAAACTTACCCCTGACCTCTCCTCTGTACCTACTCCCCAGCACCTTAAACCTGTGTCCTCTTGTGGCAACCATTTCAGCCCTGGGAAAAAGCCTCTGAGTATCCACATGATCAATGCATCTCATCACCTTATACACCTCTATCAGGTCACCTCTCATCCTCTGTCGCTCCAAGGAGAAATGGCCGAGTTTCATTCAACCTATTCTCATAAGGCATTCTCCCCAATCCAGGCCACATCCTTGTAAATCTCTTCTGCACCCTTTCTATGGCTTCTACATTCTTCCTATAGTAAGGCAACCAGAAATGAGCACAGTACTCAAAGTGGGGTCTGACCAGGGTCCTATATAGCTGCAGCATTATCTCTCGGCTCCTAAATTTAATTCCATGACTGATGAAGGCCAATACACCATATGCCTTCTTAACCACAGAGTCAACCCGTGTAGCAGCTTTGAGCGTTCTATGGCCTCGGACTCCGAGATCCCTCTGATCCTTCACACGGCCAAGGGTCTTACCATTAATACCATATTCTGCCATCATATTTGACCTACCAAAATGAACCACTTCACACTTATCTGGGTTGAACTCCATCTGTCACTTCTCAGCCCAATTGTGAATCCTATCAATGTCCCGCTGTAACATCTGACAGCCCTCCATACTATCCATAACACCTCCAACCTTTGTGTCATCAGTAAACATACTAACCCATCCCTCAAATTCCTCATCCAGGTCATTTACAAAAATCACGTAAAGTAAGGGTCCCAGTAAAGATCCTTGAGGCACAACACTGGACACCGACCTGCAGAATATGACCCATCTACAACCACTCTTTGCCTTCTGTGGGAAGCCAGTTCTGGATCCATAAACTATGTCCTGTTGGATCCCATGCCTCCTTACTTTCTCAATAAGCCTTGCATGGGGTACCTTATCAAATGCCTTGCTGAAATCCATATACACTACATCTGCTGCTCTTCCATCATCAATGTGTTTAGTCACATCCTCAAAAAATTCAATCAGGCTTGTAAGGCACGACTTGCCCTTGACCAAGCCATGCTGACTATTCCTAATCATATTATACCTCTCCAAATGTTCATAAATCCAGCCTCTGAGGATCTTCTCCATCAACTTACCAACCACTGAAGTAAGACTCACTGGTCTATAATTTTCTGGCCCATCTCTACTCCCTTTCTTGAATAAAGGAACAACATCCACAACTCTCCAATCCTCTGGAACCTCTCCCATCCCCATAGATGATGCAAAGAGCATTACCAGAGGCTCAGCAATCTCCTCCCTCACCTCCCACAGTAGCCTGGGTTACATCTCATCTGGTCCCAGCAACTTATCCAACTTGATGCTTTCCAAAAGCTCCAGCACATCCTCTTTCTTAATGTCCACATGCTCAAGCTTTTCAGTTTGCTGCAAGTCATCACTACAATCACTAAGATCCTTTTCCATAGTGAATACTGAAGTATTAATTAAGTACCTCTGCTATATCCTTCGGCTCCATACACACTTTCCCACTGTCACACTTGATAGGTCCTATTCTTTCATATATTATCCTCTTGCCCTTCACATGCCTTGGGGTTTTCCTTAATCCTGCCCACCAAGAAATACTCATGGCCCCTTTTGGCTCTTCTAATTTCCTTCTTAAGCTCCTTCCTAGTAGCCTTATAATCTTCTAGATCTTTAATATTACCTAGCTCTCTGAACCTTTTGTAAGCTTTTCTTTTCTTCTTGACTAGATTTATTACAGCCTTTGAACACCATAGTTCCTGTACCTTACCATAATTTCCCTGTCTCATTGGAACTTACCTGTGCAGAACTTCACACAAATATCCCCTGAACAATTGTCACATTTCTTCTGTACTTTTCCCTGAGAACATCTATTTTCAATTTAAGCTTCCAATTTCCTGCCTGATAGCCTCATAATTCCCCTTAAATGCTTTAATTCCAATTAAACACTTTTCTAACTTGTCTGTTCCTATCTTTCTCCAATGCTATTGTAAAGGAGATAGAATTGTGATCACTGTCTCCAAAATGCTCTCCCGCTGAGAGATCTGTCACCTGACCAGGTTCATTTCCCAATACCAGATCAAGTACAGCCTCTCCTCTTGTAGGTTCATCTTATGGTTTTATGGTCTTCATTTCACTTTGGCCTTGATTCCAATCGTGAGCAAAGGTTTTACATTAGGTTTTATACTTCCTGTGATAAGTAACTTGATGTCCCAGACTCATCTGGCTGGCTTTCTTCTACTCTATGTCATTGCCCAGACATGGAAAGGGCTACAGTTCCCCATACTCTCTCTTTGTGAGGCCTTGGAGAAGCTGCAAGTGCTGGTTCAGTCACATCAGGTCAGAAGGCAAGGAATTTCTTCCTGCCATTCAGCAGTCCAGACTCTGCCTTCATTGCAGTTGGCAGAGGCTGGGGTCTATGTGTAAATCTGAAGGCCAGAAAGTGACCTTGTCTTGAGCTTAGCACACAGCATATTTCCATATTGGATATAATAGAGGGTTCATTGGCAGAGAAGCTGCAAGGCACCAAAGCCTGTTTGGTTGTCTTCCCATAGTTAAGATCACCAAGAGGCTTTTGGAAGATTCAGTCCATTGCACATTACAACCTGCAAGTTGAGACTGTCAACCTGAAACATGGCAGCACTCCTTCATTGCTCTTTAAAAGGCAAAAAAATTACTGCAGATGCTGGGTCCAAAATAAATGAGGATGAAATGTTTTATCTTGAAAGTTTAATTTTATTTCACTCTTTGTAGATGATGCATGCCTTGCTGGCTATCTCTGCTATTTTCTGTTTTTTTTCTCTTGGCTCTGAAGATACAAACAATGATCAACAAGAAAAAGACCAGCTATGTCACAGAATTTCTCCTGCTCATCTAAAATACAACACCTCTTCACACTCACTTCTTCCCTCCAGCAATTCCATGACAGCCCCTTTGTCAAAGAAACTTATGCAGGAAGGAAAAATAGAAAACAGTAAGTATTGCAAACTGATTTGTGAATTGTCCATGAACCCATGAACCTGACCTCAATATTTTTGCTCTCTTTTGCAGTACTTTTTTAAAATGATGCATATTTCTTATTGCAATTTATTCTATATTTTATGTATTGCCCTGTACTGTTGCTGTAAAGCAACAAATTTGATGACAAACATGAGAAACACTGCAGATGCTGGAAATCCAAAACAACACACACAAAATACTGAAGGAACTCAGCAAGTCAGGCAGTATCAATGGAAAAGAGTAAACAGTTGACGTTTTGGGTCGAGATCCATCACAGGACATAAGTCAGTGATAATAAACCTGATTATCATCTAGGCAGACTGTGCGGAGAGAAAAGCACTATTACTATTTCAGGTCGCAAACACGAGGAAATCTGCAGATGCTGGAAATTCAAGCAACACACCAAAAATGCTGGTGGAACGCAGCAGGCCAGGCAGCATCTATAAGAAGAAGTAAAAGACCAGCTATGTCACAGAATTTCTCCTGCTCAGCGAGAGTACAACACCTCATCCCACCTACTTCTTCCCTCCAGCAATGCCATCTCAGCCTCTTTGTCAAAGAAACTTATGCAGGAAGGTCAGCCAGAGAAAGCGGGATCTCCCAGTGGCCACAAACTTTAATTTCATGTCCCATTCCAATTCTGATATGTCTATCCATGGCCTCCTCTGCTGTCAAGATGAAGCCACACTCAGGTTCAACGACTTATATTCCGTATGGGTAGCCTCCAACCTGATGGCATGAACATTGATTTCTCTAACTTCCGTTAATGCCCCTCCTCCCCTTCTTAACCCATCCCGTATTTATTTATTTATTTCCCCCTTTTTTCCTCTCTTTTTTCTTTCTCGGCCCCTCTCACAATCACTCCTTGCCTGTTCTCCATCTCCCTCTGGTGCTCCCCTCTCCCTTTCTTTCTCCCTAGGCCTCCCATCCCATGGTCCTTTCCCTTCTCCAGCTGTGTGTCCCTTTTGCCAATCACCTTTCCAGCTCTTAGCTTCACCACTCCCCCTTCTGTCTTGCCTATCATTTCAGATTTCCCCCTCCTCCTCTCACTTTCATATCTCTTACTATTCTTTTCAGTTAGTCCTGATGAAAGGGCTCGGCCCGAATCATCAACTGTACTTCGTCCTATAGGTGCTGCCTGGCCCGTTGCGTTCCACCAGCATTTTGTGTGTGTTACTATTTCAGGATTGTTTCTGTTTCTGTAGATGTTGTCCGACCTACTGAGTGTTTACAGCATTTTCTGTTTTTTTTAACAGATTTGCAACATCTACAGTTTTCTTTTAGCTTCAAATGAGCTGGCGGCAGTGAAACACCTTCTTGAATGATGACATCCCCTCTGATAGAGGCTCTCTCACAATGCTATCAGATAAGGATTCAAAGAATTAGAGTGGTGACAATGAAGGAACAGTGATATACTTCAATGTCAGGATGGTGTGACATTTGAAAATTAGCCTGCTGGTAGCCACTACTGATATTATTCTTGCTGATGACACAAATAAAGGAAGACTTGAATGGCCTGGGAGCTTCTCACTATAAGCTGAAAGGGAACATGAGAGAATAATTAGAATGAAAATTAAAGATAAAGTTTATTTGTCACCTGTACATCGAAACATTGAAACATCCAGTAAAATGCATTGCTTGCGTCAATGATGTACACAGCCTGGGGATGTGCCAGGGGCAGCCGCAAGTGTTGCTATGCTCCCGGCACTACATAGCACTACACTACATAGCAGAAAATTAGAAAGAATTTGACTGACACACACAGAGTGCCAGAGGAACTCAGCAGGTCAGGTAGCATCTATAGAAGGTATTGAATAGTCAATACTTTAGGCCAAGACTCTCCTTCAGGACTCAATTTGATAAGTTAGATGAAAATATGATATTTCTTCTTTTACAATAGTTTCTGTAGTACAGACCTGGTGGTATAGGGTTATGGGATTGGCTAGAACTTGCAGCATATGTTAGGCCATTTGGATTTCACGGTTAATTCTAATCACACCCACAGTGACAAACAGGTAGTGTTGCAATTCCATGGACCTATTAACCCAGATTTGATTCTGACTTCTTTTGCTGTCTGTGTGGAGTTCTCCCGATGACATTACTAATTTCCCTGGGTACTCTGATTTGCTCCCACGTCCCAAAGTCATGCAGGTCGGAAGGGCCACTTGCTGACATAATTTGTCCCTAGTGTAGGTTGTGGAGAGTTGAGAGGCACATGAGGAAGAATAGGCTGCAGAGTGGTAAGTGGCGGCTGGGACTGCTGTTATTGCCCTGACGTGACAATTCCGATGCAGAGAAATGTATGAAGCGGCAGAGAGTAGTGGACTGCTGGTCCAAGATGGCAGTGAGCTATGGCCTCTGTTGAGTTGCAGGTCAGATTTAAGTGTCTTTTAATAGTTTTATTAGGTTCATAAGAATAGTTTTGGGGACAGAGGGAAGTTAGGAATCAAGTTTGGATTTAGAGACAGGGGTGTGAGGGAATTAGAGGTCAGGCCAAGTTTAAGTTACTGCTCCATGTTTAAAGGCCAGCGTCATGGATATGGAACATCCATGATCGGATTTTAGACGTTGGGCCAGTAGAAAGTTGATGAGGGTCCCCTCCCCATGTTCCATGAAGGTAGGAAGAATGACTCCCGATCACCTCCCCTAGTTTGCAAATCTGTAAGGCCAGATTTCGAGTCCTAGTGCTTGTGTCACACTTCCTGCAGACTTTTCTTTGAACAGCAGTCATTTGCATCATGGGAGGGTTTGCCACATCGATAATATTTTTGGCGTTTTGTACTAATGAGGGATATTTTGTGCATTTCACATTCTGAACTCTTTTTCTGTAGTCCTGCTGCATCCTTTGCTGCAGTCTCTAATGATATTGCAATAGTCAATGCCCATTCTAAGGTTAGGTCTCTTTCTGACAGCATGCTTTGACTACGAATGCCACATAATACAAGCCTTTCCCTTAATACATGAGAAGGTCCATCTTTAAAGTCACAGTACTGGGGAAGTTTGCACAGTTCTGCAATGTATTCAGAAATACTTTTATCTTTTGACTGGTTCCTTTTGTAAAATCTAAATCTCTCAGCTATTACCAGTGGTGTAGGGCTCAAGAGATATTGAAAGAAATTGTAACAACTTCATCAAATGTCTCGCATGCTGACTTTTCAGGGGTTATAAGGTTGCGTAAGAGACAGAACCTCCTTGCATCTGTTAAGCTAAGAAGTGTAGGGCTTTCTTTTGCTCCTCTATGTGGTCCGTGTTACAATACAGTTCCACCTTCTCAATATACAACTCCCAGCCTTCATTAGCACTGTCAAATTTGTCAATTTTCCTGACTGAAGCCATTGCCATGTTGTTTTCACTTTAAAGTCAACATGTCCTTCACTGTTAACTCACGTATCCTTCGGCTTTCTCATGCTGTTTAACTCTCACTGCTTTATCCCATAGCTGTCGGTGCATTTCATGACATTCAGGTTCAAACTCATCGCCAATTTGTTGTGTCTGTGCACAACTACTTATCAATTAAATATGAGCATGCACGTGGGTGATGGCTTAAACTCTTGTATTCACATTGCATTGAGAGAGAGAGAAATGTGTATACCTATATAACAGTGCATGCGAAGACAACAGATCGATACATAGTGCTAAGATAGGGGGAGGAGAGTCACTGCTCTGAAAGAAATAGATCCGTACATTACACAGAAGTTGAGGCCTGTTGGCCGGAGCTGAGCCTGCGAACCTCTGTGAGTTGCTGGGAAGTCAAAACCCAATGTCTGCAAGCCTGACTCTGGGCCCACTGGAGGCTGGAGGCCTAAGAAAATAGCCTGTCGCAGAGTTAAAGGACTGTGTATGTGCATGGGTAGGAGGGAGGAACAGGGCTTGTCTTGTTGTTTGTTGTGTTGTGTTCCACCGAGTGTTGTAGGCATGCTTTGCTGGCGCTGGAATGTTTGTCAATATTTGCGAGTTGCACACACACACACACACACACACACACACACACACACACACAGAGGTGTGTTGGTTGTCAATGCAAATTACTATACATTTTGATATGTATATGATAATAAACTTGAATCTTGAATCGGGACTCTCCCCATTTCATTGATAGTATTTGCAGGAGATGCTGCTTCATGAAGGCAACATTTTTCACCAATGTCCCCACAGTCTGTACCTTGCCTCTTTTTTGCAATTTCCATTAAACAGGAGGTACAGAAGCCTGAAATCTCACAACACCAGGTTCAAGAACAGTTACTTCCCTTCAGCCATTCAGTTCCTGACCCAGCTGGCAAAAAAATTTAATCGCAGCCATATTACAAACACAGTGTAGTAAAACAGACTTTGCTTTATTGTACTTTGCTTTATTGCTTTATAGGTGTTTTCTTGCACACACCTATGTATAATTTATGTTTTGCTTATGAACCCTGTTTATATAATGCTACATGCTGCAATGTTGCTGCAAGCAAGTTTTTCATTGCATCTGTGCTTACGTGTGCTTGCTCACATGACAATGAACTCAACTCTAAGTGGCCTCCTTCTATTTCATAAAGAAATATGGAAATAGAGACATGTGTTCTCTTTCACATGTAATTCTAGACAAAAATGTGTAAGTAAGCTACATTCCTAATCACATGCTGATTTATTTCTCTGCTCTTGTCCACATAGTCATTGAGAGTGGTTCCATCTATTTACACTCTTATATCTTTTCATACATGGGTGCAAGTCATAACTTCTTCCAGTTGAAATGCCCTGCACCTTTCATCTACCTCCCCCATGCCTTCATACTTGCTTGAAAGTCTGCAGATATCTGTGAGACGTGGACTTGCCAACATACAGCAGTTCCCAATTAACTTTCCCTCATTCCTTCCTTCCTAATGCTCGCTTTAATTTGCCCTGCTCTAACTTAATACCCACCCGCAAGGCTCATGCTTATCCTTATCTACGGCTATCTTAAAACTGAAGGAGTTGCAGTCACTGTTCTCACCCACTGAAAGGTCGGTCACGTGGCCAGGCTCATTACCAAATAGCAGGTCCAGCACAGCCCTTCTGAAAGGCGTGTCGCAGAGCAAAGCCCCAGTCCAAACTCCAGTTACTGCTGCTGACTTGGCTCTCTGCATCCCCACTGCTTTATTGCTGCAGTGGCCTGTCTCATTGCTCCTACTTCATTGACTGAACAGCCTTACTATAAAGTAGCAATATGGGCAAAGAGATTTGTTCTTCCTTAACTATATAAGAAAATAAGTTTAGAATGAGTTTTTGGGGAATTGCCTTCGTAACAAATGACACATGAGACTGATGACCTCCCCTGTTACATATGTTTACCTCTATCAGAGATGGTGGGTTGCACACTTCCATTTTTGAAAACCTCAGCACAAAAATTTTGATGAATGAATGCTATATTCTGTATTCTGTCATTGCTTGTCACTTGTATTATGTCAAAGTATTGATGTGGTGAAATGATACTTATGAATGGCACTCAAAACAAAGATTTTCACTGTACATCAGTACATATGACAATAATAAAGCTATTAGCCAAACTAGTGACCAAAAATGAATAAGATAATAAAAGGAACCAAAGATCAGGTGGATAGGTTGAACCTTTGGCCAATAGGCTCATATATGTTTCTTGTCAGCAGTCAAAGACAATTTTTTTTTCCACTGTGTTTTTAACTGAATTATTAAAGCAATGCCAAATAGCCTTTTTGTGAGAACTTCAAAAAGATGCCATTGCAGTATTCATAGCTGGCATGGTTTATTGATGATCTGTTCACAATTAATTTCTCAAATTGACACCACCAAGTACACTAAGTAATCCAATTAACTGAAATCTTATAAGAGCTTGTGACTTCAAATTCATTTCTCTTCTCATCAATAAGTAACATTGATACATTTCAAAACTAGATCCATGAATGTAAAACTCCAGAACATCACCAGTTTGTAAAAGGCACTATATAAATGGAAGGCCTTCAGTTTGTTGATAGATAATTTGAGGTACTTTCAGATAAATGAAAGAGAAACAGAATATCCTAAAGAATCTCCAATTCTCATTTTCCATTCCCAGGCTCCTCTGTTATTTCCCTCCATCCAGCTCTTCTTCAAGTCTATTTTCATTTTAAAGGACTCTACACTAATTTTCTCAATATCATTTATCTATTATTATTATGTTTTTCTGTTTCTATTTGCACAATTTGTTGTCTTTTGCACATTGCTTCTTTGACTGTCTTTGTGTGTAATTTCCGTTAATTCTATTATGTTTCTTTGTATTTACTGAAAATGCCTGCAATAAAATGATTCTCAGGATAGTTTATGGTGACATAAATGCACTTTGAAAAGTTTACTTTAAACTTTTGAACTTTGAAGATTAGAAGCTCCCACTGATAGTTGCTATCCTATCCTATGGAATCCTATTGGCAAAATCTCCTTGCTCATATGAGCTCCTCCTCATATCATAAGGCAGCATCTATGATCAAAGATTGCCACTATGTAGGTCATGCCATCTTGTCATAGCTACCGATTGGTAAGACTTACATAAGCTTGAAGTCCTGTACCTCCACATTCAAGAATCGCTACTCCCTTCAGCCATTCAGTCCTTGAACCAACCAGCAAAACTGGTGGTGAACTTATGGAATTTGTTGCCACATACAGCTGTGGAGGCCAGGTCATTGGCTGCATTTAAGACAGAGACTGATTATTGGATATGGTGTCAAAGGTTACGGGGAGAAGGCCAGGGACGGGGTTTGAGGAGTAGATAGAAGAAAAGGATCAGCCATGATTGAATGGCAGAGTAGACTCGATGGGCCAGATGGCCTAATTCTGCTACTATGTCTTATGGTCCTATGCTCTTTTAGCATCACTGTAACCACTTTGATCACTTAACATGAAAATGAAATTGGTTTGTTCTATCTGTGTTTGTTGGGAAAAAATTATATTTCCTTTGTGAATGTTGCTTTATGATACTATGTGCTTATGATGTTGCTGCAAGTCTACTGTTCATGGCACGTAAGCACTTCTGCATATGGCAATAAGCTGTGACTTTGGCCTTAAAGAGAATATAATAGAAGGACCCCGAGTACTCCTGAGATGTTGCTTAACTCATGATCAAGAACATGCTTCACATTCGGAGCTATTGTATTGTCACTGGTACCTTCTTATGGATGGGACATTATACTGAGATCTGTCTTCCAACCTTCCTCCCTATAATGGTTGTAAAAGATTCTATGATACTATTCGATGAAGAGTAGGAGCTGTATGTGCTGTGTTAGGTGCTGTGGTAAGTAATTACAGCTCAATTAACATCAATCAAGTTTGGTCGATAAAACACAGGCAATGGAGCTTCAATTCCTAGGTCACAAATACTGTATAATACTGCAATATCAGATGACAGTGAATGAGTTAAACCTTTGATTAGATCTCCAATACAAATAGACCTCAGAAGCTTCCTTAGATATGCCGGTAACATTTTTATGTGAGAACAGTGCTGCAGAGAAAAGACTCACTGAAATCCCAGCCTCAGAAAATATCCTTGATGTATATCTGAAAGGTATCTCGAACAAGGGAAAGTAGCACTTGACTACTTGTTATTCAGAATTACACATAAATTTCCCATGTAGCCTTGAATTGAAGTATTTCTGCATTCTGTGAGCTGTGTTAAACAAAATCTCATCTAGGCCCTTCACCCCAAAACAAAATCAAATCTTTCCATTTTCTATTTCCCTTTCTCCCATGCACTGGGACTGTTAAAAGGATCCAAGCAAATACTACAAGGCTGTGAATATAGTTAGAAAGAAAACTATTTCTGCAACACTTATGATGTTCCTGTTGTGCACTACTTAAGGAATCAGCACTGTTAATATGTCTATTGATACAAACCAACAGCCTCTGGGACACAACAGCAACAGAGTTTATTTGGTTATCTCATTCAAATTTACACTGTGGAACATCAGTGCTCCATCCCAATGATTCAAATTGAGCTTTCCCAGTGCCTGCTGAATGCATTATTTGCCACTGAAATACATCCTCTGCAAAGACAATCCCAGTTTAGGAGATTTTAAGTGCAAAATTCTGTTTCATAGCTAGTTCCTTGATATGAGATCAACTGCATCTCTTCAGTAAGAATACAAAGAAGAAGGAACGGTGTTTTGGCTGCTCAGCATTTCAACAGCAGGCAGCCAGCAGCCATTAATATGATCATATCCTTACACGGAATATCTCAAGGATCAAAGATCACGTTCAAAGTGAGTCTATTACCAAGGTATGTATATGGTGCCATACACTACCTTTAAATTCATTTTCTTGCAGGAATTCACAATAGAACAAAGAAATACAATAGCATCAATGAAGTATTACATACAAAGACTGGCAAACTACCAGTGTGCAAAAGAAGACAAACTGCAAATAAAAATAGATAGATAAATAAATAGATAGAAAGATAAATGAATGAATGAATGAATGAATGAATGAATGAATGAATGAATGATAGATATCAAGAACATGAGTTCTGGAGTCCTTGAAAGTGAGTCCACAGTTTGTAGAATCAGTTAGAACCAACACCTGTGCTAATCAGTGAGCTGGACTGTTTACTGATGCCTTTAACCTCTTGCTTCAGCAGTCTGAGGTACCCGGCTGCTTCAAGCAGGCTCCAGTCATACCGGTGCTGAAGTAGAATGTGAGAACCTGCCTCAATGACTATTACCCAGTAGCACATATATTCACTGTGATGAAGTGATCTAGCACAGGAACAGGCCATTTCACCCAATTGGTCTATGCTGGTGTTTACACTGAATGTGACTCTCCATTTGTTCTATTACTTCATCACAGTGATTATTAGATTCTTTCTGATCTCTTCTCCTCTCATGTAACCTTCCTCAGAGTAATTTTTCCTTCATTAATGTTGGATTTATTACAGGCTATACTGTATATTGTGTATTCTGCTACATCATCTGACATATGGAGATACTTGAATGGAAACTGGGCTATTCACACTATTTTTAGTACATGAACTATGCATAACAAGCAATGTTCACTTGATTTTGAATTGTGGTAACATTTGGGGGCTGCCCCCATCACATCGTGAGGTTGTGGTAGTTGTTAATGCAAAAGCTGCATTTCACTGTTTTGTGGTAGATTAATGAATTTGAATCTGAATTTGATTTTCAGTGCCAGTGTCACTTCCAGCAAAAGTCCCACTCATCAGAAAACTGGAGCCATTGCTTAATCTTAATGTTGCTTTCATATCATCAACATGATCAGGTCAATTTAATTATTGAACAAGAGGCAATGAATCAAAAGATTAGAATTAGGTTTATTATCACTGACATATTTCATGATATATGTGTATGTATAGTCTGTGGCCACTTTACTGGGTACACAGTTTTGGCGGGGGGGTGGGGTGTAACTGGGAACCAGAGTTCCAGGTCAGATAGTGGAGGGAAGGAGAGGAAGTTAGATAAAAACAGGCAGAAGCAAAGTAATAGAGATGATATGATGAGCAAGCACGAGGAAATCTGCAGATGCTGGAAATTCAAACAACAACACACACAGAATGCTGGTGGAACACAGCAGGCCAGGCAGCATCTATAGGGAGAAGCGCTGTCGACATTTCAGGCCGAGACCCTTCATCAGGACTAACCGAAAGGAAAGATAGTAAGAGATTTGAAAGTAGTGGGGGGAGGGGGAAATGCAAAATGATACGAGAAGACCGGAGGGGGTGGGAAAGCGGCTGCACAGGTTGATAGGGTGGTTTTGGAGATATCCTTAATGATGTGGACACTAGTGCCCATGATGAAGCTGGATGTTTTTACAATACTTTGAAGGGTTTGTCATAATTTGTGTATTGATTATGACCAATGATCTTCATAACCGTCTAAAATATATAGGGGAGAATACAGTATGGGAGTGGAGCTTGGAGAGCTGCACTCCAACTTCACCAGTGACCCTGATTGAATCCTGAGTTTACATATTCTCCTTGTTACCCCTTGGGTTTCCTCTCGGTGCTCAAGTTTCCCCTCACATTCAAAAGACATACCGGTAAAGAGGTTCATTAACTGGATTGACGTTATTGGAAGCTTAAGTCCAAGACCAAAGTGTGTTTAATTAAAAGCACATTCTATTGGAGGGAATATATGGTTTGGATCATGATATGGAGGATCAAATGAGGAAGAAGCTCTGCTTACCCTTCTCAGGAATTTTATTCAAAAGTCTTTGGTGATAATTCAAACTGGCTGAGGAGGTTGAGCTTTATATCTTTGAGAGGAATGGTAGAATACGGGAGGTGAGAGCAAGGGTTGGCATGAATCTGACTGCAGGGTCAGAGATTGAAATATTCAAGTAATTAATCTTGTGATTTGGTGATGTAGGTCATTTTAGGAATAGTGGATAGTTAAACCGAATAAAATGTAGAAGTAAAATACAGAATACTGGTGACTCCTACATAATATATGAAGCTTTTGGAAACAACAGCATTTCTGCATCAGTACATGGTAAGTGGAGCTAAAGGTTTGTGCAGGTGATCCTTCTGCCAATTTATTCCAATGCCATGAGATAATCCACTCACATCTGAATTCACATTTAAAGCAGTATTATTATCAAATACTTTAATCTAAATCCAAAGCAAGTGGGAAATGTCACTGTGTTTTATCTTAGATAGTAGTTTTTGCTGTATTATTTTCTCTGTTGTTCTTGTCATAGTGCAGAATACTACTTACTAGGTACATGATTGGGGTGAAAATTTGCAAACTTGAAACTGGGGAGACAGAAATCTAAATGTGGAATGACACGGTTAAGGGAAAGTCTGAAAAGCTCTAACTCTAATGGAAGTAGAAGAAAATTAAGGTAGGAAGATATTCTCTGATCAGACAACATTTACATTAAGACTTCTAATACAAGGGCTGACATTTCAAGTTTATTGGCATGGGGCTTTTACCATATTAGGCAGTCTTCATTTTCCGGTAAGTAGGAGTACTGATGGACACTAATTGGACTCTGCAATCACAGCAACTGATTTGCAACAATGACTTTGAACTCTGGAAACAAAGTTTTGTTTCTCAGTTATGAAAATTTGGCACATTCTGCATATATTACTAAGAACACCCACCATCTCCAGAAGGAAATATATTATGTTAACATTGTTAACTCTTTCTGGATATTATTGAATTCAAATCACACAAAATATTTGCCTATAAACAGTATGACACTTCTGTAAAGATTCCACCCTCAACACTTATCAAAATACATCCCAAACTTTCATTAGAATTTACTCCTACATTGATATAAAATCTTCCACATCTACAGAATAAATCTATTTGAAAAAAACATTCCATACAATAGGCAATTATTTTCTGGACTAAAAGACAAATAACATTCTCTTCTGCTTTACCAATAATATCTGGAATTATACACTCAGTAGTCACTTTGTTAGATACACCCGTACACCTTCTGTTTAATGCAAATAGTCAAACAGCCAATCACACGGCAGCAACTCAATGCATAAAAGCATGCAGGCATGGTCAAGAGGTTCAGTTGTTGTTCAGACCAAACAGCACAATGGGGGAAGAAATGTGATTTAAGTGACGATGGAATGATTGTTAGTGCCAGAGAGGGTGGTTTATGCACCTCAGAAACTGGTGATCTCCTAAGATTTTCAGTATACTAGCTGATATTTCACCAAGGACCTATTCATTTGCAGCATGTTATTTCTACTGCTGTAGAAATATAAAGGCTAGGATAGCACTTACCTTCCCGATCACTTAATGCACATGCACATTGCTTTCTTAGATCAAAATCCAAGTATGTTACTACCATGAGGTTCATTTTCATACAGGCATTCACAGTAGAAGAATATACAACAAAATCAATGAAAAATCACATAAAAAAAAGACTGACTAATAATCAACAGGCAAAAGATGATAAAATGTGCAAATGCAAAGTATTAATAATAAATAAATAGATAATACTGAGAACATGTGTTTTTGAAAGTGAGTCCATAGGTTGTATAATCAGTTCAGTGTTGAGGTGTTTAGTGATCAGTGTTCAATTGCTTGCATTCTACTATATCTAAATCCCATCAAGCATCAACATTAACCAGTTTCTCACAATTTAAAACACAGATTGTTATTCCATTTTGTGCACACAGTCCACAGAATTATTTGAAAACTAATAGAAATGATTGAATCGCTGTAATGGGAATCCGCATTTACTTGACCAACATACACAAACTGCTGGAGAATAAATCAGGCAGCATCTATGGAGGCGAGTGAACAGTCGACAAAACTGTCAACTGGTTGTATTTGTACTCCTGGCGTATAGGCAGAGACTGAGGATAACAGCAGCAGTGGTGAGGACCGTAGAGGTATTGTTGAGGAGGGTGGAGGAGTGCTTTGAATTGGTGACTGGACTATATTCAAAAATACATATTCAGTTCTGAATGAATATGCAGTAGCTGTCACCAACTTCATCAAGGCCTGCCTTCGAGAACTTATTGGACACACCAGAAGCCATGGATGAACCACAAGATTTGTTGTGGGATAGATCTGTTCAAGATTGTCTATACAGAATTCTACAAGAAGTCTAGGTACAACCTATGGAAGGCGATCTTGAGAGTTAAGAGTTAATTCAGAGTGATGTTAGAGGTGGAATTGAATGCATGCCAGCTACTGTAGGTTTTGCAAGCCATTATTTCCTACTAAGCAAAACCAGCATTATAGCTGGTGGTGATGCTTCACTCCTAGATGACCTCAATATTTTTTATGCACGCTTTGAAAGGGAGAATAAAACTACACCTGTGTGAATGTCTGCAGTAGCTGGCTGCCCTGTGAGATCTGTCTCAGAGGCTGATGTTTTATATATGTTCTTACTGTAATTTATCATAATTTTTATGTCTTGCACTGTTCTGCTGCTGCAAAGCAACAAATTTCATGACCTGTGTCAATGATTTATAATAAACCTGATACTGGTTAGTCTGCTGAATCTCTGGTGTTTATGTTTTGGATTTTTTTTTCATGGCTCAACACATAAATAGGAAAGGTTCAGGGAGAATATTCCCAGTCTCAGCTGAATTGAAATATTTGGTGTTTTCAAGTTAAACATGCATGGTGATAAATGTACAAGTCTTTTGCAATCAATTTGAATTTCATTCCATTAAAATTAGCAGAAAGTTAATCAAAGTGATATGTAAAATTAGCAGACCTCCATGAGGTTAAACAAGGTTAAACTAACCATTACTGTGGCAGCAATCATAAGGTTGGGAGACAGCATTCAGATTGTTTATAATTTCCTTGGTTGGTAGCTCCATCATATAGAACATACAACAGTTCAGCCCTGCAGCCTACAATACTGTGCTGACCTTTTCACCTACTCCAAGATCAATCTAAGCCTTCCCTCCCCAGAGCCCTCCATTTTTCTCATATGTTTAATCTGCTGGAGTTCTGTTACTCTTATCACTACTAGAGCATTGACTTAAGCAATCAGATTTCCTTAATGATATATTTTTCAACTTTCATCAGGTTACTTAAGTTTTTCCATCTGTGTTGCTCAAAGCTCGAAGTAAGTTGATTATCAAAGTACATAGCTGTCACCATGTGAAACCCTGAAATGTATTTTCTTGAGGATACACTCAGTAAATCCAAGAATCATAATACAATCCATGAAAGACCACACTCAACAGGGTGGGCAAACAAACAATATGCAAAATACAATAAACTGTGCAAATACAAAAGTGTATAATAATAATAATAATAATAATAATAATAATAATAATCAAATAAGCAATAACTATTGAGAATATGGGATGAAAAGTCCTTGAAAGTGAGTCCATAGGTAGTGGAAACAGTTCAGAGATGGGGCAAGTGAAGCTGAGCAAAGTCATCCCCACTGGTTCAAGAGCCTGCTGCTTGAGGGGTAATAAATACTCCTCAACCTGGTAGTGTGAGTCCTCAGACTCTTGTATCTACTTCCTAATGGCAGCAGCGAGAAGAGAGTATGATCTGGCCTCTGGGGCTCTCTGATGATGGCTGCTGATTTCCTGCAGCAGCGCTCCATGTAGAGTGCTCAGTGGAGGGGAGGGCTTTACCAATGACAGACTAGGCTGTACCGAGAACCTTTTGTAGGATTTTCTGTTCAAGGGCATTGGTGTTTCTATACTAAGCTGTAATGCAACCAGTCCATATACTCTCCACCACACCGCCATATGTTTGTCAAAGTTTTCAGAATCAGGTTTATTATCACCAGCATGTGTGGTGAAATTTGTTAACTTAGCAATAGCATTTCAATGTAATACATGATATAGAAAAATAAATTAATTAATAAATCAATCAATTACAGTATATGTATATTGAATGGATTAAAATTATGTAAAAAACAGAAATAATATATATTTACAACGTGTTCAAGGGTTCAATGTTCATTTAGGAATCAGATGGCAGAGGGGAAGAAGCTGTTCCTGAATTGCTGAGTGTGAGCCTTCAGGCTTCTGTACCTCCTACCTGATGGTAACAGTGAGAAAAGGGCATGCCCTGTGTGCTGGGGCTCCTTAATAATGGACGCTGCCTTTCTGAGACACCGCTCCCTAAAGGTGTCCTGAGTACTTTGTAGGCTAGTACCCAAGATGGAGCCAACTAAATTTACTACCCTCTGCAGCTTCTTTTGGTCCTGTGCATCAACTCCCCCACCCCATACCAAACAGTGACATAGCCTGTCAGAATGTTCTCCATGATACATCTATAGAAGTTTTTGAGTGTATTTGTTAACATACCAAATCTCTTCAAAATCCTAATGAAGTATAATCACTTTCTTGCCTTCTTTATAACTGCATCGATATGTTGGGACCAGGTTAGATCCTCAGAGATCTTGACACCCAGGAATTTGAAGCCGCTCACTCTCTCCACTTCTGATCCCTCTATGAGAACTGGTATGTGTTCCTTCATCTTACTCTTCCTGAAGTCCACAATCAGCTCTTTCGTCTTACTGACATTGAGTGCCAGGTTGTTGCTGCAGTACCACTCCACTAGTTAGCATTTCTCACTCCTATACACCTCTGAGACTCTACCAACAATGGTTGTATCATCAGCAAATTTATAGATGGGATTTGAGCTATGCGTAGCCATACTGTCATGAGTATAGAGAGTAGAGCAGTGGGATAATCACACACCCCTAAGGTGCACCAGTTTTGATCATCAGTGAGGAGGAGATGTTATCACCAATCAGTACAGATTGGAGTCTTCCAGTTAGGAAGTCAAGGATCCAATTACAGAGGGAGATAGAGGCCCAGGTTCTTTAACTTCTCAATAAGGATTATGGGAATGATGGTATTAAATGCTGAGCTATAGTTGATGAACAGCACCCTGACTTAGGTGTTTGTGTTGTGCAGGTGGTCTAAAGCCGTGTGCAGAGTCATTGAGATTACGTCTATGTTACGTACCCCGTAACTGGGTGTCAGACCAGCAAAGATAGAAGAAGCTGTTGGAGTCTGGTGGTACTAAGACTAAAGGTGTTTATTAGTAAACTACACAATACAGTATCAAAAATGCAAATATACATATAAAACAAGTTAGCAATAATAAACCTAAAAGTGTAGGAATAATAATAAGCAATAATAAACAAGCTCTATCAATGTCTAGGGGTAAATGAATTATCATAGAAAAGTATAAAGTTCAGTTCATGCATGCTGAGGTAGTTATGGTTGTTGTGTTGTAATCGTTGGGGAGAGAGCGAGCGAGCGAGAGGTAACAGCTGCAGCAGGCAAACCTTCCGTTGCTTTCTGATTTCATCGTGTCGTTGTGGCCATTCAGTTATGACCCCTCTGTTCTTCAGCTAGACCATTCTTCTGTGGTGGACTCATCACTCTGGCATGAGTGGACACACACACAAGTCCCCACCGGCCCTGCTGTAACACTGTGAGCTTTACTGACCTATCTCCTGATTCGGTCTCTGAAGCCCCCACCTTTCTGTGGGTTCCCAACACTCAGTCAGTGTCCACTGGTGTGTCTGAAGGGTGTCTCCCCAGACCTGTCTTTTATCCCTACTCACGGGGTCTCAGCTATCCATCAACTCTGAATGACTGTGTCCATCAAATCAGGCCACTCCTGCTGTCTCCTGAGGAATGTTAACGAGCAAAGTAAAGTCCTTGTAGTGAAAGATAAATAATCTAGGAAGAGTCAAAATACAATAAATCAACAGTCTCTCTCTCCCTCTTATCTGCAGCAGATGTTCTTGCCTGGGCTTCATCTCTCTCTCTCAGTAGCAGCATAGCAACAGTAATAGTTCGTAGTTCTCAGGAGGGGGGGTTGGGAATGATTAACTCTGCACCCCATTTCCATCAGGTCTGTCCATCACTCATTGACCTATTGTAGTGATTGGCAAATTGCAAAGGGTCCAGGTCCTTGCTGAGGCAGGAGTTCAGTCTAGTCATAAGCAACCTCTCAAAATATCTCATCACTGTAGATGTGAGTGCTACTGGGTGATAATCATTAAGGCAGCTCACTTTCTTCTTCTTAGGCACTGGTATAATTGCTGCCTTTTTGAAGCAAGTGTGAACTTCTGCCTGTAGCAGTGAAAGGTTGAAAATGTCCTTGAATACTCCTGCTAGTTGGTTGGCACAGGTTTTCAGAGCCTTACCAGGAACTGTATCGGGACCTCCCACCTGATGAGGGTTCACTCTCTTTAAAGGCAGCTCCACATCAGCCTCTAAGACAGTGATCACAGGGTCATCAGGGGCAGCAGGAATCTTCACAGCTGTAGTTATATTCTCCCTTTCAAAGTGGGCATAGAAGGCGTTGAGTTCATCTGGTAGTGAAGCATTGCTGCCATTCATGCTATTGGGTTTCGTTTTGTAGGAATTAATATCTTGCAAACCCTACCGGAGTTGTCGTACATCCAATGTCGCTTCCAACCTCGTTCAGAATTGTCTCTCCACCCTTGAAAAAGTCCTCCACAAATTATACCTGGTTTTCTGGTACAGGCTAGAGTTGCCAGACTTGAATGCCACAGATCTAGCCTTCAGCACCTCCTGGTTCATCCACGAGTTTTGGTTTGGGAATGTACAGTAAGTCTTTGTAGGCACACACTCATACACACAGGTTTTAATGAAGTTGGTAATAACTGCAGCATACTCATCCAGATTTGAAGATGAATTCTTGAATACAGTCCAGTCCACCGATTCAGAGCAGTCCTGTAGGCGCTCCTGTGCTTCCCTTGTTCATACCTCCTTTGTCCTCACTACTGGTGCTGCAGATGTTTCAGATGTCATGCCAAATCTTTGCAAACTTCTGAGGAAACAGGGACACTGTTGTGCTTTCTTTGTAACTATGATTATATACTGGGCTTGTTGATCATTGTGACCGTGTTATATTAGCTCTGGAATGCATGGCAATAATTGTGGACTTCCCCCAGCAGCTCCTTAGGTGTGTTGATTGATAATGCATTTTAATTTATGTTTCCAAGTACATGTGATAAATAAATCTAAATCTGTAATCTGAAGTTGAACAAACAAATAAGTGCCTTGTTATTCTAAGTTAATAAGCAGAGAAACAATTCACTCTGCAGATACCTATATGGTGAAATATATAATTCTGAACACTGAGAGAATATTGTCCAATTTGCATCCTGTTCAGCTTCTCTGGTGCTGAAGTTTGTCTTTGGTATTTCCAGACTTTCCATAACTTTTCTATCTCTGCCCTAAATTACACCTAATCCTGTTCACCCATCCTACAGTACTTACTAACCTACACTTGTTCTTGGTTCTCATACCCATTTTTAAATTCTTTGCTATCCTGTACCACATCATCTACTCCAATCTTCAAGTTATGAGCAGCCTCCATTCTACTTGTTTCACTCAAAATGCTGGAAGGACTCAGCAGGCCAGGCAGCATCTATGGAAACAGTAAACAGTCGACATTTCAGGCTGAGACCTTTCATCAGGACTGGTAAAAAGAGATTAGAACTCAGAGTAAGAGGGTGGGGGAGGGGAGGAAGAAGTACAAGGTAGTAGGTGATAGGTGAAATCTGGAGAGGGGGAGTGGGTGCAGTAAAGAGTTATGTGACCGTGGTAGCAGGTCTGGATGAGCACATGGTTGAAGAGTTAGAATGCAGCAGAGATCACGGAGGGGGAGCACTGAGAGAGGGTTTCAGTTAACTCCCATTGAAGGGAAGATTCATAAAGCGGGTACAATTTGCTTCACCGTTGGTGGCTGTGCTACAGGATTTGGAAACTGCCCCTTCAAACATTCCTGACTCTCTACCATTTCTTTCCACCAGGATACGCCAGAAAACTTATCTTTTGACCAACCTGTTCTAACATCTCCCTGTAGTACTCTAAGCCACCTTTCGCTTGTTAACACTTTGGTGGAGTGCCTTGGGATGCTTTACAGTAAAACTAGAGAAAGTTCATTGGAAATATAAAATAGTGATGAAGAGGGGCATGGTGGTGCAGCTAGTAGTGTGACTACCCTTTGCAAATATCCTGACCTCGGACCTATCTGTGTGGTGTCTGTATGTTCTCTCTGTGGGTTTCCATTGGGTGCCAACTTTTCTCCCATACCCAAAGACGTGCAAGGTTGGTTGGTTATTTGGTCACTGAAATTCCTTCTAGTGTGTAAGAAGAGTGACAGAAGTCGAGGAGAAATGGATGAGAATGTCGGAATCAAGAGCAGATGAATGTAGGGTTAGTGTAAATGAGTGGTTAATGGTCAGTGTAGCCCTCAGGCTGTGTATCTCGATGCTTCAATAGTTGGGGACCTGTTGGCTCAGTACATATGTGTTTGTCTTTAAAAGCTGCCCAAGTAATCCCAGCTTCAGGCACTCGGCCCATGATTAGCAGTATGGATTATAAAGAAATTACAACAATCAAAGCTGGATCTTTAAGATGAATTCCTCAGTTTTACTATAAGTGAGAAACACTTTCTGGTTTAATTTGCCAGGGTCCAACAAATCAGTGCCGGTGGCAATCTGATCATCTTGTCTAACTTCTCCAGCCTGACTCAAAATAATCAGAGTCTTAATCACTCTCTACATACTACAGGGCCACTGATAGTAGGCATAACTGCTCTCCTTTTGGCTTCTGTTACAAGATAATTTGCTTCAAGGTAAAAATTAAAGCAGAAAAAATCTTCATGGAAACAGACACTTTAATAGAAGTGAAATCAATGGAACCAGACATCAGGAGGTGAGTACAATCAGAAACCAATATTTTCATATGAACATAATGCCTAAAGACTCAGGGACTTTGTTTCTACTCTTGGGAGAGGCATGAACGAGAAGATGAACATAGGTAAAAAATAAAGGGTTAGTTATTTAAAACCAAGCTGTGCAGATTTATTTTTTCTCTGAATGGGTAATGAACCTCTGGAATTCTCTGCCCTGAGGGTGGGGAAAACTGGGTTGTTCAACATGTTTAAAATGGAGGCAGTTTAATATTTAAAAGCTGGAGGAATTGTGAGAAATAGGAGGAACTGGCATAGAAGATGTGTGAGGTATCAGAGATTAGGTACAATGTTGTCGCAATGTAGGACAGAATCAAGGGGCCTGCTAGACTACTCCTGCTTCTATTTTTTTTGTTGTAAAAAAAATCTCTTCCTGAGTACTTGGTGTGTTAAGTCCAGCTCAAGCTCATTTGATAGCCTTTGTTTTTTCCATCTAATTCCAACATGATTAAAATGATCAGTGATAAATTAGGCATTGAAGATTCAATGTTTTTTAACATTTTGCTCTATTTTATCCTCGTCTCTTTTAACATATACATGGAAGTATTTAGGTTTGTTATTAACTCATGAACTATTTTAATCTCTGGCTCCTATAGAACATTAGAAAACAAAGCCATCCATGTAATACCTGTACTAAAATCCTGAACCGTTGACTGTTCTCTTTTCCATAGATGCTGCCTGGCCTGTTGAGTCCCTCCAGCATTAGTGTGTGTTGCTCAGATTTCCATATCTGCAGATTTTCTCTTGTTTATATCTACAGAGAATTCCCTTCACAGCAGGATGCCAATAGCTAATTAACAATATCAAATACATACATATCCTGCTGATATCTGTACTGGCACCCTGGGGTTAATTTGGATAAAGCATGGAAAGTGGCTCTATATGGGTGCCAGGCTAGGGGAGTAAAAGGCAGATTGAAAGCATGAACTCGGTACATTATTTTCTGGCTGATGGATTATCATCGTGATTGACTATGCTTTCTGGAGTGAAGCAGAAATCTTCAGGATTAGAGCTCAGAAGTCAATGAGAGGAAATTTTTGTACTAGGCCTGTCACAGTCATTTCTAATGGACAGACAGAGAATATTGGCTGGGACATAACAACGTGTCCCAGGAGGGCTCAGTTGTCAAGGAAGAGGGTGTGCAATTTATTTCTTGAATGCTTTGTGGAGAAGCCCAAAAATATCAAAACCAGGAATGCCACTTCCGCCTTCTTGCCCTCGTTTCCTTTCATTGAGTTAGTTACAGACTCATCCTAATCTGTGGACAATTCAATGGGATCTCCTGGAAAGGTGCCTATGTTTTTTTTCTCCTCAGTAGAGGAGCAGACCACTGACTCCAATTGGGTGAAGTGCTCAGATCATTTTCAGATATTTGATATAGCATTGGTGAAATCTTGACAAAGTCTACTGAAGACCTCACAATGTCTTTTCGAAAGCCCACTGCAAATGAACAGCAAAAACTGGTAGTGTAAGCAACCATCAAATGCCTCCGCAACTGCTGGCTTACTCCCAATTAGCAGGTTGCTGTTTGGAGAGGGTACTACAGGAATAAAATGCAGTGAGCCTTTGCAGGCGAGTTAAGTAACAATCAGTTTCTTAATGATCTTGTGGGTAGTTGCTCCCTGTGGAAGCATTAACTCTTTCACCTTAAGGGAATCTTGTGCTGCTGACATTTAAGCTGGCATTCCAGCTCACCTGCTTCACGAATACACGGACAACTCCTCTGGTGTTCATACTTAAGCGCCAGAATGTTCTCTGTGTGTATATGATAACTTCGTTATTTTTTACACTGCTTCTTGTTGGCCATTTAATTACCAATTTAATTGACTCAGGACAACATTGTAGGCCAAAGGCTCTATGCTCTATGTTCTTTTTTGGAGTTCATCTGTTTTCTCTCATCACCAATTGTTACAAACCATGTCTAAGATTGTTGCTAGGATTCAACGGGATTGTGGCAGTTTGTTCAAAAGCTGACTTGCATATCAATCAATCAATGGAAGTGTCATTAAAAAAAATCACTAACAGCCAATGCTTCTCATAAGAGCCTGAGCTTAGCATATTTTTTAGTGCATGGTGTGGCTTCCATATTTTTAAACCTCCCAATTTCAAAGCTACCTGTTTGCACTTAAACCGATGTCATTTGTATGTAAGTAAAACCTGAACATCAAAGTAATTAATGCCAACCAAATGAAGGGAGTTTGTGGGTGGTACTCTAATGGGTGTGATTATGTTTGTTCTGCTTACATCATTCGCACTGCAAGCCAAAGATCAATATAGTATCAGATATGAAAATCTGACCTACTCTATTAGTATGTTTTAAACACTGAATTAAAGGAGCCATTTGGCCCATTGCTTCTGTGCTGTGTTTCTACAACAGCCCTTTAATCATTTGAAATTACAAAGAAAATTTTGTCATGAATTGCAGATTGTATCTTCCCATCTCCCTCAAACACTGGAATATTTAATTTCATTGAACAGAGCTGACACCACCTAATGAAAGAGGCCCACAGATCGAAGATGGCAAGAATTTACTTACATTGAAGTAAAATGCTGTTGAATGTCAATAGGCATTCTATATAACCTATCGAATGGTGAAAGGCCATGATAGAGTGAATGTGGAGAAGCTGTTTTCTATGGTGAGAGAGTCTACAACCAGAGGACACCTCCCAAATATAGAGGGGTGTTCTTTTAAAACGGAGATTAGGAGGAATTTCTTTAGCCAGAGAGTGGTGAATCTGTGGAATCCATTGCACTGGTAGCTGTGGAGGCCAAGTCTTAATGTATATTTAAGGCAGAGGTTGATAGATTCAGGGCATGAAGGGACGTGGGGAGAAGGTAGGAGACTGGGGCTGAGAGGAAAATTGGATTCGCCATGATGAAATGTTGGAGCTGACTTGATGGGCCAAGTAGCTTAATTCTGCTCCTATATCTTTGAGTCTAATGGTCTTATGGCATGTCTGAATGTTGGAGAATAGGAAATACTTTGGATTCTACTTAATTGGGCCATCAACTAATTGCAGCAGCTACATGTTTAAGACAACTCTTAAAGAATGAGAAAAAAAACAAGAAAATAGAACCATGCTTAGAGCAAATAGTTTTTAAATAGCACCACTTACATGCTTGCGTTAAAGAAGCAGTGATTTTTGTCACTGATGGTTGGCGAGTGATAAATACTGAGACAAATCAGAACATTCCCAAAACAAAAGTCAAATCAAGTTTATTGTCATTTAATTATATACATATATATAAACTATATAACCACACAATGTATATACGTTCAAGGCAACATTTGTCTGAACTAGGGTGTAAAGCACTGTAGTACATAGCACACATAACACAAGATAACTTATGAAGGAAAAGCTTGGATGAACCACAAGATTTGTAGTCTACTGAGGACTTGATCTATGGCATTCAAGATTGGTGATCCAGTATTATATAAGACATCTACGTAGGACCTTCTGAAGGCTATTTAAAGGGAGAAAATAAAATTTTCAATGAGGTTTGAGTCATAATCAGATGTACGTTAGCTCTGGCATGGTTTGCAGGCCAATACTTCTCACAGAAAAACCTAAGTCAGTTCTATGTTGAGTTCAATGCTGACAAGCAACTCTTGCAATGCCACTAGTGCCAAACTATATCGGTTTCTACTTGTTCCTTTGGTTATATCAGTTGCATGGAGAGGGAGAGCCTGCCACATAGGCAACAGCTTGTTCCCCATATCATACTACCCAAGCTTACGTACTTGTTTGTGTATCACGTAGATCACTGGCATGCAACATTCATGGTCAGTGCAGAGCTTCACTCACTGCAAAGAAAATATCATGAATGGCAGAGATATTTCACTCCCAGAGGAGTTTAACACGTTTTATGCACCCTTTTGAAAGCGAGAATAAAACTATATCTTTGCAAATCCCTGCAGCATCCAGTGACACTGATCTCTGTCTTAGAGTCTGATGTGAGAACATCTTTCAGGAGAGTGAAACCTTGCAAGGTGTCTGACCCTGATTGTGTACCTGGTAAGGATCTGATAACCAGTGCCAACTAACTGGTGGGATTGTTCAAAGATACTTTCAGTCTTTCACTGCTGCAATCTGATATTCCCATCTGCTTCAAAAAGTCAACAATCATATCAGCGCCCAAGAAGAGTAGGATTAGCCTCCTTAATAATTATCATCCAGTGGCACTCACAGCTGCTGTGCTGAAGTGCTTTGAGAGGTTGGTCATGTCTAGAAGCAGCTCCTGCATAAGCAAGGACCTGGATCCACTGCAATTTGTGTATCGTCACAATACGTGTACAGCAGATGCAATCTGTCCATTTGGCCTTGTATCTCCTGCTGTATATTAATTACAGCTCAGTGCTCAGCACAATCATACCCTCAGTTCTAATCAACAAACTCCAAACCTTGGCAGCCACTTATTTGAGACATTTAAAGAACAAAAACAAATCAAGAAAATGGTAGGGATCCCCTTTGTTTATTTGAGACAATGTGGTACTTAATTGGGGCAGGAGACTGTTGCCGAACATTTTCAGACTAGCATCAGTCGCAAGCTGATTATGTGGCCATTAGACTCTATACCATGCTCAGAGTGAATAGTTTTAAAATGAGCTCAGTTGTGTGTGTTGTCAGAAATGGCCAGGAATGAAAATGAAATGATTTCACAATTTCAACAAGTTAGGAACTATGAAGAAGTTGAAGTAATTGACAATCATCTTGAATGTTGCAATCAGAATGAAGGCTTGGACGATCCAGTTACCAAAAGCACTGTTTAAAGGCAGTCCACTATCTGCATTAGGTGTCGGTGTTGATTTTGTTCATTTACAGTATATCAAAAGAACACATCAGTGTACAATGAGAGAATTCCTCCATCATTAACCAATAGAAATTAACATGCAGTTTTATTGTACTGTAGTAGTTTTGTAGTATTCTAATTTGTTCTGTATTTCATTTAAAACATAATTTGTAACTTAGTTAATCTGTAACTTGTTTTTTAAAGCTTTTATCTGTTTCCTTGAAACTTTGGCTAATTGAAACGTTGGATAATTTAAATATCAGAAATATGGTTTTCGACATTCAGCCTTGTGAAGATATAAGACGCTAAGACCATGAGTCATAGGAGCAGAATTTGGCCACTCTGACAGTTGAGTCTGTTCCACCATTTGATCATGGCTGATTTATTTTCCTACTCAACCCCATTCTTCTGCGCTCTCACAATAATCTTCGACAAAATTACTAATCAAGAACCTATCAGTTATCCCAATGATTTCTCATAAATAAACCCAATGATTGCTCCATCAAACGCTCCTCATAACATTAACACTTTCATTCCCCAAATCATGCTCAAAACTCTCCTCCTGACCCTCTCCAATGAGGCCCAGAACTGCTCATAATAACCCGTGTGGCTGACCAAAGCATTATGAAGACTCAACAATATATCTTTGCTTTTGTATTCCAGTTCTCTTGAAATCAATGCTAACATTGCATTTTCCTTCCTCACACTGTAACTTACAAGTTAACCTTTGGGGAACCCTGCACTAGGATTCTCAAGACTTTTTGTACTTCAGATTTGATAATATGGTCCTTTAAAAAAAAAAGACTTTATTCCTTCTACCAAAGTGTATGGCCATATACTTCCCTATACTATATTACATATGCCTCTTCTTTGCCCATTCTCTCAATCTGTCTAAGTCCTTCTGCAGATTCCCAGCATCCTCCAACTAGCTTCATATCTAGCCACAAAGCTATCAATTCCATCATCCCAATCATTGACATATAGAGTGAAAAGAAGCGGTCCCAAGATCAACCCCTGCGGAACACCACTAGTCATCGGCAACCAACCAGAGAAAGCCCCCTTTATTCCCACTCTTTGCCTCCTACCAATCAGCCAATCTTCTGTCCATTCTAGTATCCTTCCTGTAATACCATTAGCTATTATTTTATTTAGCAGCCTCATTAGTGCCACTTTGTCAAAGGCCTTCTCAAAATCCAGGTTAGCAACATTCACTAACTTTCCTTTGTCTATCAAGCCAGTTTTTTCTTCAAGAAATTCTAACAGATCTGTCAGGCATGATTTCTTCTGAAGGAAATCATGCTGGCTTTGCCCTATTTTATCATGTGCTTCCAAATACCCTGAAACCTCAACCTTAATAATGGTCTCTAACATCTTCCCAACCATTGAAGTCAAGCTAACTGGCTTATAATTTCCTTTCTTCTGGCTTCCTCCCTTCTTAAAGAGTGGAATGACATCTGTGATTTTCCAGTTCTCCAGAACCATTCCAGAATCTAGTGATTCTTGAAAGATCATTGCTAATGCCTCACAATCTCTTCAGCTACCACATTCAGAATCTTGAAGTTAGTTATCAGGTGGCTTATCTACCTCCAGACCTTTCCGCTTTTCATGCACTTTCTCCTTAGTAATAGTGACTGCACTCTCGAATTTCTGGCAAACAGTTTGGAAGACAGACACAAAATATTTATTCCACCATTTTTGTTCCCCATTAGTACTGATTCCCAAGAAGGTATAGGCAATATATGCTGACATTCTGCGGGCTGCTCACAAAACTACAAGCTATTCTACTAAATATATTTCTTCTGGACTCCAATCACCGAAATCTGCACCCTGTAATTTTCCTTTATGAAATATACTTTTGAGCCATCTAAATGATCTGGCATTTTTACGATCTCCTGAAAGCTTTGGTGGACTGGACTCTTGAGAATATAGTTACAGCCATCGCTGCATTGGTCATTGCTGGGGTGGACCAGCCAGATTAAGACATCAAAACCCAAGAGTGGAAAATGAATCGGTGTTCAGCTCACTTCTCCACGTCAGCCAAGATCCCCCATTTGAGCCTATCCAGCCTGCCTGAGCTTGACCTCACTTCTCCCGGCTACTTTTGGGATGGTTGTGCAAGAGTCTTGGGTTCATCCTGCCAGGTTCGGGAGAAGTTGTAGCCCTGAAACTGTCCGACCCCTGGACCAGCTGAATCTCACCGCTATGCTGAACTAACTCTGTAGCTGTGGACTCAATTCTGAGGACTCCGCAGTTCAGATTCTAAGTATTATTTAATTACTTTTTTATTATTTGCATGATTCATTCTTTTTTTCACACATTGGGTGTTGGTTGGTCTTTGCTGTGTGTGGTTTCTCATGCATTCTATTGTGTTTCTTTGCTTTATGGCTGAAGATGAATCTCCAGGTTGTATATAGTATACATACTTTGATAATAAATTTAATTTGAACTTTGAACTGCTCCAACATCATTTTTCAGTGATCCATTATCCACTCTTGCCTCTCTTTTATTCTTTATACTTTATGTCTGAAAAAATCTCTTGGCATCCTCTTTTTTTCTTACCTTGCTATCTCATATTTTCTTTGCTTATTGCTTTTTAAAATCACTTTGTTGTTTTTTTTAAACTTCTCAATCCCCTAATTGCCAACTATTTTTTGATATATTGTTTACCCTCTCTTTTGCTCTTATGCTGCCTTTGACTTCCCTTGCCAGCTATGGTTGCCTCATTCTCCCTTTCAACTTTTTCTTCTTTGGGATGAACCAATCCTTAATCTTCCAAAAGACTTCCAGAAACTCCAGCCATTGGTGCTCTACTGTCAATCCTACTTGTGTCACCATCCAATCAACTTTGGTCAACTCCTCTCTCATGCCATTATAGATTACTTTACCAAACTGTTATACCAATACACCTAACTTTAGCTTCTGCTTCTCAAACTGCAGGGCGAATTCTTTTATATTATGATCACTGTCTCTTAAGGGTTCCTTTACCTTAAACTCCCTAATCAAATCTACTTCATTACACAGCACCCAATCCAGAATTGCCTTTTCCACATTGGGCTCAATCACACACTGCTCTACAATGTTGCTTCTATACCTTCTACAAATTCTTTCTCTTGGGATTCAGCACTAACCTTATTTTCCCAATCTACATACATAATTAAATCCCCCTTAACCCTCAAAACGTTGTCCTTATTATTGGTCTTTTCTATCTCCCATTGTAATTTATTCTCCTCATTTAATGCTAATTGGATTATATAGAAATTATATTGTTACTGAATGTCTATAAATTTGAAAGCACTCTAATTGTTGAAAGTAAAGCAATAGATTTCATGTCTTGTAAACGTAGTCATAAATGCAATTTTTACATATTTGATTTAAAACATACCAAGATAAATGTAACAATGCTAAAAAAAACTAACCATTTTTTATTTATAATTAACAACCAACAGCAAGATTTTTATTTTAATAAACTGAACTATTTTAGTTGATTCAGGAATAAAATTATAATTTACAATTTCAATTTGACATGCATTGAAGTGGTGAACTTGACATGAATTGCTTGATTAAAGACAGACACATTTTTTACTGTAATAAGAATTTTCTGTGGTTCCTGCAGGTTTGAAGTAGTGTACCAATCAGCATAAGACAGGAATGTACTTTTCTCTTTGATTTAATAAGAAAAGCACAGCGGGATATATAGCACTTTTTCTTAGATCATTTATTTTACCCATACTGCAAACTATAATATAACTGGAGGGAAACAATTTCACTGTTCTTATCTGATTTATCACAGCGCAACTGATAATTACAGCTAAAAATGTGGACATTCTGCTAATGCAAAGTATTTTTTCTTAAATGTTTGCTGCTCAGTAGCGCAATGGAGGAAAGTTCATTCTCCGTGCAATCAAATAGCAATAATTCCTCTTTATCATCTGTACTTGCTCTGTCCTTCTCTTGTTTCCTTTCTGGATTTTTGCCTCTGTCTCAAAATTTTCATGAATTTTCTTTTCACTATCGTGCATTGTCATTACTATTTCTCGCACTCCCACAGTTTCTCCCACTCCCCTGCTCATATCCATTATTTCCATCATCGTTCTTTTCTCATATAATTTTTCTTTGTTTCTGTCCATTTTATATGTTTATTTGTTAAATTCATCATTCGCTAGTTTATTTCATGCCCGCCACTCTCTCATATTCTAGTTTTCTCCAATGTCATTAACATTCTCTGCCTATGATATTTCTCCCTGTCTCACTTGCTTTCTGTCATAGCCTGGCTCATTCTATTTTTTGCCCTGGTCTCTCACTTTCAGGCATTCCAGTTTTCTTTTTACCCTATTTGATCTCCTGAAGCCACTTCTTTAAAATTCCATGAATGAGGACTATCAGATCAGTTCTTAATCCCATTAGTTTGGCAATGTTCTCTCTCCATTCTCTTTAATTCCTTGCTTGCCCATTAATTTTGGAATGTTTTCATTGTCTTCTCCTGTGAGGGCCAATACAGGGCATTTCTCTATCAGTCTGTCATATTCTTTTTGACCTTCACTACTTTGTTGTTGCAGCTTCTTTTCAGATCATTCAAGGGTCATCTGTTTCCACCAGTAAATACTCAGATAAATGCAATCTATCATCTCTCATTTCTCCCTGCCATAATTTAGTGTTGTACTTGAACAAACATTCCTCTTTTGATGATGGCTTTCACTCCAAGAAAATACTTGTTTTCTTGGTGCTGATCATTTGTAATGAGGCATTTGACAGAATCATCACACTATTTAAATGACCTATTATTGTCTTATAAACCATGTGTTAATGATAAATTACAGTGGTAAGGTGCAGAACAGCAGAATAGTCTACATTATGTGTAGAAGATGCTCATCACTCTTGAAATGTAAATAACTGACCAGGATAATTGCTTTTGACTTCATCACCTTGGCATCATATTAACACACAAAGCTACATTATGCAACCAGCTTTATTGTTATAAACAGCAGATTCAACAGAGTCCCTATTTTCAATGGAGTTATTTGTAGTTGCTTTGGAATTAACAGCAACATAATCCATTTTCAGTGAATGGCTGACAGCATAAGAGAAATCAGCCACAAACATTGGATCTTGATGCATGTAGAGGAAACTATTTTGTTTACTCTAAAAGAGAAGTACCATCATGAACAGTTACTTATCTCTAAAAGATGCTTCATGCCTTCCAATTTCTTTTCTGGCTTTAGTGTAAGAAAAACAAATCACTTAATTAACAAGTACTTTTTCTCTGCATTTGTCAATACCAGTGTATGAATTGGATGTGCTGGAGTAATTTCTGCACATCTGCTTCACAGACACAAATCCTCAAATATACTGCCACAGCTTGAAATACATAATCCCCAACCACTGAAGCCATAACCCTATCAACGTACTGCCACACTCTCCTGTGCAAAGCCTCTCATCTCCCTGAGGTACAGAATACAGGTATGTATTTAATTTATCATCATCTTTCCTCATGTGCAATATTGTTTAACTGTTACTTTCCTGATTCTTCTGAAACATTTGACTTTATAATACAGCAAAATTTTCATGCTATCATCAATAAATCAATGGGGCTTCTCTGTCTATATGGCAGGTGTCCGCAAGGCTACGATGAGAACAAGAAATTTGATAAAAAATAAACTAGTTCCTTCAGTTACTTCCTGTAGTAAGTGGGCTCATTTTAAATTTTTATTCAAGTCCTTCATCTTTCTCTAACCTTCTACTTCTGCGGACAGTACACTTGGAGCTAACACTAGCACATACACCATTCTTTGTTCACAAACACCAATGCATGAACACTGTCATGTATCCTTAATGCATGCACGCGGTATAAGTAATGTACTGTACATCAAGATTTATATCATGTAATAATATTTCAATATTTAGTTAACAGATTTATTTAAATATATAAATACTCAGAGATAATACAAGCATGTCTAGAGAAAAAAGGATTATTTATATGTCTCGTGCACTTAAAATTATTTTATTTATATCTCCAGCTCCTTTATTTATTTAGATGCAGATAAGAGAGGTTTAAAGATTCAAGATTCAAAGTCCATTTGCTATCAAAGTATGTCCGCAGTACACAGCTCTGAGATTTATCTTTCCACAGACAGCCATGAAACAAAAACCATGGAAACAGTTCAAAGAAAGACATCAAACCTCCAAAGAGCAAAAATCAAATAGCACAAATGGCAAATAAAAAAGAGTGAAAAATGCAGAGTGTAAAGCACCAAACCATGATGTGACTAGAATTGTTCAGGTATAGTCAGTTCAGCTCGGTTCGTTTCAAACCAGCTTTGTGTCATTTGTTAACTGCAGGCTGCCCTAATCAAAATCACACAAAATAACAATTATCAACCACCCAGCAATCAAAAATATTTAGAGGATTAAATCCCGAGAGAGGGCAAAGACTGGTACAAGAAAAAGTAAGGTTGTTCTAGTAGGTAATTTTAACTTTCCATATATTGACTGGGACACTCAAACTGTTAAAAGATTAGATAGGATAGAGTTTGTCAAATGTGATTAGAAAAGTTTCCCAAATCAATATATGGAAGTCCAACAAAAGATTGTGAAATCCTTGATCTGCTATTAGGGTATGAGGTAGGGCAGGTGACAGACATTTGTGTAGGGTAGCACTTTGCACCCGGTGATCACAATGCCATTAGTTTCAAAATACATGGGCAAAAAGATAGGTCTGGTCTGTGTATTGAGATTCTAAATTGGAGTAAGGCCAATTTTGACGGTATCAGAAAGCATCAGGCAAGTGTGGATTGGGACAGGCTGTTCTCTGGCAAAGCTGTGCTCATTAAGTGGGAGTGTGACAAGAGACCAAGTCAAGGATGGTAAGGAGCCAAGTGCTCGTGTATATAAGACTAGAATCAAGATACGATATGAGACTGAGATGAAGACCGGTTTCTAAACTAGACACCAGACGAGAATCCACAGTAGAGCTGATGATTGAACACCAAACCTCAGTTCAGGTGCTATTTAAATACTAAAATCCTAGCACCAAAACATGGACACCAATTAGCAGGGCAGGTCTGAATCTTTAAAGTGGCCACACCAGCTACCCATATTTCAGAGAGTCTAAAACCTGGAAGCTGATGAGATCAGGTGCATATCATAACATGAGGCCCTAACCCATAGCCAACTCCTGATCACTTTGGCTACTTGAAGAGGTGATGATGGTAGCCGAGGATGAGTGCCAGATCCAAGGTATTCCTTTCCAGTACTGAGCACAGTTCCTCGGGTCTGAATCCTTCCTAATTCATGAAGAAATGCTGTGCATCCCCAACAGTTCATGAATCGTGAATTCCTTTTACAGTGAAGACCTGTTCCCCATCGACAAACGAGGGCGGCAGCAGGGCCGATGGTGGAGGAGCTAAAGGTTTTAATTTGGAAACGTGGAAAGTGGGATTGATCTTGTGGATCTTGGGGAGCTGCAAGGCGTAAGCCACAAGGTTTACATTTTTGAGAACCTTAAAGGATCCAATGAACTTGGGCACCAATTTCCTAGACTGCACCCGGAGTGGCAAGTCGTGAATAGATAGCCAGACCTGTTGCCCGGGCTGCAAGTTGGTCCCTCCCTTCTCTTGTGGTAGACTTCATTTCAGCCGTCCAGATGGAGGCCAACAAAATCTCTCAAGCCCCAGTACATTTTTCCTTGCAGCGTTGGATGAGATCTTCGGGCACAGGAACCCTGACCTCCGCTTCCTGATCAGAGAAGAGTGCTGGAGAATACCCAAACTGGCATACGAATGGGGGACATCTTGTGTGCAGAAAGGTCTCACCACTCATCTGAAGCCAGGCATCTCAGGGTTCACTCCATATCCTGGTTCACCCACTCTGTCTGGCCATTGGACTGAGGGTGAAACCCAGAAGAAAGGCCCACTGTAGCTTTGATCAGCGTACAGAACACCCTCCAAAAGCCTGATGAACTGTGGACCCCAATCTGACACAACATCCACTGGAAATCCATGGATCCTGAAGTCTTGATGCAGGACAATCTCAGCGTCTCTGCCACTGAAGGTTGGTTGTCGAGCACAATGAATTTGCAGGCTTTCAAAACAATGATCTACTATTACCAAGATGATAGCCTTCCCCTTGGAAGATGGAAGACACACGACAAGGTCCACGGAGGTGGCACCCTCGGTCTGTCCTTAACAAACAGAGTGAAGGAGCCTTTGTGGTAGGGTGCAGGTTCGTTGTTTCGATCTGACTCCTCACATGCTAGAGTGTGTTGGTCAGAGCTCTTCAGCTATTCCAAGCCACCGGTATCTTCTCTTAAAGAACTTGAGGGTCCTGCCAGCCCCTGAGTGAGAGGGCATTCTAAATGAGTGTCCCCATTGAAGTACCTTGGACCTAACTGAACTTGGGACAGTTAGATGACCTGGAGAAGAGTTCTTAGTAATCTCCCTTTGTGCCTGGGCTTTGTGAACAAGTGTGTTGATTCCCCAATGAATAGATGCTGTCACCTTATAGTGGGGCAAAATGGTGGTAGGCTGCTCCTCTTTCAGATTTAGTGAACTGATGAGACAAGACAACACACACAAAACGATGGAGGAACTCAGCAGGCCAGCCAGCATCTATGGAATAGAGTAAATAGATACTGCCTGGTCTGCTGAGTTCCTCAAGTATTTTGTGTGTGTTGCTTGGACTTCCAGCATCTACATCCAGTTTTTGATACTTTGATCCCCATTGACAGGTCAGGTCAGATCAAAATTGAACCGGTTAAAGAAAAAAGACCACCTGGCATTCCTAGAATTCAGCCTTTTGGTCTCCTGAATATAACCCAGGCTTTTGTGCTCTGTCCATACACTAAAAAGGTGTTGATCCTCTCAAACCAGTGATGTTATTCCTCCATTGCCAACTTGTCTGTGAACAGCTCTATTTCCGATGTCATAGTTCACCTCTACCGTAGATAGTCACCTGTGGAAGTATGCACAAGGGTGCAGTTTATTGTCCAAAGGTGTCCATTGAGACAGCATTGCATCCATTCTGACTTCCGAGGCATCCATCTCCATGATGAAAGGAAGGTCCTGGTTAGATGAAACCAAAATGGGAGCTGTTGTAAACATCTTTTTGAGTTGTGCAAAGGCAGCATCCACTTTGGTAGTCCAAACAAAAGGGCCTTTGGATCTTTTAGTCAATGCTGTCGGCGGAGCCACCAAGGAGCAAATGTTCCAGATGAATTTTCTGTAAAAGTTCACAAATCCCAAGAATTCTTGGACTTGTTTCACATTGGATGGTTGTGGCCAATCTCTAACTGCCTGGGGTTCATCTTGAGATTGCCATTAGAGATGATAAAACCCAAAAATGAAATGGTAGCTATGTGAAATTCAGGTTTCTCCAGCTTGACACAAAGTCCATCATCTAGAAGCATCCTTAAAGTATCTTTGACATGAGTGGGATACTTCTGCATGGACTTCTAGAAAATTAGGATGTCACTGAAGTAGACAGTGTTCTTATGGAGAACATCCCAGAGCACATTGTTTATAAAGGCCTGGAAAACAGCTGGTGCATTTAAAAGGCCAAAGTCATAGTGCCCTGTCGATGTACTCATCTCCCTCCTTTATGCAAACCTGGCTGTACGCACACCATACGTACAGCTTTGAAAATACTCTTGCCCCTTGGAGAATCTTGAAGACAGTGGTTATGTGTGGAAGGGGTTAACAATTCTTGGTTGCTATGCGATTCAGCTCTCTATAATCCATGCATGGCTGCAGGCTCCCGTCCTTTTACTGTAAAAATGAGAAGCCTGTGCTGAGATGGAGGACCAAAAGAACCCCAAAGCAAGAGCCTCCATTACTTACTCCCATAGCACTTCTCTCTGGGCCTGAGAGCGCATATAATCAACCCTGCGAAGGACGTACCAGACAGTAGATCTATTGCACAGTCGTAGGGTCAGTGTGCTGGAAATATCAAAGGCGTTCCCTTGCTGAAGACCTCTTCCAAATCCTTGTAGAGAGAAGGGATTTCAACCAGCTTGGGTGTTGCAACTACACCCAAACAATTCTTCAAGGATGAGTCCTGAGACTACTTAGGTAACAGGGGTGATCTGGCAGACCTCAGAGTCTCTTCCATAAGTTTACTAGAGTCTTTTGTTGAAACAGAGACCAAATCAGAGTCCATGTCCTTATCCATATCCTCAGGTGATGACAATGAAGCACTATAAATGGTCTTTGTGCTTCTGGGACTAGACTTCAAGGGTCTTCGTTTGGGAGCCTTTCCCTTAGATGGGACCTGCTGACTGGCTCCCTTAGGCTTGACTCTTAGAGTTCCAGACTGCTTGGAACTTTCTTGGTGGGTCCTTGGCTTGCTCCTGAACTAGAGAAACTCTCTTTACAATTCCAGTGCATTCCAGATTAGACAGGGACAGGACTTGTACGGTCCTTTGGACTGGAACTGGCTTGTCGGCCCAAGGAGGCAGGACTGGGTCTGCTGAAGGCTTCAGGTTACTCTGAGCAAAAGTCTGTCTCCTCATCAGCCATTGGCCTTAGAAGATTCTGGGGAATGGAACCAAAACAAAAAAAATAAAAAATTCCTCTTGGAACAACTTGACCGTGCAATGAGTCTCTCTTCCTTTCCGTTCATGAAGGGCTATGTTTGGACAGCCAAGGGTGCCTGGGGATCAAGGGTATGTGAGCGGAATCAATGATATGGAAACAAATGTCTTCCACTTGTTCCTCTATCCTCAATCACAAGACCAATGTCTGCTGAAGGATCTGTCCAGACCCAAGAGGTCAAACATCCAGGGCAGTTGGGAGCATGAGCTGGCTCAACTCCTGCAGAGGTATGTTGACCCAACGGGTGCTCCCCAAGTCCAGGAAATTGCCAGCTGCCCCAGAGTCCACAAAGGCATTCACCTCTCACTTGTTCATTCCCCAGGAGATCTCAGCCTTCAGCATGACACCAGAATCAGTAGGATTGGGAATAATGGCTGCTACTGTCACAGTCCTTCTGACACTGGGCAGCTTTGGCAGTTTCCCTACTGCTGCAGCTTCAGACATTCAGCCTGCAGGTGACCTACTTCCCTGTACTAATAGCAGCAACCTCGACTCAGTCACCAGGACATCTCATTGGCAGAGACTCTTGTGCAGCTGATTTGCATTGGCTCAACAGCATTTTGAGCAGGGGACGAGCCCTTGGCCAAAATCCGAAATTCAATAGCGTAGTCAGCTGTTGATGGACTACCCCGACGAACTTTCATCAGACGGTCCAAGGCTCTGTTTGTTCTAGAGGGATGTTGAAACATGCTCTTTATGACATTCATGAATTCCTCTTCCTCTGAATCTGAGCAAATCTACAACCTCTGCTCCCAATGCGTGGTGGCCCTGGCCAGGACTCTCCCGGTCAGGACAGAGATCCATAGGGAGCTGGGTGGGCTGGAGCTCAACCACCAATGAACACAGAGTGAGGAATCTGCTGCAAGAACCAGGGTCACTGCCAAATCTCTCCAGGGTTAGAAGATGTAATGAATCTGCCGAGTGACCAATACCCTCATCTGAGCATCTCTGGCAATAGTTGGTGCATGGCAACCGAGTGGTCACATATCTCTAGGCTCTGTCAAAAGGCTTTCTTACTCTGGCTGGCTACATGTGACAAGAGGCTTCAATACCCCACTGGGCCTATGTTAGGCTCAATCATACTGTGATCAGAGACCTAGTTGAGGATGGTAAGGACCCAAGTGCTGGAGTATCCAAGACTAGAATCAAGACACGATATGAGACTAAGACGAGGACAGGGTTCTAAAATAGATGCCAGGCAAGAATCCAAAATAGAACTGATGACTGAGCAGCAACCCTCAGTACAGGTACTCTTTAAATATTAAAATCATGCACTAAAACGTGGCCGCCAGTTAGCAGGGCAGGCCTGAACCTTTAAGGGGACTGTGCCAATTGTCCATGTCCTGGAGAATCATTGCGTTTGAACCCCAGAAGCTGGCGTGGTCATGATTGTAACAGGAAGGCTTTCAAAAATGAAATTTTGAGTGAACAAAGCCTGTTAAAATAAAAAGTAAAGATAACAGTTGTAGGGAACTTTGGTTTTTAGGAGATATTGAGGCTGTGGATAAGAAAAAGGTGGCGGTGGATTGCAGGTATAGGGAAGGTGGTGGATTGCAAGTATAGGCAGGTTGGAACAAATAAGGTGCTTATGGAATATAAGAAATGCAAGATAACACAAAATAAAGAAACCTGGAGGGCTCAAAGGTGTAAGGTTGCCTTAGCAGACAAGATGAAAGAAAATTTTAAGGGACTCAACAGCTATGTTAAGAGCAAAAGGATTGCAAGGGACAAAATTGATCCTCTGGAAGACCAGAATGATAATCCATGCATGGAACCAAAAGAGATAGGGGAGATCCTAAAGAAATTCTTTGCATTTGTATTTTCTCAGGAGATGGACAGAGTCTACAGAAATTAGGCAAACTTCTTTACACAGAGAGCCAAAAGTGTGTGGATTGAGCTGCCAGCACAAGTGGTGGATGTGAGATCGATTTCAACATTTAAGAGAATTTTGCATAGGTATCTGGATGGTATGGGCATGGAGGGCTATGGTCCTGGTGCAGGTCAATGGGAGTAGGCAGTTTAAATGGTTCAGCACAGACTAGATGGCCTGAACAGCCTCTTTCTGTGTTGTACTTTTCTATGACTCTATTATTGTAAAAAAGGAAAAACTAGAAGCTAGAAACATATCAATGTGAACTATAAAGTCTAATTCACAAATTTCAACTAAAAGCAGCAAGTGGAAAACATTTTTGTCAGGAAGTAATAAGGTCTGGGATGTATTGTCAAGGCTAGTACCTTCAGGCAGAGTCAATTGAATCATTCATAAAAGAGCTGCATAAGTATGTGAAAGGATAGGAAGGAGTGAGATTGAAAACGAGCAGTTGGAGGAACTCAGTGTGTCTGGCACATCTGTACAAGGAAATGGATAGTCATGATCTCAACTGAAGACACTTCATCTAGAGAGGCCAGTGGAACTAGTTGGTTTGTTCTCCAACAGAGCCACTTGTTGGGTCATATGTTCTCCTTCTGTGCAGTAATGCATGATTTTTTGACTTTGCTAATTTTACAAAGGCAGATATATTTGCACAGATATAAATGCAAGAGTTTATGCAGATGCCAGATATCCATACAAAATGGAGGAGTTACACTGCAATTCAAATAGTAGCTACAGTGTGGAAGGGAATAAACCTCCACCCATTAACCCACCGCACTGCATACTTCACCACTATTACCTTATTACTTCCTGCCAGAGTCATCTTATGGAGATAACCCTCTACCTAGTGTCAGGTTATGTACATGCAACCAGTCTACATATATGAGCAAATCTTATTTATTTATATTTATTCTGTTTTTTTCATTGCTGCATCAGATCCAGAGAACAATCACTTCATTCTCCTTTACCCCTGAGAACTGAAGAATGATACTAAACAACGTTGGTTCTTGAATCATGAAACAATGTTTTCAAAGTTCGAAGTAAGTTTTGTTATCAAAATATGTATACGTATGTATTGTACCCTGAGATTCATTTTCTTATGAGCATTCAGTCAAAGAATCAATGAAAAACTACACACAAAACAGCCAATATGCAAAAGACAAACTGTGCCAATACAAAAAATAATTGTAGTAATAAATAGTAAATAAATAATAATGAGAACATGAGTTGCAGAGTCCTTGAAAGTGAGTCTATAGTTTGTGAAACCTTTTCAGTGTTGAGGTAAGTGAAGTTATCATCTGTTGTGATGGAAAATAACTGGTTCTTTGAGTCTCAACAGCAGAGGCCTGGACACACACAGTTTTAATAATAAGGAATTTATTTACAAGGGGAAGTCGGGTCAACACAAGCAACTACAATACACAGGAAGCGGTGTGGGGACAGGGTACGGTTACACAAACAAAGAACAAGGGAAAAGCATTACAACAGCTATCCCCCCTTGACCTTGGATAGCCATGGCTCCCTTACCAGGACAAACGATAGACCTTCCCAAACATAAATCAATGCACTTACCTTCAATGAGGTGGTCTGTAAGCGAGGGCTAGCCAAGGGCAAGTCTCACCTTTTAAAGCATGGGGCTGGGCGCGATAATCCAATTAAGGTGACCAATAATTTAGGTGTGCATTGATTAGTTGGGAGGGACCAAATGTTGATTGGCATGTGGTGTGTCCTCCGACAAGCCAGGTGGCAGTGCAACTGTCACGTGGCTGGTATCTCTGGATACATCAACTTTGGTTCAGGAGCCTAATGGTTGAAGGATAATAATCATTCCTGAACTTGTATGGCTCCCACATCACCAGACTAAGAACTAAAAATGAAATACAACTATTTACTCATTTCCAATTTTGTTAATGTTAGTGAGCACCAATATTTCCCTCCAGTCTCTGCTGTGAGGTTACTCATTTTGGTCAATCAAATGAGCTGATCCCTCCTGTTAATCTGCTTGGCAATGAATACAGAAGAATCACTCAAATATAAAGTGTCTCCAAATCACTTAAATTGAAAGGCTCATCAAATAGTTGCCACCACACCCCACTGAGATATCCTAATATCTCAGAAATTTATTAGAGTCTACATTTATAGACTTTTATTTCATTTCCCATTTCCAAGCTTGTCACAGACTTTACTAAATTATGCAGAATCAGAATCAGTTTTATTATCACTGGCATGTGACGTGAAATTTGCTAACTTAGCAGCAGCAGTTCAGTACAATATATAATACAAAAGGGAAAAAAAATAATATTAATAAATAAGTAAATCAATTACAGTATAGGTATATTGAATAGATTAAACACATGCAAAAGAACAGAAATACTGTATATTAAAAGAAGTGAGCTAGTGTCCAAGGGTTCAACGTCTATTTAGGAATCGGATGGCAGAGAGGAAGAAGCTGTTTCTGAATCGCTGAGTGTGTGCCTTTAGGCTTCTGTACCTCCTACCTGATGGTAACAGTGAGAAATACCTGTGATTTACTTCACAGTGACTTGTACTTATGATATTAACAAAACTGTTTTTATCTGCACCATATGTGGAGGACGACTACCTATATAACTCTACCTATATAATTTGTTGAATAGTCCAAATGGTTACTCATAGAAATTTTAATCTGCCTTTTAGAAACACCTAAATATAAAGAAACACACAAAAACTGCTGGAGGAACACAGCAAGTCAGGCAGCATCTATGGAAATGATATAAACCCATTTACATTAACCCGTTAATAGTTAAATAACATAAGTAATTTAAATTGGCTAAATGCTAACACAGTGCTAAAAGTTTGTTCCAATTTATGAAATTTTTTTGTGTGATGGATGAACTGAATGGACATACAACATGAGTGTGCTTTGTCATATGTCATGTCACATAACATTGTTAGGTGTTACTAAAAACTTTGATCAGTATTGCAATCTAAAATCTGTTGGGGACAAGTATCCAGGAATTGCAGCATAAATACTGGCCTTATAATGCCTATATTGCACCTGAATTATTCATATTGTGTCAGGGGAGAAACTGTTTAGCTACTTTTATCCAGTGGTCATAATAATGAGAAAATTACTTTTCTACTCCCTGTAGCAACTTCTTTTAATGCGCCTTATATCATTGCCTCTTTACAATGTCCACTCCACTTACTATGATAAAGGTCATTAACCATGGGCAAAATTTATAAGGTAATTTTCTGCAAACTTCTGTTTGAGCCCCCCAGTGAGATACCAGGAAATCAACGTGAAATTGAAATCCTCTCTGTGTAATCCTGGCCAAAGGCAATCAGTAAATGGTATTTCCATTTCCTGAATCAAGATATTAGAGATGCTCGTAATCTCAAATGAAAGTGGAAAAACGGAAACGGAAATAACATATTTCAGGCTTAATAACCAATTAAATCTTTCTTTGTGCTGTCGTTCCATATTCCAAATCTCTCTGGGTCCATCTTCACTTTTGCCCTCATTGCAAATTACCAGTTAACTTTGCTTTTTCCTATCCACATTTTCTTTCATATACATAGTTATCATTGAATGTTGCTATCACAATCACATTTTCTTTGTTTTCTACTGCCGCTATTACCTGTTTCTCTTAGACTAGTCATCTGGTCAGGTGGATGGTAAATCTATAGAGCATTGTTGATTACTGCTAAATCCATGCAAAGCTTTACTTATAGATTCCATGCTTTCTGTTAGGGAGTTTTTGGGATTAGGACATACAGCAATTAACTTCAGCAACTAACTTCAGCCACTGATCTTCTGATCTGAATATGGACTGTAGGTTATATTTAAAATGCAGCTCCGAACAATGAGTTGTGAAACACAGTTAAGTGGAAGACCAGAATTCATTTGTGTGTCTGTAGCGTGGGAGAAAAGGAGGTGTAAAAGTTATATGTAATTCAAAAGAAAGCATAGTAGATACTTGTATATATAGAATTGTCCTTTGATCTTCAGCATAAAAAATGTCTCGTAGTATTGGACTGAGGAGGCCTCTTCCTCCGCAAGGTTCTCAATATGTCTGTGTCTCATTTTCTTGATAAAGAGACTACTTTATATCTACCAGCCACTTCTCCCCAGTGGCGTTGTTCACAGGACAACACTTCCCAAAAAATTATTGACAATATGGTCATTAATTGTGTGTGTGTGTGTGTGTGTGTGTGTGTGTGCGCGCTCTTAACTCCTGGTGGAGTCGTCAGGGCACCATCACGACAAGATTTTTGCACCGATCTTTTGGTGATTGCTCATTGTACGGTGTGTCTTGGGCATCTGAAACCTGGCGGAGCCCATCCCATCCCTCTCCAGGTTTTTTTTAACAACACTCAACCCAGGCACGGATGGAGAGCGTGCTAGGGAGCCAGCCAGATTCGAACTCGGGACCCCTCGCCCCGCAGTCCAGCACTGATGCCACTGATGCTGAAGCCAGCAGCATAGTGGCATCATTAATAGTATCAGTCCAATAAAACAAATTTGGCAGAATTAACCAAATAATTTGGAGAAAGAAGAAAGAAACTGATGTTCCATGATATATATTATAAATATTGATTTGGTTTACTAAGTAAAGCCAAGAAACCAGCAAGGTAAGCTGCATAATTCCCTACCAGACTATACCATTGTCAGAAGTTAACTTACTATCTCCTTCTCTAGGACAATTAGTGTTGGAGTGTAAATATTGGTCTCAGCAAACTCCATAAATGAAAAGAAGTTCTTCAATAAATCAACAGCAAAATTAATCTCTATAGAATAAAATGACTGAAAATTTGGTGTGCACTAAATGCAGCTCTTCCAGATGGCACAAATGCACAACCACACAGCTCAGCAGCTTCTCAGAGGATTGTCACCTTGCTCTTGTGAGTTCCTGAGATTCCAAGAGTGATGCTATCTGAAGTTTTGCCACCTGGTGCATAGCCCACTGTCTCCCATGCTGGGAAGGTCAAGGGGGAGGTTCCAGACAGAGAGCAATACAACCAGGACCTGGAAGATTGAGCTGGTGAACGCTGAATGTGCATCACAATGGCAGTGAAGTTGGAGGAAGGCTGCAGCAGCAGAGGGCTCCCTGTTGTCATGTATTCAATCCCACTGGACCCTGATCCTAATCTGCCGAGGACCATGTGGTGGCAGCCCGTGCATCAGCCTCCCCACAGTAAACAAAGTCATGCATAAGCATTCTCCATTAAGGAAGAACAAGATTAAGTCCATGACAATCAGCAAGTGGGCAGGATTGTATCCCAATCAGCTTCCTACAGCCTCCTGAAAACCCACCAATAGAGATGCTCTGAGGAGAACATTATACTCAACTTGAGTGATCGCACTACAACTCAACTGATATTTCAATACATAATTTTAAGCAATATAATGTAAAGTATAGATCTTATTTATTTAGAGCACAATCCAAGTAATCACAAAACACTTAAAATTCATAGACTTCTTAAACTCAGAAGTACATACCCACCTAAGAGTGCAATGCAGTCTATCAACCTAAAGCATTTAAAAACAATTAAGTACTGTATACATAAATCAATAGGCTAACAAAGTACATAAAAACATCACCCACTCAATCCCAGAATAAGTCCACTTAGTTATGGCAATTAGGCTTTTTCAATTGTCTGAAGTCATGGGGAGGTAAATTGTATAACCCTTGAAAATTGGTTAGTGGATCAGGCTATGCGATTAAGCCATGCTCCTTCTTTGCAAGTGAGCAGCATGTAAAATTGGCTCAGCACGTTGATATGGCTAATTATTGCATGCAGTTACTGCTAAACCCCCATTGCTGTCAGGCCACGGTTAAAAGCTGCAAGGTGAAGGGGCACCATTGTGAGTGGATGTGGCTGCAAAATGCCAGCTGAGTTACATTAGAGTGTAGTTTGGCTATGCACTGAATATGTGTTTTAACACTTTAACAAATACGAGAAATCACACAACAATCATCCTTTGATGACATATCCAGGATTGGTGCAAGACATTGAGAGAAAAGGCACTAAGAGGAGGCAGAAAATAAGGGGAAAGATGGCAAAGGTCAATGCCAGGAGAATTGCTTTGAGGATACAAATGTACTCCAATACATTTATAATTTAATATGTGTTGTCACAATGAGTTCAATCTTCAAGTGGCATGCCCCACCAACTATGCAATTAGTCTCCATGCAAATAGCCCTATTCCTACCAAAATGAAATCTAATACACAGTAAACAGTACATCAGTTCACCTGCTTCGGCACACCCTCACCTTCTCTGCATTTCATTCACAGGTCAGGCATAGAGGTAATTCAACTGGTTTAGCCAAAGGAAGCACGGTGCACACACTTATTCTTGGACAAGAAGATGGCGAATAGAAGAAAGCTGCAGTAAGGAACTGTTTCTGACCTGTCAGTCTGACCCTGGGGTTATCGTTCTATGGGGCATCAGAGCAACCTGCTCTTCACAGTTCACTGAGTCAGTCAAGTCCCTCCCCACTGTGCGGGAAGGCTAATCACTTAGATGTCAGGGAACAACTTATTCTCTCTCAGAAGGGCAGTATTCTGGCCTGAGACTCTGAAAACTGCTGCCAAGGCTGTTTTTATCCAGGTTTTCTACATTCCGCACACCACCACTATCAAAATCCCAATATCTCTTCTGCTAAGAACAGAAGGGTTCTTCCTGCACAGACAGATAGTGAGGCATTACGGTTACTATTAATTTTGTGTCACATCATGTTCATAAGGTCATAAGAGATAAAACACAGGAGCAGAATTAGGCCATTCACCCCACTGAGTCTGCTCCATGGCTGATTTATTACCCTTCTCAAACCCGTTCTTCTGCCTTCTCCTGATAAGCTTTGATGCTCTGACGAATCAAGAATGTATCAACCTCCACTTTAAATATATCCAGTGACTTAGCCTTTACAAGGATCTGTGGCAATGAATTCCATAAATTCACTACCCTTTGGTTAAAGAAATTTTTCCTCATCTATGTTTTAAATGGACATTTCTCTATTCTGAAGCTGTGCCCTCCGGTCCTAGACTCCCCAACTATAGGAAACATCCTTTCCTTATCCACCTGACCTAGGCCTTTCAAAATCTGATAGGTTTCAATGAGATACCCTCTTATTTTTCTACACTCTAGTAACCACAGTCCCAAAGACATCCAATGCTTCTTATACATAAGCCCTTCATTCCCACAATCGTTCTCATGAGCCTCCTCTGGACCCTCTCCAATGCCAGCACATTTTTTTCTCCGATAAGGGGTGCAAAACTGCCCATTCATCTTCCTTATCACTGACTCAAACTGCAAGTTAACCTTTAAGGAATCTTGCATAAGGACTCCCATGTCCTTTTGCATCTCTGATTTTTGAATCTTCTGTCAGTTTAGAAAATAGTCTATGCCTTTATTCCTTCTACCAAAGTGAATGAGCAGCCACTTCTCTACAATATCTTCCATCTGCCACTTTTTGCACATTCTCCCAATCTGTCTAAGTCCTGCTGACTCCCTACTTTCTGAACACTACCTGTCCCTCCACCTATCTTCATACCATCCACAGGCTTGGCCACAAAGCCATCCACTTTATTGACATTATATTGTGAAAAGAAGCGGTCCCAACACCTACCCTTGTGGAACACCACTAGTCACTGGCAGTTAACCAGAAAAGGCCGGCTTTATACCTGCTTCCTGCCAATCAGCCAATCTTCTATCCAATCTTCTTTGGGAGCAAGCCTCTTTCATTCCAGAGCAGTGTGGGGGATTTGTGAGTGGACCCATTAACCTGGTCATGATGGGACAATATCTGATGTACCAGTAGGAAACATAAAAGCCCGTCTCAGAACGAAAACATCATGACTGCAGTCAGAGCAATTAGCATTGACTTGCATTATTCATTGACCCCAGCTCATTGCCAGCTGCTCGTAGGATGGGGGGATAAAGAGTTTGCATCAGAAGCATCCAAGCAACAAGCATGCGGTCAATGCCGTCCTTCATCATGTAGTGAGATTTTGTCTCACTTGTAGGAATGAGACTACATGTTGCCTAATGTACATCTCTTAAATAATAGTATGTTATAAATTGTAAGGTGTAGTTTATACATTCAGAAGGAAACTGTAAAGAGCTAGAGGCAGAAAATAGAATCATTATGGATACGTATGCAGTCAATGCTGCTTTTGCCCTGCATTTAGGTGAAAATGGCAGCTGTATCAATTAAGCATTGTCAAACACAACCACATTGATGAAGCAAACACATTTCCTGAAGTAGTTACTGCTTAAACCAAGGTAAAAGAATGTTTCCTGAAAAATGCTTAGCAGATTGAGTGTATGACTATTGGTCTTTCTTGCCCTTTCCCTCCTCTCTCTGCCTTTTGTTCAGTTTCTCAGTCGTATTCAATTTCTAGAGGAACCCTACTGAGCCACTCATATCTAAAAGCAAATTATTTCACCTGTTAAATAGCACATGCATGATTTCAGGATCTACAATGTCATTCTTCAAAGAGTGCTGATTTGTAGCCACATCTTGAATATTAAATATGTCCACAGTGTGACCAGCAACTAAGAGAAAGGACCATCATCAAATTGTAAAATTTCTATAGCCCCTTGAAATTGCTTCACAAAGTTGTGAGCAGTTTGGCTAAGGCATGGGGATATATGGGCCATGCAAATCAGTGTTATGTGCTGACACATTGGAAACATGTAACCTCCAGAATGCAAAATGCCCCTTCAACAAAGTTGTGCACTGCATTTTTTTCATTTTCAACATACACATACAAGTACATAGGAAAATTGGACCACAGGACGACTATCTGGCCTCTCAAGTCTGCCTGCTATTCAAAATGGTCATAGCCAATCTGCACTTCCCTCAGCTCCTTTCTGGTGCTCTCAATTTCCTGATCTTTTACAAACTTATCTACTTCCAACTCAGATGCTTCCAATGATCTAGCCTCCACAATTGCCTGGGGTAGGGAATTCCAGATATCTCCCCCGTCCACTGCAAAAAGAAACTTACATGCACCTCTGTTTTAAATGACTGCTGCTGTACAACAATGTCCCTTAGCTTACGACTCCTCCACTGGTGAACTCAGAATTTTGATTCCATTTGGAATCTTTGAGAGTTCATGCTGTGAGTATTATTTGGCCCAATTTAACATCCTACACTTTTTCTAAATTATTTAAATGAACCTTGATTCAGTTTATGTATGTATTTTATAGAACTGTTTGTATCTCAGTATCTGAGTTGTTAACCCAGTAATTCAATGATATTTTCTGAAATCTTTGCTGTTTCATTAAAAATGAGGCACCTGTAGCTATTGTGCCTGTTAGTCAAATAACAAAAGAGCATTTTTTGATGAGGGTCACATATTGCAAACACGCCTCAAGGTGTGTCTAAGGCATTGAATTGTGCCATACATACTTCATCCCCTTATCTAAATGGCAACCCTGACTAACCCAACAAACTGTACTGCAAGGTCTCATGGTTAATGAACAGTAAACTCCTATCCATTGTATTCCAGCCAGATGAGAATGTTAGACTTGCATTGTCTCAGAGCCTCCTGTGTAGTTTCATACATTCTTTATGAATACACTTGATGCATAAATGAAAACAGATGTACAAAAGGATAATGAGGAGAATTTGATAAGTCATCTTGTAATCCATGTAAATACAGATTTACATAGATTAAAGAAAGAGCCTAATGACAAACATCATGCAACTGTAAAAAAAGAATGTAATTGTGTCATTGAAGGAGAAGCATTGTGTGATATATAGTATAAGGACTTGAATTATATAATTAAAATAATTAAAGGAAGGGATATGCAACTGAAAGAAATAATTATGTGTCACATAATTGAAGAGACTAAACTATATGTTATATAATGAAGGAGAAAAGATGCTTTTGTGGTATCTATGGTGACGATATTCTTCTTTCACATAAAGGCTGCAGTGTTCCATAAAGCAGAACTCACTCACTCTTTCAGAAGACATTATTTTTAGAAACACTTTGCTTTCTTTATTGGAAAATAATAAACATGGATTTATATCAAGGGCAGTGCTTTTTGCTTGATTCTCTCAGCAGGGAACTTCTTCCTCTGGGAATATGTTTTTGAAAATTCAGTGTAACTACACATGACTTTTTCTGCAGTTGAAATTAATTGTCAGAAGGTTTCATTTTTACTTGGTGTAGTATTAAGATTTGATCTAGAATACACTGGCTAGAAGAGAGCTAGAAACAGATTCCACTGTTGCCTTCAAAAGCACGATGGCAAAAATCTGCAAAGCTACAAAAGTAGAGGATTGTTTGCATGAAGATAGCTCCTTCAGAGATTTGTCACAGGTGGCTTGGAGTAAATGGCTGTCTTCTATGCTCTGAGTTTCAATGAAGATTGTGCATTCTGCATCTCCAGTAGGTTAGCCTTGTAATCATAAGGGAAAGCAGAGAGCAATTGACATCTGAACATTCTGTTACCACCCAGTACACATTACTTATGACAGTACCAGTAGCATTACAATGCTCAAGTCAAGTTGTACTATATATTTAACTTTATGCTGCATATGCACTTTATGTCAACTTGTACATTGACAGAATATTTTTATTATCTGTTGATGTTACTGTATTAATACTATTTTATGTGACATTTGTTCTATGCTTTACATCTTGGTCCTGAAGGAATATTGTTTCCTTTAACTGTATAACTGTATACAGTTGACTGACAATAAACTTGGACTTAAAATTGAACTTGAACTTGATGTCATTATGGCAGGACAGAAACATGCAGGTGACTGTTGCTGGTATCTTGATAGGGGGAAGATTCAGCCCTCTGATCTCAAAAGAGAAACTGCTCTAAATAGCATCCACTCCCATGATCATTCCTGCTTTCAGTGAGCAGATATTGACCATTAACAATGTTTCTACTGGATTAGAATTCAAATAGTGCAGCAGAAACCATGAGTTTATGTCTCCACCCCTATGCATAAGCAACAGGAGCATCTTATAAGATTCTGTGATCTTTCAGCTGGTAATTAAATTAAACCAGAGATTCCTGCTGCTTAGAGTTTTTTTTATTTTGCAAATATCCTCTCCATGTTTTTACGTAGCGAGTCTTTTTCCATCATCTTAGATTTTTCGATCAGTAACAGTCATCATCCCAATCTGGCATCCAGGCATAAGTAGTGACATTTATTAGTACAGGATCAGTTATTACATACAACATTCTGTTGTTTTCTGAGAGCAATACGTCACACTGGCAGATTTTCGAGACTAGAACATAGATCTGTACAGTACAGGAACAGATTCCTCAGACCGCAGTCTTTGTGCTGAGAATGATATTGGATCAATCTGCACGTGATCCATATCACTCCATTCCCTGAATATTCATGTGCCTATCTAAAACCTTCTTGAATGCCACATTTGTATGTGCTTCAAACTGCCCATGGCAGCATGTTCTAGTCACAAACCACCCGTTGTGTAAAAAAAAACGATCCTTACATCTTCTTTAAACTGTCAACCACTTATCTTGAAGCTACACACTTTAATAATTTTATAAACTTCTGCCTGATCTCCCCTCAGCCTAAGGCATTCCAAAGAAATCAATTCAAGTTTGTCCAACCTCTCCTCATAGGTAATACTCTCTAATCCAGGGAGAATCCTGGTAATCATCTTCTGAACCCTCTGAATAGCCTCCACATCCTTTCTGTAATGGGCTGATCAGAGCAGCACACAATACACCTGGTGCACCATCAATAACTCTCTGAGACGTGAGGCGAGATATCGGCTTTTATTGACTGGAAGATAGAACAAGCAGCAATTGACCACCATGCTACATCCTGGAGACTGAGGGCAGGGCTCAGGCCCCAACCGCCTTTATACCGGGGTCTGTGGGAGGAGCCACAGGAGCTGTCAGCGGGGTGGGGGGGTCATGTCCAGACAGGTATATGTAGTTCACCACAACACCAAGAATGGCCTAACCAAAGTTTCATGCAACTCCATCATGATTTCCTGACTGTTCCCCAGCAATGAAGGCCAGCATGCTATCTGCCTTCTTTACCATTCTACCCACTTTTGTTACCACTTTTAGGAAGCACAGACCTGAATACAAGTCTGACTATCACCCTGTTTACATCTGTATGCAGAGCAGGACAAACATTGACAGTGGAGGAGAAATAATTTATATGGTCCTCAAGTCTATTCTCTCCCTGAATAATATATTTCAGCAACTTTTTTACATCAGCACCACTTTCCCACCTTATCACTGCATCCTTGATTCCCTTGGTGTCCGAAAGGTTGTCTATCTCAGCCCCGACTGTGCTTTTATGTCTGACTGCAGCAGAGAAGTCCAAAAATTCATAACTATCTTAGAGGAGAATTTTCCTTTTACCTAAGTCCAAAATGGCTGACCCATCATCCTGAAGTATGTTTCTGTGTTCTTCAAAATGAATACCCACTTATCACATTCTGAGTATCAAGTACAGTCTCCCTTTAGATGATAGATCATAAACTTTGGTTTTACCAGAACCAGACAAGGTCTTCAAAAATATTTATGACAGATTTCCCCAGAGCTGCTTATGTTCCGTTTGGTGTTGCTCTCACTACTTTCTCAATCCAGTCACAAACTGTAGGCAGGAGACAGGTCAGGAGGTGAATATTTTGCCTCAATATTTAAATAGATTATTAAAATAACAAGAAAAAAAGCTGGAAGCAACTCTGTCACTCAGTTACTTTGTTCAGCCTTGAATATTTTAGATGCACAACAGCTTTCTTAATGTCATCTGAGGATATTTCCTTGCAGCTGACATGACATACCTGCTGTTCTATTTCAGTCCTGAGCCTATCCTTCCCCTTTTAAGGATTTGGTTTCACAACGGCCCATGCAGACAGTTATCTTAAGGCCTTGCTGCAGGCAATAAAGATTGTTGGCCCCAGTGGGGATTTGCTGTCCCCACAAAGCAGTGGGCTACCTATAAGCAGCACAATTTGTGCTGTCATCTTGTCTCATTGTGTAAGAAAAAAATAGTCACCGAAATCAATTGGCCTTGCTGTCAAGGTCATTGATTGGGCAATCATATAGGGCCCAACACCTGCCTTATAAGACTCAGAGATAGAAATCCATCATGGCAATCTATCTCATTGTGTGCGGTATGAGGGAGGATTTCACCTTTTATAGGCTCCAACTTTAAATAAATATGCTAAAACGCAGCAAAGGAACAAAAGTTCAAGTTTATTGTTATCTGACCGTACATACTTACAACCAAACTAAACAAAGTCCCTCCGGACCACGATGCACCCACAAAACATATATTACACTCAGCACATAAAACAAAATATTACCACAAATAAGTTAATAAAATATAGTTCAAAGTGCATGTAGTAATCAACACAGGTAAACAGTAAACAGTAAAGAGCCCGCTGTCGAAGTGATGTCAGTGGTGGTAGGGTATTCATTAATCTCACAGTTTATGGGGAGAACCTGTCACCCAGTCAGGCAGTCTGGCAATCAAAGTTCAGATGCAGCTGTACCTCCTTCTTGACAGTAGTCAGTCAGAGATTGTGGGACCAGTGGTCGGGGTTCTCAACAATACTTTGGGTTCTTCATATACAATGCTCCCAGTAAATGTCATATATCGAGGGGAAGGGAGACCCCAGTGATCCTTTTGGTGGTTTTTACTATCCTCTGTAGGGACTTGTGGTCTGATGTCTTGCAGCTTTTGTACTACACAATGACGCAGCCAGACAGGACACTCTCGATGGTGCTCCTGTAGAAAGTTGTTAGAATGAGGGTATGGAGACTTGCATGCCTCAATCTCCTCAGAAAGTTCCTTCTTGACCAATGAGGAGGTGTTGTGAGTCCAGGTCAGATTGTCTGTTATGTGCACACTGAGGAACTTTGTGCTCTTCGCTCTATCTACAGCAGAGCCATTGATGTGAAATGGAAAGAGGCCTGTGCCTTCGTGAAGTCCACAATCATCTCTTTAATCTTGTCCAAATTGAGACTCCAGTTGTTGTTCTCAGACCATTTGTCAAGCGCTCTACCTCCTCTTTGTATGATGACTCATCATTGTTGCTGACGAGGCCAGCCATAGCTGTACTGCATCATCAATATGAATTGAGCTGGACCTGGCAGTGCAGTCTTGAGTCAGAAGCGTGAACAGCAGCAGGCTGAGTATTAAGCCTGGAGTGAGGGGGGGGCGGGGGGGCTCCAGTACTCAGCGGGATGGAGCTTGCCAACTTGGAATGAATAGGGTCTTTCCATCAAAAAGTCCAAGATCCAGTTACAGAGAGGGATGTTGTGTCTCAACAAGGACAGTTCACCCACCAGCCTCTGAGGGATAGTCGTGTCAAACATTGAGCTGAAGTCGATGAACAACAACCTGCTGTATGAGGCATTTTTTTCTAGGTGGGACAGGATGGAGTGGAGGGTCGAGGTTATGGCATGAGTGCACCAGTGGTAGGCGAACTGGGAGGAGTTCAAAGAAGCCGGAAGGTGGGTATGATATGATCCATTACCATCTACTGAGAGCACTCCAGGAATGCTGGCATCAGTGGCAGTCATTTGGGACAGTTGCTATCACTCTCTTGGACATCGGAATGATGGTGGTCTCCTTGAAGACTGCAGGGACAGTGGATGTTGCAAGGAGATATTAAGGGCGTCTGTTAAGACCTCTGTTAGCTGGACCGCACAATGTCTCAGAACCTGACAGATATGTTGTCAGGCCCAGCAGCTTTGCATGGGTTTGCCCTGGTTAGGGTCCTCCTCACCTTGTCTGCGGCTTGACGGGGTGCCTGTTCCTTAAGGGTAGAGGGGGCTTTCCTCAATGTCACATCATTCACTGCGTCAAATCATGCTCAGAAGGCATTCAGTCTATCAGGAATGGAGGTTCCCGTGTATTTTCTGTGAGCACTCTTGCTTTGCCTTCCTGATGGCATTGAGGGATGGCTCTTGCCTATCTTCCTATCCCTAATCTGATGGCAGTGCCCCAATCCATAAGAAGTGCATGAACCTCTGCAGTCAACGATGGTGTCTGATTTGCCTGGGCAGTGTATAATTTAATCCCAGTCATGTCTTCAAATGGATGGAGGTATGTTGTTAATGTCAGCTTATAATGTTTACCATTGCCCGTTTCTCTGCAGTTACTGAACCGCAATAGAATGACGATACCAAGGATTGTTGGTGAATAAATGTATGGTGTATCATATGATACAAAGCTGATACAATGTTACATTATGTAATATAATTTTGCTGACTTCAATAGAGGATGTTCTGTTGATGTCTCATTTCTATTTATGTTTTTTATACCAGCAGCCTCACAATACAGACCCTTCAGCCTACGATGGTGTACTGACCTTTTAAGCTATTCTAAGATCAATCATACCATTCACATATAACTTCCCATTTTTCTTTCATCCACGAGGCTGAGAGTCTCTTAATTGTTCCTCTTAGAGATACTATGCTGATATTGACAATGGCTTGTTGCAACTTGAAGAAGTAACAATCTGGTCATCTAGATCCATGAAAATAAGGAATGCCGTTTAAACACAGATGTGGACCCAGCCACTTGCCATGTCCATGGAACAATTCTGAATGTTCCTAGATTTGCTCAGGGCATGCTTCTAACTGAAAACAGGGAACAAACCTGCAGAGATAGTGATGGCAGCCAAGTCAAAGGTGAGGTCATTGTCACACATACAAGTACACGTACAGGTGCGATGAAAATCATCAAACCAGTTAAGTGGAAATGTTAGGAAGCCTGTGTGTTGAATGGATGCTGAAGGCAGATGGCCTTTCAACGGAGCAATTGGAGACATTGACCGTGATGCTTACTTATTATATTGTAGGCATGATGATGGTGATGGTAGCTGGTTCTTTGCTTGCGAAGATTTGGACAGAAGAAGAGTCATTAGGAGCAATGGCACAATGGTCGGTGTCTGTAGAGGCCAATTCTGGATCTTCAGACTCTGGACTAGTAGGGACGTGGGAACACTTGGGTTGTGGGCACTTGGGTAGTAGGATCCTGCTGTGTTTCCTCTCCTCTTCAGCAGTCGCTGTTCTGGATTCCTCAAAATTCTTGGCTGCTCCGTCGATCAGCATACTCCAGCAACCTCTGTAACAAGCCAACTGCTGCCATTCGTTGACCTTGATATTGGCTTGAGAGAGCTGCTGCTTCAGTTGGTCTTTGTACCCCTGACACGGGGCACCATGATCTCTCTTGCCTGAGAGATTTCTCTGTAGAGTACTGCTTTTGGTAACCTGGAGCCGTCCATGCGAAACATGTGGCCTGACCAGCGGCCAAGTATATTAGCTGGGCAATTACCAGTAAAGATGGCTCTGTCTCAGACTAAATATGAAGAAAAAGTTATAGAGCAGTGGTGCTAGAATGCATATGGAAAGTGGAACCATATAATGAAGCATTGACAGGAATACTTAACTGCATTTTCTGCACACCTGAAGAATATAAGGACAACATATTTAAGGTCACCTTGTTGATGGTAAAAGCAGCACCACTGTGTCTATCTGAATACCTCTATGTCTTCCATTGAAGTGGATCCAAATGGTATTGGACACATATGTAGTAGGCGTTCTTCAAGCTATGGTTGCTTGGCAAGATAGATGAGTCACTATAGGCCCCAAGCACAAACCAGAATTTGTGTGCATAGACTGGATTGAGTCACTTAGATTGAAAATCCCTTTTTTTCTGAAAAGATTATGCCATTGAGCAATGAAGAGGTCTATAAATCATTTTTATGCACTAGCATTACCCAAGCAGACCAGCTGAGCTTGTGAGATTCTAAAAGACTATAACTAGCAGAAACCACAAGTCCAGTGTTACAGAATGCAGCTCCAAGTTGGCATTAAAAAATGAAATTACAATGGCCTCAAAGCAGCTTCTTAGGACAGGGTTAGAGAGCACACCTGGGCTTAGAACAGTGAATAGAAGCATTTCACTCCACAAGGACAGGTAAATTGCAGGCAAAAATACAGGACATCAACACAGATGGAAGGTCATAACCGTTTCCCTGATGAGAAAGGTGAAGAATGGACTGAAAAGACAGCCAAACAGTAAAACACAAGATTTTTCAGGAAAGAGGATGTCAGCAGCTCAGCCAAAGCAGGAAGGTGTTTGGATACTGGAAGCACATGGAAAGTAGATTCAAAGGCTTTGGCAAAGCAGCACAGAAATGAATGGTAGAAATGAATTGTAGCATCTCTGAAAGCAGTGGGTCGATATGATTAATAATGGTTGTACCTTCAGAGATATAACCTGCACGCCAAAGATATTCTTCAGGAATCGTAGACTTGCTGAGTTAATGTGAATTTTCACTGGGTGCTGGGGTTTCCTCCCATTTACCAAACGCATACCACACAGGCTGGTTCTGGACATCAAACAGGTTCTGTTTTCACAGGTATCCATACGTCAATTTTGACCATGTGTTGGGAAACCCAGAGAAAAATCAATCACTCAAACTGGTAACAACCTCTCAACAGTATTAAAAAGAAAAGAATCTAAAGCATGTGAGTTTGATAAGAAAGAATCATTTCTATAATAGAGAAAGGACAGCAGTTCTGCCATTTGCACGTAAATCAGACTTCTAAAATTAATAATGTTATGGGAGCTTGTTGATAATTATAGGAGTTTGTCAGTCAGGCATTTCTAACCCAGAGACTGGCTGAAATAACTTACTCTTGGCATAGGTAGGTGGCAAAAGAATCCAAAGAGACTTGATGATCATATGAGAGAGAGCAAGATGCAAGGGTGCCAGGAGAAAGAAGAGAGTAGCAATGAGAATCATTTAGTGGGAGCTGGTATGCTCCCAAAGGACTGAATCACTGTGTTCCATGCTGTAAATAGTAAAGGAATAATCATGATGAGGGTGAAATACTAAGGAAGGAAGTGTTTATTATAGAAGTGCCTGTGGTTGCCAACATAGTTGAAAAGCAAGACTGCAAAACATCATCAGGGTTAGATCAGGGTGAGAAGTTTCAGGGAAAGAGCTGCTGTGAGTCTATGAAAAAGATTCAAAGATTTATTTTCATTGTATGCAATGTACAGCTGTGAGATTCATCTTCCCACAGACAGCCACAGAAAACAGAAAAGCCATGCTCAAACCAAAATGTCAAACTCATTATAGAGAAAAAAAAACAAATCATGCAAACGGTAAAGGAAAGAGCAAAAACACAGTCTATTGAACACCACCACTCAAAATCATAAAAGTCAATGCAGCTTAACACAAATCTTGATGACAAGTAACTCAAGGGAAGGGGCCGTTACTTATAGAACAATGAGAGCCAGTTTACAGAAGCTTCATGACAACAGCTATCACTACGAGTGTCCATAAACAACTGATGAAAGGTTCTGACCTTTAACATCGACTTGATTTCTCTTTCTACTGATGCTGCCTGGCCTGATGAATGTTTTTAGCATTTTGTTCTCTTATGTGATGAACAGAAGGATCAATGTGAGGTGTAGTAGTGTGATATTGATTGAGTTTGGCATAGACAATGCTGATTAAAAAGAAAGACTAGACTGAGCAATGATGGGTGAAAGGCACAGTGTCTCCAGGTTTGTTACTAGTTGCTGAGTGGACTGAATCACAGGTCAGTCCATGTCCTTCTCTACTGCCACAGTCAAGCCACATTTGGAAGAGCGACATTTCATATTTCATTGAGGTAGCCTCCAAATGCAGGCATGAACATTGATTTCTTTAACTTCCAGTAAGTTCTCCCTCTCCCCCTTCTCTTCTCCTCACCTGTCCATCACGTTCCTTGAAGGTCTTTCTCTTTCATCCATTGTTCACTGTCCTCCCCTATTTGATTCCTTCTTCCACCTAGCACTACCTATTCTGGCTTCTTCCCCCTTCTTTTACAGTCTTGATGAAGGATCATGGTCCAAAATGCCAACTGCTTATTCCTTTCCATAGATGTGGCTTGATCTGCTGGGTTCCTCGGGCATTTTGTATGTATTGCACTGATTGTCAAGGATGTTTTTGGAGAGGTCTAAATTGTAATGTGAAGCCTGTTCCAATGTTCTGAGGATTCTCTAAAGGATGTACCAGCAGTTATGGACTCTTAATATCAGTGTGTTATGATGCAAACAAAAGAGAGACTGAAAACAGTCCTGACAGAATCCAAAGACAACAAGGGAAGGTCAGAGGAAATGACTTTATGATTTTGACGCAGGAAAAATCCTACACAGGAAAAATCCTACGTTTTAACGTAGGAAAAAGGAGAGGGGTTGCTGTCTTTGACAATGTTGATTCTGTATTTGTTGATTGTTCCCTTTATTTCCTGATACAAGCAGCAATGCAAAAGAGCCCGCAGATTTAAAAAGGCAGGAAATAAATTGGCTCTGCCACTAGCTCATAACACCATAGGTGGTTGACTGGAACACAAAAAAAGTTATACTAAAGCACAAAAAAATTAGCATTCACATAACAAGCAAGGTAGCAGTGAAAACATCAGGATTATGAGCATTGTGTGTACCTGCCACTAAAAAATACATAGGATTGTAGAAGCATACAGCACACCATATAAATTCTGAACTGTTCATTTTTGGACTGTGGAAGGTAACCAGAGCACATGGAGGAAATCCACTCAGTCACAGAGAGTATGAACAGACTCCTTACAGGCAGTGGCGGAATTGGACCAGGGTCATTGGCAATGTAATACACACAATCTCCTCTGAAGAAAACCATACTCACTCCTTTTAATCATTCCTTGCCTTTTCAACTGAACAGAAGTTTTGTCTGTTAGAATCAGCTTTAACAATTTCCTTCCACTGAGGTAAGTCTCACTGGCCTGTAGTTTCTTGGCAGATCCCTACTGCAGTTTTTATTGAACAAGTAGACAAATCGAGCTATCTCCCAGCCTCTAGTAATTCATCCATAAGAAAAGAAAATGCAAAAAGTCAGTAACAAGCCCCAGTAATTTCTCCACTTCTTTCCTTCAGGATCTTGTCAGGAATCATTCATCCCGTTGGCCAGAAAGAACGCAGGAATGGAGGGTGGCCATTTTGTGAGACTGTCTTTGCAGCCACCATTTTGTGAACATTTTGAGGAACTGATTCATGCTCTGGGATAACTTAATCAGAGCAATTGAATGCGGACAAAAGAAGTTTCAGCAGTTGGCCTGATAAACCTGCAACCCTTCTCAGAAAAGTAACTATTTTTTATGTTGCGGGCTTGTAGGAAAAGCAATTTGTAATCTTATTAGTGTCTGAGTCATCTGCCTTTTTGTTTTAGACTAGTCAGAGTTAAAAAGAACTAAAGGAACCAGGCTGAGAGCAAAGACCATAGTCCTGTAGCCCTGGACCAGAGCCAACAAGAAGATGGCCCAATAGGCCAAGAGACATCAAACCAGTGGGATGGAAATGCAACATTTGAACTGTCACTTTTTATAAGAAAGGAACTTTAAATGCAGATGAGTGACAACTCTCCAGAGACTAATCATCGTGAATGTGGAGGATCTCATGGACATGTGGAGATTAGTTCAGGAACATGAGGAACATTTGGCTATTATAGACTCCACTCTTAAGTAATACATTTTCTCTTCTTTGACTATTCATGAAGGATCAAGGAATACTAGCGGGTGTGTACACAGATAGTTAGTTTGTACATTTTAGTTGAGACAATAATGGTTAGTAAATATAGGTTCTCTATGTGCCTCTCTGATCATTATTACTAAGAGGTGTATCATTGTAACAATCCTAATGTGTGCCAATATTTCTAATACTTCCTCTTTCCTAATGCAGTCATGACTTGGAGTATCAGTGTTCCCACTTTGTCTCCACATCTCTCTCTCTGGAGAACACTGATGAAAAGTGTTCACTTTAGGACCTTGTTCATGTTGCCTGCCTTTACACCTAAATTATCTCTTTGATCTCCAAAAAGACATATTTATTGCATAGAAACACAGAAACCTAGAAAACCTACAGCACAATACAGACCCTTTGGCCCACGAAATTGTGCTGAACATGTCTCCACCTTAGAAATTACTAGGCTTACCTATAGCCCTTTATTTTTCTAAGATCCATGTACCTATCCAAAAATCTCTTAAAAGACCCTATCGTATCCACCTCCGCCACCGTTGCTGGCAGCTCATTCCATGCACTCACCACTCTTTGAGTAAAAAAACTTACCCCTGACATCTCCTCTGTACCTGCTCCCCAGCACCTTAAATCTGTGACCTCTTGTGGCAACCATTTCAACCCTGGGGAAAAGCCTCTAACTATCCACACAATAAATGTCTCTTCAACTTATACACCTCTATCAGGTCACCTCTCATCCTCTGTCACTTCAAGGAGAAAAGGCTGAGTTCACTCAACCTATTCTCATAAGGCATGCTCCCCAATCCAGGCAACATCCTTGTAAATCTCCACTGCACCCTTTCTATGGCTTCCACACCCTTTCTGTAGTGAGGCAACCAGAACTGAGCACAGTACTCCAAGGAGGGTCTGGCCAGGGTCCTATATAGCTGCAACATTACCTCTCAGATCCTACATTTAATTCCACGATTAATGAGGCCAATACACTATAGGCCTTCTTAACCATAGAGTCAACCTGCACAGCTGCTTTGAGTGTCCTATGGACTCGGACTTCAAGATCCCTCTGATCCTCAACACTTCCAAGAGTCGTACCATTAATACTAAATTCTGCCATCATATTTGACCTACCAAAATGAACCACTTCACGCTTATCTGGGTTGAACTCCATCTGCCACTTCTCAGCCTGGTTTTGCATCCTTTCAATGTCCTGCTGTAACCTCTGACAGCCCTCCACACTACCCACAACACCACCAACCTTTGTGTCATCAGCAAACTTACTAAACCATCCCTCCACTTTCTCATCCAGGTCACATATAAAAATCATGAAGAGTAAGAGTCCCAGAACAGATCCCTGAGGCACTCCACTGGTGACTGACCTCCATGCAGGAGATGACCCATTTACAACCACTCTTTGCCTTCTGTGGGCAGGCCAGTTCTGGATCCACAAAGCAATGTCGCCTTGATCCCATGCCTCCTTACTTTCTCAATAAGCCTTGCATGGGGTACCTTCTTATCAAATGCCTTGCTGAAATCCATATACACTACATCCACTGCTCTTCCTTCATCAATGTGCTTAGTCACATCCTCAAAAACTTCGATCAGGCTTGTAAGGCAAGACCTGCCCTTAACAAAACCATTCTGACTATTCCTAATCATATTATACTTCTCCAGATGTTCATAAATCCTGCCTCTCAGGATTTTCTCCATCAACTTACCAACTACTGAGGTAAGACTGGCAGGTCTATAATTTCCAGGGCTGTTTCTATTCCTTTTCTTGAATAAAGGAACAACATCCTCAACCCTCCAATCCTCCAGAATCTCTCCCGTTCCCATTGATGATGCAAAGATCATCTCCAGAGGCTCAGCAATCTTCTCCCTTGCCTCCCACAGTAGCCTGCCTACATCTCCTCTGGTCCTGGTGACTTATCCAACTTGATGCTTTCCAAAAGCTCCAGCACATCCTCTTTCTTAATATCTACATGCTCAACCTTTTCAGTCTACTGAAAATCATCACTACAATCACCAAGATCCTTTTCCATAGTGAATACTGAAGTAAAGTATTAATTACATACCTCTGCTATTTCCTCCAGTTCCATACATACTTTCCCAGTGTTACACTTGATAGGTCCTATTCTTTCATGCCTTATCCTCTTACTCTTCATATACTTGTAGAATGCCTTGGGGTTTTCCTTAATCCTGCCCACCAAGGCTTTCTCATGGCCTGTTCTGGCTCTCCTAATTTCCTTCTTAAGCTCCTTCTTATTAGCCTGATAATCTTCTAGATCTCTAACATTACCTACCTCTCTGAACCTTTTGTAAACTCTTCTTTCCTTCTTGAATATATTTATTACAGCCTTTGTACACCACGGTTCCTGTAACTTACCATAACTTCCCTGTCTCATTGGAACGTACCTATATAGAACTCCACACAAATATCCCCTGAACATTTGCCACGTTTCTTCAGTACTTTTCCCTGAGAACATTTGTTTCCAATTTAAGCTTCCAATTTCTTGCCTGGTAGCCTCATAATTCCCCTTACTCTAATTAAATGCTTTTCTAGCTTGTCTTTTTCTAACTCTCTCCAATGCTGTTGTAAAGGAGATAGAATTATGATCACTATCTCAAAAATGCTCTCCCACTGAGAGATATGTCACCTGACCAGGTTCATTTCCCAATACCAGATCAAGTACAGCCCCTTCCTCTTGTAGGCTTATCTACATATTGTAGACAAGAAACCTTCCTGAACACACCTAACAAACTCCACCCCATCTAAGCCCCTTGCTCTAGGGAGATGCCAATCAATATTTGGGAAATTAAAATCTCCCATCACAACAACTGTGTTATTATTACACCTTTCTAGGATCTGTTTCCCTATCTGCTCCTCAATATCCCTGTTATTAATGGGCGGCCTATAAAAAACAGCCAGCAAAATTATAGACCCTTTCCTGTTCCTAACTTCCACCCACAGAGACTCCGTAGACAATCCCTCTATGGCGTCCAGCTTTTCTCAGCCATGACACTATCTCTGATCAACAGTGCCGCACCCCCACCTCTTTTGCCTCCCTCCTTGTCTTTTCTGAAACATCTAAAACTAGAATGATTCCGGGAATGAGAGGGTTAACATATGATTAACATTTGACAGCTCTTGGACTGTACTCCTTGGAGTTTAGAAGAATGAGGGGGGATCTCATAGAAACATTTCAAACTTTGAAAGTCATGGACAGAGTGGATGTGGCAAAGTTGTTTCCCATGGTGGGGGAGCCTATAACGAGAGGGTATGACTTAAGGATTGAAGGGCACCCATTCAGAACAGAGGTGCGAGGAAACTTTTTTAGCCAGAGGGTGGTGAATCTGTGGAATTTGTTGCCATGGGTGGCAATGGAGGTCAAGTCATTGGGTGTATTTAAGGCAGAGATTGATAGGTATCTGAGTAGCCAGGGCATCAAAGGTTATGGTGGGAAGGAGGGGAATGGGACTAAATGCGAGAATAGATCAACTCAGGACAAAATGGCATAGCAGACTCGATGGGCCGAATGGCCGACTTCTGCTCCTTTGTCTTAGGGGGTCTTGTGTTCTAAAACCCAGCACTTGAAGTAACCATTCCTGTCCCTGAGCCATCCAAGTCTCTGTAATGGCCACCACATCTTAGCTCCAAGTACTGATCCACGCTGTAAGCTCATCCACTTTGTTCACAACACTCTTCACGTTAAAATAGACACATCTCAGACCTTCAGTCTGAGCGGGTCCCTTCTCTATCACCTGTCTATCCTCCCTCTTGCACTGTCTTCAAGCTTTCTCTATTTGTGAGCCAACCTCCTCTTCCCCAGTCTCTTCAGTTCAGTTACCACCTCACAACAATTCTAGTTTAAACTCTCCCCAGTAGACTTAGCAAATCTCCCACCAGGATATTGGTCCCCCAGGATTCAAATGCAACCTGTCCTTTTTGTGCAAGTCACACTTGCCTCAAAAGAGGTCCCAATGATCCGGAAATCTGAATCGCTGCCCCCGTCTCCAATCCCTCAGCCATGCATTTATCCTTCACCTCATTCTATTCCTACTCTCACTGTCGTGTGGCACAGGCAGTAATCCCGAGATTACTACCTTTGCGGTCCTGCTTCTCAGCTTCCTTCCTAACTCCCTGTATACTTCTTTCAGGACTTCTTCCCTTTTCCTACCTATGTCATTAGTACCTATATGTACCACGACCTCTGGCTGTTCTCCCTCCCACTGCAGGATATCTTGGGCACGATCTGAAACATCCCAGACCCTGGAACCTGGGAGACAAACTACCATCCGATTTTCTGTCCTGACTCCCTAATTATAGAGTCCCCTATCACTATGGCCTTCCTCTTCCTTTCCCTAGCCTTCTGAGCCACAGTGCCAGACTCTGTGCCAGAGGCACGGCCACTGTCACTTCCCCCAGGTAGGCTGTTCCCTCCAACAGTACTCAAACAGGAATACTTATTGTCAGGAGTACTCTCTAGTATCTGACTCTTCCCCTTCCCCCTCCTGAATGTGACCCACTTGTCTGTCTCCCGTGGTCCTGTGGGACCTGCCTATAACTCCTTTCTATCATCTCCTTGCTCTCTCCAACCAGTCAAAGGTCATCGAGTTGCATCTCCAGTTCTCTAACTCAGTCCCTTAGGAGCTGCAGCTCGACGCACTGGGTGCAGATATGGCTGTCCGGGAGGCTGGGAGACTCCAGGACTTCCCACGTCTGACACCAAGCACAGAAAACTCCTCACACATATACTTGCTCCTTTCAGCAAATAACACCAGTAAACCGACCTTGCCTCATCCCGTTACTGCCTAAGCCCATTGAGCCAAAGGCCTATCACTCTGCTGCCTCTCACACCGCTGCCCGCTGGATATGGTGGTCTTCTTTTAAAACCTTTCTCGCTCTACCGGCTGATGCCACATGCCTGCGCAGTCTTGTCTCTCTTTCACCCCGAGTAGAAAAACTGCCTTGGCTCTGGAAATCCTTAGCTGTTCACTTGCAGCCTTCTTGCTCTGAAGCATAGTTACTCTCTTGTTTTTAGTACAGCATTAAAAGGCTTGAGATTTTTTCTTAGTTCTACGTGGCAAGAATATAGAATTTTCTGAAGGGAGAAGTTACTGTACTTGATATTAGTCTGGCCATTAGATGTTGAAGGCCCAGCCTTAAGAAAATCTTATACAACGTATTTGTATGCACGTCTGGTTGTAGGCCCAAACTGGTTGCTGTAGGATGGAGCGTAGGCTGTTCTTTTGTAGGACTGGGTCATGCTCGACAAAGTCATCAAAAGATACCAGCCAACAGCCAATAATTACCTTTCTGTCACTGATGAGTTCATTCCATACTTCTTTCTTAATGGTGTGAAGCTTGTGTGTTTGGACCATAAATGACTAGATTCCCAGCTCTTCTATAGCCATATAACAATCACAGCACGGAAACAGGCCATCTCGGCCCTCCTAGTCCATGCTGAACTCTTATCTCACCTAGTCCCACCTACCCGCACTCAGCCCATAACCCTCCACTCCTTTCCTGTCTATGTACCTATCCAATTTTATCTTAAATGACACAACTGAACTGGACTCTATTACTTCTACAGGAAGCTCATTCCACACAGCTATCACTCTCTGAGTAAAGAAATACCCCCTCGTGTTTCCCTTAAACTTTTGCCCCCTAACTCTCAAATCATGTCCTCTCATTTGAATCTCCCCTACTCTCAATGGAAACAGCCTATTCACGTCAACTCTATCTATCCCTCTCAAAATTTTAAATACATCGATCAAATCCCCCCTCAACCTTCTACTCTCCAATGAATAGAGACCTAACTTGTTCAACCTTTCTCTGTAAATTAAGTGCCGAAACCCAGGTAACATCCTAGTAAATCTTCTCTGCACTCTCTCTAATTTATTGATATCTTTCCTATAATTTGGTGACCAGAACTGGACACAATATTCCAAATTTGGCCTTACCAATGCCTTGTACAATTTTACCATTACATCCCAACTTCTGTACTCAATGCTCTGATTTATAAAGGCCAGCATTCCAAAAGCCTTCTTCACCACCCTATCCACATGAGACTCCACCTTCAGGGAAATATGCACTGTTATTCCTAGATCTTTCTGTTCCACTGCATTCCTCAATGCCCTACCATTTACCCTGTATGTTCTATTTGGATTATTCCTGCCAAAATGTAGAACCTCACACTTCTCAGCATTAAACTCCATCTGCCAACATTCAGCCCATTCTAACCGGCATAAATCTCCCTGCAAGCTTTGAAAACCCACCTCATTATCCACAACACCTCCTACCTTAGTATCATCAGCATACTTACTAATCCAATTTACCACCCCATCATCCAGATCATTTATGTATATTACAAACAACATTGGGCCCAAAGCAGATCCCTAAGGCACCCCGCTAGTCACCGGCCTCCATCCCGATAAACAATTATCCACCATTACTTTCTGGCATCTCCCATCTAGCCACTGTTGAATCCATTTTATTACTCCAGCATTAATACCTAACGACTGAACCTTCTTAACTAACCTTTCATGTGAAACTTTGTCAAAGGCCTTGCTGAAGTCCATGTAGACTACATCCACTGCCTTACTCTCGTCAACATTCCTCGTAACTTCTTCAAAAAATTCAATAAGGTTTGTCAAACATGACTTTCCGCGCACAAATCCATGCTGGCTACTCCTAATCAGATCCTGTCTATCCAGGTAATTATTAATACTATCTCTAAGAATACTTTCCATTAATTTACCCACCACTGATGTCAAACTGACAGGTCTATAATTGCTAGGCTTACTTCTAGAACCCTTTTTAAACAATGGAACCACATGAGCAATACGCCAATCCTCCGGCACAATCCCCATTTCTAATGACATCTGAAAGATCTCCGTCAGAGCTCCTGCTATCTCTACACAAACTTCCCTCAAGGTCCTGGGGAATATCGTGTCAGGACCTGGAGATTTATCCACTTTTAAATTTCTTAAAAGCGCCAGTACTTCCACCTCTTTAATTGTCATAGGTTCCATAACTTCCTTACTTGTTTCCCACAACTTACACAATTCAATATCCTTCTCCTTAGTGAATACCGAAGAGAAGAAATCGTTCGAAATCTCTCCCATCTCCCTCGGCTCCACACATAGCTGACCACCCTGATTCTCTAAGGGACCAATTTTATCCCTCACTATCCTCTTGCTTTTAATATAACCGTAGAAACCTTTCGGATTTACTTTCACCTTATTTGTCAAACCAACCTCGTATCTTCTTTTAGCTTTTCTAATCTCTTTCTTAAAATTCCTTTTACATTCTTTATAATCCTCGAGCAATTCCTTTACTCCATGCTGCCTATATCTATTGTAGACATCCCTCTTTTTCCGAACCAAATTTCTAATATCCCTTGAAAACCATTCTATGGGAAGATATTTCCAGGAAAATGAGGAATACCTTCCAGGTTGTGTTCAAATTTCTTGAAGAAATGCAACATTCCCACTGACCTCTGGGAACCTCTGTCTTATGACTGTTTGAAAACAATGTACAACATTGAAGATGATGTCCAACATAGAAGAACATGAAGACCTTACATCAGGAGCACTCAGAAGTTCTGCGCAAACAAATGAAGATGTGGATCACCTCACAAGCCACCCACACAAATTCACTGCATCAGCCAATGCCTTCTCCACCTATAGAAGACTCTGTGGTTTCTATGTCGGAATTAGTAACCACCTCGGAAGCATAAAACCAGCGTACAAACAAATCATCAATCCTGATGGAAAAGCTGAAAAGAAGAAGGTACAGAAAATACTGGATCTACTGCTTAAAAAGGCTGTTGTGACAGCAGCAATGTTATATTGCACAGTATGTTGACTCTAACCACACTTCGTTGTTAGATGATTGATGTAGAATGGGGAGCTCGAGCAGCCAGGAACACATTATCATCTCCTCCATCACTGATGCCCTGTTATGTACACTGTGACGTGGAATCAAGCCCATAGCAATAGTATTAACATCAACAGTAAATGCCATGCTGAAACAGACATCAGGCAAGGTAAGGGATTTTCTTGTGAATAGTTACTCTAACTGCTTTCAACAAACTCAGAGCATCAAGGCATAGAAATTTATAGGCAATCAAGGCAAAGAAATACCAAAGTTTTACACCAGTCCCCTGCTTGTCCTAGATTTTGCTGTTGCAATTATAAGGAAACTATTTGCATTCACTGTCATTACACTTTCAACTCACAACAATTTCAGGAATCTTGCCAAATGTGGTTTCATTTGGAAATTCTTAAGTTCTGTCAGTGGTTCAACCATCCTTCATGGACTGCATTGTTCCTTTCCCAACAGTAGCAGGGGAAATCAATGGAGTTGAGAGAACTTTCTGTGTTCAATGCACATTTGAAAATGTTCTGCCTTGGTTCATGAGCTCTAAATGAGTTTTTTAATAGATTACTGAGGCATGCTTCTATATCTTCTGCAAATATTCCTTTTTTAATTTAAATTAGGGTTCCTTCATAAATATTTCATCATGGAATGGATTTTTTTTTAATGTTTAAGATATTTCTTGAAATGTCTAAACTTTACTTTTATGTCCCAATCTTTATTTTGTAATTAAATGGATCTCAAGTAAGGAGGATGAGTTAACAATGTGTTAAAAGAATATAGGAAAACTGAATGAACGCGTAAGAGAATGACATGCAATATAATGTGAAAAACACAGAGTTTCCATTTTGGTGCATGAGACAATAAAATGAAATAATTAAAATAAATTGAAATATTGAGTGAAATACAAAATTCTGGGAGAGTTCAGTGGGTCAGGCAGCATCTGTGGAGGGAAATAGACAGTCAGTATTTTGGTTTGGATACTAGATAATGTTGATGTTGTAAAGGATCTGCGTGTCCCTTATACAGGTCCCAGAAAATTAAAATGCAGGCAATGAAAATGATTTGAAGGCAATGGTGTGGTGATTTTTATTACAAGAGCATTTGACTAGAGGAGTAAAACTGTCATTTTCTATATTGCATTGGTCAAAATCAAGATGAGAATCAGGGTTAATATTATTGATATATATCATGAAATTTGTTGTTTTGCAGCTGTGGTACGTTAGAATAATAAAAACTATAAATTACAGTAAGTATATATAAAACAATTCAATTAAACAAGTAGTGCAAAAAGAGAGGGAAAAGTACTGATTTAGTGTTCAAGGGTTTATTGTCTATTCAGAAATCTGAAGGCCAAAGGGAAGATGTTGCTCCTGAAATGTTAACTGTGAACATCCTCCTTGATGGTAGCAATGAGAAAAGGGCATGTCCTTGGTTGATGGGATTCCTTAAAGATGGATTTTGTCTTTTTGAGGCATCGCCTTTTGAAAGTGTCTTCAATGCTGGAGAGGCTAGTGTCCATGATGGAACTGGCAGAGTTCACAACTTCCTGCAGCTTTCTCTGACTATGTACAGTGGCCCCTTGATACAAGACAAGATAGAAGAATCTATCAACCTCGGTCTTAAATATACATAAAGACTTGGCCACCACAGCTGCCTGTGGCAAAGAATTCCATAGATTCACCACACTCTGGCAAAGAAATTCCTCCTGATCTCCATTTTAAAAGGACAGCCATCTTTTCCTAGGCTGTGTTCTCTGGTCTTAGACTCTCCCACCTTAGGAAACATCCTTTCCTTATCCACTCTATCAAGACCTTTCACCATTCAACAGGTTTCAATAAGGTCAACCCTCATTCTTCTGAAATCCATTGAATACAGGCTTAGAGCCATCAAACTCTCTTCATATGAAAAGCGACTCAAACTTGGAATAATTTTTGTAAATTTCCTTTGAATCCTCTCCAGTTTCAGCACATCTGTTCTAAGAGAAGGAGCTCAATACTGCTCACAATACTCCAAGTGAGGCCTCACCAGTACTTTATCAAGTCTCAACATTACATCCTTGCTTTTATATTCTAATTCTCTTGAAATGAATGCTAACTTCGCATTTGCCTTCCTCACCACTGACTCAACCTGAAAATTAACCTTTAGAGAATCCTGCACAAGTGCTCCCAAGTCCCTTCGTATCTCAGATTTTTTCTATTTTATTTCTATTTAGAAAAAAGTCAACCCCTTCATTTCTTCAACCAAAGTGAATGTCTATACCCTTTCCAACTCAGTCTTCCATCTGCTGCATCTTTGCCCATTCTCATGTACTGTCTAAGTCCTTCCATAGCCTCTCTACTTCCACAAAACTATCTGCCCATCAATTTATCTTCATATCGTCTGCAAATTCTCCATGGTACATCTGTAGAAGTTTGTGAGTGCTTTTGGTGACAGACCTATCTGCCACAAACTCCTAATGAAGCATAGCTGTTGTCATGCTTTCTTTGTAATTACATCAATATACAGGGCAAAGGATAGATCCTCAGAGATGTTGACACCCAGAAACTTGAAACTGCTTCCACTTTCCACTTCTAATCCCTCGATGAGGACTGGGGTGTGTTCCCTCATCTGCCCCTTCCTAAAGTCCACAGTGAATTCCTTGGCCTTACTGATAGATAGACAGACAGACAGACAGATATACTTTATTGATCCCAAGGGAAATTGGGTTTTGTTCCAGTTGCACCAATCAAGGATAGTGTAGAAATATAGCAATATGAAACCATAAATAATTAAGTAATAATAAGTAAATTATGCCAAGTCCAGGACAAGCCTATTGGCTCAGTGTGTCTGACATTCCGAGGGAGGAGTTGTAAAGTTTGATGGCCACAGGCAGTAATGACTTCCTATGACACTCAGTGTTGCATCTCAGTGGAATGAGTCTCTGGCTGAATGTTCTCCTGTGCCTAACCGGTACTTTATGGAGTGGATGGGAGACATTGTCCCAAGTGGCATGCAACTTGGACAGCATCCTCTTTTCAGACACCACCATCAGAGAGTCCAGTTCCAGCCCCACAACATCACTGGCCTTACGAATGAGTTTGTTGATTCTGTTGGTGTCTGCTACCTTCAGCCTGCTGCCCCAGCACACAACAGCAAACATGATAACACTGGCCACCACAGACTCGTAGAAGATCCTCTGCATCGTTGTTGATTGCAAAGTTGTTGCTGCGACACCAGTCAACTAGCTGGTCTATCTCATTGCTCAATCAAATACATCAATATTTCTCAAACAAGAGAGAATCTGAAGATGCTAGAAATCCAAGCAACAAAATGCTATAGGAACTCAGCAGGCAAGGCAGCATCTATGGAAAAGAGTATAGTCAACATTTCGGGCTGATACCCTTCATCAGGATTTTTATGTGTGTTACATCAATATATCTCATCAAATGCGGTGCAAACATATTTGAAATTGTGTGCACAATTTTAGTTCTCTTATGCAAAAAGAATTTCCAGGCCATAGAGCAGGATTCACTGGGCTAATTTCAGGAATGGTTAATTTGATATATAAGAAGTAATTGAGATGATGAGGCCTGCATTCTCCAAAAATTCAGAAGAACTAAGATGATCATTCATGACAAAGATCCTATGCAGCTTAAACACAAGAGATTCTGCAGATGCTGGAAATCCAGAGTAACACACACAAAATTTCTGAGAAACTGAGCATACCAGGCAGAATCTCTGGAGAAGAATAAACAGTTGATATTTCAGGCCAAGACCCTTCATCAGGGCTGGTTGGATGGATACAGAAGAATACTGCTGAAGAATACAGAAATAGAAATGGTAGTCTCGGAACAGTGGATTGCCCATTCAGGATTAAGATGAAAAGAAATTTCTTCAGCCAAAGGTGCTGTGTAGACTCAGTCATTGTGTTAATCCAAATCAGAAATCAACAGATATCCGAATATTATGAAATCGAGCGTCATGAGGATTAGGTCAGAAAATGGAGTGGCAGTAGATCAACTATGATCTTGAAGATCGTAGCATTGGGTTTAAGGAACAAATAAACCCTTTCTCTTCAGATTCAGATTCAGTTTATTGTCATTTAGAAAACACAAATGCAATGCAGTTAAAAAATGAGACAACGTTCCTCCAGAATGATATCCCAAAAGCATATGACAAAACAGACTACACTAGAAAATCCACATAACATTTGGCAATCCCCAATCCAGTGTCCGGAGAGGCTGCTGCGTATTAATATGGCGCTACCATCTTAGCGCATTCCCCAGAAAGGAGCTCCAAATCCACCAGACAAACAAGACCAAAAACTAAAGCTACAAGACCTGCACAAAACCACATAGTTACAACAGTGCAAACAATAGCATAATTGATAAAAAAAAACAGACTATGGGCACAGTAAAAATAGACCAAAGATGTTAAAGCACTATAAGTTCAAAAGAAATCACCACACAGTTTCCACAAGTCCCCAGGGTCCCGACAGACTCTTATTTCCTATTTTCTTATGGTGCTTCCTTCTTTTTAGCTTGCAAGAATTTTTTAGAGTTACTTTCACCATCTTCATGACATCATCATTATTGCAAGTGAGTTCTTGCACTAAACTGATGCCCAGAATGTATAGGTTTGGACTGTTCCTTCAAAGTCAGTGGCAAATCCTACCCATCACTAACCACTAAACCTGAACTAGCTTGTTTCTAAAGATGAATGATAGACAGGAGTGCTAGATCAGTTGTTTGGTACTTGCATCAGAAGAAGCAATGCAGCATCACCTTGCCCTGAAGGGAACGTCTCGGAAAGGCAATAAGCTTTTCTTACCAGAGCAAACAAGGGTTTTGGCATTATTGGAAACCTGTCAGTATTACTCATAGATATGGAAAGATTCTCTTTCATCACAAGAAGTGAATCAGTCGGAAATGAAACTATTTACCCTTACTAATCTTTCAGCTGAGGGGGTCAATTCACAAACTCAGAAAAAGTTAATAACACACAAGGATAAATAGCTGATTCAAGCTAATTAAGAGAGTGCACAGGTAGTACTGTACAAATTAATAAGATTGACTTAATCTTACTTACTTTACTTGTGTTCATTCCATTGAAATTAAAGTTATTTGCTATCCAAAAATCGAATAAATTCTCTCACTCGGGCAATGGCTTCTGTCTGAGGCTTTGATGTATCTGTGCCACTACAGAATGCAGTCATTTTCAGAATGTGTGACCTTTCCTGGGGTTCATGTTAAAATCTGATTGTCGCCCTGTTTTATTGCCTGCGCACATCAGAGGGGGAGGAATCCTCGGCACTGTGCTAAATGTGAAATCAGTCAATCATATTCCATGACTCCATTTCCCTCTTGCTTGTACTTTAATTGAAGAATAGAAAATACAGGTTGCTTGAATTCTTTCAAATTCATGGAGTGGTCAGTCGCTCAATACAATGATGATGTAGGGTGAATGTTAAACGAGCAATTTACTAGTTCCAAATTCAGTATGCACTTGATACCTTGGATGCAAGATAAAAATAATTTGACTCAGCTCAGAAGATGATCCAACTACAAGGTAGTGTAGTTGTTTTCTTTTGGCATTATCAAACAAGCTAAGTTTCTTTTAATTCTGGTGTAATTGATTTTTTCCAAATCATGAATTTTCACTAATAAATTAACCAGATGTTATTTCCTGAGTGAGTAATGGAGTCCTGAAATAAAACTGTATCACATCTGATGTGGTCAATTTCAAATTGATTGTGGAATCTCCAAGGTTCCATTTGGAGGTTATAGCTACTTTTTGTGAGAGCTAATTCCAATATAAGCAAGAACAAATCCTATTTTACCTCTCCAGTGATGCAAAAAATCTGTAGGAGTTGTAAACTTGAATGTGGAAGAGGAAAATAAAACAAGCTTTTTTTTAAGTTGCAGGCATCCAATGGGAAGTGTGGTGAAAGAAAGGGAATGTCTGCAAAATGATGCAGATCAAAGTTGCCATTGTAAGTCTTCTAATAATTACTTGTTTACCATTGGTGGCAAGAGATCCATAAGGCATAGGAACAGAAGTAGGCCACTCAACCTATCAAATCTGCTCTGCCACTCCATTATGGATAATTTATTATCCCTCTCAACCCCATTCTTCTGTCTTCTCTCCATAACCTTTGATGCCCTGACTACCCAAGAACCTATTAACCACTGCTTTAAGTATACTATATGACTTGGCCTCCACAGCTATCCATGGGAATGAATTTCATGGGTTCAACACCCTCTGGCTAAAGGAAGGCCTTCTCATTTCTGTTTTAAATGGACTTCCCTCTATTATCAGGCTGTGCCCTCTGGTCCTACACTCTCACGTTATAGGAAACATGGTCTTCACAACCACTTTATCTGGACCTTACAAAATTCGATAGGTTTCAATGAGATTTCCCCCTCATTCTTCAAACACCCCTCATACGTTAACCCTTACATTCCCAAAATCATTCTTGTGAATCTCTTCTGAATCCTCTCCAATGGAACTGCTCACACTATTTTGTGCAGTCTGACCAATGACTTATAAAGCCTCAGCATAACACCCTTGCTCTTATATTCTAGTCCTCCCAAAATGAATGCTAACATTGCATTTGCCTTCATTACCACTGACTCAATCTGCAAGATAGCCTTTAGGAATCCTGCACAAGGACCCCCGAGTGGCTTTGCTCCCCTGATTTTGAAATTTCTTCCTGTTTAGAAAACAGACTATGCCTTTACCAAAGTGCATGACCATACACTTCCCTACATTGTATTCCATCTGCCACTTCTTTGCCCGTTCTCCCAATTTGTCCAAGTCCCTTGGCAGTCTCCCTGCTCCCACAACACCACCTGCCCCTCCACCTACTTGGAGCCTCACCATTGGCTTTTGGGACAGTCTGGTGAAGGAAGCCATTGAAATAAAACAAGAGGAAATTAATTTTAACAAAGACGAAGATCTCACTCCAAGTAAGACCAGGAATTTGATTGTAAGCAAGATCCGATTTTCGGAAACCTGTTTGGATGAGGTCTAACCAATCAGGAGGGACAGACTATGGGGGTATAAATTCTGACAGACTAGACATGCCCAGTTGAAGATGTTGGAGTTTGTTATCGAAATGTCAGTAATAATTGATACCTGTACTGGGCTGAAATCCTGAGAAGAGTTTATTCATCATATATGCCAAGAAAGCAGAAGATCCTTTTTCATATTACTTGTTGTTGATTGGTTGCCATGTATACAAATTCCAAGAAGCAGTTGAATCATCCAGATTATGAATATTTCAGGTTTTCCCCATGTGGAATCTCAGTTGGGTAACCTGATGCATTGCAATAATTCATTCTTGATGCTAACCACAATGTGCTGAAAATGGACATAGTTGAGAATTAATCAAGTTTGCATATGATGACCACGGGAAAATAATTGACCAACTTTTGCTATTAAAGATTGCCTGTGCAGTAAAAGTGGGTAGGCTCTGTAAGGGCAATAAATTCTTGGTATGTGAAAGAGCCACTTTCGTCAAGAGAAAAAATGAAAAATAACTTCTAAAATTTCAGAGTTTAGAAATAAATCTTTAAGCTACTCTTCCAAGTTATTTCCCAAGTGAATTATACAATCTATTTTATATGAAATTTCCTATTAATAAAATCATATTTTGAGCTGTTAACTGAAGGAGCATGGCATCAACATCAGAGAACAGGGTGGAAGATAAATTAGAGGCATGTTCAGTGATTTAAACATTATCATTTCAATTAAGGCTCCATTATGTATCAGAATTTAAAAGATTCAGTTAGTAATTTTTGGTAAAGGATTTACTTTTAACAGGGATTGTGTTCATGAATTTTGTATTCCTCTATTGTTGCTTGAGTTATTCATGGAGATAAACTGTTCCCAAAAGGGTACATTTTGCTCAATTGGTTCTACATTAAGTATGCCATCAAAGAGATGTAAAAAGTAACACATTATCTCAAAGCCAGGACATCAACAACAACTTGCACTTATACAGCAAACACATTTATCTTAACACTCCAAAGTACTTAATGAGCACATTATCAAATAGCATGACTCTGGACCACATAAAGGCAAATGGCCAGAAGATTGACAAGTAAATTAAATTAACCAAGTACTTTAAAGGGGCAAAGATTTTAAGAGTGGCAGAGGGCTTTTGAAAAGAAAGCTGAAGCTCTAAATCCTTGATAGCCGAATATTTAATTCCCTAATGAACACCCATTATATTTGCAGAAGAACAAGAGGCCAGGGCACTTTGAAACATCAGGAGTCACACCGGAGCAGATTACAGAGTTAGAGTTGGGTAAAGTCACATGGGATTTCAGTTTCAAAAATTCAAAGTGCATTTATTATTAAAGAATCTATAAATTATACAACCTTGAGATTTGTTTGCTTAACAACCAGTCACAAAGCAATGAACCCAAAAGAACTTAATTCCAAAAAAAAAGACCAACCCCCAGTGCCCACAGCGAAAGAGAAAAAAATCAAAACAAATCATACAAACAATAGAAGCAAGCAATAACAACAGTAGTGATGCAGCAGCATTCTGAACTAAATTGAGACCTTAGATCAAAATCTCCAGAGCTGCCCAGAGTAGCCCCAAAGCCTTGGTGTTCAGTTCGTCACACTAGCAGGGAAATCGCTGCCAAGTTCACAGACACGAAGCACAGCAGCTGAGGGCAGTCTCACAACCTTAGTGTCATGGACAGAGGAGCCCCCAGATTATATAGGCCAGTGTTTAAATTCTCTGAACTCCACACTAGGACCTGGGTCCTACCCACAATGAATCGTTCTGTTGCTAAATTTCACTGTCAGAGAAGCAGTTCTTGTCCTCTCCAAATCAGTTTGGCACTTAGGGTAATCCGATATCATCTGACTCTCAGCACCCTTCCTTTCCAGTCTATCTGGGCCAACATTTAGATTGTCCAAACTGCCTATTGCACCTTGCTTTAGGACCCAGGCCTTTCTGTGGTGAATCACTTTGGGCCTAGAGCACGCTGCCCAGGTATTTGCTTTGGACCTGGATTTCACTGCCGAGGAAGCTGTTCTTAACATCTCCAAATTGGCTCAACGCTTGGACCCAGGTTAGTTGGATGGGCATTAGGACTCCTCCATCCCATCTTCTCCCTCCAAATCGTCCACTCCAATTATCATTGCTCCAGCTCCATGGGCACTGATTTAGCGGTGCATCAGCAGGGCATATCTCTCGAGAATGCTTAGCCTTCACTTGTCTCTTCATTATTTAAGGTGATAGCTTACCAGAATTTACTTCAAAAAAGCATTAGTAATAACTTTCTAATAGAATCTGTTTGCTTTCATATCACCAGTAAGCTGTCACATGTTTTTGGTAGTGGCATCTTAAACCAGAAGTTTGTGGCATTCAATTCCAATCTCTCAAACATGCGATTAAGGAGTTAAATTTGGAGCTTTCTTAATGAGAAATGAATGTTACCCAGTGTGCACGAGATGGTCAAACAAGATTGTGTGAGTTAGGGCACAGGCAGCGCAGTCTGAAGTTATTTCAAACTTAGGAATGATTGAACAAGGAAGGAATAGCAATGGTGTTTTGGAACCAAGGACAAGAGCAAGTGGATCAGAAGTCGATAAGTCAAGGCCTGATGACTGGAGCCCTGGGTCTGTGCGTCTGGGAGTCCACTGGAGAAATCAAGGCCCAATGCTTGCACTTCCAGTCTGCTGGAGGATGGAGGCCAGAGTTAGCCTGTCTTGGGGTTAGAGGACTGTACGTGTGTGCAAGGCTGCGTGAGTGGGAGGGAGGAAGGAGGATTGTTTTGCTGTTGTTTTGTGCTGTTGCTCCATTGCTCCTGTTGTTGCTTGCACTGTTCTGTGAACGTGGTGGGCACGCTGTGTTGGTACCAGAATGTGTGACGTGTGACGACGTTTTGAGCTGCACCTAGCAAATCCTTACATTATGTTGGTTTTTATCGCAAACCCCACATTTCAGGTATGTTTCGATGTACATGTGGTAAATAAATGAATCTGAATCTGAATTGTGTCCACAGTAGATAATGAAGGTAGGAGACAGCTCTGGTGACTAATGTTACAAGATTGTTCACAAGCAGTCTTAGCTTGGATGGGTGAATCAAGATTTATCATGGGCTCAAATAATGGACCAAGATTACCGTTGCCTGGTTCAACTGGAACAAATTTTCTCAAAGGATTCGGTCTCACCAACATTTGGTTTGAGAAAGCTTCTAGTCATCCAATACCAAATGCTGGATTGGTAATCTGACAATTTAGTAGCTAGTGGAAGAGGGACTATTGCATACTACAGATTGACAGATATACAGTCCTTATCCGCGGGGGATTGGTTCCGGGACCCCCAGTGGATACCAAAAGACACGGATGCTCAGTCCCTTATTTAACCCATGTCAATATGGTGGACCTTAGGACCCAGCAGAACCCCTGACCTTATTTCACCTGTCTCAGTGTGGTGGTCTTTAGGACCCAGTGCAGTTCTGAATCTGCAGTGTTTCTGTTCACAAAAATAATCACGATCTCGATTGAAAATAAAGTGGAAGGAATAAAGCAATCAGAAAGAGGTGAAATGCCATTGGTCATTGGAAAAGCATTAGGCTACAGTCAGTCAACAATCGAAACAATTTTAATGGATAATGTGAAAGGCCCTGCCCTGATGAAAGCTACAATTATTACTAAGCAACACAGTGGTTTGATTATTGAAATACATACGTTTCTTAAGTGTTTTAATGCATAGAAGGGTAAAATATATACTATATACTAAGACAAACATTTGACTAACTGACGCCAAATAATACCGGATGTACCTGTTCCGACTTCAAATCCGTTTTAAAGACAGACTCAGGAACGGAACTCCTTCATAGCCTGGGGACTGCCTGTACTTCTAAATCATTTCTAGATTACTTATAATACCTAATACAATGAAAATGTTATGTAAATAATTGGTATACTGTATTGTTTAGGGAACATTTACAAGAAAAAATAGTCTGTACATGCTCAAACGAGTGCTGGAGAGAGAAATACTGGGTTTTCCCGATCCGCAGTTGGCTGAATCCCTGCATGCGGAAACCACGGATAAGCAGGGCCGACTGTACACTAAAAAATCACTTTATGAAGTACCGTCTGTACCTAATAACATGGCCATTGAGTACACGTTCATGCTCTTCTGCTGCTGTAGCCCACCCGCTTCAAGGTTCAAGTTTTGTGCATCCACTGATGCTCTTCTGCACACCACTTTTCAACACATGGTTATTTGAGATGCTGTTACCTTCCTGTCAGCTTGAACCAATCTGGCCATTCTCTTCTAATTTCTCAATTCATTAACAAGTCGTTTTTGTCCCCAGAACGGTTGCTCATTGGATGTGTTTTTTTTTTAGCTTTTCACACCATTCTCTGTAAACCCGAGAGACTATTGTACATGAGCTCAGCATACTCTGAGGAGCACACACCACTTTGCATGGCACCAACAACCATTACACAGTCAAAGTCACTTAGATCACATTTCTTCCTCGTTCTGATGTTTGGTTCCAACAACAACTGAACCTCTTGGCAATGTCTGTGTCTGCCCTTCAGACAATTGGTTTGTTTTTCAATGTGATTAAGCATATTCGGCTTTTATTTTAATTAACGGATTCTGATCCTGTGCAGCCAGGAAGTCATAAGTATGCCTCTTGTTAATGTAAATTCCTAATCAGCCAACCTCAACTTCAGTTCTGCACTTCATTGATGGGAAAGAACATTCGATGCAGGCAAATGAATAATTAATAAAGTGGTATATCATTTGGTATAATATACACGGGTGTATGGGGTGTCTAGGGACAGGTAGCACCTTTGGTGGGGGAGGCCTGCCGGGCCCTTTTTCAGGGCAGCTCGTCCACCTTTGGTCCCCACCTGATGCTCAGCTCTCACCTGTGGCTCCAAGTAGCTGTAGCACACACAGCGGCCACATCCCGGTAAACCGTCTCGGCAGATGCGCCAAACCAGGTGAGGGTAGCCAACGGGTCGTCGACCCTCAGTGAGGTAGGAGATCTGCCTGTCCCAGTGTGTGAAGTCTGGCCATGAGGATTGAGTGGAGCAGACCGATTAATGGTCCAACAGTCAAGAAGGCAGGCCAGCAGGTGTGCTGGAGTGCTAAGAGCACGACAGGGCACTTAGACGGCCTGGTCATCCAATGCAAGAGGTGGTGATCTCTTTAAATTCATCCGGCAGAAAGCAAAGAGAAACCACTGCTGTAACCTGCCACAAACATGATTTCCCAATATGTCAGAGTGGCACGGAGGGAAATCGTCCGCCAACTGGAAATTCCAGATGCAACCTAACGATGACGATAATATACACAGTATCATCTTATGTAATGATACCCCAATGCCTTTCTGGTTATAATATTTTGATTTCAAAATCCCAAGTTTAAGACAAAGAATTCAAGATTATAAAACCTCAAATCACCTTTGAGAATCTTCAGAGATTCACAGAGGAAGATCCTTCTAGAATACCTACTTGTAATTCCAAATAAAAGCATTTTACATCTACAGCTCTAATCTCTGTTACTTACTCAATGTCAGAACAAACAGAATCTGTACTGTGTTTCAGGATGCAACTCTTTAGCCAGTGGGATAAAATATTTGAGAGGACTCTAGTGATGACATTCCCAGCGGGAGACCACTCTCTAGTCAATCTAGCCTCCTTTCTTAAAGTTATTTTTGACTATGTCATATCTGTGAAATGGACAATAAGATTGCAGTTTATGACCAAAGCTCTTCTCTGCAGAGAATTAGGGCTTCAGCAGGAATGCTGCCTAGATTTTTGAGAAGCAATACAGCCCTCTCAACTTTTTATGGAACACACACTTTAATTTTGATTTTCCACTCAAATTGATTCGTATCCTATATAAGCTCAAGGACAGCATGCCACACATTATATTAACCAAATCAGTGGTTCCAAAACTTTTTAAGGTTACTGTCCCTTTGGATCTCAGGACACCTCCACAGTGCTCCCATCTCCCTTTCTGGCCATTATATAAAAACTATAAAGAATTTTGATCTTCTATATATAGTGAAAGTAAATAGGGCAATTTTCATTAACAATTTTAGCGTGTATATTAGTTGTCCAACTATTCACTGCTTCATTGTTTTTTCACCTTTCAATGAGGTGGATGAGATTGGTGCAGTGAAATCAGATTCTCAACACTAGGCTGAATGCCTCACAGATCTTCACATCCAGTAATGTGTAGTCTGTTTTATTGGTTTGAAAGAAATTGATCAACTACACTGAAGCATCTCCTCCATCCTTCTTGTTAATTGCTCATCACAGGTATTCAGGAATGGACTTACTACCCAATCTGGAATTTGCACTGAGAGAAGATCCTGAAATCTCTGACATGTCTTTATGCAGCTCACCTTGCTGGGAACAGTATACTTTGAAGATCATCATCTGGTATTCATTCTTTCTCTTCCAATTTAGAGAGGATTGGAAATTGGAAAAGGTCGCATTGACCAATGTTGCACTTAAATAAGGTTAACTTGGACAGAAATGTGGAGGTATTGGATTTGATTTTGATAAGATTCATATAATTTCCTTGCAATTGAAGATTGATTTCATTAAATTTTGTGAATAGTTCTGACAAATAAGCAATGGCATGCCTAATATTCTTGAGTAGATTACTGAATGAGGCACTTAAGTCTTTAATGAATCTTATCACAGTTTCAAAAAGTGCTTAAAAGCATCTCAGAGAGTTTCCTTTTGAGAGCCACCTGACTTCTATGTGTAATGTCAAGCATTCAAACTGTTCATCATTCGCAATACAAAGCATTCAAAATAGTCAAGAATTGAGAGCATGTGGCTTGACTTTATTTACCGCTGTGATAACAGTATTTAATGGTTTATGCAGCCAATCATCTAGGTTTTTAGCAACAAGATGTTGTCTGTGAATTGCACAGTGAATGGTAAATACGTTAGATACAGCTCCTTTCACAAAAGTAATAAATAACCCCATAGTGGTGCCCCATCAGTTGCACATACAAGAACGTTAGTGAGCGGAATGTCCTTTATTTTGAAAAATTGCTTAACAATATGAATTACTGACTCCGCTTCATATATATTTCTTAATTGTAGGCCCTCCGTTGGTGGTTGATCATGGATGGCATATCCTAGCTGTCTATGTTGTTAGTACAAAGCCATCTATGGCTGATGAGGCCAGTGCTAGCATGGCAGTCTTTGTTGCAAAAGTCACATCTATAAGTGGTCTCAGTTCTGCTGGAGCTATAGTGTTACTTTTCTACGAGCCCTTTTGTCTTCTGCCACTTCAAGGAATTTTATTTGCCTGATTTAAGAAGTTGTTTTAGGGCTTCTCCACCTGTTGCAGTCCAGCACTCACAGGACTCAGTATTAATGTCCAGCGCCTTTGAGTCCCACACAATCACAGCATCCGTTGTTCACTTGCCTGAAGCAGCTCACTGTAGAGGATGCCTTTTGGAATGCAGCCATATTGCATGCAGCAGACACACACCCGCTTTGCAAATAACAGTTTTGAAACATGCTTTTATTTTTTTATGAAGCGAACTATCCAAGGAGCAAAGATTCGCTGCCTGGTGAAGTTAACTCATGCAACTACAGTGCAAATTCTGTTGTCCAAAGTACGTTGCACAATGTTTCTTCCTGCATTCTCAGACATTTCATCTATGCATCTTTGAACAACATTGTTGCTGAGCAGAATCACTTTAATAGTTTGGTCTGGTGACTTACGCAAAACCATAGTACCTTCTTCACTGCTGGCAGAATCGGCTCGACAATTGTATGAGGTTTTCTAGATTTAACAATGGGCACTGAAATACTGTATGAAGCACCCAAACCATCACAGTTTTGCTGTGAAGTACTGATAAACATGTTTTGAAGTGTTTTCTATTTCCAAAAGTTTTCATGAAGTGGTTGGAACTAAGCCAAGTTCTTGCTTGCTTTATCAAAATATTCTCTTGATATGTTCAAGGAGCATTTGAACATTTGGATGGTTTCATTGCCTCATTTGAAAAATCTGTTTCACACAACGGATACATTGGCGGCTGGTTGCTTGTTGCTGGTATAAATCCATATTTCAGATACTCCACACTATATTGGCTACATTTCTTTTCCATTTGGTCTGCTTCTGTCATTTTGTTATGGATTAGCGACCACGGTCAATCGCCTGTTAAGTCCAACCTTAAGTGCTACAATCGATGAAGTGGAAAGGTATGACATCATCATAGCTCAGGAAAAACATGGCTATGCCTGAAGGGACATTAAGTGGAGCAGCAATATCTCAGTTGGGCCAAGGGGTCGAGAAATGCAGTCACGACCATACAAAAGGGCACATTCTGACCTTTTATCACATTGAATGCCACAACCCTAATTCATTGGCATTTCATCACTGCATGATTAGGGTAAGGAATTGTAGTAGCTAACACGGTACTGCAGTAGTAAATGGAAATAACGTTTGGGCTAGGCCTGGAAATTTCTTCAGTCCAGATTTCTCAGGCCATGCCAAATATAGAAACATCACACTGTTTTCCAACATCTATAAGGCACTCTAATAGAATGATGGGTTAGCAAGAGATGAAGTGATTCTGTGATCATTGTAATCAATTGTGAGGCACTGAGGATCAAATGCTTATAATAGGTAATTCATTTCTTAAATTATGCCTGTAAACCCTGGGCTCCCCCACCTACTCTGGGAATCACTGAACCAAAGAGTCCACAACAGAGCAGTGTCAATGAAGAGTGATACCAAACAAGGCTGTATCATCACCCTAACACTTCTAAATATTTTTGACTGCAATGCTGTATTGGGGGTGAGGTTGATATTTAGAACTAATGCTTGCACATACTAGGATCACTTACTAGGAAGCTGAGCTTCATGTTCCATGTTTCATGTTCCCTGCAGAGCTTGAGAGAGTTGGCTTTACACTTAACATCTGCCAAACAAAGGTTATCTGCCCCCCAGTCTATTCTACATCACACTGCTCTTCAACAATAAAAGTTCACAAAGAGTCCTTGGAAAATCTGGACCACTTACCACTCCACTTGTCCAAGTAAGTCAGTGATGATGAGAGGCATTATTTTCAAAGTGCTGACAGTCTTTAGTCAGTGGAGGAAGTGGTCATTTAAGGATTGAGACATCAGACCTGGCATCAATGTTATGTTCCACTGGGCAGCAGTAACTCTTGTCCTCATATATGCCTCACAGACATGGTCTTTCTACAGAAGACACCTCAAGGCACTGGAACATTGACATAAATGTTCTCTCCGCAAAATCCTCCATATCCACTGGCAGGATAAATGAATCGATGGCAGTTTGGTTAATTCCATAAAACAATCGACATGCTCAAGTCTAGACTTCAAAAGCAAGGATGTAATAAGGCATTGGTTAGACTGCACTTGGAGTATTGTGGGTTGTTTTTGATCCCTTATGTAAGAAAGGATGTGCTGACATTGGAGCAGGTCCAGAGGAGATTCACGAGGATGAACCCAGGAATGAAAGGGTTAACATATGATGAGCATTTGATGGCTCTGGGCCTGTACTCACTGGAGTTTAGAAGAATGAGGGGGAATTTCATTGAAAAGTATTGAATATTGAAAGGCCTAGATAGAATGGTTGTGAAGAGAATGTTTCCTATAGTGGGGGAGACTAGAGAGCACAAACTCTGAAAAGAGGAACATACTTTTAGAATGGAGATTAGAAGGAATTTATTTAGCCAGAGTGTGCTGAAACTATGGAATTCATATCCACGGACGGGTGAGGAGACCAAGTCAATTAGTATATTTAAGCCAGAGGTTGATAGTTTCTTGATTAATCAGGGCATCAAAGGTTACAGAGAGAAGGCAGGAGAATGGGGTTCAGAGGGATAATTAGTCCGCCATGATGGAACGGCAGTGCAGACCTGATGGGCTGAATGGCTTAATACTGTTCCTATATCTTATGGTCTAGGTCAATATGCAAGAGTTTAAGATCTCATTGGAAAAATATCTCCTGCAGAACTGTGGCACATTCTCACTGTCGGATTGCATTAAGATTAGCTTTATTTGTCACATGTACATCAAAACATACAGTTAAATGCATCACTTGCGTCAAGGACCAACACAGTCCAAGGATAGTGACAGGCCACAAGTGTTGTACGCCTCAGCTGCCAACAGGGCACGCTTTCAAAGTATTAACTCTCACCTGTGCATCTTTGGAATGTGGGAGGAAGCTGGAACAGTAGAGGAATCCCACTGCGTTTGTATGTGGAAAATGAACAAACTCTTTATAGGCAGCAGTGGGAATTAAAGCCAGTGCTGTGAAGCTTTGCAGCTAAATGTTATGTTACCAGTCCAGGTTACTAGTCTGGATTATGTAAAATATGTTGACTTAAATCAACAAATACAAAGGGCAAACTCCAAAATGAACTAAGTTGTCATTCATTTGCACAATATACTAACATGCTCACACCTAAAATAACAATGTCTTAAAATTTAACAGACTCTCATATTGACAAGCTTATATTGATACATTCTCTCAATTCTACAACATGTGTGTCAATAGCATTATAAAACATCTGTCATACATAATATTTTCTATACTATGGACAGTCATAATCCATCAGGTAATCATGAATCTCTTCAAAGAGGTGTCATGTCAAGAGGGCAAGATAGATTGTGTAGACCTTTGGTCTCCATACGTAGAGAAGGATATACTTGTGATTGAGAGATTCACAATGAACGTTCATCAGATTCAACCTTTGGATAGCAAACCTTGTCCAATGACACTGTACATTATCCCAAATTTAAAAACAGTGAGAGAACTTCTCATTGAAATGTATGAAATCCTAACTAGACTTGACAGGGTAGGAATGATAGTATATCTGAGTGATGTATCTAGAACTAGAGGCAACCATCTCAAAGTAAGGGGTGAGCAATCAGGCCTGAAGTAGGAAGAAATTTCCTCAACTGAGGTTAATGGATGTCTGTAATTCTCTGTCCGTAGGACTGCAGAGATTCATTCATTGGGTGTGTTCAGGTGCAGAATTGATATATTTTCAGGTAGTAACAGCAGAGATGGGGTAAGTCCAGAAAAGTGGTGCTGAGGTAGAACAGGAAGGCTTGGTGCAATAATATCAGTAACTCAACAGTTACTGGCTGAAAGTCACTCAGACAGAGTCTCAGATCCCCACGTTCAGACAGTTAAAGTCTGTTTCATTGCTTTGAAAGAAATTGGGCAACAGCCCTGAAACTGCACTCTACTGAATATGGTGTTGGAAAGGCAACCTTGACCTTTTCTTGGTGCAGAATAGCATTCATAGGTTTTTTTTCCGGCAACCAGAAGTCTGGATATGATTTTTTGAATCTTTGATCCTTGGCTTCAGCTCAAAGTCATTTTGTAGCAAGATCAGTTCTTCCTCCATCCTCCCTGTTAATTCCTCATCACAAATTTTCAGGAATGGACTTAATACCCAATCTGGAATTTGCACTGAGAGAAGATCCTGAAATCTCTCTGACATGTCTTTATGCAGCTCACCTTGGTGGGCACAGTATACTTTGAAGATCATCATCTGGTATTCATTCCTTCTCTTTCAAGTGAGAGAGGATTAGAAATTGGAACAGGTCACGATGACTGAGAGAAATGATTAAATTAAAGACGGTACTTAAGGAGTCCATTTAGAATGTGCTGACACAGAAAGAGCGTGCAAAGCAACTTGCAGGGCAACGTATAAACCAATTTGCAAAATCAGGATGAAACAATAGCTTGCTGATTAAAGAAGCGATACGGGTAACGGGAAGACATGCTTAACGGTTGAACAATAACGGTGTTAATGCGCTGAGGCTGATAAGTGGGCCAAAGGGTAATCACATTTGTAATTTTGTAATGAGATTAAGGAAGAATGTCTGCACCTCACATGGGTGCAACTCACAAAGTCGTAAACAAGTAGGGTATAAAAAACTGTGCAAAGTGTAATTTGGCACTCAATCCAGCAGGAGCTGGTTGGGTCCGACTCTGCAGACTCGAAAAATAAAGTTTACCGTTCTGCAAATTGCTGAGACTCAGTGTGTTTCTGACAACGTGGGGGCTCGTCCGGGATCCACACTCCGGCCGCGGTGGACACAAGGAAGGACATCGGAGACGGTGCACCCCGCCGAGTTTGGCGGTCCCTGACTCCTTGCTCGTCGCTCCGGCGCGGCTTGAGCGAGTGATATCCGGACAGCGCAGAGCGGTAAACGGGGAGAAGGGGACAGTACCTGGTACTGGAAGTCCCCAGGACGCACCGGGTAAGTGCCTACTATTATAGTAGAAGGGTGCGGGAATAAGTAAGGACGGAGAAGACCGGGATAGCTACCCGGGGGTCCTCCTGATAAAAGTCCTTGGGACACACCGGGTAAAGTGCCTACTGTAGCAGTAGAAGGGTGCGGGATTAAGTAAGAGCGGAATAAGATGGGAGGGGGTGGCTCTAAAAAGAAAGAGGAAACGGAAAGACCGGGACCATACCCGGGGGTTCCTCCTGATAGCCCCCTCGGTAGAATGTTTGAGAATTGGGGATGTGGAAGACTAAAAGGGAAACAAAAGAAAAAAATGATACAGTACTGTTTAATTTGGTCGAAACAGCCGATAGAAAAACCTGCGGTCTGGTGGCCGCGGCTTGGGTCTGAGTAGGATTGGGTACGACAAGCCTTAAACATTTACGTTAATTCAAAACCAAATGTAAAACCGGAAGAAATTGCTTATGCTTTTTGTTGGGCTCCCTGGCCAGGAGTAACAACAAAGAGTTTTAAATTGGGCATTAAAGGGGAGCGGAAGTGGGACCCACTCGATCATTTACCCCCTCCCTATGTCCAGCCTTCTGCGCCCCTTGCGGGAGCAGAGGGAGGACGTGAAGAAAGTGAAAAAACAGAAGAAATAGACCCGGAGAGGGAAGAGAGGGATGTTAGGGAAAAAGCAAAGGCAAGGATCGAAACAAGGAGTGTGACAGGAGCAGATAAGAAAAAGAAAGACGAATTAAAAAAGGAAGAGGTACAGCTGTGTCCCCTTCGAGAGGTTCCAATGGGAGGAGAACGGGGAGGAACAGGATTTGTAAACGTCCCTCTGACAAGTACCGAAGTACGAGGATTTAAGAAAGATATGAAAACTTGGGAAGAAATGCATGCGATTATGGGAACGCTATTTTCTGCACAAGAGAGGCAAATGATACGACAAGCTGCAATATCAATTTGGGGAAGGGAACAGCCGAATGAGTTACCGGGGGACCGGAAATTTCCAGTAAACGACCCACAGTGGGACAAACAAGCAGAAGAGGGAAGACGCAATATGCGACAGTGGCGAGAGTACATCATTAAGGGAATAAGGGAGGCTGTGCCAAAAGGTCACAACTTTGCCAAGGCGTTTGGAAACCACCAAGGGAAAGATGAGAGCCCAACCGACTTCCTCGATAGGGTGCGGAAAAATGTGCAACAGTATGCGGGGGTGGACCCTAATTCGGCAGTAGGGGAACAATTCATACGAATTGAATTTGTATCAAAAGCATGGCAAGACATCCGGAAGAAGCAACTCCGGTGGACCGTCTTGCCCCAAGGGTTCACGGAGTCCCCAAACCTATTCGAACAGGTACTGGAGCAAGTATTGGCTGGATTCCATTGTACCGAAAAGAACCAACTATTACAGTATGTCGATGACCTACTACTATCGGGACCAGCAGAGGAGGTAGTGCGAGACGATACTATAAGACTCCTGAATTACCTAGGAGAAAAAGGATTGCGGGTGTCCAAGAAGAAACTGCAATTTGTCGAGAAGGAAATAACATATCTCGGACACAGAGTCAGTAAAGGGCACCGCCAAATAACCCCAGAAAGAATAGCGGGAATAACTAAAATACTGCTTCCCAGGACAAAGAAGGAAATAAGACAATTTCTGGGCTTAGTGGGCTATTGCCGGATTTGGATAGAGAATTATACCCCCCTGGTGAAGTTTATGTACGACAAATTGGCCAAGGAAGACCGGGGAATAATCAGCTGGACCGAAGAAGAAGAACAGAAGTTCAGGAAAATAAAAGGGCAACTAATTCGGGCCCCGGTATTAACACTGCCAGCACTGGAAAAGCCCTTTCAGCTGTATGCAACAAACAATGAAGGAACTGCGTTAGGAGTACTAACCCAAGAAAAAGGAGGAAAGCGGCAACCTGTGGCCTTTTTATCAAAAATGTTAGACCCGGTATCCCGGGGATGGCCGACGTGCATACAAGCCGTAGCGGCAGCAGCCGTACTAGTAGAAGAAGCACGGAAATTAACCTTTGGGGGAAGAATGACGGTGTATACCCCGCACTCCGTTAGCACCCTCTTAGCCCAAAAAGCTCAGCGGTGGTTGACGGACTCTCGCATACTGAAATACGAAACCATTCTGATGGTCGGGGATGATTTAAGCTTTGAAAAGAACAATAGTTGTAACCCGGCACAGTTCTTATACGGGGAATCAACAGGGGAGGAAACCGAGCATAACTGCGTGGAGCTAACAGACCTTCAGACAAAAAGTAGGGAAGATCTACAAGAAGTTCCCCTAATTGAAGGCGAGGAACTATATATCGACGGCTCCTCCAGATGCATCAATGGGGTACGACACAGTGGATATGCTATTATAAACGGGAGGACTAGGGAGACGGTGGAGTCCGGCCGGCTCCTGGGTAATTGGTCAGCCCAGTCTTGTGAACTATATGCCTTGCAGAGGGGACTGCAGCTGTTAAGAAACAAAATAGGCACTATATACACCGATTCTAAGTATGCCTATGGAGTGGTACACACCTTCGGAAAGATTTGGAAAGAACGGGGGTTGATAACAGCCAGGGGAAGGGAATTAGCTCACGAACAAATGATAAGCATGACTCTGGAAGCCCTAACATTCCCTCAAGAAATTGCAGTGGTTCACGTTCCAGGACATCAACGAGGAACAGCCCCGGAAGCAATAGGAAACCGGCTCGCAGATGAAGAAGCCAAACCGGCAGCAATGGAAAAAACGGTCCGACTTCTAACCCTGATACCAATAAGGGAAGGGCTTAACAAACTACCAGTCTTCACCCAAGTAGAAATAGACGCTATGAGCCAGCTGGGAGCCCGATAAACATCAGAAGGCGAGTGGAAGACCCCCGACGGACGGCAAGTACTGAATAAGGAAGTAACTCGTCATATACTGCAACAACTACACCAACAAAGCCATTGGGGAGTGCAAGCTATGTGCGACACTATCCTAAGGGACTATGTTTGTAAAGGGATATTCACACTAGCTCAACAGGAGGTGTGGGGCTGTTACACCTGCCAAAAGGTAAACAAGAAAATGATGCGTGCCACCCATAAGGGGGGACAAACACTAGCCGTCCGACCGTTCCATCGGATCCAAATAGACTTTACGGAACTACCACAAGTTCAGAGATGGAAGTACCTGTTAGTAATTGTGGATCACTTCACTCGGTGGGTGGAAGCATTTCCAACCACTAAAGCGGACGCCCCTACAGTGGCACGGATCCTATTAGAAAATATAGTCCCAAGATATGGAATAATGGGGTCTATTGATTCAGATAGGGGAACACACTTTGCCTCAAAAACACACCAGCTAATCTGTGACGCCTTAGGAATCCAGTGGAAGCTGCACACCCCCTGGCACCCTCAGAGCTCAGGAAGAGTTGAGAGGATGAACAGTACTCTGAAGACGCAATTGACAAAACTAATGATGGAAACCAAGCTACCCTGGACCAAGTGTCTACCCCTGGCCCTACTAAGAATCCGCACGGCTCCTCGAAAAGATATAGGAGTATCCCCTTATGAAATGTTGTTTGGCCTTCCATATTGGAACAAGGTGGAAGGCTATCCTTCCCTGCAAGGGGGAGATGTCTTTGTACGGGACTATTTACAGGCACTGTCTCGTTCTTTTGCAGAATTGCGCAGGAAGGGGTTACTCGCACAAACCCCACCTCTGGACTTCGCACTCCACCAAACTCAGCCCGGTGACTGGGTCCTGATTAAGACTTGGAAGCCAGAGAAGTTACAGCCGCAGTGGGAAGGCCCATTCCAGGTGCTACTGACCACCGAAGCCGCAGTAAGGACAAAAGAAAAAGGGTGGACCCACGCCGCGAGAATCAAGGGACCCGTAAAGCCCGAAGAAGGTGCAGAATGGACTTGCGTCCAGGGAGAAGACCCGATGGTGCTAAAGCTCAAAAGACGGACAGAATGAACTTTGGGACTGTAATGTATATACTGCTATTGTTGAGAAGCGCTGAAGGGGGATGTGATAAGTGCAGGACGACGGTAAGGGTGGGCATGACGGTTTTTCCAGAGTCCTTTGTATCACACTCGCATGTAAACGAGAAATGTTATGACTACAACAAAAAGGAGGCTGGTGGCGAACCGCTTTAGGGGTTATAGGAGGGGGATTGATGGTCCTCCTTCTGCTACCATGTCTGATCCCCTGCTTGCGGGAGCTAGTAGCTCGGGTGGCAAGACAAGTCATGCAACCAGGGGCCCCAGCTGATCCTGTTCAGGTACTCCTACAAAGGGAAATAGAGCTAGAGGAAGAAGCCTATGTAAACCCGTGGCAAAAGCCCAACTGATAGCACATTCTAAAAAGAAAAAGGGTGGATTGAGAGAAATGATTAAATTAAAGACGGTACTTAAGGAGTCCATTTAGAATGTGCTGACACAGAAAGAGCGTGCAAAGCAACTTGCAGGGCAACGTATAAACCAATTTGCAAAATCAGGATGAAACAATAGCTTGCTGATTAAAGAAGCGATACGGGTAACGGGAAGACATGCTTAACGGTTGAACAATAACGGTGTTAATGCGCTGAGGCTGATAAGTGGGCCAAAGGGTAATCACATTTGTAATTTTGTAATGAGATTAAGGAAGAATGTCTGCACCTCACATGGGTGCAACTCACAAAGTCGTAAACAAGTAGGGTATAAAAAACTGTGCAAAGTGTAATTCGGCACTCAATCTAGCAGGAGCTGGTTGGGTCCGACTCTGCAGACTCGAAAAATAAAGTTTACCGTTCTGCAAATTGCTGAGACTCAGTGTGTTTCTGACAATGACCAATGTTGCACTTAAATAGGACTAACTTGGACAGAAGTGTGGAGACATCTGATTTGATGTTGATAGATTTGTATCATTTTCTTGCAATTGAAGATTGATTTTGTTAAACTTTGCAAATAAGTTCTGACAAATAAGCAATGTCATGCCTAATATTCTTGAATAGATTACTGAATAAAGTATTTGAGTCTTCAATGAATTTTATCACAGTTTCAAAAAGTGCATAAAAGCATCTCAGACAGTTTCCTTTTGAGAGCCACCTGACTTTTGTGTGTAACATCAAGCATTCAAACTGTTCATCATTCTCAATACAGAACACTCAAAATAGTCAAGAATTGAGAGCATGAGGCTTGATTTTATTTACCACAGTGATAAAAGCATTTAATGGTTTATGCCGCCAATCTCTTAGGTTTTTAGCAACAAGATGTTGTCTGTGAATTGCACAGTGAATGGTAAATATGTTAGATACAGCTTCTTTCAATAAATAACTCCATAGTGGCGTCCTTACACTGGTGCTGACCCATCAGTTGCACATACAAGAATGTTAGAGAGTGGAATTTCCTTTACTTTGAAAAATTGCTTAACAATATGAAATATTAACTCCCCTTCATATATTTTTCTTAATGGTTGGCCCTCCAGTGGTCGAGGTTGATCATGGATGGCGTGTCTAGCTATCTATGTTTTTGATGCGGAGTCGTCTGTGGCTGTTGAGACCAATGCGTGAATGGCAGTCTTTGTTGCAAAGGTTGCATTTATAAGTGGTCTCAGGATTTCTGGACCTGCAGCATTCCTTTGTATGGGCCCTTTTGTCTTCTGCCACTTAAAAGAGTAGTTGGGAGGGGCTGGTTGGCATAGCTGTGCTTCTATTTCTTGTGTTATTCTCAACAGGCCAGAAGGCAGCATGCCTGGTGAAGATGACCTAAATAGGAAGGATGAGTCGGATCTCAAGAGGGATTTGAGAACAAGTATGAGAATTTTAAAACTGATCAATTGGACATAAGCGTACTTAATAAGCAAAACCCTAGTGCTGAATAGGGTTAGGTTCAGTTAAGGGCACAGAGCCCAGAGCACTAGATGTCCTCAACATTATACATAGGTGGTGCTGTGAGACACTGGCAAAATATATTGCAGTTGAACTAGCACAGGCAGAAGCAGAGTTGGGCAATGCTTGCCTCTCTGCCAAAAAGTAGAGGATCATGTGTATCATATATAGACATTGTGATGGATACTCCATTTCCAGGGCATGAGAGGCTTTCTAGCACAGCAGTATTGACCTTTCCAAAGGTCCACAGTTATTGTGAGAAAGTCAAGCTTTCAACAAATATTCCTTGCTCAGCTTTAATTTTACAAACAAGAATCACTCTTCAATTTTCATTGTAAATTGCGAGCAGAAGTCAATTTAAAGTTAAAAACACTAGCTGTTGGCCCAAACTGGGGGATTGCTGCTGAGAGATGTGATTTGCCAAGTGAAGTGGACATGAAACTTCTTGTCTGCATTTGCCAAGTGCAAGACAAGGGTGCCACATTAATTGGCTGACAGTAAGCCAAGCAACTAAAGCTAAGTTACTTTCACTATTGCCCGCAAAAGTTTTTATACTGTCTGTGTGAATTGGATTGTTCCAGCTAAGGTATCTAGAAAACATCACAGGTAGATGATGTCATCTAGTAGCATGTGGTGAACTACATATACCTGTCTGGACACGCCCCCTGCTGACTGCTCCTGTGGCTCCTCCCACAGACCTCTGTTTAAAGGCGATTGAGGCCTCAGCCCAGCCTCTGTCTCCAGGATGTAGTATGGTGGTCACTCACTGCTTGTTCCTTCTTCCAGTCAATAAAAGCCGATATCTCGCCTTACGTCTCGGAGTGAGTTATTGATGGTGCATCATAGCAAAAACACTAAAGTATTAAAAAATATTAGGGACTACTAGGAAAGACAGAAAGACAGGGTGACAAATCAAAGAACGAGAATTCATTCTTCAGCCTTTGGTTTAAGTGACAGTCAACTTGTTGATATAGTCTTTTAGTTCATAAGTGTTTGGAAATCCTTTGGAGTTTGTAAATCTTCTGGAATTCAGAAATCTTTTATAAATCAGAAATTATGAGCGTTAAATGTGTCTTAAAACTATTAGTCTAAATTTAAACATGTACCATTAAAAATAAAACAAACTGTGTTCAAACTACTTCATGACCTGCTCATCCCAGCATGCGGAGACTGCTTTGGTGGATCAGGTGGAGGAAACCCCGGGGATTCAACGGCTGAGGAGGCGTTGCAGCAGCGCACTGTGGAGTGCAGAGCGCTTAAGAAGATGCGGCCATCCAATGCAGCCAAGGCAGTTGCCAGACGTAACGATTCTGTGTGCCACTGGATCCTCACTTCTGAGGCCGAAAGACTGGGATCGTCTCTGTGCAAGGCTTTTCCACTTTAATATCTTTCACGCACTGGGTACATTGTGCAAACAAAGTTGCACCGGTGGCGCACTGAGATCAGCGGGGGCTCGAGAACGGAAGTTCCTGAATTCAATCCAGTGACAGACTGCCCCCGAGCGCACTCTCCATCCGTGCCGGGTTGATGTCGAGCTCGCAACTCAGCCTCGTAAAAAAACACTGCCACCTGCTCAATGTAGTCTTCCTTGGACCCCGAGAGACAACCATTTTTACCTGAAAGTATATCCTCGAGCAGTAGGTATTGGCAACTAAAGCTCACCACAGAGGCTATACAGGGAAGTAAGCTAGTCCTTGAAGAGTAGGTGGATAGAATATAACCTCCCTATTGTGAGAGTACCTGTAGATAACAATACTGAATAGCATTTAAAATCTATTGAGTTTAGGACTTTGTGGTCAGGGAAACTAAAACCATCACAACATCAGCTTAATGCATTGCTTCTCTGAGTTCAAAACACAGAATTCTGTTCTGTGGCATTAGGTCAGTCTGTATTTCACAAAAATACCACTTAATTGTGTAAAGGCCAGATGAACTACACCCTAGGATTCTGAAAGAGGTAACAGTGGAGGCATCTTTCAAAAATCTTTGTATTCTGGCATGGTGCTAGAGGACTGGAAAATTGCAAATGTCACTCCACTTTTTAAGAAAGGAGGAAGGCAGCAGAAAGGAAATTATAGACCAGTTAACCTGACCTCAGTGTTTGGGAAGATATTGGAGTCAATTGTTAAGAATGTGGTTATGGAGTACTTGGTGACACAGGACAAGATAGGACAACATGAGCATGGTTTTGTTAAAGGAAAATCCTGCCTGATGAACCTGTTGGAATTCCTTGAGGAGATTAGAAGTGGGATAGGTAAAGGGGATGCAGTGGATGTTGTATATTTGGACTTTCAGAAGATAAGGTGTCACACATGAGGTTGCTTACCAAGTTAAGACCCATGATATTATAGGAAAGTTACTGGCATTGTTAGAGCACTGGCTGATTGGTAGGAGGCAGCAAGTGGAATTAAAAGAGTCCTTTTCTGGTTGACTGCCAATGGCTAGTGGTGTTACTCAGGGGTCAGTGTTGGGACCGCTTCATTTTATACTGTACATCAGTAATTTAGTTGATGGAATAGTTGGCTTTGTTGCCAAGATTGCAGATGATATGAAGATTGGTGGAGGGGCAAGTAGTGTTGAGGAAACAGGTAGGCTTCAAAAAGACTTAGACAGATTAGGAAAATTGGCAAGGAATTGTCAAATGAAATACAATGTTGGAAAACACATGATCATGCACTTTGGTAGAAGAAATAAATGTGCAGACTATTTTCTTAATAGTGAGAAAATCAAAAATCTGAGATTCAAAGGGACTTGGAAATCCTTTTTGCAGAACATCCTAAAGGTTAACTTGCAGGTAGAGTCAGTGGTGAGGAGGGCAGATGCAATGTTAGCATTCATTTCAAGAGGTCTAGAATACAAGAGAGTGGGATGTGATGCTGAGGCTTTATAAGGCACTGGAGGGACCTCACCTTGAGTATTATGAACAGTTCAGGACTCCTCATCTGAGAAAAGATATGCTGGCATTGGAGAGGTTTCAGAAGAGGTTCAAAAGGATGATTGTGGGAATGAAAGGATCATCATATGAGGAACATTTGATAGCTCTGAGTCCATACTCGCTAGCATTTAAAAGGATGAGGAGGGATCTCATCAAATCGTTTCGAAAGTTGAAAGGCATAGACAGAGTAGATATGGAAAGGATGTTTCCCATGATGGGGCAGTCTAGGTCAAGGGGGCACAGCCTCAGGATAGAGAGACGTCTATTTAAAATAGAGGTGCAGAGAAATTTTTTTAGGCAGAGGGTGGTGAATTTGTGGAATTTATTAACAGAGGCAGCTCTGGAGGCCAGGATGTTGGATGTATTTAAGGCAGAGATCGATAAGTTCTTGATTATGGGGAGAAGGCTGGGGAGTGGGGCTGAGGGGGGGAGGAAGGATCAGTTATGATTGAATGGCAGAGCAGACTCGACAGGCCAAATGGCTTAATTTTGGTCCTATGTCTATAGTCTTATGGTGTTATGGTAAACATAGTGGTCATATGTTAGCAAAGTACATAACTAGACTACTTAAAGTTAATACTTACACAAAATACACATTATAATGAATGCTGTCACCTTAGTTGTTTAGTAGTTTGCACTAAACTACATTTCAAGTGATGACTCCCAATTACTTAACAGTATAGTTGTGTTATTATTTAAATGTGTTTCATTTCAACTATTTAGGAAGAATAATTTCTCTGAGCAGCTGCAGGTTATTTCTATAAAACTTGGTAATATGTTCTAAACAAATGTTATTGGAAATTTCAGTGAAATTAATGGTCATAAGAATTGTTGAGGAAGTACATTGTAATCAGGCTTGTTAATCAATAAATGCTATTGACAAGAAATTTATCCCCATTGCTAGCTGAGAATATGTTATATAGGAGCATCATTATGTTGTAGTCTGGCTCTGTATTCACAGCCTTTGCAATACAAGTACAAGTCACAGTCAAAGCTACAATGTGCTGATATACAGTACAGCACATTTAATGGCTCCCACTAAGATTGAATGTCTACACATACAATTCTGTAAGAATTAAGCTGATATGCTTATTCAAAACTGTTTGATCTTTATATCTTTTTCTCAAGCAGACTGAGGCATGAAGAACAACTTGAAAGATATCATTCAGGTCTGAAGGCTAGATTGAGGCTTCTTCTGAAGAGAATTCACAAAACACAGGGACAGTCTCTATTTTTTTTTGCAGGGTCTTCTTTTCATAAGTTTTGCGATAGATTTTATCCTGTAAATGTTGCTTATCCTCTTGAGCTTTCCTTTTTCCCCCAAATGTTTCAATTTGCCTTAACCCTTGATCCATTTTGTTGTTGCCAATTATTGTCTCCCTTTATCCTACATGTCACCTTTTCCAGTCCTTGGGCTCTAGTTCTTTTCTCTCTTGCATCCTGGTATATATTCCTTCCCTTGCCTCCCTTTGTATTTTCAAAATGTGTGGGATTTCTCCTCCATTCCCATATCTGCAATACTTGCTGCTGGTTATTTAATGTAAAGAATCACTTCAGGACATTCTTTTCTCTTTTTCCAATTTAAGATGTTGTCTCAGATGCTTTCAGCTTGGAGTGATCAATTAATTCTCATTCATTGTATCTCCTTAGTTTTGCTCCCTCCCCTTCACCACTTGCATCTGTCTACACAATATTCTGCTTTCCTTGATCTATCAATGATGTTTAGTCTTACCTTTGTATAAATGATCCCTGTCAACATGTCCCTCAACCTAATACCATATATAAGCAGATGATTACCAGTCATACTCTGCTCTACCTGGCCTGACCAATCTCTCCTGTATGCAGCTTATACATCAGATTCAGTTTATTGTCATTTAGAAACCACAAATGCAATGCAGTTAAAAAATGAGACAACATTCCTCCAGAATGATATCACAAAAGCATATGACAAAACAGACTCCACCAGAAAATCCACTTAATGTTTGGCAATTCCCAATCCAGAGTCCGGAGAGGCTGCTGTGTATTAATATCACGCTACCGTCTTAGCATGTTCCCCGGAAAGGAGCTCCAAACCCACCAGACAAACAAGACCAAAAACTAAAGCTACAAGACCTGCACAAAGCCACATAGTTACAACATATAGTTACAACAGTGCAAACAATAGAATAATTGATTAAAAAACAGACTATGGGCACAGTAAAAATAGTCCAAAGATGTTAAAGGACTATAAGTTCAAAAGATATCACCACACAGTTTCCACAAGTCCTCAGGGTCCCAACAGACTCGTTATCCCACGCCGGCGGCAGAAGGGAATGCCCCTGCTATGGGCTTCCATGGCGCCGCTTGACTCAGCCTCGCAGACGTAGCATACAATGAAAGTTCCATCGAACCCAACTTCACAGACACAGCACACATCGAAAGTGACCTGACCGCAGCGGACTCTGAGTCTGTCGATCCTCCGAGCCGACAACCATCCCCTCCGGCACAGCTTCTCTGAGCACCATCCTCTGCTGAGCGTATTAAGACGGCCCAGCCAACGGCCATCGGCAATGCGACCCCGAGGACTGGGGGCCTGTTCTTCCCAGCAGAGTCCCGTACCTCACAGCAGCAGCAGCAACGAAGATTCCTGGAGATTTCCTGATGTTCCTCTGTGCTCCCACGTCCGTTTTCAAACAATTATGATTGCACACGGCACCCCACTTCACAAATAACAGATAATCAGCTCCGGAGAGGCCGCTGCAAGCTGCGTCGCGCTGCCATCTTGGAAATCAGCTATCTCTTAATCCCATCACAGCTCAACATTGTCAATATCATGCAATATACATTTATATTAGAGATTATGCCATCTGGTGACATAACGGCATCAGCACTGGACTTTGAGGCAAACACTGAGCTGGCAACTCGGCCTCGTAAAAATCAGACTAAATGCTAAAGAAATCGCAAGGTTGCTACCCAATGCGCCACAAGGTGCAGAAAAGGACAAAACCCCAAGAGATCCTGCAGTTGTTGGAAACCTTGACCAACACATAGAACATGCTGGAGCTACTCAACAAATCAGGCAGCATCTGTGGAGAATCTTGGCCTAAAATGTCAATCATGTGTTCCCCTCCATAGATACTGTCTGACTTCATAGATACTGCTTGACTTGTTGAGTTCCTTCAGCACTTTATGTGTGTTGCTCAAAATATATATATATATATCCACGATAACAAACAGCATGTTAAGACACTGGGATTTTATCATTGATGACTTTTATACTATCAAAACATGTAAAATAGTGATATGGGTTGAAATTCTATCATATTACTTAATTAATGTGTATTAACTCTGTTGTTGTCACCCAAAGGAACGTACAGGGGTGTGTCGCTTAATGTCCATTTGGACAAGGTCCAATCGCATATATGTCTGTAGTCCCGATCGTAGAATGTGACGCAGTGGACGAAAACAATCTTGTGTATCGCATGTCTCTTGAGTGTAGTAGCATTATCTCCCTGTTTAATTTTCTATCGAAAGTATTACCATAAAGTGTATCATGGCGTCCAAATGCAGCAAAACCACTCCTAGTTTGATCCTGATCCTCTTTGATAAATTGTGTGTGATATAGGCTAAGAAAGCGTTTACATAAAAGTTTAAAAAGTGAAGAAAATTAAAAAGTTTAAAATGAAATAAAAAGTGGTAGTTTACGTATGTATTATAGTGCACAGTATAGAGTTTTAGTATAAGTTATTGGCTATTTTGTCAATACGGGTACACTACAGTACTCCACATAGGCTTGCTAAGTATATAATATGATGTCTAAATCACATAACGTCCAATTTCACTGAATGTATCATGGACATTAAGCAACACATACCTGTACTACTACATGAAAATGCAAGAATATTCAGTATTTTGAACACAACATAATAATGATAGCCTTAGTGCAGTACCGCATGGACAGATGAAGATTGTTTTCCTACGTCACTGATTTTAATCAAAAACTATGGCATGATTTAAAAACCTAATGTTGCTAGAAACTGCCACTGAAGAATTTGTCAGTGTTTACTGCTTCAGTAATTATGATTTGTATATATGTAAGGTCTAGTTGCTGGAGGTATTTTAATGATTATTAATGATGAACTTGTGTAACTACACCACACTGTCAAATTGAAGTTTGACAATTTAATTCAATGACAAGCAGGAGAAAAATTTGGAAGAATAACTCCCACAGCTACATATGTCGATGCATTTTGACTCTTTAGTGAATCTCCTGCATTTTTCAAAGATTATCCTGCAGAGTTTACTTGTTGATTTTAACCCCCTTTATCTACATTTGAAAATCTTCCTATAGGGATAAATATCCTTAGAATAGAGGATATCTATTGGATACAGAATCAGAATCAGAATCAGACTTTAATCACCAAGTACCCGTACACATACAAGGAATTTACTTCCGGCAGATGTTGTCTCTCTGCTCATAACAGATGATAAATGTAAATGAAAATATAGATTATACATACAAGTAGTGCAATCCAAGTAATAGTTAGCCGACAGTTAACCGGCAGTTAACTGTTCAGCAAAGTGACCACAGTATCTTCTCCGGTGCCTATTAGTCCTAGTTTGGAGGGATCTGAAGCACCTACCAGATGGAAGCAGTTCAAACAGTCCGTGCACAGGATGGGAGGAGTCCTTTATGATGTTCCCTGCCCTCTTCTTCAACCTGGAAGAGTACAGGTCCACAATAGAGGGCAGGGAGGCTCCAATGATGCGCTCAGCAGTCCTCACTGTGCGCTGTAGTCTGGTTCTATCCTGCTTGGTGACGGCTCCAAACCACACAGTGATGGAGGAGCACAGGACAGACTCAATGACTGCAGTATAGAACTGCAGCAGCAATTCCTGAGGCAGACCATATTTCCTCAAGAGCCGCAGGAAGTAATGCACTGCTGGGCCTTCTTCAGGATGGAGCTGATGTTCTGCTCCCACTTCAGATCCTGAGAGATGGTGGTTCCCAGGAACCTGAAGTTCTCCACGGTGGACACAGGGCAGCCGAGGACTGTGAGGGGAGACATAACGGGGGGATGTCTCCTGAAATCCACTATCATCTCCTTTGTCTTGAGCGTGTTCAGCTCCAGATTGTTCCAACTGCACCAGAGCGCCAGTTGGTCCACCTGCTGTCGATATGCAGACTCATCACTGTTCTGGATGAGTCCGATGACGGTGGTGTCGTCTGCAAACTTCAAAAGCTTCACATAGGGGTTGGAGGAGGTGTAGTCATTGGTGTAGAGGGAGAACAGCAGTGGAGAGAGGACACACCCCTGGGGGGGCACCGGTGTTGGTGATTCGAGTATCCGAGGTGACCTGTCCCATCCTTACCTGCTGACTTCTGTTGGTCAGGAAGCTGTAAAGCCAATCGCAGAGGTCAGGTGGCACAGTGAGGTGAGACAATTTGGAGCAGAGGGTATGAGGGATGATGGTGTTATACGCCAAACTGAAATCCACAAACAGTATCCGAGCATAGGTCCCAGGACGATCCAGATGTTGCAGGATATAGTGCAGTCCCAGGCCTCTAAAGCAAACTGTATCAACATTACATATTACTCATATCATTTACTACAATTATTGAACAAAGGCAAGTTTAGCACTGATTAAAATTATCATTAATGCCATATATTATTACTTCAGATTGACATGCTCTTCATATTGGAATATGAAGACAATGAGCATAACTAGTAATAAAACAGTACAGAGGGCCAACACATTGGATCTTTGCCAAACAATTTTCCCCAATTAAGTTACCTTCAACATTTCCTTTTACCATAACTTCTGTAAATATTCCTAAGTAACTGAGACAACAGTTTCATAAAGGAACACAAATTTTGCATTTGTGTCGTACCTTTCATAACTTTGGGTTGTCTTCAAAACTTCACAGCCAACTAAATTCTTTGGAACAATAATCACTAGTTGTTAACTTAACCAAATTGTGCAAAGTACATAATGCAATGTTCAAGGTAAAGCTGTTTGAGATTGTTTAAACTAATTTGGCAGGGCAATGGGCATCTGAGTGATAGGGCTGAGGATGAGGCAGTTGGTATACAAGTCGATGCATTGTGTGGTGAGACTATGAGGAAGGACAGGAAATTGCGAGGCAAAATTGCAGTCAGTGAGATGAGTTGAAGTGTAACGGGAGCAAAATTTAAAAGGCTGATGAATACAGGACTGAAGGTTTTATATTTGAATGCACACAGTATATGGAATCAGGTCGATGATCTTGTAGTGCAGGTAGAGATTGACAGGTATGATATTATGGGCATCACTGTGTCATGGCTCAAAGAAGATCACAGCTGGCAGCATAACATCTAAGGATACATACTGTATCAAAAAGTCAGGCAGCTAGGCAGAGGGAGGTGGTGTGGCACTGTTGATAAAAAATGAAATCAATTCATCAGGAAGAGGTGGCATAGGATTGGAAGGTGTAGTATCCTTGTAGATACAGTTAAAAAGCTGTAAGGGTAAAAAGACTCTGATAAATGCATGCCTCCCAAAAGAAGCCAGGATGTGGGATATATTGCAAATTAAAACAGGCAATAGAAAAGGCATAGAATATGGGCAATGTTATGAGAGTCCTGCGGGATTTCAATATCCAGATAGATTGGGAAAATTAGGTTGGTACCGAATCCCATGAGGGAATTTGTTGAACACCTATGAAATGGCTTTTTAGAGCAGTTGTGGTGGAGCCCACTGGGGGATCAGCTATTCTGGATTGGGTATTGTGTGTGGAACTAGATATGATTAGGAAGCTTAAGGAGCCCTTAGGAGACAATGATTATAATATGATAGAATTTACTCTGCAGTTTGAGAGGGAGAAGAAAAACTCAGATGTTTTTCTGGAGCAAAGGAAATTATAGAACCATGAAAGAGAAGTTGGACAAAGTTGATTGGAAGGGAACGCTAGCAGGGATGATGTCAGAAAGGAATAGCTGGAGTTTCTGGGGCAATTTGGAAGGTGCAATTGTAGATATATCCCAAAGAAATAGTATTTTAATGGGAGTATGAGGCAATGGTGGTTAATAAGGAACATCAAAGTTAGCACAAAAGCAAAAGAGAGGGCATATAATACAGCAAAAATATGTGGAGAATTGGGAAGCTTTTAAAAAAGAACAGAAGACAACTAAAAAGGCCATAAAGAGGGAAAAAGATGAAATATGAAAGTAAGGTAGTCAATAATATACCAGAGGATACCAGAAGTTTTTTTCAGATACAGTACTGTGAAAAGTCTTAGGCATCCCATATTTTCAATACAAAATTTGTTTTAGATGTTTATTTTTTTGTTTTCTTGTGTGTGTCCCCTGTAAGTCAGAAAAAGATCTCTCTGTTCCTCTGCATTCCTCAATGCCCTACCATTTACCCTGTATGTTCTATTTGGATTATTCCTGCCAAAATGTAGAACCTCACACTTCTCAGCATTAAACTCCATCTGCCAACGCTGGCCTTTATAAATCAAAGCATTGAGTACAGAAGTTGGAATGCAATGTTAAAATTGTACAAGGCATTGGTAAGGCCTAATTTAGAATATTGTGTGCAGTTCTGGTCACCGAATTATAGGAAAGATATCAATAAATTAGAGAGACTGCAGAGATGATTTACTAGGATGTTACCTGGGTTTCAGCACTTAAGTTACAGAGAAAGGTTGAACAAATTAGGTCTCTATTCATTGGAGCGTAGAAGGTTGAGGGGGGATTTGATCGAGGTATTTAAAATTTTGAGAGGGATAGATAGAATTGACGTGAATAGGCTGTTTCCATTGAGAGTAGGGGAGATTCAAACGAGAGGACATGATTTGAGAGTTAGGGGGCAGAAGTTTAAGGGAAACACGAGGGGGTATTTCTTTACTCAGAGAGTGATAGCTGTGTGGAATGAGCTTCCTGTAGAAGTAGTAGAGGCCAGTTCAGTTGTGTCATTTAAGGTAAAATTGGATAGGTATATGGACAGGAAAGGAGTGGAGGGTTATGGGCTGAGTGCGGGTAGGTGGGACTAGGTGAGATTAAGAGTTCGGCACAGACTAGGAGGGCCGAGATGGCCTGTTTCCGTGCTGTGATTGTTATATGGTTATATGGTAACTGCTATCAGCTCTGAATGCACAGAAACCACTGGAACCCAAGTATATCCTTTTCCAGCCTTGGAGAAGTCCAATCAGAAGTGGTTGTCTTGGAAGAGTTTCTGCCAAAAAGCCATTGCTTAGAGGTGGAAACGAAGCTAAGAGAATCACCTACAAGCAAAAACTCAAGAAGCGGAATACTGAACAATGGCAACAAGAGCTCTGAACTAACAAGTTAAAATTTGAAATTTTTGGTTCAGACAGGAGGCAGTTTGTTTGTAGTAGAGCTGGAGAGCGCTACATTGATAAGTGTCTGTAGTCAGCAGTGAAACACAGTGGAGGTTCCCTATAGGCTTGGGCTGCATTTTTGCAAATCGAGTTGGTGATCTGGTTAAAATTAAATGCATCCTCAACACTGAGAAGTACAAATAAAATCTCAGCTGTTCTGCAATAGGTCCGATCGGTCACCACTTCATTCTGCAGAAGGACTATGGCCCCAAACACATGGCCAAGGTCAGAGAGAACCATCTTCAGTGAAAAGAAGAACAAGGAGTTCTGCAACAGATGGTATAGCCTTCACAGAGCCCTGATCTCAACATCATCGAGGCTGTCTGGGATTACTTGGAGAGACAGAAGCAAGTGAGACAGCCAAAGTCTGCAGAAGAACTGTGGCAAGTTGTCCAAGATGCTTGGAACAACCTAACAGCCAATTTTTTTAGTGAAACTGCACTACAGTGTACCTAAGAAAATTGATGTAGTTTAAAGCCAAAGGGTGGTCACACCAAGTATTGATTTGATTTATTTTTCTACTGTTTACTGTTTTTTCTAGTATTTTTTTAAATATTTAGAACACTTGATTTCATTATTTCTGAAAGCATCATTGCCTTACAGAATCTTTTGCATGTGTCTAACACTTTTGCACAGCATTGTATATAAAGAGTGAGAGAGTGGTGAGACTGGATATTGAACTGCTAGAAAATGATGCTGGAGATGTAGTAATGGCAGGGTGGGGCACAAAGAAATGACAAATAAAAATACTGCAAGTATTTGCATCAATGTTCACTGTGGAAGACACCAGCAGCATACCAGAAATTTAAGAGGGTCAGGGGACAGAAATTAGTATAGTTGCTATTGCTGTAGTGTGAACAAAGTCACCAGAGAGACGTAGCTGGTGGATATGAAGTTGTCTTTTATTCAACAAAATGAGACACAGCAGACATCATATTGAGACTATTTTGGAGGAAGACATATGTTCAACTCAACATTACATGACATTTTATATGCTAAAGATCAAAGGACATTCTATATTTACAATGTATCTATAATGCTTCCTTTGAATTACATATAATCGTTGCACTTCATTCTTTGCACTCATACTCCAAACAATGTTATCAAACATTGTCTGGTTTTTCAATTAACTGCTGCTCAGATCTCTACAAACCTATTTAAAACATAGAATATAGAACAGTACAGCACAGAAGCAGGCTATTTGGCCTACAATGTTGTGTGGAACCAGCTAAAAATTAAATCAAAAACACCCAAACAATAATCCCTCCTAGTTACACTGTTCTCCACCCTGGATGCAGAGACCAGAGACCAATGCTCAATGGGAGAGGTGCTCGACCATGTCTGTGGTGTGGTATACTGGGTGCTGTTACCTGAGCGGCAGAAGGCTGTCGTACTACACTGAGACTGGCTGACACTGTACCGCCTCAGCATTCCTCATAGCCAGCACTATTGATTATTTTTGTTTTGAAGTGCTTTCATGGGATTATGGTGAGATGTTCAAGTTCATTTATCATTACATTTTAGCTTGTCTTATACAATTATTTGCATGCATATTTGTGGATCCCCCTGACTGCAACCAGAATGCATAACAATAATCTCCCTGGTCTGTATGTGACTAAGTACTAGTGCTTGGTCTGATCTTGTGCTTGTCGCAATAAAGACGTCAGTAAAGATAAAGCAGCTTTTCTCGTTTCCATTATGGACCAAATGCTCACCACAATTCTAACATGGATAGAAGATTGGCTGACTGGCAGGAGGCAAAAAGTGGGAATAATGGAGGCTTATTCTGGTTAGCTGCTAGTGACCAGTGGTGTTTCTCAGGGGTCAGTACTGGGACCTCTTCTTCTCACGTTTAAGATTTGGATGATGGAATTGATGGCTTTGTGGCCAAGTTTGCAGAATGTATAAGGATAGGTGGAGGGGTAGTTAGTGTTCATGAAGCAGGGAGTCTGCAGAAGGACTTAGATTGAGAGAATGGGCACAGAAGTGACTATGGAATGTAATGTAGGGCAATATATAGTCAAGCACTTTGGCCAAAGGAACAAAGGCATAGATTATTTTCTAAATGGAGAGAAAATTTTAAAAAATTAGAGGTGCAATGAGTCTTGGGAGTCCTTGGGAGTAATTTGTAGGTAGAGTTCATGGTAAGGAAGGCAAATGCAATATTAGTATTTATTTTGAGAGGACGAGAATATAAGATCAAGGATGTAATGTCAAGGCTTTAAAAGGCATTAGTCAGACTGCACTTTGAGTGTTGTGCACAGTTTTGGGCCACTTCTCTAAGATAAGATGTGCTGCCATTGGAGAGGCTCTAGGGGAGGTTCACAAGAATGATTTTTGGAATGAAAGTTTTAATGTATGCAGAGCACTTGATGACTCTGGAATTGAACTTGCTGGAGCTTATAAGAATGAAGGGGGGTCTTATTGAAACCTATCAAATATTGAAAGGTCAAGAGAGAGTGGATGTGTAGAGGATGAATCTTGTTGCACTATAGCAAATTGTCAGGTATGATGTTGTGGCCATCAATGAATCAAGGCTGAAGGATGGTAATAGTTGAGAGCTCAATGTCCAAGGTTACACATTGTATTGGAGGGATAGGAAAGTAGGCTCTTCTGGCAAAGAATGGCATCAAATCAGTGGAAAGATGTGACATAGGATCAGAAGATGTTGAATCAAGAAACTGCAAGGGTAAAAGTACCCTGATGGCAGTTATATACAGGCCTCCCAACAGTAGCTGGGATGTGGACACAGGTTACAACAGGAAATAGAAAACGTGAGTCAAAAGAACAATGTTATGATAGTCATGAGAGATTTCAACGTTCAGGTCGATTGGGAAAATCAGGATGGCAATAGATCTCTAGAGAATGAGTTTGTTGAATGCCAACAAGATGGTTTTTTAGGGCAGTTTGTCATTGAGCCTACTAGGAGATCAGCTATATTTGATTGGGTGTTATGTAATGAACCAGAGGTGATTAGGAAATTTAAGGCAAAAGAGCCCTTAGGAGCCAGTAATCACAATATGATTGATTTCAATTTGAAATTTGGCAGGGAGGAAGTAGAGTCGGACGTAGCAGTATTTCAGTAGAGTAAAGGAAATTACAGTGGTATGAGAGAAGATTTGGCCAACGTAAATTGGAAGGAAATGCTGATCGGGATAACAGCAGATCAGCAGTGGCATGTGTTTCTAAGAAAAATGAGGGAAGTGCAGGACAGATCTATTCCAAAAATGAAGAAATACTCAAACGGCAAATTAGTACAACTGTGGCTGATAAGATAAAGCTAATGTAAAAACAAAAGCGAGGGCATACAGCAAAACAAAAATTAATGGGAAGATAGAGAATTGGGAAGCTTTTAAAAACCTACTGAGAGCAACGAAAAGAATCATTAGAAGGGAAAAGATCAAATATGACAGCAAGCTAGCAAACAACATCAAAGAATATAGTAAAAGCATTTTCAAGTATGTAAAAAATAAGAGAGATGAGAGTAGATATAGCACCATTAGAAAATTGATGGCAGAGAAATAATAATGGGAGACATGGAGATGGCAGATGAACTAAATGAGTATTTTGCATCTGTCTTCATTGTGTTTGCCAGATGTTGAAGGGTGTGAAGGAAGAGAAGTGAGTGTAGTTACTATTACAAGGGAGAAGGTGCTCAAAAAGCTGAAAGACCTAAGGGCACATAAGTCACCTGGACCTGATGAACTGTACCCTTGGGTAGTGTTAGAGATTATGGAGTTATTAGCAATGGTTTTTCAAAAACCATTAGACTCCGGCATAGTTGCAAAGAACTGGAAAATTGCAAGTGTCACTCCACTCCTTAATAAAGGAGGAAGGCTGAAGAAAGGGAATTATAGTCCAGTTAGTCTGACCCCAGTGGTTAGGAAGATATTGGATTCAATTGTTAAGGATGAGTATTTGGTGACATGGGACAAGATAGGTCATAGTTAGTATGGTCTCCTTAAGAGAAAATCTTGTCTGATGAACCAATTGGAATTCTTTGAGGAGATTGCAAGTAGGATAGATAAAGGGGATGTAGTGGATGTTGTATATTTGGATTTTCAGAAGGATTTAGACAAGGTGCCACACATGAGGCTGCTTACTAGGTTAAGAGCCCATGGTATTACAGGAAAGTTACTAACGTGGTTAGAGCATTGGCTAATTGGTAGAAGGCAGCAAGTGGAAATAAAAGAATGTTTTTCTGGTTGGCTGCCAATGACTAGTGGTGTTCCGCAGGGGTCGGTGTTGGGACTGCTTTTTATACTGTATATCAATGATTTAGATGATGAAATAGATAGCTTTGTTGCCAACTTTGCAGATGGTATGAAGATTGGTGAAGCAGTAGTTAGTGTTGAGGAAATAGGTAGGTGGCAAAAGGTCTAAGACAGATTAGGAGAATAGGAAATAAAGTGGCAAATGAAATACAAAACTGGAAAATGCATGGTCATGCACTTTGGTAGGAGAAATAACTGTATGGGCTATTTTCTAAACAGGGAGAAAATCCAGGAATCTGAGAAGCACAGGGACTTGGGGGTCCTTGTGCAGAACAACCTAAAGGTTAACTTGAAGGTTGAATTGGTGGTGAGGAAGGTAAATGCAATGTTAGCATTAATTTCAAGAGGTCTTAAATACAAGAGCAGAGATGTGATTCTGAGGCTTTATAAGGCATTAGTAAGGCATCATCTTGAGTATCGTGTACAGTCTTGAGCTTCTCATCTTAGAAAAGATATGCTGGCATTGGAGAAGGTCCAGAGGAGTTTCAAAGGATGATTCTGCAAAGGAAAGGGTTATCATACGAAGAATGTTTGGTGGCTCTGGGTCTGTACTTGCTGGAATTTAGAAGGATGAGGAGGGATCTCATTGAAACCTTCTGAATTTTGAAAGGTCTAGACAGAGTAGATGTGGAAAGGATGTTTCCCATGGTGGGGGAGTTTAGGACAAGAGGCACACTCAGAATAGAGGGGTGTCCATTTAAAACAGAGATGCAGAGAAGTTTCTTGAGCCAGTGTGTGGTGAATTTGTAGAATGTTTTGCCACATACAGCGGTGGAGGCCAGGTCATTGGGTGTACTCAAGGCAGAGATTGATAGGTTCTTGATTACAATGGCATCAAAGGTTATAGGGAGAAAGCTGGGAAAAGGGCTGTGGGGGGGAGAAAAGGATCGGTCATGATGGAATGGCAGAGCAGACTCGATGGGCCAAATGGCCTGATTTTGCTCCTATGTCTTATAGTCTTGTTTCCTGTAGTAAATGAGTCTCAAATCAAATGAGAGGGCAGAGCCTCAGATAGATGGATGACCACTTAGAGCAGAGATGAGGAGGAACTTCGTTCGCCAGAGGGTCGTAAATCGGTGCAATTCATTGCAACAGACGGCTGCGGAGGCCAAGTCATTGAGTATATTAAAGGCAGAGTTTTATAGGTTCTTGATTAGTCAGGACATCAAAAGTTACAGCAAGAAGGTATGAGAATGGGGTTGAAAGGGTTAGTATATCAGCCATGGTGAACTGGATGAGCAGACTCAGGAGGTGACTGGCCTAATTCTGCTCCTTTGTCTTACAGTAAAGAAAAACAACCAACTCTATTTCTTGCGGTTTTGACGAGAGGTGGAAGTTGACCATGACTCTACAAGGACTCGCTGTTCATATTTTTAAAAATATGTATTTTTGTACATCCAATTTAATTGAGCCACTGAGAATTCAGTTTAATATCCTATCTGAATGTGTGTTATCACACACAATTTATTATTTGCTCAGGAAAGCTCTGTAATCAGAGTTCAGAGAGGCACAAACCAGTAAATCATAGAAATATGAGCAATTCTATTGAGTCATGCTGGCACTAATATTGAATGTCCTTCATGAAATCACGTGGTTTCCCATTGGAATGAGGTTGGTTCTTTTATCTGCTCACACGAAATAATTATTGGCATCTGTGATTGAACTGTCCTGAAAGCTGGAGATTGATCAACTTTGTGGCAAAAAGATTCCCAGCAGTCCTAAACCTCTGCATGCTGTGGGTGGTACTAACTTCATCATCCACAGTTGTCAGGGAATGAAATATAAATTCATGAACTAGGTGACAAGTTCTTTATTTGCATATTCAGTTCCATCTTCTTTATCATGGACAAAAAGCACCAGTAACATCAAGCAAAGCAGATTGAACAAAGACAGGATTCCCAACAGTCCTCAGGTCAAAATCAGATTTATTGAGTTTATATAAATGCACTCTCTTGTTTGCTTCATTGCACAAACAGCATCATCTCCATTCATCAGAACAGATATTGTTCTAAATCTTTGGTATTTTATCATGCAAATTAAACTCACATTGAGGGCAGCTGTTATAACAACCACATTTTGCGGTTGCTCCACAAGTGTCCCCAAAATACACAAGAGACAAAAAATTTGCGCAGGTGCCTCACATATAATCATGTTTATTCTCTAAAGTCATGAGACTTCCATAGCATCACAGAAAGCCAGCTGCAGCATCTACCCCGGAGATCACAGAAGACACCCTGAGAGTTGCTGTGGAACCGACAATGCAACACAGGAAGTTCTAGAAGCTCTGCTGCCATCTGAGGAGCATTGTGGCAATTTTGTGGCAGTATTCAAACCTGTCCCATGCCAGTGAGAAACATGATGTTTGGACTTAGCCCAGAATTATGTGGGAATTGTGCAGCCATCCCAAAGTCAAACAAGATGCCCAAAGCATATCATGCTATGCATCGACATAATGGGAGCTTTTAAAACAATGGCTCCCATTACATACCACTGAAGAATGGTGAAATATTTTTGCCAAAGATGTCAGCTGCTAGGCAGGAATCATAATAGACAGACAACATCTGGACTATCCTTAACAATTACTAGTGGGGCATCAGGAACAGGCACAATAACTCGCTCTCTTCTGAAGGCTTGCTCCCATGTTCAAAGTTCATGGCAAACTCAAAGAAAGTATTTAAGCTGAAATATGAAACAGCAAAGCGGATTATGCTTTGGACACTGACGAACATATTACTCCACACCCAGAGGCCTTTGAGGGAAAGTCCAAGAGAAACACACACGCACACACATACGCATAGTATATTCACATGCAATCTACGTTGAAACCCAGATGACAGCCACAGTAGGCTCCCTGCATATGTTCTTGCAGAATTATTGAACCTGAAAAACTGCTTACTGTATTAATAGTCCAAAAGAGTGTTTTACATTCTCTAGGTGACACATAAATCTTTCATCTACACTGCAAGATGAAAACGTGCTGCCAATTTTTTATAAATTTGCCTAATACAATACCTCTGTGGAAAAATACAGCTTGCTGATTGCTTCTGCAGTATTTCTCCTCGGTGACTTTGTTTGACATATCTACTCCTAAAATATCTTTGGAGCTGTAGAATATTACAGCACATGTATGCGTCAATAAACCCAGCAATTCACAGCAGTGTGTTTATCAAATCGTCCCACATTCCTAGTTGCCTGGAAAATCCATTATGGTTTTAGGCTTCGTCTTTTACATAGTAACAAAGCTCCATAAAATGGATCAATACTGCTTAAGTATTTGGGATTGAAAGCTAGCCCTTGATGCCCAGCAACTAATTTCCAAGCAAAGTAAGATGAAGGCTTCAGCATTCCTTAACTATTTTGACAATCTGATGCCACAGGTTTCGTGTTACATGGGCATTGATGGTAGACAGACATTTTGGCTATCTGACAGACAACTTTCATCAGCCTCTTCTGTGCTGCATATCTAATGATCATCAGAATTAGTACATCAGTTGAACCACTTGATGACACATGCAAAATACTGCAGGAACTCAGTAGGCCAGGCAGCATCTATGGAGAAGAGTAGAAAGTCAAAGGTTTGGGCTGAGACCCTTCATGAAGAGTCTCGGCCTGAAACATTGTCTGTTTACACTTTTCCAGAGATGCTTTCTGGCCTGCTGAGTTTCTCCAGAATTTTGTGTATGTTGCTTGGATTTCTAGCTTCAGCAGACGTTCTCTTGTTTGTGATTGAAACACTTAATGCCCTGGTTTATTATTCTTTGTGGCTCATTCCCAAGCTCAGAAGTCAGAAAAAACCACCCACTCCACAATCAAATCCCAGACATCTATACAATGTGAGAGACTGGGCAAATGGCATAACGAGCCTTGACACAACAAAAAGGGATGGTCTTCTGGTCATACCTTTAAGTTTCCAGAAGGTCCTTAACATGCCATTTGGTCTTCCTGTGATTAACAGTTTCTTCCTTATGAGGCATCATACTAGCAAATGTGATCTCCAGTGTTCAATATAATACAAGCAACTGAAAATCAGAGAGAAATCCTGAAGCAAAACCGATGGATTTCCGCTATAGCTGTAGGAATCTAGAAGGGGATTGAGATAGAGTCTTTATCCTAGCAGCTGCATCTTGAGCTAAAAGTAATAGAAAAATATTAATAAACAACATTTTGTTTGAGTGTCAGTGGGGTGCTACTAATAAGAGATATCCGGGGATGAAGGAATAGTCAATAATTACCTTACTTACAAAGGAGGACTATTTCCCCCCTTTTCAATAATCTTACAGTTGATATACCCTGAATTGGAGTTTATCTGACGCATTGTAGGAGAGGCATGGCATTTTTCTGATGAACAATATGAGCCCTTAAGCCATGATACTTCTAATGTGCACTGAATCTGCAGAAGGTATGTTGGTCCTGGTCCCTTAACTTGGCTAAGGAGTTCACCAGGACTTCTAAACACGGCCTAACCATAGTCTACATTCTCTGTGATCTTCTTAAGTCACCGTCCAAATGTGCTGTCACAAGTATCTAAAGATACTTAAAGCATAAGAGAGGTTAAAGAAGTAAATCAAAGTTCATTAGTCACATATTTTAGCTAAATGTCAGTGAACAGCTAACAAAGGATTCTTGTGTATCTAGGGCAAGGTGAATTCTGCCATGAGGCAGACAGGATGCCATTTGTTTTGTTTGACAAAACTATTAGTATGATAATGAGAATAAACTGTTTTTAATGTGCTCCAATTAAGGATTAGATTATAAACTCCTTTAAATTGCCAGTCATCACGGAACTGGAGGCTAACATGAACAGCGTTATAAAATGAAAAAAGCCAGTGGTGCAAGTAAGGCGGCTTTCATGCTGTGTCTAATCAGTGTCTAATCACATTATCAAAATGTCACAAGGTACTGTTAACAATTAGTTACTTACTGGAATTCAGTGACCATCATTGGGTAAGCAATTGTAACAGCCACTCCATGACAACGTCCCTGATGAACAATAAGACAAATGACTGGTTAATCTATTTTCTATTGGACGGGAAAGTATTGGCTGAGAGAGTATATGACTTTGTTTAATTCTTTGCATGGTTACTTGCAGCAGCTCTCCTTACCCTAAAGGTTAGGGTGCAGATGTGAAGTACATCAGCTCAGCATTTTTGAGCTCTGCCCTTGAATTTCAAAGTTCAAAATAAATTTATCAGCAAAGTACATATATGCCACCATAGACTGTCCTGAGATTCATTTTCTTGTGGGTATTCACAGCAAATACAAAGAAACACAGAAGAATCAATGAAAATCTGCACATATCAATGGTGCACAAACAACCAATTGTGCAAATACCTACAAAAAACTAAATAATAAACAAGCAAATAAATAAATAATATTGAGAACATGAGCTATAGAGTCAATAGGTTCAGGCCAGTGTTGCAGTAAGTGGTTCAGGAGCCTGATGTTTGAGGGGTAATAACTGTCTCCAAACCAGGTGGTGTAGGACCAATACCTCATTTCTGATGGCCACAGTTTGAAGAGAATATGGCCTGAATGGTGGGGATTTGGGGGTGAATCTGACAGCAGAGCAGGAAGTCAAGTGTGCCAGCATCTACCCTGCAGCTTCTTCCTGAGCTTGATTTTGCAATGTGAATATACAAAGTCACCAATGAGTTATAGAAGGCACAAGCTCAACAGAATGACCAGAATGAAGATGATGTTTCTTGCTCAGGTGGAATCTGTGTATTAACAGTTGGAATACCCTTCAAGTAGAGTAGGCAGTGGGAAAGAATTTTGACCCCATCATCATAATTGGGCACTATGGGTGTAGGAGAAAACTTAGGAGTTTGCGAAGATTCACATGACATCTAAAACTTTGACACACTTCTATAGATATAGTATATTGATTGGCTGCATCACAGTCTGGTATGGAAATGCAAAGCCTTTGAATTGAAAACCTTACCCAATGTACTGGACATGGCACTGTTCCCCACAGGAAAAGCCCTCCCAACCATTGAACACATCTACACCAAATGCTATTGTAGGAAAGCAGCATCAATAATCATCAGGGACCTCCACCATCCAAGACGTGGTGCCATCAGGTTCAGGTACAGTTTTTACCTTACAAGTATCAGGCTTCTGAACCAGCGAGGATACTTCACTCAATTTCACTTGGCCCATCGTTGAAATGTCCCACAACCTATAGACTCATTTTCAAGGACTCTTCATCTCATGTTCTCAATATTTATTGCTTATTTATTTATCTATTTATTTTTCTTTTTGTATTTGCACAGTCTGTTGTACTTTGCGCTTGCTTGAGTGCCCAAGTGGTTGTGTGCTTTATTGATTCTATTACGGTTATTATTCTATGGATTTATTGAGTATGCCCAAAAGACGGTGAATCCTGGGGTTGTCTAAGTAAATTTCTTGTGAACTTTGTTGCCTGGGGAAAGTTCTGCAGCCTCTGCAGCCAATGTATCCTTACTTCCAGTTTAAGATGGCATTTCTGAATTTGGGTGATAGTTTACAGGTGATTCTTAAAGCAAGAAATATGACCTAATACCTTATTAATTACATTTTTTTCTGTAGTAAATTATCACCAAAGATAATGATGAGGTGAGGGCAGATGAGGCTGACCTGAGGATCGAGGCTTGTGAGTACGATAAAAGCTGGAGTGTGGCATGTTCAAGAAGAAGTGGTCAGAGTGAGGTCAAGGCATGTTCAAGTCAGAATCAGAGTTGAAGATAGTGTTGGAGTGAGTAAATTAGAGAGGAGGCAGAGTGGAGGGGCTTCAGAGCCCGTCCACCTAAACTGGGAGTGAGGTTGGATCAATCTAAGCACAGAACTGATGTGTGAAGGTCCAGTACAGGCTGGAAAGTGGCAGCAGGGGCCAGGCCAGAGTGTGGCTTGGGTCGCCATGCAGGGGGTGACATGTTGTTTGGACAATTTAAACACCGGAGCAGATAGACTAAAAACGTAGGGAGTCAGGACCAGAGGCAAGGGTCGGGCCGAATCCGCTTGGTCTTCCACAACATTTACTCCACTTTCCCTGGTGCGGAGGCTGCGAGTTTTGAAGCAGTTTGCCTCGCTGTGTGATGAACTCAGGCTGATGCTAGGGGCCTGCTCTGGGCTTCAGCTCTATGAACTCAATTTCATTCTGAATGCTGTTGCTTGTTTTTATTGTTTGCACAACTTGTGGTTCTTTTCTCTCTCTGTGCATTTGGTGCTGGTCTTATTTTTCGTTCCAATATTTTTATGAGTTTCTATATAGAAGAATAGAGCACAAGAAAGTATATATAAAGGTCAAAAAAGATTTTTAAAACTACCAATTGCATTATAAGGTCTTATTTTTAAACTAAGTTCTTTCAGTTTCTTGTTTTGTGGCTGCCTGTAAGCAGACAAATCTCAATGTTGTATAATTTATGCATACTTTGATGATAAATATACTTTGAACTTGAAACTTTCCCAAGTAATAATATGAATATTTATACATATATTACATAAGCTAGATACCTGTATGTTCTGCAGAATGGTAACGTCCCTTATGGCTCCCAAAACTAAAATAACACTCATAGTCAAACAGTGAAGTGACTTTCAGTAACGTGATTACCAAAATCCTGTCCTACCAGCTATCTGCAGATTTTCCAGCAACAGAGCCACTTTATGACCTGTCTGCAAAAGCAGGGAAATATATGTTTCCTCTGCTGCACTGTAGGATGACAGGTTGCAGTGGTGTTGGTGGTCAGAAAGAGTTTGAAACATTATTGCACATCTTCATGAACAAGCCCCAGTGAACTAATTGATTCCACCATGAAGTGTGATGCTACAACAACCAATAACATCAAAGAACGATATTGGCAAAAGGTAACAAGGGCACATTTTTTGGCAGTAATTTGATTTATAACATTATCTTTGATTGCACACAATACTGTAGCCGTTAACATAATGCTTTACAGTGCCATCTGTAAGATTAGGGTACAATTCAAACCAGTCTGTGTGGAGTTTGTATGTTCCCCCTGTGACCACAGTCAGTAGGTTGTGAGCATGTTATTCTGGCACCAGAAGCATGCGGCATTTGTGGAGTGCCTCCAGCACACCTTATACCTTGACAAAAATGACTCATTTTGCTGTAGGTTTCTATGTACGTGTGACAAATAAAGCTAATCTTTCATCTTTAAAAGCATTAGTAAACTACCTATTTTATAAATGCCATACACCAGTTACTTAAGCAAATGATATTCAATAGCTTACTCACATGTGTAATTTTCAAGAATCACCCACACCATGCAGTGTTCCTACTCACATTGGGCTGTATCAGTTAACCCACCAAATGGCAGCTACTACAGTTTCTAATCAGAAGGTGGGTGGACAGGCAGATGTGTCCACCAGTCAGTGCCTGCCCACCATCCAACTTCCCTAAATCAACCAGCCCTACCCTGCAGTGCTGAGCATGGAAATCAGATCAGAATTACCATTACCCAAACACTAGATGACGTTGTGATTTCAGTCTCTGAGGCTGACGTGAGGGCAATCTTCAAGAGGGTGAACGCACGGAAAGCATCTGACCCCAACTGGGGACCTGGCAAAGTACTAAAGACTTCTGTTGATGAACTGGCTGGTGTGTTCACCGATATCTTTGACCTCTCACTTCGGCAGTCTGAGGTACCCACCTACTCAAGCAGGCTTCATTAAACCAGTGCCTACGAGGAATGTGGTAACCTGCCTCAATGACTATCATCCAGCAGCACTTACATCCACTGTGCTGAAGTGCTTTGAGAGTTTGGCGATGAAACGTATCAACCTCTGCTTGAGAAGTGACTTGAATCTGCTCCAATTTGCCTACTGTCATAATAGGTCAACAGTAGATGCCATTTCATTGGCTCTTGAGTCAATTTTGGAACACCTGGACAGTGAAGATGCTTTTCATTGGCTATAACTCTACATTCAATAGTATCATCTCCTCAAAAATAATCAATAAGCTTCAAGTCCAAAATACTTCCTTGTACAAATGAACCACATTTGCAGATCCCAGTCAGTTGAGATTGCCAACAACAATCTTCACAATCTCCACCGGCACAAGTGCACTACAAAGCTGTGTGCTTAACCCCCTGCTCTACTCGCTTTATACTTATGACTGTGAGACTAAGCACAGATCCAATGCCATTTTTAAGTTTGCTGCCAACAACACTATCATTGACTAAATGGTTCAGAATATATAGGAGGGAGAACAAAATCTGGCTCTCACTCCATGTCTCACTCACTCAATATCAACAAGATCAAGGAGATGATCATTGACTTCAGGAGGAGGAAATTGGAGGTCCATATATCAGTTCTTATTGGGGAATGAAAGGTGGAGAGGGTCAACAACTTTAAATTCCTTGGCCTTAATAGTTTGGAGGATTTGCCTTGGGGTCATCATACATGTGTCATTATGAAGAAAGCTTGGGAGCACTTCCACTTTATTAGAAGCTTGTGAAGATTTAGCATATCATCTAAAACTTTGACAAGCTTCCATAGATCTGGAGAGCTTGTTAACTAGTATGGAAACACCAATGCCCTTGAATAGAAAATCCTACAAAAAGTAGTGGATAAGGCATCACAGGAAAAACCTCCCCACCATTGAACACATCCACACAGAGCACTGTTGCAAGAAAGCATCATCCTTCATCAAGGACTCCCAGCATCCAGGTCATGCTCTCTTCTTACTGTTGTTTGAAAGGAGAAGGTACAGGAGCCTCAAGACTCACGCCACCAGGTCCAGGAATAGTTAATACACCTCAACTATCAGTCTCTTGAACCACAGTGGATAACTTCACTCACCCCATCACCGAACTGCTCCCACAACCTATGGACTCACTTTCAAACACTCTTCATCTCATGCTCTCAATATTTGTCGCACATTTATTTCTTAATATTATTTTTTAATTTGCACATTCTTTTAATATTTTGCACATTAATTATTGTCCGCCCCATTTGGCGCATCCTTTTATTGATTCTATTGTGTTTCTTGCATTTACTAAGGCTTGCGTACAAGAAGATGGATTTCTGGGCTGTATATGGTGACATATGTACTGCATATGTTAATCAAAATGGTTTCTTTGTTTGTTAAAAGTAAAACTGCTTCTTTGTTATGCTAACTGTAGAGGGAGTGTTTTTCTTGCAGAGCTTCTCGAAGCTTGTTTAGGTTAAAATGCTGATAACGGGGATTGTATTCATTTGTTAACCAGTTGGGTTGGGTGTTATTTTCTTTTGTGGGTCTGGGAGTGGGGATTGTGCGGTCTTTTCAGCAGTCAGGAAGAAGACGGCGAGGAATGCGGACAGGTGCGGCACTGATGGTTGATCACCGAGGGTGGTCCCAGGTGTGCAGGTTGTGGAGGTCGGAGAAGAGCGAATAATGGTCGGAGAGTCGAGGATTGAGCTCCAACAATGTGCACACTTGACTGAACTCCGTTAAGTTTTGGCACCTTTTCTTTATTTTCTTTCCCTTTGTATATGTTGTATCATTATTAATCACTTAGTTCTAGTAAGATTTATAAAGTGCATTCTGTATCTGTACCTGGTGTGAGCTTGATATTGTGTTTGCAAGTTTGTATTAGTGTGTATTTCACAGCATCCACATATATGGGAGGTAAGGTTTGGCGGGTGGCTGAAATTTTCCCCAGACATACACCAGCCTGTCGCACAAGTGTTACACATATATGCATTTACTTTGATAATAAATTTACTTTGAACTTTTCCATTGAATTCTGAAATGCCCATAAGCATTAGAAGCTCTATACCTGACTGTGATGCCACCAGTCAGAAGGATATCCACTGTATATCTGTAGAAACTTGCAAGAGTTAGATGCATGTCCTCTACTACATGGACATGGGAAGAAGCAATTCTGACTGTCTACCCTATCTAATACCTGTCATTATTTTAAAAACTTCTACCTGGATTCCTCTCAGCCTCTAATGCTGCAGGGAAAACAAACCAATTTAGTCTAATCTCTCCATATGCCCTCTAATCTGGGAATATCATGGTAAACCTCTTGTGTACCTTTTCAAAGCCTCTACATCTTAGGGGTGACCAGATCCTCCAAGTCCAACCTGAATAAAATTCCTAAACAAAGATGCACGGTGGAGAATATACTGACTGTTTACATTATAGCCTGGCATGGAAACACCAATCCCCTTAAATAGAAAAGCCTTCTAAAAGTAATGGATACATCACAGTCCATCACAGGCGAAGCCCTCCTTGCCATTGAGTTCATCTACAAGGAGCGTTGTTGCAAGAAAACAGCATCCATCATCAAGAACGCCTGTTACCCAGGCCATGCTCTATTCTCACTGCAACCATGAGGAAGGAGGTACAGAAATCTCGGGCCCACACCACCAGGTTCAGGAACAATTATTACCCCTTATCCATCAGGCTCTTGAACCAAAGGGAATGACTCTTGTCATCTTCACTCAGTCCATGACTGGACTAGACTCATTTTCATGCTCTGTTTATCTCATGCTCTCGATATTTATTGCTTATTTATTTATTATGATTGTTATTTATTTTTTTCTCTTTTTATTTGTATTTGCACCATTGGATTGTTTTTTACACACTGGTTGTTGTCCATCCTGTTGGGTGTGGTATTTCATTACTTCTGTTGAGTTTTTTGCACTTACTGTGTTTGCCCATGAGAAAATAAATCTCAAGTTTGCATATGGTGATGTATATGTACTTAGATAATAAATTTACTTTGAACTTTGATCTTAAACAGACTGAGAAGAGAAGGTGATTTAGTCAACTGGATATAAAGCTGATCTGGTGGAAGGAGTCAAAGGTGAGAGTAGAGGGTAGCATTTCATTTTGGAGGCCTGTGAGCAGCAGTAGAAGTCACAGAGGTCGATGTTTATCCTCTCTTTTTGTCGTGCAGTATATATATATAAAGAAATTTAGATGAGAATTCAGGTGGCATGATTAGTAAGTTGGCAGGTGACTCCAAAGCTAGCAGTGTAGTGGACAATGAAGAAAGTTATTTAAGAATAGGATCTACATCAACTGGAAAAGTGGGCAAAAGGAACAGCAGATGAAATTTAACTCAAACAACTGCTACATTTTTAGGAAGTTAAGGTCATAAGACATCCAGTAGAAGCAGAATTAGGCCATTCAGTCCATTAAGTCTGCTGTGCTGTTCAATCATAGAGGATTTATTTTTACTCTCAGCCCTATTTTCCTTTCTTCCTTCTCATAACCTTTAGCATGCTTACTAATCAAGAACCTATCAACCTCTGGTTTAAATATGCCCAATGACTTAGCCTCCATAACCATCTGCAGCAACAGCTTCCACAGGTTTGCCATCCGCTGGCAAAAGAAACTCCTCCTCATCTCTGATCCAAAGAAAGGAGAGTTCTTGTGTCCCCTTCCAATCAACTTTGCCCAACTCCTCTCTTGTGCCAAGTTCCAGCCTTACTATATTAAACTTGAAACCTGCCAATGGTTTTCTGTCCCAGTAGCACACTAAGAACTGGTATTGATTCACATGCACCAAGGTTCAGTGAAAAGCTTTTCTTGCATACTGTTCGTACAGATCAGATCATTACACAGTGCATTAGGGTAAAGTAGAACAACAACAGTACAGAATAAAGTATAACAACTACGGAGAAAGCTGCAGTGCAGGTAAACAGTAAGATGGAAGATCATAACAAGGTAGATTGCGAGGTCAAGAGTACAACATATCATACTAGGGATCTAATTACCAGGATGATAGCAGTGGAAAAGAAGCTGCCCTTTGGTGGTAGGTGCTTTCAGGGATTTGTACTTTCTGCCCACTGGAGGACAGAAAAGAGAATGTCATGGATAGGTGGGGTCTTTGATTATGCCAGGTGCTTTATGTTTGAAAGCTGCACAACCAGGACCACACCTATCCAATACTAGCCTAATCTCAGGACAATTTACGCTCGGCAGAGGATGGTGCTCAGAGAAGCTGTGCCGGAGGAGATGGTCGTCGGCTCGGAGGTTCAACGGACTCAGAGTCCACTGCGGTCAGGTCGCTTTCATTGTGTGCTGTGTCTGCGAGGCTGAGTCGGGCGGCGCCATGGAAGTCCATAGCGGGGGTATTCCCTTCTGCTGTCAGCGTGAGATGGCGAGTCTGTCGGGACCATGGGGACTTATGGAAACTGTGTGGTGATTTCTTTTGAATTTATAGTCCTTTACCATCTTTGGACTATTTTTACTGTTCCCATAGTCTGTTTTTTTTTTATCAATTATGCTATTGTTTGCACTGTTGTAACTATGTGATTTTGTGCAGGTCTTGTAGCTTTAGTTTTTGGTCTTGTTTGTCTGGGGGATTTGGAGCTCCTTTCTGGGGAACGCGCTAAGACGGTAGCGTGATATTAATATGCAGCAGCCTCTCCGGACTCTGGATTGGGGATTGCCAAACATAATGTAGATTTTCTGGTGTAGTCTGTTTTGTCATGTGCTTTTGTGATATCATTCTGGAGAAACGTTGTCTCATTTTTTAACTGCATTGCATTTGTGGTTTCTAAATGACAATAAACTGAATCTGAATCTGAAATTTACAATGACCAATTAACTTACTCACCGATACGTCTTCGGACTGTGGGAGGAAACTGGAGCACCCTGAGCAAATCTATGCAGTTCACGATGAGAATGTTCAAACTCTCTACAGAGAGAGTGCTGGAATTGAACTCTGAAACCTAGGACACCCCAAACGGTACAGAGCCCGTGGAGGGGGAGGCTTTTTTCTGTGATGTTCTGAGCTGTGTCCACAACTTTCTGCAGCCACGTGCATTCCAAGTAATTATTCAGCTAGATAGGATGCTTTCCATGGTGTATCAATGTGGCAAGAGTCACACTCGGTAAGGGTCAATCATTAGAACACCTGGATAGGCCTAGTGGCCTAATTTCACTCCTATGCCCTATGGTCTAAATAGGATGTCACAGCTGGTCCCACTGAGCCTCACAATCCCTTTCTCTACGAAGATCACACTGCCATGAGGTAAGGTCTGCCCCGTGCAACATTTTGCTCAATGTTTAGTCTCATCTCTGCTGCTCTTGTGAAGAACATCAAGATCTATCACTGGGGGCTTGATAGTCAACACTGAGTCAGTGTGCCAGAGGGCCCGTGACTCCACGAGCCTTTGCCACTTAGCAACTAGCGTCCTTAGAGCTGGGTGGCTGCAGAGACACCAATGAGAGCAGCTGCTGTCGGTCAGCTAGCTATCCGCTTGAGTAGAACATTCAAAAGTGTGTGTGTGAGCAAGATCTCATCAAGAATACACGAAGTGAGAGATGGCTGTCTTGGAAATGGCCATGATTGTGCTCATGAATTTGTATGCCATTGAGGGGATTTGTGCTGTATCATTTAGTGCACAATCACGTACTGTATTTATCAGATTCCAGCTACCATTGACAGGACAGCAGTGAACTTCACCCAGCAGGACAGAGCCACATGGGATAGGGGGTTTTATCATCCATTTTCCTTAACGTGGCTAGGGTATTAATTGAGATCTGCATTGCGCTGAAGTTTTTGAACAATTTGTTACCAATGTTTTGCTAAAAGGATTCCCCTCACTAAATGCAATATTGCTGCATCATTGTGAGAATGTATTTTACTCTTCCCTTCTCCACCAAAGTGCCTTAAATGACACAGTGACCAGGACATGCCCTCGTTCGGGGTGAATTCTGAGTAACAAGTACAACTATACATGTGGTTGGGATGATGACCCCTACTTAAACTGCTTGGATTGATCCCTAAAGTACTCGCTCCCAGTGGCAGCTGCATATCAAGTCCTGCTGACACCACACTGGAGTGGCACTTTTTATTATGCTGTTTACGTTGTGAATGCATACTGGTATTTATTTATGCACATTTTATTCCATATCTATTCTTTAACCTTTAATTTATCAGCTTTTTAAAAGTTTATCTATAATACTTTATTTTTTTGTAATTATTGAACGTTGTTGATTGTTGTGCCTAACTAGCACATCGTATCAAATTCCTAATGCATATAAACGTACAGTCGGGTACGTTTTGGGTATGCCTGTCTATCTGCTTGTTAATGCATATATTTAATCATGTGGCAGCAACTCATTGTTTAAAAGTGAGCAGACTTGATGAAGAGGTTCAGTTGTTCAGAATGGGGAAGTAATGCTATTTAAGCGACTTTGACTGGGGAATGGTTGTTGGTGCCAGACAGGGTGCTTTCAGCATCTCAGGAACTCCTGATCTTCTGGGATTTTCATGCACAACAGTATCTGGAGCTCATCGAGAATGGTGCGAGAAACAACATCCAAGTGAGCGACAGTTCTTTAGGCAGAAATGCCTCTTTAATGAGAGAGTTCAGAGGAGAACAGCCAGACTCGTTCAAGCTGACAGGAAGGCGACTAACTCCGACAACGCATCACAACAGTGATATTCTGAAGATCATCTCTGAACACACAATACATCAGACCTTGAAGTGGATAGGCTACAGCAGCAGAAGACCGTGTACACAGTGGCCACTTTATTAGGCTCAGGAGGTACCTAATATAGTGGCCACTGAGTGAACATAGCAAGCAAAGTCGATTGATCCTTGAAAGATACAACTATACGTGTGGTTGGGATGATGACCCCTACTTCCACCGCTTGGATTGATCCCTAAAGTACTCGCTCCCAGTGCCAGCTGCATAATCAGGTCTGTTCTGACTTGCACACCTTTGCAATTCATTGGGGAGCCTTTTCTGTAGAAGTATCCTTAAGTTCTCTTGTGACGGAGTTTTGTGGAACTTGTTTTACAGCAGATTTATCAGATTCTGGTTCAGTCTTGCAAATTTCTGCGCATGAAATAAACTGGTTTCATGCTAAAGCATAATACCACAGGCCATATAGCCTTTCAGACCCTGAGTTCACTTATTTCTGATAATGAGCAGTTTCAGCCTTAGCATGTCTTCTTTCCAGGATTCAGTCCTTTTTTCCCTTCTGGTAATTTCAGGTTGTTAAGTCTTCACAAATGCATTCAGGCACAGTGTGTATACTTCCAATAAGGTACTGATTTATTTTCAAGGCAAAACATTTAAGTAATACACATGTTGATCCTTCAGATTCCTGCTAAGAAGTGCTTCATCAAGACATCGTCATTTTACATTGTAACAAAGCAGATGAACTGCATGACTTCTGTCCAAAAGGAAAATGGCATATTACACATGTTACGAACCCCATAACTGGGTCACTTACCAGCAAAGATAGAGAGGTCCGTTGAAGTCTGATGGTATATTTTTAACAGTATTTATTGATAAAGAGACACAAAAATAAGATCAATGCAATCATACAGGTAATATACGTCACCAATACTAAATTTAAAAGCGCGGGTATAATAATAATCAATAAGAAATAGCTCTATCATTGTCTAGGGGATAATGTATTGTCCGATGGAAGTATAAATGTCACTGTTAGTTCGTTCAAGCTGCACCGTTTTGGGGTTGAGAGAGAGACGGGTTAAACTTGCCCAGTTCTTTCATGATGCCAATCCTTCGAGTTGTGGGGAGTTGGTTTCCCCGTTGTTAGCTAAAAGCCATTTTTCCGTGTTAAAAGCCACCAGTTCCGGGGCAAATGGAACCGAACGCACGTGGCCTCCTCACAATGGCTTCCGCTATTACGGGATCGCTAGCGTTTCTTCTGGTGAGTCTGAGGGGCTGTTCCCACAGACCCTCTTTTATCCTGACTCATAGGGTCTCCGATGTCAATCAGGTTGGGGGTGATGCAATCCCTCCCTCAACCAGCCCACTTTACCTGAGGGCATTCACGTAGCACAGTATTGCAATATACAAGTTTGTCTTCAAGAGACAATGGCCGTGTCCCATAGCTTTATATCGCCGGGGAAACGAGATATTCTGCACATCTCTCTCTCTCATTTCCTGGGTCTCCTGACCCAAATCAATAGTGATCTTGGGATTCTCACAAAGGAGGGGGCTACAGGCATAACACCCCCTTTCTTCAACGCGTTTTCACCAGCCGTGAAACAAAGTAGTACAGAGTCTTACAGGATTTTAGAATCTAACACAATACAAAAGCTTTTCCTTTTCACTACAGAGTAATACAGTTATACATTCAATTCGGCATCTAGATAAACAGTCCGCGAGCACATTATCACTTTCTTTAATATGCTGTATCTTAATATCGAACTCTTGCAGCATCAGACTCCAACTCAATAACCTCCTGTTTTTATTTTTCATATTGGCCAGGAATACCAACGGGTTGTGATCTGTGTAAACAACTATAGGTTTTTGCGCGGGACAAATGTACACTTCAAAATGTTGTATCGCCATAACAAGGGCCAACAATTCTTTTTCCACGGTAGAGTAATTCCTCTGGTGTACATTGAACTTCCGAGAGAAATATGCTACCGGGTGCTCCACTCCATCCCCTGCTTGCTGTAATAGGACTGCTCCTGCAGCCTCATCACTCGCATCACTTCGCCAGGGAGAAGGGTGCTAACAAATCGGGTGCTTTTAACAAAGGGTGATGGCACAATATGGCTTTTAACTTTTCAAAAGCATTCTGACAAGAATGGCCCCACTCAAATTTTTCCTCCTTCCGTAGGAGTTTTGTAAGTGGGAGGGCAATATCCGCAAAATTTTTACAGAATTTCCGATAGTATCCCACCATGCCCAAAAAGCTCCTCAGGGCCCTTTTATTGGAGGGTATAGGGACCTCAGAAATAGCCTGTACCTTCACCTGCACAGGAGCCAACTGCCCCTCTCCCACCACATACCCCAAGTATGTGATCGTGGCATGACCAAGTTCACTCTTTGCGAGGTTTACTGTAAGTTGGGCTGCTGACATTCTCTTAAACAGATTTTCTACAGCCTCCATGTGCTCCCCCCAGGTGTCACTCCAAACTACCACATCGTCAAGATAAGCCTTGGTGTGGGTTAACCCCTTTATCACAGTGTCTATCATCCGCTGAAATGTCCCTGGTGCATTTTTCATCCCGAACGGCATAACATTGGACTCGTACAACCCGGATGGGGTGACGAAGGCTGAAATTTCCCGAGCCCTGTCCGTTAAAGGAACACACCAGTACCCCTTTAACAAGTCAATTTTAGTGATGTACCTCACCTTCCCCATTTTATCAATGCAATCATCCACCCTGGGGATAGGGTAAGCGTCTGTCTGCGTGACAGCATTTACCTTTCTGTAATCGGTACAGAATCTTATGGTACCGTCCGGTTTTGGGACAACCACGCAAGGAGAGGCCCACGCAGAAGAGGGTTCGCGGATTATCCCAGCAGCTAGCATATGTTCAATCTCCTTTCCTACTAGCTGGCTCTTTTTGGAATTCATCTGATAAGGGGCCTGTCTTATAGGCAGTGTCGAGGTAACAATCACATCATGTTTTGTTCCTCTACACCTTCTTGGGACATCTGGACATAAGTCTGTATGCCGGTTAGTGAGCTGTGTTACCTGCTCCCGCTGTTCAGGCTCTAAGTGACTAACTTTATCCGCAAGGCTTGCTAATATAACAGAGTTCTCCAATCTGGTGGGTACTATACTTATCTTTTCAACCCGCTCTGGTTCCTCCTTACCACCCCCCTCTACCTCATTGGTTTTCATGACTGCACCGACTATCACGGGGTGGTTTCATGGTACCCTTTCATCATGTTCACGTGAACTAACTGGGTCGGTTTTCGCCGATTGGGGGTTTCAATCACCTAATTCAGCGAGTCTATTTTCTTACACACTGTATATGGTCCTTGAAACCTCGTCTGAAGGGGGTGGGTAACTACCGGAAATAGGACCAAAACCTTGTCACCTACGTAAAACTCTCGTTCTCTCGTTCGGTTGTCATACCATTTTTTCATTTTTTCCTGGGAGTCTTTAAGGTTTTCTCTTGCCAAGGCGCATACCTTATGCAGCCTTTCCCAGAATTTCAGAACGTAGTCGATCACACTGACTTGAACGGTCGGGCTGGACCACTTTTCTTTCAGTAGGGTTAGAGGTCCCCTGGGCCTGTGACCGAAAACGAGCTCAAACGGACTGAGCCCCAGAGAGCCCTGAACTGTATCCCTTACTGCAAATAACAGAAGGGCAAAAGCATCATCCCAGTCTCGAACGTTTTCCTGACAATAGGTTTTAATCATGGTCTTTAGTGTAGCGTGGAATCTTTCCAACGCTCCTTGGGATTCCGGATGGTATGCAGAAGCTAAAATTTGTTTGACCCCCAGCTGGGTCATCATCTGCTGAAATGCTCTGGATGTGAATGTACTCCCCTGATCTGACTGTATCTCCTTAGGCAGCCCTACTATGGTAAAGAATTTAATGAGGGCCTTTACCACCACAGAGGTTCTAATATTTCCCAGAGGCACAGCCTCTGGAAATCGTGTAGCGGCACACATCAGGGTCATGACGTACTGCCGCCCACTCGCAGTTTTAGGTAAAGGACCCACAAAATTCACAATGACTCGGGAGAAAGGCCCCTCACATGTGGGGATGGGTCGGAGGAGTGCCTTAGGGATAACTTGGTTCGGCTTCCCACCATCTGACATGTATGACACCTTTTACAATACTCAGTAATATCTTTTCTCAGGTTTGGCCAATAGAACTCTCTCATAACCTGATCCACTGTCTTTATTCCCAAATGCCCACCCAAGGGTCCCTTATGAGCTAAGTTCAAAATTTCATCCCGATACACTTTCGGAACTACTATCTGATGTACCACCGCCCTGTCCTCATCGACCGGCACCGCAGTGGGCCTCCATTTTCTCATCAACACACCCTCTTTCAGGTAGTAACCCTCGGGCTTTGTCTCCATCTCAATCTCAGAAAGAACTGACTCTCTCAAGGCTACCAGCTCCTCGTCACCTTCCTGTTCTCGTACAAACTCTCTTCTGGCTAAGGGTAGATCTACCTCCCCCCATTTACTCTCTCTTCCCTCCCTACTCTCCGTTTTACCTCCCTCTAACCCTCGTTGGTACAGAGTCGGCAAAAACAGCTCGGCCAAATCGATACTGGCCTGATTTAAACTGCTCTCTGTCTCGGCTGCCTTTCTCGACATGCTGCGGGTGACCACGCATGCGGGATAGATCGTGGAATCTGGGGGCGGGGCCTCAACCCTCACAGGCTTGTTTGTCAGCTTCATGGCTTCACCCATTTTTCCACCCATTAAGTCATTACCCAGAAGGACGTCCACGCCTTCGTCCGGCAATTCCGACAGTACCCCCAATTCCACTGGTCCAGATACCAGCTCACAATTCAGAATGACCCTATGCAAGGGCACCACTTTGGTCCATCTTCCTATTCCTCTCAGGGCTACCTCTCCTGTCTGAGGACCAAAATCTAGCACCTTACTGCTAATCAATGACAGCTCAGCCCCTGTGTCTCTCCAGATCCGTACTGGAACTGGTGTGCCTCCCTCTTACACAGACACGGTTCCTTCTGAACAAAACGTCTCACGCCCCTCCTGTACTCCATCTACCGGGGGCTCTCTCGTCAATTTTCTGATCGACGCAATACAGCCTATAGGTATAGCTGCTTTCCCTTTTCCTGGCTCCTTCCTCGGAGCGGGGCACTTAGATGCAATATGACCCACCTTTCCACAACTAAATCTCCTGGCTTCTGGCCTCTCCTCCTCAATTCTACCACAAGCTCCTGGCTGAGTTTCTCCCTTAGCCGGCGGGCTTTCTCTACCGTTCCCATGCTTTCTCGGGTAACTTTTATTCAAGGAAAACTTTGTCTTGGGGGTTAGGGCATATTCATCTGCGAACCTAGCAAATTCTGAGATGGACTTATTCGGCTTCTCATTCAAATACATCCAGATATCCTCCGAAACACAACCTTCAAATTCCTCAATCAGAATTAACTCCCTGAGACACCAATAATCCTCCCCCACTATCTCTGCTGTGCACCAACGGTCCAAGAGCACACCCTTCTCATAGGCAAACTCGGTATACGTCTGATTCCACCCTTCCTTTAAAGTTCTGAACTTTTGTCTATGTGCTTCCGGTACTAGTCATAACTCTGGAGAATGGCCGCCTTTACTTTGTCATAACTCTGCTCCTCTTCCTCCTCCATGGCCAACGCCATATATGCCCGCTGTGCCTTCCCTTTTAACACACTTTGTAACAGCGCCACCCACTGATCTCTGGGCCACTTCTGATTCACTGCCATCTTTTCAAAAAGCAAGAAATAACTATCAACATCCGTCTCCTTGAACGGAGGTACTAACCTCAACTCTTGACTAACATTGAACCGTTCCTCTCGGTCTGACCGCTGAACTCGTGGCTCTTGCCATAACTTCTCCACCTCCAAGTCATGTTTCCTCTGTTTCTCTGCCTCCCTCTCCTTCTCAGCTCTTTCTTTCTCTTTCTCAGCTGCTTCCAGCTGTTTTAAATGAATTTCATGCTCTTTTTGTTTCTCAGCTCTTTCCTGCTCCCATTTCACCTCTAACTCCTTTAGCTGGAGCGCATGCTCCCTCCCTCTCTTAGCTCTTTCCCTCTCTTTCTCTCTCTCGGCTCTTTCATCCTCCTTCTCAGCTGCCTCCAGCTGCTTTATCTTAATTGCATGTTCCAATTTTAATTTCTCCAACTCTAACTGAGCCGTCCCACTAGCTGGTACCTTGTCAGGGATATTTTCCAATACCTCAGCTGCAAACACATTCTTCCCAATATAATACTGAGTTATGGCCCTTCGCACCTCCCGCTTTTTCATTTACAACCTCACCTCTGCGAGGTTTAACCCCTTCACCAAATTTATCAAGTCTGATTTGGTGGCCGCCTCTAGCACCTCCAGAGTCGGGTTTTCTATAAATTCACCCACGTCCATCTTTGCTGGTTTCCCGTCTGACTACCCGCATAACCAGATCCTAGTTTTGGACTTACAAGCCGGATTCACTGGCCACCCAATTTGGTGTCAAATCCCGAGACGAGAACTCCAATTGTTACGTAACCCCGTAACTGGGTCACTTACCAGCAAAGATAGAGAGGTCCGTTGAAATCTGATGGTACTATTTTTAACAGTATTTATTGATAAAGAGACACAAAAATAAGATCAATGCAATCATACAGGTAATATACGTCATCAATACTAAATCTAAAAGTGCGGGTGTAGTAATAATCAATAAGAAATAGCTCTATCCTTGTCTAGGGCAGGCATGGGCAAACTATGGCCCGCGGGCCATATGTGGCCCGTTAAGCTTTTTAATCCGGCCCGCAGAACTTGATGAAATTATATTAATAAACCCTGTTAACGTTTTTCCCCCGCAATTCTGGCGTTTTCCCAATAGATGATGCACTCTATATACATTTGTGGCGACCCATTTCCTGGCACATCCGAACCGGCTCACAATTAGCCATCGTTCCGGCTACGGGAGATAGCCTGCGGGGATTTGCGAGCACAGAGCTTTGGAGCCTCTGCGCGGGGGGAGGGGGGGCAGGTTGAGGGAGGCTTAAAAGTGAGGCTGGGGATTTCAAATAAAGTTTTTTTCTTCGACTGCAGTTACCGACTCCGTGTCGTAATTTTAGCGCTGCATGTAGCACACCGCTACACATTGACCTTTGTTGAGGTGCAGTGTATTACTCCACATTTGCGCTTTACTCTTTGTTCGGCTCGACCTATTTGTGTGAACAGGCGTTCAGCATCATGAACATCAACAAAGCCAGCCACAGATCCAAGTTAACTGACCAACACCTCAGGTCCATCCTGAGAATCACCACAACAAAACTAAATCCAGACTTTGATGTGCTGGCTAAAAAGGGAGACCAACAACACTGTTCCCACTGAAATTAAAAATAAGTTTCTTCGTTGTGTTATGTAAAAAATGCATTTGAAAATAATTTTTTCAATAAGCCTTACATATTACATGTCATTTCTGTTAAGTGATGGACATGAGTAGTGCGCAGGTGCACGTACGTTCTCAAAATAAAAAATGCGCTCCAGATCAAATAACGCACTCCGCATACTGGCTGGTCGTTGTTGAGTTTTGGCACAGGGGACAATTGAATAAGAAGGAGCAGGACAAGTAGACCTGCATCTCCTACCATTTTTGAAATAAAGACAGTCAGGGGGAGAGTGATGATGATAATATCTTGAAGGATAACAGAATTTTCAGTGCTTTAAAATAATAACTGTTACTATTAAAAAAGCTGTATTTTATTCATTTAATTTTCAGTGTCTTAAAAGTCATTTCAATAAATAGCTAAATACCATGGGACTTCAAAGACAGATATTTTGTTGTAATGCATTTGTTCATTTTCAATTGAAATTAAAGCACATGTTTTCTACATATCCCATGATATTTTATTTTCTCTTATGAGGTGTATTACCAAAACACTCCGTCCATCTGCTCCTGGTCCGGCCCCCCTGTCAAATTTTAGAACCCTTTGTGGCCCTCAAGTCAAAAAGTTTGCCCACCCCTGGTCTAGGGGATAATGTATTGTCCGATGGAAATATAAAAGTCACTGTTAGTTCGTTCAAGCTGCAGCATTTTGGGTTTGAGAGAGAGACGGGTTAAACTTACCCAGTTCTTTTCATGATGCCAATCCTTCGAGTCGTTGGGAGTTGGTTTCCCCGTTGTTAGCTAAAAGCCATTTTTCCATGGTAAAAGCCACCGGTTCCGGGGCAAAATGGAACCAAACGCACGTGGCCTCCTCCCAATGACTTCCGCTATTACGGGATCGCTAGCGTTTCTTTTGGTGCATCTGAGGGGCTGTTCCCACAGACCCTCTTTTATCCCAACTCACAGGTTCTCCGATGTCAATCAGGTTGGGAGTGATGCAATCTCTCCCTCAACCAGCCCACTTTGCCTGAGGGCTTCCAAGTAGCACAGTATTGTAATACACAAGTTCGTCTTCAAGAGACAATGGCCGTGTCCCGTAGCTTTATATCGCCGGGGGAACAAGACATTCCGCACGTCTCTCTCTCTCTCATTTCCTGGGTCTTTTGAACCAAATCAATAGTGATCTTGCGATTCTCACAAAGGAGGGGACTACAGGCGTAACACACAGATACCTTCTGTTGTTTTTTAAAAAGTATTTTCAACATTCCCCATTCCATAACTTCAACAGTGAAGCCTAAATGTCTTGGCAATATAAATCAGAATTAGTTTTATTATCAGTGACTTCTATGATGTGAAGCTTGTTGTTTACCAACAGCAATACAATGCAGACAAAATATTAATAAAATACATGAATAAATTAATAGTACTTATAAAATAATAACAGGGAAGTATTCCATTACTGTCTTAAACACAAGAGATTCTGCAGATGCTGGAGATCCAGAGTAGCACACACAAAAACACTGGAGGAACTCAAAAGGTCAGGTGGCATCTATGGAAAGAAATAAACCATCATTGCTTTGTGACGAGACCTTCATTAGTTGCTGATGAAGAGTCTTCACCCAAAATGTTCACTATTACTGTCCATCTCTTTTATGTGGATAGAAACTTTAAATATCATCTTTCTACCAGTTTTCAGATTTCACGCCCTGTAAAGTTTGTTTATTAGTTGTCCCTGAATCCATATAGTTCACATCAATCTACTTCAAGTGACGAGGAAATTGCCACTCCTTTCTCACAAAGGTTACAGGGACTTACTGCATGCAGCAGGTTCCTGCAGACATAGAATTGGTTATGACTATGAATACAAAGGGTTCTGGTAGCTCATTCATACTTAGGCTGGTTCGATGTTTAAGCAACTGCTGGATTGTTTGGTTCTCAATTTGGACTTAAGGAAGGCTCTGCTCTGTTTAGGCTGGCATGGACTTGGTTTTTCCCTTTCTGGAGCTGTCTCAGACACAGTATCATGAACGTGTGATTTGCCATCCAGATTTAGTCCATCTCTAGATGAGATTATTTGAGTTACATTTGTACTTTGGATTTTGCTTCTAACTTCCAACAAGTCACTGCTGGGGTTTTTTTTTTAAGGCAGAGGCCAATAAGTTCTTGATTAGTCAGGAGAGGAAAGGTTACAGGGAAAAGGCAGGAGAATACAGTTGAGAGAGAAAATATATCAGCCATGATGAAATGTTAGAGCAGTTTTTATGGGCCAAATGGCCTAATTCTGTTCCTTTCACTTGTGGTCCACAACTTCTACTATGTTTCCTGTCTCCCACTTGTATGAAGCTGACATTCCAGGGAATGAGGGGATTTGGAGGCAATGACCATTCACTGCTTTCATTCTGATTAATGACACAAGAAGAATTTTGACTAGACTGCTTTTCCTGTAGTGCAGAGGTCAAATTTGATTGAGAAAGGATAAAGCATGGTCTCAATCCTTTCATCATTAACAATTCTGCAAGTGTATCCCCAGTGATAGTGCGAGAAATTGTGCTGAAAACTAATAGGAAATGGTCAAATGATGTCACACACTGTATTTTGAATATACCTGCAAAACTTATTTTTTGAGAGCTTCAACTACTGTGACTGACCTCACAACTGTTTAATTTTCAAACAGATTATTTGAAATATGGCTCAAGTTGTTCTGTTTCATATAACTGGCAAACAAAAGAATTGAAACTTGGAAGGAATTGTCAGAAATGACCACTTCAAGTGGGCCATGACATGAACCAACAGACTTTGAAACCCTATACAGTAGTGTTTGTCCATGAACCTACATAAGTCATATCAATCCACTTTGAGTGACTGTTAATCAGTACTAGAAAATTGTCAATCCCTTTCTCACAGAAGTTTACACAAACACAATGCAGACATTTAGCTGGCTATGGCCAGGATTGCAAATGAGGTTTTTGTGATACATTCAAGGGTAGTACTATATTTGCTCCTCAATGATTCTGAGGTCTTCGTCCAAACAGGATCAGTTAATGAAGATCCTTACAAATTGCTTTGTACCGACTATAGCTGCCTATAGAAATGTAACCAAAGTCTTTAATCTCAAAGCTGTAGCTATCATCTCTCTCTGAACTTCACCCTTGCTCATTTGCTATTTCATTGCAACAACTGTGAAATGACTTCAGTTCTTCAGCTATATACTAGACAGTCATTTCTGTCCTTTCTGTCTCAGTTCATGCTCCTTTTTAACAATTAGTCTTAATCATCTTATCATCTTAATCATCTTATCTATGATTTCAGATGCAGTTACTGGAAAAACCTCTCTAATTGGATTTCACTTGTAAATTAGATTTTCACCACCAACATTAGATATCTCATGCCATAGGTGCAACAGAGCATCTGCAGTGCTCTCTGATAGGAACTCCCTCACTCAAACTGTGTTAGAAGGATTGTTTGTCTTTGCATCTTTGATGTTACTATAGCAGATATTTCTGCTTTGAGGCCTAATCTCACATCTGTTACTAAAGTATTAGATTTGCTAAATAAATGCTGATAAATTTCCTGACTCCAAACTATTCTAATTGGCCCCCTCCTTATGAGGTCATGATGTGCTTATCTTGTCCATCAATCAAAATCAGGTTTATGATCATCAGCACGTGAGATGAAATATGTTAACTTAGCAGCAGCGGTTCAATGCAATACATAATCTAGCAGAGAGAAAAAATAATACTAATAAATAAAATTAAACACAATAAATAAACAAGTAGATCAATTACGCATATGGATAGATTTTTTTTAAATGTGCAAAAACAGAAATACTGTTGTTATGAACCCCATAACTGGGTCACTTACCAGCAAAGATGGAGACGTCCGTTGAAGTCTGATGATACTATTTTAACAGTATTTATTAGTTAAAATACACAAAAATAATATCAATACAAATATACAGATAATATACGTCGTCAATACTAAATCTAAAAGTGCGGGTATAATAATAATCAATAAGAAATAAGTTCTATCGTTGTCTAGGGGATAATGAATTGTCCGATGCAAATATAAAGTTCATTCAGTTCATGCAGGCTGCAGCCGTTGAGGACCACTGTGTTGCAATGGTTGGAGAGAGAGAGAGATTTGGAGAAAAACTTGCCGACTTTCCTTTTATGATTTCGATCCGTCAGGAGTCTCTTTGTCGTGGCCTTTCACTTGTGACCTCTCCTTTAGCTAAACTGTTCTTCCGTGATGAGCCTGCCACCCTGGCAAGGGAGGATGCACACAAGCCCCTCACCGGCTGTCGCTATTAAACGCTGTCACGAGATCTCTAGCGTTTCTCCTGGTGCGTCTAAAGGGGTTGTTCCCCAGACCCTCTTTTATCCTTACTCACAGGGTCTCAGATGTCAATCAGGTTGGGATGATGCAATCCCTCAACCAGACCACTCTGGTTGTCCCCAAGGGGTTTCAATGAATAGTACAGTACTCAATACACAGTTCCGTCTCCACAAGACAATGGCCATTATCAGTGGTTCCGTTTCGCTGAGGTCAGGACACATTCCAAACCTAGTGTATTCTGGACATCTCTCTCTCATTTCCTGGGTCTCAGACCCGAATTAATAGCGATCTTGTGATTCTCAAAAAGGGGGGGGGGGGCGACTTTGTCCCCTTCGGCCCCTCAGAGTTGCATCACATTCGTAACACTGTATATTTAAAAAAAAGTGAGGTACTGTCCAAAGCTTCAATGACCGTTTAGGAATCGGATGGCAGAAGGGAAGAAGCTCAAGTCAAGTCGATTGTCATTTTGACCATAAACTGCTGGTACAGTACACAGCAAAAACAAAACAGCATTCCTCCAGGACCATGAAACAACACAAAACTACACTAGACTATGTGAGACAGCACAAGGCTACACTAGACTACATAAAACAACATAAAAACTGTACTAGACTACAGACCTGCACAGGACTACATAAAGTGCACAAAACAGTGCAGGGCAGTACAATAATTAATAAACAATAGACACAGTAGAGGACAAATTACAGTATAATAATAAATTTAGATGTCAGTCTAGACTCTGAGTATTGAGGAGTCTGATGGCTTGGGGGAAGAAACTGTTGCACAGTCTGGTCGTGAGGGCCCAAATGCTTCGGTACCTTTTCCCAGATGGCAGGAGGGAGAAGAGTTTGTGTGAGGTGTGTGTGGGGTCCTTCACAATACTGTTAGCTTTGTGGGTGCAGTGTGTGGTGTAAATGTCTGTAATAGTGGGAAGAGAAAACCCAATGATCTTCTCAGCTGACCTCACAATCCGCAGCAAGGTCTTGCGACCTGAATTGTTGAGTGTGTGCCTTTAGGCTTTTGTACCTCCTGCCTGATGCTAACAGTGAGAAAATGGCATGCCCTGGGTGCTGGAGGTCCTTAATAATGGACGCTGTCTTTCTGAGACACTGCTCCCTGAAGATGTCCTGGTACTTTGTAAGCCAGTGCCCAAGATGGAGCTGAGTAGATTTACAACCTTCTGCAGTTTCTTTCAGTCCTGTGCAGTAGCCAATCTATACCAGACAGTGATGCAGCTTGTCAGAATGCTCTTCACTATACAACTATAGAAGTTTTTGAGTCATAGCATCATATACTTCAAGAATGCACCCACACCATAACATGCAGCCTCATATGCAAATCCCATTGCACACAATAAACAGGGACAGCATCACCTCCTCCTTGTTCCAAATTCATTTCATGTCCTTTACTTTTAGCTGGACATGCTATGCTAGGAGAACTGCCCAAGATCTGGAAAAAATTGTGTAAGATACTGTACCATCTCTACAAGCCTACACAGAAACTTATTTCATAAGTCACAATCTAGAGAAACCAAATGCTGCAAGGCATGAATAAGTGGCTTATCAGAATCAACTTTAATATCAGTGGCATATGTCATGAAATTTGTTAACTTAGGCAGCAATACAATGCAATACATGATAATACAGAAAACAAAGATAAGTGAATTATAAATATATATATACAATAAATATATGTGTGCGTACACACACACACACACACACACACACACACACACACACACATACACACACACACACACACAAACACACTGGAATGCAAAAGTTTGGGCACCCTGGTCAAAATTTCTGTTACCGTGAATAGCTAAGTGAGTAAAAGAAGACCTGATTTCCAAAAGGCATAAAGTTCAAGATGACACATTTCTTTAATATTTTAAGCAAGATTTCTTTTTTATTTCCATCTTTTACAGTTTCAAAATTACAAAAAAAGGAAAAGGGCCTGAAGCAAAAGTTTGGACATCCTGCATGGTCAGTTCTTAGTAACACCCCCTTTGGCAAATATCACAGCTTGTAAATGCTTTCTGTAGCCAGCTAAGAGTCTTTCAATTCTTGTTTGGGGGATTTTAGCCCATTCTTCCTTGCAAAATGCTTCTATTTCTGTGAGATTCTTGGGTCGTCTTGCATGCACTGCTCTTTTGAGGTCTATCCATGGATTTTCGATGATGTTTAGGTCAAGGGACTGTGAGGGCCATGGCAAAACCTTCAGCTTGTGCCTCTTGAGGTAGTCCATTGTGGATTTTGAGGTGTGTTTAGGATCATTATTCTGTTGTAGAAGCCATCCTCTTTTCATCTTCAGCTTTTTTACAGATGGTGTGATGTTTGCTTCCAGAATTTGCTGGTATTTAATTGAATTCATTCTTCCCTCTACCAGTGAAAAGTTCCCCATGCCACTGGCTGCAACACAAGCCCAAAGCATGATCGATCCACCCCCGTGTTTAACAGTTGGAGAGGTGTTCTTTTCATGAAATTCTGCACCCTTTTTTCTCCAAACATACCTTTGCACATTACACCAAAAAGTTCTACTTTGATTTCATCAGTCCACAGGACTTGTTTCCAAAATGCATCAGGCTTGTTTAGATGTTCTTTTGCAAACTTCTGATGCTGAATTTTGTGGTGAGGACGCAGGAAAGGTTTTCTTCTGATGACTCTTCCATGAAAGTCATATTTGTGCAAGTGTTGCTGCACAGTAGAACAGTGCACCACCACTCCAGAGTCTGCTAAATATTCCTGAAGATCTTTTGCAGTCAAATGGAGGTTTTGATTTGCCTTTCTAGCAATGCTATGAGCAGTTCTCTCAGAAAGTTTTCTTGGTCTTCCAGACCTCAACTTGACCTCCACCGTTCCTGTTAACTGCTACTTCTTAATTACACTACAAACTGAGGAAACGGCTACGTGAAAATGCTTTGCTATCTTCTTATAGCCTTCTCCTGCTTTGTGGGCATCATTTGTTTTAATTTTCAGAGTGCTAGGCAGCTGCTTAGTGAAGCCCATAGCTGCTGATTGTTGGGACAAGGTTTGAGGAGTCAGGGTATTTATAAAGCTTTGAAATTTGCGTCACCTGGCCTTTCCTAACGATGACTGTGAACAAGCCATAGCCCTAACAAGCTAATTAAGGTCTGAGACCCTGGTAAAAGTTATCTGAGAGCTCAAATCTCTTGGGGTGCCCAAACTTTTGCATGGTGCTCCTTTCCTTTTTCTCACTCTAAAATTGTACAAAGCAAAAATCATACACGAATCTTGGTTAAAATGTTGAAAAAAAGTTTCATCTTTAACTTTATGACTTTGAGATCAGTTCATTTTCTATTCACAGTAACAGAAATTTTGACCGGGGTGCCCAAACTATTGTACGCCACTGTATGTATATTGAACAGTTAGATTAAAAATGGTGCAAAACAGAAATAATAAAAAAGTGAGGTAATGTCTATGGGTTCATTGTTCATTTAGGAATCTGATGGCAGAGGGGAAGAAACTGTCCCTGAATCGCAGAGTGTGTGGCTTCAGGCTTCTGTACTTCCTTCCTGATGTTAACAGTGAGAAGAGGCATGACCAGGATGACGGGCTTCCTTAATAATGAACGTCATCTCTCTGAAGCACTGCTTCTTCAAGATGTCTTGGATTCTATGGAGACTAGTACCCATGATAGAGCTGACTAATTTCCCAATTATCTGTAGGTATTTTCCAACCCGTGCTGTAGCCCTACCACTTTCATACCAGACAATGATGCAGCCTGCCGATATGCTCTTCACAGCACATCTGTAGAAATTTTTGAGTGTTTTAGGTGACAAACCAAATCTCCTAAAACTCCTAATGAAATATAGCTGCTGATCTGCCTTCTTTATAGCTGCATCGATATGTTGGGACCTGGATAGATCTTCGGAGGTATTGACACCCAGGAACCCAAAATTGGTTTCTCTCTCCAATTCTGTTCCCTCTATAAGGATTCATTTGTGTTCCCTCACCCTACCATTTCTGAAGTGCACAGTCAGCACTTTCCTCTTACTGACGTTGAGTGCAGGGTTAGTGCTGCAATACCGCTCATCTAGTTGGTATATCTCTCTTGTATATCTCATCTCCATCTGAGATTCTGCAAACAATGGTTATATCATCAGTAAATTTCTAATTGACATTTGAGCTCTGCCTAGTCACACAACCAGAGAAAGTAGAGCAGTGGTCTAAGCACATATCCCTGACGTGCACCAGTGTTGATTATCAGCAAGAAGGAAATAGGATTACTAATCCACACAGATTATGGTTTTCCATTCAGGAAGTCGAGGGTCTAATTGTAGAGGGAGGTACAGAGGCCCAAGTTCTGTAGCTTTTCTGTTGGTGTTAAATGCCGAGCTATAGTCAACAAATAGCATTCTGGCATGGATGTTTGTATTGTCTATGTGATCCAAGGCTGCATGGAGCCATTGAGATTGCGTCTGCCATAGACCTATTACTAAATCAATTGAGTCACTAGTTTCCTCACCTTGCTTCTGTCTCTTTGTCCAAAATTACAACTATTTATCACTGCTTTGGACTAAGCAAAACATATTTTGTTTTTTCAGCCATGAGATTTGTTATGGTGCCATTTGCTGCAGGCGAAAACTTTGTTAGAAATTTTGGTCCCCTATCATATATTTAAAAGACCAATCATTTAATACATGCATGGATTGAGACTTCAGGACCATGCTGCTTGTTCCAGTTAGCTTCATTATTCATAGCAGGTCTAACACTTGATCCCTCTTTCTAATAGGATCACTTATGTTCTTGAGTCTTTATACTCTCTCATTTCCACCTTCTTCAGGCTTGCGTTTTGTTATTTAGGAATCTCATCATACCAATTTGGAGTTCTCGTGATACCAACATCTCCTTCAGTCTTCATTTCGTACACAAGCTGGAAGGTTTCTGAGGTCAATCATATGTGAGAAGGCTCCCAATTTAGTCTGTCTGGGTAATTGTGTTGCTCTATTGTTATTCACCATAGACACAGCTAATCCTGATGTGAACAACAGCCTGCGATAGGTCCATGCAATGTTCCCTCCTGCAGTGATTTGCTGGACAATACCATCTCGTTGTTACACGTAAGACTTTCAACAAGTGATTACAGAAATTTACTGCATTTAATCACTTGCCCAGAACTTGCCAAGAGAGAATCATCTGTGTCCTTCAAAAATTCAGAAGAGCATCTGCTTGAAATTCTATTCACATAACCGAATGTATCTTCACAAATGCAGTGATGCACAGTGCGTAGGCAAGAAAAGTGGCAGTGCTTATTTACTAGGCTGAACAGTTAACACATCCATATAGTGTGACTTCAAATCCCTGCTGTTTCTTCCAGTTTGTGTCATTGTTACATAACAGGCATACTGCTTAAGTCCTCTGTTAAAAGGATTGCAGTATGTTCCTGATACACTGTTAAGTGTTCAGCTTCTCTCATGTCCATTTTCTCCAGGCCTACTTACTGTTATTCACCCATCCTCTTTATCGCTGCCTTTCACTCAGTACCATTACTTCCTTTGTTATTGCACCCCTCCCATCTTCCAACTCACCACAGACTTTTCTTTGTGTTTTCCCTGCCTCTCTCTCCTTGTATTCTACAGGACCTACTGAGTAAGTCTGATGCATTTTGCCTTATTTTTAAATCGATTTCTTGGTTTGGATCATGGTGAACTGTGCCTGTGGTCCCAGCACACCTTAGTTTACCTGGTCCAGATGCAAAGGTCTGATTTTTCTGGAGTGTAGCATTGTCCTTAGGCCTTTCACAGAACACCTGGTAAATCTGGTGACTGGGCTTAACCAATTTGATACTTATCAGTCCTCTGATTAGCTTCTAAATGTTTTGGACATCCACGGGTATTCAATTAGAACACAGAACAATACAGTACAGGAACAGGCACCTGATTGTCACTGTGTCTGCAACAATCAAAAGCCCGCCCATACATCCCTTCTGCTTGAACATGGTCTTGTTCCCTATATCCATATATATCTGTTCATTTGTCTGCTTAAATGTGTCCTAAACTGTCATAATGGGAGTGTTGGGAGCGGACTCAAATGCAAGACACAGACACTGAACTAGCAGGAACAGGACTAGGCATGAGAAGGAAGCAAGGAAAGTGGGGAAGAAGGGACGCTGGACATGACACCGGCCCTGGACGAGACAAGGATTCTGGGACTGGGCTAGGGCTTGACTAGGATAGCGGAAGCAGGACATGGAACTGGGAACTAGGATCCTGCACTAGGACTCCAAGCCAGAGATTGGGCAGGGACCCAGTACCTGGGCCTTGACTCGGGCTCGGACTCCAGAACTAGGCGAGGACAAGACGTGGCTACAGGATGAGGAGAGGCAACAGGACTTGAGGTGAGACTCCTGGACATGACAAGGAAACCCCAGCACAGGACGAGGGAACCCTAGCACCAGCCTGGGCAAGATACTCCTGGGCTGGGCAAGGCACATGGACATGACAAGAACACAAAGCCATGGCTTGGAGAGGACAAAGTTCTTGGACATAGCTAGGTCTGGACAAGACCCCAAAGCCTTGGCTGGGCCAAGGAAGAGAAAGGAACGCAGAGCCTGGGCCAAGGGAGAGACAGGAATGCAGAGCCTGGGCCAAGGGCGAGACAGGAACGCAGAGCCTGGGCCAAGGGAGAGACAGGAACATGGAACACAGAGCCAGGACCCTTCCTTGGAAACAGGACATAGGGCTGGGACTCATTACACAGAATGCAGAATATGACAAGACAGTTCCCAACACAAGGGAGCAGCAGACAGCCAGACCTACCTAGTGAAGACGTGGGCACAGAGACAGTTCAAAACAACAAAAGCCAGTTCCTTATCTTGTTCCGGTGATAGAACTTGACAGCAGTGAAGGTGAGGCGAGGCTCCAGCTGGAAGGTGAAGATAAGGGATACAGACAGGGGGTTTGAACAGGAACAATCCAGCAGCCAGAGGCTAAATCCTGAAGCTATTTATGAAGCCAGCCCAAACAAGAATCAGCTCCTCAACAGAAACTGGGAAAAACTGGAAAACCTGGAATAAGGAGCATGGACCGGACCATGAACCGAAATGCGGATTTCATGGACCGGACCATGATATAAACATCACTTTCATACTGGCTTTACCATCTCTCCTGACAACATGTTGCAGGAGTCACCATTCTTTGGAGGGAGAAAACTGCTTCACAAATCCTCTTTATATTTTCCCAAAGAATTAATTGTGGGCTTCAGGAAGGAGAACACTCACCAGTCCGCATTGATGAATGGGTGGTGGAGAAGATTAACAGCTTCATGTTCCTGGGTGTCTGAGGATCTAACCCAGGCCCAAAGCACTGATGCAACCATGAAGAAGTCACTCCAGTGGGTTTGGTCTGTTAGGAGTTTGAGGGGATCTGGTTTATCAGTGATAACTCGTACAGATTTCCTAGATGTACAGCGGACAGCGTTCTGATTAGTGGCATCACAGCCTTGAATGGAGCTTCCAATGCATAGGATTGCAGAAGGTTGCAGACACAGCCAGCTCCATCATGGCCACTGTGGAGGACATCTTCAAGAGGTGGTGACTCTAGAATGTGGCATCCATCACTGAGGACCACCATGATCCAAGACACGCCTTCTTGTCAGTGCTACCATCAAGGAGAAGGTATAGGAGCCTGAAGACCTAAACTCCATGATTTAAGAACATCGCCTTCACCTCCACTATAAAACTTGAGGCATGATCAAAACAGGCAACAATTTTTTTTAACACTGGTATCTTAACAGCCCATGAATCCATGAGTACTCATTATTCCTCTCTTAGCACTAATTATTTCTCTCTGTAATTTATAGATATTTGCTTTTGCAAAGCACTGCTGCCACAAAATGACAATTTCCACGTCATACGTCAGTGATAATAAATCAGATTCTAATTTCAATTTAAACTTATGCAATGGAGAATTTGACACATCCATCCTTATTTCTTCAATGTGAAGTTTTTAAAAGATTAAAAATAATTATAAATTAAAAAAAACAAAACTAATTACAGTCTGTCTAGGTACCATATTCGATGTGGACGTTGGTGACCATGGTTTTCCATTTAGATCTAACCCTCGTTCTTTGGATGACTTCCATTTCCTCAATGTATAGCCACCTGACTAAGCTTTTGATGTACATAAGCCGAGATTTTCCTCTAGGTTTGCTCCCCTCGAGCTTTCCAGAGAGTATGAGTTCTTCTAGTTCATCTTTCCACATGATGTGTCCTAGGAATCTTTCTCTTATTGTTGGTCTAAGTGCTTGGGCTCTTCTGAAAACTTCTTCATTTGATGTGTGTGTAGTCCATGATATTTTTAACATTCTCCTGGAGAACCGTAATTCAGCTTCTTCTAGTCTCTTTACCATTGCTGGGGAAATGGTCCCACCTTCACTTCCATAAGTCAGGATGGAATAAATGTAGCACTGCAGCATTCTGTTTTTAGTGTACATGCTCATTTTCCTGTCTGTTAATATTGTCTTCATTTTTTGGAAAGCTTCTTTCGCCATTGCTATTCTGTATTCGATATCTGTGTCACACCTGCCACCACTTGTTGTTAGGCTGCCAAGATGTCTGAATTTGTTGACTTGTTTGATGTTTGCATTTCTGATCTTGATCACGCATTGTGGAATGTTTGTCTTTCTGGAGATGACCATACTTTCTGTCCTCTTGGTGTTGATGGAGAGGCCTATGCAATTACTTTTTGCTGCCACTGTAATGAGTAGTTCTTGAAGTTTTGTTTCTGAGTCAGCTATTGGTTTGATGTCATCAGCATATCTGATGTTATTTATATTATGGCCTCCAATTGTGAATCCTTTAATGTCTTTGATACTTCTCAAGATATCTTCACTATACAGGTTGAATAAGTTGGGTGAAAAGACACAACCTTGTCTCTCATGATATTCACGTACTCACTCACTTCTCCTTCTATTCTGATGGATGCTGGCTGGTCCCAGTATAAGTTTTTTAAGAAACGTTTATCTTCCCCATCTATTTCAAGATCTTGAAGCATATCCAGAAGATCTTTGGGTCTGACAGTGTCAAAAGCTTTTGTATAGTCGATGAAACATAGGTAGACATCTTTTTGTGCCTGGATGGCTCGTTCACAGATCATCTGTAGCATGAAAATTCCATTTCTGGTTCCAGTGTTTCCCACAAAGCCGGATTGTTCTTTACTGATTTCTGGTTTTATACAGCATCTTGCTCTTGTCATGATTACTCTGAGAATAATTTTTGCCACGTGGCTCATCAGGCTTATTGTACGAAGTAACTCACATTCTGTTGCTCCTGCTTTCTTTGGAAGTGTGAGGAGCACTGATTTACTTAAGTCATCAGGTATCTCCCCATGATCATAGATTTCATTTGCTATTTCTGTTATTTTCTCTGTTCCAAAATCTTCTAAGGCCAGTATAATTTCAACAGCGACGTTGTCTGGACCAGTTGCTCTGTTATGTTTTGTTTTATTCATGGCTGCTCGAATTTGTGATTTTAGAATGCCAGGTCCTTCAAGATTCTTCTTTATGTTTGATTTTTCTCCTCTTTGGTCTTTAAAAAGTTCTTTTATATATTCTGTCCATCTGTTTAGGATTTCCTCTTTGCTCATAATTAAGTTGCCATCTTTCATCTTGATGCATCCACTTGCTGAGCAAGGTAATTTCCCCGTTAGTTCTTTAATCTTACTGTGCATCAACTTTGTTCCAGGATTATGGGTTTGTAGCATTTTTATCTCTGAGCATTTCTCATTTAACCATCTGTCTTTAGCTTCTCTGCACTTTCTTTTTATTGTCTTATCAAGTTGTTTGTATTCTTCGCTGTCTCTTGGTTTGATGGTCTGTTTTTGTTACATCATTTGTATTATATCTTCAGTTATCCATTTCTTCTTACTTTTCCATTCTTAATTACAGTATGACACAGAAACTTGATTGGTTTCCTTCACCTTGTAGCTATTCTGTAACAACATTGTATTTAATCGTCTTATTTCCTCAGGGAGACTCTCTGGGTCCAAAATAGTTTTTGCATGGTTAATCAAAGTAGAAAGAACCCTCTATGCTGGGGGGCTTGATGGTGACTGTTATTGTTGTGGTTTAAGTCCGCATGAGTGGGTTTCCAGTAGATGCCATGTCTGAAACTACTGTCCTGTTTGTGTCATATTAGAATGTCCAGGAGTGGGAGGCAACCATTCTTCTGCATCTCCATCATAAATTGAATGCTTGGATGTATACTGTTCAGACGGCTGTGGAACTGTTGGTGTGCCTGAAGGCCATGACATCACACCATGAAGGTGCCATCGATGTATCTGAAGAAGCACTTGGAGTGTGAGGATGATGAAATCCGAGCTCTTTCCTCAATGTCCCCCATGTAGAAATTAGCAATAGCAGGCGACAAAGACAATCCCATGGTTACTCCATCCATGCATTCATAGTATTTACCCTTATAACAGTGTGTTCAAAAAGGTCAATGATATCAAACATTGATTGCAGGAGGAAGGACCAAGCTGTTCCTAATGGGAACTCTCCTGAACAGGGACACCACGTCGAAACACTAAGTCACAGAATGCGCAAAATACTGATTTGACTACAAGTAGATTATTGAGTACAATTCTTACTATTCACTTCCGAAGGATTTATAAATGTCCTTGAAAGAGTGCACTAGATTTATCAGAATGGTGCTAAGAGCAGGGGCTTTCAGCTACATGATTAGATTGGTGAATCTGTTTTTGTCCTCCTTCAAGCAAAGAGGAGTAAAAAGTGACTTAAATAGATCAGTACTAGTTTAGACAGAAGAAGTGTCAGGAAGCAGTTACATTAACAGGTGCTTCATGAAACATCAATTTAAAGTAATAGGTAAAAGTTATCATGATCAGCAACTCACTGTAATGACGATAGCAATATCTTTAATCAGGAATAAGCACTTGAGAAAGAATACATGGAAAATTATTAGTAAAGTGAAAAACAACAGGATTGATGGGATTACTCAGATAAATATAGATTCATTGGTCTGAATGACTTCTTTCTGTGCCATGATATGCTGTTGTTACAGTTCTCTGAGTCTATGGTACACATTTTGGCTTTTTCCAAAGAACGTTTATAAGGATAAGAAAATACATTTCTCAGCTAATGGAAATTTTGACCTTATGCACAAATCCAGCATTAAATTGGTTTGTGTAACACACACACACACACACACACACACACACCTCCCCCTCACCCCCCCCACCATGTTAAACCCACTTATTTAAATAATACCTACAATACCTTACTTATCCTAAACTTACTTCATTCACATCCAGTCAAACTCAGCTGGTAAATTGCCACTTAATTACACTATAATATCATCATAAAGATCACTATCAAGAAATGCTCTCCAGTAATTTTTATCAATGTATCATACAAATGTCCAAAGGTGCCAATATAATTTCATAAATTTGAATAGATTGTAAAATCCCATTAATTTATAATATATATTCTGGCAAAATTCTGGACATAGTTTGTAGTGACTTTCCCAGCATGAAGCATTTAATTCCATCTGTGGTAGCAAGTCCATCATTGTTCAATAAGATCTAATCACCTTAATAAAATTTACATTTTCACTTTCATTCAAATAAATCTTCACTTCACTAATTCTGTAAATCAACTAGCAAGGACTATTGTGCTGTCATTTTGTATTTTATTATAACAACTGCAGTAAAAAAAAAGGTTCTAAGTTCTTATTTTCAATATTTTATTCCTCCTGAAGTCTCTCTCATTGCATATGCATCTCTGTCACTTTGATGGTGAACTGTTAACCTATTCCAGTGCCCTGACAATGTGTTCTCTGCTCGTACCTTAACTTCCTCATAAATTCAGATTTGTGAATATGCTTATTTTACCATTCTAGTCAGACATGGGTCACAGCTGTGAATCCGCCTTGAAGGGATGTGCTAAGGAACAAACATTTGAAGCCAGGCTTGGAAATGAGACCTTTATTCACTGATGATCCAGGCTGTGCCATAGTAATGGGTCTAAACATTTTCTAAGGCCAACAGCAGTATAGAACTATCTTACAAATCCTGTTTATTACTCAGCTGAAGGATGCTTTGATTCCCTTAGAACAGCTGGAATCAGGTCAGATGTAATCAATCTAACCGTAAGGCATGAAAACACGCCCTTTGGCTGACCGAGCCCATGGTGATTATCAAGCTCCCTTTCCACTAGATTCTACTAATCACTTTCACACTGGGGACAATTTCCAGTAGCCTACCAAACCAAACATCTTTGAAAATTGAGAGGAGGTAGAAGGCACCAGAGAATATAATAAACTAAATCGTAGGAGTGGATCAGTTTGGTTTAAGTAAAAGTGAAAAAGAGTGCAGAAAAGATGACTGAATTCTCCAGAATAAAGAATAAGACAAAAAGTCTAGAAAGCGATAAAAATTCATCTTCAGCCATCATGGTGACAAAATTTAAAAGAAGGGTGATGAATATAGGACTGAGTGTCTTATGTTTAAATATACACAGCATACAAAATAAGCTAGATGAACTTGTGATGTAGTTAGAAATTGGCAGGTTTGATACTGTGGCAGCACAGAACTGTGGTTGAAAGAAGATCACACCTGGGAGCTAAACAACAAAGGATATATATCCTATTGAAAGGACAGGCAGGTGGGCAGAGGGCATGGTGTGGTGTTGTTGCTAAAAGACTGTAATCAAATCCTTAGAAAGAAGTGATGTAGGTTAGGAGATGTAGAATCCTTGTGGGTTGAGTTAAGAGACTGCAAGCGTAAAAAAGACCCAGATAGGAGTGATCCAAAGGCCTCCAAAGAGTAGCCAGTATATAGGGTACAAATTATAACAAGAAATAGAAAAGGTATGCAAAAAGGGTAATGTTATGGGGATCTTGGTGGATTTTCTTACGCAGGTAGATTGGGAAAATTATATTGGTGCTTGATCACAGAGAAGGTACTTGTAGAATACCTGTGAGATGGCTTTTCACAGTAGATTGCAGTATAGCCACCAGGAAAATGGCAACTCTGGATTGGATGTTGTGTAATGAATAAGATTTGATCTGGGAGCGTAGGATAAAGGAACCTTAGGAGGCAGTGATCATAATATGATAGAATTCAACCTGCAGTTTGAAAAGGAGAAGCTAAGATCAGATGTATTGGTATTAGCGTGGAGAATAGGCATCTACACAGGCATGAGAGAGGTGCTAGCTAAAGGTGATTGGGATGGGACACTCATAGAAATAACTTTAAAGCAGCAAAACCTAGAATTTCTGGGGTAATTTGGAAGATGCAGGATCGGTTCATTCCAATGAAAAAGAATTCTAAAGAGAGGATGAGGAAATTATGGCTGACAAGGCAAGTCAAAAATAGCATGAAAGTAAAAAGGAAGACACACACAATATCAAAAACTAATGGGAAGTCAGAGGATTGTGATATTTAAAAAAAAATAAACAACAGAAGGGAACAAAAAAAGCAATAAAGAGAAAAAAGGTTAAATAGAAAGGTGAGCTAGCCAATAATATAAAAGAGGAAGACAAACATTTTTCAGATATACAAAGAGTAAAAGAGAGGTAATAGCTGACATCTGACCACCAGAAAATGAAACTGAAAGGCAATAATGGGGTCAAAGAAATGGAAAATGAATTGAATATATTTTGTGTCAAACTTCCCTATGGAAGACTGCAGCAGCTTGCCAAAAATTCGAGAGTGCTTTGGGTCTGAAGCAAGTGCAGTTGCTATTAATAAGGAGAAGGTGCTTGAGAAGTCAAAAGTCTGTAGGTTATTAAGTCACTTGGACCAGATGGGTTAGACCACACAGTTCTGATTACCGTAACTAAAGAGATTGTGATTGTGGAGGCATTAGATGTGATCTTTCAAGAATGATTCTTGAAGACTAGAAAATTGCAAATGTCACTTCATTCTTCAAAAAGAGAGGGAGGCAGATGAAAGAAAATTATAGCCTAACTTTAGTGGTTGGAAAGGTGTTGGAGTCCATTATTAAGGAAGAAGCTTCGGGGTACCTGGAGGCACTTAATAAATAGTTCAAAGTCTGCATGGTTTCCTTAAGGGAAAATCTTGCCTGACAAATCTGTTGGAATTTTTTGAGGAAATAACAGGCAAAATAGACAAATGAGAGTCAATGGATGGTGTCTACTTCGATCTTCAGAGGGCCCTTTGACATGGTACCAGACATGAGGCTGCTTCGCAAGATAAAAGCCCATGGTATTATAGCTAAGATCCTAGCATGAATAGAAGATGGGCTGATTGGCAGAAGGCAAAGAGTAGGAACAAATGGAGCCTTTTCAGGTTGGCTGTCAGTAATTAGTGGTGTTCCTCAATGCTCGGTGTTGTGTCTGCTACTCTACATTTCATACTTTAATGGTCTAGATGATGAAATTGATGGCTTTTGGTCAGATTTGCAGATGATACAATGATAGATGAAGGGGCATTTAGTGTTGACGATGCAGGAGTTTGCAGACGGGCTTGTACAGATGAAGAGACGGGTCAAAGAAATGGCCATTGGAAATGAAATATAATGTAGGTAAATGTTTAAAGAAATGGAATACAATGTAGGTAACTGTATGGTAATGCGTTTTAGTAGAAGGAGAAATGGCGTTGACTATATTCTAAATGGGGAGTAAATTCCGAAATCGGAAGTGCAAAGGGACTTTGCTGACCTGGTGCAGGATTCCCTAAAGGTTAACACCCAGGAGGGTAAATGTAGCATCAATTTCCAATAGGATGTTTCCAGCAGTGGGAGACTCTAGGATGAGAGGGCACAGCCTCAGAATAGAAGATGTCCCTGTACAACAGAAATGAGAAGGAATTTCTTTTACCAGATGATGATGAATCTATGGAATTCATTGCCTCAGAATGCTGTGGAGGACAAACCTGGGTATATTCAAAGTGGAGGTTGATAGGTTTTAATTAATAAAAGGGCATCAAAGCTTATGGGGATAAGGCAAAAGAATGTGTTGAGAGGGAAAATAAATATGCCATGATAACATGACTGAGCAGAAATGACAGGCCAAATGGCCTGATGCAGAACTATGTGCTTCAGTCTTAATGGAAATCCAAGTGGTCACAGTGAGAACTACACAGCCAGTGGTAGTAGTCAGTATAAGACGTTGTTGAAACATTGAGGCATTATTCCTACTGATGGTAATACTGTGTTTCCCTAAGTCCCCCTTCCTATTTTATGCTATGTGACCAGTGGAGAAAAATACAGCATTTGCATTCATGTAGGGATTTTAAGAGGTGATTCAACTTGCGTGCTTCCACAGCCGTGAGTTGTTAAAAGCCTGCCTCACTGTGCGTTGTCAGAAGTCAGACATTAAACATTAATTTAGGCCTCATCTGCTCTTTCAGATATACATAAAAGCACTATTTCAAAGGAAAGCTGAGAAGCTGTCCCTGGTCTTCAGGCCTATATTTATTCCTTATTCAGTAATATCAAACAGACGATCCACTCATTAGCATATTGATGCTATAGGAGATTGCTGTGCACAACTTTGCTGGCACATTTGAAAGATAGAGCACTGTCTTCAGACCAGATAAACTTCATTAGTTGGCAAAGAGCTTTGGGTATCCACTTAGATGTGAAAGGTGCTATTTAAATGCAAATCTTCACAGAACTATAGTTTGGAAGATCCTTGCTAGTGATGGAGGCCTTTTTGAGATGCTTCTCCATATGAACAGGGCTCCTTTCAGAAATATCAGATTAAAAGCTCGCCAGTATGTTAGATAATGGAGGAGTGGGTGAGCATTAGCAGAGTGGGCAACAGTAAAGAGAATGAAGTTAGGTTTTAAAATTGCATCTTGAATAACTATAGTTTTAAACCTGATTTTAAAAGTGGCTAGCACATTGTTTTACAACAGGGGATTCCAGGAAGTAACCAATGTGCCTAATTATGAATGAGCAGGAAAAGAGAAAATAGTGGGAATTAATATGGGACCAAATGTTGGGAAGCCAGTAACCAGTACATTTTAGCCCAATTGGGCAGCTGCCCCAATTAGTTGAAGTTTAATAGAAATAGTTAAAGAGGTATGAAAAGGACAAACTACCATTTAACTGAGTAACAAATTAGGTATTTAAATGAAATACAGAGTAAATTAGAGCACTACCAAAGCTACTACAGTACTATTCTATAAAACTGTTCCTAATAGTTATTGATGGAGGAATTCATCCAGTGTACACTGACATGTTCTTTTGATTGACTGTAGATGAATAAACTCAGCGCAGACACCTAGTGCAGATAGGGACTGCCAATGGTTGTCAATACATTTACTACTCACCAATAATCAGTGACAAAAATCACTGCCGTTTGAACATAAACATAGAAGTGATACTTTTTATAAACTGTTTACTCTAAGCACGTAAAAAAGAGCTGGATGAAGTCAGCAGGTCGGGTGGCATCTGTTGAAAGGAGCAGTCAACGTTTTGGGCTGAGACTCTTCATCAGGACCATGTGTGTCTAACAGCCAGCCACATGATATGCACACGACTGACGCTAGCTGGAAAATGATCAGCAGCCATCTCCTGCCCCAATTAAGTGGTATGGTGTCCCAAATAAATGAAGGAAACCCAGCTATTGTTCAATTTGTTCAATTTGTTCTTTTGGAGTAATACCAAATATGTGCCTGCCCTGATTAACTGATGGCCCCAATTAACTGGGATCTACTATACTGCTGAGACAAACACAATAAATAAATAAATAAATAAACAAACAAACAAATAAATAAATACATGCATATTGTTCCAACAACCAACCAATCTGTTAACTCTGGTTTAACTAAAACTCCTTAGCCATGTTTTACAAATTTAATTCATCAGGTACAATAAATAAATGAACATGGTGAGGGTGGGTTGATGAGGGAGCATAACAGAACATGGAAAGGGTTGATAGCTGAGGATTTTTTGAGTAAGTCGAAGCGTGTACTCAGTAATTCTGCAAAATGAGGATGTTTCACCAGTTAAAGTTGAGTTCATCAGAAAGTGGATCAGGATTTCAATAGCATAAACCCAAGTAAATCTGCAGATGTTCAGCAACACACACACACACTGCTGTAGGAACTCAGCAAGCCAGGCAGCATCTATGGAAGGGAATAAACATTCAACTTTTCCATTAGACCGTGAGACCATAATATAGGAGCAGAATTAGCTTATTTGGCCCGTCGAGTCTGCTCCGCCATTTCATTATCTGATCCAATTTTCCCCTTAGCTCCAATCCCCTGCCTTCTCCCCGTATCTCTTCATGCCCTGACTAATCAAGAATCTATTAACCTCTGCCTTAAATATACATTAGGACTTGACCTCCACAGCTCCCTGTGGCAAAGAATTCCACAGATTCACCGCTCTCTTGTAACACCTGTGTAGTGCTGGTCTGATCTTGTGTGACTGGTCGCCACACACTTTATGAGAAAAAGCTAATTATGCAACACTACTCCAGGTCCTAGTGGGCCATCAGGAGCTCCAGGTTTCAAAAGCAGACAGTGAATAGAAAAACACATTCTTTTGAAAGTAGGTTTATAAGAAACCATAACAATATACACAAAATATTTACATGAGTAAGAATAATTCAGAATTCCAACATTCTGTTTTAGGTTCCAAATCTCAAATATCAAATGAAAACTAAATTCCTTTTTAGTTAGAATCAGTGAGATTCATTAGAATAACCTTTATAACTCCAATTTCTCTAATTAATTAGGTCTAATGGTATTCCCTATTTAAAGGTTTACAGACTAGCATTTGCCTTTTTATTTATCCCTAGTTAGTTAGGAAACTAATTGAATTCCTATTTTTAAATATTATGGTTAACCTCAGTTTCAGATAAGTAGGTCTAAAAATTCAAATTCATCCCCCCAATATGTATCTCAGTTACAATACTACTGAACATATTTCACACACAAATTCTACACTCAGAACAGTAAAAATGTTTTAACTCACAAAATCCCTTGGCAAGATTTAACAGAGCTAATTTCCAGTTACACGGTTTAGATCTTGTGAGCTACTCTCTGCTGACATCATCTCGCTATAGCATATGCTCATTATAGCTGTAGCTTCAATAAATATTTTCTTGATATCATCAATCCTCCAGGGGTTTCATCTGAGGATTTCCAGTAAGTAGGGTAGAGATACTAGTTACTAATTCAACTTTTAACAGTTTATATATCTTTTGTTAGTTTCGATAGTTTGGTGTGATTGTGTCACTCATCCACACCTGCTTCAGCCGTGCCCCGTTCTTGCTATTTTTTTTTCAAGTTCTTTTTTTACATTCAGTAAGCCTCATTTTCATCCTTCCACAGGTGGAGCTCTAAAATTACATTTTTGAGTTTAATTAACTTGAGTTTCACCCTGGTTAAAGAAATGTCTTCTCATCTCATTCTAAAAGGACACCCCTCTATTCTGAGGCTGTGTCCTCTGATCTTAAACTCTCCCATAGGAAACATACTCTCTAATTCCACTCTATAAAGGGCTTTCAGCATTCAATGGGTTTCAATGAGGCCACCCCTCAGTGTTCTGAACTCCAGCGAATACAGGCCCAGAGCTATCAAATGCTTCTCATATTACAAGCCAAGGCACTTCATCAGGACTCATATGTAGGATATGTCATAAATAGGAGCAGGATTTCAATTGTGTGGAAGCCTATCATGGAAAACCCTGAACATCCTCTGCACAGCACCATCCAGAGACAGAGAAGCAATTTCAGCGGCAGGTTGCTGTCAATGCAATGCTCATCAGACAGGATGAAGAGATCATTACTCCCCAACACCATTCGGCTCTACAATTCAACCACCAGGAGCAAGACATGTTAAAGTGCCGGAGTTAGGACTGAGCTTAAGATGCATATCATATTTATATTGAGTTAAATACTTATGTAATTAGTTTTGCTACAATAAGTGTATGGGACACTGGAAAAATGTTGAATTTCCCCTTGGGGATGAATAAAGTATCTATCTATCTAAGGAAGACAGAAGTACAAGTAAGAGGTCTTTGTGGTGGAACAAAAGCAAGAAAATATAAAGAAAATTGAAAGAGAAAAAAGAAGATATAAAAAAGAAATAATGATGAGTTATCTATCACTCCATGTTCTTTGATGACGACTTTATGATGATCCATAAATCTTCTAATCCATCAATCTTTACTTTCATCTCTTCAAAAACTTATCAAAACACTTTTAATTATTCAATCATATTGCATTGACAACTAGCCAACAGATCAGTAAAGAGTGGTCAGTCATCTGTAACTTATAGATCTATGTGTTCTAGATTTCTTTGCAACAAGTGCAGATGCATCAAGTGTGTCATTCCACACTAAACTCACCACCAAGTCCAAAAGCACTCCAGAAACAGATATTTTTCTACAGAATTAGTTTGCCATTGGGTAGTGTCTTTTCAGGACAGGTGGCCTCAGCCATTAGCAATAGACTTTAGAGATTGTCTTCCTGGCAAAAAAGGTTGCATAACCAGGACGCCTGCTATGCACCGGCTGCTCATATGACCATTTGCCACCTGCTCCCATGGCTTCATGTGACCCCGATCGGGGGCTAAGCAGGTGCTACACTTGTCCAAGGGTGACTTGTGGGCTAGTGGAGGGAAGGAGTACCATACACCTCCTTTGGTTGAGATATATCTCCCACCGGCACCCTTTTTCTTAGATGTGGCCATGGACTCAGCTTCACCTACCTTCCTTTTCCCCCAAACCCTTAAATTTCCTGCCATGGAAATTGTGTCTTAAATATATTTCATGAGGGAGCCTTTGGGCTGAGAATTCCACAGATTCATTACTATCTGCAGAAAAAGCAGTTTCACCTCATGTCCATCCTAAATCTATTCGCCCAAGTCTTGAGGCTATGTGCCTTATTTCTAGTCTCATTTACCAGCGGAAGCAACTTTCTTGCCTCTACTTTGTCTTTCCCTTCTATATTTTTACATGTTTCTATACAGTCCTCTCTCATTCATCAGAAATCCAGTGAGCAAAATCCCAGGTGACTCAATCTCTCCTCAACACTGACGTTTCCTGCAGAAACCCAAAAAAATTATAGAACAACATGTGCAGCATGTGGCGATTAGTCGCGTTTTCAAAAGCACCAGTGGGCTCCCCTCTGCACTAGACGTGCATGGAGCTGTAACTTAAAGCATTGGAATACATGTATATTGAGTAGTCTGATTGGAATCGAAAGAGAAAGGGCATCAAAAGCCTGTACTTATTTCATCCATTTCTGTGATATATAGAAAGAGGTACACATAAACATTGGAATTTAATTCAACTCAATACATAGACAAAGTTACAATAGCTCACTGCTTTTTAATTGTTTTTGCAGTGTATGACCTCAATTAAATAATTAGGGAAATTTCTATCAAAATTATTTGCATTATGGAGAATGTGAATTGTAAAAAAAAGCCGATGTATGATCAAAGTTCAAAATTCAAAGTTCATTTATTACCAAGGAATGCATACAGTATACAACCTTGAGATTTATCTTCGTGCAGGCAGCCACAAAACAAAGGAACACAATAGAAACACGAAGAAACATCCTAACCCATTTAAAGAAAAAAAAACCACAACAAGACCATCAGACTCCCAATGTGTGATGAGAAAACAAATCGTGAAAACAATGAATTGTGAACAAATAACATTAACCATAGAGTCCACAAAAGTGAGCCCGCAAGCCACGGAGCCGCTGAGGTGAGGTCGAGCCAGTTCAGCGCTTGTGCCTTGATCAAGTTGTGCAAATAGTAAAAATGTAAAATAAAAACGCAAGGATCATGAGGTGCAGAGTCCCCAAGAGTAAGTACACAGCTGCAGAGTGCATTCAGCTCTGAGGCAAGTGAAGCCTGTCCAGTAGCCTAGTGCAGTTTATTTTATTTCAAGATAATTGGTGCTGAGTAGCCCACATTACTGCATTTTGAGGAAAATTTCATAAAGATTTCATTTGTGAGATTCATAGAACAAACTGACATGTTTTCCTGTGTAAGGTTGTTTTGAAATGTCAACACAGGATTCCCACTTCATATATTAGAAACTTCCACCATTGTCAGCATTTAGTCAACAGGTACAATCTTTGCAAGCAGTTCTTAAAGCGACGTACTGCAATTGAACTAACTTCCTTTTAGCTGCAGGGCAGCATTGCCACTGAATGAATGAATGCTGCAATGATGGTGGGGGGGGGGGGGGGATTCTCAAGAGCTCAGAGGGTACTGAGCAGAACTAAGAACCAATTTTGCAGGAGACCTGATCTTTGTTCAAAGGAATCTCGGAGAGCCTTCAGTCTGCAGCCAGATGCTTGCAACAGATAATCACCCGGGAGATCTCAGTAAGGATATAAGTGTTTCTAGGAATGTCTGCAATATGCGACAGCCTGTAAATCACTATCCTTGTTCCTGGTAATTGAAGCAAGTGAAGACGAAGTTTCCTCTCCTTATGTTTGGAGCATTGTTTGATCTTTGTAATGTTCAATCAGGTTTGTGGGTCTGGCAAGAGATACAGAAAGTACTGTTTGCGAATGGGTATATACTTAGCTAGAAGTGCACATAGAGTATGCCTTCCTAATCATTACATGCATTCTTGCCTGAAAGAAAGGAAGAAGAGAGCAAGCCCCTTTCACGTGCTATTTTATCTACCCGGGATATTTGAAACAGGACACCAGGTAGTTATCTAATGGGAAAAGCAACCGCAGCTTCCAAACTAACCAATCACAATGGAAGCGACTTTCAACAATCAGAATAAGGTATGCCCCCACAGGACAACCTTTGAACCCAGGATTAAGCAGCAGAGGAAGCATAACACTGGCTAATATTCCTCCAAGCTCTGCCACTTCGAGGGGAGTTATTTCACTGAAAAAGAGAACATCAATGACAAAGCAAATCACTCTGAAAACCAGAAATGATTTCCTAGTGTGGGCCAAAACAACAAAATGCTTACATAGCATTGATTTAATCCAGTTTTCATAACACAGTACCATTCTTTTCAATATTGGGTGAATAAATTTCTAACCCAAAGTGATTAATGAACTGGATATGAAATACAGAGGGTATTGTCCAGAACATCAGGAATGAAGCATTTATCTGATAGGGTCCCTGGGACCTCGATTTAACAGTCACTTTGAAAAGCAGCAGACTGAATATTCATCCATGCCATGAACACACATTAGATTTACATTTTGTGGCAAGCAAATGCATATTTTGGAAGATTGTAATGCATTACCCTTAGACCCTCTCCCTCCACTCCCTAACATCTTGCTGGCAAATGTACTGTCTCCGGAAAATAAAACTGAATACCTAAAAGTAATATTGCAGTACCAAAGGGACATCAGCGGCTTCTGTACACTTTGCTTCAAGGAAACATGGTTCATCCCTAAAATTTCATTCACAGCACTATAACTCAAGGGCTTCACCATCCATCATATGGAGATAACAGTGGGAGGTGTGGTGTGCGCTTCATGATTAAATCATTATGATGCACAGAGGTGCTCACCTGGCCTGGAATATCTAGTTGTCAAGAATCATCCATTTTATTTGTCTCTGTCAACCTGGTGGTGGTGTATGTTTCAGCCCTGGCCAATGTCAGGCAGGTACTAGAGGAGATCAGCACTGTTGCTGTGTATTTAGTATTTCAGTAATATTTGAATAATATTGTAAACATGTTGTTTATTAAGTATTTTTTGCTTAAATAATTCATTACATGTTATATATAAAGGTATGCAAATAGCATACATCATCACACCACCATTTCAGATGTTCATGCTCCCTTAAAGTGAAGATAAAGTTAGACTTACCTTCCCAGCTCTGTGTTTTTGCTTCTGATTAACTTCATGTTTTGGAGTTACAAACCAACGGTAGCAACAATAAGTTTATAATGAACCAGCCACGGCCATCTACCCGTTGAAGCGCAGCAAAGCAGTTTTTAAAAAAGTGCAGTGAGATATGCTGAACAGTGTATTCGTCTTTCAAAACATAAAGCAGCACAGCATATCCTTATTTTGAAGGAAAAGATATGGTTGAGTTTTTTTAAAGGCAGAAAATGGATGTTCACAGGTTCCTAAACAGTGAATACTGGGTAATAATCATAAATAAAGAAAGCAGAAGGGTCAGAAAATTTGATGCAATTGATTGCACAAAAGATAACTGGGTATTGTATATTGTGCAGTATTTTAAAGCAAATGAAATAGCCAGTGAGAAGTGAATGTGAATTTTACTGAATGCATTGGGTTTAAAGGCATACAGTTTGCTTTGAAGTGTGACTGCTCTAACCAAACCAGCCGAAATGAGCTTTGCTGATATTGTGAAAGTAATGCAGGAACATTTAAAATGGAAACCACTGATCATTGCAGAATGCTTTAAGTTTCAAAAGCAGAATCAAAAGAAAGAGTTAATTTCAATGAACGTAGCTGAATTGAAGAGGTTTTCTGAGCATTGTCAGTTCAGTGATGGGCTTAATAATGCACTTAAAAACTTAATGATGAACATTTAGCTTGTGGAAGTCATTAAATTCAATTTCAGAAAGGCAACGTTTGTGCAGATGCGACAAAGATAACAAAAGGCAAACTGGAAGGAACAGGTTAGTCAGTTGAGGAACAATGGAGTAATTTTAAAGAGGTAATGCGTGCCGTGCAGGAAAAGTTCATTCCTCAGGTTAGGAGAAGCAATAAAAACAGTAGATGAACTACATGGATTAATGCTATGCATAAAATTATTGAAGAAAAGATAGCTATATAAGGAATATAGATAAAATAGTAGTGATGTTGACCATAGGGCATATGAAAGTACGAGAACTATAATCAGGATGGACATTCAGATTGCCAAAAGGCAGGTTGAGAAGTATATTGCTGATAATGCTAAGAACTACCAAAAATTTAGTAGTAAAAGAAAAGTCAATGAGAAAGTTAAGTGCAATAGGAATAATAGTGAAGAGTTAAATTGTGCAGAGAAGGACATAGCAGACAACCTCAACTCATATTTTGCTGAAGTATTCACCTTCAAAGATGTTAGCAACGTGCCAGTAAGTAAAAAGAAAATAAGGTTGTTTTAAGTGACTTGAGATCTTAGAAAATGAGGTCCAGCTTCAGCTGAAAAGGTTGAAAGTTAATAAATCTCCAGGGCCAGACAACATTTATCCAATGTACTTAAAAAGGTCCGTGATTACATATACAAACCCCTAAAATGTATTTTTCAAAAGTCAGTGAAGACTGGTGAAATCCCTAAGGACTGTAAATGGCTAACGTTGCCTGGTATGTAAGAAGGGTGACAGTACTGATGTTGGTAATTATAGACCAATAAGCTTAACACATATCGTAAGTAAGATAATGGAAACATTAATAAAGAATGAAATGGAAAAGCAGATGATAAGAACAGGCATGTCAGCAGAAAGCCAGACTGGGTTCAGAAAGGGGAAATTATGTTTTACTAACATGCTGGAGTTCTATGAAGAAGCAACTAAAATTTATGATAACAATAGAGCAGTTGATATAATTTACTTGGACTTTCAGAAAGCTTTTGACAAGGTACCCCACAAGAGGTTAATAATCAAATTACAGGAGGTAGGGATTCAGGTGAAGGTGTGCAAATAGGTGCAGAATTAGCTGAAAAACAAAAAAAAACAAAATCTAGGTGTTGGAAGATAAATTAGTTGAAGTCTACCTACATGGAAATGGAAGAAGAGTCCAAATTGTTCCTCATCAAATAAAAACTCACAAAGGGCTTTGTCACTATAATAGACTTAATTTTGGAGTAACTCCTGCACCTGCATTCTAGCAAAAAGCTATAGACCAGGTACTGCAAGGCTGCCCAGGCACTTAGTGTTACATGAATGATGTAATTGTTAATGGTAAGGATGATAAGGAACATCTCCAACAACCCAAGACAGCAGTAAAAAGAGAAGAAGATGATGGGCTCAGAGCACAATGCAGCAAGTGTGAATTATTTAAACTAAGCATCACTTACTGTTGTCATAACATTGATGTACGAGGATTAGGCAAGTGTGCTGAGAAAATTCAAATAATAGTGGATGACAACATTTGCAGTTCACTTTAGGATTGTCATGCTGAGCTGGGTTACCGTGCTCCACCCCTTGTACACATTACTACAGATCAGGAAGAAATGGACTCTAGATATTTTAGGAATGCAGAAGGAGATCATCTTCCCATCTGGTCAACTATCAGATGGAGAACACAGAGGTAAACTGTTTCCATATTTGTCCATGTGGAAGAAAATTTATGAACTATTATTGAACTAGCTCAGGTGGTAAACATCCCGGGATATACTGCTGGCCTTTTACACAATTTTGGTAATTAACAAGTCAATGAACAAGCAAGACAAGCTATTGGATAGACCTTACTATGGCAAGGGAGCCAAGACTTTTGTAGTAACTAAGCAACAAATAAAAAATAACCAGAATGATGCGTTATGAGTTCTCCTAGATACTACTATACCCAGTTTTAAAGAATCTCCCACATGGTACTAACATGAAGCTGATGGTGAAGGTGAGGTTTGGGTATGCTGCCCTAAAATAGGTAGGAAGCAAATACCTCCTGATCACAAGTGGGATGCATTGATTCAAGGATTTGGACACAATCATAGTGGTGGACAAGCCACTCATGCAAAATTAACTATATAGGTGACCTTACACGCTGAAGCAATTTGTTGCAAATAGTAAAATTTGCTGACCTCTAAAAAAGGAGCAGTCACAAAACCACCTCCTATAAGACAAGCAAAACTAGCCACTGCAATGCAGCTGTGACAAATTGATTATATAGGCCCATTTCTTGCATCCTGGGAAGCCCTCATTATTGGAAACTTAATAAGTATATTCTTGTGACAATAGTCATTGCACGGGATATACATGGATAGTCCCCAGAACAATATACGCTGGCAAACCCACCTGCATACATGCCGACCAAGGTCTTCCTTTAGTGTTAAAGGCATTCAGACATACAATTCGATTTTAGCACTCCATTCTAGTTGCAAATGATTTGTCTATTTAGAGGCAAGTAGGCTACACTTGTCCCAGAAGTGCAATTGCCGGTAAACAAAGTGCCAATTACAAAACCAGGAAGACACAAGAATGTTACAACTTTTAATGTACAATGTTCACCAAAATACACCCCTGATCGCTAACTCAAGGCAAGCATTGCCTATACCCTATACATTTCTCCTCAAGGAACTGAGAGAGTTTATGGAAATTCAAGGGAAAGAAAAAGGGACCAGACAAGAAAGTTTTGAGACCATAAAAAGGGGACTGAGTACAAGAAAAACAAATTCCATGAAATTGAGACCCTAGTTTCAATTCTACTGGAAACCTCCTTGTTTCATTACCCAGGTTATCAACGACAAGTCTGAGATAATTGAGAAAGGTGGTGGAGGGGGGGGGAAGAATATGAGTAAACTGTCTCCATAGATACCATCAAACCTGTCCCAGCAGGATTTATCCTTCCAGGGTGAGTGGAACACTGATATTAGGGTGCACCACGGAACCCCTATACCCTGGCGGGAAGGGGGAAGTGAGATGTATTAACAAGATAAAAGATAGATCTGAAAAGCAATGGAAAAATTCCTAAACATAAGAAATCCTGCAGATGTTGGAAATCCAAAGCAACATAAACAAAATGCCGGAGGAACTCAGCAAGTCAAGCAGCATCTATGGAAATGAAGAGTTTACAACCGGGTACAGGTATCAATTATAACTGCTGTTTTAATGACAAACTCTGCCATCTTCATCAGGGATAATGCCTGGGTATGTCTAGTGCAGTGGTATTTATACCCCTACAGTCTGTCCCTCCTGCTTCATTAGTCCTCATCCAATCAGGTTTCTGCTCTCCCACCTTGTTTGGAATTGAATTCCAGTTCTTACTTAGAGCAAGACCACCTTTGCTAAAATACTTTTCCTCTAGTTTTATTTAAATGTCTTCCTTCACCAGGCAATCCCAAAAGCCATTGGAGTCAAGCCTATGGCCATTGTGAATGCAATGTTCTGCTACCATTGATTTCTCTGGGTAACCCAAATGGATGAACCTCCTGTGCATCTTGATGCAGGTTTCCACTGTGCATACCGTCTGGCCGATATATACTGCTCCACATTCACAGGGAATCCTGTAAACGCCAGCTGCCCTGAGACCCTGGTCACCTTTGACCCGCATAAGCTGAAACTTGAGCTTCCTTACCGGTGTGTGGATGGTATTAATCCATAATTTACATCTCGGGCTGAGACCCTTCTTCAGGACTGGAAGGGGAGAGTGAAGATGTCAGAATAAAAAGGTGGTGGGAAGGGAAGGAGGATAGCCAGAAGCCTGGTGAGTAGAAAATGTCAAGGACTAGAGAGGAAAGAACTGGATAGGAGAGGAGAGTGCACTGTGGGAGAAAGGAAAGGAGGAGGGACACTGGAGGAGGTGATAGGCAGGTGAGATAAATGGTCAGAATGGGGAATAGAAGAAGAGAGGAGGGGGAGAGAATTTTTTTTACTGGAAAGAGAAATTGATATTCATGCCATCAGGTTGGAGGCTAACCAAACAGAATACAAGCTGTTCCTCCTCTGTCCTGAGGGTGGCCTCATCATGGCACAAGAGGAAGCCATGGACCAACATGTCACTATGGGAATGGGAATGGGAATCAAAATGTTTGGTCACTGGGATTTCTGCTTTTGGTACATAAGGGGCAGATGCTTACCAAAGCAGTGCCCCAATTTATGATGCTCTCACCAAAGTAGAGGAAGCCACATTGGGAGCTGCAGACACAATAGACGACCCCAACAGAATTGCAGCAAAGTATTGTCTCACCTGGAAGGACTGCCTGGGGTCCTGAATGGCGGTGAGGGAAGAGGTGAATGGGTAGCTGAAACGTTTTGGCCACTTGCAGAGATAAGTGCCGGGAGGGAGATCAGTGGTGAGGGACGATTTGACAAGGGAGTTATGGAGGGAGTGATCCTTGTGGAAAGTGGAGAGTGGGAAGGGAGATAAAGGTGTATTTGGCAGTAGGATCCCTTTGGAAATGGCACGAGTTGCAGAGAATGATATGCTGAGAAATTCTTATTCACCTGAGGAAGATCTCATAGCTACATTGCTTCAGGATACATGCAGAATGTGTTGTTTTTTTTTTCAGAAAGGCAGACACCAGGAAGAAATGTTGCTTTTGGTGTATTTTACTTATAATATTTGTCCTTATTATAATATTGTTCAGTGCTGCCTGACTTGCCATTTGCTATTTTTGTAGACAAAGTTGCACTTACTGTGGAAGTAGCTTATCTGGCTCAAACACCCCTAAAACTTAATGACTCAGAGAATATTAGATTAAGGAGATCTGCGAGCAATGATGATTCTAATTTAAATATTACTAAATGGTCCTTACCTCTTGGTCATATGTGAACTAATACACTGGAATCACTTTCAGAAATGATTAATAACACCACGACAGAACTGAAAGATTCCAGCCCAGATATTGAAAGTAAACGAACAGAGGAATGCCTTGCAATTCATTCCTTTGACATTTGATGAAAAGTATAGATACTGTTATGTCAATGAATGATCCCACTCATGGGAACAAGACATTGAAAGCGCTGGACTAGAGCATTGTGAAAAACACTAATTTTCTAAATGAAGACTTCTCCCTTTATGGTCAGCAGCTATATAAGCATACTTATTATGAAGATTTTAGACATTAAGACCATAAGACATAGGAGCAAAATTAGGCAATTTGGCCCAGTGAGTCTGCTCCAGCATTTCATCATAGCTGATTCATTTCCCTCTCATACCCCATTCTCCTGCCTTCTCCCCATATCCTTTCATTCCCTGACTAATCAAGAACTTATCTACCTTCACCTCAAATGCACCCAGTGACCTGGTTTCCACAACAATAATTGGGAAGGTTTACCTTCCTCTCGCTAAATCTCTGTTCTAAATGGAAATTCTTCTATTTGGCAGCTGTGGCCTCTGGACCTAGACTTGCCCACCAGAGGAAATGTACTCTTCATATCCACTCTCTCTGGGCCTTTTAACATTCGATAGATTCCAAGAGATTCCACCATCCCCCAACCATATTCTTCTAAATTTATCAAGATTAATTGCTGCTCATATGATAACTTTATCATTCTTGTGAACCTCCTCTGAACTCCAAGTGAGGCCTCACCAATCCAATGCCTTATACATTAATGCCTTATGCAATGCCTCAGCATTACAACCTTGCATTATATTCAAAGTCCTCTTGAAATGAATGCTAACATTGAACCAGAATCAGAATCAGGTTTATTATCACTGGCCTGTGTGGTGAAATTTGTTAATTTAGCTGCAGCAGTTCAATGCAATACATGATAATATAGAATGAATGAATGTATAAATAGATAAATAAATAAAAATAATATGTATGTATTATATATGTAAATATATAAATATATATGTAAAAATAATATATGTATATTAAATAGATTAAAGTTGTGTAAAAACTGAAGATATATATATATATTTAATAAAAGTGAGGTCGTGTTCATGGGTTCAATGTCAATTTTGGAATCAGATGGCAGAGGGGAAGAAGCTGTTCCTGAATTGCTGAGAGTGTGCCTTCGGGCTTCTGTACCTCCTTCCTGATAGTAACAATGAGAAAAGGGCATGCCCTGGGTGATGAGGGTCCTTAATAATGGATGCTGCCTTCCTGCTACCTTAAAGGAGTTATCGCTCCTTTAAGTTGTCTTGGATACTATGGAGGCTAATGCTCAAGATGGAGGCAACTAATTTTACAGTTTTCTGTAGCTTCTTTCAGTCCTCTGCAGTAGGCTCCCATACCAAACAGTGATGCAGCCTGTCAGAATGCTCTCCACAGCACACCTATAGAAATTCTGCAGTGTATAAGTGACAAAGCTCTTCAAACTCCTAATCAAATATAGTTGTTGTCTTGCCTTCTTTATAGCTGTATTTATATGTTGGGAACAGGTTAGATCCTCAGAGATCTTGACACCCAGGAACTTGAATTTGCTCACTCTCTCCACTTCTGCTCTCTCTATGAGGATTGGTTCGTGTTCCCTCATCTTACCCTTCCTGAATTTCACAATAATCGCTTTTGTCTTACTGATATTGACTGCAAGATTGTGGCTGCGACACCACTCAACTAGCTGGTATATCTTGCTCCTGTATCCCCTCTCATCTCTATCTGAGATGCTCTACCAGCATCAGCAAATTTATAGAAGTACTTGAGCAAAAGCAAGCCACAGAGAAATGGGTATAGAGGGAATGGAGCAGAGGGATAAGCACATACCCCTGAGGTGCACCACTGTTGAACATCAGTGAGGAGGACATATTACCACCAATACGTGTAGGTTGCAGGATTCAGTTGCAGAGGGAGGTACAGAGGCCCAGGTTGTATAGCTTGTCGATCAGTGCTGTGGAAATAACAATGTTAAATACTGAGCTATAGTCAATAAACAGCATCCTGACATAGGTTTTTGTTTTGTCCAGGTGATCTAAAGCCATGTGAAAAACCATCTGCTATAGATCTATTGTACTGATAGGCAAATTGCAGTGAGTTCAGGTTCTTGCTGAGACAAGAGTTCATCTAGCCAGGATGCAGCACGGATCTTCCCAGCTGTAGTTACATTTTCCCTTTCAAAGCAGGGATAGAAGGCATTGAGCTCATCTGGTAGTAAACCATCTTTGCCATTTGTGTAGGTAAATAATGTCCTGAAAACCTTCCTAGAATTTACATGCAAAGAATGTTGTCTCCAACTTCACTCAGAATTGTTTCTTCACACTTGAAACATGCCTGTTTTTTTTTAAACAGACCTATGTCACTAGGCCCTAGTGCCACAAATCTAGCCCTCAGCAGATGACCGAGCTCCTGGTTTATCCACGGTTTTCGGTTTAGGAACATACAGCAAGTTTTTGTAGGCCCCCTCACCCACACAGATTTTAATGAAGTTGGTAACAACTGTGGCACACTCATCCTCATACAAAAATGATTCCCCAAATATAGTCCGATTCAAAGTAGTCCTGTAAGTGCTCCTGTGCTTCACTTGTCCATATTTTCTTGGTCCTCACTACTGGTGCTGCAGTCTTCAGTCTCTGCCTATACTCAGGAAGTAGAAATAGAGTCAGCTTATCAGACCTTCCGAAGTGTGGACAAGGAATAGCATGATAGGTATTTGTGATGGTGGTGTAAAAGAGGTCCAATGGTCCAGTGTGTTGCTTCCTCTGGTAGCACAAGTGATTTGCTGATGATAATTATGTAATAACTTTATCAAGCTGGCCTTGTTAAAATCCCCAGAATTATGGTGAAGGTGTCAGGGTGTGCTGTTTCGTGCATGTTAATCCTATTGCTCAGATCATGCATTTGCCTTTCTAACCAGTGTTTCAACCTGCAAACTAGCCTTTAGAGAATCCTGCACGAGGACTCCCAAAACTGCTTGCACCCCTGATATTTGAATTTTCTCCCCATTTAGAAAATAGTTTGTTTTTATTCCTTTTACCAAAGCACGTGACCATAAGCTTTCTGACACTGTGTTCCATCTGCCACCTCTTTGCCCATTCTCCTAATCTAAGTCCTTCTGCTGCCTTTCCGCTTCTTCAATATTACTTGCCCCTTCACCTATTTTCATATCATCCACAAAATTACCACAAACCCATCAATTCTGCCATCCAAATCATTAAAATACAATGTAAATAGAAACGGTTCTACCACAGACCCCTGTGGAATATCATCAGTCAGCAGCAGCCAATCCAAAAGGGATCCCTTTATTCCTGTTCTGTCAATCACTCAATGCTCTATTCCTGTTAGAATCTTTCCTCTAATACCATGGGCTCTTATCTTGTTTAGGAGACTCATTTGACGCACCTTGTATAAGGCCTTCTGAAAATCAAAGGACACGACATCCACCAATTCTCCTTTGTCTATCTAGCTTGTTAATTCGTCAAAGGATTCCAACAGATTAATCAGGAAAGGTTTTCCTTTAAGGAAACCATGTTGACTTTGGCCTATTTTGTCATGTCCATTCTAGTAAGCCAAAACCTCACCCTTGACAATCAACTCCAAAATTTTCCCAACTACTGAGGTCAAGCTAATTGGCCTACGACTTCATTCTTTCTGCCTCCATCCCTTCTAGAAGAGTGGGGTGACATTTACAATTTTCCAGTTCTCCGGAACCACATCAAAATCTAGTGGTTGCTGAAAGATCACTACTAATGTCTGCGCAATCTCTTCAGTTTAGAACGCTGTGATGTCATCCATCTGGTCCAGGTGACTCATCTACCTTCAGATCTTTCAGACACTTCCACTACTTTAATTATGGACACTATTCAACTGCATTGTTAAATGTCCAAGGTAACATGACAATTTTCAGCATTTCTGGGTTATATTCTAAATGGTACAGAGAAGTCTTTGTATAGGAAGACAAAATGGAAAAATGCACAAAAGCAGAAGTTAAAATAAATCAAAAATGTTTCCTCTCTGTTCAACTGAAACTGAAAAGTCCAATAATATTTTTAGAGATTGTAGTGTCATAGGCTACCCAGATTTCCAATTTGCCCTTAGTCAAACAGTCCTGAGTAATTTGTTTTGTTGTGTGTATAATATATTACAACAAAAATTAGTTCAGAATTACTGGTGTCCTTACAAATTCAATTATATTTCAGGTAGACTTTGACTATAAATTGAAGAATGGAGAAACAAATCTATGGCAAATTTTAGACAATAGACAGTCAGACATACTTTATTGATCCCGAGGGAAATTTGGTTTCATTACAGCCGCACCGAGAACAGTGAAGAAATAATAGGAATATAAAACAATAAATAATTAAATAATAATAAGTTAATCATGCCAAGTGGAAATAAGTCCAGGACCAGCCTATTGGCTCAGGGTGTCTGACACTCCAAGGGATGAGTTGTAAAGTTTGATAGACAGTAGGTGCAGGAGTAGGCCATTTGGCCCTTCTAGCCAGCACCGCCATTTACTGTGATCGTGGCTGATCATACACAATCAGTACCCCGTTCCTGCCCTCTCCCCATATCCCTTGACCCCGCTATCTATAAGAACTCTATCTAACTCTCTCTTGAAAGCATCCAGAGACGGCCTCCACTGCCTTCTGGGGCAGAGCATTCCACATATCCACCACTCTCTGGGTGAAAAAGTTTTTCCGCATCTCTGCTCTAAATGGCCTACCCCTTATTCTTAAGCTATGGCCTCTAGTTCTGGACTCACCCATCAGCGGGAACATGCTTCCTGCCTCCAGCGAGTCCAATCCCTTAATAATCTTATATGTTTCGATCAGATCCCCTCTCATCCTTCTAAATTCCAGTGTATACAATCCCAGTCGCTCCAGTCTTTCAACATATGACAGTCCCGCCATTCTGGGAATTAACCTTGTGAACCTATGCTGTACTCCCTCAATAGCAAGAATGTCCTTCCTCAAATTTGGAGACCAAAACTGCATACAATTTTCCAGGTGGGGTCTCACCAGGGCCCTGTACAGCTGCAGAAGGACCTCTTTACCCCTATACACAATTCCTCTTGTTATAAAGGCCAGCATGCCATTAGCTTTCTTCACTGCCTGCTGTACTTTATGCTTGTTTTCATTGACTGATGTACAAGAGCACCTTGATCTCATTGTATTTCCCCTTTTCCTAACTTGACTCCATTTAGATAGTAATCTGCCTTCCTGTTCTTGCCACCAAAGTGGATAACCTCACATTTACCCACATTAAACTGTATCTGCCATACATTCGCCCACTCACCTAGCCTGTCCAAGTCACCCTGCATTCTCATAACATCCTCCTGATATTTCACAATGCCACCCAGCTTTGTGTCTTCAGCAAATTTGCTAATATTACTTTTAATCCCTTCATCTAAATCATTAATGTATATTCTAAACAGCTGCGGTCCTAGCACCAAACCTTGCAGTACCCCACTGGTCACAACCTGTCATTCCAAAAGGGACCCGTTAATCGCTACTCTTTGTTTCCTGTCAGCCAGCCAATTTTCAATCCATGTCAGTACTTAGCCCCCTATACCATATGCCCTAATTTTGCCCACTTATCTCCTATGTGGGACCTTATCAAAAGCTTTCTGAAAGTCCAGGTACACTACATCCACTGGCTCTCCCTTGTCCATTTCATAAAACTCCAGAAGATTAGTCAAGCATGATTTTCCCTTCGTAAATCCATGTTGACTTGGACTGATCCTTCTACTGCTATCCAAATGTGTCGTAATTTCCTCTTTTATAATTGACTCCAGCATCTTTCCCACTACTGACGTCAGGCTAACCGGTCTATAATTCCCTGTTTTCTTTCTCTCTCCTTTCTTGAAAAGTGGGACAATATTAGCCACCTTCCAATCCACAGGAACTGATCCTGAATCTATAGAACATTGGAAAATGATTACCAATGCATCCACAATTTCTAGAGCCACCTCCTTAAGTACTCTGGGATGCAGACCATCAGGTCCCGGGGACTTATCAGCCTTCAGACTCAACAGTCGATCCAACACCATTTCTTGCCTAATATAAATTTCCTTCAGTTCATCTATTACCCTTTTGGAATTTTACTGTTGGAAACCGATTGATAATGTTAAATTTTAGGGTTACACATTACTCCTCAAATAGACAATGTCACTTACACAAACAAGCCTTCAATTATTGCTGTGTATTCCGTCACATGGTGTTATCATCAACAGGCATAGAGTAAACTACAATCGGGCTGTAAATAATTTTTAAGATTTTTTAAAATATTAGAATAAAACTCGCAGTACTCCTATGCCTCGACAATCCTCACTCCCATAGTAGCATCAACATGATCCTTTGTTGCACTCAGAAGGTAGAAATTACTGATGACAAACGTTATTTAGATGTACTACTCTCAGAGGATTACACACTTTTTGAGGTTTAGAGAGGAAACGACTCAGCCTAATTTGATGACTTAGTTTCTATTGCATTTCTCAAGACAGAAACGCAAGCGTAGTTTTAAGGAATGATTTTTGATAGATGCTACAAAGAATATTTGAGGAAAGCTTGTTATTCATCAACAATGGCTCAAAGAAACTCCGTCAAATCAAAAGAGCATTTCTCTATTCATTGCGAGAGTAACTAACTGACACAATCAGAGGAGTGAGGCACCCCCTTTCACAACTTTCCTTTGCAGACCCATACTAACCCCAGAATGATATAACACTTTAGCTCAGGGGTACCTAACCTGGGGCCCGTGGATCCCTTGCTTAACGGTGTGGATCCAGGGCATAAAAAAGATTGGAAGCCCCTGCTTTAGTTGAAACAATAGTTAAGACCTTTCCAGCTGTTGCTGATTTAGTTTCTGTAGTGGAAAATGCAGTTTTTGGTAGATTGGCATGACATTAAATTGGGTTACAGATATAATTTTTTGCAGTTTTTCCAATGGGTAATTCCCCTAGCCGTTGGAGTTATGTTTTTGTGGTGCTCTTTCTGTTGAAACGCTAAAGCCTGCAGGGATGCAAACACGAGGAAATCTACAGATGCTGGAAATTCAAGCAACACACTCAAAATGCTGGTGGAATGCAGCAGGCCAGGCAGCATCTATAGGAAGAAGCACTGTCGACGTTTTGGGCCGAGACCCTTCGTCAGTACTTCTTCATGCTGCCTGGCCTGCTGCATTCCACTAGCATTTTGTGTGTGTAACCTGCAAGGATGAACGTTTGGTGACTTCTGCTTTTTGTATATGGTTCCACTCCTAAGGGAATCTGAGGAAATATCATATATGTACGTGTAAAGTCACCCAAGTGGCAGAAAAAGGGTATAAAAGTCAAGAACAGTTCAGGCTTATTAGGAATGGGATAAGGAACATCAAGAAGCATTAAAGAAAGCTGGGGTGAACTAAAATCCATTCCTCTCATTTCAATTTCTGTGATGGATGATTCATTCATCGGCATTGTTGGTATGCCTTTTTAGTTTATGGGATTGTACCTTGTGTTTTGGGAATCCTTTGTGTTTTAGAAATGGTTTGTAATTTGGAAATGTTTAAGATAAAAATCCCCTGTGAGTTTTAAGTGTGTGTTAAGAATGTTGTTTGGACTTAGACGCCTGTCACTGAAAATAAATAAATTGCTTTTAAACTACTTTGTTAGCTGTACATATCTTTGCTATGGTAGGAAGAGGGGACCCACCCCTCAAATAGTGGGCATTGGTAGCAAAACTCACCGTGGAATAAACGGGGAAGTCAATTAGTCTTTGAAGATTGGGTAATTATAATATAATCTCCCTTTAGTGAGAATACATAGCTATTTATATTCAATAGGGCTTAAGGTCTTCTTTTGAGTTTAGAACTTTGTGGTCAGCAAACCCAATACCATCACACAAGACGTGCTTTTGCAAGAAGGCAACATTTATCATCAAAGTTCCCCACCATCTGGGCTATGCCACTGGGCAGGAGGTACAGAAGCCTGAATTCCCACATCACCAGCTTCAAGTTCAGCTACTTGCTTTCAGCTATTCAGTTCTTCAACCAACCAGCAAATCTGTAATCACTACTGTTTAGCAACAATATGTTCTAGTTGTGTTCTTGTTTGTAAAATTGTATATATGAGGGGAGATTGATAAGTTTGTGGTCTAGCGTAGAAGGAGTCAATTTTAGAAAACCTAGCACATTTATTTTTCAACGTGGTCCCCTCCTACGTTTACACACTTAGACCAGCGGTCGTGGCGCATACAGATCCTGGATCTCCAGAAAGTGTCCACAGATGGGTGATTGATAAGTTTGTAGCCTAAGGTAGAAGGAGATGAGTTATACAGATCTCGTTACATGCACATGCACGTCAACTCTGAGTGATTATGCAGAAAGTTTGGTTAATAACTCATCTCCTTCTACCATAGGCCACAAACTTATTAATCACCCCTGATGAGTTAACTGATGAGTTATTAATTTCATGCCCAGGATGAGGGATGAGGACAACAGCAGTTCATCGAAGGAGTGCGAGGGCGAAGTAGAAGAACAAGAAATGCAGCAGGATTCGGATGAGAACATGGATGAAGCTTCTCTTAGTGCCAGTGGGAATACGGTTAGCAATGTTAGCCAGCAGCCTGAGGAAGGTCCCCAACGGCCAGCATCGAAAAAGTACCCTTTGCAACAGTTCGGCAATCAGCAAAGGAGTTCTATTCATGGCTGGTTTGACCTGTACTCCTGGCCGGAATATTCATTCACGAAAGATACTACGTTCTGTATCGCATGCAGGCAGTTCCTGTGTGGAAGGACGTGGGTTCCATTCTGAGTCTACCTTCACTGTCACCGGTTACCGCAACTGGCGGAAAGCCACAACAGCTTTCAAAACCCACCATGTAAGTGCAGCTCACAAGTTTGCTATGGAGGCATGGGCTATATTCAGACTGAGAAAACAAGATGGTTCAAGATTGGGAAATATGCTTGATGAAGGACATGCAAAGATTGTCCAAGAAAATCGTGAGTGTATGAGAGCAGTGGTTGAGTCTCTGTGCTTTAATGCGAGCCGAGGCATTGCCCAGCGAGGAGGATGATGGATCTGGCAATAGGGGAAACTTTGTTGAGTTGCTCAGTGTAATTGGGCAGTTTGATAAGACTGTAGCTAAAAAAAAAATAGAGGACAATCCTGGAAATGCAAAAAACACCCATCACGATATCCAAAATGAAATTATGGGTATTATGGCAGATATGGTCAGATGTCAAATAAGTGCAGAAATCAAGGAGGCTGGACATTTTGCCACCATGGTGGATGAAAGTAAAGACTTGAGTAAAAAGGGACAAATATCAGTGGTGGTGTGGTATTTCAATAATGAAACAATGCTTGAAGAATTTTTGCATTTCACACCAGCAGAAGGGTTGGATGCAGAGTCGCCTCTTAAAAGCATTGAACAGACACTCGCCCAGTGTGTTATTGATAAGAATGCGTGTATAGGTCAGTGTTATGATGGGGCGGCAGTGATGTCCAGGTGCAATAACGGTGTACAAGGGAGGTTCAGGAAAGAGGTCCCACAGGCATTATATATACACACTGCCATGCTCACAGACTTAACCTTGTTTTAGTGGATGTTGTGAGCAATGTACAACAAGCGGGTGAGTTTTTTGAAACTGCAGCTGCTTTACAACTTCTTTTCAAACTCTGTTGCCCACAATCTTTTCATGAAGAAACAGAGAACTGGAATCAACTGCACAGCCTGTGGAGTTGAAGAAATTGTCAGATATGCACTGGGTATGGCAGTATACAGCTTTGTGGGCTATATGGAAATCACTCCCTGCCATTCTAGCTAAATTACAGGATATTATGGGTCAACCAAATGCACAGGGGAAAACGGAGGCCAGAAATGGACTGATTGACCAGCAATTTGCTTTACTTCTCACTCTGTTTCAGGATTTATTCCGAGTCACCAAGTTCATGTCAGACCAGCTACAATCTCCCAGTTTGGAGCTTTCACCCGCTGCGGACTTGGCTCAGTCTGTTATCGATACACTCTCAGCAAAACGGGGAAAGAAATCATCAAGTGAAATTCAGGCAAGAGCTAGGGACTTGTGCATCAAGGCTGGTAGACAGAGCAGACCACATGAAAGGAGACAGACCCAGCCACCCTGCTACCTACATGATTTTGTTGTTGAGGCCCAAACCGAATGCACATCTGTCACATCCTCTGATGACCTTTGCAAGCACTGTTTCTATCTGGTTATAGACAGACTTCTGACTGAAATGAAAAGATGGTTCTCAATTGAGACTAGGGGTGTTCTGAATGGAGTCTTAGCAACGAGCCCCAAATACAAGCTCTTCCTAGATAAGAATCGTCTTTGGCCAATGGCCCAATACTATGGAGTGACTGAAGTGAACCTGACTGCAGAGCTACATCAGGTTCGGCGTCTGCTGGAAACAAAACAAAAGCAAGGACAGACAGTGAATGACACAGTGGAATTTCCAGCTCTAATGAGACCCTACCGCGATGCATTTATAGATTTATACAAATTAATCTGCACATCACTGACTCTGCCTGTGACATCTGCCTCATGCTAACAGAGTTTCTCTTGCCTCAGATACCTCAAAAAAACCTAAGGAATAGCAACAGTGATGCTTAGAACAGCAACTTAGCCCGGTTGGCCATAAACAGCCAGAGGACCAAGGCACTTGACATCCAGAAAATCACTGATGCTTTTGCCACCAATCACAACAACAGACGGATTGTGTTTCTCTGAAAATGTCAATGGTGAATGCAATTGATTTTTTAAAAATTTGGGCCTAGACTAATACTGATTATAATTATCATTTTGAGGTGGATACCCTATAGTCCTTATGTTTCCTGCAAATCCTAAAATATTGCATTTACTGTTATTAAGCCTAATGGTTTTGCTTAGACTTTCAAGCGGTGATTCTGTTGATTTTTGTTTTAAATTCACTAGCCGAATTAATTGAGGTATCGCATGGTCAGAGTTCGATTTGCCTTGCATCTGTTGCTTGCCTTATTTGCCCTTAATAACGGTGTATATTTTGGCATTGTCTGTCTATGTAATGTGAATAGCAGTGGACATTGTGGTTAGTGTTGCATTTTTCAGTTGAAAAGCATGCATTTGATGCTGATTGCGGGATTGGTGCGTGATTCATGTCGTGCGCTGTGGATCGGGTGCTCTGTTGGTTTGTTTATGCTCTGTGTAGCCCAGGTTGTCTCCGACGCTGTTGACACTGTCACAGTTCACTTCTTTATTAGATCTATCAATTGCTGGTGCTTGTGAATCAACAGAGGCATTTATAGTAGGCACATAATGCTTGAAACTGACTTCTGAATGCCACACGTCTGGCCTTGTGAATATATATTACCATACAGTACATCCCTCAGCACTACCGCTGAATAATTCAGCCCCACTACAGCACCAGCAAGAAAAAATCTCTGGTACCACCAGTGGTCATGCATCACCAGTGTTAACAGCAGCGGGCTGAGCACACAGCCCTGGGGGAGCACCAGCATTCTGTGTAATGGGATTAGAGACCTTGCTGTTCACACGGACTGACTGTGGCATTACTGTTAAGAAATCCAGTATCCATTTGTGGAGGGAGGTGTTGAGACCCAGCAAGGATAGTTTCCCCACTAGTTTTTGGGGTAAGATGGTGCTCAGCACTGAACTGTGGTCAATAAACAGCAGCCTGGCATATGAGATCCCACTTTCCAAGTGGGGCTGGACAGAGGCTATTGGATTGTCAGTGAATTGATTTGAGTGATAAGCGAACTGGAAAGGGTTCCACATAGTCGGGAAAAGGGCTTTAATGTGCTCCATGACCAGCCGTTCAAAGCGTTTCATAATGGTTGAGGTTAATGTCACCAGACGATATCCATCTGCACCTCAGTCAGCTGGGCTGTGCGGTCTTTCAGAACCCGACCTGGTATATTATCGGGCCCCACAGCTTTGCATGGGTTGACTTTGGCCAGTTTCAGCCAGATGGAGTGCCTGATCCCCTTGGGGAAGGGGGGATACTGGTGCCTTCTTCGCCAGGTCTTTGTTCTACTCATCAATCCGAGTGTAGAAGACATGCAGCTTCTCGGAGTGAAACATCCTCGTCACTGATGTGCAAGATAGACTTGTAGTCTGTAATACTTAGAATTCTCTACCACATGTGCATCGTGTCTCTGGTATCATAGAAAGAGCTGTAAATTCTCTAAGAATGCTCCCATTTCTCCTTCCTGATGGAGTGGGAAAGGACAGTTCTTGCTTCCCTGAGAACTGTCACATTCCCAGCTCCAAAGGCCGGGCCACAATACGCCTGTGCTGCCATTGCAAGTTAGTGTTTCTTTGAACCTCTGCAGATATGCACGTGCATATGACAGGAAACTCACTTTGACTTTGACACTGAGTAATGATATAAAGCCAACATATTAGGCTTTGCTATGTGTCCGTTTTGCCACAGACACTCTCAATTGATGTCTGCTCAGTGGCACAGTAATGGAGCTGATTGATACTTTAGCATTAACAGAAGCCTCAGAACATAACCTTGACTTGGACCTGTACACCACATATCTTTTAAGACCATTTTGTTGTCTGAATGAAGATAAAGAAATAGAGAAGCCATATAAACTGAATCCTCAGTTGTCTTATAAAGAGGCCCCTGTTCAAGGCAGCCGTGTAGGACTGATATAACTAAAGAATATACTGCAAGATAAAATTTTATTTATTTGCAATCAATACACCAATATACATAAAAGGCAGATTTCCAAATGTGTACTTTCATCGTAAAGCTAACTATAAATGAGGTACGATGGTGAAATTGTGTATTTATAAGATATGGTTACAGAACCAATGCTCAAATGGATCTATTGCAAAGATTTGAATATCACACATCTACCACAAAGTATCAGCTACCATACACACAACTCTGAAGATGGTGTCTCTCCCAAATGCTAATAGATACCGTCAGTAAGCAGAAAGTAGAACAAATGCTTCATTTCCCAGTACAGTCATTCCTCACTTTGACAAGCACATATATACAATGAATTAAAAAATACTGCTTAACTCCTGATAGAGAGACCTCTATAAAATGTGAAAGTCACTTATACAGTCTGTGCATGTGTACAATGGTGATTTGTATCTAAGCAATGTTAAAATGCAGCTCCAGCCTAACAGTGTGTCATATGCGTTTCATTAATTTATTTCAACCTCATTTGCTTTGTTTCATATTCAAATGGGGAAGAACTAATATGTTCTGACAAGCTGAATCTTAATCACACGCTATCTACAGTCTATACAATCTACAATCTGCTGTTCAGATCACACTGATAAAGGATCAGAATTTTAAACAGGGTCCTGAAGATGTTATCAAAGGAATTGCCCTATTATTATAGAACCTCTGATCAGAAAACAGCAGGACAGTGTGATTATCAGTGGAGGAAATTGCATCTGCCTGTGAAAAGTTCCATCCTTATTCTTTCACATTGTCTCCAGTCAAGAGTTCCTTGACTTGAATTAGCCAGAGAAGTGAGCTCAATTATGAATGAAGCAAATTACCAGTGAAATGGAAATAAGAGTCAACCGCTCATGTAGCCCACACAGAATGCTGGAAGAACTCAACTGGTCAGGCAGCAACTATGGAAAAGAATATGCAGTCGACGTTTCAGGCCATAACCCTTCTTCAGGACTGCCCGTGAGTCTGACTTTGGGACAATAGTGAAATAAAAGGAGGTGGGTTTAAAATAGCTGATAAAATATTTCACCAGGTCCAAAAGGAAATCATGTCATCAACAAGGAAGTTTCCGAACAATAGCGTGCTCCCAGAGGGAAGTCATATGAACTGCAGAGGCCTTGTGAGGGAAGTAAGTATGTTAAGACCAATTAGACTTATACAGCTTCTAAATGCACCCACACTATCGATTTTCAATAGAGTAAAAACTGTTGAACATCTTATTTGTTCATCGGCTCACTTACTGAGTCAGCAATGGCATTTTTGATTACTACTACTTGTTTCTCTGAATAACTCTGATAATCCAAGTGACGCAACAGCTGTAAAAAATCAAAATGTAAACAAGTGAATCCACAAATTATCACCTTATTACATAATTCCTCCCTCGACATCTTTTGAAATCAGGTCAAAAGTAGTTCAGGCAAACAGCTGGAGTCCGTTATCCATAAACGAAAACAATCTGCAAGGAAGAAAACTTCACCGAACAGAAGAGGTCTCTCACTGTGGGTCACAGCTGAGCAGCCATTGCACTGAATGGTTGATGAAGTCTGTAGTGTCTAACTTCCTCCTGTCTTATCTTCCCACCTTCCTATGCCTGCTAATCCTGCAGCACGTTATAATGGAGACCTTGCCTGGCATGACGTTAAGAGCCAATGTTATTCAAACAGCTGTGAAACATTTTCCAATCTCCTGAGATCACTGTACTTTCAAGCATTATTTTAACCAAATTACCTCAATAAAATCCTAGTGCTAAAACACTGAAAATGGATCTTCAAGCAAACCAATTCTCTTCCACACACCATTCTCTGCCCTACCACAATAACATTTCTTATTGTTTCCTTTTAAAAAAAAATTGGTATAAAGTTTCAGCTTTTTTATTTGAACAATAGCGTCAGCACTTCTGCTGTGAGGGGTTATCAGCCCGCTGGAGTCTCAAGCAACTAAAGCCAAAAGCACAGAGTGATGCAGAGTATTAGAGCAGCTCGTTCTGTATCAACCTGTGGCACTGTCTGTGTGGATTCCTTTCAATTTCCAGTTTCCTCCCGTATCCCAAGGACATGCTAACAGGTCAGCTGGCTATTCTAAATTACTCCCGGTGGTGTAAAGATTCAGTGTGATTGACAGACATACATGAGAGAATCACTCACACAGAAATAAATCAGGCAATGGGATTTGTAGGGATGCATTTGGACAATTGAAGAAGACTTAATAGGCAATATGTCCCTCTGTGTCACAAGAAAATGAGAAAATATTTTAAGTTTTCTTGTTTGTTTGCTTTCTAGATGTAAAGAGGATGATCAACTATGTGTGTTGATTAATGGGGAGAGATCATGAGATTTACACTCCATGAACAGAGTTAGAAACTTCTGATGTGTATGCTGTGACAGCTGTGCTAATGCCACAGAGCTGATCTGCTTGCATGAGCAGAATCTGATTTATAACAAAGAAGAAACGACGGCTGTGCAAATTAGATTTTATACAAGAACATGGATTTTCTTCAGGTCTTTGCCTAAAGAACTGTATGAAGAACTTTCTGCTGCTGCAAACGTTAGTTTGTCATTCTCTAGTTAGTTCTGGAACTAGGACAGTAGTAAACTGACAACAGTTGCCACACTAATAGTTCCCTGAAGACATGCCATTAATCAAACATCGATTCAGATTGCACGTCAAGGTTCTGTTTACTGAAAACAAGATCGCAAGTATTCCCCTCTATATAAACTCATAAAAAATATAATCCTACCATCATGAATGCAGGTAAATATCTAGAATTGGAAACAAAAGCAAAGATTTAAAAATAATCAAGGTACTCTGTTTAATACTGACGGAGATTACATAAATGGAAGCCTGCCACATTAATAATTGTGCTGTGCTATTTAGACTGGTTTCAGGTTTTCTTCACAATTGTTTGAAATGAAAAAATCTATCATCAATTTTTTTTATATTGGTGAAGATTTGAGAGTTGGGGTGAGTGTGGCTGAGAGCAGAAACATGTCCACTCATTTCTCTCATTTATTTAATTTAAAACATTAAAAGCATATGTTATACGAGCTACTTATAGACAACTATTAGTAATAGAGTAGTTCCCATTAGTTTTCTGTATGGGCTATTCCCATGTAATTAATAGGTTTTGTTTTCGTATTCGTTCATGAGTTGATTTTGCTTCTAACTTGGAAAATACAAACAAAAAATCACTCAGTATAGTGCCATACCCTCACAGAATTGCAATGACTGGCATCAAAAGCATATAAAACTGATAAGAAAGAACAATTACTAAACAGGTTTCCATTTCAAAGAAATGAAGATATATACATATGTTGGACTCTTGAATCTATTAATATTATAGGTCTCGACCTGAAATATCGACCACTTATTTCCTCCAGCAGTTTTCTTTTTTATTTTGGTACATATATGTTCCATTGATCATTGATTACACTAGCATATATTGACAATAGACAGTAGGTGCAGGAGTAGGCTATTCGGCCCTTCTACTCAGCACCGCCATTCACTGTGATCATGGCTGATCATACACAATCAGTACCCCGTTCCTGCCCTCTCCCCATATTCCTTGACCCTGCTATCTATAAGAGCTCTATCCAACTCTCTCTTGACTGCATCCAGAGACTTGGCCTCCACTGCCTTCTGTGGCAGAGCATTCCACATATCCACCACTCTCAGGGTGAAAAAGTTTTTCCGCATCTCTGTTCTAAATGGCCTACCCCTTATTCTTAAACTGTGGCCTCTAGTTCTGGACTCACCCATCAGCGGGAACATGCTTCCTGCCTCCAGTTTGTCCAATCCCTGAATAATCTTACAGGTTTCAATCAGATCCCCTCTCATCCTTCTAAATTCCAGTGTATACAAGCCCAGTCGCTCCAATCTTTCAACATATGACAGTCCCGCCATTCCGGGAATTAACCTTGTGAACCTACGCTGCACTCCCTCAATAGCAAGAATGTCCTTCCTCAAATTTGGGGACCAAAACTGCACACAATATTCCAGGTGTGTCTCACCAGGGCCCTGTACAGCTGCAGAAGGACCTCTTTGCTCCTATACTCAATTCCTCTTGTTATAAAAGCCAGCATGCCATTAGCTTTCTTCACAGCCTGTTGTACCTGCATGCTTGCTTTCATTGACTGATGTACAAGAACACCTAGATCTTGTTGTACTTCCCCTTTTCCTAACTTGACTCCATTTAAATCGTAATCTGCCTTCCTGCTCTTGCCAAAGTGGATAACCTCACATTTATCCACATTAAACTGCATCTGCCATACATTCGCCCACTCACCCAACCTGTCCAAGTCACCCTGCATTCTCATAACATCCTCCTGACATTTTACACTGCCACCCAGCTTTGTGTCATCAGCAAAATTGTTAATGTTACTTTTAATCCCTTCATCTAAATCATTAACGTATATTATAAACCGCTGCGGTCCCAGCACTGAACCTTGCGGTACCCCACTGGTCACAGCCTGCCATTTCGAAAGGGACCCGTTAATCACTACTCTGTTTCCTGTCAGCCAGCCAATTTTCAATCCATGTCAACTATATGTATGAAATATCTATATCCATGAAAACTATATGTAGTGGCAAACAGAAATATTTTTATTTCTGGAGGCAGTCTGAAAATACATTTTGAGAGTACCATATATTTTTTAATAATGCCCTGTTTCCAGCTGAAAATCAGATGAAGACAACAGATTCGTAAATAATGGTCAAGATTGTTCATTTTTTGTCATATTGCATTAAATGTGAATAATATGTGAATGGGCTGAACATTTTACCAGAGGGAAAAGTATTATTGGGAAGGACATAACAGGCATTCTGTCAGTTATGTGAAGGTAGCTAAGCGCACAAGAAATACAAATAAGTACACATCCACAGGAAACTGGCCAAAATTGAATCTGGATAGCTATCATCCTATCAGCCTACAGGCTTGGTCATCAGCACAGTGATGGAAAGTGTCATCAACCTTGTTATCAGGTGACATAGCTTATTCAGCATCATCTTGCTGTGAAATGAAAACAGAAAAAGCTGGAATACTCAGCAGCTCAGACAGCATCAGGGCAGAGAGGAACAGTTAACAGTTTCAGTCAAGCGCTTTTCATCAGAGCTGGAACAAGTTGGAAGTCAGACATGCCTCAAGTTCCCAGAGTAGGGAGAACAGTGAGGTGAACAGAGGAAAGTCTGTTACGTGATAATGGAAGCAAGGTTAGATTAATGCCTTATCAAGAAATAGAGAGGAAAGCAGAATTCACTGAGAGTGAACAAGATAAAAAAGATGAATGGAGATCCTGTCAAAGAGGGGAACGGAACTATTCCCAGAAGTGGCAGTGAATTGAATAGGAATCAATAACCAAAACGAAAATCAGCAATGATGGAAAACTGGTGGAAGTACTCAACTGGGCAGGCAGCATCTGTGAAGAGAGGAAGAGAATAAATGTTTCATCAGAAATGAGAAGAGCTAGATACCAATGTGTTGTGGAGAAGAGGGGACAGATGAAGAAAGCAGAGAATGCCTTTAGTAAATTAAATGGGCTTTGTTTAACACACAGAATGCTGAAGGAATTCAATGGGTCAAGTAGCATCAATGGAGAGGAATAAGCAGTCAACATCTCGGCCTGATAAGTCAACTGTTCATTCCTCCCCATAGATGCTGTCTGATATACTGAGTTCCTCCAGCATCTTGTGTGTGTTATACTGGATGTCCAGTATTGTGTTTACAGATTTTGACACCTCATCAACAACCATTGCTTAGTTTGGGTTTATGAAGGATCACTCAGCTCTACAAAAGAACTGAATTCTTGAGATGTCTCCCATTGATTCCCACTGATTTCCGAGTTGCCAATGCACTCTGATGTCACCCCTAACTTGAGTTGGTGTTAACTCAAGAATTCATCTCTTTTGTCCAGATTGGTATCTGTTTAGTGATGAGGTGCAGGTAGAAGTCACAAAGCAAATCGATCATATTCTTAGCGATCAATCATCTCAGCCCCAGAACCTCATCACAGAAATACAATTGAGTGTACAATGCTCAGTTCTGTTCACAGCTCTGTGGCAAATCAAGACTGGCCTGGACAACATTCAGGCACGAGCTGAAAAATAGCAAATAAAATTTGTGCTTTAGAACTGCCACACAATAACCATTTTCAAAAAAAAAGTTTATCAAGAGAAAGCGAAGGTTATCAAGACCAAGCTTCCGGTAAGGTGATAGTTTGTTCAGATGCAGAGTTCTCTCCAGTGCCAATTAAAGCTGTTTCAGTCTTTTTTAAAGGTTTTTTTTTTACAATTGCAAGACAATGCTGGACATTATGAACTTCAAGTATTGCAGATCTACCCCATCAGTGAGCTGCAGAGGAGCTGGAGGAACTGGACTTGGTGTGACTGTCACAGAAAGGCATCGGAGTCAGTGCATGAAGGCGGTGTGCAGTCTAACAGCAGTGATTGTCTTGGTGATTTCAAGACCCTGTTGGACATTTAGTAATGTAAGATATTGCAAGTCCCTTGACTACTGGAGAGACAGATGGCAGGGGAGCTGAGCGGCCTCAGTTGTAGCAAGGACTAAGCCTCTAGCAATGGGTTTTCTATTGCAGCAGTCCAGGAGAGCAGGTGCCAGAGTCGTTGTAGTGTTGAGTCCATGCAGGGATGGGGGCAGCCCGTCAGTGTCCATTTAGTGGACGACAAGCTGGATTGCATGCATGATACTTCTGCAGACTGCTAAGAACTGCTCATTCTTTTTGATTACATCCATGCACCTCCAATTTACAGGACCTGTCACTCTTGGAACTGGGCTCTGTATGTGTCTTTAACTTTCTACCTTAAATATGATCTATATGACTGTTGGTACTGTGCTTTGCACCTTGGCCCCAGAGGAACACCATTTTGTCTGGCTGCATTTTGAATAGTCACGTATGGTTGAATGATAATTAAACTTGAAGTCGCAGAACATAGTAACCTGCCTCAATTATTATAAACCATGGTACTTATATCCACAGTGATGAAGTGCTTTGAAGGGCTGGTCATGAAGCATATCAACCCCTGCCTGAGGAGTGACCTGGATTTGTTCCAATTGTCCCAACATCACAACAGGTCAACAGTAGTTGCCATTTTACAGGCACTACACTCAGCTATGGAACAATGACGATGCATCATCTGGAAGCCCTTCATTGACAACAGTTCAGTATTCAATACGATCAACCCCACAAAATTCATGACTAAGCTCCAAAACCTGGGCCTCCCTACCGCTCTCTGCGGCTGTGTCCTCCACTTCCTCACTGGCAGACCCCAGTCAGTAAAGAATGACAATGCTTCCTCCACATTCATCATCAGAGTAGCTGCACCACAGGGCTATATGCTTTGCCCTCTGCTCTATTCACTTTATACTAAATGATTTTGTGGCCACGAACACCATAATACCATATTTTAATTTGATGACAACACTGTTGTACTGTTGCTCGCCAGTACAAAGGCGGCCATGAATTAGTACAGCGGAGGTAGATTGAATATCTGGTTGAGTGGTGCCAGAACAATCTCTCACTGAACAGCAGTAAAACCAAATAGCAGATTATCAATACAAGAGGAAGAAGCCGGAGTTCCATTAGCCAGTCCTTGCTAGGAGAACGAAGGTAGAAAGAGTCAATAGTTTTAAATTCCTCGGTGTTAACATATCAGAAGTCCGTCCTGGCTCTAGCCTATAAATGTTACCACAAAGGAGGCATGACTGCAAACATCTACTTCCTTACAAGTTTGCATAGATTCAACATGTCCCCAAGAACACTGACAAATTTCTGTGGATGTATGGTGGAGGGTATCCCAACGGGATGCATCATGGCCTGGCATGGAAACATCCATGCTCAGGAACAAAAAAAGCTGAACAAAGTGGTGGATACACCTCAGCCCATCATAGGCAAAGCCATCCCTACTTATTGAGTATATTTATATGGAGCGCTGCCACAAGAAAGCAGCATCCATCATGAAGGACTCCCTCCATGATCTTTTCTTACTACTACCATTGGGCTGGAGGTCCCAAGCCATCAGGTTCAGGAATAGTTATTACCTTACAACCAACATGGATAAATCCATTCACCACTTCTAAGCCTACGTTGTACTAGCACCAGAGATTGAATTACACTACATTGGCTAGTACTAGGCAATGAACCTGGACATGTGGCAGATCTCCCAGTGGGTGAATAGCTCAGAGAGGGTGACCACAACTCCCTCACTTTTACCATGGCTTTGGATAGGGTTAGGAGAATTAGTATGGCAAAATTCTTAACCGGTGAATAGCGACTTATAATGCTACTAAGCAGGAATTCAAGAGTGTAAATTGGGAACAGATATACCCAGGAAATACACATCAAAGTGTTTGAAGTTCGAAGTAGATTTATTATCAAAGCATGTAAAGTATATACAACCTTGATATTTGTCTCCTTATAGGCAGCCACAAAACAAACTCGATAGAATCCATTAATAAAACAAGACAGTCATACAGTCAACGTGCAGGAAAAAAAAAACAGATTGTGCAAGCAATGTAAGTAAGCAAATAAAGTTTAGAACTGAAGTTCACAAAAATGAGTCCACAGCTATGAAGCCAGTCATCACTGTAGCCGATCCAGGAGCCCATTTGTTGCAGGCAACAGCCTCAGTTCAATGCAGAGACAAGTAATCCTCATCAGGCAGTGAGCTGGACACCAGCCCATCCTTCTCCTCTGACCCCGACACCCTGACCTTTTCAATCTAGCCCAACACTTGAACTGGCTGAACCTCAGGTTGTTCCTTGCTGTTGGACCCGGGCCCTGCTGCTTTGATGCTCTCTCAGGCCTAAGCCCCACTGCCTCGATTCGGCCCGTACCAGACCTTTCCAATCAGGCCCAGTGCTTAAAAATGTGGAGGCTGTTTAGGGATAACTTGCATGGGGTACTGGATAGGTTTGTACCATTGAGGCAGGAAAAGATGGTAGGATGAAAGTTCAACAGTTGATGAGAGATTTGGAATATGCAGTCAAGAGTAAGAAAGAAGCCTAATTAGGGTATAAGAAGCAAAGATCAGCAGGCTCTTGAGAGGAGAGTTATAAGGTAGCCAGGAAGGAGCTTAAGAGGGTAATTTTGAAAGCTTGAAGGGACACGAGAAGGCCTTGGCAAGTAAGCTCAAATAAACATTTTATGTGTATATGAAGAACAGGAGGATAATTTGAGTAAGGGTAGGACTGATCAGAAATCATGTTCCTGAAGTTGGACAAGTTCAGGATCGTCGCTTCAGTTTTCACTAGCGAGAGAGACCTTGACAAATGCAAGGTCAGGGTAATATGCTGAAACATGTTGATACTAAGCAAAAGGATGTGCTGGAACTTTTAAGAATAGGTTGGGTTGTGGCTGGGATATATCCCAGGTTACTGCGGAAAGCGAGGGAAGAGATTGCTGCTCCTTTGGCAAAGATACAAACGTCCCCTCTAACCACAGCTGTAGTTGCAGGAGACTGGATCATGGCAAATGTTACGTTCAAAAGAGGTAATTAGGACAATCCTGGGAATTATAGTCTAGCAAGTATTATGCCAGTGATGACAAATTATTGAAGAAGATTCTTAGAGATAGGATTTATGAGCATCTGGAGCATTATGAGCAAAGTTGGAGCATTATTGTCAAAGTACATATAAATTATATGACCTTGAGATTTGTTTGCTTACAGGCAGCCACAAAGTAAGAAACCAGAAAGGACACAATTATAAAAAATAAAGACCAATACCTGATCTTTCAAATCTTTGAATCTTAGTTTACGAGGAATGATTAATATGTTCATGGTCAAGGTCGAAGGAGTCAATTTTAGAAAACCTAGAACGTTTATTTTGCAACATAGTCCTCTCCTACGTTTACACACTTAATCCAGCAGTCGTGGAACATACAGATCTTGGACCTCCAGAAAGTGTACGCAGAAGAGTGATTGATAAGTTAGTGGCCTATGGTAGAAGGAGATGAGTTATACAGCTCTCGTTACATGCACATGCAGTTCAACTCTTTGAGTGATTATGCAGAATGTTTGAAGTTAATAGCTCATCTCCTACCTTTGGCCATGAACTTATCAATCACCCCTGCTGTAGACACTTCCTGGAGGTCCAAGATCCTTATGCTCCACAGCTGCTAGACTCAGTGTGTAAATCTAGGAGGGGACTATGCTGAAAAATAAATGTGCTAGGTTTTCTAAAACTGACTCCTTTGATCTTAGGCCATGAACTTATCAATCACCCCTCATATGTAGTTTTCTCATTATATTCCACTATATTTATTAATTCCTGAAAATGCCTACAAGAAAATGAACCTCAAGGTAAATACATCTACTTCAATATTAATTTTACTTTAAACTTGTAATAACCTATTGACATATATTTGACATATCAACAACTTATTTTCTGACTTTGAATTAAATATAAGTACTTAAGAGAAATTTGGATAGGTATATGGATGGCAGGGATATGGAGGGCCATGGTTTAGTTGTACGTTGATGGAGTGAGGCCGAATAATATTTTGGTATGGACTAGAACATAGAACAGTACAGCACAGGAACAGGTCCTAAATCCAGCAATGTTATGCTGAACCCAGCAATTGGCCAACTAAACTATTCCCTTCTGCCTACACAATATCCATATCCTTCTATTTTTCTGACATGCATGTGCCTATCTAGACATCTCTTAAAAGTCTCTAATGTATCTGTCACACCACCACCCCAGGCAATGCATTCCAATCACCCACCGCTCTTTTAAAAAAAACTTCCCCTTCACATCTCTTTTCAAATTACTCCCTCCCACCTTAAATCCAATCACCCTTATATTTGACATTTCAGCTCTGAGGGAAAAAAAGTTACTGTCTATCTGCTCTGTCTATGCCTCTCATAATTTTATAAATCTCCATCAGCTGTCCCCTCAGCTGCAGTCACTCCAGAGAAAACACCTCAGATTTGTCTAGCCTCTCGTTACAGCACGTCCTCTAATCCAGGCAGCGTCCTTGAAAACCTCTTCTGCACGCTTTCCAAAGCCTCAACATCCTTCTTACAATGGGGTGAACAGAACTGTATGCCACACTCCAGATGCAGCCTAACTAGAGTTTCATAAAGCTGCAACCTATCTTCTTGCTTTTTGAACTCAATGCCTACACTAATAAAGATGATCATGCCACAAGTTTGATGGCCTAGATGGGCTGAAAGGCCTATTTCTACGCTGTAGTGTTCTATGACTCCCCAGATCCTTTTCATCATCTGAAGAACATGTCAGGAATATAATTTCTAATTGGTTACATTATTCATCACAGGTAAGATAGCAGCAATTCTGTAAGCTCTATTTAGCTAAGCTTCTCCTTAATCTTTAATATTTAGCCATAAATAAACTTATGCATATTATAATATTTAAAAACATTTTTTAAAAAATAATTGACTTCACGTATTCTGTTTCAATCAACCAATAATAGTGACATTATTAGTGACAGTTTCTGAGCATAAAACTAATTCTTAGAACAATTACTGAATTTAAAAATCTTATTCCCAAGTCCTACCAAACTGTTCAATCTTCATATTAAACCTATCTTAATTAGTTCCATATGTGCAAGGTCTAATTGGCATGGAGATAAATTAAGTAGAAAACAGATTTACAGTTTATTGAACTGCTTTACTAATTTCAATCAGCTTCTCACTCAACTGAACACATCTCAATGGTTATTTTAGAGGCATGTTTCATTACAACAGATAATCTCTACATACTTATAACCTTCATGATGTTTCAACACAAATTATATGCTCCTTACCACTACACCATTTGTCACAGTCTCCATAATTCTATAATATATATGGGAGTGGAATAGAATGCAATTTTGCAGACATAAGGCTACACAATTCCTCAAATATCTTCAAGGGACTTTAAACAGCCATGTGAAAAATTAGAACAGGTGGCCAGGACCTTATCTTTACAACCTTTCCATGAACAGGAGCCCTTTTGATAAACTAATGCTCATTATTACTGAACTTGTGTGTTATACCCTAGTGTTCAGCAATATGTTTTAAAGTCACAGCCTTTTGACCCAGAGGTTCAATTTCTCCCAAATGACACAAACTAACTAATTGCAGTGTTGTGATCCTGCGGCCTTAACTGTTATGATCACATTTTATAGACCATAGCACATTACAGCACAGTATAGTCCCTTCAGCCTATGACTGTGCTGGCCTTTTAACCTACTCAAAGAGCAATTCAACCCTTCCCTCCTTCATAACCCTCTATTTCTCTATCATCCATGTGCTTATCTAAGAGTTTCTTAAATATCTCTGATGTATCTGCCTCTGCTACCACCTCTGGCAGGGAGTTCCATGCACCCACTATTCTGTATAAAGAAATTACTGTACCTCTGACATCCACCCTATGCTCTCCTCCAATCTCCTTAAATCTCTTGAAAAAACAACAATTACACTATTGTTTTCTTGCACAAAAAAGACAGTGCCTTTCTGCTTCCTCCACTCAAGTTTACTGGAAATTTTGTCTTTGATTTCGGTTTCTGTGCCCTGTTCACCTTTGTGTGTTGAGTCAATGACTCTTCTTCTCATTGCTATCTCAACTTGCATGTCTGAGGCTAGGCTGGGAACAATATTCACATGGACTTACCAACTGATTTAGCTACGTTAAATAATTTCTTTCAGCCCCATTTCTCCATGTCTGCTAGATCCAAAATGCCTCTTTTTCTATCAGCTGAGAATTCTCTTCTACTGTATGTAACAGGGCTCTTGGTTGTATCTGTCTGAAGTTCCTCTCATCTTTTCAAGTTCCTTTCCTTCTCTTCCTGAACTACAATGGGAACTCTTTCATTCTGATTTTTCAGAATCATATTCACATTTTTTATCACTAACATGTATCATGAAATTTGTTGTTTTGCAGTAATCATATTGTGTAATGACTGTAAGTTACAATAAGAAAATAAAAAATAAATTTAGGACGGAGATGAGGAGAAACTGCTTTTCCTAAGGAGTGGTGAATCTGTGGAATTCTCTGCCCAATGAAGCAGTGGAAGCTACCTCAGTAAATATATTTAAGACAAGGTTGGATGGATTTTTGCATAGTTGGAGAATTAAGGGTTATGGGGAAAAGGCAGGTAGGTGGAGATGAACCATGATCTTATTGAATGGTGGAGCAGCTCGATGGGCTGGATGGCCGACTCCTGCTCCTATTTCTTATGTTCTTAAACAAATAATGCAAAAAAATAGTGAGGTAGCATTCATGGACTGTTCAGAATTCTGATGGTGGAGGGGAAGAAGCTGTTCCTGAAATGTTGAGTATGCACCTTAAGGCTTCTGTACCCTCTTCTTAAATGCAGTAATGAGAAGAGAGCATGTCCTGGATGGTGAGTGTCCACAATGTTTGATGCCATGTTCTTGAGGCACCAACTTTTGAAGATAACCTCAGTAGTGGAGAGACTACAGCCCATGATTGAGCTGGCTGGGTCTACAACCCTCCGCAGCTTTTTCATTCCTATTCATTGGAGCCTCCATACCAGGTGGTGATGCTCTCCATAGTCCATCTGTAGAAATTTGCAAGCGTCGTTAGTGACATACCAAAAATCTATTGCATCAGACCAGCTTCCACACTCACTTCTAAGAGCTCAAAGATTAAGTTACTAGTGTTGCATGTAGAAGCCTTGACCACTGATCAAAGACCCATAGGTGTATAGAATCTAACAAAACAATTTGGAAATTTAAGTTCAAGTGATCGGAGAAAAATGTTTATAAATCTGGCATCGCTAATGGTGAGACACAATGATGTGTTGCAGGCTGCTGACAAAATATTACTCTTACTGAAATCTGCAGCTTGTAATTCCCCTATAAGCAAAGTACTTTTGAACCGTCTTAATAAACTAGTGATTTCACTATCTTTTGAAGGACTCGATAGACTTAACTCTCACCATGCAGGTATGGCATCTTTAAATGGGCGAAGGTACATTGTCATGACTGAAAGAAAGGGGGAGGGGAGGACTCCAAGACATGCTGAAACACAGAGGAATGAAACTCTGTCGGGCATCTTGTCAGCAAATCTAACAGTCGCTGGAGAACAAGATTGAAGACCTAAGGGTAAGACTGTTGTATCAGAGGGAAATGAGGAATTGTTGCATTCTGTGTCACAGAAACATGGCTCACTCTAAACACAGTGGATGTGTTAGTAAGACCTAAAGGCTTCTCAATACACAGGATGGAATAAGCTGCTGATCTGGAAAGGGCAAAAGCTGGCAGCTCTGTGTTTCATCATGAACACTTTGTGGAGCTCAGACATGGTAGTTTTATTTTACTCTTGTTCCCCTGACCTGGAACATTTAATGATTGAGGCTGACCATTCTACTTACCAAGAGAGTTCTCCTCTGTCATCCTGACTGCAGTGTGCATACCACCAAAAGCTGACGTCAGTCAGGCACCCCAGACATTGAACGTTGCTCTCACCAAACAAGAAACAGACCACACTGACACATTTCAAATTATATTCAATCAGGCTTGTTTAAAAAAACTTTGCCTAATTATCATCAGCATAAAATCTGCAGCACTAGAGGGCCCAACACACTTAACCACTGCTATACAATGATAAAGAATGCCTAGCATTCCATGCCTAGGTTGCACTTTGGGAAATCTGATCATCTTGCTATCCTTCTGCTACCTGTATACGGGCAGAGGCCAAAGAGCAAGGCTCCAGAGATGAGACCAACGAAGAGGTGGTTACAGGAGGCAGAAGAGCAGCTATAGGATTGCTTTGAGTTGGTGGACTGGGCCATGTTCAAGGACGCAGAGGATCAAAATGAATATACCGCTGTTCTCACAGAATTTATAAAAACAGTTGTGGAGAAGTGTGTCCCCACAAAATTATTTAGAGTCTTCCCCAACCAGAAGCCCTAGATGAACCATGAGAACCACAATCTGCTATAGGCCAGATCTATAGCATTCAGGTCTGGCAACCAAGTAAGAAACAGGAGGCCCAGGCATGATCTCTGGAAAGCCATCTCATGTGCGAAATAGCAAATCTGGACCAAACTTGAATCACTGAAGGAGGCTCAACAGCTCTAGAAGGGCTTGAATGTCATTACCCTTTTCAAAGTGAAACCAAGCGGCATAGGTGACAACAAGGCTTCACTTCCAGATGAGCTCAATGCTTTCTATGCTCTCTTTGATCATCAAAACATGAAAGAACCTTCACCAACTCCTAAAGCCCCCAATGAGAGCATCCTTTAGGAGGATGAACCCACGGAAAGTATCAAGGCACGTAGGGGTACCTGGCTGACTACCAAAGACCTGTGCTAATCAAATTACCAGAGTGTTCACCAATATCTTTAACCTCTTGCTTTGGCAGTCTAAAGTACCCACCTGCTTCAAGCAAATCAGATCAAATTATATCAGGTTTAATTGTCATTCAAACCATACATGCATACAGCTGAATGAAACAGCGTTCCTCAGGAGCCAAGATACTAAAAACATACTCGCGCATTCAAAATGATGAGAAAAAGAGTTATGCAAGAAAACAAATTTTAGACCAAGTTCCTGAGTTCCAAGACCTGCAAATTAATGGTTCACAGCAATCCAGCCTGTAATTTCACCAATCTGCCACTGGGGGCAGCATCAACAGGAGAGGCCACCCCCAACCAAGCCCAGATGCCACCCTACAGCGCAAGCATTAGGATTCAGGCTTTGTTCTCGTTACAATCATGGTGACACTGTCTCCTTACTGCCTGATTCCCCCACCAAACAAGGGAAATGGATTTGCGGCAATCAATGTCCAACAGACCCTTGTGATTGCTAAAGAAATGTTCAAGATGGTCACTCACAGTTTCACTACACAGCCTTCGCGCCAACTTGAAGGCACCAGTTCCAGTGCCTCCAAGTAGCAGGTAGCAGCACAGTCTGCATCCAGGCCAGCTCTTCCGAACCCATTCCGACTTCTCGACTTTCAGTAAGATGGAGGACATATACACACACCAGCCCCTCAGGGGCTAACTAAAGGTGTTTTTTTCCTTGTTAAATGTGCATTTTTAACATAGTAAGACTGTTCTTTACTCCAATAACTACTTATACAGCAGGTCTATCGCATCAGTGAGCTGCTCACTGTACGGAGTGGCCGGCCAGTGGTTCGGAGAAGGCAAGTTGGCCGGTCAGGCCAGGGAGGAGATTGAATCAGTCTATGGGGCTCAAGGATATCGAATTGGGCCATTGGGTCAGGATATTTGAGTTGGCCTGTTGGGCTGCAGGAGAGAGAGCCTAAGAAGAGCATGGTAACCTGCTTCAATGACTAGCAGCAAAACAGGTCCACTATAGATGCCATCTCATTGGCTTTTAACTCAATCCTGGAACATCTGGACAGCAAAGATGCATACATCAGTATGCTCTTTATCAACTACAGCTCAGCATTCAATGTCATCATTCCCTCATAACTAATCAATAAGCTTCAAGAACATGACCTCAATACTTCCTTGTGCAATTGGATCCTCAATTTCCTCACTTGCAAGAAGCCAGTCAATTCAGATTGGCAACAGCATCAATCTCTATCACCACAAGGATGTGTGCTTAGCTCCCTGTTCTACTCACTTTATACATATGATGTGAGGCTAAGTACAGCTCCGATGTCACATTTAAGTTTGTTGATGACACCACTGTTGTTAACTGCATCAAAGATGGATTCAGTATAGAGGAGGGAGACTGAAAATGAACCAACAATGTAGACAGGAAGAGGGACGAGATTCTGAAAAGTGAGTTCAGGGAGTTAGGAGCTAAGTTGAATGATCACTCCAGGATTGTGATCTTACGACTGCTATTTGTGCCATGTGCTAGTGAGGTCAGAACTAGGAAGATTAAACAGTTTAACTCGTGACTAAAGACTTGCTGTAGGAGGCAGGGCATAACATTTTTGGAACATTGGGCTCTCTTCCACAGAAGGAGGGACCTCTACAGAAGATATAGATTGCACCTAAACTGGAGTGTGAGTAATATCCTAACAGGAAAGTTTGCTAGTACTGGACAAGCGGAGGGGCAGCGTGTTTAAACTAGAGTTGTGTTTGGATGGGAATCAGAGTCCCAGAACATTTAGTAGAGGGGTTGTAGACACATATAATGTTAAGACCTCAGCAAAGTCAGAAAGCAAAAGGTTGAACATGGTGGGACTAATGTTCTGAGTTGCATATGTAACTCGATGTAAGGTTTCACTGCTAATGTAATTGCCTCTCTGCAATGTTTCACTGCTAAGGGAATAGTTTCCCCGTAGCAGCAATGTTTGGGTTATGACTAGAGATAACGGGGTCTTTGGAATGTGTGCTAGCCAATGACGGGCATGTTGTTCTTTCTTGTGGGTCTGGGAGCAAGGATTTTGCGGTCTTTTGTCGGCAAGAGATGTAGAGAGAAAACGCGAATAGAAAGAGTAGGTAGACCGCCGGACAGAGTGGACTCGGAACGAGGGTCCAGCTGTGACACTTGGAGGAGGTCGGTGGGGTTGAATGGATGATTCCATGAGCTCCAACGTGCATTTTAGACTGTTTCATTAAAAATGGGCCCTTTTCCTTTTAATTTTCTTTACTAACCCTATAGTCAGATTAAGATTTATAAAGTTTAATTATTTAATTGCATACGGTGTACTGTCTGATATTTTGGAGTTTGGATTTGTAACTGGGCAACACATCACAAAGCATCCGCACAAGTGAGAAGTTAGAGGATTGGAAGTCTCTTAAAAACCAACAGAAGGCAACTAAAAAAGTCATTATGGAGATAAAGATGAAATACAAAAGTAAGCAAGCTAGTAATATTAAAGAGGATACCAAAAGTTTCTTCAGCTACAGAAAGTGTAGAAGAGAGGCGAGAGTGGATATCAGACTTCTGGAAAACGATGCTGGAGAGGTTGTAATGAGGGACAAGGAAAGGGCAGATGAATTGAACAAATATTTCACATCAGTCTTCTCTGTGGAAGACACTAGCAGTATGTTAGAAGTTCCAGGTTTCAGGGGGCATGAAGTGTGTGAAGGTACCATAACAAGCAGAAGTTTTCTTGGGAAATTGAAAGTCTGAAGATAGATAAGTCACCTTGACCAGATGGTGTACACCATCAGAGTTCTGAAAGAAGTGGCTGAAAAGATCATGTAGGCATTAGTAATGATCTTTCAAGAATCACTAGATTATGGAATGGTTTTGGAAGATTGAAAAATTGCAAGTGTCGCTCCACCTTCAAGAAGGGAGAGAGGCAGAAGGAAACTATAGGCTAGTTATTCTGACCTCAGTAGTAGGGAAGATGTTGGAGTCAATTATTAAGTATGAGGGGCTCAGAGTAATTGGTGGCACATAATAAAATAGGTCATAGACAGCATGTTTCCTCAAGGGAAATCTTGCCTGACAAGCATGTTGGTAATTTTTTGAAATAACAAGTAGGGTAGACAAAGGAGAATTGGTTGATGTTGTGTACTTGGATTTTCAGAAGGCCTTTGACAAGGTGCTTCCCATGAGGCTGCTTAACAAGCAATGAGCCTATGGTATTACAGGAAAAATGAATAAAGCAGTGGTTGATTGGCAGAAGGCCAACAAAGGGGGCCTTTTCTGGTTGGTTGCTGGTGACTAGTGGTGTTCCACATGGGTCTGGGTTGGGACCAATTTTTTTTTACATTATATGTCAATGATTTAAATGATGGAATTGAGGGCTTTGTTGTATAGTTTTCAGATGATATGAAGATAGTCTCAGGAGCAGGTAGTTTTGAGGACTAAAGAAGATAGAGAAGCACTTAGACAAATTATGACAATGGGCAAAGAAATGGCAGATGGAATACAGTGTTGGGAAGTGTATGGTCAGACACTTTGGTAGAAGAAATGAAATGCTAACTATTTTCCAAGTGGAGAGAAAATACCAAAAACTGAGGAGAAAGTGGACTTGGGAGTCCTTGTACAGGATTTTCTGAAGGTTAATTTGCAGTTGAGTCTGTAGTGAGGAAGGCAAATGAAATGTTAGCATTCATTTCAAGAGGACTAGAATATAACTCTAAGGATGTAATGTTGAGGTCTCTCTTGGAGTGTTGTGGGCAGAAATGGGCCCTTTATTTTAGAAAGGATGTGCAGAAACTGGAGAGGGTTCAATGGAGTTTCATGAAAATGATTCCAGTATTGAATGGCTTGTCAAATGCAAAGCGTTCGATGGCCCTGGGCCTGTATTCAGTGGAATTCAGAATGATGGCTGACCTCATTGAAACCTATCGAATTCTGAAAGGCCTTGATAGAGTGGATGTGGAGAGGATGCTTCCCATGGTGGAAGAGTCTAAGGCCAGAGGATACAGCTTCAGAATAGAGGAGAGTCCTTTTAGAATGGAGGTGCGGAGGAATTCCCTTTGCCAGAGAGTGGTGAGTCTGTGGAATTCTTTGCCACAGGCTGTGGAGCCCAAGTTTTTATGTACATTTAAGGCAGAAGTTAATAAATTCTTGATTGATCAGGGCATGAAGGGATACAGGGAGGGTGTGGAAGTAGGAGATTGGGGCTGAGAGAAAAATGGGATCAGCCATGATGAAATGGCAGAGCAGATGTGATGGGCTAATGGCCTAACTCTGCTTTTATGTCTTATGCTACAGTGAAGTTGTAAAAGACATTGATGAGGCCTAATGTGGAGTATTGTGTACAGTTTTGGACACCTACCTACAAGAAAAATGTAAATAAGATTGAAAGAGAACAAAGAAAATTTTCAAGGCTGTTGCTGGGACTGATGGACCCTAGTTATAAGGAAAGATTGAATAGGTTAGAACTTCATTCTTCAGTGCTTTATTCCCTTGAAGATTGAGGGTCAATTTGATAAAGGTTATGACATTCAGAAGGGTAACCCTTTTTCCACTGAGCTTTGTTGAGTTTACAACTAGAGGTCTTCAGTTAAGGGTGAAAGGTAAAATGTTAAAGGGGAACATGAGGGAAACTTCTTTCAGAGGGTGGTGAGAGTGTGGAACAAGCTGCCATCACAAGTGGTGGATGCGATTTCAATTTCAACATTTAAGAGAAGCTTGGATAGGTATATGGATGAGAAGAGTATGAAGGCCTATGGTCCAGGTGCAGGTCAATGGGAGTAGGCAGTTTAAACAGTTTAGCACAGACAAGAGGGGCTGAAGGGCCTGTTTCTGTCCTATGGTTTTTTTTAAATGACTCCATGAATCCATGAGCAGTATGGCTATTCACACACCTTTTTTATTCCTTCCTCCCCTTCTTTGGCTTGGCACTGGCTTAAAAACAGTTAAATCTCTAACTTCTTCTATTTCTGACGGACTTCAGATGTTAATTCTGCAACTCTCTCTGATTGATCCTGACCTAATAGGTAATTTCAGAACGTTCTGTTCATGTTACAGGTTTTCAGTCTGCACAGTATTTGGCTCCAGTCATATCATTTGTTGTGGATAGGTATCAGCAGTTTCTGACATGGCAATTGTGTAAAACATACAAATTAGCGATGTTAATTAGGGACCAGATCCAATTAAAGAGAATGCATTGCAATTTTGGTTCACTTCTCAATTTTCTGCAGCTGTCTCATTTTTAAAAAAAAATCAGTTGCTAACATAATCATCCCCAGAGCTCTAATCATATCTCCAAAACTTCATCTTAAATCATATACCTCTGTATTGTTAAATTCTGCCCTTATCTTTCAATGCACATGAAAGCTAGCTGGATAAAGATTACTGCAATCCAAATCTTCATCCATTTCCAGCACAGTTCTGATGGACTGGTAAAACTCAATCTAATATTATATCAGCTCTGGTCCTCTGCTTCATAGATTTTATTAGAAACCTGAATAAAATTTACTTACAGTCCTCTATTCTGGTTGTCCCTAATCAGTGCACTTGAAGTCCTGTATGATTATTGCATTACAATTTCTTGCAGCCTCTTTCACTTGCCTAAGCAGCTCTCTATTTACCTCTTCAACTTGAACTGATACTCATTAGCAGTTGGTGTTAGAAAAGAGAGTGAATCGACACTGTGGAAGGTCAACTAAGGACTCATAATGAATGGTAATGAAGTGTTCATGGTGATCTACATAGTGAGCTACACTAAGCAGCCAAATTAACTAAGATAATTGTGTTATATTTTATCACAGTAAAGGTACATAGGCATTATTTTAACCAATTAATTTGTCCCCCTGACCTAGATTTTGCATATGTAACAGAGGTGATAGAGGTGGAAGCAAGAAGAGGGCATTTGCACTATTAATTAGGGATAACATTGCCACAGTCCTTGGAGAAGATATCCCCAAGAGAATATACAGCAAGGGTGGCACTTTGAATGAAATATATGTGGAGCAATTTGATGGAATTGTACTTTCTGCTCCTCAATAGTCAGCAGGAACTAAAAGAGCAAATAGGGAAATCACAGATAGCTGTTAATATATAATTAAAGGTGACATTTTGGAGATTTTGTAAAGTTATGAAAGTCATAGATAAGGTAGGTAGTCACAATCTCCCTCAAAGGCGGGGAGCCTAAATCTAGAGGGCATAGCAGATCTAAACGGAATTACATCAGAGTCAGACAATAGAATGGGTTGCCAGAGGAGGTGCCAGAGGCACAATCAATTACAGCTTTTGAAAGACATTTGAACATGTACATGGAGGAAGGATTTACACGGATACGGGCAAAAAGGGATTCGCTTAGAAGGGCCGGTTTCTGTGCTGTAAAACTATGAATCTATGAATTTATAATAAATGGGAAGATAACAAATCTCATCTCTTATTGCAACTTTTAGCATTCCATATTTAAGTCAAGTCAAGTCAACATTTATTGTCCATCGACCATAACTTCTGGTACAGTACATAGTAAAAATGAGAACGTTTTTCAGGACCATGATGTTACATGACACAGTACAAAAAACTAGACTGAACTATGTAATAAAAAAACACAGAGAAAGCTACACTAGACTACAGACCTACACTGGACTGCATAAAGTGCACAAAAACAGTGCAGGCATTACAATAAATAATAAGCAGGAAAGTAGGACAAGTTATCAGTCCAGGCTTTGGGTATTGAGGAGTCTGATAGCTTGGGGAAAGAAACTGCTACATAGTCTGGTTGTGAGAGCCCGAATGCTTCAGAGTCTTTTTCCCAGACGGCAAGAGGGAGAAGAGATTGTATGAGGGGCACATGGGGTCCTTCATAATGCTGTTTGCTTTGCTGATGGAACGTGTAGTGTAAATGTCCGTGATGGCAGGAAGAGAGACCCCGATGATCTTCTCAGCTGACCTCATTATCCACTGCAGGGTTTTGCGATCCGAGATGGTGTAATTACCAAACCAGGTAGTGATGCAGCTGCTCAGGATGCTCTCAAAACAACCCCTGTAGCATGTGATGAGGATGGGGGGTGGAAGCTGGACTTTCCTCAGCCTTCACAGAAAGTAGAGACACTGCTGGGCTTTCTTTGCTATGGAGCTGATGTTGAGGGACCAGGTGAGATTTTCCGTCAGGTGAACACCAAGAAATTTGGTGCTCTTTACGATCTCTACCAAGGAGCCGTCGATGTTCAGCTGGGAGTGGTCGCTCCATGCCCTCCTGAAGTCAACAACTATCTCTTTAGTTTTGTTCTCATTAAGTCTAGGATCCAGTTGCAGAGGGAGGTGTTCAGGCCCAGTAGGCTCAGCTTTCCAATCAGTTTCTGAGGGATGATTGTGTTGAATGCTGAACTGAAGTCTATGAACAGCATCCGAACATGTGTCTTTTTTGTCCAGGTGGGTTAGGGCCAGGTGGAAGATGGTGGCAATGTTGTCATCTGTTGAGCAGTTGGGACGGTACACAAACTGCAGGGGGTCCAGTGAGGGGAGCACTGAACTGTGTTCACAGGTACCAGAAGTTGCTGTTAGATTAACTTTGTTATAAAAATGACTGAAGTTAGTCTGACTCTTATAATGGAGTATATTTGACAAGAGCCTTACGTGCACTTCGTCTGAGGCAGTCCCTTGGGGTTAAGGATAATTTTCTTCTGTTTTGGCTTCGTGGGTTCTAAAGTGGCTCATAAGAGTAATGTGACATAGGGGAAGGAGGTGGATGACTGCACAAGTCGGATACTGGGGTCTGTAATTCATTTCCTTAACATTCACAATACCATCTAGCAAGCTTTTCCCACACTTTGAGATTTTCAACATCAGTGATGACTTTACGGTTCTTCAAGGAAACTTTGAGCATATACTTGAATCTTTTTGTCTGTATCCTTGTCATCTGTTCCCACAGAAAAACTTGGAACACGGTATCTGTTTCAGCTTCTGGTATTGGGCATGCAAACAATGTGGCCTGTACAACACTGCCAACTGAGATTAGCCAAGGCCTCATTGCTGGCGCATTGGCAAGGAGATGGGATTGACATTGTTTCTTTTAATCCTTGCAATGAATTTGCAGGATTTGAATGGAAAGGGCTGGTATTTTTCCAATGACTTGGGATGTCTGCTGTTGGTAGCGCAGGTCTCAGAAACATATAGAAAGGCAAGGGTCATTGATGTAGTGTAGGCTGTGACTTATATGTCAAGTCTGAGGTTCTCATTTTGGATTGCCATTTTCCTCTTTTGGCCAAAGTTTGCACTGGTGCATTGAGATGGTGGTGAATTTCATCATCGACATATTCCTTTGTTGAGAGGTGGCTCCCAAGATATAGGAAGTAGACCACTTTTAGCAAGGTATCATTGTGAATTTTTGTTATTGGAAGGAATTATGGTCCAGAGAAGGTGGTTAGTAAAAGTCCTTGGTTTTGCAGATTTGAGGATTAAGCTGACTATGTGTTGGAGCTGTGCCACCAAGCATACTCAAATGCAGGAATCATTTTCAATCTGCAGTTTGTCAGCTAAGATTGGTTTGACCTTAGTCCTGGGGTGTAGTTGCCACAGGCTGAACAGTTTCCCTTCTGATCGGAGGATTAGCTCCACACCCACTAGAGGGGAGGTGCAATATTGCGTTGAAAAAGACTGAGTAAAGTGCCTATGCAATGTGACATTTTTATTTGACATCTGCCTTCACTGGGATTGCTTCTGCTTTAGACCAGTTTCAGGGCTTACATGTCATTGTGGAGCCAGTGATGGATGGCAATGAATGTATGTGGGGAACCAAATTTGGGAAATTTCACAGTCCCTCCTGATTAATGATATCAAAGCTTTCATGAGTTTCATGAAGACCATATAATTTGTCTTGCATTTTCCTGGAGCCTTATGAAGATTATGTCCAATGTGGCTCTAGATGGATAGAATGCACATTATCATTTGTGGAGCAACACTTTGAACACTAGAAGGAGATAGTTGAGGATGATCCTGATTATTATTTTCCCTCTATGAGGTAGCAGGGAGGCCTTTCTTTGGTTTATTACAACTTGCCTTGTCTTCTTTTTCTCAAAAGAGGTCAGAATTATGACAAATCCGAGGTCCCCTGGTAAATCCTCCTCTTCCTTGTTTTGGGATTTCGGTGAGAATGATGTCTGTTCCTGAGTTCTTGTTGTTTTGGAGTTGGAAATGTTCTTATCAGCTGCTTATCAGATGAGGAGTGGCAGTGATGCTACCCAAATAAGTTGATGTGGGATAGAGACCCAAATGTATTTAAGGACTCAGAAGATCTGGATGAATGCATCAGGGTTGTCATGGACTTTATACAGAACAGTCAGGGATGAGTCTTCCCCAACCAGAAGCCCTGGATGAACCACGAGACCCCGAATCTGCTGAGGTCAGATCAGTGGCATTCAGGCCTGGTGACCAAAGGTTCCAGGTACAATCTCTAGAAAGCCATCACATGTGTGAAGTGGTAATTTCAGACCAAACTTGAATTTCTCAAGGGTGCTTGACAGCTGTGGCAGGGCTTGAATTCTATTACCTCTAACAAAGTGAAGCCAAGTGACATATGTAACAACGAGGCTTTGCTCTCAGATGGGCTCAATGCTTCCTATGCTCGCTTTGACTGTCATAGCATAGAGGAACCTTAATGAACTCCCACCGCTCCCAATCACCCCGTGAAACTGAGGTGAGAGCATCCCACAGAAAGCACCAGCTCAAACGGGGTACCTGGCTGAATACTAATGACCTGTGCTGATCAACTGGCAGTCTGAGGTACCACCTGCTTCAAACAGGCTTCAATTATACAGGAGCCCAAGGTGAAAGTGGTAACTTGCCTTAGTGACTATTGCCCAGTAGCACTTACAGTACTTGCATCCGCTGTTATAAAGTGCTTTGGGAAGTAGGTGATGAAGTATATCAACTCCTGCCCGAGAAGTGAATTGGATCCACTCCAATTTACCGATCGGCACAACAGGTCCAAACCAGATACCATTTCATTGGTTCTTCACTCAACCTTGAAACATCTGGACAACAGAGGTGCATAAGTCTCTCTTATTGACTGCTGCTTCACATTCAATACCATCATTGTTTCAAAGCTAATCATGTTTCCAGACCTTGGCCTCAATACCTCCTTGTGCAATTGGATCCCCGATTTCCTCACTTGGAAACCCCAGTCAGTTTGGATTGACAAAATCTCCATCAGTACAGGTGAAGCACAGGGCTGTGAGCATAGCCCCTGATCTACTCACTTTATCCTTATGACTGTGAGGCTAAGCACAGCTTCAATGCCATATTTAAGAGGAGGAGCTCAGGAGAATCAGCAGCGCCTCCTTTCCTTACACCTTCAGAAGCAGCTAAATTTCTATCTCTAATATCTCTATTGTTCCCTTTCAGGGTTCTTTTGAAGGCCCTGACCTGGAGTTACATGCCGACTATGGTTCTTTGCGGAAATGAGACCTGCTCTCAGGCTGTTATTCAGCACGCCAAGGCATGATCTTAGAGCTTTGCTCGCCTTCGGAGGTCCAAGATTTGTTGGCTCTGAAGACAAGGGGATCAGAAGTCAGTGTCCGGTCAGGAGATCAGTGTGTGGAGAGAGTTAGAAGATCTAAGACTATGTGCCCAGAGACCTGAGATCTTTGGCTACGGAGCTCAGAAAAAGTGACGCAAAGGACTTTTAACATTGTAAACCAGCAAGTAGTTTATGTCTCCCCTTTCATTGTGAAACGGAGACACCTCTCTCTCCCTTATTAGAGAGAGAGCGCTAGCCTGCGGTATGTCGAATATTTGATGAATGAGTAGTCTTTGGGGTACTCCAAGTCTGTGTCTTTGCTGTTGCTTTGCTGCACGTTTGAGTGCTCGGTGTTGCTGCCAATGCTTCTTTCTACTGGTGGGGGGTAATGGGGGATTGTTGCTCGCTACCGCTTACGTGCAGGTGGGAGGGGTGCTGGGGGGGGCACTTTGGGGTTCTAACATTTAAATGTCATTCATTCTTTGGGTCACTCCTCTGTTTTTGTGGATGGTTGCAAAGAAAAAGCATTTCAGGATGTATATTGTATACATTTCTCTGACATTAAGTGTACCTTAGAAACCTTTGAAGTTTGCTGACAACACCACTGTTGTTGGCTGAATCAAAAGTGGTGACAAATCAGCATATAAGAGGGAGATCGAAAATCTGGCTGAGAGGAACCCCAACAACAACTTCTCAGTCAATGTTAGCAGGACAAAAGAGATGATTATTCACTTCAGGAGGAGGAAACTGGACGTCCATCAGCCAATCAGAGGTGATCAGAGGTGGAGAGATTTGGCAACTTTAAATTTATAATTTTAGAAGACCTGTCTTAGGCCTAGCACATAACACAGAAAGCTCAGTAGTGTCTCTACTTCCTTGGAAATGTAAAGATACAGCATGACATTTAAAACTTTGACACACTTCTATAAATGTGTAGTGGAGAGCACATTAACTGGTTGTATCATGACCTGGTATGGAAACACCAATGCCCGTGAATGGAATATCCTCCAAAAAGTAGTGGATACAGCTCATTCCATCACGGGTGGTTCCCTCTACAGTGCATTGTCACAGGAAAGCAGCATCTATTGTCAAAGGCCCTTACCACCCAAGCCATGCTCTCCTCTCAGGAAGAAGGTACCCCAGACCACCAGGTTCAGGAGGAGTTATTACCCTTCAACTATCAGGCCCTTGAACCAGAGGGGATAAACTTCACTCTCCCTATTTCCGAACTTTTCCCACAACATATGGACTCACTTCCAAGGACTCTTCTTCTCACGTTCCTGATATTTATTACTTATTTATTTATCATTAATGTTATTTCACTTTTTTATTTGCACAATTTGTTGTCTATTGCACAATGGTTGTTTGTCTGTCCAACTGAGCATGGTCTTTCATTGATTCCATCGTGTTTGGTGGACTTACTTTGTATGCCCACAAGAAAATGAGACTTGGAGTTGTATGTGGTGACATATATGTACTTTGATAATAAATTTACTTTGAATTTATTTTTGAATTTGTACTTGCCTTAATTACTTTCTCTGGTGGCTCACGTCAAATATTTTGACCACTTATGACGTGTCTATGACGATGCTGTAGTTTCAGCGCTGTAGTGTCTATGCCTAGGTTTCTAATGTGGGGAAGTCTGGAGTGAAAGAATATAGTCCACTCAAGGCTAAGCCTGTTGAGCCTTTCCCACATCTCCCTACCTCCAAGAATCCTAAGGGAAATACTGAGTATTCAAAGCATTGTTGCACATCTGCTTTGTCACATGATCACTCTTTTCCAAACCACTGAGCAACTAATGTTCCTGAAGCTCTTGTTACATCCTTGAGACATTATCAACAACCATTACAAAGTACATCCATCCAACATGCAACAGAGAACAAAGGCATACAGTTGATAATTGTAACAAGCTGATTCACAGTGAGACACTCACTCCCAATATGGAACTGAAGCATTAGGTGTTTATACGTCCAGAAAAAAAAAACAAAATGGATTATGCACATTCACAGCATTACAGCATGGAAAGAAGTCATTCTGTTCATCACAGAATCAATTTGATGAACAATATCTGTGCGATATTGACACTGGACACACACATAACCAGTTTCACAGTGTAGTTATTCACATCAAATTATTCTGCCACATCATCAGTCAGTTACTCATCTAATGTGCTATAGTAAACAACCTTATTATCCACAGATCTGTTTGTTGCAATGTTATCTGACCCAGGGCTAATTTAAAGCTTGTAGTGTAATATCTTACAAAGCAGATGCTATAGACAGATAATAAAGTGTGATTATTGTACTTAGCACTGCAAATTGGCCAAGAAACTCAACTGATAAACAGACTCAGAGCAGTGCCTGTTGATTGATTAGGACTATATCTAAATTGCTCATGCACTCAGACCGTGTTTTAATGAAACCTAGCAACATTCTCCTCATGGAGAGTTTACTTTAGCAAAATGTCAATGCCCTCTTTGACAATAACAATATTCTGCACAAACTAGGGAAATACTTCCCCAGCGGAAAAACTTTAACGTTTATTTGTTATAATGAGAATACAGGTGCAGTGAAGAGTTGGTTAAAACTGGCAGTTTGCTCTCCTCTGATGCTATGCAGGTTGCATAGTTCTAATTTCGATTCCTGTGCTACTACCTGACATATGCCAACGAGAATAATTGAACCATAACTGACACCATTTAACACAAATGTCTTCCATTGTTAGCTCTGCATACACACATTTCAAACTGGGTTGCAAACTTAGCATGTAAGCAAACTCTGTCAAGAATGGACAAGCTGGCATCCATCTGTTTCAAATTCCAAATACAACATATGAGGTTTGATGGGTCTAAACGATTTCAACTATTTAGCAAATATGAAACCTGGCCTAACAAGTTTCATTGCTGATTGCATGAAAAGGAAATATAGTCTATCATGAAATCCAGCTTCCTGTCCATTGGTACTGCCTACATTTCTTACTACATTGGGAACGCAGTCAACATAACCAAAGACCCTTTCCACGCAGTCCTTTTCTCAATTCTACACCAGCTCACACCCCTGCCCCCGTCCCCTCGTATTGGTTTGAAAAACAAAAACTTGAGAACACAACCACTGGACTCAAGGACAGTTTTTATCCAATTGATACAAGATGTTTGAATATACATCTTATACAATAAAGCTGAACTCTTGATCATTCAACCTACCTCATCATGCCTTGCCACTTGACGATCTACCTGCATTGCACTCTCTCTATAAATGTAACGCTATGTTCTACATTCTGTTATTGCTTTCCTTTCTTATTACCTCAGTGTACTCATGTTATATGGCATTCAAACAAAACTTTTCTCTATATCTCAGTACATTTGACAATAATATTACCCATTATACCAGTTTCCAAGTTCAGGATGCAACAAAAGGCAATAAATTAGTACTGAAGAACCCTGGTAGATTCCTCAAGTTGCTAGTCTTTCTCCTTTCCTGTTCAACGTTTCTAATACTGCGGATTTCATAGTATGAATCCTACAAAAGGTCTAACTTAGCTGTGTACCATGCTAGTGTTCATAACAAGCCTTTTTTCAGGAGAAAGTGGTGTAAGTTCTTAAGGCAATGCTTGTGGGTCAGAAGCAACAAAATTGTTTCATTCAAGTCCATCAAACTTACTTTTAAACATCCCTCGCTGCTTACCTTTCCCTGTCTAAGTTGATCTCCCACCAACATCACCAAAGACATCTCTTCCCAGATCTCCAACATTCATCTGAACTCCCTCTGACAACTTGCAATCATTCATCTTTTTCCATAATTAACAACCATCTCAGTCACTGAGCAGTGCATCTATTCCCCATTTCCCCACACCTGTATACAGTAATTTTTTTTTTCTCAAATATATATCCAATTCCCTCTGAAAGCCTCCATTATGTCTGCTTCAATTGACATGTCATCCGGTCTTTTCCAGTTACTAATTACATCTCTTTGCTCATATAAACTGAACATTTATCAGGTAGGTTTGAATGTTTGGAAACCCTGAAACATAGAGGTCTCAATGGCAGCAATTGTTTTGCATATCACAGGAAGGCAGCAGTATCCTTTCTTGGAAATTGATATTGTCTGGTCTTTAGTGTTATTATCATTCAGGATTTCATAGCTGACTGTACCCTGAATTTTACTCCTAAAATTGGAATGGAATTGGCTTATTATAGTCACATACACTGAAATACAGTGAAAAGCATACCTTGCATACTGTTCATATCAATCCAAACCATTACACAGTGAACTGAGGTAGAACAATGTAAAACAATAATAGAACAGCTAAAAAATACAAATGAGATACAAGATCATAATGAGGTAGATAGTGAGGTCAAGAATCCTTCTTATTTCTGTGCATTTTACTTCTTTTCTCTAAGCTTAAAGTCACATTTGGGCTACAACTTTCACCAAATCATTCAGTTTCAACTGCTGCCAATCAGTGGACAGGCCTGAGAGAAGAAAGGACAACTTCACACAGGCCCACAAAAGAAGATTAAAATGCACCGCTTTGCAGCTTATTCAGAGTTTGTACCACAGCATATGGAACATAGAACTATAGCACAGAAACAGGCCTTTTGGCCCTTCTTGGCTGTGCCAAACCATTTTTCTCTTTAGTCCCACTGACCTGCACCTCTACCGCATCCCTCCATACACCTCTCATCCATGTACCTGTCCAAGTTTTTCTTAAATGTTAAAAGTGAGCCCACATTTACCACTTTGTCAGGCAGCTCATTCCACACTCTCACCACTCTCTGTGTGAAGATGCCCCCCCCAATGTTCCCTTTAGACTTTTCCCCCTTCACCCTTAACCCATGACCTCTGGTTTTTTTCTTTCCTAGCCTCAGTGGGAAAAGCCTGCTTGCAATCACTGTATCTATACCCATCAGAATTTTATACACCTCTGTCAACTCACCCCTCATTCTTCTACGCTCCAGGGAATAAAGTCCTAACCTATTCAACCTTTCTCTGTAACTCAGTTTCTCAAGTCCTGGCAACATCCTTGTAAACCTTTTCCACACTTTTTCAACCATATTGATATCCTTCCTGTAATTTGGTGACCAAAACTGCACACAATACTCCAAGTTCAGCCTCACCAATGCCTTATACAATCTCACTCTTATATTCAATACTTTGATTTATAAAGGCCAATGTACCAAAAGCTCTCTTTACGACCCTATCTACCTGTGACAATATCAGTGGAATGGGGGCAAAGGAAAAGGAGGGAGCTTCACACAGGTCCTCAATTGAAGATTAAAAAAGCAGAGCTTTGCAGTAATCTTCAGAGTTTGACCTGCAACCAGTCAGTGACGGGAGCATTAGAAAAGGTAGCTTCACTCTGGCCCGTGATTGGAGGCTTAAAAAGTAGTACTTTGTGGCAGTTATTGGAGTTTGAACTGCAGTCAATTAGTGGGTGGGATTCACTAGCAAGGCGAATACAATTAACGCAGGGACAAGCAAAACAACTTTTGTGCGAGTGGGCCAGTGTTAAAGTGGGGAGATTTTGGCTTTGGCTCATCAGGCTTAGGCAAGACCAGGCTTGGGAGAGGCAAGTATCTGGTAAGTTCTGCTTTCTTCTTTATTCTTCATTCCCCATCTGTTAGGGCATAGTTAGAGCAGACGGAATTACTTCAGCAACAGAGTTATGTCTGTTGTGTAAGATGTGGGAATTCTATGAAACATACAGTCTCCCAGATAACCACATCGGCACCAGATGCACCAAGCTGCAGCTCCTCAAGGGAACTGGAGTTGCAATTCGATGACATTCGGCTCATATGGGAGAATGAAGAAATACCAAAAACAAGCTACAGAGAGCTAGGTTGTAGGAGTCAAGTAACAGGGTGACTGTCAGCATGAAGGAAAGGGAAGAGGCAGCCAGTATAGGGTTCCCTGTGGTCGTTCCCTTCAATGTTAAGTATACTGTTCTGGATACTGTTGAGGGGGAGCGACATACCGGGGGAGGGGGGGGAGCTGTAGTGAATGGCTTTCTGGCACTGTGGTTTAGAAGAGAAGAGAGGTGAAGAGGATTGCAGTAGTGAAAAGAGATTCCATAGTTAGAGGAACAGAGATGGGATTCTGTGAACGTGTTAGGGACTCCCGGATGGTATGTTACCTCCCAGGTGCCAGGGTCAGGGATGTTTCAGATCGGGCCCATAGCATTGCAAAGGGGGAGGATGAGCAGCCAGAAGTCTTAGTACATATTGGCACCAATGACATAGCTAGGGAAGGTGACGAGGCCCTGAAGAGAAATTTTAGGAAGTTAGGTACAAAGTTGAAAAGCAGAACTTCTAGGGATTACTGCCTGTGCTATGTGCCAGTGAGAAGTAACAGGAGCATTTGGCAGATAAATGCATGGCTGAGGAATTGGCGCAGGGGCAAGGGTTCAGATTTCTGGATCATTGCAATCACTTCTGAGGATGGTACAGCCTTTACAAAAGGGATGGGCTACTCCTGAAAACAAGGGGACTAATATCCTTGAGAGCAGGTTTACTAGAGCTGTTTGGGAGGGTTTAAACTAGTTAGGCAGAAGGATGGGAACTAGAGTGTTAGCGCTAAGCATGGGGCAGTTGGTCAACTAATGGAGGCAGTATATAGTGAGATTGCAAGTAAGGAGAGACTGATTGTAAGGCAAAATTGCAGTCAGTGCGATGAGTAGCAATGTAATTGGGGACTAAATTGAAAAGAGCCATGAATACAGTACTGAAGGTGTTATAATCGAATGCATGCAGTATATGGACTTGTAGCACAGTTAGAGATTGGTAGTTATAACATTGTGGGCAGCACTGAGTCATGGCTGTAAGTAGATTATATGTTTGGAGCTCGACATCCAACGATACACATTGTGTTAAAGGATAGGCAGGTAGACAAAGGGGATGCGGAGGCTCTGCTGGTAAAAAATGGAATCAAATTCTTAAAACTGAGATGACATAGGATTGAAACATATTGAATACTTGTAGGTAGAGCTAAGTAACTGCAAAGGTAAAATGACCCTGCTGGATGTTATGTTAAGCCCTCCAAACTGTAGCAAAGATAGGGCTGCAAATTATTACAGGAGGTAGAAAAGCCATGTCAAAAGGGAAATGGTATGATAGTCATGGGGATTTGGGAAAATTAGGCCATAAGACCATAAGATTTAGTAGCAAAAGTAAGCCATTTGGCCCATCGAGTCTGCTCTGCCATTCAATCATGGGTTGATTCACTTCATCCAGTCATCCCCACTCCCTTGCTTTCACCCTATACCCTTTGATGCCCTGGCTAATCAAGAACCTATTTATCTCTGCCTTAAATACGCCCAATGACTTGGCCTCCACAGCTGCTCGTGGCAACAAATTCCACAGATTTACCACCCTCTGCCTAAAGTAATTTCTCTGTATCTCTGTTCCAAAAGGACATCCTTCAATCCTGAAGTTGTGCCCTCTTGTCCTAGAATCCCCTACCGTGGGAAATAACTTTGCCATATCTAATCTGTTCAGTCCCCTTAACACTTGGAATGTTTCTATGAGATCCTCCCTCATTCTCCTGAACTCCAGGGAATACAGACCAAGAGCTGCCAGGCATTCCTCATGCGGTAACCCTCTCATTCCAGGAATCATTTTTGTGAATATTCTCTGAACCCTCTCCAATGTCAGTATATCCTTTTTAAAATAAGGAGCCCAAAACTGCACACAATACCCAAGTGTTGTCTCATGAGTGTCTTATTAAACCTCAACATCACATCTCGGCTCTTATATTCTATACATCCAGAAATGAATGCCAACATTTCATTCGCCTTCTTCACAACTGACTCAACCTGCAGGTTAACCTTTATGGTATCTTGCACGAGGACTCCCAAGTCTCTTTGCATTTTTGCATTTTGAACTCTCTTCCCGCCTAAATAATAGACTGCCTCTTTACTTCTTCCACCAAACTGCATGACCATACACTTTCCAACATGTATTTCATTTGCACTTCTTTGCCCATTCCCCTAAACTATCAAGTCTCTCTGCAGGCTCTCTGTTTCCTCAACACTACACGCTCCTCCACCTATCTTTGTATCATTGGCAAATTTAGCTACAAATCCCTTAATACCATAGTCCAAATCATTGACATACATTGTAAAAAGTAATGGTCCCAACACCGAGCCCTGTGGAACTCCACTGGTAACCAGCAGCCAGCCAGATTAGGATCCCTTTATTCCCACTCTCTGTTTTCTGCCGACCAGCCAATGCTCCACCCATGCTAGTAACTTCCCTGTAATTCCACAGGTTGTTATCTTGCTAAGCAGCCTCATGTGTGGCACCTTGTCAAAAGCCTTCTGAAAATCCAAGTACACCATGTCTACTGCATCTCCTTTGTCTACCCTGCTTGTAATTTCCTCAAAGAATTGCAGTAGGTTTGTCAAGCAGGATATTCCTATCAGGAAACCATGCTGGCTTTGGGCTATCTTGTCACGTGCCTCCAGGTACTCCGTAATCTCATCCCTAAGAATTGATTCCAACAACTTCCCAACCATGGATGTCAGGCTAATAGGTCTATAGGTTCCTTTCTGCTACCTCCCACCCTTCTTAAATAGTGGAGTAACATTTGCAATTGTCCAGTCATCCAATGTCAGGATCCATCAATTCTTGAAAGATCATCGTTAACGCCTCCACAATTTCTCCAGATACTTCCTTCAGAACCCAAGGGTGCATTCCATCAGGTCCAGGAGATTTATCCAACCTCAAACCATTAAGCTTCCTGAGCACCCTCTCAGTCGTAATTTTCTCTGCCCAAACATCACTTCCCTGACACTCCTGAATAGCTGGTATACTGCAGACGTCTTCCACGGTGAAGACTGATGCAAAATATGCATTCAGTTCTTCTACCATCTCTGCATCTTTTATTACAATATCTCCAGTGTCATTTTGTATTGGTCCTATATACCCTCGACTCTCTTTTACCCTTTATATACCTAAAAAAAGCTTTTAGTATCTTCTTTGATATTAGTCGCCAGCTACCTCTCATAATTCATCTTTTCCTTCCAACTGACTTTCTTAGCTTTCTTCTGCAAGTTTTTAAAAGCTCCCCAATCCTCTAGCCACTCTTCCCACTAGTCCTGGCTTCCTCGGCAGATGTTGACAGATTCTTGATTAGTTAGGGCATGAAGGGATATGGGGAGAAGGCAGGAGATCGGGGCTTGATCAGCCATGATGAAATGACGAAACAGATTCAATGGCCTAGTTGTGCTCCCATATCTTATGGTCTTATTCTCTGGCACTATGCAGTTAAGTCTACCAGTTAGGTTCTCAGTTTGAGAAGCTGCTTAACAGAAACTCTCAAAGCTGCAAATATCTAACTCCACATTGTGGAGTTGGGGAGTAACTGGAGACTGTGCCATTGGAAAATTGTTTGATTACAGACAAACAAATAAGGGCTGGAAAAAAGCCTATGGGCAGAATCTTCACTATGGATAAACCCTTTTGATGCAGTTCTTCCTTCAAACACCTGATCTCATGAGGTAAATGATCAGAATACGTAAAATAAAATTAAGATGTAGATTTGCAGATGTGCTATCTTTTCAGAAGTTTTTCACTGATTGATCAATATTCTCCAAGTGAACTGGGTCACCCATCTATTTTGACTCCTGTAGGTTATACATATATTTTAGCAAATTCAAATTCCCTCTACTGACTTGGTAACGAAAGGTTAAATTCTGGAATATAGGTTTTTTCATGGAACAGTAAGAAGAAGTAGAATAAATACATAAAGCATACATGGCTGAAAGAAGAAAGCAAGGTAAGAGACTGGATTTGGATTATTCTATCATCTATCCAGCACAGTATGATGCACTGAGTGATGCTCTCCTGTGATCTGCAGTTCCACATTACACAAAAATGTCTGGAAGCTATTGACATTTCCACACAGATGTTAATTCAGAATAAGATCAGGTTTAATATCACTGACATATAGTGTCAAATTTGTTAATTTTACAGAAGCAGTACAATGCAATTATAGAAAAAAGCTGAATTACAGTAATTATATACATATATTCAATAGTTAAGTTAAAATTAGTGCAAAAACTGAAATTAAAAAATTGCATCAAATTTCATCTCTCCTCAATAGCTCCAAATGCACAATGTAGTAGCATCAATATTTTGTAGTCTGCCTCCTCAGTTCATTAATTTCTCTGGGATGTATTTCCAAGACAACTCATAACAAGCTGATACTTCAATATTGTATGTTTAGCACTACTGGCTATCAGGGAATGACTATAAGAAATTATTTGTCTTAACCATGAGTGAGTCACCTCTCTCCAAGGCTTATAAACAAGGCAGATTTTTATTATCCATTAATAACTGTATAGTGACTGGTAATTAGTTTTTAAAGAAAATAAGTCTTCTTGCAGCATTAATATCTTCCATATCTGGAAAATGATTCAGTGAAAAGAAAATATGAATATTAATGCAGTGCACTTGAACCAGAATGATTGGCTTTTCTATCAATGGGAACTCAGCTGGGAAAAGACACAGAAGCAGATACACGCTCTGATATATTTCTCCACACACAGCATGCATATCATTTTATTAAAACAGGAAAGAAGAGCAATGTACAATTAAGTGGCAATAATGTCAGTTGATTGGACATCAAGCAGCATCTTTTAAACTCTGCTGTCTGGTCGATTAAGCAAGAGGCTTGCAGATTCATCTTTGTGTCTGGAAAGTCCATTATTGTCCACTGAAGAACCTTATACTCAAGAACTATTCATTAAATAGCAACGTAGTTTGCAGGAGATTTATTGAATAAAATTGAATTTGATAGCCTTAAAGGGGCAGGAACGTAGAACAGTACAGCACAGGAATCGGTTCTTCTGCCCACAATGTCTATACCGAACACAATGCCAAATTAAACTAAATTTCTTCTGACAGCACATGATTCATATCCTTCAACCACCCCCAACCCCCACCTTGAACTTTGAACATGGCTGCGACATGAGGCTGGAACTCCATCTGATATTTTTCCAAAGATATGAGAAAGACAGAATAGGGCTGATAATGGTGGATCTTCAGTTTTCCTCCACTCCCGGGCAGAGGTACAATTATGGCTACCATCGTGTTGGAAGAGGTGTCTATAGATAGGTCTCTACTCGCTGAGAAGACATGTAGGAACTGTTCTGAACTCACAATGGAACATGGATACAGTGAGCTGGGTAATGGTGGTAGGAAAAGTTCAAAGTAAATTTTTCATCTAAGTACATACATGTCACCATAGACAACCTTGAGATTCTTTGTCTTGTGAGCATTCACAGTAAATATAAAGCAATTCAACAGAATCAACAAAAAACTGAGAAGACAAAAACAGACAACCAACCAATGTGCAAGACGAGGAATAGTGTAAATATTAAAAATAGAAAATAATTATAATAAGTAAAAAAACTAGTAATAAGTATCAAGAACACGAATGGTAAGAGTCCTTGAAAGCAAGTCCAGTGGTTGTGAAATCATTTCAATGTTGGGGCAAGTGGAGTTGAGTGAAGTTATTCCCCTCTGGTCAAGAGCCTGATGGGTGAGGAGTGATAACTGTTCCTGAACCTGGAGGTGTGGAACCTGAGGGTCTTTGACCTCTTTCCTGATACTAACTGTGCAAAGAGAGTGGTGGCCTTGTAGAAATGCCCAATGATGGGGAGGGTTTTATCCATGAAGGACTGGGCTGTATCTATTACTTTCTGTAGTAATTACCATTCAAGAGCATTGGTGTCTCCATATCGGGCCATGATGCAACCAATCAGTATACTCTCCAAGTGCAACTATAGAAATTTGTCAAAGTTTCAAATGACATGCCAAATCTTCATAAACTTCTAAGGAAATAGAGGCACTGCTGTCCTTTCTTTATAATGTGTTGGACCCAGACAGATCCTCTGAAACGATAATGCTGAGGAATTTAAAGTTACTTATCCTCACCACCTCTGATCTGCTGATGAGGACCTCGTGTTACCAAAACCTGTAATCAATAATCAGCTCTTTGATTTTGCTGACATTGAGTGAGAGATTGTTGTTATGGAAACATTCAGCCAGATTTTCAATCTCCCTCCTACATGTTGATTTATCACCATCATTGATTGGTTTATAACAGTGGTGTCATCAGGAAACTTAAATATGGCATTGAAGTTGTGCTTAGTCTCACAGTCATAAGTAAAAAGTGAGTAAGTAGAAAGGGCTAAGCACACAGTCTTGCGGTGTACCTGTGTTGACAATGATTATGGAGGAGATTTTGTTACCAATCTGAACTGGCTGCGGTTTGCAAGTGAAGAATTTGAGGATCCATTTGCACAAGGCGTCATCAAGACCTAGGTCCAGGAGCTTATTGATTAGTTTTGAGGGTATGATAGTGTTGAACGCGAAGCTGCAATCAATGAAGAAGCAAGGTATGCAACATCACTCTCCAAATGTTCCAGGGTTGAGTTAAGGCCCCATGAAATTGCATCTGCTGTGGACCTGGTAGGTAAATTGAAGTGGATCGAAGTCACTTCTCAGGCAGTTGATATTTAGCTCACCAACCTCTCAAGAAGAACTTCATCACAGTAGGTACAAGTGTTACTGGACAATAGTTATTGAGGCAGGTTACCAAGTTTTTGTTTGGCACCAGTATAATTGAAATCTGCTTGAAGCAGGTGAGTATCTCAGACTACCAAAATGAGAAGTTAAAGATATCGGTAAACCTTCCAGACAATTGATTAGCATAGGCCTTGAGAGCTTGGCCAGGAACCCTATCTGGACCAGATGCTTTCTGTGGGTTCATCCTCCTTAAGGACACTCTCATGCCAGCTTCAGAGCCTGAACTTAAATGTTTACTTGGGGCTATGGGAATTCGTAAAGATGCCTCCATGTTTTGTCAGTCAAAGCAAGCATAAAAGACATTAAGCTCATCTGAGAGCGAAACCTTGTTGTCATATATGTTACTTGGTTTTATGTTGTAGGAGGTAATAGCATTTAAGCTCTGCCACAGCTTTTGAGCATCCTTTTGTGATTCAGGCTTGGTCCAGAATAGACAATTCGCATGTGAGGTGGGTTTTTGGAGTCATGCTGGACTTCTTCTACTTGGCTTGGTCACCAGACTTGAAGACCACTGATCTGACCCTCTGAATATCATGGTGCTCTTAGTTCATCCAGTGCTTCTGAATAATTGTGGGACACACTCATCCATGATTGATTTAATAAATTCCATGACAATCATGGCATGTTCATTCAGATCCTCTGACGAGTCCTTGAACATCACTCATTCCATCGGCTCAAAGTAATCCTATAGCTACACCCCTGCCTCCAGACTCCTCCAAATTCATGATAGGAGATGGGGTTCAGGGAGCTCTGAAGTCCCGATGGAAGAAGGATATATAACTCACTTTTTAGGAGACATTCAATCTGTGAATAGCTTGCAGAAGAATCAAAGTTATATGAAATTTCTTGTTTTGTGGCAGTGGTACAGAGCAGTACATAAAATTACAAAATAAATAAATAGTGTCAAAACAGAGTATAATGGGATAGTAACACATACAAAATGCTGGTGGAACACAGCAGGCCAGGAAGCATCTTTAGGAAGAAGTATAGTAATAGGATAGTTCCTGGATTCATGAAGCATTCAGAAATCTGATGCTGGAGTGGGACAACCTGAAGAGCGTGAATCTTAAAGTTCCTCGAATTCCTCACTGAAGTTATGAGAAGAGGTTATGTCCTAGATGGTGAGGGTCCACAGTGATGAATGCCATCTTTTTGAGGCACCATCGCTTGAAGATGGGAGGGCCGTGCCCGTGGCAGGATTGGCTGAATCTATAATCCTCTTCAGCCTCTTTGAATCTTCAACCCTCTTTCAGCCTCCTAATCCTGTGTATTGGAGCCTTCGCACCAGGCTGTGATGCAGACAGTAAAAATGTTCTCCACAGTACATCTATAGAAACTTTTAATTGTCTTTGGAGATATACTGAATCCCCTGAAACTCCTAATGGGATATAGCTACTGGAGACCCTTTTACATGATTGCATTACTATATATTGGCCCAGCATAGATTCCTTTGAAGTGCTGATACCCAGGAACTTGAAGCTGCTCACCTTTTCCACCATACAATGAGGTCTAATGTGTTTACTTCTGTCTTCCCCTTCCTAAAATCCACATACAGGAAGACAGGAATCTCTGGATAGTTAACATTAGGTATTGTATTTAGAATGATTTTAGCTCTCAAGGTTACTTTGTTAATGTATCTGAGAACCTCGGATAGGTTTACTTCAGTGTCTATTTGCAACCTGAGAATATTTTAAATTAGATTTAGCACGAGGCTACAATAGAATTATAATTGAAGTATCAGCAGCCTGAAGCTAAAATATTATGATTTTAGGGAATATTTAATTCTCAACAGGAGAAACTTATTAGTAAAGATTTTAAATGTTCCACAACTCATAGCTGTATAAAAATATAATTGAGCATTTCTGTTACATGAACTATTTAATGTCACAAAAACTGGTGCATTTTGACAGGATAGTGACAATGAATTTGTGAATTAAGAATTAATCTTAAAAGATCTCCATTAATTCCATTTAACCCTTCTTATTAAATAGAGTTAAAAATTGACATTTCCTTTTAATAAAAAGATTCCTAGTTTGGATGTGAGTACATATTATGCAGAAGCAATTCCAGTAGGTGGGTTAGAGGGCACTGATTGTAAACAAGCAAGTTAACTATTTACTTACAAACAGTGAAACACTCAACCAAGCATCTAAATCAGACAAGTATTTATCCAAGCTCCCTAACTTACAAAACTATGACAATAAACATTAAATAACACATCTAATTCAAACAGGTACTTAATTAAGTTTCCCCAAGTTACACAGCTACAACTCTAAACATTCAACAGGTACTTATGTGCATGTGGGTCCTCTTTTCTGCCAAACACCTTCTCAATGGTCCCTCATCCCTGGTCATGGCCCAGTCTGAAGAGAAGCCCCTGACAAACAGAGACAGAGCATCGTGCATGCAGTATTCGTATACACCTGGGGTGCCCGAAACCAGAAGCCCGTGCACTGGCCTGAGAGCCAGCCAATTGGAGAGAGCTGCCACATCCTTGAAACGGGCTAATCAGCGACTGGCATGGCATAAGTGACTTTGAACAGGCAGGTATGTTAATGTCACAATACATCACCCCCCTTGAAAGATGCAACCCCGTGACAATTCGACCTTTGGTCTAGTATAACCTCTGCAAACGCCTCACATAAAAAACACAAAATCCAGTACTATAATCCCAATAGTCACTACCAGTGTACTAAGTCCATCAACCTCTTAGTGCCCCAAAAAGCTACCACCTTCCCCTAGAGTGTAATAGCTATATAAATCGTCCCCCTCTTTCTTAAGCACACCCACTGGCTGTCAGATATGATCAATGAGGGTATTAATGTTCCCTGACTCATTAGGAATGTAGCTGAAGTATTCTTGACCAATAGCAGCACAAGTACTTCCTTTCTCTGCAAGCAGGTAGTTGAAGGCCATCTGATTCTGCAAGGCAACCATTCAAGTAGCCATTATTTTGGCCAATATTCAGAAGAGTGCATAATCCATGTGTTTGAGAGCAATGGCCATCTTGCTTGTCAGTGTTTCTGTCAGAGAAGTTATATGATTCAGTTCCCGGGGCAGTCTGGCCAGACCATACTGGGGTAAGGCTATTATCCAAAACCTTTCTCCCTCTGCGATAGCCTTCATACTATGCTGGCCATCATGGGTGCGATGCTCATCCTGGTCAATGAGGTGGTGTACGTGCAGCACCATAGGCCCTGGGTAGCAGCAGTAGGCCCAGGATCCGCATATCCAGCTCTCATACCCTCAGGATGTGCCCCGAGTAAACTTCCCTGGGCTTCACACATTGGCAGGTTGGACAGTTTATGACCAACGTTTTGACTTTGTCATAAGTTATTACCACCCCTCAAGTGCCTATCCATTTCCTTGTCCCTTCCACCCCTATGTGTCCAATCCTTTGGAGTGCCTAGACTGCCAGGTGACCTTGGAACAGACCATTCTGATCTGTGCTGCCCTATCTACTGCGCCATTATGCGCCATTATACTGCGCCTCAGTGTCCCGAGCGGTGTGAAGATCTATATGGTGGACCATAATCTTCTGCCAGTGTGCTTCTCTCAAGCTTTGTTCCAAACAGGGAAAGAGGTCGGTCATGCACCTCCCAGTTTTGCTTGTGCCACGGAGCATCCATACCACCATGCCACTGGTCACTGCCCAGGAGTCAATATGGAGTCTAATACCAATAAGACCAGTCACCTCTCAGAGGGCAAGGTCATAACCATCAACTAAGCCAGTTGACTGGATTTCACCCCCCCCCCCCCCACCCCACAAACCTACTCCTGTGTAATGACTTTATTTCCTGTATTCCCTGGAGTTCAGGAGAATGAGGGGAGATCTCATAGAAACATTCCAAATGTTAATTAGCTTGCACAGATTAGATATGGCGAAGTCATTTCCCATGATAGGGGTTTCTGAGACAGGAGGACACAACTTCAGGATGAAGGACATCCATTTAGAACAGAGGTGTGGAGAAATTACTTTAGTTAGAGGGTGGTAAATCTGCGGAATTTGTTGCTACGAGCGGCTGTGGAGGCCAATTCATTGGGTGTATTTAAGGCAGAGATAAATAGGTTCTTGATTAGCCAGGGCATCAAATGGTATGGGGAGAAGGCAGGGGAGTGAGGATGACTGAAAGAATTGGATCAGCCCATGATTGAATGGCGGAGCAGACTCGATGGGCTGAATGGCCTACTTCTGCTCCTATATCTTATGGTCTCATGGACTTTGCTCATTGCAGGGTGGATAGCAGTGGCCTTCCACCACTGCTTGCAGCCCTGCCAGCAGCTGGAGCAATCAGTGAACAAGACTTGTTGTTTCTCCTCAAGCGTCAAATTGTCATATGGCTTACTCCATTGTATGGGTGAGGGATTAATGGTAGGGAATTTGTCATGGATACAGAGTCATTGTTGGACAGGGACAAAACCTGTTCATGGAGACAGCTCATTCCATCAGGACCTTACACTGCGCTGTCTGTAATATACCATTTCTATTTAACAATTGAAGACCATTGGAAAAGGCCTTCTTTGGAGTCGCGTTGTCTGACTTAATCCACTGTATGATAGGGAGATGTGGTCACAGCATGACTGGCTCAGAGGCTGTCTGCTGTTCAGTGGCCAGGAGGGCCTAATAGCAGGCAAACAACTGCCTCTCGAAGGGGTTGCATTGGGTCACTGTCTCGGGTAAAGCCTTTGCCCAAAACTCCAAGGGGATGCGACACCCCTCAACACTCGCCGCAGGTTCCACTCAGCCACTCCAAGGGCAGGTAAAACCTGCAGCTCAAAGGGTACCCCACTCTGCCTAGGGGCTAATGGCAGAACTCGTTCCACTGCCTGCTTGGCCGCCTCAAAGGCCGCTTGCTGTTTGGGGCCCCACTGGAAAGTGATCTTTTTGTGTAAGGCCCAGTATTGGGAGTGTAATATGATAGGCAGGTGGGGGATATACTGGCACCAGTAGCAAAGGAGCCCTAACAAAGCACAACAGCTCCTCCCTGGATTCAAGATCTTGCACTCAGTGCTTTCATGTATCTCACACTGCCTAGAATGCCACTTTCTGCCTAGGAATCGGACACTGTATCTTGTCAGTGTTGATAGAACAACCCTACTCCCTCAGAAAAGTAATCACCTGCCTGTATCACTACATTCTGTGAGGGCTCCTGTAACAGCACATCGTCTGGATGTGGAGACGCTAGGGTCTAAATATATCCCCAGTAAATCTCAAGCTACTGTGACGTGGCACAATGTGGGACTGTGTACATACCCTAGAGGGAGGTGGCAAAAGGTGTACTGCTGACCCTCCTACTCGAAGACAAACTGTTCCTCGGACTCTGGGCTAGGGGGATGGAAAAATAAAGGACTTGGCCAGGCCCACTACCACATACCAACGCTTCCCCTCCCTACCCCTTTTATACTGGTCACTATTGGATCAGCCATGATGAAATGGTGCAGCAGACTCGTCGGGCCAAATGACCTAATTCTGGTCTTATATCTTATGGTCTTACATCCAAGACAGCTGCTGTGAAAAGCGGTGTACCTTTGTTCAACTGTCAGCAGTCAACCATCATATGCCATGTCCCATCCTTCTTTTGCACAAGCCATACTGAGCTGTTATTGTCACAGCCACAGATTCGGCATTGCAGTAGATACAGCAATTGTGCTTGTGAATATGCACGTCAGCTAATTATGATTTCACTGTGATAGTATTTAACTCCATACTTTTCATTGGAGTGCGTGGTGAGACTTCGACACAGCCACGCTTCACTGCCTGTTTACATTTCGCCCTGCCTGAGAAATTGGACTGTCGAGTCAACTGACTCTGAAGACTAACAGCATTAATTTGTTCCTTAGTTGTTCTTTTCAGCCACAGCGTAGGTATCTTTTTCCGTTTGAGAGTTTTAATTAACAGCCCTGTTTTGGCCTAGCATTTATTGTTTTCTTTTCTCTTTAACATTATTAGCGTTAAAGTCTGTGAACTATCGACCTGCTTCAGTGTCTCTCGCTCCGCACTTGGGCCATATCTGAAACTGGTGATAGTTATAGGGGAAGGAGGCAGGGCAAATGGTGCCCTCCCACAACAGGGCATCTATAGTCTCCCCAGTCTCTTTGGTGTCTCTCAGGATCCGGTACTGCTTGGTACCATGGGACCTGTCTGTCCTGGTCTCCAGCAACTGCAGGGTAAGCTCTCAAGCAGGAAGAAGGAACCCCTCTAATTCGCTCTACTGTAGCCCGGGGACCCCACCAACTGTTGGAATTACCTGCTTCAATGGTGTGCTGGGCACTAGTGTCATCTATCGCTGCACATACCCATTCCCCCATTGCTTCACAATGCATACCAGCTGGCTGGCAAAAGGTCACTGAGCTTATCAACCCAGAGCCCTGACCGCATCCCCGTGTGAGGGGGGTGGCAGGGCCCGCCAGTGCCCCTTGTAGGGCTTCCAGTGAAGGATATAGGGAACCTGGATCGCAGGTGGAAGAATCTGACAAAGGATCAAATGAGCCTTTATTCAGGAGGGCTCGGAAGATAAGCCCCCTCTCTGAACAGTTACCTTGCCCGGCTTCCCCTCGGTGTTCCCTCTAGGGAGAGGGAGTGGGAACCCCAGCAATTTGCTTCTTCAGTACCCCTGCCCTAAGCAGCACGAGAAACCTCTCCTTACAGGTCACGTGGGATCCCTCACTCTCTGTCTGCTTATCCGACTTCCAGGCTACATGTACTCCAACCCTTCTAGCAACTGAATGGCTGCATTTACAGTATCGCCTGCTGCCAGATCTATTAAAGGCAGCACCATCACTTTCAAGTGGAGAGCTGTTGTTATAGCCAAATAGGAGGGGTAGGTTCAGAATCCTCTGACGGGCTACAACTTTCAATGTATAATGCTACGCAGAAGCAGATTGGCAGATTCGGTAAGTAGAACAGGAGGCACTGATCTTGAGTCAGCATATTAACTATTTATTTACAGGCGAGCAGTGAAACACTCAACCAGACATCTCAGTCAAAGAAGACTTATCTAAGCCTGCTAATTTACAAAACTATGACACTGAACTTTCAAAAACACTTCTAACTCCAACAGGTACTTTGTTATTCGCACAAATTACACAACTACAGCACTAAACATCCAAAAAGCAGGTACTTACCCAAGTGTGCATGGGGGCCCTCCTTTCTGCAACATGAAGGGGAGCCCCTAGCAAAAAAGAGACTATCCGTATGCCCCTAGTGTGCTCAAAGTTGGAAGCCAGTACAATGGTGTGAAAGCCAGCCAATGGAAGAGAATTACCACATCCTTTGAATGGACTAATCAGCAACTGGTAAGTAGAAGCAGCTTTTGATTGGCAGTAAAGTTAACCCTTTATGTTACTTACTAAGAATAGTTCTCTTATTCTGTTTATATGACTTTGAAAGAATGGAACATATGCCCTTCCAAACTTATTCAGCCATTCATTATGACTAAGGATGAATTGGACTTGCTGTGCCTGTGTGCAACTATATATCAGTTAAATAAAAGCACACACAGGGAGATGGCTTCAACTAATGTATTCACATTGCAGTGAGAGAAAAAGAGAGAGAGAGAGAGAGAGAGAGAGAGAGAGAGAGAGAGAGAGAGAGAGAGAGAGAGCACAATGCACATGTGTAGACAACAGATTAATATTTAGTGCTAAGGGGAGTCATTGTTCTAAAAGAAATAGATCCATACATGACACTTCTTCCCCCTTTAGATTAATGTAACATAAAACTGTATAGGTTCAAAACATTCAATTTCCCTTGCACAAATAAATATACTTTCATAATAATGGTCCATAACTAACTTCACTGTCCTAAAGATTCAGTCTTTTGGGTGGCATTCTGTTTCTTTCAGGATGGCACCTCCGGACCTGTGCAGTGGCATCAGGTTCAGGAAGTGTCTTGACTAAGACAACATTCTCGGTTGCAGGTGTCACGTTACTGTCAGTGACGTATACATCATGGAGAGGCAAGTCCGGTGACTATAATGTATCCGCCTTGTTGGACGCCTCCAAGCTCTGAAGTTCAGTATCCACTTTGGGATGTAGCGCATAAGGCATTGGACTCACCTTATGGAATCTTGGTGCTGCTTCATCCAGTTTAATTCTAGCATTCATACCTTCGAGTTTACCAATGTCCTTCTCAAACACCTTCTCATTAGCATTAAGCAGTTGTGACAGTCTCTGACTAGTGTTACCATTTGGACTGCAGTTGCCTGTTGATGACACATTGAGAGCTTTCATTATGTGCCAGTCTTGTTAGAGTTTTCTCAACCATTCACTTCCAAAAAGTGCTGGCCCTCCACTTTTCAACGCATAAAGCTCTAACTGCTAAGTTTGGCCTCCATATGTCACATACACTTTTAGTTTGCCTTTGGGAGATACTTTTCAACCTCTTTATGTCTTTAGCATCACTGAGGTCTTCTCTGACAGTAGGTTAGAAAACAGTCTGTTGCAGTCAGCCTCTGGAATTATAGACAAAGCTGACCCTGTATCCAGATCCACTTTCTGCAAACTTTTTCTTTAAACCAACAGTCATTTGCATCATGAGCGGATTTGCCAAATCAATATCTTTGGCTTTTTGTACCATTCAAGGATATTTCATGGATTTCCTATTCTAAACTCTTTTTCTGTAGTTCCATTGCACCCTTGCTGTAGTCTAACAATATTGCAATGTTCAATGCCCATTCTAAGGTTAGGTCTCTTTCTGACAGTAGTCTTTTGTGTGTGCTTTGACTATCCATGTCACATACAAGCCTGCCCCTTAATACATCAGAAGGTCTATCTCTGAAGTCACAGTACCGGGAAAGTTTGCACAGTTCTGCAATTAATTCAGAAATGCTTTCATCCTTTGACAACATCCTTTTGTAAAATCTAAATCTCTCAGTTACTGATAGCAGGTTAGGGCTCAAGAGGTCTGGTAAAATTGTAAAAATTTCATTGAATGTCTTGCTTGCTGGATTTTCAGGTGTTACTAAGTTGTGTAAGAGACTGTACATCCAAAGACCCATTATGCTAAGAAGCGTAGGAGCTTTCTTTTGCTCCTCCACATTGTTCGCATTACAATACAATTCCATCCTCTTGATATACAACTCCCAGCCCTTATTAGTGTTATCAAATTTGAGAACTTTCCTGACTGAAGCCATTGCCACGTCATTTTCATTTTAATTTTGCTAGTTGCCTATCTTTCACTGTGTACTATGCAGCATTAGTCACAGGTCCCCTTGTCAGCGTCGGTGACCTTCCGCACTGTTTAACTCTTGCTGTTTCGCCCCATCGCTGTCGGTGCATGTGGTGATATTCTCTGACATTCTGGTTCAAACTCATTGCCAATTTGTTGTGTCTGTGCACAACTACATATAATTTAAATACAAGCACACACACGGGAGATGGCTTTAACTAGTGTATTCATTTTCTAGCAAGATAGAAATAGAGAGAGCACAATGCGCATGGGCAGCTAACAGATCCATACATGTTGTTAAAAGGAGTCATTGCTCTAAAAGAAATAGGTCCATACTTTACAGACCTCAACTCTATTGTTATACCCCATTCCTTTATCCTTTGTGGTCCAACTATCTATTGATCTCAGCTTTGAATATTCCTGTGATACTGGCAATCCGTCCATTTCTGTACTGGGACAATGCATCTGATTTCACAAAGAACATGATATATATTCAAGTGTATTCACAGTCATTGAGCAAATCTATGTGGCTACTTATTTACCTAGAGAGCGAGGCTGACGATTTGCGCAACTCTCCCTCACTTTAACCCAAGTCAAGCGCAAGTCACGACTCCAAACCCATTCCGCTAAAAAACTTCAAGTCCTGTGGCGATGGGCGAGAGGCGAAGCACCAGGTGTGGATACACTGGAAGCTGTAGTCATAAACCTGCACACAGGCGGCCCAGGGCATTGGGTCATTCTCCACTGGAATGAAACAGCAGTGGGGCTCGGCAGTCCCCTGGGTGTCTGAACAGTCCTCTTTAGGGATTGCTCTGCTCACCTCCATGGAGGAAGGGGCTAGAAAAGTTGCCTCAAACATAGCCTGCAAACTGCGGCTGGCGGGGATCCCACTCAGCGGTCGAACTACAAAGAAGACGAAAGTGAAGGTGCTCAACCTTAGCACGTGGAATGTGCGAACTCTGCTTGACATCACCAAGGCTGTCAGACCAGAAGGAAGAACAGCACTGGTCACCAAAGAACTAGCCCGCTATAACGTGGACATTGCAGCACTCAGCAAAACACGCCTAGCAGACAGGGGCCAGCTCACAGAACGTGGTGGTGGGTACACCTTCTTCTGGAGCAGTCGCAGCAGCACTGAACGAAGAGAGGCTGGCGTTGGATCCGATCCCACCTCGCTCGTAAACTTGCCAAGCTTCCAGAGGGCATCAACGATGACGCTTCGGCTCCCACTTGGCAATAAGAGGAGTGCCACGCTGATCAGCACATATGCCCCAACAATGACCAACCCAGATGACATCAAAGATAAGTTCAATGAAGAAATTGACGCCATCATAGCAGCAGTCCCACAGTCAGAGAAGCTTATTGTCATCGGGGACTTTAACGCCAGAGTGGGGACAGATTACCAGACCTGGGAAGGGATTCTTGGAAGACATGGTATTGGCAAGTGTAACAGCAATGGCCTGCTGCTCCTCAAGACATGCGTTACGCATGACCTTGTCATCGCCAACACCCTATTCCGCCTCCCTACCTGTAACAAGACATCTTGGATGCATCCACACTCTAGGCAGTGGCATTTGATTGACTATGTCATCACCAGAAAGACGGACTGGCAAGACGTGAGAGAGACAAAGGCCATGTGTGGTGCCGACTGCTGGATGGATCATCGACTCATAGTGTCCAAGTTTAAACTTCGCATCCTGCCTGTGAGAAGACCCCAAGGTCAGAAGACTGCAAAGAGGCTCAATGTCTCCAAGCTGAAGAGCAGCGTAGTTGCAGAAGAATTTCGTGAAGACCTAGATAGCAGGCTGCTTGACACACCCCAGGAGGACCACACCAGCATTGAAGAGCAGTGGACGGCTTTCAGAGATGCTGTCCACTCTATCGCTGTCGAACACCTCGGACCAGCAATCTGTAGACATCAAGACTGGTTCGATGAGAACGATGAGGAGATACAGGCACTGTTGTCAGAGAAACACCAACTGTTCAGAGCGCACCAGAATGATCCCACATCACAAGCAAAGATAGATGCCTTCGCCAGTGCAAGACAGAAAGTGAAGAAGAAACCTTGTGAGATACAGGATGTCTGGTTCGGTAATAAGGCCAATGAGATCCAGGGCTACGCAGACAGTCACGACACCAAGCGTTTCTACAATGCTTTGAAGGCTACATACGGACCTCAGTCCTCTGGCTCCTCCCCCCTGCTGAGTGCAGATGGGACTCGGCTGCTGACAGAGAAAAAGCAGATTTTGGAGAGATGGGCTGAACACTTCAACCAGGTCCTCAACTGCCCTGCCGAAATCAATGATGAGGCCATTGCTCGCCTACCTCAGGTGGAGATCAACCTGGACCTTGACAACCTCCCTACAGAAGAAGAAGTCAGAAAAGCCATCAGGCAACTTTCTTGTAGCAAAGCACCAGGATCAGATGCAATCCCTGCTGAAGTCTACAAAGCAGGAGGCCCATTCATGATGCAGAAGCTGACTGAGCTCTTCCAGTCTATGTGGAACGAAGGAAAGGTCCCGCAGCAGTTGAAGGATGCCAGCATTGTCCACATCTACAAGAGGAAAGGCAACCGCCAGTCTTGTGACAATCGGCAAGGCATCTCCCTCCTGTCCATAGCTGGGAAGATCTTGGCTCACGTCCTGCTTAATCGCCTTCTCCAACACCTTGAGCAAGGTCTCCTCCCAGAAAGCCAGTGTGGCTTCAGTGCGGAGCGTGGAACTATTGACATGATACTTGCTGCACGCCAACTCCAGGAAAAATGTCAAGAGCAGCACAGTGACCTCTTTATGACCTTCGTCGATCTGACCAAGGCATTTGATACGGTCAGCAGAGATGGTTTATGGAAGATAATGGAGAAGTTTGGCTGCCCTAGCAGGTTCATCACGATTGTTTGGTAGTTCCATGATGGCATGATGGTGAAAGTTTTGGATGATGGTGACGAGTCAGAAGCCTTCCCAGTGACGAACGGTGTGAAGCAAGGATGCGTTCTTGCCCTTACATTCTTTAGCATGGTCTTCTCTGCTATGCTGAATGATGCCTTCCGCGATTGTTAGGATGGTATACACATCAGATACAGGACTGGCGGTGGGCTATTCAACCTCCCGCGTCTACAGGCTGTTACAAAGGTAAAGGAGACTGTCGTCAGAGACCTCTTATTCACTGATGATTGCGCCCTCAATGCCAGCACAGAGCAGAAGATACAGCGAGAAATGGACTGCCTCTCACGAGCCTGTGACAACTTTGGACTTACAATCAGCACCAAAAAAATCCGAAGTTATGTACCAGCCCGCACCCGGAAAGCCCTACCAGGAACCACACATCACAGTAAAGGGGCAGAAGCTACTGGCAGTCGACAGCTTTACTTATCTGGGCAGTACTCTATCACAAGCGGTGACATAGATGCAGAGATCAGCAACAGAATTGCCAAAGCTAGTGCCGCCTTTGGGAGACTCTGTGAGAATGTATGGGAGCGGAGAGGACTCAGCCTTACCACCAAGCTGAAGGTCTACCGAGCAGTGGTTCTCACCACCCTCCTCTATGCCAGTGAGACCTGGACTGTCTACAGCAGACACGCTAAACAGCTCAACCACTTCCACTTGAGCTGCCTCTGCAGACTTCGCCACGTACGATGGCAGGACAAAGTCCCAGACACGGAGGTCAGGGAGTGGGCTAGCACCCACAGCTTCTACACCTTCCTACAGAAAGCCCAAGCCAGATGGACTGGCCATGTCATCAGGATGTCTGACAGTCGACTACCAAAACAGCTGCTGTATGGAGAGCTGAGCCAGGGCAAGCGCTCAGTTGGAGGGCAGAAGAAACATTTCAAAGACTGCCTCAAAGTGTCCCTCAAAGACCTCAACATCAATCCCAGCAGCTGGGAATCGCTTGCTTTGGACTGCCCAACCTGGTGGAGCAGGACCACTAAACGAGCGTATACAGCAGAAATCAGATGCACCGCAGAGGCTCAGAGGAAACGCGCCACGTGCAAAGCTCGAGCTACATCCACTTCCACTGTAGCACCTACCCTCATGTGTCCCACATGTGGGTGAACTTTCAGGGCCCGGATTGGCCTCAGCAGTCACAAGCCCTCCACCTGACTGAAGTCATGGTCATCTTCAACTCCGAAGGAAGAAGAACAACAACAACCCACAGGAAGATACTAGTTACTGCAGGTGACCAAATAGCCAGAATATCTAGTCTGAGCATTGACACGTGTTGAAGGGGAAATGCTGACCAGAGCAGTTTAGGGAATGAAGGAGATGAGTTCCGTTTTCAACATCTTATCCAAAAGACACTAGCCGAACTATTGGATTATTCTTTGTGATGAGTTAAACTTTTCACAGCATTTAGTGTTGACGCCCACACAAAAATACAAAATCATGAAATAGTCCATAAGGACATTTAAAACAGTGTGGAATATCTCAGATATTTTATAACAAACCTGAATTGTACCCAAAGGAGCAACTTTCAATTTAGCATGGTTTCAGACATTGTGGTGCCTGAGTCTGGGAAGGAGAGCATCCCTTAAAGGCACACTCTCCCACTGGCTGCGATACACCTGCTCCACAGAACCTGCTTGCCGTAGAGAGGAGAGGCAGCAAAGGGGGGAAATCCCCAAATATAATGAATGAGACCTGGATAATCCCTGTGGTATTGGTGCAGAAGTGGAGGAATCTACTGGAACCAACATTTGAAGAGCCCAGCAGGGAATTCCACAAAGAACCCCCCCCCCCCCCACACACACACTTAAAGTGAGCCATTTTTGCTATTAGTTACAAGAATTAGTTGGATATATTCCAGTCATTGCAACAATCACACTGCTGAACAGCAGGATGTGAAGATTTATTAATTGTTATGTAGCTGACCAGATCTCAGTGTACAATGTTGCTCTGAAACACAGGAGTTTCTAAAAGTCACTTAGTTTTTACTAGGGTCTATGATTTCACAGGCTTATTCTGAGAATTATCTATCTTTCAAGGGACTGCTTACATCTTATATAAGCAATTCCCCACTAGAAGAAGGCTGTGAACTGGGATATCCTTCTTCATCCTTTACATTCAGCTGCATTTCAGGGTCATCCTCCTAGCCCTGAGTCTTTTTCTCTCTTTCCTGCTCTTACACTGGCACAGGTTGCCACTATTGACTATGCAGCATTAACGTTGGTGGAGAACATGAAATATTATATTGGTTGCTTCCTAAAATTGTACTTTGTGTGACTTCATTAGTTTTGTGATTCCAGGAAAGGTTTTGCAATTTTAGAATTCGGTAAATTTTTAGGAATCTTACTTTTAGGCAAAAGTTTAGGGTAAAGATTCACAATAATTCTAGTGTTCCAATAAAAGAAATGTTGTAAAGAGATCTGAGAGTGGTGTTCCGAATCCCGAAGGGTCTTACGTAGGGAAGAAATCGAGACTGGTAACTAAGTAAATGGAATCACACACTCAATAATTCAAAGATCAGAGGAGGGTCATGAGAATTGTTTCCAACTAAGTCATTCATGAAGCAGAAATTAATCAGTGAAATTAGTTTTGTAATAACCAATTTTAAAGGTAAAGATAATATCCGGAGAAAAGAAATTAAGGCAGAACAAGTAAAGAGCAGGAAACTAGGACTAAGTAAGTGGCTCTTTCAAAGAACTAACAAAAGGCTTGATAAAACTAAGGTGCTTTCTTCTGAACTATAAATTTCCAGTCAAAAATGGTAATTAACCTGATCAACAAAGGGGACAACTGTTTGCAAAGAATAATGGAGGTGGGGATTCTGTATGATTTCAAATGCCCCCACTTTGAATCAATACATTTTCACCTCTCACACCACAGAACTTCATTCCTTACCACTACAGAACATAATAGCTTCATTCCTTTCCACCACACAATATCTGTGATCATATTGACCTGATGAAAGGTCACTGACCTGACATACCGATGATGATTTCCACACTCCAGATGCTACCTAACCTGATATTTATTTCTTGTATTTTGTATGTGTTTTCCAGATTTCCAGTATCTGCAGTTTTTTTTGCTTTTATATGATAATTAACATTCTCATTTGTCTTATTTTTCATCCTACCTTAGTTGATATTTCAGAATATTTTAACTCAAGCAGTGATGAATAATGCGATTGTCAAGAATTCAGTTTCAAGAATTACCAAGCTTGACAGTGTGAAAGGATAGGTAATTAAATTCTCCTCTATCTGTTAATTTCAGCAAAATGGTAGTTGTTAGTATAAAGAGTGAGGCACTCTACTGGGCACACAACTTATACTCCTATTCATGTTTAATTTTTTACCTTGTTTACTCTGTAACTGGAAATATATCCCTAGCTGCCGTGCTTAATAGTATTAAGGAATGAAATCCTCTGTAATATGAACAGGTAAAATTATATTTCTCCATGGTCCAAGACACTGAACTCTTGCTCTTCCAATGCCTGTACAATCAGATTGCTTTGCAATTACAAACGTACAAGGTTCTTAATTCCCCATTCTTCTTTCAAGAAGAAATGTCCATCTCAATCATCAATAGTCGAGTGCAGAATATTTACCATGTCTGATCTTTGCACTGAGTAAGAAATAATTGTCTGAGATGTTTAGAGATGCAATCACATTTAGTGAGATCAATTCCTTGTTAAATTGTTTTAACGCTGGTGTGACACACAAGCCCAACCACTATATTAATTTTGTTCCTTCAAACTAGAATTGAACCTTCACGATGTATCAGGCTTAATGTCTATTTAATAAAACACTTCAATTAAATGAACATGGTTATGTAGTGTGTTCAACTATCTGAATTAACTATGTCATTAATATATACTCATGATTTTATTTAGTAAATACTAACTGCTCTAATACATTGAAATTATGCCTTTCTTTAACTTTCACTATTAACTTAAATACATAGGAGTTGATATACGCCAGTCAGCTCCTCTAGCTTGTACAACTAATCAATTGTATTATGGTTGATCTGAACCACCCATTGCAATTCTGCTTGTGTCCCACAATCGGTCTGGAGTAATACTTCAGTAATTACTAACCAACAATATTCTCTTCATTACTTTGGTTCTCTTGGCAGTCTGAAGATTGAGTTCAAATTCCATTCTGCATCTGCAAAACATAATCTAGATTGACACTCCAGTTCACCACTGAGAAACAAATGAACTGCCACAGAAGCAATGCCTTTGAATAACTATTAAAGTAGAAGTCTTATCTCTCTTGATGGAAAGATGCAATGCAGTAAAATATAATTGGTAATTTTCTTCACAGCTTCTCAGATCCAAGGATGAAAATAAGATTAGTGGCAGATCTGATCATGATTTAATGATCATGATTTCCATTAGCCACTATTTTGGTTTTGGTTACATAGGTGCTATTGCAACTTGAACAACTAGAGAGAGTGCAGAGGAGATTTACAAGAATGTTGCTACTTATGAGGAGAAATTGTCTCAGCAAAGGATCAGTATCTTCTGAATCATGAAAACCTTTTCATTTTTAGAAACTTTTTATTGATACATGATCTTCTACAGCTATAAAACGATACAAAACTTCAACAGATTAATATGTATACAATTAATAAAGCTAAAGAAAAAAAGCTGATCGTAATACATAAAAATGGGGAAAAAATTATATATAGGAAAAAGAAGGAAAAAAAAGAACCCCGTCTTACTAAAAAAAAACCCACTGACTACAAAAAATAGGGGGGAAAACCCATTAGGAATCAACCCCCCAGAGTAATATGTTTGACTATCATCTAAGTATATAAAGGAAAAGCGTCATCAACCGCCAACTCATATTTATATTAAAAAAAATTGGCAGGAAACCATACAGAATAATTCAAATTAAATGGTAATAATTGGCACAAGTCCCCCATCTTCTCTCAAAATCGAAATGGGGATCAAAAGTTCTACATCTGATTTTTTCCAAACTGAAACATAACATTACTTGAGAAAACCATTCAATTAACATAGGAGAAGAGATATCTTTCCATTTTAATAAAATAGCCCTTCTTGTCAATAATGTAACAAATGCAATTACATGTTGATCTGAAGATGAAATGCTCTGAATATGATGCGGAAGAATCATGGAAACCTGAGGGTAGATTTAATACAGCTGTTTAAAATTATGAATCAGAATTAGGTTCATTATCAGTAACATATGCCATGAAATTTGTTGCTTTGTTCAAAAAGGACTGCACAACCTATAAAAATGACTAAGTTGCAAATATAAGTAAATGTTGCAAAAAAAAAGGGAACAATGAGGTAGTATTCCTGGTGCCATTGATCATTCTGATGTCTGATTGTGGTGGGGAAGAACTGGTTCCTAAAATACTGAGTGTGGGTCATCAGGCTGCTGTACACCCTACCTGATGGTAGTAACAAGAAGATGCTCTGGATGGTGGATTTTCTTGATGATGATACCACCTCCTTAAGTTGCTACCTCATGAAGGTGTTCTGGATGGTGGGAAGGTTGTGTCTGTGGTGGAGCTGGCTGTATCTATAACATTCTGCAGCCTCTTTTGATCCAGTTTGGCACCTCCATACCATGCAGTGATGCAATCAATCAGAATGCTGTCCATCATATATTATATTTGTAGAAATGAGCAAGACTCTTTATGATAGCATACCAAATCGTCTTAAACACCTAATTAAGTAGAGACATTGGCATACTTTTTTCTATAATTGCATTAATGTGTTGGGCCCTTGATTCAGATACCAGGGAACTTGAAGCTGTCCTCTCTTTCTACTGCTGACCCCTCAGTGAGGACTTGTGTATGTTCTCCATACTTCCTCTTCTTGAAACCACAATTAAGTCCTTGGTTCTGTTGATACTGAGTAACAAGGTTGTTGTTGCAACAACATTCAACCAGTTGATCTGTCTCATTCTTATAAGGCTTCTTGACACCATCTCAGATTCTGCCAATAACACTGATGTCACCTGTGAATTTATAGATGGTGTTTGAACTGTGCTTAGTCAAGTAATCCTGAAAATTGAGAGACTAGAGCAGTGGGCTAAGCACACGTCCTTGAGGTGCCCCTGGGTTGATTAGTAGTTAGGCGGAAATGTTATGAGGTTATAATAAAGACTTACTTCCATCATTGGGAAGTCAGTAGCAATGAAACTTTGAAATATTAATTGACAGAAGAATAGGTGTGCAGTTGAGAAAAAAAACTACTTCACTCAAGTGATAAGATTTTGAGACTTGGTATATGAAAGGGGACCAAAGGAGGAAATGCACACCTCATTTAGAAAATGCCTTGGTCAGCTCTTGTGGAGCTGTAACTTGCAGGCTACAAAAATTAAGCTGAAATCCATGTTTAGCCAGCATGGACATGAATGGACTGAATTTCCTACTCCAATGCCAAAAATGTCTGTGATTCTACATTCTACTTTTCAGTAGATTGCAACCAAAGGAAACCAAAGAGTTTGTTGGTATGGTAGAGATCTGTTGAAGCTTTAATTTCCTCTATGCATCTGAACTAATTAATTGTACATTAATATATAGCATTATAGTCTGGTATAATTAATAGTCCATTAGCATAGTTTTACCTTCACTCTAAACTTCTGGGAGCAAATATTTCTTATGCATATTAATACACCCAGTGTGACATTTTGCTTGTTAACCAGCAATTAATGTGAAATGAACAAATGTATTCTGGATTTACTTTATTCCCACATCATATTAATTTCTCCCATTAAAGTATAGGAGTGAGTTGGCAGAATTCCAAGGGAGTGAGATCAAGAGACATGGCCTAAGAGACTGTGAAAGATGGGTGCAGAGTTAAGTCTTTGAAGGTGAATTGGATCTCAGGAATTTAACTTAGTAAGGTATTGAATAGTTTAACTCACTGCTATGGTGGCCACAGTAGAGCTTGTCTTTTAGTGGTAAATAATAACTAGGATATGACTTGGTCTGTATTAACTTTATGTAAAAGACATGAAATCACGAGGGGAGTGCATGGAAGCTGCCTACATTAGCTTCATTTGGAACACAAAAACAGAAGAGGAGGCTATTTGAATTCATCATTAGATTCTGTAATCAATCATTTCTCCAGCTATACGATGGCACTGCATGTACTCACACTACAAAGTATGCAGCCTCCTTTCTGATGACTATGCCCTTAATATGCAGATAATGTGGCGATCACAAGAAAGATAATGCTTGCTATCTAGACTGCATTTATCAAATGCATGTCTGCAATAACACCCATGCACACATCTTAAGGGATCTACAGTACAACATTTGTTCAAAAGAGAAATGAAAATGTTCTGTTGACTCTCTGGAGCCTGACAGTCATTGACAGGGTTGCAGGTCTGATGCCAAAAAGATACTCAAGAAATTAACTATCACAACAGAATTTGCCCTGATTTCTGAGTGGATATTGAACCCATGAACACTACCTCGCTACTTCTTTATTTCCATGCTTGCAGTACTTATTTAATTTAACCATTATATCCATTACATAGTGCCTATAAAATGTATTCCCCCTCCCAGAAGTTTTCATGTTTTATAATATTGAATCACAGTGGATTTAATTTGGCTTTTTTGACACTGATCAAAATACAATGACTCTTTCATGTCAAAGTGAAAATAGATCTCTACAAAGTGAGCTAACTTAATTACATATATAAAACACAAAATAATTGATTGCTTAAGTATTCACCCCTTTTAAAATGACACAACAAGTTATCACTGGTGCAGCCAATCGGTTTTGGAAGTCACATCATTTGTTAAATGGAGATCACCATGTACAGTCAAGGCTTGTCAACAATGTATCTGGAGGTCCAACAGCTGCTGAGCCATATCCTGGCAAAAATGACACTATAAAGACAAAGGAATATTCCAAGCAGCTCCATGAAATGGTTATTGAAAAGCACAAGTCGCAAGATGGATACAAGAAAATTTCCAAGTCACTGACTATTCCTTGGAGTACAGTTAAGGCAATCATCAAGAACTGGATAGAATATGCACAGCCTTAAATCTGTCTAGCGCAGGCCGTCATCAAAAACTAAGTGACCATGCAAGAAGGGAACTAGAGAGGGAAGCCACCAAGAGAACCTATGACAACTCTGGAGAAGTGATAAGCTTCAGTGGCTGAGTTGCAAGAGACTGCACATACAACTGTTGTCCAGGTGCTTCACCAGTCACAGCTTAATGGGAGAGTGGCAAAGTGAAAGCCACTGTTGTAAAAAACTCACATGAAATCTCAGTTTAAGTTTGCCAGAAGGCACATGGGAGACTCTGAACTCAGCTGGAAGAAGTTTCTATGGTCTGATGAAACCAAAATTGAGCTTTTTGACCATTAGACTGAATGCTATTTTTGGCATAAATCATCAAAAACACAACATCCCAACCATAAAGCATGGGGGGGCTGCACAATGCTGTGGGCATGCTTCACTGCAGCAGACCCTGGAAAGTTTGTGAAGGTAGAGAGTAAAATGAATGCAGCAAAATAGATGCAGTGCACAAGAGAACTGCAACTTGGGGTAAGATTTGTTTTCTAGCATAAAGCAAAAGCTACACAGGAATGGCTTAAAAATAACAAAGTTAATGTCCTGGAGTGGCCAAGTCAGGGTCCAGACCTCAATCCAACTGAGAATTTGTGCTGGACTTGAAAAGGGCTGTACACTCATGATCCCCATGCAATCTAACAGAGCCTGAGCAGTTTTGTAAAGAAGAATGGTAAAAAGTTGCAGAGTCTAGATGTGCAAAGCTGATAGAGACTTATCTACACAAACTCAAGGGTGTAATTGCAACCAAAGATGCATCTACTAAATAGTGACATGAAGGATGTGAATATACATATATATTTACTGTAATTTGGTTTTTATCTCTACTATCATGTATTCCATCGTAAAAATTTCACTACATGTGCTAGTTATTCCCGATTCTGATTCAGAACTTCTAATGTTGTGTTTTACAAAACTTCCTGTCTTTTAACCAAAGTAGGCTCAAGGAAGAGAATGAGAGCATACACAAACATCCTCGACACTCTAGCTCGGGACCCTCAAATGCGACAAGTACTAATTAGTACTTTCTTTTTTCTGGAAGTCTTTACATGGATTTTTTTTTGCAAGAAATAGATGAAGTGAAAAGCCCTGAACATCCATTTTACAGCTAAGAAATTAAGTTATCTTATGTCAATTCTACATGCCTTTATACACTACAATTTTTATATTATTTTTATATATAAGTATTGTTTGCAAATTTGCAGTTGTCACCATTTTTATGAACATACTGATGAGAAATGGGTTTGGCTGCACTCACTTATTGGACACCCTGAGTGTCCCTGGAGCCCCAAAGTGGCATCTAATGTTCAGTCACCCTTTGTCTCTTTTCTAAAATTATTTAATCTACAGTTTACCATTTTTTCTTAGTAACATTATAAACCATTCCACTCAATGTATCTATATCCACTAAGCATTTTGTCTCCTGACAAGCCTTACCCAATGCTGGTTACTAATTGCTGTTGCCTTAATCTGTCTTACTTTTAATAAGGATGTCCTGTTTTAGGTAGTGTGAGCTAACTTTAAGTGATAGGTGCTGCTGACAAAATCTGAATCTCAGCTGAAGTCTGCAGTCTTTGAACTGAATGGTTAGCCAAGACTTCACACAACTATCATGTCAGGATACAAGCAACACAAAGGCAGCAATCTGCCTGTGTGGGAATTAATTGTCTATTGTGATCTCCCGCACGTATTCAAGAATTTTACAATTCACCTCATTGTTTTTAATGAAGCTGTATATTATGAACTGCTGGACATTAGTGCAAATCTGACACACAAGAAATCAATAATTATTGATAAATGTTATTACAACTCCACATTAATGCCATTTTGAAAATTTATGTAGTTTTAATTTTAAGTATCTTCAATTTTTCAATGAAATAAAATTTAACCACAATATTAAAACATAATCCTCTTTTAAATAGATGCCCTGAAGCATCTGAAATGCCTGTATTTTGGTTTAAATTTATTAACTTGTATTGCTAGCAAAATTCATGCTGCTATTATTGATACTCATTTTGTTGTGTCCTTCCCATTGGTTCACCAAAACTCTGCTCACCCTTCTGCCCAAAATTTTGAATGATGCTTGTGTTCTGAATTTACTCTATAGATTGGTCATTGCACATTGGAATCCGTGGATCTGAAACCAATGTTAAACATCATTGAAACGTATCCACAAAGGAACTGCAACTATGATGTCTTGGGAATCCTGCATTCAATATTTCTCTGCAGTAAATGATTTAAAGTAAATAATGTTGTTTCTTCTTTCTTGAGGAGGAATTCACTGGGTGGTTGTAACAGCTTCTCTCGATTCTGTTTCTTGTTTATTGTCTTGTTTTAATGACAAAAATAGTGATTTTTTTAAGCTGCTGTCATTTCTTATCTGTGGCTGCATAGAGAACTTCAAATTGTAGCAATCTGCACATGCTCAAAATCCAAAATAAAAACAGAATACGTCGGGAGAACCCAGGAGGTGTAGTTACGATGAAGTGTTCTTGACCTGATGCATTAGTTCTCTCCTCATGACACAGCTACCACTGAGACTGAGTTTTGCCTCTGCCTAGGTATACCAAGGAACATCCCTCTCTATACCTCTCTTTTTACAGGTTCCAGAGGAAACAGAGGACCCACTGAAAGAAGGTTGAATTTATATGCTAGACAAAAGAAAAAAATTAAGTAGGCATTGGACATGCTGACCAGGATGAAAAACCTGCACTCCAGGCAAACATCTTCTCCCACTTACCATCTCATGTCTCTTTCAACTATAGGTGACAGCAATGTTGCAGCAACTGCAGAATGATAACAATAATGATCAGTTATGCACATAGAGAATCTGGATTTACTGAAAAATATCTTTAATGGTTCAGTTAGCAAGCATGTAAATTATACAAATCTAAATACCTATGTCACACTGACAAGGTTTCCCTTACCCCTCCCTAAAGCATAGAAAAGGAAATACCTGGAAAGAGGAATCCAAGCTGACCAAGAGTTCCTCTTAATCCTGATAAAGTTTCATATTTTTGTCATGAGCCATCCACTTCTGCTATTTTTGGTCTCCAGCATTGTTGCTGCCTCTACTACCAAAATTCTTCATTCTTAACCTTTTCCTTATCAGGTTAATTAGTTATGTTTCAACTTCATTGGCTCAGGCTCATCTGACTGACCTATGTCAGCTTCTCATTGGTTCTGACCCAAGGCAACAAGCAGTATTATTTGCAACACACACAAAATGCTAGAGGAGCTCAGCAGGCCAGGCAGCATCTATGAAAAAGAGTAAACAGTCAACAGTTTGGAATGAAATCCTTTAAGTAATACCAGCAGTATCAGCCAATGAGTTTCCAACTGATGATCTGCTATACCTGAGACCATACCCAAATATGAAGCTGTTAATTTGGTTATTAAAAATATCGGGCTTGTAGAAAGAACAGCTTGTGAACTGCAATAACTTGAGCCCAGTGTTTGACTGGCTGGCTGAGATGATTTGAATTGGTCTGCATTGGAATGAACAAAGGAAGTTACCTGAGGCACAAGTCTGGGGGGAAATTCATAAAATGTCTCAGGTATAGCAGATCATCAGTTGGAAACTCATTGGCTCCACTTTCAGTTGCTTTCATTGAGCCAACCCTGTGCATTACACAAAATGGTAGCAGAAAAACAGACATACAAATGGCAACCTCTATCTTTCAACCACGTGGCAAAAACAAAAGCTTTGTCTGCTTCCACTGTCCTTGCATCCTTCTTGCTTGTTGCCTGGCAGATTTTAATTCATTTTGGCCAGAAGTCACTTGAGCAACATCCGCCTTCCAGAGAGCAAGGATTTGGGAAATGTGACAGTACAGCGCTGGGGTATGGATTAAGGAGGAGTAAAACAACAGTCCTTTCCCAATTACTCTGGAACTGACTCCAGACCCACAGATACATAGATAGAGAATGTTTAGAGGGATTGGGGACTATGTAAAGAAGTGGATATAGCCTAGTCTATCATGATAAAGTGGAGCCTCCCTCTGTTAAGCACCTCTACATGGAGCAACCTTGCAGGATATCTGCCACAACTATGGACTATGCCATGGCATCTACGCACCCTTGCAGGCAGGCTGCTGAATGGATTCGACAATCACACTCATGAGTATGCAAATTCCAGCCACTTAGTGTTTCATCATGGTTGTATTTAACTCCCTTCCTCTCATTTGTGTTGTCAAGACTTGACCAAAAGCATAGCACTGCCTATGCCCCCTACTTATGTTTGTCTTTGTCTGGGAAAGAAGACTTCTGTTTAGATTGACACTATAAATGAGCAGTATTCATTTAATATTAAGTCACTGCTTCCTAGCTGCAGTATTGGCATTAATGTTCAATTTGAGAATTTTTGTTAGCAGGCCTGTTGGCCTTACATTTATTGTTTTTCCTTTATTTCTGTACAGTTCTTACTAAAGGTCTGTGAATTTGCTTCAGTGTCTCTCCTTCGGCATTTGGCCATAACTGAATATTTCTATCAGTATGTCTCGACCAACAAGAAATTGACCCAGCAGAGAGAGAACAGCTGACCTTGACTCTGGCATTTGATGGTCAGATAGGAGAGAAGCTACAATCAGTTGAAGGTGTGTTGGGAGAAGTGACAGTAGCAATGCGGCAGTTCCTTTCAGAATGATAATCCCAGTCCAAACTGAAGTTTGTGGAGGAGAACCTAAAAGCAGTAGAAGCTAGATTGGCCGACATTTTTCACACAGCGCGACAGCTACTTTTCAGAGAAACAAGCCCAGTCCCAACTGGAAGAACCAGTGCCAGACCTCACAGTGACAATTTGCCAACTCACTGCAGACAGCCAGAATCAGGAAACAGTGATTGCTACTCTCATGGCTGCAATTCAGCAGCTTTTTACTGACAGGCAGAATCAGCTGGCAGCCATTGCCAGTCTCACTGCCTCAATTCAGCAGCCTTTAGCCATAACCATCCCACTCCCAGCATCTCCCAGAGCCTCCTTTTCAAAAATCTGAACAACCTCAACCACTAATGCCCCGACTCCCAAAATCACGTTTGTACCAGAACTAAGTATTCCTTCGCCAGGCTGATATACCAGTGACCCTCACGACTGCTGAGACTTTATTAGCTGGTGCAAGCTCACCGTCCAAGCCCAGCCTGATCAGTTTGTTGATCAGCCCGTAAGCTGGTGTACATAGTGAATGTGTTAGATGGACCGCAGTTGACTTATTCAACCCTTTACATAAACAAGGCTCCTCTGCAGCCCAGTCCTTCCAACAATTCATGGTAGAGTTCAAGAGAGTGTTTGATCTTCCAGTACAGGATCAGGAGGGTGTTCTCCAATTGACTGTGGAACTACGCAGTGATATGCTTGCAGTTAGGATGGAATGGAATAAGAGATCCTTCATCACTGCTTTCTAGCATGGGCTGAGTGTAGGGGTTCAGCAAGAAATCACAGTGCATGACGAGCTGGACCTGATACATCAGGCCATTCGAACTGACAACCAGACAATGATTGGCACAGAGAAAGAATATCCCAAATTTCTTACTCTTTAGATGCCATTCTGTCTTCACCCTCTCCCTCATCACCCAGAACCCAGTCCATGGAGAAGCCTTTGCAGATGGGGTACATACACCAACCTCAGGAGGAATGAGATCAGTGAAGGAGAACTGGTTGCTGCCTCTACTGTGGCAATCCAGGACACTTATAGGCAGCATGTCCCAAGTGCTCACCCATCAGCAGGAAGGGGAATTCTGATGGGTCTAGTCTCCCTGTACATTTCATCCCCTAACCACATAGTGCTCCCAGCTTCCTTGTCGTAGAGGTCCAAGATTCATGAGCCTCAGGCATTTTTGACTCTGGAGCAGCAGGGAACCTCATGGATATTTCTCTAGTTCAAAGATAGAGAGTTCCAACTCAGCAATTGAGAGAGAATATCAATGTTAAGGCTCTGGAAGGGCAGCCTCTGGGCACTGGCAAGATCCATGTTTCCACAGAACTCCTCCAGCTGGTGCTAGAAGGCAACCGTAGGAAGTAGCGTTCCTATCTTATTAATTCTCCTGAACTGCCGCTGGTACTTGGCCTTACCTGGCTACCTTGACATAACCCACAGATTAATTGGTACCTAAAGGCACTCCAAGAGGGGGACCAGCACATCTGTCTACCTGTCTGTGCCCAGTTTAAGACCCAGTCAGCGTATCTCATCCTGTGCCAACTGCTAGTATGGTGCTGTCTGGTGTTCTGGCTGAATATGCTGACCTTTTTGAGGCCTTCAGTATAAAGAAAGGTACCTTCCTGCCTCCACATCCGCCATGCAACTGAACTACCGATTCCTTACATGACACTAGTCCTCCCCAGGGCCAGCTCTGTTCTCTCTCTAGTCTTGAAATAGTGGCTATGTAAGAATACATCAAAGAGGCATTGGCCTTAGAATTTCCATCAACCTCGCAAGCAGGGATGGGGCATTCTCTTTTGTGAGTAAGAAGGAGGGCAAGCTTCATCCCTGTTGATTATCGTCCCCTCAAGAACATCCCTGCTTGCCTCTGCTTTTGAACATCTCCAAGGAGCAATCATATTCTTCAAGATAAATCTGCATGATGCTTAAAACCTGGTTTGTTTCAAAGAGGGGGATCGTCACTGGTTAATCTGTTCATTCAGTACTTTACAATATTTAATTTATGCACCTTAGTTTGTTATTGATGAGTGAGTCATCTGTAGATTTTATCCTTGCTTTCATATGACATTGTGTCTAATGTGTGTTATATGTACTACTGTGCTTTGTAACCTATTTGGGAAATGTCTCATTTCTATATACAATGTGTGATTATATGTTACATACATGTATATAGTTAAATGATAATAAATTTGATTGACTTGATAGAGTGTTGTAATTACAATAAAGAAGATGCAGTGCAGGTAGACAACAAGGTGCAAAGTCATGATGAGTTAGATTGTGAGGTCAAGAGTCCACCTTATCATATAAGAAGGCTGTTCAGAACATCAGGATAAAAGATCAAGTCCAAGTTTAACTTTAATTATCATTAAACCGTACATGTATTCCCATGAGTACAGCTGAATGAATCAACATTAAACATATAGTCATACACACACACACACACAAAAAAAAAATTATATATACAGCTCAAGTCCCTTTGTGACAGGTCCTGTAAAAAGTTGCTACAAGGACATTATCAGCAAGAACAAGCTGATCTCAGCAGTCCACAAATGAATATAAGTATATATGCAATCCAGCTTGTTATGTCTATTACTGTGCTTTAAACGCTAGTTCAAGGAAATCTTGGCCTTTTTCTATACACATTATATAATTAAATATAGTTAAATGACAATAAACTTGACCTGACTTGACTTTTGGTGTATTTGAAAGACATTCTGATCTATTCCCACTATTGTCAGAAAGACATGAAGCATGCAAGATGTTTGAAAATGCATGGTGATGCACTTTGGTAGTAGAAATAAATGTGCAGACTATTTTCTTAATGGGGAAAAAATCTAAAAATCTGTGCTGCAAAGGGACTTGGGAGTCCTTGTGCAGAACACCCTAAAGGTTAGGTTGATTCAGTGGTGAGGAAGGCAAATGCAATGTTAGCATTCATTTCATGGGGTCTAGAATACAAGAGCAGGAATGTGATGCTGAGGCTTTATAAGGCACTGGTGAGGCCTCACCTTGAGTATTGTGAACAGTTTTGGGCCCCTCATCTTAGAAGAAACATGCTGGCATTGGAGAGGGTTCAGAGAAGGTTCACAAGGATAATTCCAGGAATGAAAGGGCTATCATTTGAGGAATGTTTGATGCCTCTGGGTCTGTACTCACTAGAATTTAGAAGGATGAGGGGGTATCTCATTTTACACTTTGTATGTTGAGAGGCCCAGACAGAGTAGATATGGAAAGAATGTTTCCTATGGTGGGAGAGTCTAGGAAAAGAGAGCACAGCTCAGGATAGAAGAGCATCCATTCAAAACAGAGATGTGGAGAAATTTCTTTAGCCAGAGGGTGGTGAATTTGTGGAATTTGTTGCCACATGCAGTTGTGGAGGTCAGGTCATTAGGTGTATTTAATGCAGAGATTGGCAGGTTCTTGATTGGACACAGCATCAAAGGTTATGGAGAGAAGGCCGGGAACTTGTGTTGAGGAGAGAAGGAAAGGATCAGTCATGCGGAGCAGACCTGATAGGCCAAATGGCCTAATTCTGCTCCTATGTCTATGGTCTTATGGTCAAACATTTATCGCCACTTTACCAGAAACTTCAGTTCAATCATGGCTACCATAAATGCACTCACCAAGAAAGCCTCTGCAGGATTCCATTCGACAAATGAAGCAGATCAAGCTTTCTCAGAGCTAAAGAGATGTTTAGCCACTGCCCCGGTGCTGCAGCACCCAGACCCATTCCATCCATTCATCTCCAAGATGGATGCATCGGATGTCGGCATTCCTACTGCTCTTCCGTGGATAACTTGCTGCACCTCTGTGGCTTTCTTCCCCATCGCTTGACTCCGGCTGAATGTAACTATGACATCAGGAACTGAGACTTTCTGGCTATCAAGAAAACCTTGGAAGCATGGGGATATTGGCCGGAGGGAGCAGAGCACCCTTCCTTTGTATGGACAGGTCACAAGAACTTCTCCTACAACTCAACTCCCATCAGACCCATTAGGCTCTGTTCTTCACTTGGGTTAACTTCACCCTCATCTACCATCTGGGCAGCAAGAATACCAAAGCTGATGATCTCCTGGCACTATTCATAGTGAAGAAGTCTACCAACAAGATCCTGGTTCAATTCCCACCACTGTCTGTAAGAAGATTATACGTTCTCCCTGTGACCACCTGGATTTCCTCTGGGTGCTCCAGTTTCCTCCCACAGTCTAAAGATGTACCAGTTGGTAAGTTAATTGGTCATTGTAAATTGTTCTGTAAATTGGGGAATATCAGGCAGTATGGCTCGAAGGGCTGTATTTCAATAAATGAATAAATAAAGTTTGCAGCTACCATCATCAAAAAGGACTTATCCAGTATTCCATGCATTCATTAAGTCGATGACTAGCTCCACTCCCACTCTTTCCCACCTGGTCTATTCTGAGCAGAGCTTCCTGGAATCTCACCAGGCTCCAGTATCTTGTGGATTGGGAGGGGTATGGCCCTGAGCAATGTTCTCGGGTTCTGGCCCAGGATAAGTCTCTCATCTGGGCCTTCCAGTAAGCACAGGTGTCTGGTGCCTTAGGAGCCACGCCTAGGGAGGAGGACACTCTGCCACAATCATGGACTCTGCCACTGTGTCTGTACGCCTCTCAGGAGGGGTGTAGAACAGGCTCAGTAATCACACTTCCGAGTATGCTCGTTCTAGCTGATTAGTGTTTCAGTTTGGTGCTATTTAACTCTCTTCCTCTCATTCCAGTGTTGTAAAGACTTGATCAAAACCACTGCAGCGTCTATGCTCCCTGCTTACCTTCATCCTCGTCTGGGAAAGAACACTACATTTTCAGTTGACACTGTAAATGGGCAGTATTCAATTTGTATTAAGCTACTGCTTCCTAACTGCCGTGTTGGTGTTAGCTTTTAGTTTGACAGTTTTTGTTAACGGTACCATTGCCAAACATTTATTGTTTTTTTTTCCTTTAATTCAGCACAGTTTTTATTAAAAGTCTGTGAACTGTTCATCTGCTTCAGCGTCTCTCCCTCAGCACTTGGGCCATAACCGCACACTTGTGTCAAAGGCGGCATCCATCATCGTAGACTCTCCTCGCTGCTGCTATCAGGAAGTATGTACTGGAGACTCAGGACCCACACCACAGGGTTCAGGAGTAGTTATTACCCCTCAGCCATCAGGCTCTTGAACCAGAGGGGATAACTTCACTCACCCCGCCACTGAACTCTTCCCACAACTCACTTTCAAAGGACTGTTCATCTCATATTCTTGAGACAGATAATATACATGTGTGCCTAAAGACTTTTGCGCAGTACTGAATGTTGCTAAAAGGTGCCTGGACCATTTCATTTATAAACTCACATTCAGTTATACCCAGTATTCACACATATAGAATCACCTCCATCAGGATCTAAACACTTCTTTCAAGTAATATTGTTTTACCGTGCTTATTGTTATTTTCTATCGCACACTGGAGTCCCATGGATACAATTGCTATTCACCCAATGCAGTTTTGTGTTAGCCAGGCATTTCCCTTTGAACTAGCATATGATGTACTGTACATTTTTGACATCTGAAAGAGTGCCGCTTATTGTTTTGTTTCCTCTATGGGCTGCTATGTTGATCTTTTTCACTGGCTGCTTCTCAGAAAGAAGGAGGCGACTATTTAAAGGAAATCCAACAGTAACTTCTTTACTCAGAAGGCGGTGTGAGTGTGGAACAAGCTGCTAGTAGAAGTGATGGCCGCAGGTTCAAATGTAACATTTAAAGGAAGCTTGGATATGTACATGGATGAGAAAGGTATGGGAAGTGAGTGGGGGGGAGGTTCTATGGTCCAAGTGCAGGAAGGGATTAGATAGAAAACCAGGCTGGCATGAACTACATGGGCCAAAGGGCCTATTTCTGTGCTATAGCACTGTATGATTCTGTGACCTTATTCTGCGTGGTGGTAGTGGTCCTAGAAGTGCCACAGCTAGTGTGTATTAGGTGGGGCAGAGAAATTGCTTGGACAGAACATAGCATAGTGGCAAAAGAATCCAAGGGACTTCATGGAACCATGGCAGTGTAGACACAAGGAAGGTGCAAGAAATTACAGTTAGCATCAATGTTTAAAAGTAAGAGACCATACATTTAGTTAAAAATATATACACACTTGAATATAAAAAAATTAACTTAAACCAGCTAAAAACAGAAATATTTCAAAACATTAAAGGAAAGTAATGAATAAAAGTAAGCCCTCCTCCCCACTACTTTTTTTTCCCTGAACTACAATCTCTGTTGAAAGTCACAGTTTGTGATCCTGGACTATGTACAACTTCACTTCAAATGCAATCCAGCACAAGTCAGATCTGATGGATTTGGCCTAGATGCTCATCAGGCAAGTCCTGAGCTTACTCCTTTGACAGTGTTACTCACATGATCTGGGACTTACTGCTGTTTCAAATTCAGATTCAGATTCAGTTTATTGTCATTTAGAAACCACAAATGCAATGCAGTTAAAAAATGAGACAACGTTCCTCCAGAATGATATCACAAAATCACAAAAGCACATGACAAAACAGACTACACCTGAAAATCCACATAACACTTGGCAATCCCCAATCCAGAGAGGCTGCTGAGTATTAATATCACGCTACCATCTTAGCGCGATCCCCAGAAAGGAGCTCCAAAGCCACCAGACAAAACAAGACCAAAAACTAAAGCTACAAGACCTGCACAAAACCACATAGTTACAACAGTGCAAACAATAGCATAACTGATAAAAAGCAGACCATGGGCACAGTAAAAATAGTCCAAAGATGTTAAGACTATAGGTTCAAAAGAAACCACCACACAGTTTCCACAAGTCCTCAGGGTCCTGATTGACTCGTCATCCCACGCAGGCAGCAGAAGGGAATACCTCCGCTATGGACTTCCATGGCGCTGGACTCAGCCTTGCAGACACAGCACACAATGAAAGCTCCATCGAACCCAGCCTCACAGACACAGCACACACTGAAAACAACCTGACCGCAGCGGACTCTGAGTCCGTCAAACCTCCGAGCCTCCGACCATCCCCTCCAACTTCTCTGAGCACCATCCACTGCCGAGCGTATTATGATGCCCCCGCCAATGGCCTTCGGCAACACAACCCCGGGGACTGGGGGCCTGTTCTTCCAAGTAGAGACCCGGACCTCACAACAGCAGCAGCAATGAAGAAGGTCTTCCTGGAGATTTTCAAATGTTCCTCCATGCTCCCATGTCTGTTTTTCATCCGATTATGATTGCACAAGGCACCCCACTTCACAAATAACAGATAATCAGCCCCGGAGTGGCTGCTGCAAGCTGCGTCGCGCCGCCATCTTGAATATTTAACAACTGAATACGGACCATCTAATCAAAGCCCTTCCGTCCAAACATTCCCTCATCTCCTTCATCCCCACACCCAGTGGTGAGAAGATACAAAAGCTTAAGAGCATGTGCCACCAGGTTTAGGGACACTTCCAGTAAGGTGGCAGTGTGTTCAGATACAACGGCCTTTCTGGTGCCAACTGAAGGTGCTTTTGTCTTTATTAAATGTCTTTTTTACATCGCGGGAAAATGCTGGACATTAAGACCTAAGATACTACAGGTCTACCCCATCGGTCAGCTGCTCATGGACAGAAGAGTGACGATCTGAATTGCGAGCATGTGTATATTCATCTGCCGACAGCTGTGAGTTGCTTGTTCTTGCTGATAATATCCTTGCAACATCAAATCGCAGGACCTGTCACTCAGGGACTTCAGCTATCTATGTATTTTGCATGTGTGTGTGTGACTAGATGTTTGCTTGCTACCTTATAGGAGCCTTGTGTTGTGAATGGCTGTTGGTATTGTGCATTGCAGCTTAGTCTAGGAGGAACGCTGATTCACTCAGCTGTATTCATGGGTATTTATGTATGGTTCAATGATAATTAACATTGAACTAGGACTTGAACTTTTATCCTGATCTATTGTCATTTAACTAAATACATGTATATGTGTAACCATATAATGTATATAGAAATAGATGTTTCCCAAACCAGGGTGTAAAGCACAGGCGTGTACATAACACCAAATAGCTACAGATGAATCACACATCAATAACAAACTAAAGTGCAATAATTAAACATCGTAATGTACTGATCAGATTAACCAGTGCCATTTTGAATATGATATGGCAGGGAGGGAAGAAACCGTTTCCAACCATGACCGTTCTTGTTTTTATGCATCAGAGTCTCCTGCCTGATGGTAGAAAGTCAAAGAGGATGCTGGATGGATGGGTGGGATCCTAAATAATTCTAAGGGCCCTGTATGTGCAGCACACCTGATGAAGGTCTGAGGGCTCTGCTGTGCCTTCTTCTTCAGGGAGCTGATATTAAGGGACCAGGTGAGAACATCCATGATGTGAACGTCCAGGAACTTGGCACTTAACTCTCTCTATACAGGAGCCGTGTGCAGAGGGGGATGGTTCGTCTGCACCTTCCTGAACTCCACAGTGATTTCCTTGGTCTTGTCCACTTTCAGGCTTAGGTTGTTCCTCGCACACCAATTCAACAGCAAGTCCACTTCCTCTCTGTACTCTGTCTCATCAATGTTCATGATTAGGCTGACTAGTGTGTGTCATCTGTAAACTTGATGACACAGTTTGAGCTGTATCGTGCAATGCAGTCAGGTGTCAATAGTACGAACAGCAGTGGGCTGAGGACACAGCCCAGAGCCTTGGGCAGCGACTGTGCTCTGTGTAATGAGACTAGAGACGTTGTTGCCCACAAGGTCTGACTGTGGCCTTACTGTTAAGAAGTCTGTATCCATTTGCAGAGGGAGTGTTGAGAACCAGTGAGGACAGTTACCCAGCAACACGTACAAAATGCCGGGGGGAACTCAGCAGGCCAGGCATCAATTAAGAAAAGAGTGCAGTCAACATTTCAGGCTGAGACCATTCAGCAGGACTGGGAAAAGCAATTAATAGAAACCAGTCCTGCTGAAGGGTTTCAGCCCAAAATGTCAACTGTACTCTTTTCCTAATGCTGCCTGGCCTGCTGAATTTCTCCTGCATTTTGTGTGTTTTTTCGTAGACTTCCAGCATCGACAGATTTCTGTTTGTGAGGACAGTTCCCCCACCAGTTTTGGGGCATGATAGTGTTAAACGACAAACTCTAGTCTATAAACAGCAGTCTGGCATATAAGATCCCATTTTCCAGGTGGGACAGGACAGAGTGCAGGGCAGAGGCTAACGAAGCATCAGTGGATGGATTTGAGCGATAAGTGAAGTGGAATCGGTCCAATATAGCTGGGAGTAAGGCTTTAATGTGCTCCATGACTAGCCACTCAAAGGCTTTCATCATGGTTGATGTTAATGCCACCAGACAATTGTCATTTAGGCAGGTTACTGTCTCCTACTTTGACACTGGAATGATGGCTGCTGCCTTGAAAACCGAGGGGACAATGGACTGTTCCAGAGAGATGTTGAATATATCCATCAGCACCTCGGTTAATTGAGCTGTGGAGTCTTTCAGAACCCAACCTGGTATATTATTCTTCATTCTGTTATTGCTTTTTCCTTATACTGCCTCAACATACAATGTATTGAAAATCACTGTACAAACGGCATGCAAAGCAAAGATTTTCACTGAAACCCACTGCATGTAAGAATAGTGAAAAATTACCGATTACCAACAGCCAATGAAATCTGACGCATAGAACCATAAAAGGAAAAAAAGTAATTTAGGTAATGCAGTTCAATCTCCTTTTCATAAAATAGCCAAATATTGCTGACTGATAGCCAGCAGTGTTGCAAATGGAATTCCTGATTCAGCTTTCTGTCATGTTTTGTGGATTGAGGCCTGACTCCAGGACAATCAGGCCTAATGACAACCAAAATCATGCCGAGACTTTTACCATCTGGGCATATTGTTTCAAAGAGTTGAATGTTGCTTTCACTGATAATATAATTATATTGGCTATTCTTAAAGTGGTATTGACAGAGGGATGCAATAAATTAAGTTGTTTACTTTAGATGATGTTGGTATGTGTATGAGCTAGGTACTAAAGTAGCTTATCAAAGAAAATGAAAATACACCAAAAGAAACAGGAGCGGAATTAGGCCACTCAACACATGGAGTCTGATCTGCTATTCCATCATGGCTGATTACTTACTCATTTCAACAACATTCTCCTGTTTTCTCCCCGTACTCTTTGATGCCTCAATGAATCAAGAACCTTTCAAACTCTGCTTTAGATTACCCGAAGACTTGGCCCACTGCTGTGGTAGTTAATAGTGTTATTCCTTTGTCATTCAGTTAGCCACACCCACTTGGGAAGAGTTTACGTATTATACAAGCTACCTTATCAATAAAGCTTAGGTGAATAGTTTGGAGCTTTTCCATATAGTGGGAGGGGGCAGGGTCCCTTTAAGAGTGAATGGGGAGGGATAGGGTCCTATCAGGAGTGCGGACGGCGAGAGTGAATGGGAAGGGGTGGGGTCCCACTGGGAGTACGGACGGTGGGGACAGATGGCAAGGATTGGGGTCCAATTGGGAGTGTGGATGGTGGGGGGGGGGAATGGGAATGGGTGGAGTCTGATTAGGAGGGCAAATGGTGGGAGTGAATGGGAAGGGGTGGGGTCCTATTGGGCCCTAGCAATAGAAGAGAACAGGAAGGATGGGATCCAGTGAGAGTGTGGATGGTGGAAGTGAATGGCAAGCGGTGGGTTCCCTGGGTGAATGGGACTGACCCTCCCAGATATGCATACTCACGTGAAGAAGATGAAATGCTCGATGAGGATGCAGAGGAAAAGGAAGGTACTTATATGCCAGTAACCTGTGGGGGATAAGGCAGAAGCACAGTGCAGAGGCTAAAACTCAGACCAAACCTAACCAAACATTGCTGAAACTCTGTGAGAGGAGAACCCCTCATCTGTCCCTGGTTGTAGGGAGTGGAGACTGGCGCAGGGTGGGTATAAGTGTATACTGAGTACATACATATCACCACAACCGGTCCTGAGATTCATTTCTCTGTGTGTATACTCAACAAAAACATAGAATAGTAGCTATAACAAGCTCAATGAAAGATCAACCAGAGTGCAGAAGAGAACAACTGTGCAAATGCAAATATAAATAAATAGCAATAAATAACGAGAACAAGATAAAGAGTCTTTAAAGTGAGATCATTGGTTGAGGGAACATCTCAGTGGATGGGCAGGTGAGTGTAGTTATCCCGTTTTGTTCAAGAGTCTGATGGTTGAGGGATAATAACTGTTCATGAACCTGTCCTGAGGCTCTTGTATCTTCTACCTGATGGCAGCAGTGAGAAAAGACCATGGCCCAGTGGTGGGGGTCCCTGATGATAGATGCTGCTTTCCTACGACAACATTTCACGTAGATGTGCTCAGCGGTTGGGAGGCCTTACCCATGAGGTACTGGGCCAAATCCATTACCTTTTGTTGGATTTTCTATTCAAAACCATTGGTGTTTCCATACCAATTGATAATCGGGTGTAAACTAGTTCACTCACCGCATCACTGAACTGTTCCCACAACTTTTGGACTCACCATGGTACGTGATAACGGACGTATGGTGAGTACAATGGTATATATTTATGGAGTGAGCATATATTGGTAAATTGATTTATTAATGTCACATGTACAGTAAAAATACTTGTCTTGCGTATCATCTACATTGTACTGCGTACAGTTCTGGTCGCCCCGCTTAGGAAGGATGCCAAGGCTTTGGAGAGGGTGCAGAAGAAGTTCACCAGGATGCTGCCTGCTATCATGAGAGGCTGGACAAACTTAGGTTGTTTTCTTTGGAGCGATGGAGTGCTGAGGGGAGATCTGATAGATGTTTACAAGATTATGAGAGGCATAGACAGAGTGGACATAAAGTATCTGTTTCCCAGGGTTGAAATGCCAAATACCAGAGGGCATGCACTGAAGGTGAAAGGGGGACGTGAGGAGTAAGTTTTGTAACTCGGAGAACAGCGGATGCCTGGAACGCACTGCCTGGTTTGACGGCAGGGGCAAATACATCAGAGACTTTTAAGAGACGTCTGGATGTGAGAAGATGGAGGGATGTGGACATGGTGTAGGTAGGAGGGATTAGACTTGCTTCTTACTTGGTTCAACACAACACTGTGGGCTGAATGGCCTATTCCTGTGCTGGCCTCTTCTATGTTCTATGTCCTTCTCTTCTGAGGCTGTGCCCTCTGGTCCTAGGCTCACCCACTATTGGAAACATCCCCTCCACATCCACTCTATCTAGTTCTTTCAATTTTCGATAGGTTTCAATGAGGTCCTCCCTCATTTTTCAAAACTCCAGTGAGTTCAGGACCAAAGCCATCAAACATTCCTTGTGCACCTCTTTCATTCCTAGAATCATTCTCATAAACCTCCTCTGGATCCTCTCCAATGCCAGCACATGTTTTTTTTAGATAAGGAGTCCAAAACTACTCACAATACTCCAAATGCAGTCTGACCAATTACTTATAAAGCCTCAGCATCACATCCATCCTTGAGTATGCTGGTCATCTTGAAATTAATGTCACCATGGAACTTGGCTTCCTTGCCACCTATACAACCTACAAGTTAGTATTTAGAGAATCCTGCATAAGGACTCCCAAATACCTTTGCACCTCTAATTTTGGAGTTTTCTCTCTGTATAGAAAATAATCTATGCACTTATTCTTTCTACTAATGGGCATGACCATACACTTCCCTACACTAATTCCATCTGCCACTTCTTTCCGCAAAATATAAATCTGTCCTTCTGCAGACTCTCTGCTTCCTCAACATCATCTGCCCCTTAAACTGTCTTTGTATTGTTTGCAAACTTGGACACAAAGATATGAATTCCATCATCCAAATTGTTGACATACAATAGCAGGTCCCAATACCACCTCTGCGGATCACCTCCAGTCATGCCCAGCCAACCAGAAAAGACCCCTTTGGCTCCTTGTTCCCACACTTTGCTTCCTTCTAATCAGCCAGTCTTCTTTTTTCAGTGTATTTATTGTAATACCATGGGCTCTTACCTTGTTAAATAGCCTCACATGCAGCACCATATCAATGGACTTCTGAAAATTCAAGTAAACAACATCTACTGACTCTCCTTTGTCTATCCTGCCTGTTATTTCCTCAAAGAATTTCAAGAGATTTATCAGACAAGATTTCCCTTTAAGGGAACCATGCTAAACTCATGTGCCTCCAAATATCCCAAAACCTCATCCTTAATAATGGACTTCAACATCTTCCCAACCACTGAACTCAGGTTAATTGTCCTTTAATTACCTTTCTGCTACCTCTACCTCTTCTTAAAGAGTGGAGTGACATTTGTAACTTCACAGTCCTCTGAAAACATTTCAAGAGCTAGTGATTCTTGAAAGATCATTACAAAGGCCTGCACAATCTCTTCAGCTACCTCTTTCAGAACCTAGAGTGTATCTGGTCCAGATAACTTATGTACCTTCAGACCTTTGAGCATCCCAAGCACCTTCTCCTTAGTAACAGCAACTGCATCCTGACCCTCTCGAATCTCTGCTATACGATTAGTATCTTCCACAGTGAATACTGATGCAAAATATTTAGTATGTTCATCTGCCTTTTCTTTGTCTCCTATTACTACCTCTCCAGCATCAACTTCCAGCCGTCCAATATCTATTCTCACCTCTGTTTTACTCTTTATATATCTGAAAAATCATTGATATCTTTTTTGATATTATTAGCTTCATATTTAATCTTTTCTCACCTTAAGTTTTTTTTCTAGTTGCCTTCTGTTGGTTTTAAAAGCTTCCCAATTCTCTCACTTCCCATTATTTTTTTCTATATTATATACCCTCTCTTTTGCTTTTATGCTGTTTTTCACCACTATTGTCAGCCATGGTTGCCACACCCTCCCTTTATAATATTTCTACTTCTTTGGGATGTATCTATCATGCACCTTCTGCATTGCTCCCAGAAACTCAAGACATTGTTTTTCCACCATCTCTGTGAGCTTCCCCTTCCTATCACTTTGGCCAGCTCCTCTCTCATGCTTCTGTAATTCCCTTTACTCCACTGTAATATTCTTGCTCATACTCATACATCCCTCTCAAATCAGAGTGAATTCTTTTATATTATGATCACTGACTCCTAAGGGTTCCTTTATCTTAAGCTCCCTAATCAAATCTGGTTCATTACACAAGGCCCAAATCCGGGATTACCTTTCCACTAGGGAGCTCAACCACAAGCTGCTCTATAAAGCCATTTTGTAGGTATTCTACAAATTCCCGCTCATGGGATCTAGCACCAACCTTATTTTCCCAATTTACCTGCAAATTAAAATCCCAATAACTAATGTAACTTTGCCTTTATTACATGTCTTTCCTATTTACCATTGAAATTTATATTCCACACCTTGGCTACTGTTTGGGGGCATGTATATAACACCTGTCAGGGTCTTTTTACTCTTGCAGTTTATCAACCTTACAAGTGGAAAGAGACTTTACCGTGAAGTTCATCTTAGGAGTCTAACACTTGAAAGGAAGAACTTAAAAGGAAGTGAAGAACAAACTTTTCCTGTATGATTGGTATAAAGAATGAGCTGCCTGAGGACATGGATTAATCAAGCACAATTACAATATTTTAAAGAGTTGATACAGGTAGGTAGGCCTCCGTTAGTCTCGATAGACCATGGATTTGCACCTTGGGCAAGGTTTTTTTATGGAAGACCGGCAGTTGCCCAAGCTGCAAGTCTCCCCTCTCCACACCACCAATGTTGTCCAAGGGAAGGGCATTAGGACCCATACAGCTTGACACCGTAGTTGTCGCAGAGCAATGTGTGGTTAAGTGCCTTGCTCAAGGACACACACGCAAGCCTCAGCCAAGGCTTGAAATAGCAACCTTCAAATAACTAGACAAATGTCTTAACCACTTGGCCTCGCGCCAACACAAATTGATACAGGTAAATGGATAGGAAGGGCCCAGGGGGATAAGGGCCAAACACGGGCAAATGGAATAATCTCAAATAGACATCTTGGTTGGAGTAGACAAGTTGGGTGGAGGGACCTGTTTCCATGCTGCTTGACTCTGGGTTTCTATAAGCATACATTTTACCAGTAAGTACCTACTTTGACAGCACCTTCCAAACCTACGAACACTCAGCGCCAGTTACATGAAATAACCACATTCTGCAGGCTTCAATTAAATCTGCACAATGTCCTGATTTGGAAATATTTCATCATTGTAATTGTTCAAATCCTGGAACCCCCTCCATCCCCAAAGGCAATGGAAACCTTCATCTTACATACTATTCAGGGTTCAGGAAAGTAGCTCACCATCACTTTTCCATTGACACTTACAAGTGGACAATTTTGTATTTGCCAGTGAAGTTCTCATCCTAAGAATGTTTAATGAAGAACAATTTATTTTATCACAAGAGGGAAGAATTTTTTTGATGGCTATCTCTGAAATGCAAGCTGTAAAAATCATGTGCAATTATACTCTTCCACCTTGAGTCAATTCTATTAACATAAACCAATGTACAAGATATTGGTGAGACAATGTTTAGAGTATTGTGTGCAGTTCTGGTTCAAAGTTCAAAGTATATTTATTGTCAACGTACATGTACAGTATACAACCTTAACATTCATCTTCTTGAAGGCAGTGATAAAACAAAGAAGAAAGAAAACATAAAGCCCTACATAACAAGACCATCACCATGGAAAAAACAACAAAGAACAAATCAGGCAAACATCAAAAAGCGAACCAATAACGCAGATTACAGTAAACATCAAATTGCAACCCCAAAAGTGAGTCCACACCCACAAGCCACTAGGTGAGTGAAGCCAGTCCAGGAGCCAATGGCAGTGGGCACAGCCTACTATGTTGATAGTTGCAGGTTATGGCCACACCAAAGCACCAAGCTATAGGAAGGATGTTATTGTTAAAGAGGATACAGGAGAGATTCCCAAGGATGTTACCATGACTGGAGGGTGTGAACTGTAAGGAAAGACTGGAAGGGCTAGGATTGTTTTCCCTGGCATGTTCTGTAGAAGGCTATAAACCCCCACCTTACAAGGGTATACAAAATCAAGAGAGGCATAGTTTTATTCTCAAGGTAGGGCAGTCTAAAACCAAAAAGCATAGATTTAAGCTAAAAGAGGAAATTTTCGGTGGGAACATGAGGGACATGTTTTTCACACAAAAGGTGCTGAGCATGTGGAATGAGATGCCAGTGGAAGTGGTTGATGTGAGTAGCATTACAATTTGGAGAGATACATTGATAGGAAAGGTATGGAGGATATGAGCCAAATGTAAGCAAATGGAACTATGCAAGCAGTCAATTATGACGGCATGAAGGAGCTGTGATGAAGGCCTGTTCCAAACTGCGTAACACTGTGACTCCAATGTACAATGGTCAGAAAAGTAGATATTGTTACTCTTTCTGGTCCATAGCATTAGCATCAGAAACTAATTTCTCCCTGCATTTACTATTTAATCCTGGGAGCAGGAAATATAAGAATATTTGTTTTTTCTGTCTTGTTATAATCTCACAGGACATTCAAGAATGCAGGCTAACTGTTGTAATGTCACATTTCAAACTTAAGTCTATCCTTTAAGCTTTAGTACCTGGATTTACATTTAAGCCAAGCAGAAAGTTTGAAACTCACATTTCTCGAATAGTTATTATAAATCTTAAAGTGATCAAAGCTGAATTAACTTCAGCCCAGCAAGTCCATGGAGGCATTATGTCTGTTATTCAGTAATAATCCACACCTACTCAAAAATGAAGAAGAGGTGAGGTTGCATTTAGTCTATGAACATATTAATGAGGTGCTGGAATTTCTGTTTTACTCTTAGACTGGCTTCGTTCTATACCAAATTTCTCTATTCTGGAACCACAAGCACAAAACCAAATTTTCACATACAATGTCCTTTAACTTGATACACATGGCATAAGAAAGGGAAATACTAACTTAAAAGTCATTTAAATAATGCAAATGAAAGACAGTTGGGTGCAAAATAGACCACAACCAATAGTGGTAAATCGGTGCTAGTGAATCAGCAGATCACTTAGCAATCTGCCCCACTTTCTTCTCATCTGGCATGGTATAAAACAGGTTGCTAACTTCCTATCACATTTTTGCACTACTGCTCAAGGGAGGTTTCGCTCCCCCCAAACCCCCCCCCCCCCAAACCAGATCATTAGCGCTGTGCAACCCATGCTCAGGCAGGATACTCAGAGCAGGAGCAATCAATGCAAGACAAGACAATAAACCTGTGAACCAGAATCAATCAATAGATGAGAAGCTACCTCTGCTTTTATGGACATTTTATCATTTATTTTAAATAAATTGTCAGTATTGTTAATTGACACAAAATATTCCAATTAACCCACCCTTGGTAAAACCACTAGGGAAATTAGTACTACTGAGTGTGAAATTCTCTTCTATTTTACAACTCATTTTGCTATGTCTAAGTTAATTTTTATCTTATCGTGTGCAGTTCTGGTCACTGCATTACAGCCAGTGAATGGAGGCTTCGGAGAGAGTGCAGAAGAGGTTTACCAAGATTTTGCCTAGATTTATAGTGTTATAGCTATAAAGAGAGGTTAGAAAAACTTGGATTACTTTCTCCGGAATGTTGGAAGCCAAGGGGTGACCTAAGAGTAGTATATCAAATTGAGCGACATTGATAGGGTAGATAGTCAGAGTCTCTTTCCCAGACTGGAAATGTCAGATATTTGAGCACATAGCTTCAAAGTGAAAGAGGGGAAAAAATGAAGGAGATTTACAAGGCAAGTATTTTATACAGAGAGTGAGAGGTGATTGGAACACACTACCCAAGGATAAGGTGGAAGCAGATGTGATGGCAACATTGAAGAAGCTTTCAGGACTCAGACCTGAAACATCTCTGCTATCTAACACCTTGTAATGTTAACAAAAAGCCGAACTGAAGGTAGAGAATGAGCCCACAAAAAGAAAACTGGATTTTTGAAGTGCCAAGAGAATTATTTCTGTCAGTTTACAGGCATATATCAGCCACCTGTTAAACTTAGAGCAGAACCGAGACAGACTAAGTCAGTCATTCTTATCCAATCCTTCTGTTTAATGTTGTACTTTTATCGCAACAAGGCACTTGCTTTTGTAACAGAATTTCCTATTACATAAGAAAAATCATATAGGGACCAGAAGTGGACAGAGTGAGCAATTTCAAGTTCCTGGGTGTCAATATCTCGGAGGACCTAACCCAGAAGAAATTTAAAGCTTTAAAGAAGACAAGACAACAGCTATATTTTATAAAGGGTTGAGGAGATTTGGATTGTCAACTGCAATATTTGAAAATTCCTACAAATATACTGCAGAGAGCATTCTAACTCACTGGTATGGGCTGGGTGCTACTGCACAAACTCGAAATAACTTGTAATATCAGTCAGGTCCATCTTGGGTGACCACCAAAATAAGTAAGGTGAGTAAGCAGCCGGTGCAACGTTCACCTGTGGCCATACTCAGATTTCTGGATCATTGGGATCTCTTCTGGTGATGATATGAAATGTGCAAAAAGAACAGGTTACACCAGAACATGAGGCTGACCAATATCTTTGTGGGCAGTTTTGCTAGAGCAGTTTGGGAGGGCTTAAGCTAATTTGGCAGCACGATGAGAACCAAGGTGATAATCCTGAGGGTGGGACAGGAGGTATACAAGTTGATTCAGTGTGTAGTAAGACTATGAGGAAGGACAGGAACATGATAGGGCAAAATTGCAGTCAGTGGTATGAGGTGAAGTGTAACAATGGGGGGAAAATTGAAAAGGATAATGAATACATACCGGAAGATGTTATATTTGAATGCATGCGGTATATGGAATAAGGTACATGGTCTTGTAGCACAGTTAAGAGATTGACAGGTTTTATTTTGTGGGCATCAGTGAATTATGGCTGAAAGAAGATCATAGTTGGGAGTTTAAAATCAAAGGATACATCTTTTTTTGAAAGGACGGGTAGGTAGGCAGACGGGGTAGAGTGGCTTTGTTGATAAAAAATGAAATCAAATGCACGTACTGCTAAAAAAAAGACTATGCAATGTGTCACTTAGAATATATTGTAAAGGGTTGGAAGAAGGTTTTGTGGTTGAATGAAACTAAAGTGGAACTTCTTGGCATCAACACTAAGTAGTATGTGTGGCATAAATCTAATATTGTGTATCAGCCAGGTAACAACCTTTTAAATACAGAGATCCTGCTCTGCGGATGCTTTTCAGCAGGAGGTGCTGGAAGTCTGGTCAGGATTGATAGGAAGATGAACGCTGTTAAATACAGAGAGATTCCGTATAAAAACCTGTTGGCCTCTGCCAGAAAGCTTAAACTGGGGAGAAAGTTCGTCTTTCAGCAGGACAACAACCCAAAGCACGTTGGCAGAGCAACCATGGAGTGGCTTCAAATGAAGAAAATCGATGTCCTTGATTGGCCCAGTCAGAGTGCTGACCTTAACCTAATCGAACGTCTCCGGTAAGATCCCAAGATTGCATCCACCAGCGACCCCCCCCCCCCCCCAACTAACTTGGCACAGCTTGACCAATTTTGTAAGGAGGAATGGGCAAACCTTTCACCTTGCACCACCACATTGTGCAAAGCTAACAGAAACTCATCTAAATAGCTGTGAGAGGAGGTTCAACTAAGTACTGAGCAAAGGGGGATGAATACTTATGAACTGCTGACATTTCAACTTTTGCGTTTTTAGTTATTTATGCTCTACAATTATCCCTGTTTTTGACTCTATTTTGAACAGAAGGAGCATGTGATTTACAGATACAAATACTCAGTTAAATTGATAAGATCAGTGGTTGTAATATTCATTTATATGAACAACAGTTGGGGGCTAAATACTTTTTCAAGGCACTGTATACTTGTTTTGAAGGCAGTGCAGAGGAGGTTCACCCGGTTGATTCCGAAGTTGTGAGTTCTAACCTTTGAAGACAGATTGAGTCATCTGTGCTATACCCACAGGAATTCAGAAGAATGAGAGGAAATCTTATAGAAACATAAAAAAATTAAGCAGGGGATGGATAAGATAGAAGCAGGAAAGTTGTTTCCACTGGTAAGAATGACTAGAAATAAGGAACATATTTCAGACTAGAACAGATTTGGGATGGAGGTGAGGAGAAACTGCTTTTTCTACAGAGCAGTGTATCTGTGGAATTCTTTCCCTAGGGAAACAATAGAGGGTAAATCATGAAGAATAGTTAGGACACAGTTAGATAGATTTTTGGATAGCATGGGAATTAAAGGTTGTGGGGCAAAGGCAGAGAGGCGAGTTGAGTCTACAGCCAGACTAGCTATGATCTTATTGAATGGCAGAGCAGGTTTGATGGGATAGATGACCAACTCTGGCTTCTGTCTCTTATGTTCCAACAAACAAGGTCATTTGTAGGTTGGATTCTTTTGCAAAAAAAAATTTGAGTACAAGAGTAAAGCTAATGTTCCATAATAATGTAGGTCTTGATGAACATTGCTGAGACCACCTATGCTTCATGTTCTCTTAGTCTTCTTACCTGAAGAAAGGATGCACTTGTTATGCTATATAAAGAGACATTTAGTATACTAGGCTTCTGTACTCTGAAGTTTAGGAAAATGAGAGGTGAATTCATTGAAATGTATAAAATCCATTGAATGTTCACCAGATGGAAACTTCTGGCTTAAGTCTTTAGCAGTAAATGTCACAGTCTCAAGAAAAGGGGTGGACATGTAGAACAGAAATGAGGAGAAATAATCACACAGAGGCAGTGAATCTTTACAATTCTCTATTCTAAAAGGCAGTGAACTCAGTCACTGATTGCAATCCAAACAGAAATGCAGTAGATAGTTCCTAGATATTCAAGGAATTGAGAAATATGGCTGGAATATAGTATTTTCTGCACTTGGGGCCTTACCATCCTCTCCTAAGCTTCTCATCATAGGCTGACAGGGATGAATTCCTATTCCTCTTGTCTTTCTGTAATTAGCTGGGACACCAAGAGTAACTGTCTTGTCCTTCTGTGAAATAGTGCCATGGGATTGTTACACAGCAAGTAGAGGAGGCCTCTAATGTCTTGTTCAAAAAGACAGCATCTCTGGCAATGCAGCACTCCACCAATCCATCAAGATTCTCTGCTCCAGCACCATTTAGCTTTTTGGCCATTTATTACACTATCTTGCTATCTAGTTCCACAATCTTGCTATCTTGCTTTTTTCACTATCTCACTTTGGCAAGAAACAAAATTCCCTGAAGTGCACCATGAGATCCACATAAGTAATAATCTTTAATTCACTTACAATTAGAGAAATGAAAGTGGTGATTGGATGCCATTATACCCATCCTGCCCCTCTACATATCGGCCCTAATCGAGAACAACCATTTTTCTTCCCATCCCAAGGTGATAATCACCTTCATTGCCATTTCTGACAGCGATGATTTTGCAGCAACAATCATCACCTGTGATTTATATTTGCCATGATCTTATAGAGAGCTTGGAATGGGTGTCAGCATTGCTTAGCTGGAACCAGAGAGCCTGTGTTTATCTCTCAGTTAAACAGTCTTGGATGAATAATTATGGCCAGTAAGAGTGACTGAAGACTGGGTGAGAGCTCCACATTGTGTTGCTGTCTCTGTCTGTACTTATGCTGTCTATCTAAAGCACTCTCCCACTGAGAAAATTGCTTTACTTTCAGCTAATGGTTCAATTAAGTGATTCTCTGCATACTACATTAGAACAAACAAAATATACCAGAATGCATTGTGGGTGATAAGGCACTCTGGGGCTAAATCAGAGTCTCCCGAAAAACACGAGCTATGGTAGTCTGTGCATGTCACTTTGGTGCTGTCTGCTCATTCAAATAACTTCAACATCCAGCCTTAGATAAACTGACAATTAACTGTCTGCAAGCGTGGGCAGAGTGATGATACTGTGAGTCTTTTCTGAGGATCATCAATTTGGCGTAGTACAGAGGCTTGTGAGGTGTGATCCTGAGAGTCACCTGCAGTGGCAAGGTTAAGGGGAAGGTTCCAGACAAAGAGGGATCTAACAAAGAATGGCGGACTGAGTGGAAGATAATGACACATCAGAATGGCAGTGAAGATGGAGGAAGGCTGCAGCAGTGAAGAGTCACCCAGTCGCCTTGCATTAGGAGAACATCATACTCAACTCGAGTGATCGCCCTATGAGTACTAATACAGTGCGTGGCTAGCACCAATTAAAGGAGGGCTCTTCCCTCTTGTGGAGGAGTTTAATTGTGATAGGTTCAGGTGCGTCAGTTGTTCAGGATGCGATGCTTTTCTGGGAACGGTTGAAGAATAGCACTGCATGGGAGAGAGTGGCCTTTAAGATTGTGCAATGCTGTACTGGATCATTGCGTAAGTGAGATAGGCTGTTAGGAAAACATCTTGCATTTACAGAAACAAGGGTTGATCCACATGCTTCGAAGGCAATGAGAATAGATTGCACTAAGACCATAAAACCATACGATACAGGAGCAGAATTAGGTCATTTGACCCATTGAGTCTGCTCTGCCACTTCATCATGGCTGATACATTTCCCACTCAGCCCCAATTTCCTGCCTCCTCCCTATAGCCCTTCATGCCCTGACTAATCAAGAATCTATAAGCCTCTGTCTTAAATACATCCAATGACTTGGGCTCCACAGTCACCTGTAGCAACAAATTCCATATATTCAGCACTCTATGGTCAAAGAATTTCCTCCACATCTCTGTTCTAAGTGGATGTCCCTCTATTCTGACGTTGCGTTCTCTGGTCCTGGACTCACCCACCATAGGAAACATTCCTTCCACATCCACTCTATCAAGGCCTTTAAACATTCAAGAGGTTTTAATGAGATCCCCCATCATTCTTCTGAATTCCAGTGAGCACAGGTCCAGAGCCAACAAACACTCCTCATATGATAAACCTTTTGATCCTGGAATTATTTTCATGAACCTCCTTTGAACCCTCTCCAATGTCAACACATCCTTTCTTAGATAAAGGGCCCAAAATTACTCATAATACTCCAAATGAGGTTTCACCCTTGCCTTATAAAGCCTCAAAATTATTGCTTTTATATTCTAGTCCTCTCAAAATAAATACTAACATTATCATTTGCCTTCCTCACCACTGACTCAACCTGCAAATTAAACTTCAGGGAATTTGTGCGAGGACTCACAAATCCTTTTATATTTGAATTTTCTCCCCATTTAGAAAATTCCTTTATGCCTTTACTCCTACCAAAGTGCACGACCGTACACTCCCTATGCCATATTCCATCTGCCACTTCTTTCCCCTCTCTCCAAATCTGCCAAAGTCCTCCTGCAGCCTCTCTGCATCATTGACACTATCTGCACTTCCATCACTCTTTGTATCATCCACAAACCTGGCCACAAAGCTCTCAGTTCAATCATTCAAATAATTTTTGACCAAAAACTTAAGAAGAAGTGGTCCCAACACAGACCCCTGTGGAGCACCATTAGTCTTTGGCAGCCAACCAGAAAAAGCTCCCTTTATTCCTTCTCTTTGCCTCCTGCTAATTAGCCAGTGCTCTATCCACACTAGTATCTTTTCTCTAATACCATAGGCTCTTAACTTGTTAAGTAGCCTCATGTGTGGCTCCTTGTCAAAGGCCTTCTGCAAATCCAAGTATACATCAACTGATTCTCCTTCATCTGTCCTACTCGTTACTTCTTTGAAGAATTCCAACCAATTTGTCCGGCAAATTTTTTCCTCTGGGATACCTTGCTGACTGTGGCCTGTTTTATCACGTTCCCTGAAACCACAGCCTTAACAATCAAATCCAACATCTTCCCAGCCACTGAGATCACTCTAACTGGCTTATAATTTCCTTTCTTCTGCCTCTGTCCCTTCGTGAATAGTGGAGTAACACTTGTAATTTTCCAGTCCTTTGGAATCATGACAGGATCAATTGTTTCTTAAAAGATCATTAGTAATGCCTCCATAATCTCTTTTGTCACTTCCTTCAGAATCCAGGGGTGTAGACCATTTGGTCCACATAATTTATGTATCTGCAAACCCTTTAGCTTCCCAAGCAAGTCGCCTAGTAATGGCAACTCATTTCTGCCTGCTGACGCTCTCAAACATCCAACATACTGCTAGAGTCTTCCATGATAAAGACTGATGCGAAGTACTTATTTCAATTCATCTGCCATTTCCTAGCCCCATTACTATCTCTCCAGCATCATTTTCCAGTGGTCTGATATCTACTCTTGCCTCTCTTTTATTCTTTATATACCTAAAGAAACCTCTGGTATCCTCTTTGATATTATTGGCTAACTTACTTTTGTATTCCAACTTCTCCCTCTGCATGACTGTTTTAGTTGTCTTCTGTTGATTTTTAAAAGCTTCCCAATCCTTTAACTTCCAACTAGTTTTTTTGCAGTATTACATGCCCTCTCTTTAGCTTTTATGTTGGCTTACACTTGTCAGCCACGGTTGCATCACCCTGCCTTTAGAATACTTCTTCTTTCCCGGGCCTTCTGAACTGCTCCCAGAATCTCCAGCCAACGCTTCTCTGCAATCATCCTTGCTGGTGTGCCTTCCAATCAACTTAGGCTAACTCCTCTCTCATGCCGCTATAATTCCCTTTATTCCACTGTATAAATGATTTTAGCTCCTTCCTTTCAAACTGCAGGGTGAATTCTATCATATCATGATCTCTGCCTTCCCTGGTTTCTTTTACATTAAACCATGAGCTGCTCGAAGAAGTTAAATTTCTCCTCTTGGATTCAGAACCAATCTGATTTTCCCTATCTACTTGCATACTGAAACCCCTCATGACTATCATAACATTGTCCTTTTGACATGCGTTTTCAATCTCCCATTGTAATTTGTAGCCCACATCTTTGAAACTGTTCTGAGGTCTGTATACAACTCCCATCAGGGTATTTTTACACACACAATTTCTTAGCTCAGCACATAACAAATCTAAACCTTCTGATCCTACAGTATGTTACCTCTTTCTAAGGATCTGATTTAATTTTTACCAACAGAGCCACCCCAACACCTCTGCCGATTGTATTTCAATACAACGTGATGCTCAACTGCCAGCTATAAACTTCTTTCAGCCACAATTCAGTCATGCCTGCAATGTCATACATGCCAATTTCTAACTGTGCTGCAAGTTCATCTACCTTATTCCGTATACTGCTTGAATTCAGATATATCACCTTTAGTCCTGTATTTGTCATCCTTTTTGATTTTGTCCCCTTTTATATTGCAACTTATCCTGTTGACTGTACTTTTGCCCTATCATCAGCTTGACCTTGCTAGCAGTCACATTGTATATTGCCTTTGTTTGCAAACCAACTGCCCCATCCTCAGCCTTATTACTCTGTTTCCCATACCACTGCCAAATTAGTTTGAACCTTCTTGAATAGCTCCAGCAAACCTGCCTGCAAGGAGGCCGTTTCATTTGGGTTCAGGTGTAACCATCCCTATTGTATTGTCTGTACATTACCCAGAAGAGAGCCTAGTGATCCATAAATCTCAACTCCTGACCCCTGCACCAGCTCTTCAGTCATGCGTTTATCTGCCAAATGCTCCTATTCTTATCCTCAATGGCGCATGGCACAAGCAGCAATCGCCAATTAATACGCTGGAGTTCCTGCTTTTCAGCTTTCTACCTAGCTCCCTAAGATCTCTCTCTCAGGACCTCCGCACCTTTTCTGCCTAGGTCATTTGTGTCAATATGTACCAAGCCTTCTGGCTGCTCCCCCTCTTCCTCATCCCCCCTTGGAATGCTGTGGCCCCGATCTCAGACATCCCTGACACTGGCATTTGTGAGGCAACATACAATGCAGATGTTTCTATTTTGCTCACAGAATAAGCAAATACTTTGAGAGGCTGGTCAAGGACTACATCTGCAGCTTGCTACCACCCACACTGGACCCCTCCCCCACAAGTCAGATCACTAACAGGTGATAAGTGTCGGCTCCCTCACCTATGCCCCTCTGACCCACAAAACAGGAGCCCCTCAGGGCTGTGTCTTAAGCCCCCTCCTTTACTCTCTGTATACCCGTGACTGTGTTGCCACCCACAGCTCCAAACTGTTAACTAAATTTGCTGATGATACTACATTGATTGGCCTTATCTCAAATAATAATGAGGCAGCCTACAGAGAAGAAGTCATCCCTCTGACACAGTGATGTCAAGAAAACAAAGTCTCCCTCAATGTCGCAATAACAAAGTTGCTGGTCATGGACTACAGTAGGAATGGAGACGGGATAACCCCTATTGACATCAATGGATCTGGAACTGAGAGGGTGAACAGCTTTAATTTCCTCGACATGAACATCACCGAGGTTCTCATATGGTCTGTACATACCGGCTGTGTGGTGTAAAAGGCATAACAGCATCTCTTTTATCTCAGACAGTTGAAGAAGTTTGGTATGGGCCCCCAAATCCTACGAACTTTCTACAGGGGCACAATTGAGTGCATCTTGACCGGCTGCATCACTACCTGGTATGGGAACTGTACTTCCCTCAATCGCAGGACTCTGCAAAGAGTATTGCGGACAGCCCAGCGCATCTGTAGATGTGAACTTCCCACTATTCAAGACGTTACCGAGACATCACAGCCATTACTGAAACTTGGCTACAGGAGGGGCAGGACTGGCAGCTCAATGTTCCAGGGTTCCGGTGTTTCAGACGTGATAGAGGCAGAGGGATAAAGGGTGGGGGTGTGGCTTTGCTAGACAGAGAAAATATTATAGCAGTGCTTCGGCAGGACAGATTAGAGGGCTTGTCTACTGAGGCCATGTGGGTGGAGCTGAAAAAACTGGAAAGGTATGACTACGTTAATAGGGTTGTATTATAGACCACCCAAGTCAGTGAGAATTGGAGGAACAAATATGCAGAGAGATAACAGACAACTGCAGGAGATAGAAAGTTGTGATTGTAGGGGGTTTTAATATTCCACACATTGATTAGGACTCCCATACTGTTAAAGGTCTAGATGTGTTAGAGTTTGTAAAATATGTTTAGGAAAGTTTTCTAAATCAATATATAGATGTACCAGCTGGGGAGGATGCAACATTAGATCTCATATTAGGAAATGAATTAGGGCAGGTGACACAAGTGTGTGTAGGGGAACACTTTGGTTCCAGTGATCATAACGCCATTAGTTTCAACTTGATCATGGATAAAGATAGATCTGGTCCTCGGGTTGAAGTTCTAAACTGGAAAAAGGCCAAATTTGAAGAAATGAGAAAGGATCTAAAAAGCGTAGATTAGGACAGGTTGTTCCCTGGCAAGAATGTAATTGTTAAGTGGGAGGCCTTCAAAGGAGAAATTTTGAGAGTGCAGAGTTTGTATGTTCCTGTCAGGATTAAAGGCAAAATGAATAAGAATAAGGAACCTTGGCTCTTGAGGGATATTGGAACTCTGATAAAGAAGAAGAGAGAGATGTATAACATGTATAGGCAACAGGGAGGAAGTAAGATGCTTGAGGAGTATAAAAAGAGTAAGAAAATACTTAAGAAAGAAATTAAGAGGGCGAAAAGAAGACATGAGGTTGCTTTGGCAGTCAAGGTGAAGGATAATCCTAAGAGGTTCGACAGGTATGTTAAGAGCAAAAGGATAGTAAGGGATAAAATCGATCTTCTTGAAGATCAGAGTGGTTGGTTATGTATGGAACCAAAAGAAATGGGAGAGATATTAAATGGGTTTTTTGCATCTGTATTTACTTAGGAAATTGGAATGGAGTCTATGGGAACAAGGCAAACAAGTAGGGAGGTCATACTTATACAGATTAAAGAGGAGGAGGTACTTGCTGTCTTGAGGCAAATCAGAGTAGATAAATTCCCAGGACCTGACAGGGTATTCCCTCGGACCTTGAAGGAGACTAGTGTTGAAATTGCAGAGGCCCTGGCAGAAATATTTAAAATGTCGATATCCATGGGTCAGGTGCTGGAGGATCGGAGGATATCTCATGTAGTTCCGTTGTTTAAAAAAGGCTCAAAAAGTAAGCTGGGAAATTATAGGCCGGTAAGTTTGATATCGGTAGGTGGTAAAATATTGGAAGGAATACTAAGAGATAGGACCTACAAGTATTTGGATAGACAGGGACTTATTAGAAAAAGCATGGCTTTGTGCATGGTAGGTCATGTTTAACCAATCTATTAGAGTTTTTCGAGGAAGTTACCAGGAAAGTGGATGAAGGGAAGGCAGTGAATGTTGTAGATATGGACTTCAGTAAGGCCTTTGACAAGGTCCCACATGGGAGGTTAGTTAGGAAGATTCAATCACTAGGTATACATGGAGAGGTAGTAAATTAGATTAGACATTGGCTCAATGGAAGAAGCCAGAGAGTGGTAGTGGAGAATTGCTTCTCTGAATGGAGGCCTGTGACTAGTGGTGTGCCACAGGGATCAGTGCTGGGTCCATTGTTGTTTGTCATCTATATCAATGATCTGGATGATAATGTGGCAAATTGGATCAGCAAATTTGCTGATGATACAAAGATTGGAGGTGTAGTGGACAGTGAGTAAGGTTTTCAAAGCTTGCAGAGGGATTTGGACCAGTTGGAGGAATGGGCTGAAAAATGGCAGATGGAGTTTAATGCGGACAAGTGTGAGGTATTGCACTTCGGAAGGTCAAACTAAGGTAGAACATACAAGGTAAATGGTAGAACACTGGTGCAGTAGAAATGGTGCAGTAGAACAGAGGGATCTGGGAATACAGATACATAATTCCCTAAAAGTGACGTCACAAGTAGATAGGGTCATAAAGAGAGCTTTTGGTACACTGGGCTTTATAAATCAAAGTATTGAGTATAAGAGTTGGAATGTAATGGTGAGGTTGTATAAGACATTGGTGAGACTGAATTTAGAGTATTGTGTGCAGTTTTGGTCATCTATTTACAGGAAGGATATTAATAAGGTTGAAAGAGTGCAGAGATGGTTTACAAGGATGTTGCTGGGACTTGAGAAACTGAGTTACAGAGAAAGGTTGAATAGGTTAGGACTTTATTCCCTGGAGCGTAGGAGAATGAGGGATAATTTGATAGAGGTGTATAAAATTCTGATGGGTATAGATAGAGTAAATGCAATCAGGCTTTTTCCACTGAGGCTAGGGGAGAAAAAAACCGGAGGTCATGGGTTAAGGGTGAAGGGGGAAAAGTTTAAAGGGAACATTAGTGGGGGGCTTCTTCATGCAGAGAGTGGTGGGAGTGTGGAATGAGATGCCAGATGAAATGGTGAATGCCGGCTCACTTTTGACATTTAAGAAAAACTTGGACAGGTATATGGATGAGAGGGGTTTGGAGGGATTTGGCCCAGGGGCAGGCCAATGGGACTAGGCAGAAAAATGGTTCAGCACAGCTAAGAAGGGCCAAAAGGCTGTAATGTTCTATGGTTCTATGGTTCTAGGTGCGTAAAAAGAGCCTGAAGGATCATTGGGACCAGAGTCACAGCAACCACAAACTGTTCCAGCTGCTACCATCCGGGAAATGATACCGCAGCATAAAAGCCAGGACCAACAGGCTCCAGGACAGCTTCTTCCACCAGGCCATCAGACTGTTTAATTCATGCTGACACAACTGTATTTCTATGTCATATTGACTATCCTGTTGGACGTAATATTTATTATAATTTACTATAAATTGCATGTTGTACATTCAGACGGAGACGTAACATAAAGATGTTTACTCCTTATGTTAGCTTCTTTGCTTCGGCTATCCATCGATTTTCCATGATGACTGAGGCCTAGGCAAGGTTGTATAGGAGAATGGCAGTTGCCCATGCTGCAAGTGACCCTCTCCATGCCACCGATGTTGTCCAAGGGAAGGGCACTAGGCCGATACAGCTTGGCACCAGTGTCATCGCAGAGCAATCTGTGGTTAAATGCCTTGTTCAAGGACACAACACACTGCCTCAGCTGGGGCTCGAACTAGTGACCTTCAGATCACTACTAGACCAACGCCTTAGCCACTTGGCCACATGCCAACACTCACTCCTCAAGTATGTGAAGGTTGTTAAGTAATAAAGTCAATTCAATTCAGTTCAAAACCCTGTCTTAATTCCTCTAACTATTCAATCTCTTATCACTACTGCAGCCCTTGTAACCTCACTTCTGAGCCACTGTGCTAGACTCAGTGCCGAAGACCCGGTCTCTGCGGCTCTCCCAGTAGGCCATCTCCCTCAGTAGTATCCAAAGTGGTGTACTTATTATCGAGGGGAATGTCCACAGAGGCACACTGTACTGGCTGCCCATTTCCATTTCTTCTCCAGACAGTCACCAGCCTCCAGCTGACTCTTTCCTTGTAGCTCCTATCTACCACTTCCTCAGTCTCCCACATGAGCTGAAGATCCAGCTTTTTAACATGTTTTCTGAGGAGCTGCACCTGGTGCAGATGTGGTTATTTGGGAGGCTGGAGACTTCCCAGAAATCCCACACCTCATAGAAAGAACATAACAAAGCCCCTGAAGCCATTCTGTGCTCTCACAGACAGGGAATAAATAATACAGAAGAAGGAGAAGATGCTGACTAGATAGTTACCTTACCCAAACCTGATCTTGCTTCGGCCTAATGAACCAAAGCCCAAACTAATGCTGACCAACTCACACATGGCAGCTCCAGCAATGGCTGCTTTCTTACGCCTGCCACATTTTTATTTGCATTTGCTAATGAATCCTGTTCACTTGGAAATAGCTTGAGAATTGTGGAAAATTGGCACTCTAGCATTGGACTTCAGTGTTTAACGTTGGAATGCCCCACCCACCATGGACATTCTCTCTTGTCCTCTCTCCCATCGGGCAGAAGATATCGGAGTCTGAAAGCACTTACCACCAGATTCAAGGACAGCTTCTACACCACTGTATAAGATTTTTAAATGATTTGCATACAAGAAAATGGACTCTTAACCTTACAATCTACCTTTTATGATTTTGCACCTTGTTACTTACCTAAACTGCGCTTTCTCTGTAGTGGTTGCACAGAAATAGAACAAGTTAGACGAATAACAATGCAGAATAATGATTTGATCTCTATAAACAGGAAACAAGAGAATCCATTCATCTTATCTCAATACACATGAAAAAAAATCAATACCAATACCAATAACATTCTGATATTTAACAGATGAAATGGCCTGGGAGCCTGGCATGTAACTTCTAGGCTTTCACTGTAAATTCCTGACCATTATTTCATGATGGCCAGATAACCTACTGGTCTGTGTGATGATGCTGAGTTAAAAAAGACAGGATACATTTCCTACTATTTGAAAACTGGTCTCATAGGATCTTTCATTTACACCTGAGGGGATATAGAGGTCTTTGATTTAACATCTCTGCTGAAGGGTTACACAACCAATAGAGACACACACACACAAAATTCTGGAGGAACTCAGCAGGTCAGGCAGCATCTATCGAAATGAGTGAACAGTCAACATTTTGAGCCAAGACCCTTCTTCAGGTTTGGAAAGGAAAGGGGAAAACACCAGAATAAAAAGGTGGGAGGAGGGGAAGGGGGAAAGATAAAGGTGATAGGTGATGCCTGCTGGGAAGGAAAGGCAAATGGCTGGAGAGGAAGGATTCTGATGGGAGAAGAGAGGAGAGCATGGGAGAAAGGGAAGGAGGAGTGAACACAAGAGGAGATGAGAAGCAGGTGAGAAGAGGTAAGAGCCTGAGTGGGGAATAAAAGAAGAGGGGAAGGGGAGGAAATTTTTTTTTACCTGAAGGAAAAATCAATATTCATGCCATCAGGTTGGAGGCTACCCAAACAAAACCAATAGTGTGGCATGCAATGGGATGTCAGCCAAAATGCTTGTGCTTAAGTCTTTGAAGCAGGGCATGAACACAAAACCTTCTGAAGCATTTAAAGTGAGAGATCTACTAACTGATCCACAGATGGCACTATAAAGAAACCAAAGAGTAACAGGAAGCAAAGACGCATCTGGATGTCTCCTTTTTCTCAAGTTGGCCACAAAAAGCCTGCGTGAGTGGAGCATCAGCAATCGTGGCATCAGCCTGCTCAAGGGTAATTCATTCCCTGTCCCTAACCACACGTTTCGATACATTTTAACCCCACACCAGTCTTCTGCAGCAAACTTCTGAGATTTCAGTGATCTTCTGCCCATATGTTTCTTTCATTATATTACATAAAATGAATAGTGCTTTGGTGTCCTTCAGCTCTACACATAAAACATAAATGTTTTCCCTTTGCAATAACAAGGATTTTTTATGCATAATTATTTCCCCTGATGCCATTGCAATTAACTAAAAATTGAAATGCATTGAAGAAATTATATGTACCTGCCTTATAATAGAGTGGTAATATAATTTTGAGCAGAATTTATTTGGATGCTATCGAATAAGTTACTGACCGGTAAGACCATTCCCTCTACCAATGTCAGTGTTTTCTACTCATACGTTGCTGGCCTAACTGCATTCATTATACATATTGTTCAACTTTAAACAACCAGTTTACTGTATGTGTCATATTGCTGGCATTCTTACTGCCACTGACTTAGATTCTGTTTCAATTTATATTGCAGTTATGGTGCAAAGTCAGTTACCACAAGCAGATTGTACTGAAATGTGCAGCCTGTATCTTTCATAAGCAGGAGCTAAAATGCATTCTTTAATTATAGCATGGGATGTGAAAAATCCTTTCTATTTCTATTCCAAAACCTGGGAAATCCTGTTAACCTATTCGGTGTAGCACATAATTCATAAATATAATTAATTGCAAGTTAGTAAATGTTAAGCAAAACTTTACCTTCCATCTGAGCATTTTGCAGCCTTCTGGACTTAATATTGGAATTCTACAACTTTGGTTAATTTGATTGCTCAATTTATACCAAATGTCCATCTGTGATTTTTTGGATGAAATTCCCAACTTTATTTTGTTTTATTTTCTCTAGGAATGGAGGACATGCACAACCTGATCAACCAGGTGTGTCTTCCTGCTCTGCTTTTTCCAGCGCAAAATCCTTTGTCTATGCTGTCACTATCAGGCGCTTCAGACCAGTTCAGAAGCATGGTGAAAACCTGGCCAGCAGGAGCCATCTCTGCTCTTCAAGACTGCTTTGAGCACACTGACTGGCACATGTTCAGGGAGGCTGCAACCGATGGTGACTCTACCAACTTAGAGGAGTACACAGCATCAACGACCAGCTACATCAGCAAGTGCATTGATGATGTTACTCTGTCCAAGACCATCACTACACATGCCAACCAGAAGCCATGGATGACTACAGAGGTGCGTGCGCTGCTGAGGTCCCGCGACTCTGCCTTCAGAGTAGGCGACAAGGCAGCTCTAACAACAGCGAGGGCCAAACTGTCCCGAGCCATCAGAGGGGCAAAGCATGCACATGCCCAGCTAATCCATAGTTATTTTCAGGACAGCGGTGACACGTGGCGCATGTGGAAGGGCATCCAGGACATCACCAATTACAAGACAACATCACCTGACTGTGCAGGTGATGCCTTCCTCCCAAATGCACTGAATAACTTCTACACCCAGTTTGAGGCGGAAAATGACGTGGCGGCAAGGAAGTCCACCCCTCCTATAAATGACCAGGTGCTGTGTCTCTCCATGGCCGACGTGAGAAGAACCCTGTGCAGGGTCAACCCTGGTAGAGTGCTCAGAGGATGTGCAGACCAGCTAGCAGATGTTCTCACTGACATCTTCAACATCTCCCTGAGCAGTGCCACCGTTCCAACGTGTTTCAAGGCCGCCACCATCGTCCCCGTGCTGAAGAAGTCTTCAGTGTCCTGCCTAAATGACTACTGTCCTGTTGCACTTACATCCATCATCATGAAGTATTTCGAGAGGCTCATCATGAGGCATATCAAGACCCTGCTGCCCCCCTTACTGAACCCCCTGCTGTTTGCGTACCATCCCAACCGCTCAACAGATGACGCCATTGCCACCACCCTCCACCTGGCCCTAACTCACCTGGACAAAAAGACACAATACGTTCGGATGCTGTTCATAGACTTCAATTCAGCAGTCAACACCATCACACTGAGCACGGGGGCTCCCCAGGGCTACGTGCTCAGTCCACTGCTGTTCACTCTGCTGACCCACGACTGTTGCAAAACGCAACTCGAACTATATCATCAAGTTCGCCGATGACACAACCATGGTGGGTCTCATCAGCAAGAACGACGAGTCAGCATACAGAGAGGAGGTGCAGTGGCTAACAGACTGATGCAGAGCCAACAACCTGTCTCCTAAAGTGAACAAAACAAAAGGGATGGTTGTTGACTTCAGGAGGGCATGGAGCAACCACTCCCTACTGAACATCGACAGCTCCTCAGTAGAGATCATAAACAGCACCAAATTCCTTGGTGCTCACATGACAGAGAATCTCACCTGGTCCCTCAACACCAGCTCCATAGCAAAGAAAGCCCAGCAGCGTCTCTACTTTTTGCAAAGGCTGAAGGAAGTCCATCTCCCACCCCCACCTCCCCTATCCACATCACATTCTACAGGGGTTGTACTGAGAGCACCCTGAGCAACTGCATCACTGCCTGGTTCGGAAATTGCACCATCTCGGCTTGCAAGACCTTGCAGCGAATAGTGAGGTCAGCTGAGAAGATCATCGGGGTCTCTCTTCCTGCCATCATGGACATTTACACTACACGCTGCATCTGCAAAGGAAACAGCTTTATGAAGGACTCTATGCACCCCTCATACAATCTCTTCTCCCTCCTTCCGTCTGGGAAAAGGCTACAAAGCCTTCGGGCTCTCACAACCAGACTACGTAAGAGTTTCTTCCCCCAAGCTAACAGACTTCTCAATACCCAAAGCCTGGACTGACACCTTGCCCTACTGTCCTGTTTATTATTTATTGTAATGCCTGCACTGTTTTTGTGCAATTTATGTAGTCCTGTGTAGGTCTGTAGTCAAGTGTAGCTTTCTCTGTGTTTTTTCTTATTACGTAGTTCAGTCTAGTTTTTGTACTGTGTCATGTAACCCATGGTCCTGAAAAACGTCTCATTTTTACTATGCACTGTACCAGCAGTTATGGTCGAAATGACAATAAAAGTTGACTTGACTTGACTTGACTTGAATCAAACCACTCTCATTTGTTCATCCACCAGCTACCATTGCTTATAGTTTTTCCCCATGGTGACCCTGGTTTTACCTTTTTGAAGGTATTCCCCTCCCTCAGCCTCCCTGCAACTTTTTGCTTCTGTCTGCTTTCCAGTTCTAATGAAGGATCTCCAACCAAGAACATTAACTCTGTTTGTCTTCCCACAGATGCAGCCTGACCTGTTGAGTACTTATAGACAATAGACAATAGGTGCAGAAGTAGACCATTCAGCCCTTCGAGCCTGCACCGCCATTTTGAGATCATGGCTGATCAACTACTATCAATACCTGGTTCCTGCCTTGTCCCCATATTCCTTGATTCCCCTATCCATAAGATACCTATCTAGCTCCTTCTTGAAAGCATCCAGAGAATTGGCCTCCACTACCTTCCGAGGCAGTGCATTCCAAACCCCCACAACTCTCTGGGAGAAGAAGTTTTTCCTTAACTCTGCCCTAAATGACCTACCCCTTATTCTCAAACCATGCCCTCTGGTACTGGACTCTCCCAGCATCTGGAACATATTTCCTGCCTCTATCTTGTCCAATCCCTTAATAATCTTATATGTTTCAATCAGATCCCCTCTCAATCTCCTTAATTTCAGAGTGTACAAGCCCAGTCTCTCTAACCTCTCTGCATAAGACAGTCCAGACATCCCAGGAATTAACCTTGTGAATCTACGCTGCACTTCCTCTACAGCCAGGATGTCCTTCCTTAACCCTGGAGACCAAAACTGTACACAATACTCCAGGTGTGGTCTCACCAGGGCTCTGTACAAATGCAAGAGGATTTCCTTGCTCTTGTACTCAATTCCCTTTGTAATAAAGGCTAACATTCCATTAGCCTTCTTCACTGCTTGCTGCACTTGCTCATTCACTTTCAGTGACTGATGAACAAGGACTCCTAGATCTCTTTGTATTTCTCCCTTACCTAACTCTACACCATTCAGATAATAATCTGCCTTCCTGTTCTTACTCCCAAAGTGGATAACCTCACACTTATTCACATTAAACATCTGCCAAGTATCTGCCCACTCACCTAGCCTATCCAAGTCACCCTGAATTCTCCTAACATCCTCATCACATGTCACACTATCAGCCAGCTTAGTATCATCAGCAAATTTGCTGTTGTTATTTTTAATGCCTTCATCCAAATCGTTGACGTAAATTGTAAACAGCTGTGGTCCCAATACCAAGCCCTGTGGCACCCCACTAGTCACCACCTGCCATTCCGAGAAACACCCATTCACCACTACCCTTTGCTTTCTATCTGCCAACCAGTTTTCTATCCATGTCAATGTCTTCCCCCCGATGCCCTGAGCTTTGATTTTACCCACCAATCTCTGATGTGTGACCTTATCAAATGCCTTCTGAAAATCGAGGTACACTACATCCGCTGGATCTCCCCCGTCTAACTTCCTGGTTACATCCTCGATAAACTCCAACAGATTAGTCAAGCATGATTTACCCTTGGTAAATCCATGCTGGTTCAGCCCGATCCTATCACTGCTGTATAGATATACCACTATTTCATCCTTAATAATGGACTCTAGCATCTTCCCCACCACCGATGTCAGGCTGACAGGTTGATTGTTTTCTCCCTCCCTCCTTTCTTAAAAAGTGGGATAACATTAGCCATTCCCAATCATCTGTCCTCCCACTCACCTTAGCTCTGTCATACTTCCTTTTTTTTAATGCTATACAATCTCTGACTTCCTTTGTCAACCACTGTGGCCCCTTTCCTCCCTTTGAATCCTTCCTTCTCTGGGGGATGAACTGATTTTGCACCTTGTGCATTATTCCCAAGAATACCTGCCATTGCTGTTCCACTGTCTTTTCTGCTAGGCCATCCTTCCATTTAACATTGGCCAGCTCCTCCCTCATGGCTCCATAGTTTCCTCTGTTTAACTGCAACACTGACACCTCCGAGCTGCCCTTATCCTTCTCAAATTGCAGATAAAAACTTATCACATTATGATTACTACCTCCCAATGGCTCCTTTACTGCAAGATCGCTTATCAAATCCTGCTCATTACATAACACTAAATCCAGAATAGTGTCCCTGGACGGCTGTCATACAAGCTGTTCCAAGAATGCATCCCGTAGGCACTCTACAAACTCCCTATCCTGTGGTCCAGCACCAACCTGATTCTCCCAGTTCACCTGGATGTTGAAATCCCCCATAACTACTGCGACATTACCTTTGCCACATGCCAATGTTAACTCCCTATTCAACTTGCACCCAATATCCATGCCACTATTTGGTGGCCTGTAGACAACACCCATTTGGGTCCTTTTGCCCTTACTGTTCCTCAGTTCTATCCACGCAGACTCTACTTCTCCTGACCCTAAGTCCCCCCTTGCAAAGGACTGAATCTTATTCCTCACCAACAGGGCCACCCCACCCCCTCTGCCCACATTTCTGTCCCTACAATAGCACATATACCCTTGTACATTCATTTCCCAGGTCTAATCTCCCTGCAGCCATGTTTCCGTTATCCCAACAACATCATAGTTACCCATTCGCACCTGGGTTTCAAGCTCATCCGCCTTATTTCTGACACTTCGTGCATTCAGATATAGAATTTTTAGCCCATTTCTCCTCTCTCTGTTTGAATCGCTGCCTATTGTGCTTAACCCAGCTCCCCAAATTCCCATCGGGCTTGTTACGGATTCAAGCAACAATAAATATATGAGTTAGGCAGGGGTCTATATAACAAATAACACGTTTATTAAAAACTGAAAACAAACCCCCCCCCCCCCCAAAAGTAAACAAACCACTCACGTAACCGAAAATCAACTGCTGTGTGGCAGCTTAAACAGTTCTTAAAGCAATGAAGCTTAAACAGTTCTTAAAGCGATGTTGCAAAAACAGTTCTTCAAAGTAGTATTGCAAAAGTTCAAAATGCTCACAGTCCATTTAAGGGAGAGACTTTTTTAAGACAATTTAAATTCTCTTTCACGTCGTGTTGCTTCGGTTCCCAAATTGAACTTTTCCCACGAAGAATTTACGTAGATTGACAAATGGAACGGCTTAAAGGCACTGACCTTTCCTTTATAGAACTGTTCCCAATCCTTTCTGCTATTTCACAGGGATTAACATGAGAACAGTCAACGAATTCCTTCCGAATGAAGATCAAACAAGGTCGAACCTGTTTCACCGTCAAAATCGATTTCCCTCGATCTTTTAACTCCCAAACTCCGATCTTCACTCTCCACTGATTCTCAATTAGCAATATTATACAGAAACTGCTGGCAATGACCTTTTAAACTTTAGGCATTAGATAAAACTTCATCTTTCAACTAAACTGCGTCATAACATTAAATCACGCAGTGGCATGAAGTCAACATGGCAAATCCAGCCACGAACTGCCCCTCCTCACAGGGAGGGGGTCCTCCTTTTTTTTACCCTGTAAAAAAAACCTGTCACATGACCTCTACTGGCAGGAAAATGGCGTCACTCCACCATCACAAGACCATTACCTCAAGTCCAGTATAGCTTCAACACCTGTCACGTGACAAGTACACCACTGTCACGTGTCACGGGTACGTAACAGGCTATACGCCCCTAGAATTTTGTTGTCCTTCTTAAATTTACTTATTCTTTCAACACATTTAACTCCACGTTCCGTCAGACCATCCCTCTGTACATGTGTCCTCCTTATCACTTGTTCTGCCTCACCTTTCTCTACTACACTCTTAATATTCCGGAACCGTGCAGTCCCCACCTGTCCTTTATTCTTCCTCTCGCTATCCTCTCTCACATTGTGGATCCCCGCCCCCTGCAAATTTAGTTTAAACCCCCCCAAGAAGCAATAGCAAACTTCCCTGCAAGAATATTAGTACCGCTCCAGTTCAGATGTAAACAGTCCCTTCGGAACACATCCCACCTTCCCTGGAGCAAAGCCCAATTATCTACAAACCTGAAGCCTTCCCTCCTGCACCATCCTCTCAGCCACGTATTAATCTTTATAATCTTTCTGTTCCTTGCCTCACTCGCACGTGACACAGGTAGCAATCCTGAGCCAGGTAGCAATACTTCTAGCATTTCTGTTCTCATTACCCTGAACCAAACTGACCTATTGAATAAAAATGTAATAAACAATGAAGATAAATTTAGAAGTTATTTTCTACATTGGCATATGAAGTCCCTGTGCCTGGTAACTGAATATAATAGAAATAAGGATACTGAACATACTCCTATATACCGTATGTTAGACTAAAACACTTTTGAATAAAGCTATCAATCAATCAATCCCGTTCAAAGACACATTTTGTTTTCTATCTAGTCAATAAACAAGTTTGTATCACTGTAGAATTGTTGACATTTCAAACTGTATATTTTGAAGCATACAAAAAAACTTTGAATATCATTTTGAATGAAGTTTCCATGAACTTTAGGATGTGAAAAAGGTAAAGAAGGATTTGCTGTCTTTCAACCTCAAGATATCTGATAATGATTTAAGGCGAACAAATATTAGACAAGTGCAGGGACAACTTTCCTGCTCTTAGTCAAGACAAGGTCAAAGTTTCTTTCATATCCCATTAGGGACCAGATAATATTTTGGTTTAATGCTTTGTTGAAAGGCAGCCCCCTCAAAAATGTATCTGCCTTCGCTAGAGCAATGAGAATACAACATTTATCTCTAACTTCTATTCTTTGACAATCGGCAGTAATGAAAACATTCCCAAGCCTAATTAAAATGATTTGGAATTCAAAAAGGATATAAGCATTATCATTCAAAGGGCTGATCAGTACCTAAAAATAAGCCTTGTGTGCTGGCTGATATACATATCAGTGAATAGACTTAAAGCTCACAGAGATCAAAATATATTTAAAACTCACAGCCTTCAACATTAACTTTAATGATTAATGGGGCAAATAGTTATTGCCAAAATACTATTGTTATGCAAATTATATTAAAATAGAGTCTTCAAAATCATCACAGTAATCACTTATTTTAAGCTTAATATTGACCATTCAGGCACCTCAGTGATTTTTTTTAGAGTGACATTCAATTAAATAAAACCAAGACAAATGCCCTCTTCCTCCTCTCCCTCCCCTCCTGTTGCTTCGCTCCTGTTAAAAAAAAACATAGTTCTTTTTCTATGTTAAACTCATCCTATATTGTACCTCGGGCACAAAAACATTGCTTATCTAACTTAAACACTAATTGCATAAATAGACAAGGGGAAGAGAGGACGAGATTGTCAAGCCTCTAGATGGAATTGGCATTGAATGAAAATAATTTAGATTTTGCAGAGTCGAAGTTAGTGAATGTTATATCAATTAACCCCTTTAAAGTGTAACTGTTTGCCTGATGGGACTAAGCTATATGAATAATGAGCAAAATGAATAAGAACTCCCCAAAGCACCATATTTCTGGCCCATTTAGGACTACAGGATATAATTTCTGAATTAAACGGTCAGAAGCAAAAAATACACTTTGCAATATTATATTGGAGTGGGAGCACTAATGAAAAATGTCATTTTTGCTTTCTTGGGAGCTTTTCAACTGATATTCATCTCAAGAGATTAAACAATTAGGGCAAATTTCTGATAGTTCAAAAACTAAATGTGATCTGCTTGAAAAACTAAGCTAAAAAAATCTAATAACCTTTTCTTCATTCAGGAGTTATAATTCTACTCTGAGGATCTCAGATCTCATGGCAGGTAATGTCATAATTCAATATACATGATCAAGGGCTCCTGAGAATATAAGAAACAATATGGAGCAAACTGCTACTTTTTATTGAAAAGCAGAATATCTTCACATTAAATCAAGCTCAGTTATTCTTTGTCTAAATAAAAGAACTCATGTTGTTAACACCACCAAATATTTTCATACATGTGCACCCACACATACACATTTTACCAAACAGTACAGAGTGTGATGTGCACTACCACCATCATTTGCAATATTAGAGTCACAGAGTCATAGAAAAGCACAGCACAGCACAGAAACAGACCTTTTGGCTCATCTACCCTGTGCCAAGCCATTTAAAATGCCTACTGCCATTGACCATAGCTCTCCATACCCTGGAGGGTAACATAATGGGAGGAAACATATACATAATTCACAACCACTGACATAATTCACAACCACTGACGTTGAGTTGGAGTTCACTTTAAGAGGCTGGTCTGACCTGATGAAGTAATGACATGACGTTTTTACCATGCTTTTAAGTTCTGTGTTTGGTTGATAATAAAACAGAGCTGTTACGGTTTTTCTTAAACTTAAATCACTTCTTCTTTTATTTATGAAAACCTACACCCCCTACCTTGCACATACCTATCCAAACTTCTCTTAAAAATTGGAATTTTGACTGCATGCACCACTATTAATGCAATAAAAATACAAATAATCCATTGACGATTGAATTGCAGGGATAAAACTGAACCATATTTTGCTACCTAATGAGAAACAATAGAATGTGTACATTTTTCCATTATGTGGCCTGTACAGTGGGACTCCCCTTCTCAAATTCCTCTACAGTTTTCAATGGGAAAGTAGTTATGTATGTTCTGACTTGGCTTCATTTCTCAATTTAAAAAAAAACTCAAAAGGGGAGGAATATTTCATTTCTCACTACTGTTAATAATGTTCAACTCCTTCAAATTCAGTTGGGTTTCATTTCAATAAGCATGAAAATGAAAATATAAACATTATCTGTATAATAAGATTTGTAAGATCCTATTAACATTGGGAAATAACATTGCAGACTGTTTCATTTAATGCTTCTCCTAACGGTGATTTTTGTCAGTTCAAGAGCATTGTTGTGAATAGTTTCCAATTTCTCACAACTTTATAATATGCAAAGTTAGGAAATAGTACCTTATGCTTTCAATCCATAGAATTAAAACAGGAGAGAGAAAAGAAAGATAATTTCATGCAGGGCTGATCTAAGCTGCTCTTTATATACTATTACCATGATATTCATTAGGTTTATCTGTAAATACAGTTTTTATAACATAAAGCAACACAGAAGATGAACAACAGGCAATGGCTGGATGATGGGCAATAACCAATCAGGATTTTGTTAAAAGAATGCGATGGGTACTCCTCAATTGGGTACTGATTGTTGATGATCAGCCATGATCACAGTGAATGGCGGTGCTGTCTTGAAGGGCCAAATGGCCTACTCCTGCACCTGTTGTCTTTTGTCTATTGTCTCAATGTGATCAAAAAGGGTTGCCATGGTAATATAGCCATCAGTACGTTATGACAACTCAGGGCATTCTGGAGTTCAGAGTTCAATTCTGGAACCATCTGTAAGGAGTTTGTACGTTCTCCCTGTGAACCATGTGGGTTTCCTCTGTGTGCTATTTCCTCTCACAATCAAAATACCTACCAGTTAGTAGGTTGATTGGTCACTGTAAGATGTGAAGTGATTAGGCTTAAATTAAACAGGTGGGTTTCTGGGTGGTTCAGTTCTTTGGGCCTGAAGGACCTGTTCCACGGTGTATCGCTAATTAAATAAAATGGAAAATATCTTTCCAAGAACTCAGGTTTTTGTTCTTATAGCTCAAATAGGGTGAAGGTTGCAAATCTGAAATAAAAACACTTTAGTTGAAAAATACTGCTGTAGAGTTGAGGCCTTCTTTCCTCTCTATTCAAGTTGCCATCATGCTCTAGGAAACAACACTGAGCTCCCTCAGAGGAATGAAGAGACATTCCTAGACAGAGTTATACACGGGAGATTAACATGATTGATTTTCAGGAAAGGTCTAAAATCATGTTTTCCTGCTCGGCCATACATGAGAGATTCTATGACTTTCACCTGAGCAGTGTTGCCTCCTCCAGGGATCCTAGAAAACAATTCCTTCTTTGGCACACCCTTGCAAAAACATCTCTTCATTCGTTGGGTTCTGAGACCTTGTGCACTCATTGGCTGCACAGTTTTAATAACAGAGACTGTCCTTCAAAAATTATCCATTGGTTGCAAAACACTGAGAAATCCCAAGACAAATACAAAGAAAGGCATGCTATTCTTTAGCTTGAGGTAAAGGGAAAGCCCTGGGAATTGACTTGACCCTCATGAACTGATAGGTACAAAAGTGAAAATGTTTCATTTTGCAAAGATTGTCATCATAGATTAATCCAGAAAAATTGTGCACAAAATAAAAATGTAGCTCCATCTGCCACAGTGGTAAAGTTTGTGACTGAGGAATTAAAAAAGGCTTTCTTTAAATCTTAATTTTCTTTTCATTATGATGCTTCTTTATCAATCAAGGTGCCGAAACCAATCCATTCCAGTGCAGGCAAGTGAAGACCAAATGTCTAAAAGCTAAATGTGAAGCATATCAGGAGAGTACTGTTCAGTCAAGATCAATACAGTTTTCATCTACTGTGCTCTCACAGAGTAATCCAGCATTGATATGAATTCAATAGGTAACATTATCCTTTTAAGGCTACAAAAGTTGATTAGAACTGTTCGACTCCAATTTCTTCATCTATTTAAAGCAAAGGTAACAGATTAACGAAGTTGTGTTAATAATGTTTATGAAACAACAAAGTAAGAGCCTTTGTGTGTCCACTGAAGCAGAAAAGTTAAATTCTTCACTTGCACATGAAACAATATCTGGGTCTCAATGATTTAAACCTTCATCTCATTCATACAGCTTTTCCACCTTGGCTTTACTGCCCTCTGTTCCTCTCTTGATGAGTTCCTCAGACTAATATAACTTCTGACAACTATTTCCTGTAATTAAACTACATCCCTTGCATTTGTGATAGATGTCATCTCTGATCTCTTACTTACATTAGTCTCCATAGCACAGCTTCCTGCACTCACACTACACCACCTTCTGTGTTTACCTTGGCTAAAAAATAGATCACAGAGGTAATATGGTGGCCTTTTCGCACCCTGTCCCTTGTAAAAACGCAAATTCCTCTGGCTCCGCTACATCTGCTCTCAGGATGAGGCTCTTCATTCTGGAACAAAGGAGATGTCCTCCTTTTTCAAAGAAAGGGGCTTCCCTTCCTCCACCATTAACGCTGCTCTCAACTGCATCTCTTCTGTTTCATGCATGTCTGCTCTTAACCATCTTCCCATCACCATACCAGGGATAGAGTTCCTCTTGTCCTCACCTACCATCCCACCAGCCTCTGCATCCAGCACATAATTCTCCATAACTTCCACCATCTCCAAGGGGATCCCACCAGCAAGTACATCTTTCCATTCCCCCCTACTCCCTGCTTTCCTCAGGGATCGCTTCCTATGTGACTCCCTTGTCCACTTGACCCTCTCTACTGATCTCCCTCCTTGCACTTATCCTTGCAAGCGGAACAAGTGCTACACCTGCCCCTACACCTCCTCCATCACTACCATTTAGGGCCCCAAACAGTCCTTCCAGGTGAGGTGACACTTCACCTGTGAGTATGTTGGGGTCATATACTGGATCTCCTAGTGCCACCCATTTAAATTCCACAACCCATTACTATTCTGATTTGTCAGTCCTTGGTCTCTTCTACTGTTGCGATGAGGCCACACTCAGGTTGCAGGAATGACGACCTTATATTCTGCCTTGGTAACCTCCAAACTGATGGCATGAACGTTGATTTCTAAAAACTTCCAGTATGCCCTCCCCCACCACCTCACCATTCTCCATCCCTTATTCCCTCTCTCAGCTTATCTCCTTGTCCACCTATCACCTCCCTCTGGTGCTCCTCCCCCCCTCCTGTCCTCTTCTATCAGACTCCCCCTTCTCCAACCTGTATCTCTTTCACCAATCAATTTCTCAGCTCTTTACTTCATCTCTCCCCCCTTCAAGTTTCACCTGTCACCTTGTGTTTCTCTCTCCCCTCCCTCCACCTTCTAAATCTACTCCTCATCTTTCTTTTTACAGTCCTGCTGAAGGGTCTCAGCCTGAAAGGTCAACTTTTTCCATAGATGCTCTCTGGTTGAGTTCCTCCATTATTTTATGTGTATTGTTTGGATTTCCAGCATCTGCAGATTTTCCCGTTTGTGAAAAGTTTTGGATGTGTGGGACCGGGTAATGATTGGGTGCGGTGGCCTAATTGAGGCTTCAGAAATCACCAAGTGGATGGCATAGAGGGGTGAAGCCCAGGGGCTATTCAAACAACATAGAATGTCTTTCATTGTTAGCAAACTCAGTCTTCACGGTTGTCAACTTTTCTGAGTCCAATCTACGTGCGTGGGCATGTACTCATTGGTCAGTTGTGGGAATGTGGTGCTTGACCCCCATGTTTTGTAACTGTAGTGAAGAATGTGGGCTTGGTGGGGTTTGGGAATTCACCCAGCATTCAGTAAGACTCACATGTAGTGGAGTCATTGTGGGGAACTTACTGGGGGCAGCAGGGTAACGACCCAAAGTCCTTGACGTCCTCAAGCCAGCAGTTCTTAAGATTGACTAACAGTTTTTGGGCACGCAGGAAATCTGCAGTGAGCAGAGGTCTAGCCACTTTAGCCAGGATGAAGTCCCACTTGTAACGTCGCCCACTGAAGCAGTGTCACCTGTCATGTCCCATAAATCTGGATCCTACTGCCATTGGTGGCCTCCAGTGAGGTTTTGTTGCTCTTTGCCTTCTCATCGATAGCAGCACACTCACTTGAGCACCCGTGTCACATAGGAAACGTCACCCTGAAGCATTCTCACTAATGATCAGTAGACAATATTATCAGCTGGAATCCATGGTGTTCACTGATGTCCTGATGCACTGGCACTGTTGAAGCTGCAAGGTCGTTGCCACGTCCTAGCAAGTGTGGTAAAAACCAAGAGCTGGCAAAGTCAGTCTCACAGCTCACCAACATTCTCTTTCTGTTGGTGGCCTTTGCTGACTGGGGTTATTGAGGTTGGGAAAGGAGGAGGAATGATGCACTGCTGCCTAGCTGAGTGTGGACTAGCAGCCATTTTAGACTCCCTATAGTCCATCACGGGTGCATCAGCAAGGGCTGTATGAACTTGATCAGGCTTTTGCTGCATGCAGAGTTCTTTAAAAATAAAACAAGGATGGCGATTTCCCAGGAGAGACAGCATTTGGTCCTTTAACTCCAATGGCTTAACATCACCGAGGCCAGGCAAGGGGAGCAACGTCTGGCACATTCACAACCGATAGTCTAAAAATCTGTAAAAGGGTAAAAGGTGGGTTTTCAGTGATTGGTATTTATTGTGTTCAGGTGGGTGTTCTAATAGACTCCCCACTCTCACAACCATGGACTGCTGAGCAACGCTACCACACAGAAATATTTGGTGTCGTCTGGTAATTTCTTGTGAACTTGGCCTCGGCTTATACAAACCAAATTATGGCATTTTGCTTCCAAAACTCTGGCAGATTCAAAACATCTGCATTGGCCAACTTGTTCAATAACTCTGGAATTATTCTAGAGCATTAGAGTCACCAATGTAGGTTTTCACAAATAAAAATGGAGGAGGCATTTTATATTTAAGGAAAACCGTTACAACTCATTTATTGTACTCCAAACACTGAACACTAAGCATGGTAAATGTACTTTACATAATCATGTAATCACATCAGACCAGCCTCTTAAAGTGATCCCCAACTTAATGTCGGTGGCTGTGAATTATATACTGGGTGTTTCCAGCGATTTCATTACCCTCCAGTCTCCAACAGGATGACATCAACATGCTTTTTCTATGCCCTGGTAACCTCTCCTCTTTGTTACTCCACTCTCTTTGATTTCCCTTGTCTTCATGGCCCCATTACCTCATTTCCTTCTCTTCTCCCATCCTCATGATCTGTGCATAACCTTCCTCTTCCTATCTGGTCCGCACCTGCTTTCCTTTATTCCATGGTCTAGAGCCCTTTCCTATCATATTCATTCTTTAGCCTTTTTCCCCTTCCACTTTACATCATTCTTTCCACCCCCCCCCACCCCCCACCACCCCACTTTCTTCTTCCCTCAACTGGATGCACCTATCACCTGCCAGCTCTTGCACCTTCCCCCCCTCTCTATCCTTTTGTTCTCACTTTTGCTCTCCTCCTTTCAGGGCCTGATGAAATGTTGACTGTACACTTCTTTCCACAAATGCTGCCTGACATGCCAAGTTCCCCCAGCATTTTGTGTGTGTTGCTCCATTGCGTCAGCAGTCTGGTCTGGGTCAGTGAACATATTTATTTAAATCCAATGACCTTCCAATTGAGACACTGGCCTCAAGCAATGCAAATATAGATCACATTCACCCACCAATAATTGTAATAAGTCCGGATTGGGTTCAATGTTCAAAGGCCGCATCTCACTCTCACAGACTAACGATTCATCCAACCCTCCCACAGGCACAGCTAACAGTTTATACACACTCTCAACTGTTCCACAATGACAGCTATATCTGCCAAAAATCTTCTCAAAGTTCATCTTTTCTCACAGGTTTTAAATTAGGATTCTTGAACACAACTGCTACTGATCACACTGACAACTTTGGAAGATGCCTTGGGATATTAAACTTCCTATTTGATGGTAACCTACAGAAGGCATTGACATTTTGGATCAAATAGCCTGATTTAGTGATATATCCTCAGTAGACACATTATTGTGTACACCTGAACACCTGCTCATTAATTCAAATATCTAATCAGCCAATCATTTAGCAGCAACTCAATTCATAAAAGAACACAGACATGGTCAAGCGGTTCAGAGTTGTTTAGACCAAAAATGAGAATGGGGAAGAAATGTAACCTAAGTAACTTTGGCCGTGAAGTAATTGTTGCTGCCAGACAGGGTGATTGAGTATTTCAGTAACTCCTCATATTTTTGGTGAAAAGGCCCTTGTAAATAAGAGAGGTCAGAGGAGAATGGCCAGAATGGTTCAAGCTGACAGGAAGGTGATAGTAACTCAATAGTGATATGCCGAAGAGCATCTCTGAATGCACAACATCTTGAATCTTGAAGTGGATTGGCTACAGCAGCAGAACACCATGAACATACACTCAGTGGCCACTTTATTAGATACAAGAGGTCCCTAATAAATTGGCCACTGAGTGTATATCTTGAGAAAAATATCTCACCTAACTACGTTGTGCAGTACTCACTTCTGTTTTCCCTGGTATAAAAACAAACAGGTACTTAGTGTAGGGAGCAGAACTTTCAGCCCTTTTAGACACTTGGCCAGTCAATAGTACTGTGGCCATTCCAATCATCAGCTCAACTCTTCATTCTCTTCTATTCACAGAAAAATTTCACCCCTTTGCAGGTTAAGTACCTAACTATCTCTGGCCTGAAAGATACTTTCACTACCCTTTGAGGAAGAAGCACCCAAAGACAAATTAGGACACTTGATTTTTAAACAGTAACCTCTAGCTCCAGATTCTTCCAAGGTCGCATAAAACCAGCATCAGCAGCAATAAACCATTGAGGGACAGCAGAGCAGCAATACCTTATCCCTTGGGGAGCAAGTTCTACTCCTAATTAGAATGGGATTTGCAGCTAAGAATTGAAGATGATGGTATGGCCAGTCTTCTTCCTCACATTCCATCTCCCTCACATATTTTTCTTACTTTTAATTTACAAGCTGCAAATGATGTAGTAATATTCTTCCTGGAGTGCAGAGGTTATTTCATTAAGACATTCCTCTTGTAAAATCAGGCAGCAGATTCTGTAAGCAATAGGCACCCTTCTATGACCTGAGAAAGGCCATTAACACATTTATTAGAAATGGCATTCACAAAATCCTATTAAACCTGCTTTCCCAGCAAAGATTCTCTCCCTATTCATTGAGTTTCATACGGAAAGGAATACATGCTGCTCAGAATGGGAGAAAATTATTATCTGAGTACATTGTTGACTCTGGCATGAAAGGAGGCGGTGTCCTAGTGCTTGACAGGTTTGGCGTTTTGAAATTACCAGTCTCGTGTATGAATTGCAGCTTTCTCAGCATTAAATGAATTCAACATCAAAGGCTTGTTCAAAGGCAATGCTCTACTCATTTCTTACTCACCTAATGAACTGCAGCTCACAGTGAACAATTCACAGAACCATGGTAATCACTATCAGGGAAAGGGATACCAGTGGAAGAGCATCAGAAATTCACTTAGTATCTATCTCAATCATGAAGCAGTGGCAGTTGACTCTTATTTTTTTCACTTAACTCTATTCAGCTCATTTAGCATTGGTTTCTGTCACCTTTGACAAACAGCACCTGAAGCCTGAGACGTGACCAGGCTAATGGGCATTTGTCCTCTGTTCCCTCCATTACAGCCATGAAATCTGGGTCACCTCACCAAGCAAGAGCAGAGCATGAGCAGCTTCCTCTTTCAGAGTCTCAGAAAAATACATCCCTGACAAAGACAACCCTGGAAAAACCTGTCAGCAGTGTATTCAGAGTAAACTAGATACTAGCAGGATTTAGAGGCTGTCTCAAGGTACTTTCACAGAGTTACAGACTATTCACTGTATGGAAGGAGGGTATTCAGACTGCTGAGTACATTAGAAAAATCCAGCTAGTCCTAGTCCTCTACGCTACCCATAGCTGCTTCAATTCTTTGGCACATTCATCCCTTCTGAATACTACAATTAAATGTCCTTCCTTCTATCACTCCTGGCAGTTCATTCTAGTCTTTAACAACTCACCACATTAAAAAAGTAATCCTCATGTCATATCTGTGAACATCAATTCTTGACCTTTCTGCCAGTCGGAAGGGTGATCTGTGTATAAGTTTCCGTATTCTAATTACATCTGCTAGATTTGCTCATTATTCCAAGGAGAACACCAGCTTCCCAGTCCATCCATCTATCCAAATTCTTTCATGCTTGGATTAATTTTAGAAAACCAAGTATATCAGAAAACCAGTCATGATTTGCAGAGGGCAATTACAAGGGCAAGGAGACAATTTCGAATGAGATTGGAGGTGACATCGGATGCATGGCAACTCTGGCAGGGTTTGCAAGATATTACTTCCTACAAAGCGAAACCCAATAGCATGAATGGCAGCAATGCTTCACTACCAGATGAACTCAACACCTTCTATGCACTCTTTGAAAGGGAGAAGATAACTACAGCCATGAAGATTCCTGCTGCCCCTGATGACCCTGTGATCTCCATCTCAGAGGCTGATGTTAGACTGTCCTTAAAGAGCGTGAACACTCGCAAGGCGGAAGGTCCTGATGGAGATCCTGGTAAGGCTCTGAAAACCTGTGCCAACCAACTAGCAGGCATTTCAAGAGTCATTTTCGGGACATTTTCAATCTTTCATGCTATGGGTCAGTTCCCAGTTGCTTCAAAAAGTCAACAATTATACCAGTGCCTAAAAAGAATAATGTGAGCTGCCTTAATGACTATTGCCTGGTAGCATTCACATCTACAGTGATGAAATGCTTTGAAAGGTTGGTCATGACTAGACTGAGTCCTGCCTCAACAAAGATCTGGACTCATTGCAATTTGCCTATTGCCGCAATAGGTCAATGGCAAACGCAATCTCAATTGCTCTCCACACGGCTTTAGGACATCTGGGCAACACAAACACATATATCAGGATGCTGTTCATCAACTATAGCTCAGCATTTAATACCATCATTCCCACCATCCTGATTGAGAATTTGCAGAACCTGGACCTTTGTATTTCCCTCTGCAATTGGATCCTCAACTTCCTAACCGGAAGAGCACAATCTGTCAGATTGGTGATAACATATCCTCCTTGCTGATGATCAACACTGGCGCACCTCAGGGGTGTGTACTTAGCCCACTGCTCTACTGTCTGTATACACATGACTGTGCGGCAAGGCTTAGCTGAAATACCATCTATAAATTGCTGATGATACAACCATTGTTGGTAGAATCTCAGGTTGTGATGAGATGGCATATGGGAGTGAGATATGCCAACTAGTGGAGTGGTACCGCAGCAACAACCTGGCACTCAATGTCAGTAAGACGAAAGAGCTGATTGTGGACTTCAGGAACGGTAAGAAGAATGAACACATAATAATCCTTATAGAGGGATCAGAAGTGGAGAGAGTGAGCAGTTTCAAGTTCCTGGGTGTCAAGATCTCTGAGGATCTAACCTGGACCCAACCTATCAATGTAGTTATAAAGAAGGCAAGACAGTGACTATACTTCAGTTTGTAGTTTGGAGTTTGAAGAGATCTGGTATGTCAACAAATACACTCATAAAGTTCTATAGATGTACCATGGAGACCATTCTGACAGGCTGCATCACTGTCTGGTATGGGAGAAGCAACTGCACAGGACCGAAAGAAGCTGCAGAGGGTCGTTAATCTAGTCAGCTCCATCTTGGGTACTAGGCTACAAAGTACCCAGGCCATCTTCAGGGAACGGTGTCTCAAAAAGGCAGCGTCCATTATTAAGGACCTCCAGCACCCAGGGCATGCCCTTTTAAGACCATAAGACCATAAGATACAGGAGCAGAAGTAGGCCATTTGGCCCATTGAGTCTGCTCCGCCATTCAATCATGGGCTGATCCAATTCTTCCAGTCATCCTCACTCTCCTGCCTTCTTCCCATAACCTTTGATGCCCTAGCTAATCAAGAACCTATCTACCTCTGCCTTAAATGCACCCAACGACTTGGCCTCCACAGCCACTGGTGGCAACAAATTCCACAGATTTACCACCCTCTGACTGAAATAATTACTCCACATCTCCGTCTTTCAATCCTGAAGTCGTGCCCTCTTGTCCTGGGCTCCCCTACCATGGGCAATATCTTTGCCATATCTAATCAGGCCTTTTAACATCCAGACTGTTTCTATGAGATCTCTCTTCATTCTCCTGAACTCCAGGGAATACAACCTGAGAGCTGCCAGATGTTCCTCATGCAGTAACCCTTTAATTGTTGGAATCTTTCTCATGAATCTTCTCTGAACCCTCTCCAATGACAGTATATCCTTCCTATAATAAACAGCTCGAAACTGCACATAATACTCTAAGTGTGGTCTCACAAGTGCCTTATAAAGCCTCAACATCACATCCCTTCTATACCTCTAGAAATGAATGCCCAACATTGCATTTGCCTTCTTCATCACTGACACTGACCCCTGTCGAACTCCACTGGTAACCAGCAGCCAGCCAGAACAGGATCCTTTTATTCCCACTCTGTTTGCTGCCGATCAGCCAATGTTCCACCAGTGCTAGTAACTCCCCCGTAATTCTATGGGATCTTATCTTGCTAAGCAGCCTCATATGTGACACCTTTGAAAGGCCTTCTGAGAATCCAGGTACACCACATGTTCTGCATCTCCTTTGTCTACCCTGCTTGTAATTTCGTCAAAAAACTGCAGTAGGTTAGTCAAGCAGGGTTTTCCTTTCAGGAAAACATGCTGGCTTTGGCCTATCTTGTCATGTGCATCCAGGTATTCTGAAATCTCTTCGCTAACAATCGATTCCAGCAACTTTCCAACCACTGATATCAGGCCAACAGGTCTATAGTTTCCTTTCTGCTGTCTCCCACCCTTCTTAAATAGCAGAGTAACATTTGCAATTTTCCAGTCATCCGGTACAATGCCAGAAGATACAGAAGCCTGAAGGCACACACTCACTGATTCAGGAACAGCTTCTTCCCCTCTGCCATCCGATTGCTAAATAGACATTGAATCCTTGCACGTTACCTCACTTCTTTAAATATACAGCAGTTCTGTTTTTTTGGACATTTTAAAATCTATTCAATATACATATACAGTAATAGATTTACTTATTTATTTATTTACCTTATCATTCATTCATTTGTTTGTCTGTTTATTTATTTATTTATTGATTGATTGATCTATTTGTTTATTTATTTATTTATTTATTCTCTGCTAGATTGTGTAATGCATTGAACTTCTGCTGCTAAGTTAACAAATTTTGTGTCACATGCCAGTGATAATAAATCTGATTCTGAAATCTATTCTTTATCCCATTTAAGGCCTTTATGTCTTTCCTTAAATCTTTACAGGTTTTAAATCCCATCCCTTTTAATAAACCTTGAATCCCATCTGCCTTTAAACCATAAGACATAGGAGTGGGATTAGGCCATTTGGCCCATCACGTCCTGTCCACCATTCAATCACTGCTGATCTTTTCTATCCCCCCCTTAGCCCCACTCACTGGTTTTCTCCCCATAACTTTTGATGATGTGTCCAATGAAGAACCTATCAAGCTCTCCCTTAAATACACCCAATAATCTAGCTTCCACAGCTGCTTGTGGTAATAAGTTCCACAAATTCACCACCCTCTAGCTAAAGAAATTTCTCTGTGCCTCTGTTTTTAATGGATACTACTCTATTGTGAGGCTGTACACTCTTGTCCTAGACAGCACCATCATGGGAAACATCCTTTCCATACCTGAACACAAAATACTCTGCAGATGCTGGGATCAAACACACAACACGCTGGAGGAACTCAGCAGGTCGGGCAGCATCCCTGGAAACAAGCAGTCAACGTTTCAGGCTGAGACCCTTCATCAGGACTCATATACTCTTTCCATATCTACTCTGTCTAGGCCTTTCAACATTCAAAAGGTTTCAATGAGATCTCCCCCCATCCTTCTAAATTCCAGCGAGTTCAGACCCAAAACTATCAAATGTTCCTCATATGATAATTATTTAATCCCTTGAAACATCTTTGTAATCGCAAACAGGAGGAAATCTGCAGATGCTGGAAATTCAAGCAACACACACAAAATGTTGGTGGAACGCAGCAAGCCAGGCAGCATCTATAGGAAGAAGTACAGTCGACGTTTCGGGCCCAGACCCTTTGTCAGGACTAACTGAAAGAAGAGATAGTGAGAGATTTGAAAGTGGGAAGGGGAGGGGGAGATCCAAAATGATAGGAGAAGACAGGAGAGGGAGGGATGAAGCTAAAAGCTCGAAAGTTGATAGGCAAAAGGGATACACAGTTTGAGAAAGAAGAGGATCATGGGATGGGAGGCCTAGGGAGAAAGAAAGGGGGAGAGGAGCACCAGAGGGAGATGGAGAGTAGGCAAGGAGTGATTGTGAGAGGGGCAGAGACAGAAAAAAAAGAGAGGAGATAAAAGGAGGGGAAGAATAATAAATAAATGAATAAATAAGAGATGGGGAAAGAAGAGCAGGGGGACATTAACAGAAGTTAGGGAAATCAGTGTTCATGCCATCAGGTTGGATGCTACCCAGGCGGAATATAAGGTGTTGTTCCTCCAACCTGAGTGTGGCTTCATCTTGACAGTAGAGGAGGCCATGGATAGACATATCAGAATGGGAATGGGATGTGGAATTAAAATGTGTGGCCACTGAGAGATCCTGCTTTCTCTGGTGGACAGTGTATAGGTGTTCAGTGAACTGGTCTCCCAGTCTGCGTCAGGTCTCACCAATATATAGAAGGCCGTACCAGGAGCACCGGACGCAGTATACCACACCAGCCAACTCACAGTTGAAGTGTCGCCTCACCTGGAAGGACTGTCTGGGGCCCTGAATGGTGGTGAGGGAGGAAGTGTAAGGGCAGGTGTAGCACTTGTTCCGCTTACAAGGATATGTGCCGGGAGGGAGATCAGTGGGAAGGGATGGGAGGGGATGAATGGACAAGGGAGTCACATAGGGAGCGATCCCTGAGGAAAGCAGAAAGGGGGGGGGGAGGGAAAGATATGCTTGGTGGTGCAATCCTGTCGGATCTTTGTAATCTTTTGTAATCCCTTTCTCAAGTTGTCCTACCACTTTCAATGAATGCTGCAAGTCCTTCTGTTCTGGTATTTCTTTTAGAAATATGTTCTCTGGTTTATATTTCCACTTCACATTCTTCCCACCAAATGTAGAAGTTCAGATTCCCCAGCATTATGTTTTATGTACATGGCAGTTCCACCAGCCTGATTACAGCTGTTTGAAGTATATTGCTATCCTCCTCACAATTCATTCTGCTTCCAAGTTGTGTGTCTTATAGAAGTTTGAAAATTCTGCCTCTTGCTCCCATGATGCGGCCTTTTGTGTATTTAGAAAAGCAGAGATTCTATCTCTGACCCCAAGAGAAATCCACTATTCATGACAAAATAAAACTTCTACAACTACTCTGCTTCACACTTCTTTGATCATTTTATATCCATAGAACATAGAACATAGAACATGGAACAGATCTTTTGGCTTAAGATGTCTGTGCCAAATATGATGCTGAATCAAACTAAGTCGCTTCTGCTTGCTCATGATGCGTATTTCTGCATTTCCTATGCATTGATATGCCAATCTAAAAACCTTTTAAATATCACTATCATATCAACTTTCACTATTACCCCTGGCACCCCTACCACTCTGTGTAAGAAGCATTTCCCACACATCTCCTTTAAACCTTCATCCTTCGCCTTAAATGCATGTCCTCGAATATTTGACATTTCCACCTTAGGATAGACATTCCAATTGTCTACCACATCAATGCTTCTCATAATTTTACATTACTCTCAAGTCTTCCCTCAGTTGCTGACACTTCAAAGAAGACCATCCAAGTTCGGTTAACCTTCCCTTTTCGTTCACACTTTCTAATCCATGTAGCATCCTGGTAAATCTCTTCTATATGCTTTCCAAAGCCTTCACACTTTTCCTGAAATGGTGCAGTCAGAACTGCCCACAATTCTCCCAATGTAGCCTAATCAAATTTTTATATAGCTTCTTACTTTTATGCTTAAAGTCCTGACAAATAGAAGCAAGACAAAACACATTCTTACCAACCTATCTACTCCTGTGGCCACATTCAGAGAGCGATGGACTTGGAGCCCAAGATCCCTCTGTACATTAATGCTACTAGGTGTCCTGCTATTAACTGTATAATTTTCTCTTATATTTGAGCTCTTGAAGTACAGCACCTCACTCATACTTACTCAGATTAAACACCATCTGCAATTTCTCCTGTCATATGTATAAATGATCTGTCTCTACTGTAGCCTTTCAAAATCTTCTTTACTGTCCACAATTCTACCAATCTTTGTGTTGTCTGCAAACTTACCGGCAAACCCATCTATATTTTTATCCACGTTATTGAGAGTCAAAAGTGATGGAGCAATATAAACAGATGCATGGCCTAACCAGAGTGCCTATCAATCTAGTCCCAATTACATGCATTCTAAATATCTCCTAAACCTCACCCCTCCATGTACTTAATTAAATGCTTCTTAAATGATAATATTGTACCTGCTTCAACCGCATCTTCTGCCAGCTCATTCCACTCACTCACCACACTCTATGAAAAGAGTTGCCTTTTACTCTAAATCTATGCTCACTAGTTTTGGGAAAAGACCATTACCATGCACCTTCTCTATGTCTCTTATAATTTTAAGCAATTCTATAATGATGCCCCTCATTCTTCTACATTCTAAGAAATGAAGCCCTAGCCTGGTCAACCTTTCATAAGAACAAAGAAACAGGAGCAGGAGAAGGCATCCAGGCTCATCGAGCCTGCTCCGCCATTCAGTAAGATCATGGCTGATCTGGGCTGATCTGAGCTCCACCTACCTGCCTTTTCCTCATAACTTCTAATTTACCTATCTAAATGTGTCTTAAATATATTTAATGAGGTAGTCTCCACTGCTTCCCTGGGCAGAGAATTCTACAGATTCAGTGCTATCTCGGGGGGAGAAAATAGTTTCTGCTCATCTCTGTCCTAAGACTGTTTCCCTGAACCTTGAGGCTGTGTCCTTTGGCTCCAGTCTCATGTATCAGTTGGAACACCTTTCTATCAGGTTCCCACTTCCAGTGAATAAAGTCCCGGGTGATGGAATCATAAGCTAACTCCCTCTTCTCCAGAATCTAACTCGTATCTCCCTCTGCGCTACCTTTAAGGTCAGTATGCTGTCCTCAAGGTGAAATTTCAGCAGTACCTTGTACAGTTGCAGCATAAACTTCTCGCTCTTAAATGCAATCCCTCAAGCAATGAAAATCAACATTCCATTTGCCTTCTTAATAACTTGTTGCACCTGCAAACTAACCATTTTCAATTCATGCACAAGCACTTCCAAGTCCCTTTGTAGAAAAGCATGCTCAAACTTTCAACATTTAAATATTAATCTGATCTAGTCTTCCTCCTAAAATTAATGACCTTGCAGTGACCAACATTGTACTCCATCTGTCAGACCCTTGCCCACTTATTTAACCCATGTATATCTCTCTGCAGAATCTTCACATCCCCTATACAATTTGCTTTTTCACACAATATAGTGTCATCAGCAAACTTAGATACATTTCTCTCTGTACCCTCTTCCAAATCATCAATGTCATAAAGAGTTGCAGGCTCCACAACCACTCCTGTGGCACTCCACTCACCATTGGCTGCCAACCAGAGAAACACCTGCTTTTCTCAACTCCCTATCTTTCTATTAACCAATCCTCAATCCATGTTAATACATTACTGCCAACTCCATGCATCCCTAAGTTATGGTTAAGTCCTTTTGTCAGGCACCTATCAAACACCGTCTGAATTAAGATCATTTCCAGAACTCAGAACTCTCCCTGTAACTTTTGCCCTCTAGCCCTGGCAATTTTCTGGTAAATCCTTTCTGCAGTCTTTTCAAATTAACCTCTTCTTTCCTATAACAAGGTGACAGTACTCAAATTGTGGTCTCACAATGCCTTATACAACAGCAACATGATGTCCCTACTCCCATACTCAGTGTCCTGCCTGATGCCAAATGCCTTTTTCATCACCCTGTCTACCTGTGATGCTACTGTTAATGAATTATGCACTCATACTGACAAGGTTCCTCTACACCACTACACTCCCTGACCCTACCATACATAGTACAAGTTATATGGTGGTCTGACATTCCTAAAGGAAGAGTTTCACCTCACACTTATCTGTATTGAGATCTATTTGCAACTCATCAGTCTGCTTCCCTAACTGATTAAACTCATTTATTTATTCATAAGTAACATATATATATCAAACACAACAGAAGTCAGAGCACTGATCTCTGCAGAACACTACTAGTTATGGGCCTCCAACCAGACTAATACCCATTCTGCTACAGTGCCTCATATTGCATAAGCTTTCAGTCTTGGTGATAAGTCAATTTTGTGACAACTTTTCAAATTCCTTTTGTAGCCCATTATATACCATATTAACTATATTTCCCTCATTAACTATCAACTCTTCTATCAAAAATGCTGTATTAAATTATTTAGATCTACTCTGCTATAACAAGCCTATGCTGACTTTCCGTAATCAATCCACACTCGTCCATTTAACTGCTGCTTCTGTCCCAGATTATTGTATCTAGAATTCTCTCCATCACTGATCTGAACAAGGTGATTTATCTACTCCCTGCGCAGTTAGCTTTTCTACTCCCGCTACTTTATTAAATTATTAATGCATCCAGAATTTCAATTACATCTGCCTTTTCTGAGGCTCCAGATGCATCTTTCTCCTTTGTGAAGGCTGATATAAAGACTCTTTTAGTTCCTCAGCCATGCCCTCTGGCTCCAAGAGTAAATTTCATTTTAGGTCTTTGATCATCCTCACTTCTCTCATAACACTTTTTTTTCCTGTTCGTGAAATTATCAAATTTTTTTAAGGTTCCCTTTTATCTGCACTGTCAGTCTTTTTCCTTTTACTCTCTTTGTCACACATCTTTCCTTTTCTCAACTTTCCCTCTAAGCTCCCACTAATCAGCCTGGCATTAATTACTTGCATCTGTCATATGCTTTTTCTTTCTATTGAACTCTCTCTGTTTGCTTATCTATCAGGCTTTAATTTCCCTGTACCTCTCCTGCACAGAAACCAATGCACCAAGCTTCCATTGTTCAAAATCAGCCATAGACTAGACTGTCATGCTGCTATTTTATGTTCAGGTCATTAGACCTAAATTATTATATTATCAACTCACTCTTTCAAAAAAAAACTGTATCACGGTTAGTGCCTATGTTTTACATGCAGAGGAGAAGTATGAATTTATTCTTGTGTCTTTTATGGGTATGATCTGAGATTCATTAGCCAGGCATTGTTGCCAGATGCCAAGGCTGGAAATTTGAATATTTAGGACTATTTGACATTTTGAAAGGATACACAAAAAGGAAACAGATCTGTTATTACAGAATGAGATCATTGCAGTCAGACATACTGTACTACTATAAGATATAGGAGTAGAATTAGTCCATTTGGCTCATTGAGTCCACTCCACCATTCAATCATGACTGACATTTTTTCCAACCCCATTGTCCTGTCTTCTCCACATAACCCTTTACTAATTACCAATTCTGTTTTCAATAAATGAAATGACCTGGCCTCCACAACTCACTGTGGCAATGAATTTCACAGATTCATCATCTTCTGGCTGAATAATTCTTCCTCATCTCAGTTTTAAAGGGAGTCCCATGTATACTAAAGCTTTAGATCAAAGGTTCTCCTGTTAATGGAAACATCCTTTCCACATCTATTCTATATATCTTTCAGTATTCAGTACTTCGCTATTCATGCAGAATGATATTGTCTCAGAAGCTTGCAATGAAGAATCAGATTGGGTAAAGATAACAAATAGTAAGATTAAGAGGAATGAATACATAGGCCCCTGGGACAGCAGTAATACTATAGGACAAGTTTTTTTTTTAACGTGTTTTTTAGAACAGGTTATCAATCAAGAAATAATGGGCCTAGAAGCAATGTACTGCAACTATCAAAACATATGGCTGGAACACATCAGGTTGGTAAGGGAAGCATGCAGAACAAATTAATAGAATATATCAACCAGGGAGATAAAAATTTTAGATCTGCTATTGTGCAAAATCTCAGGTTTAATAAATAATACCATTGCAACAAATACCCTCAAATTGTGATCCAAGCATGGTAGAAATAAAGAATCAACTTCAGGATGAGAAACTTGGATCTGAAACTCGTGCTCTAAATGTAAATACAACGGATAAAGATGAAGGTCCTTCTTTCTGGTAAGCCCCCTAGCCCCTCGTTCCAGCATCATAGCCCAACTCGCTCTCCTTGTCCTTATCCACACGCCAATGACTCGATGCACGCAGCAGGCTCTGGTCGATTCTCATGTGGCAGGCAGCTTTTTGGACCAGACTCTATGTATGCAGCTTGGACTCCCAAGCCTACCTCACACCCCTTCTGCATCACAGCCATTGACAGATGTGCCTTGGGGTCTGGGATGGTCAGAGTGTGCACATGGTAAGTGCACATGAGCATCAGAGAGTACCACGAGTCCATCCAATTCCTTCTTATTGACTCACTCAACACTCCTGTCATCTTGAGTTACTCCTGGATCTCCCCCCCTCACTTTACTTGATTATTCGGTTCACTGATGAGTTGGGCGCCCACCTGCTTGCAACTTCAGTTGACTTTTCCCCTTAAATCTATGGATATGGAGGAAACCCTCTACCTCACAAACTCCCACAGGAACACCATGATTAGCCATCGCCTTCGGTAAAAGAGAGTCCAGCACCCTGATGCCTCAGACTACACCATAGTGGAATCAACTTCCTCCTGGTCACCACCACTCCCCAAGGCCGTCTGTTCTCCCTCCCTCCTGAGACCGAAGCCATGAATGATTACATCACTAAATTGCTGTAGCATGGTTTCACTCGAAAATCCCAGTCCCCAGCAGGTGCAGGATTCTTCTGTATCAAAAGGAAGGATGATGGTTTTCGTTCCTACAACAACTACTGTGGACTGAACAAAATCACAGTTGAGAAACAACATCTACTCTTCTTGATGGATAACACATTCAAAATATTCTGCAAGGCCAAGATCTTCACCAGCCTGGATCTATGGAGCATCTGCAAACTGATCTGCATCTGCCGGGTAGATGAGTGGAAGATGGAGTACATAATACACACCGGCCACTACAAGTACTTGGACATTATGAGTCTTGTGCACTTTCCAAAAGACCAGCCATTTTCTAAACCTTCTTCAACGAGATCTGCCAAGATATGCCACATAGGAACAGTGGGTTGAATGCTTATGCAATTAATTATTTTGTGTTTTATATTTGTAATTAATTTAGATCATTTTGTAGAGATCTGTTGCAGTGGACACATCTGACACGGGCCCAGCAGGAACCGAATGGGAAGACATACCCTTGTGCCTTATCCTTGCACAAGCTCAACTCTACGCAGCCCTATTATGGAGTAGGAGACAAGGAGCAACTCACTATCAAATGGGCCTTGAAGGAATGGAGACATTTACTGATGGGAGAGACCGAACCTTTCCTGATCTGGACTGACCACCAGAACCTCATATCCATTCAGCAGATCTTCCAACTCAACCCATGTCAGGCTCACTGGCACCTCTTCTTTGAGCAGTTCTCCTTCATCATTGTTGAATATTTAATATTTTAGTAACATTTGAGTAATATTATAAATATATTGTTTGATCAAGCATTCTTTGTTGTTTACATAGCACAGGGACAGCATGGTAGCATCGTGGTTAGCACACCTCTTTACAGTACTAGGGTTCCGGGATCAGTTCCCAACACTGTCTGTAAGGAGTTTGTACATTTTCCCTGTGACCACATGGGATTCCTCAGGATTCTCCAGTTTTCTCCCACAATCCAAAGATGAACTGGGTGGTAGATTAATTGGTCATTTTAAATTGTCCTGTGATTACACTCAGGGGAAACCAGGGGTTGTTAGGTATTGCGGCTTGAAGAGCCAGTGGGGCCTATACCATGCTGTATCTCAATCAATGCATAAATTAGTTTCATATTATTTGTAAAATTACATGAATGGCATACATCATTACGCTACCACATCATATCTACATGCCTTGCTAAAAGTAAAAATTAAGCATCACGTAATCCCCAGCTCTCTGATTTTCTTTCAATCAGTTTTATGCCTTGAAGTTACAAAACATGACAGTGGCAATGAGTAAGTTTTAAAACAAATCCAATATAAGCACCTTTCTGTTGAAGTTTTTGGTTTTCAAATGGAGAGAGATGGTTGATTTAAATAAAAGTGCAGCAAGTGTCTACAAGAAGGCTGTCTACAAGAAGGCTCAGAGCCGTCTCTACTTCCTGAGGAGACTGAGGTCCTTTAACATCTGCTGGATGATGCTGAGGATGTTCTACAAGTCTGTGGTGGCCAGTGCTATCATGTTTGCTGTTGTGTGCTAGGGCAGCAGGCTGAGGGTAGCAGGCACCAACAGAATCAACAAACTCATTCGTAAGGCCAGTGATGTTGTGGGGGTGGAACTGGACTCTCTGACGGTGGTGTCTGAAAAGAGGATGCTGTCCAAGTTGCATGCCATCTTGGACAATGTCTCCCATCCACTTCATAATGTACTGGTTAGGCACAGGAATACATTCAGCCAGACTCATTCCACCAAGATATAATACTGAGCGTCATAGGAAGTCATTCCTGCCTGTGGCCATCAAACTTCCCAACTCCTCCCTCAGAGTGTCAGGCACCCTGAGCCAATAGGCTGGTCCTGGACTTATTTCCACTAGTCATAATTTACATATTATTATTTAATTATTTATGGTTTTATATTGCTATATTTCTACATTATTCTTGGTTGGTGCGACTGTAACAAAACCCAATTTCGCTCGGGATCAATAACGTATGTCTGTCTGTCTGTCTCTTCGGAAAAGGACAGAGTTGGTCGAGTTAAAAAAAAGCTGAAAATTGAAGAAATTCAGGGGTTCATAAACAATGAATACTGGGTGATAATTATCATAAATTTAATAAAAGGCAGAAATGCCTGGCTACATTAAAAGATAGAGATGTTGGATTTCACAGGACATAACCTGATATTGTACACTAACAATATTTTGAAGCAGCATTTGGAAGAAAATGAAATAGCCAATGAGAAACGAGTGCCATTTTTGCTGAGTGCAATTGATGGAAGAGCATCCATTTTGCTTAGGTGTATATCTATGCCAACCAAACCAGCCAAAATGAGCTTTGCTGATATCATGAAAGTAATGCAGGAACATTTAGAACTGAAAGCATTGTTGACTGCAGAATGCTTTAGGATTCATTAGCAGAATCAAAAGGAAGGGGAGTCCATTTCAGTGTACATGGCTGAACTGAAGAAATTGTCTGAGTATTGTCAGTTCAGTGATGGGCTTAATGATGCATTGAGAGATCATTAAATTTGTGGAATCTTAAAAGAAAGCATTCAAAAATGGCTCCTGACTGAAGCACCACTCACAATTAAAAGAGCAATTGAAATTGTTGCATCCATGGAAACAGCAGTCAGAGTTGCAAATGAATTGCAAGCGGGAACTAAAGTGAGCATGAACTAAATTACACAGTATTAACAGTCTGCATGGCTGGATAAATTACGTGACTGTTGTGGTAGGGGCTCACATACACAGACCAATGCAAATTTAAAGGTGAAACTTGCAGAAAATGCAATAAAGTTGGACATATACAAAGAGCCTATCAGTCAGACAAAAATGAATTGGCTGTTCAGTGAAGAGAAAAAGATAAAAAGTTGATGTTGCAGTTTCAAAAAGAGTACTAATTTGTATGATGGTGATGAAAAATTTGATAAAGCCTTGAGATTTACTATGTGTAAACTAACAGGAGACAAGCAATATGGCTTACACCAGAAATAAATGGCAAATTAATTAAAATGGAATCGGACGCTGGCTTGGCTATTTCAGTCATTTCTTGCAGTGAAATTGAGCAGCATTTCAAATATACTGAACTGAAGTCTGCAGAAATTCAAGTAAGAACTTATACTGGAGAAAAGATAACTCCTGGGGGAATGATGTTCATAATAGTGAAATACAACCACCAACAAGACACATTGGGCTTGTGTGTGATGTTACGCCTGTGGCCCCCCCCCTCCTTTTTGAAAATCACAAGATCGCTATTAAGTCAGGTCAGGAGACCCAGGAAATGAAAGAGAGACGTTTGGAATGTCCTGGCCCTCAGCGATACAAAGCCACGGAACAGGTCATTGTCTCTTGGAGATGGAATTGTGTATTGAGTAGAAACCCTCAGGCAACGTGGGCTGGTTGGGGGATGGAATCATTCCACCCTGAGTGACATCTGAGACCTCGTGAGTGGGGATAAAAGAGGTCTGGGGAACAGCCCCTTCAGACGCACCAGAAGAAATGCTAGAACTCCTGTAACAGCGTAATAGTGAAAGCCGGTGGAAAAGCTCACATGCGTCCTTTTCCATTTGCCTCAGAATTGGTGGGTCTTGCCACAGAAGAACGGCTTTAGCTAACACAAAGGGGAAATCAGCCCCCATCAACTCTCGAAGGATTGACATCACAAAAGGAATGGGCAAGTTTAAACCCTCTCTCTTGACTCCAACCAAAGGCTGCAGCCTGCAGTGTGAATGAACTTGAGTGACTTTTATATTTCCATCAGACAATACATTATCCCCTAGACAACGACAGAGCTATTTCTTATTGATTATTATTATACCCACGCTTTTAGATTTAGTATTGATGACGTATATTATCTGTATGTTTGCATTTATATTATTTTTGTGTATTTCATCAAGAAATACTGTTAAAAATAGTACCATCAGACTTCAACAGACCTCTCTATCTTTGCTGGTAAGTGACCCAGTTACGGGGTACGTAACAGTGATAAAAACAGGAGGGCCAACCTTGTGGGACCATGACTGCTAAGACAACTGCAACTTGATTGAAGATCCATTCACTATCTACATGCCACATCCCCTGCAAAAGAGTCAACTGAAACTGAATTAAGAAAGTTACTGGATGACACCACAGCAGCATTCAAGGATGGCACTGGAAAATTCAAACATGTCAAGGGTAAAATAGGATTATTGGTTCCTTATAGTATTCATGAGAATTTAATCAGTGAGCTAAATTGTATGGGGGGGGGGGGGGTGGTGAAGGAATTCTTTCCAAGGTTGAATGGGACCCAAGGGCAATGTCAGAGGTCTTAGTACTGAAGAAAAATGGGTCCATCAGGATCTGTGGTGATTTTAAGGTCTCCATCAACCCAGTACTGAAAGTAGATCAATACCCTCTGCCCAGTTCCTTAAGATATCGCTGGGGGATAAGCTTTCACTGCCACGTAAATGCTCCCAAAGGCATGTGTTTCAAATCGCCTCTGACCACCAGGTTCAGCTCCTGGCCTCCGTGTATGGTTTACCTACTAAGCCTGACAGAAACATTTCTGCTTACAGAAGAAGGGCAATAGTGGGTCACTGGTGTTGTAAAACGAATCACTTCAGGCTGTTGAGGCTCGTCAGCCATTGCTTACACCTCATCGAGGAGAAGGAAAACTTTGATCTGAAAGCTCTGCTGCCTTGTGGCTATACCTGCTCATGAGGAAGGCCGCAGAAGTAAACACAAGGAAAAATCTGGAGCTGGAGTCACTGAGGCAGTCTTCCGTCTAGTTCAACACTGACTGGCATCTCCTGTGACACTGTTGGTGCCAAACTGTATCAGTCTCTACCGTTCCTTTGAATTCATCAGCTGCATATAGAGGGGAAGCCTGGTGCATGGGCAACATCTTTCTCTCCATATGGTACCACCCTGGGTTGCATAACCCATAGACAGCTGTTTCACAACATCCATGGTCAACCCTGACTCATGGAGGGCCTCACACTCTGCCCAGGACAGAGGATATCTTTGCAAATGTTTTTGGAGGGAAATTCTTCAGCAAAATAACAGCTGAAGCCTACCTACAGATGGAGATGGAATGAGTCAAAACCAATGGCCAGGGGCTTAGCGTGAGAGAGATCTAAAAGGGATTTGTGGCGCAATGTTTTCACTCTGAGGTTTGCTGTCAGTATTGGAATTGGTTAATTATCGTCAAGTACCAATAAATAGTGAAAAACATGTCTTGCATATAGTTCTTACAGTTTTTCCACTGAGGCTAGGGGAGAAAAAAACCAGAAGACATGGGTTAAGGTGAAGGCGCAAAAGTTTAAAGGGAACGTGGGGGAAGGGCTTCTACACACAGAGAGTGGTAGGAGTGTGGAATGAGCTGCCAGATGAAGTGGTCAATGTGTGCTCACTTTTAACTTTTAAGAAAAACTTGGACAGGTACATGGATGAGAGGTGTATGGAGGGATATGGTCTAGTTGTGGGTCAGTGGGACTAGGTAGAAAAATAGTTCCGCACAGCAAAGAAGGGCTAAAAGGTCTGTTTCTGTGCTTTAATATTCTATAGTTCTATGGTTCTAAGACTCCAATGTGTTTCTCATCATAAACACTCACAAAGAGCTTTATTGCTATAATAGGCTTATTTTTTGGAGTAGCATCTGCACCTGCACTCTGGCAGAAAGGTATGGATAAGGTGATGCAAGGCTGCCCAGGCACTCAGTGTTACCTGGATGACATCATTGTTACCAGTGAGGATGACAAGCAAACTCTCCAAAATCTCAGTATGCTGTTAAAAAGAGAAGAAGGTTATATGCTCAGAGCACAGTGCAACAAATGTGAATTCTTTACACTAAGCATCACTTGCTGTGGTCATACTATTGATGCACAAGGATTACACAAGTGTGCTGAGCAAATTCAAGTAGTGGTGGATACCCTAAGGCCAAAGGACATTTCAAAGTTGCAGTTATTTTTAGGATTTGTCAATTACTATTGTAAGTCTCTCAGTACCAGTAACTGTGGTGTTAACTGTTCGGGCTAACAAAATGGCTTCTCTGTATTGTTATAATGAAATGGCTTCTCTGTAATGTTGTTCTATGCTGTAACGGGTTTCTGGAATGTTTGGGTTATGACTGCAGATAAGGGAGGAACTAACCAATGGAGAATTGTTATGCTATTTTGTTTGTGTAAGCTGACCGGGAATTTGCAATCTTTTTTGGGGGGCGATCGAGGGGTGGACAGCGGTTCCTGGGCAGGGGATACTGGACGTCGGTGGTATGGACGGTGGCCGAAGGCTTGGAAGGTCATTGTGGATGGAACAGGAGGTGTGAGCTCCAACGTATTAAAATATTATTTGCACAAACTGATAAACTTACTGATTTGGCACCTTTAGGTTATCTGTTTCCACTAACACATCACCAAGAAATTACTATAAAGTTGCAATTATTTACTCGCTTTTAGTGTATTGCCTGGTACTTGTGTGCGAGTGTGTACTGAGGAGGCATTGCACTGTATTTACACTGAGGTATTATACTATTGGCAGGGCGATGGTGGTTCACCCTAGGCGAACGGGGTAAATTGGGGGCACAGATGCTACATTATAACAAATTCCTGCCAAACCTAGCTACTGTGCTCCACCACTTGAACTCTTTACCTCAGATCAGGAAGAAATGGCAATGAACAAAGCAGTGTGAGGTGGCTTTCAAAAACGTAACAGAAATGGTGACGTCAAACGTTATACTCACACATTATGATCCCCAGCATCCGGTGAGGCTTGCCTGTGACACCTCGCTTTATGGTACAGGTGTGGTCATATCACATGTTCTGAGCGACGGAAGTGAATGCCCCAATGCCCCACTGCCTTTGCAATCACATTCCCTTACGAGAAAAATTCTGCACACATTGACAGGAAGGCTTTGAGTCTGGTTTGGGGTGTGAAAAGTTTCAATCAGTATGTGTATGAGAGAGTTTAGCCTCATTACTGACCATCAAGCACTCGTGTTTATTTTCAATCCACAGAGAGCTGTTCCACTAACAGCAGCAGCTCAAGTGCAGAGATGGACTCTGTTTCTTGGATGACAAGATCAAATTCAAGAGGAAAAGTAATCATGGAATTGCTAATGGATTGTCCCATTTACTGTTGGAAAAGGAAATACATGAGACATTTTCAAAAGAGGACACTCCTCTTAATGTATTCTCCACATTGCAAAATGAAAGACTTCCTATTACAGCAGAGATGATCCAAAGGGAAACCAGAAAAGACCTCACACGGTCTCAGGTCTACATGGCCATCCAAAAATTGCTGGAATGTGGACCAAAAATTACAGTTCCCTCATTTTTAACAGTACTGGGGTGAATGTTCCCTTGAAAGGAGTTTGTCTTATGTGAGGATCGAGAGTTGTTGAACCATTCAAGTTGAGAGCCAAAGTGTTGGAGGAACTGCATTCCAGTCATCTAGGTGTGCTCCAAATGAAAACATTGGCTCAAAGCTTTGTCTGGTGACCTGGGGTAGATCAGCCAGCAGATCAAGCAGCTCACCATGCATTGTCTGCGATGTCAACACACCCAGAAGATGCAAAGAGCAGTGCCTTGTCATCCCTGGGGATAGCTTGTATTGCTGGGTCAGAGGATTCTTGTGGATTTTGCTGGGCCATTCATGGGCACAAACTTCTTGGAAATAACGGATGCAGCTACAATGTGACCAGAAGTGTTCCCAATAGCCTCCACTGCAGCTTTGCAACTGCTGTCATGTTGAGGGGCCTCTTTTCAAGGACTGGTGTGTCAGAACACTTAGTCAGTGACAAAGGGCCACAGCTTGTTGTGTAACAATTTCAGTCATTCCTGAAAATGAATGGACTAAGACAGATAATATATTGGGACCATACCACACAGCTACAAATGTTCAATAGAAAGATTTGTTCAAAGTTTAAACATACACTTTACCCCCAGCTCCATGGTTTTCTTTCAATTAGTTTTATGTTCAGGAGTTACAAAACAAAACAGCAATCACCTACCGACCCAGCTCTAAGAACACTAAGGCAGACCTAGCTGAAATGGAAATCAACTCTCAGCCCATCACTCCAACCTCAGAGATCCTTGTCCTGATCATGTGAGATCTTGAGAACCAAATCCGCCAGGCCCTACAAATGAGCCTGCTCCAGCTGACCACATGTAAGTGCTGGTGGCCATGCACTCTGAGACACTCCAGTGGGCTCACTCCTCTCTGGCCATCCAAGTATACGACAGACCTTGGATTTTTTGCAATGCCAGTTCTGGATATCGCAGATGTACTGTATGCCAACACAATGTTTCCCTCAATGTGCCCAGTCTAATTAATCCAACCAGTGGCTCTCTGGTCTACTGAAGCTCCAACCAGTCCCCTGACAACTATCTTTCTACATCACCATGGATTTTGTCACGGGTTTGCCAATGATTATGACAGTGGTGGACTGGTTCTCCAAGGAGGCCCACTTCATTGTTTTCCCCAACGTTCTGTCAGCCACTGAGATGGCGGACCTGGTTCTTCAACATGGAGCTCGCTCTCAGAGTTTCCCTCAGGACACTGTGTCAACGCGGGGCCCACAATTCATCTCCCACATCTGGTGAGCTTTCTGTTCCCTTCTCTGAGTCCTCTGGTTGTCATCCGCAGTCAGTCAGAAAGAGCCAATCAGCAAGTGGAGAAGTTTCTGTGATGCTTTATCTCCTCTAAACCAGGGGTTGGCAACCTTTTTCCCTCTGTGGGCCAGATTGTGTATTAATGAGCAGACAGTGGGCCAGATAAATGCCATAAAAAGACTTGAAATATGGGAATTATCCATTTAAATAGATCGTTATGTTTTGCCTCAAATTAATGAATAATGCATGCTAGAAAATCATTTGTGCATAACCAAAGATTCCAATTAGTAATCAAAGAACTCAGTTTAGTTGCAATTTATTTCATTCAAGGCATCTTTTGAATCTATTAAAAGGACACAAAGAATCTTTAAACATAAAATGTATTGAATGGTGGTAAACTAAGTATAATAAAAAAGAAATTTTAATGCAAACATTCGATGAATCAATGTAAAACCTGATGCTGTTTGTTGCTTGAAAGCTTTGCAATATTGGGTGTCAGATTTGTTGATGCCAAGAGCAAGACATTATCCAAATGGGCATCAGTCAATCTTGTTCTCAAATGGTTCTTGGTGTGCTTCATTTTTGAAAATAATTGCTCACACAAATAAGTGCTGCCAAACAATGATGCCATCTTTTTTGCATGGTCCACTAAGTTAGGATACTTCCCACTTCGATGAATATATTTTCTATAGAAGTCAAGCTCTGACACATCTTCAGAAAGAAATTTCGATCTCAATATGACTTCACACTGCATCACAATCAATTCCATTTGAAAAATTTCTGATGCAGTGTCCACTTCCACATCAAATGGATTAGCAAACAGCTTGAACTTATTTGCATGCAAGCGAAAATCAGCAAAACGTGATGAAAACTCTTTTCTCAAATCTTGGACATATTCACAAAAACGCCTGGTTCATGGGCTTTCCTTTTTTGAAAAGTGGGAGAATGTGCACAATTTCCTTTTTGAAACTGGTACTCTCGCAATTGCAGCTTTCTTTCAAAGGCCACAATATGACCGTATATCTCATGTATCAGCTGTTATTTTTCCTTGAAGTTGTAAATTCAAGTTATTTAAATGAGATGTAATGTCCACAAGAAATGCCAAGGTTGCAAGCCAGTCAGGATCACGAAAAGGTGAAGCATCCTCATTTTTGTTTTCAAGGAATATTGCCACCTCTTCATGCAATGCAAATACTCTTTCCAGCATTGACCCTCGGCTAAGCCAGCGTACATTGCAGAAATAAGCCAGGTCCCCATATTCTGCCTCCGCATCCAACAAAAACTACTGAAACTGGCGATGATTCAATCCACGAGACGGTCAGATTCACTGCCTTCACAACAATGTCCATAACATCCTTTAATTTCAAAGACTGGGCACATAATGCCTCTTGATGGATAATGCAATGAATTTTAACCAGTTTCTGTGTGATTCCAAGGTTTTCCATTTGTCATTGCAGAAATGCAATGATGCTTTTTTTCAGTCCCACCACTGCTCCTGCCCCATCAGTTGTGAGGCCAATTAGCTTCGACACATTAAGTTTCATTTCTGACATCATTTTCAACAAAACTTCAAAAATGTCTGCTCCAGCAACTGTGTCCTTCATAGGAATTAATTGAATAAACTCTTCAAAAATTTGAAAAGTTGAGGTCACTCCTCGCACAAACACTGCAAGTTGAGCGGTGTCTCTCAAGTCTGTGGTCTCATCAAGCACAATTGGAAAAAAAAATTCAATTCATTGCAGACATCGCTTAAACAACTTTTAACATCTGCTGACATTTCTTCAACTCGCTGTGTGATCATTCTTGCTGACAGCCTAAGAGATGCAAATAAAGATTTCTTTTCAGGACAAACAGTTTCCACCACTGCCAGTAAACATTCTTTGACAAACTCTCCATCTGTAAAAGGCTTCATCTTTTCTGCAATACCGTAGCTGGCACAGGTATTCCCTTCATTATCATTGCTTTTCTTGGCAAAAAATGACGTTTGTTTTCTGAAACCAGCCTTCATTCATTCAACTTCATCTTTCCTTGCTTGCCCAGTAAACTTCTTAAAATTTCCGCACTCAGTGTCTACCTTCCTGCGTTTTGCATTCATTGCCTTTGGATCTTTTTTCTTCTATCTTATTTTGAAATGCAAGTTATTCAACAAGAATCATAGCACATTAAGTATCTGGATAATTAGCGTGGATTTCTTGTTAAAACACAATGACGCTCTTTCTGTTTACAAATTTGAACGATCCCATCTGAAAATCTGTGCGTGCACTGAGAGTATCTAATACATATTAATAAAGTAGTCTGCCTTCCCGTCATTGGTATATACCAGTGTTTGGTTTGGAGCAAAGCAGAACCTGGGGCCAGTGTAACAGGACACAATGCAAAGGATTAAAGGAAACACTCAGAATAAGGAAAAATCGCCCACGGGCCAGTCAAAATACCTTTGCGGGCTGGATCTGGTCCACGGACTGTAGGTTGCCTACCTCTGCTCTAAACCATCCACATGGAAGGAATAGCTGCTCTCAGCTGAACTGTCCCACAATCTACACACCCCCCTGTGCCACAGGTATGGCATGTGATGCACCATCAATAACTCTCTGAGACGTGAGGCAAGATATAGGCTTTTATTGGCTGGAAGAAAGAACAAGCAGCAAGTGACCACCACACAACTTCCTGGAGACTGAGGCTGGGGCTGTGTCTCCAATCGCCTCTATACCAGGGTCCGTGGGAGGAGCCACAGGAGCAGTCCGCTGGTGGGGGGGGGGGGGGGGGGCGTGTCCAGACAGGTATATGTAGTTCACCACAGCATGCTTTGATGTTTTTCATTGCTACTAACCATCAGTATTCCTTGTGGAGGAGCCAATGGTGGAGTTCCAATCTGCCAGGTCCCTGCTTCACAGATGCCGGAACGCTTGCAAGACGCCATGGAGGACCACACTAACTGCCAGCTGTGCCTACTGCCACCAGGCTAACTGCCATCAGCACCCAGCCAGACTACTCCGGCCTGGGGACTGTGCCTTGCTGTATACCGGAGATCTGTTCTCCCACAAGTTCTCACCCTTTATCAGGGGCTTCCAATCTGGGGTTCACGGACCCCTCAATTACTGGTAGGGGTCCATAGCATTAAAAAAGTTTGGGAACTCCTGCTTTAAGATTATCCATCTTAAAGTTGTTAGTTTATAAATAAGAAAGCACTGTAACAATTGTACGAGTAGTAGATAATGCCACACCTTGTGTACTGTGATGTGCTTTCATCCCCTTAGTTAATTGAGGATTTACTGGCATTGCAAGCAATTCAGAAGAGTTACACAAGTTAATTCCTTTGTAGAAAGGATTGTTTTATGATGAACAGTTATAGAAATTAAATTCACATTCTAGAATTTAGAAGAATAAGGGCTAATATTATTGAAGCATATAAGATCCTTAGGTAATATAATATGATAGATGTTGGCATGTTTGCACTAGTGAGAGAATTTCAGATGAGGGGACGCAGTTACAAGATTGGCAGCAGTCACTTAAAACTAAGGTGTGTAGGCACCACTTCCTCCGGAAGCTGGAAAAATTGCTGGAGATCTCTACCACAGGGAATTATGGAGGCATTATCATTGGGTGTATTTAAAGAGCATAAAATATAGGAGCAGAATTTGGCCATTTGGCCCCTTGTGTCTGCTCTGCCATTTCATCCTGGCTGATACACCTTTCCTCTCGGCCCCAATCTCTTGCCTTCTCCCTGTACCTTTTCTGTGAGAGGTACAAATATACATAAAGACATGACCCCCACAGCTGCCTGTGGCAATGAATTCCACAGATTCCCCACTCCCTGGCTAAAAAAATCCTCCTCCCGTCCATTCTAAAGGAACCTCTCTATTCTGAGGCTCTGTCCTCTGATCTTAGAGACTGCCATCATAGGAAACATTCTCTCCGCAACCATTCTGTCAAGGCCTTTCACAATACAATAGGTTTTAGTTAGGTCACCCTCATTCTTCTGAATTCCAGAGAATACAGGCCCAGAGCCATCAAGCACTTTTCATATGACACACCATTCAATCTTGGAATCATTTTTTGTGAATGTCCTTTGAACCCTCTCCAGTTTCAGCACAACTTTTCCAAGATGAGGGGCTAACACTGCTCACAATGCTTCAAGTGAGACCTTGTCAGTACTTTATAAAGTCTCCATATTATATCCTTGCTTTTATATTCTAGCCTCTTGAAATGAATGCTAGCATTGCATCTACCTTCATCACCACAGACTCAACCTGCAAATTAACATTTAGGAATTCTGCACAAGGACTCCCAAGTCCTTTTACACCTCAGATTTTTGAATTTTCTCTCCAGTTAGAAAATAGTTAACCCTTTCATTCCTTCTACCAAAGTGCACGACCATACACTTCCCAGTACTGTATTCTATCTGCCACTTCTTTGTCCAGTCTGTCTAAGTTCCTCTGTAGCCTCACTAATTTCTCAAAACCACCTTCCCTCCACCTATCTTTGTAAAGAGAGAGTAAATACATTTTCAGAAAACATAGACAGGAAAAGTGAATTAAAGGCTATGGGGAACTTGCACAGAAGAAATATGGCATAGAGCGTGGGAAGATTCAGCCATGATCATACAATGGTAGTGCAAGTTAGAGAGGCCACATGGTCAACTCTTTTCCTATTTCCTTATGATTCAAGTTAATTTACAAGAGCTTGAGAGCAGAGTGGGGTAAAGCAGGCTGAGGAAATAGATTAAAGTATAAGGTAGTAGGTCAGTAGTGAAAAAAAAAATCTCAGGGAAGGTTGATATCAGTGAGGAAGACATGCTTTGGAGAAGGATGAAGATTCCAAGTCTAACTGTGAGGAAAATGAATAAATAAATAGGGACATGATAAATAGATCAACTGCAGATTGATAATCAGTAATTGATAGTGTGAAATAATGATCAGACATATGACCTCAACTATTGCCAATTTATATTGATGAGTTGAAAGAAGGAACTAGATGTACTGTAGCTGGATTTATTGATGATAGAGAAGACTAGCAAGTTATGAGGAAGGTATGAAAAGCCTGAAAAGGTTAGAGATGCATTGTGTGTGGACAAACAGTTTGAAAGAAACATAGAAACAGAGAAAACCTACTGCACAATACAGGCCCTTCAGCCCACAATGCTGCATCGAACAGGTTATTCATAGCTCTCTATTTTTCTAAGCTCCATGTACCTATCCAGGAGTCTCTTAAAAGACCCTATCGTATCCACCTCCACCTCTGTCGCAGGCAGCCCATTCCGTGCCCTCACCACTTTCTACATAAAAGACTTAACCCTGATATCTGCTCTGTACATACTTTCAAGCGTCGTAAAACTGTGCCTTCTCATGTTAGCCATTTCAGTCCTGGGAAAAAGCCTCTGACCATCCATGAGTGGGCAAGAACTGTGGCATACAATAGTAGGGAAATTCAGATGCAAATTTTAATGAGGTATTAGTCAGACTGCATACAATTTTAGTCTCTGTATTTAAGAAAGAATTTGCTTGCACTGAAGGCAGTGCAGAGAAGATTCAGTAGGTTGGTTCCTTAAATGAAGGAATGAAGGAGTTGACACATTAGCAATTTGGGTTTATACAAATTGGAGTATAGAAGAATGAGAGATGATTTTACTGAAAGATTTCAGAATCTGAAAGTGATTGACAGAGTGCATGTTGAGCAAAGATGCAATGTTGAGCCTTTATAAGGAATTGGTCACACTATATAGAGAGTACTGTGAGCAGTTTTTGGACCCCAAATCTAAGAAATGATGTACTAGGATTAGAAACAATCCAGAGGAGGTTTACAAGAATGATCCCAGGCATGAAAGTTATGATGAGCATCTTATGGTTCTGGGCTTGTACTCACTGCAGTTTAAAACACTGAGGTGTGATTTTATTGAAACCAACTGAATATTGAAAAGCTTAGACAGAGTGGAAATGGAGAAGATGTTTCCAGTCATGGGAATAGAAGGACATTCCTTCAGAACAGAGAGGAAAAGGAATTTCTTTAACTAGTGTGTAGTGAATCTGAGCAAATCATTGCCACAGATGGCTGTAGTGGCCAAGTCACCGGATATATTTAAAGCAGAGGTTGATGGGTTAAGTAATATAGGCATCAATGGGTGTGGGGAGAAGGCTGGAGAAAGGGTCAGAAAATAAATCAGCCATGACTGAATGGCAGAGCAGACTTGATGAGCCAAATATCATATGGTCTTATGGTCTTTTATTTCCTCTTCTGGAATTTTCTGAAACTCAGAAGCACAGTTTCAAAAGAAAGTATGTCATATTTAAAATGGAGATCATGAGGAATTTCTTCTCTTGGAAAATTGTGAATTGGGATTTCTCAATGCCATGGAGCTGTAGAGGAGGAGTCAACAATTATGTTCAAGCACAGACTGACAGGACTTTGAACTAGAAAGAAGTTGAGGGGTATGGGAAGAGAGTGGGAGCGTGATGTCGAGGCCAGGACTGGATCAGCCATCATCATATTTAAACAAGGAATGGAGGAATTGTAAGCTTCACTGTTCTCCCCACCCCCACTTCACTTCCAAGCGTCTTCCACAGTGCAAGCCTGCCTCTCAAATTCGAAGCATCACAACTACCTTCTTTGTTCAAGGAGCCAACTGCCTTACCTGGGTGTTTATTTTTTGTGTTCTCATGTTCAATTTTCAAAGTTCAAAGTGCATGGGACACTTGCTCCTCATAGATGCAGATGGCGATGTTTTGAAAGAGACTTGTAGCTGGATTTTGGACAGGTTATTATTCTTTCTCCCTTACAAACTACTTACAGTTTCAGCAAAGGCTGAGGGAATGAGTCTTTCCCTGGTGGAGAGAAATGAGCGTCAGTGAAGATGTTAAGTTGCTTCTGTCGGTTTCAAAGGTCAGTGGAGAAGAAAACTGCACACCAACAACTTCTCAGTCAGTGAAGACCAGAAGGCTCGTTGTTCTGGAAAATAAAATAAATTTGAAGTGATGCAAGGAGGCACAGTCTTTGGATAATTGGATTATTATGACATATTTCTGAGTTCAAGCAGTTGGAGTCTATATCAGATGTAATAAATTTAAAGGGGAACATGAGGCGTTGCTTTCTACATTATGACAGTACCAATATATTGGAAGTAATTCATTGATTTTGATGCCCTTTGGGATATCCTGAGAGTATAAAAATGATTTTTTTGTTTACCAGCCTCAGTGTTCCTTGTTTTGCTAAACATTAAAATTAATTCCCCACTGATAAAGGAGTTTATTTAATGCAGGTTTCTGTATGTTAAGCTGCTGACAAACAGACTTCCAGCAAACAGTAATCTCATTTTTAAAATGTCACTGGACAATAAACACTTCTGTGTGCTACTCCGTCAAGTTTAATGTGCTCTTGGATAAAATCTGCAAGCTGATAGATTTTTTTTACTGTTGACGTGGAGAATGGGACCTGTGAGAGTGTGAGGACTCTGATAGCATTTAAAAGATCATTTTATCATAAATTCTGCACATTATCATTGGTTAGACATCCCAGTTCACTGACTGCCAGCTCTGCAATGGATTCATCAATGTTGAAAGCAACAATAATGACCTGCATTCAGGTGGTGGCCAAGAAACTTGTTGGCACCTCGGGAGGCAGGCGAAAGAGTATTTGTGCAGAATGCTAATGATTTGGATATGGGCCTGTGGCAGAAAATTCAGAGACTCTCGTGCCTGAGGCAGTGTCTCCTATAGAGCTGTGCTGTTCCAGAATGGAGAGAGGGCAATTCCAAGAGTTGGGTTTGGCATTTGTGAAGAGCAAAGCATGGAGAGAGAGTGACAGAGAGAGAGATAGATAGATAGATAGATTATGGTGCATTGAGTTGGAGTGTAACCCTGCCCTGGAGTTACGCTCAGACTTCAGTTCTTCGCGGTGGTATGATCCGCTCCTGGGGGCTCATGACCGGCCGCCTTTTGATATCCCCAGGATGCGGCCTAGAAGACGACTGTGCAATCAGGGTTCCGTGGTTTTGTGGCCCTGGCGATGGGCTCATTCTAAGCCAATGGCTGCTGACTGAAACGTCGTGGCAGATAATGGAACATCGGGAACAGCAGATCAGCTGTCGAGAGCTGTGTATCATGCACTATCTCTTTCATCAGATTGTTGCCGATTCTCTGGACACAGATCTCAGAAAAACAGCGACACGACAGACTTTTAAGCCAGTAAATCTGAGAATTGTTTTGTTACGTCTCCCATCTCACTGTGAAAGTCAAGACCACTTTTCCCCTTTATTAGGGAGCGAGTGAGTCTGTGGCACGTCAAATTGTTGGATAAACGATTAGTTTTTGTTGTACTGCAGATTATGGTTTTTACTGGAAGCTTCACTATTGCTTGCTTGGTGGGTGGAGAGTGCTGATGCTTTTTTGCAGAAGTGGGTGGGGGTGGTGGAGGGTAGCTGCTTTGCTGCTGCTTGTCTGTGAGAGGGGGAGTAAGGGGGTCCTGGGGTTCTAATATTTTAACTATCATTCATTAATTGGGACACTCTTCTGTCTTCATGGATGTCAGCATGGAAAAGAATTTCAGGACGCATATTGTATACATTTCTCTGATATTAAGTGGAACTATTGAACTATTAAAGAAGAGCTTAAGACAAAGGATCAAAGTTTAGTCAAAGATTTAGTTTTTAAAGTCTCTTTAAAGAGGGAAAAGGAGACTGGATAGGTTTCAAAAGGAGGTCCCATAACTTACGAGTTTTGACAAATGAAAATATGGCTGCTGGAGGAGGAGCAAGGTAATCAGAGGGCTGGAACTGGGGGATTTTGGGTTTCTGGGGATGGAGGAAACTGGAATAGGGAGGAGTGGGGCTCAGGAAAGATTTGAGTGCAAGACAGAGAATTTTAAGATGAAGGCAGTGTTTAAATGCAGGCCAAGCAACAACAGCAAACCTAAAGTCACGCACATGGCAGAAACTTACAGTACCTTATCATATGTTTTCCATTTCTCAAATTTATTGGTAATTATTCAATATTTATTGAGAAACACTGCCCACCTTGGAAACTCTCTCCTCTGCCTTCTCCCATTAGGCAGAAAATACAAAAGCCTGATAACACGTACCATCTGACTCAAGAACAGCTTCTACTCAGTTGTTATCAGGTTCATTAACAGCCTTGTTATAAGATAATATGGCTTGTTGATCTCACAATCTACCTCATTAGGATCTTGCACTTTATCTTTTACCTGCACTACATACCATTGGTAGGTGTTACATTTTATCCTGCATTGTTGTCATTTTACCTTATTCTAGCTCAATGCTCTGTGTAATGCTTTGTTCAGTCTAAACTGTAAGTAAGTCAGACATTTCACTGTATCTTAGTGTATGTGATAACAATAAACAATCCCAGTGTAGGTTTTTGCAAATAAAACCACGTGAGGCATTTTACATTTAAGAAAAACCATAACAACTCACTTATTGTACTCCAAACACTGAACACTAAAAGCTTGGTTACAGAATTTCATCTCATTATTTCATGAGTCTTTTTCTGTTGATAAGTGTGGAAAAAAAAGCCAAATTATATCAAATGTGATTCAATGTTGTAAAACAATAAAATATGAAAACTTCCGGAGGGAGGAGGAATACTTATTATTGGCGCTGTGATTTGTGAGATATTCCAGATCTGGTGAGCAGAATTGGGAGGAGGGTTTTGTGGTCAGTGAACCCTGTGAAATGGTGACCCCCTTGAAGAAAACAAAAATGACAGACAGCCAGATAGAGACCGAGAGGCTCACGGTCAAACGTGCTGTACTTCCTTTTGGGGGGCTCAGATCTGGAGGCTGGCGAAGGCGACTGGCTGACAGCTGTTTATGCACAGAACCCACTGCATTGTCTGAAGGTCAGTTATAATGGCTAAAGGCGCGTTGGGAAGTCGGTGCGCCAGCAAGGTTGCATTGATTTGGTATCATCTGTTCATGTCTGCTGACCTGTCAAGTATGCGAGTGCCTTTAAGCATGCTCCAGGGGGTGAGCATAAGTTCAGCAGTGGTGATAGAAACTCACCCTATCTAAAAGCTCCTCTAGTTTCTTAATAGTGTGTGGTGGTAGGAAATCCATAGTAGTGTCTACTTTTGATGGGATAGGTTATCGCTTCTTCTGCAGAGATGCAATGGGCGCCGGCGTCAATAATTGACAAATCAAACTGGCATTTAGCAGTTTTAATAATCACCCCATGTTGGCTTAAGCGCTCAAAAAGTGTGTGAAGATGAGATACCTGTTTGGATTTGGATGCACCTGCGATAAGCACATCATCCAGGTGAACAAAAGGAAAGTTTTAATCTTTTAATACTGTGTTCATCAGCCATTAGAATTTCTGTGCTGCATTTTTTAGCCCAAGTGGCAGGCGCAGAAACTCAAAGATGCCAAATGGGGTTCTCACAGCTGTTTTGGGAATGTCCTTCGGGCACACAGGTACCTGATGGTGCTCCCTAACTGGATTGCCTATGGAAAATATTAACTCTCCGGCTAAACATGCTGAAGTCTTGGATATATGGGACTGGGTAACAATCGGGAGTGACGACCTCGTTAATGCTTCAGTTAACACCACGTGGTTGGCAACCACCATCAGATATAGGGAGTGTGTGTAGGGGCAAAGCCCAAGGGCTATTTGACCAGCGTACAATGTCAAGTCTGCGCGGTTGCCAGCTGTTCTGGATCCAGTCTACGTGCGCAGGTGTGGACTGGTGGGCCATTTATGGACATGTGGTACTCGACCCCGTGGTTTGTGACAGTACTGGAGAATGTGAGCTTGATGAGGTTTGGGATTTCATCCAGCAGTCGAGTAAACTCACATGCGCTTGACAGAGTCGTTGTGGTGAACTTTCTGAGGAGCAGGGTAATGACCCAAAGTCCTTGACATCCACAAGCCGGCAGTTCCTAAGCTCGACTAACAATCCTTGCGCACACAGGAAATCGGCATTGAGCGGAGGTCGATCCACTTTAGCCAGGGCGAAGTCCCATGTGGAACGTTGTCCACTGAAGGAGAGTATCACCCGACATGTTCTGTAAGCCTGGATCCTGCTGTCATTTGCGGCCTCCAGCAAGGCTTCACTGCTCTTTGCCTTCTCATCAATAGGTGATGCTGGCTGCAGACTCGCTTGAGCACCCATGTCACACAGGAAGCATTACTCTGAAAGGCTGTCCATAATGAACAGTAGACAACCCCGGCAGCCAGAATCTAATGTCCTGATGCACTGGCACTGTTGAAGCTGCAAGGCACTCAGCACTTCCTAGCATTCATACCAAAGCAAGCATGGTAAAGGTATAGGCCCGGCCTCATCTATTTCACAGCCACTGGTGTTCTTATGTTGGTGGCCTTGCTGACCGGGCTTATTAAGGCAGGGAAAGGAGGAGGAATGATGCACTGCTGCCCAGCTGATTGTAGACTATCAGCCATTTTAGCAAGCCGCCTATAATCCTTCACAGGTGCATCAGCAACTGCTATGCAAACTTGATCAGGCATTTGCTGCATAAAAAGTTCTTTAAAAATAAAACAAGGATGGTGATTTCCCAGGAGAGACAGCACGTAGTCCATTAGTTCCGATGACTTAGCATCAGCAAGGCAGGGCAAGGAGAGCAACTGTTTGGTACACTCAGACTCCTATAGTCCAAAGGTTTGTAAAAGGTCAGTTTTCAGCAATTAGTACTTATTGTGTTCAGGCAGGTATTCTAGAAGCCTCAACACTCTCACAGCTGTGGAGTTGCTGAGAAATGTTACTACTTAGAAATATATTGTGTTGCTAGCAGTAATTTCTTGCAGCACGAATTAGGCCTCAGCCTGTATAAACCAAGCAACACTATTTTGCTCCCAAAACTTCAGCAGTTTCAAAGTGACTGCATTGGTCGATGTGTTCAATAACTCTAGAATTGTCCTAGAGCATCAGGTCACCAATGTAGGTTTTCGCAAATAAAACGCAAATAAAATATGATTACGAGAAATTGCAACAACTCATTTATTGTAGTCTAAACACTGAACACAAAAAGCTCGGCAACAGATTTTCACATAATACATCATTATGTCAGACCCCAACGTAATGTCCGTGGTTGTGGATTATGTGTCTTTTCCACCACTTACATTACCCTGCACCATACGTGTCTTTGTAAGGCTGTTTACTGAGTACAGAGGTTATGTCAAAAACGTATCATCGTCAGTCAAGGTTACAGCGCTCATGTTTATATTGGTCCAGCTCATTGTTCTGATTGTATGGCTGCTCCACTGGCTGCTGGTCTCTGCTGGGTAGCTGAGTAACCCTCACTGGCTGATGCACCATCAATCATTCACTCTGAGACGTAAAGACGAGATATCGGCTTTTATTGACTGGAAGAAGGGAAGGAACAAGCAGTGAGTGACCACCATACTACATCCTGGAGACTGAGAGCCGGGCTCAGGCCTCAATCGCCTTTATACCGGGGTCTGTGGGAGGAGCCACAGGAGCAGTCAGCAGGGGGCGTGTCCAAACAGGTATATGTAGTTCACCACATTCACCCCACGCCTTTCTTTTTAAAAAAAGAGTCCCCATGTGGCAAAGTTTCTTACAGGTTAACTCTATCAGGTGGTCGAATCTGACGCTGCAATCTACGTAGCACCGGCTGTGATTGCACAGGAGCCGGTGGTGGTGATTGCACCAGAGACGGTGGTTGGGCTGGTTCCGGCCTAACTGGAGGTGTCAGCCCACTAGGCATCAGTGATCCCTCACGCATGTGCGAGGCGCCTGGTATATACGCCTACGAAACGCCCGGTATATGAGTGTCATGAGGAGTCTGTGCAGGGCCTGGTGTGCGCGGTGTCACCTTGGGTACAGGGTTCATAGTTAATGGGGAGTGTTCGGGGTAGTGGTTTGCTGCTCCTGCGGGCACCAGGTCGCGGACGGAGACCGTGTCCTCCCGTCCATCAGGTAAGACCACGTAGGCATACTGGGGGTTCGCATGTAGAAGGTGAACCCTCTCGACTAGCGGGGAGTATTTATTACTCCTCACATGTTTCCGGAGCAGCACTGGCCCTGGGGAAGTCAGCCAAGCCGGTAGGGTGGTCCCAGTGACAGACTTCCTGGGAAAAGAGAATAAGCGCTCGTGAGGGGTGGCATTGGTGGACGTACATAACAGGGAGCGGATAGAGTGGAGTGCCTCAGGGAGGAACTCCTGCCATCGAGAGACTGACAACCCTTTTGACTTAAGGGCTAAAAGTGTGGCCTACCACACTGTGGCATTCTCCCTCTCCACCTGTCCATTTCCCCGGGGAGTATAACTCGTGGTCCGACTAGTAGCAATGCCCCTAGCTAGCAGGTACCGGCGCAGCTCGTCACTCATAAAGGAGGACCCTCTATCACTGTGGATATAGCAGGGATATCCGAACAGAGTGAAGAGCTGCCGCAGGGCTTTTATGATGGACATGGTAGTGGTGTCGGGGCAGGGAACGGCAAAGGGGAACCGCGAGAACTCGTCGATAACATTGAGAAAATAGACATTGTGGTCGGTGGAGGGAAGGGGGCCCTTAAAGTCAACACTTAGTCGCTCAAAAGGGTGGGTGGCCTTGACAAGTTGCGCCATTTCAGGACGGTAGAAGTGCGGTTTGCATGTGGTTCGGTGTGTGTGTGTGTGTGTGTGTGCAGTAACGGGGTATATGGCGAAGTCTCACCAAACTGAGGATTCCTGACAGTGAGTGGTGGGAGGGGCCCATCATATGCCATAGTCATACTTTTGAGGTGGCTCTGGAAGTCCAGCCCCAATAGCACAGGCGCGCACAGTTGAGGCATGACCAGTAGCACAAAGTTCCTATATTCTGTGCCCTGCACCACCAATGTCGCTACACAACCCACCCGGATGTCTGTGGAATGCGACCCAGAAGCCAAGGTGATCCTCTGGCTACTCGTCACGTCACGAGTCCGCAGCGTTGCACTGTGTCTGGGTCAATAAAACTCTCAGTGCTGCCCGTGTCAAACAGGCAGCTAGTCCTGTGCCCCTCCACCAGGATGTCCATCATTGACCTTGCAAGCTGGTGTGGGGCGCTTTGCTCGAGGGTTACGGAGGCCAGAGTTGAACTGCCGTGTTGGTACCCGGTAAACACAGGTGGGTCGGGGGCAGGCCGAGTTAGCACCGACAAAGATGGCCGCCAACATCCAGGCATGCAAGATGGCGGCCCCCACGTCTCACACAGGTCGGGGGCAGGGCAAGTTGGCGCCGACAAAGATGGCCGCCAACATCCAGGCATGCAAGATGGCAGCCCCCACGTCTCACATGCAGCGCTGCTCGACCCCGCTTGCGGTTTAGACTTATAGCCCTTGGCGAAATGGCCCTTCTTCCCGCAGCTGGAGCAGGTCGCTTCTCGGGCTGGGCAGCGTTTTCAGGGGTGCTTTTCGAGTCCGCAGAAATAACACAGCTCGGGCTTTCGCCTGGCCGCCGCCGTGGTCGGGTTCAGGGAGTTTGTGGAATCATGACTGGCAGCGGTGTTGATGAATTCGCTCGCAGGAACTGGTGGCGGCAGGGTCTAGGGTGTCCACGGAACCAGCGGGGAATCGTACGGCTGGACAGCGTCAGCATTGTGCAGAGCAGCTTCCAGCGTGTCGGCCGTCTCGATTGCCGAGCGTAAGGTAAGATTGGCATTTTCCAGCAGCCGCTGGTGCACGTACACTGACCGAATTCCTGTCACAAAGGCGTCTCGTACCAGCAGCTCCGCATGCTGTTCCGCCGTGAGCGTTTTGCAGTCACGTTCGGATGAGCGTCTGTAGAGCTCGGAGAAACTGGGCGCACAACTCTGCAGGCCGCTGTTGGCGTATAGCTAAACGATGTCTTGCATAGACGGTGTTCACCAGCCACAGGTACTGTATTTTGAGGGTGTCCAGTGCCCCTCCGTAGGTCGGCAAGTCTCTGATAAATGATTAAACTTTCGGGGTAACCCTTGAGAGGAGAATTCTGTGTATAACAGCGGGTTCAGTTGCACGAATCTCCTCCAAGTATGATTGGAAGAATGCAAGCCAGAGTTCAAAGGCAAGAGCTGCTTCAGGATCTTAGGGGTCCAAATCCAATCTTTCCGGACGTAAAACGGTTTCCATGTTTTAAAACTTCCAGTCAATAAAGTTGATGCACCATCAATAACTCACTCTGAGATGTAAAGGCGAGATATCGGCTTTTATTGACTGGAAGAAGGAACAAGCAGTGAGTGACCACCATACTACATCCTGGAGACTGAGAGGCCGGGCTCAGGCCTCAATCGCCTTTATACAGGGGTCTGTGGGAGGAGCCACGGTCAGTGGGAGGAGCCACAGGAGCAGTCAGCGGTGGGGGGGGGGGGGCGTGTCCAGACAGGTATATGTAGTTCACCACACTGGCCTGTATCCCTGGTTGTCAATCATTCCAAGCATTGCTTCATCAGGTATCTGCCGCTCACCCCTCAGATGCATAGGTTTCTGAATTGCATCCAGTTCAATATACTTGTTAATAAAGTCTTCCATTGAGAACCAAACTTCTAAGATTTCTCTTGATTTCTTGTTTTGTGCTTCTGCCAGGACTTTTGTAGTTTCCCTGATGAAATTGTGTCCATCTTGGTCTTCATGAACTGAGATGAATGACGGAGGATCATGTCTTTGTACAGCTGGCTGAAGTTCTTGTTGACTCATGGATAGTTTTCTCCCCATCTGTCCTGCACAGTGTTTGGGGCAGACTCCACGTTGGATTTGGTATAATATTTTTGCCCTTTCCATGTGGGCTGTTGGATCGTTAGGTCTCAAGATAAGTGTTCTGATGGTTGTGCCGGGTTTGTGTGCTACCATTAATCCATGTGGTTGGAGCAGTCTTGTTGACATTTCAGAAATATTACTGATGTCTGGTAGGGTTAGCCCCATTTTTCTGCACCATGTGACTTCAAAGCTGACCATAGCAGCTGAGAAATTAAAACTCAGTAAATTCAGAGATTCTCAGAATGATTATAGAATGATAGGATGCTTTTCAACCCATTAAATCTGTGCTTGCTGAATGTAAGATTCCTTCTTCAGACATTTATCCCTCCCTCTAATGAACATTTGACTCTGTTACTATCCCAGGCAGAGAACCTATGATCCTGATGATCATTGTGTAATTTATTTGTTTATGACACCTTTGTTTCATTTGCCGATTTTCTTCATTCCAAATGCCCTAGTCCTTCACTCCTCTACCAGCTGGAATTGTTTCTCTTCACCTGCCCATGCATTTGCAAACTTCTCTGCTGCAAGTACAGTCCCAGCTTCTCCACTCTAATCACGTAAGTGGCTCATTCCTAAAGTAATTTTTTTAAACCTACTCCACATTTTCTCCAAACCCTTCGCATCTATCCTAAAATGCACTCCCCAGAAGTGGGCTCAATAATCCACTGTCTAGTAAAAGTCCATCATGCCTTCTTTGTCTTATACTCCTATGCCTCTAATGAAAAGGCCCAGGATATTGTATGTTTCTTTATTTATTGTCTATACCTGCACTTCCACTTTTGACAAACTCCAGTATACACATATACCCCAGAGATCTCTCTGTTCGTTGACCTCATTTAGAATTATGCCATCTGATTTATGTAGCCACATCTCATTCTTCTTACCTAAATATAACACATCACATTGCTCAGCCTTAAGTTTTATCTCCCTCTTAGTGGCCAGTTCAGCAGTTTCTCTATACCTGCTGAAGTCTATTGTGCTCCAGTTCACAGCCCACCATGCCTCCAACTGTTTGGTCGTCTCCCGATTCAGAAATTCTGCCTTTTACGCAAAAGCCCAAATCATCAATAAACGTTAAAACAGCAGTGGCCCTAAATAACACTGATATATTAAGCTAGGATGAATTTTGGCATTGGTGATCTCGAATATTATATTTGACGCAGTAATGTCTTTTAGAAAAGGAAGTATGCATGTTTTCCTGACCAATCTACAGTCAGTGACCACTTTATTCGGTATCTCTTATTCGTGGTCTTCTCATACTGTAGCCCGTCTACTTCAAGGTTCAACGTGTGCATTCAGAGATGCTCTTTTGCGCACCACTATTGTAACGCATGGTTATTTGAATTACTGTCACCTTCCTGACAGGTTGAGCCAGTCCGGCCATTCTCCTCCAGCCTCTCTCATAAGCAAGGCATCTTTGCTCACAGAACTGCTGCTCACTGGATGTGTTCTTTTTTGTTTTCTGCACCATTAACTCTAGAGACTGTTATGGACGAAAAGCCCTGGGGATCAGTAGTTCCTGAGATACCAAAGTTACTCCATTTTCCCCATTCCATTCTAAAGTTTGGTCTGAACACCAACTGAACCTCTTGATGATGTTTTATGCATTGAATTGCTGCCACATGATTGGCTGATTAAATACTTGCATTAAGGAGCAGGGGTATAGGTGTACTTAATAAAGTGGTCTGACTCCCGACCAAGGTCATGTGATTCCACTTTAATGTGACCCCTCCAATTTGGCCCAGGAAGCAATTCAATTGTATCAATGTCTGCTCTTTTGCCTGCGTTAACTAGAATGATGATTACATGCATACTAGCCTTGTCATTAATGCATATATTTTGAACATGAATTAAACACATTTGTGACTTGAAACTGTTTTATTGATAAGGTCAAAGTGTACTGACGTAGTGAGTTAAGCAATTACGTGTGCAGTGCCCTTGTGACACTTGATATATAATAATTCATCAGCTTCACCAGAAATCTGTACAGGTGATCTCTCTAGAACATGGCAACTGCTGCAGGTATTGTGTGGGAGTAAAGCTAGACGAGACATTTCCAATGAGCATTCCTGATGCTGCAGGTGGAGGAAAAGCCACAATTAATGCCATTTTCATTCAAAAGATGTAATAATGATGTAATAATTAGAAACTGATATCTTGGTGATGATGGCTGATGGTGTCAATTGATAAAAGTAAGTACTCTTCTCAATTATGGTTCACAAAATCACGAGTGAACTACCAGCTAATGTTGATGGGGGCAATTAAGCAAAGAAATGTCCCTTCTAATAACAGTTTTCCTTTAGTTTTGAAGTATCAGTGCAGCTTATCTGTTTCGGTCCCACAGTAGGGCTAGAACCTGTAATTCATAGCTCTGGGGCCAGATAATTAACATATGAGGTTGGCTAACCTCAGACAGTTAGATGCAGAAATATGTCGACACTTGCTGTCAAAATAATTGGCCGTAGCTATATAGTAATCTTTTTCTCAGGATTATATTGATTTAGAAAAGCTTTCCAATGGCAACAGCCAGTTTATCATGCATTGCTCTATTGTGCTGTGCCCAGATGTTCATTATGAAACGACAAAATGAATCCCATTTTCTCTGTAGTCCTGCTTCTGCCTCACTTCAAATAGCATTTCCCTCAAAATACATAAACTTTTCTGCTTCCACCTCCAGCAGCAAAGTGTGTCACACTCCTCAGAAAATCTACATTTTATTCTTTGTTCTGCCGTTAACAGCTTGCAATGGTGACAACCCATCAGTGAATTTCCATTCAGAAAGACTTCAGTTATTCCGTGTCTGGACAGCATACAACTCTCTGATGTCTATGAAAATATCAGTTAGTCATTGAAAAATGCCCTGAGATGAGTCCCTAAAGTTTAAACGAATGCAGAGCCAGAGATGCTTGAATTTGATAAAAGACAATAAAAGGAAATAAGAGAGGCAGAAATATTTAGGGAGGGAACTCCAAAGTGTGGAGACTAGTTCATTGAAGGAACAGTCAGCATTGAGGAGTAGAGTCGGAGAGAAGCTTTGAAAGTTGGAATCAACAGAATGCAAAGCCCCTAGACTGATATACAGAGGTCTAATTCAAGTATGTCAATGATTGGAATGTAGGAAGAGAGGTGAACATTTCACCGCTATGGCTCCTTTCGGGGATAATGTTGCCAAGAAGCTACATATAGATGAGAAGCAGGAAAGATCTATGGATAACACACAAGAAATGCTGGAGGAGCTCAGAAGATTGAGAGTAAACAGTTGACATTCCAGGTTGAGAATCTGCATTAGGATTTCTCATCCCAAAATGCCAACTGTTTATTTTCCTCCATAGATTTTGCCTGACCTGATGAGTTCTTCCAGCATTTTGTGAGTGTTGCTCTGGATTTCCAGCATCTGCAGAATCTCTTGTGTCTACGAGATCCAAGGACAGGTTCTTGAGGGATTCCTGAGGTAAAATTGCTGAGTGGGAAAGAGAAGTTGTTGCCAATGATACTTGCATAGCTAAAGGCTTCCGATCTCAGCGAGATAAAGGCATTTTGAGGAGGCAGGTAATGGAGTGGTGGATAATATCTTCTTGCATGAGATCAAACAGAAAGTTAAATAGTCAACTGTTTAATGGTGGTGGAGCTACTCATGAAAATGGTTAACTAACAGTGGACAAAGTAGAAAGCTAAGTGAGAAAATGTGGTTTATAGATTGGGGTGAGCTTTGTTTCTGAGAGGAGGCTTGACTTTCTGGGCCAAGAAATTGTTGAATGGATGCAATGTGGAGGTGATAAAGGAACAGAGAAAGATGAACAGTTTATCACAGATATAGCAAATGTTGTTAAATAGATCACATCATGTGGAACAGAATGTGCAGAGGTTTAATCAAGTGATGAAGAAAAGCCAGGGATTATCTTCAATATGTGGGAAGATCCTGATGACAGTTTGTATACCACCATTGTCAACTATAATCAGGCACTTGAGGCACTGCATCCTGCCGTCACCAAACAAGAAATTGTCCACCCCATTTCACATCATAGTCAAGGATTTCAATCAGGCTTGTTTGAAGAAATTTCTGTCCAGTTACCACTAGAATATAATTTATAGCACCAGAGGTCCCAATACACTTGACCACAGCTATACTATTGATAAAGAATGTGTCCTATTCTATGGCCAGAGCTCACTTCAGGAAACCTGATCACTTGGCTGTCCTCTAACCTGCATAGGAACAGAGGCTAAAGAGCAAGGCTCTAGAAATGAGGACAACAAAGAGGAGGTCACAGGAGGAGCTATGGGATTGTGTCATGTTGGTGGACTGGGATAGATGCAATGTGGAGGTAAAAAGGAATGGAGAATGGACTCTTGAGAGGTTGTCACATACTTTGTGAAAACAGTCATACATAAGTGTGTCCCTATTCAGTGATTTCCCCAACCAGCAGTCCTGGATGAAACATGAGATCTACAGTCTACTGAAGGGCAGGTCAGAAGCATTCAGGTCTGTTGACCAAAAAAGATACACAGGTCCAGGTATAAACTCTGGAAAGCCATCTCATGGGTGAAGTGACAATTTCCACTAAACTTTAATTCCTGAAGATGCCCAACAGCTGTGGCAGGGTTTGAATGCAATTTATAACCTCCTACAAAGTGAAATCAAGTGCCATAGGTGGCAATAGTGCTTCGCTTCCAGATGAAATTTATGCCTTCTATGCTCACATTGATCGTCAAAGCATGTAGGTACCTCACAAACTCCCACAGATGCCGATGACCCTGTGATTTCAGACTTTGAGGCCAACATGAGAACATCCTTCAGGAGGGTGAACATCCAGCCCAGATGGGGTATCTGGCTGAGTACTAAAGACCTGTGTTGAACAACTGGCTGGAGTGTTCAGTGATAGCTTTAACCTTTCACTTCAGTATCTGAGGTACCCACCTGCTTCAAGCAGACTTCAATTACACTGGTGCCTACGAAGTACGTGGTAACCTACCATAATGACTATAATACAGTAACACTTACATACACTGTGATTAAGTATTTTAAGGGGTTAGTGATGATACAATACCATCATCCCCTCAAAGCTAATCAATAAGCATCAAAACCTTGGCTTTTGTATCTCCTTGTGCAAATGGATCCTTGACCTTCTCTCTTGCAGACCCCATGATGCACCATCAATAACTCTCTGAGACGTGAGGCGAGATATCGGCTTTTATTGACTGGAAGAAAGAACAAGCAGTAGTTGGCCACCATACTACATCCTGGAGACTGAGGGCAGGGCTCAGGCCTCAATCGCCTTTATACCGGGGTCTGTGGGAGGAGCCACGGTCAGTGGGAGGGGCCACAGGAGCAGTCAGCAGGGGGGGGCATGTCCAGACAGGTATATGTAGTTCACCACACCCCAGTGAGTTTGGATTGGCAGCAACATCAGCACAGGAGCACCACAAGCCTATGTGCTTAGTCCCCTATTCTACATGCTTTACATTTATAACCATGTAGCTAAGCCCAACTCAAAAGCCATATTTAAGTTTGCTGATAACACCACTATTGTTCCAATCAAAGGTGGTGATGAATCAGCATTTAGGAGGGACTTTGAGAATCAGGCTGAACTGAGCAGGAGACACTCATGGAGTGAGCACTGTTTCAGATTCGCTCCATAAATTTTACTTTTCTTAACCTATGATCACACTTATTTAACTTACTTTTACCTACACCAAAAGATTCTTGCTATTTTTCTGGACTTATCTTTAAGAGTTTATTGTGAATTTTGGAAGAAATGAATACAGAAGTAGCTCTTAGTTCTGAAGGGCGAGAACCTGGGAAGGATCCTAACAGGAACGGGAAGAAGAAAAAGACCGATCCTAAGCACATTGAATTGACTTATGAAATATTATTGGAGGTTTTAAATGAAAAATTTGAAGAACAATGACAAATTTTTAAACAAGATATAAAGGCTTTTCAAGATTATATGGATAAGACGGATTCAGTAGTTAACCAGCAGCAAGTTCTAATTGCAACTTTGCAAGAGGACGCTCAGAAGCAAGATTTGATAATTGAAAAACTGGAGCAGAAATTACTTTTGATGATTAAACAGGTGGAAACACTTAAAGCCAAGAGTGTTGAATTTAAGAATCAGTCCAGAAGACAGAACTTACACATACTTGGTCTTCCGGAAGGTATTGAAGAAGGGGACCCCTCGAAGTACTTTGCTCAACATTTAAAGGATGCGTTCCCTTCTGTATTCCCAGACAGTCCTCCGTTACTTGATAGTGCCCATAGAATTATACGTCGTTCACCAAATGCTTCAGCTAAACCACCGGTTGTAATTGTCCGATTTCACTATGTGCATGTTAAAGGCTCGGCATGTAGGGATGGTCACATTTCAAGAATTCAGTTTTCGATTAGTAGAAGATTTTAGTCAGAAGTAATGAAGGCAAGGCTTCTTTTTAAACCTCTGATGTCTGAATGTTATGAGAAAAATCTAAAACCTGTGCTCTTATACCCTACGAAGCTCAGAATCTCGCCTTTGAATGTACTTCGGCGTGTTTTCCTTTCTACCTCTGAAGCAAGAAGCTTTTTGAATGAGAACTTCCCTACTGCTACGGATTCTCATCTCTAATAAATGAGTGATTTTGATTGTGCAAGATGGTTTTTATTTCCAAAACCAGATTTTGTTTCTGGCTATTGGTATAGGTTTACTCTATATTTTATACGCTAACTAAAGTTTTTTTTTGACATACTAATCTTTTTATTTTACTTACTTCAACTACAGTACTTTATCTTTGGTCATTATTATTAATCCTTCGAAGGTAAATTTTTTTTACTAAGATGGCGGTTTCTTCTCTAAAATATTTTTGGCTTTTTTTTTTCGATTTCAACATTTTTTTCCTCTCGTCTTCTTCCTATAATGCATTTCTTATCACAGTATAAATTTTTTTTTTGGTTTGTTTGGGTTGTTTTTCTTACTATCAATTATATTAAGAAGTTTGGTTTTAGTACAGTGATTATTATTTCTTTAGAGTTTCGGTGGATCTTTTTTTTATCCTTTATATACGGAGTCGTCTTCTGCTGATATGGGATAGATTTAGTTTCATCTGTCCTTTTTTCCAGCTGTTTCTTGGCTGGGGTGGTCTTTTTTCCTCTTGGGTGGGGGGTGAGGGGTTTCTAAATCTTATGTTCCTTATATCAGTTTGTTTTAGTTTCTTCATTTGGGCTGATTTTAAACTACTAAAATATCCGCGATGTCATCACTTCCGGGTCCGCCCCTTATTTTTGTTCCTCTTCCGGGTGCATGAGTTCATAATTTGGTTAACCCTTTATCTATCAAAGGGTTGATTTCAGTAATATGGCTCATACCATTAATTTTGTCTCTTGGAATACTAATGGCTTAAGCCATCAGGTTAAACGGAAAAAGATTTTCAAAGTATTCCAAAGACATAATGCTCATATTATTTTTATACAAGAAACTCATGTGAGGAAAAAGGATAATTATCACTTTTTTAGGTTTTGGAAGGATCAACGGTACCATTCGAATTTGAATGCTAAAGTAAAGGGAGTTTCAATTTTTATTGACTCCTCTATTGCATTTGTCCAACATGATATCTTTTTGGATCTGAATAGTAGATTTTTGTTAATTACTGGCTTACTTTTTAACAAAAAGGTTGCAATGGTTAATGTTTATGCTCCAAATGTTGATTGTCCCGATTTTTTTTAAGTCCTTATTTACTTCTCTACCTAATCTAAATGAATATAGCTTAATAATGGGTGGTTACTTTAATTGTTGTTTAAATCCTTTGTTGGACAAATCTATATCTACTCAAACTTTACCTAATAAGTCGGCCACTTGTATTAACTCTTTTTTGACTGATAATGGAATTTTTGATATTTGGAGATTTCGGCATTCTAAGGACAAAGAATTTTCATTTTTCTCACATGTTTATCATTCCCACTCGAGAATTGATTATTTTTTTATTGACTCTTGTTTTATTCCATCGGTAATTGGTTATAATTATAACATTATAGCCATCTCTGAGCATGCTCCATTAAAACTTTCTATTAAATTTACGGATACAGCTTCTAGTGCTAGACAATGGCGATTTGATTCTACCTTACTGCAAGATCCAGATTTTATTAACTTTATGAAGGAACAGATCGATTTCTTCTTTTCAACTAATTCCATGGATGATATTTCTTGCAGAACACTTTGGGACACTTTTAAAGCTTATATACGTGGACAGATTATCTTCTACAGAAAATGCATTAAGAAGGAAACTCTTTTATTGGTTGATAAAATTAAAGAGATTGACAAGAAATATTCGATTACTCCTAGTAAGGAGCTTTACAAACAAAGGGTTGAACTTCAAATGGAACATCATTTATTACTTACATCTTTGATTGAAAATCAATTAATGAAAACCAGATCTGATTTTTATATACATAGTGATAAATCGGGTAAGCTGTTAGCTAGTCAATTGAAGAATGCTTTGGTTAAACGTCAAATTACTAAGATCTGTCAGCAGAATGGGGATCTGACAGTTAACCATGATGAGATAAACAAATCATTTCAAGATTTTTATACCTCCCTGTATCATTCCGAATTCCCTCATGATCATAATACCATGTGTGATTTTCTTGGAAAACGATCTTTCAATATTAGAAACTCCTATTAAGGATGCAGAAATTAAAGGGGTTATTTCCTCTATGAATTGTGGGAAAGCACCAGGTCCAGATGGGTACACAGTAGAATTTTTAAAATGTTTTTCCACTACTCTTTCTCCTTGGTTATGCAGGGTTTTTGAAGAAGCAATTAGATTGGGCAATCTGCCACAATCTTTTCATACAGCTTCCATTTCTTTAATATTGAAGAAAGATAAAGACCCTACTGACTGTGCATCCTATAGACCAATATCTTTATTGAATGTAGATTCCAAGATCTTTTCCAAGTTACTGGCATCCAGGTTGGAGAAGGTATTACCCCAAATTATTTCGGAAGATCAAACTGGTTTTATTAAAAATTGCTATTCTTTTTTCAATGTTAGGAGATTATTGAATATTGCTTATACTCCTTCACATAGCACTTCAGAATGTGTCATTTCATTAGATGCGGAGAAAGCATTTGATAGAGTTGAATGGCCATACTTATTTAATATGCTTGTGAAGTTTAATTTTAGTCCGACATTCATTTCCTGGATTAAACAGATATATCATACTTATGATATGATAATATCAGTGCTTACTAAGAATCAAAGATCTCCCTTTTTTCATTTATTTCGGGGTACTAGACAAGGCTGTCCTCTTAGTCCATTATTATTTGATATTGCTTTAGAACCTTTGGCAATTGCTATCAGAGAACCACAGAACATTTTTGGCATTAATCATGGGACAGATATACATAAGCTATCATTATATGCAGATAATTTATTATTATTTATTTCTGATCCTGAGAAATCCATTCCTGCAGTTATATCATTGTTGGCTCAATTTAGTGATTTTTCCAGGTATAAATTAAATCTTAATAAGAGTGAATTGTTTCCTTTAAATAGACAAGTTCCAATTTATGGAAATTTACCTTTTAAATTAGTTAATGACTCTTTTATTTACGTAGGGATTAAAATCACAAAAAAACTATAAGGACTTATTTAAGGTTAATTTTTTACCCTTAATCGATCAGATGAAATGTTTGTTTACTAAGTGGTCACCACTATCTTTATCTCTGATAGGTCGGATTAATGCTATTAAGATGGTTATTTTACCCAAGTTTTTATATATATATTTCAAGTGGTACCAATTTTTATTCTGAAATTCTTTTTTGCTAATGTTGATTCAAAAATTTCCTCATATATATGGCAGTATAAAAATCATAGATTTGGTAAAAAATATTTACAGAAGGCAAGGAAGGAAGGTGGATTGGCATTGCCTAATTTTAGATTTTATTATTGGGCAGTTAATATCCGATATTTGATATGTTGGTTAAAGGATTGGGATATATCTTTTAGCCCTCATTGGGTGAACCTGGAAATTAAATCTGTACAAGGATTTGCATTGTGTTCTATTTTAGGGACTTCTCTTCCCTTTGCTCTTTCTAAATTGCTGAAACGAATTGACAACCCGATAGTTAAACATACTTTACGTATATGGTTTCAATTTCGGAAATTTTTTGGTTGACTCAGTTTGTTTTAAATATTCCTATTGTATCCAATTGCTTTTTTTATCCTTCTATTATAGCCAAGCTTATTCAGCTTGGAAGACTAAAAGATTACTATGATTTTCTGATTTATTTTTGGATAATTGATTTATGTCATTTGAACAATTATCTAATAAATATAATTTGCCTAGGTTTTTTAGATATTTACAGATTAGGAATTTCTTATATACTGTACTTCCTACTTTTCCAAATTTTGTGTCTTCAGGTATTTTGGAGAATTTGTTTGAACTAAATCCTTCTCAGAAAGGGCTAATATCAAACCTTTACAATATAATTATGAAGATACCTTCAGAGCCCTTCTATAAGATTAAAAATGATTGGGAAAGAGAACTTAACCTTACTATCCCTACTGAGAATTGGGATAAAATTCTTCAATTAGTTAATATATCATCTATATGTGCTAAACATTCATTAATACAGTTTAAGGTTGTGCATAGGGCTCATATGTCCAAGGATAAATTGGCTCATTTTTATTTCTATATAAATCCTATTTGTGACAGATGTCATTCTGAGATAGCGTCTTTAACTCATATGTTCTGGTCGTGTCCGCTTTTGAAAAAATATTGGAAAGACATTTTTGATATTATTTCTACGGTATTGAACATTGATTTACAACCTCATCCTATTCAATTTTTGGTTTACCAATGATGGACTCACTCCATTTATCCTCTTCCGCTTGTTGAATGATTGCATTTCTTACATTAATGGCTAGAAGATCTATTTTGTTGAATTGGAAAGAAATTAATCTTCCTACCATATTTCATTGGTTTTCTCAAACTATGTTATGTCTAAATTTAGAAAAAATTAGAAGTGTTGTATTTGATACTTCTATTAAATTTGAAAAGATATGGAGACCATTTATTCAATATTTTCATATGATGTAATATGACCCTGTTCCAAGCCTATTTGTTTTTCCAGTTTCAATTTTATATATGTTGAGAAGATCGGAGTTGATGACACTGATGATTTTGTATTTTTGTGAGATATTATAAACAGCCCTTTTTTCCATTTTTTCTTTTTCTCTTTTTTCTGTTTTGTTTTTTTTCCTTATTAGTTATTAGATTATTAGATTAGTTTTTTTGCGTATTTTTTTCTTTTTCTTTTTTCTGTTTTTTAATATATATATTATGATATACCTAGGTTTACCTTGCTTATTTGTAAATTGTATCGTCCATGATTTGGGAATACTCATTTATACTGTAACCATTGCTTATGTATTCTTTCATGTTCAGTTGAAATGTGTATGTTTGTAATCCCATTATCTATGTATCAATTTTATTTTGTTGATATTGATAATAATAATAAAAAGATTGAAAAAGAAAGAGAATCTGGCTGAGTAGTCCCACAACAGCAATCTCCCAGCCATTGTCAGCAAGAACAAGGAATTCATTATTGTCTTCAGGAGGAGGAAACCGGAGATGAATGAGCCAGTCCTCATTGGAGAATCAGAGTTGGAGAGGATCAGCAACTTTAAATCCTCAGTGTTATCATTTCAGAATGTCTGTCCTAGGTGCAGCATGGAAGTGTCATTATGAAGAAAGCACAGCAGCACCTTTACTTCCTTAGAAGTTTGCCAAGATTTGGTAAGACATTTAAAAATCTGACGAACTTCTATAGATGTGCAGTGAATATATTGATGGTTGCATCACAGACTGGTATAGAAACACCAATGCTCTTGAATGGAAAATCCTACAAAAATTTGTGGATATGGCCCCGTCGATTATGGGTTAAGTCCTCCCTACTATTTTTCGTGTATCTACACGAGAGTTGTCATAGGAAAGCAGCATCCATCATCAAGGACCTCCACCATCCAAGTCATGTTCTCTTCTCACTGCTGCCAACAGGAAGAGGGTGCAGAAGCCTCTGGACTCACACCACCAGATTAAGAAGGTATTAATCCTCTACCATCAGGCTCTTGAACCTGTGGGATAACTTCACTTGCTTCATTCAACTTCATTTGCCCATTGCTGAACTGATCCACAATCTACAGACTCACTTTCAAGGACTCTTCATCTCACGTTTTTGACATTTATTGCTTATTTATTATTATCATTATATCTTATTTCTTTTTTTTTGTTTTAAATTTGCACGGTTGATTTTTTTTCACATTGTTTACTTATGCATCCTCTTGGATGCAGTCTTTCCTTGATTCTATTGTGTTTCTTGGATTTAGTGAGTATGCCAGCAATAAAATGAATCTCAGGGCTGTATATGGTGACATACATGTACTTTAATAATAAACTTACTTTGTAAGATCCTGGAGTGCATCTTCAGAAGAGCAGAATGACAGCCAACACATTGATATGTTCCAGCAAGACCTGGTGTTAGAAACATAAATTAACTAGGCGCCAGATTTACTCTAGCCTTTATCCCTAGGATTTCAGTACTTAGGTTTACAACCTTATCCCACTTGAGATTATACAACCATACCAAAAAAAACCTACATAACATAATAGCAAAAAGTCATATACAATGAATCAAAATAATTCATATGTTTTAAATTGCTAAGATTTAACCTTGCATTAACATTGTGCTTAGTTAGGTATGAAGCATCTGGAATATCAGTGAGGGGCCAAACAATCGGAATAGTTTATTTTGAACAGATAATTTATTTGATTATATGCTGAGCGGAGGAATGTCATTATTCCACATGTTGCAGTTAAGTAGCAATTGCATGCAGAAAATTTTATTATCGAACCTGCTGTATTAAATTAAAAGTACCATACTTCTGCAAAAGTAGAAGAAGCTTTCCTGCACTGAACAGCAGTGCCAGAAATAAATGTCCCTGACAGAGCAGCATTGGACCAACCTTCTGCTTCGCCTCAGCTGCTGATTTTGTTGGATTCCTGTGGAAACAATCATCTGTTGTTGCCAAGCCGGGAGGAACTCCAAGCAGTGAACAGAATGTTTAATAACAATCATTAACATGCTGCCTGGCTTTGAGGCTTTGTGTCTGATGGGTTGGCACAACAAATCGGCCCATTTGGCAGGAGTGTAAGCACAGCAGAAAGAATAATGCAGCCATCTTCTTGGTGTTAGAGGCAACCGCCAGTGCACAATTGCTTTGCTTTAAGTGTTCCTTTCAAATATTCAGCATTCATGCCTCCTAGAAGAATTTCTCAATGTTAACCACACAGCACTATGCATATCTACTCTGCCCCTTAATCCTCATGAACATATATTACAGGGGATTTACTGACTCATGGCCAATGTAATCATCTTTCCTTGTTTTAATCCAATGATAACCCTTGTCTTCACTTCTATAATCAATTTAATGGGGAACAGTGCGACAGCTAGAGGAACAGCTGTCTCAGAGCTCCAGTGCCTTGGGTTTATTCCTAACCTTTTGGTATTCTCTATGTGGAGATAACACATCCTATTGGTGACTTCTTGGACTTGGATTTCCCCTAAATGTTGTGACTTCCTCCCATACCACAAAGACAGGCAAGTGGTCAGGTGATGACTGCTGTAGATTGCTCCTCTGATGTAGTTGGGTTGTAGAACCTGTGGGGAAGAAAAATAGATTAGTATAGCATTAGGGCAGGAATTCCCAACCTTTTTTAAGCCATGGACCAATACCATCAAGCAAGGGGTCACTGGATCCCAGGTTCAGGACCCCTGTATTAGGGTAAATGGATTTGGTATGCTGAAGGGACTGATACTGTGCTATATAACTCCAAGTTCCATGTAAGACCATAAGACATAGGAGCAGAAATAGGCCATTTGGCCCATCGAGTCTACTCTGCCATTTCACCATGGCTCTCAACTCCATTATCTGGCCTTCTCCCCATAACTTTTGATGCTCTTCCTAATCAAGAACCTATCAACCTCCACTTTAAATATAGCTAATGTCTTAGCCTCCACAACCACCTGTGGCATTGAATTCCACAGTAGACCACCCTCTGGCTAAATAAATTCTTTCTCATCTCTGTTCTAAAGGGACATCCTTCTATTTTGAGATTTGCCCTCGACAGGAAACATCCTCTCCATGTCCACTCTGTCTAGGCCTTTCAGTATTCAAGAGGTTTCCATGAGATCCCCCTTCATTCTACTAAACACTATTGAGTGCAGGCCCAGAATCATCAGAAACTCCTCATACATTACCTCTCACATTCTGAAGGTCATTTTCATAAACCTCCTCTGGATACTCGCCAATGCCACCACATCCTTTCTTAGATAAGGGGCCCAAAAGTGCTCACAATAGTCCAAGTATGGTCTGACAGATACCTTATAAAGCCTTAGCATAAAATCCTTGCAACATAATTAATCTATAATAGAAATATAGCAGCTTTAACTATGCATATAACTAATGATACTTGCTAAGTTTCTGGAAATTGAAAGCACTGGTGACTTTCAAAGTTTGGTGTGGAGATTAAATTTCATCAGCTTTCTGTTGACTGTAACCTTTGCAGAAAGCCACCCCTACAGACATAGAGATCATTTTGGAGATACACTTTTTTAAAACTTATTTTAAGTATGTTTTAACTAAATCTATTCTGTCACACATGAGCTGACATCAGAAGAAGAAGAAACGTTGCTTTTTGATTAAAATGTATTGAAACTTGAGAACCTTTAGGCTTATAATTCTTGTGTTCATCAAAGTCAATGAAAAGCAAATATAAGTAAAAACTACGAAGAACAAAAAATCTAATCAATGATTTTTTTTAAAATCAGATGTGCTTCAATGAACCTTGACATCTCCTTAACAAGACAAACAAAGAGAACTTGATTTGTTATTGATGGGGTCAACATTCCCCAGAATAGATATTTTTTCTACATCACTTGTCAAATTAATAACCTTTAAGGTGAAAGAAAATCCCAACAAATTTGTTGCTACTATAAAATAGGGCTTTGAAAGACTCGTTGATGTTTTTTTTTAAATAAAGATCCAGAACAACAACACGGAGACACAAAGCATTTGTGCCAGACCAGCGATCACTACTGTTAGTAATATCACAGTCTGTGGGGAGAAAGGTCATGATCTGAAACTGTTGAAGCTAATGCTGTAAAAGCTGAGTGACCGTTCAATATGCCTCTGTTAATGTTTCATGAGAACCAAACAGAAATGCAGGAAGCACTCAGCAGGTCAAGCTGCATCTAAAGAAAAGCAACAGGCTGACACTACAAGACAAGGACCTTTTATAATTTTCTTAAGTGCCTTTAGTTTCAACTTATTCAACATGGCTTCCAGCTGAAATTTCAAACTGAACATTTTAGATGGATCCACAGTGGCAGATACTCTATGCTTAAATTATCCAGTGGTTCTCTAATCACTGATCTCGAAATATCCTGAGATCCATTCTTAATGCCATGTGTCAACATATGCATGTTCTTTATTTCTCACTCCCACTGCCTGGACTCACTTTATGTCAAGGTTGTCTTGGCCCACCTCTGCACTTTTCTATAGTCAGCATTTCTTCACAAAAATAATCTTGTTTTCTTCTTTTCAGACATCAAAGTTCACCAACTTTAATGACTCATGAACTCTAATACTTTTCTGATTCCTTCTCCTCCTGCGCTTTCCTCTGACATCATCGCTCTGCCAGTTCCATGCCCAGCCATGCTTTCACTATGCCTTTCGATCAAGTTCTGCTTTATTCTGAATGCTTAGCAGAACCTCGGCTTTACCTCTCCATGGCCCTAATATAATGAATTTCAAGTTGAATATGATATTGTTATTTTCTTCAGCTGTCTTCAGCTCCCTGTCCATTTCTTTGACCAGGATTCTCTACCCTGACTGCATATACTTTCTCCTGCCTTAATAATTCCTGATCCTCTTACTTTCTGTAAGTCCATTCATCACTAGCTCTCAACAGAATATTGGCCATGCCAATTTTCTCATTGCTGTTATTCACTCTGATCTTCCTATCTTGCACACTAAACCCAATATCATCAGAAACCTAGCGCTAAATAGACAATAGACAATAGGTGCAGAAGTAGACCATTCGCCCCCTGCACCGCCATTCTGAGATCATGGTTGATCATCTACTATCAATACCCTGTTCCTGCCTTGTCCCCATATCCCTTGATTCCCCTATCCATCAGATACCTATCTAGCTCCTTCTTGAAAGCATCCAGAGAATTGGCCTCCACTACCTTCCGAGGCAGTGCATTCCAGACCCCCACAACTCTCTGGGAGAAGAAGTTTTTCCTTAACTTTGTCCTAAATGACCTACCCCTTATTCTCAAACCATGCCCTCTGGTACTGGACTCTCCCAGCATATGGAACATATTTCCTGCCTCTATCTTGTCCAATCCCTTAATAGGCAGTGCTGTTGAGGCTTGTTGAATTGACTTATACAGCACAAAAATCAAAAGTTATTGCTTCTACCCTCTTCTGGGCCACTGTCTCCCTAAGAACCACTGATCTCATTTTCTCTGGAAATCCTCCCTCCATAGCTTGCAGCCTCAATTTGACCTATCATCAACTGATCTAGGTTAGGCAATTCACTACAGAATTCTTAATTAAGTCAAATCTTGCACTTTATTGTTTCTGCACAATATCAGTGTAACTATATTGATACCAGGCCAACAATTTAAAACATGAATTCTTCTGCTTTCTCTGTCCCAATATACACACAGACCACTTCTCCTATTTATAACACAGAAATAGAGGATCTCCCATTAGCCAATCAATTGATTCTTCTTCTCCCAGCCCAGGGCATGGGGAGGGTGGGGTTGTCTTCCTCGTAATAGTTAGTTTCCAGAGTCCTTACTGCTTTGAATTGGAAGACCTGCAATAATATTAATATTTTGTATTCTGTTCAAGTGCTGTGTTTCAATCTTATTGGCTCTGCCCTATCTGGCTAATTTGTGTCAGTTTTCCATTGGCTGTGGTCTCAGCCAGCATCATTTACTGCCCTTTGAAAAACTTGTAATTAATGTGTCTTCGTTTTGAAACAGAGCAGATCAGTCAATTGTTAGTATTGGGTTACTCAGGTCAGATACAGACTGCCCTATTGATAACTTTGTATGTTCTGTCTTAACAAAGAACATATCACTAATAACTTTACATTTGGAAATAATCTCTAGTTCAGCAGATTATCATGAGCCTTATGGGTTCACTTTAAGGTCCCTTGATACAGTTATTCCTAAGAAAAAAACAATTCACAAGACAGTTCATAAAATGGAGACTGGAAAGCAGTTTCACAAAATGGCAACCACCATTCCTTCAGCCACACGGAAAAAACAAAGAGATTTGGCTTGTCTCCTTCTACTGTTGTTAACTCATTCTAGTTAGATGCTTCCCCCCCCCCCCCACACCCTTATTTTAATTCCTTCATGGCCAGCCCATACAGTTCTTCATCTGGCAGCAACTAGCTTTAAGTTCCTCTCCAAGAACCAGAGACAGAACTGTCCTAGTGGACCAAAATCCATTATAAAATCCCCCAACTCCTCAAACTATCTCAATTATATCCCCTTTTAATTTTCTGCTGTCATTTTAACTGTGGACATTGAATCATCCTATTCCTGTAGTTAGAATGCATGCATAGTCTTTTTCACAGGGTTAGGGAACTAAGAACTAAAACCACATAGGGTTAAGGTGAGAGAGGGGAGATTTAATAGGATGCTGAGGTTCAATTTTTTCACATACAGAAGGGTCAGTCTATGGAATGAGCTGCTAGAGAAAGTAATTGATGCAGGTACATCAACATTAACTTCGGGAGGCAGAGCGAAGTTAAGATGGTGTTAAACGGCGACTCCTTTGCTTGCATCTTCGGAAACAGCTCTATTTCCATCTTTAATATCTTTAATTTTCCCTTTCAGGGTTGTTTTGAAGACCTGAGATTTTAGGCTTAGGCTTGAGGCTCTGGAGACGGGTGGACCTAGGGTCGGTGTCACGGCAGGATACCTGTGTGTCATTGGGGGAATCAGAAAATCTACTGCTGTGTGCCCGAAGACCCAGGATCTTTGCGACCTTCAGGCACAAAACTCGAAAAAGCAACGTAACGGACTTTTAACATCATAAACCAGTGAGTTGTTTGTTATGTCTCCCCTCTCGCTGGGAAAATGGGGACACCTCTTTCTCCCTTATTAGGGAGGGAGAGAGCCTGTGGTATGTTGAATGCCGGGTGAAACACTAAGTCTCTGGGTTAACTGCAAGTCTGTGTCTTTGCTATTGCTTTGCTCATGCTTGAGTGCTCGCTGGCAGTGCAGTCACTTGCTTTTTTTTGCCAGTGGAGGGAGGGGGGGATTGCTGCTTGCTGCCGCTTATGCGCCCGGGGGAGCTGGGGGGTACTTTGAGGTCCTTACATTTAACTGTTCTTCATTCTTTGGGGCACTTCTCTGTTTTTGTGGATGTTTGCAAAGAAAAAGCATTTCAGGATGTATATTGTATACATTTCTCTGACTTTAAATTGGATCTCTGAACCTTTGAACATTTAATAGGTGTTTGGGAAGACGCATGAATAGGAAAGGAGAGAGATATGAGACAAACACAGGCAATTGGGACTATCTTAGATAGGAATTCTGGTTTGCATGGATCACTTGGGGCAAAAACCTGTTTCTGTGCTTAATAACTCCACAACCTTCATCCTGCACCAGAGTAGTCTGAGGCTCCTTCTCTTCCTTTTTGAAAGGACCGGTAACCAGGTCTCCTTCACTACCACTGTCCTTCACCTTGAAGAAAGTTTTTTTAAGCCAAACAACGTATTCATTCATGTTTTCCATTCAAAATTCACAAAAGCCAAGGCTAAGCCTGTCTTCTTATGCATTGATGGAACTGTGTTTATTTCAGTCCTATCCAAACTCCTTCCCTCAGTTCTTTCCCCATTCTGCATTGCCATTGTTTCCTATATTCTTACGGAATTAAAATAAAAGTCATTACCTAAACTCCCACTTTCCATCTAGCCCTAAGTCAAGTCAAGTCACTTTTATTGTTATTTTGACCATAACTGCTGGTACAGTGCATAGTAAAAATGAGACATTTTTCAGGACCATGGTGTAACATAAAACTAGACTGAACTACGTAAAAAAAAGTTTCAATGATGAAGCTTAATAAATCAGTGACAGATAGCTTTTTTTTACCCTTAGTTATGCATTTGCCACAACCGAGCTGACAGAAGTCTCAGCAAACATTTCTTCTTTCTGTTCCTACAGTTCTACCCCTACCACCTACCCTCCCATCCAGAATAAGGACAGTGTTGTGGTAAACCATGTATATCTGTCTGGACACGCCCCTCTGCTGACTACTCCTGTGGCTCCTCCCACAGACTCCCGGATAAAGGTGATTGTGTGTCTGCTCCCCTCACAGTCATCCAGCATGGACATGCTCCCTTTTACTGCTTATAAAAACCTTTCAGTATTTACTGTACGTCCAGTCTCTTGGAGTTATTGATAGTGCATCAAGTGTTTCCTCTCATCCATGTCCTTCCATTACATGCTCTTCACAGTCAAAATTTCCACTAACTCCCCGATTATTCCACCAGACACATTGTCTCCCTGCTCCATTCTGCATTCTGGAGAATAGTCCCCTTTGTGACTCTCTAGTTTGCATGATTGTCTCCAGCAACCACTGCAGATGCTGTGGTCAAAGCAACACATACAACAAGATGGAGGAACTCAGCAGCTCGGACAGCATCCGTGGAAACGAGCAGTCAACATTTTGGGCTGAGACCCTTCATTGTTGTACGTATTACTTTGTCGTGCAAGCGCAAGAGATGTGATATTTATCTCTTCCTTCTCCAGCACCCAGGGAACCTTACACTCTTTTAGGTGAAGCAGGAATTCAACTGCACTTCTTCCAGTCTAGTAAGTTACTTTCAGTTCTCACCTCGTAGTCTCCTTTACAGCATTAACATAGTGGTTAGCGTAATTGTTTAACAATGCCGGTGATCGCAGATCAATGTTCGATTCCCACCGCTGTCCGTAAGAAGGTTGCTCATTCTCTCCATCACTGTGTGGGTTTCCTTTGCGTGCTCCTGTTTCCTCCCTCATTCCAAGACATGCAGTCAAGTTAGGGGTAATATGTTGTGGGCATACTTTGTTGCTGCGATGCATGGTGGTGTTTGCAGGCTTTCCCCAGCACAATCCTTGAGCTGTGTTGTATTTGTAACACAAAACAACATATATCACTGTACATTTCGATGTACATGTGACAAATAAAGTTTATCTTTTAATGATGATTAGATGGCTGCTCTGCTAAACATTTCATTAGTCTACAAGGTATGCATGAACCTCCAATCAACTTTCACTTTAATTCTCTTTTTGACTTCTGTCTTTGGCCTCCTGCCCAATGTAAGCTTGAGCAACAGTAGCTTATTTCCTATCTGGCATTCGACATGCCATCTAAAACTTTGAAATATTTCTGAGGATGCACAGTGGAGAGTATACTGACTGGTTGCATCATGATCTATTTTGGAAATATCAGTGCTCAAGAATGGAAAAACCTACAAAAGGTAATTAATACAGCTCAGTCCATCAGAAGCTAAAGCCCTCTCTACCACTGAGCACAGTGCTGTCCCAATTCTGCTCACCAGACCTGGAATTTGCCTATCACCCACAATAGGTCCATGGCAGATGCAATCTCAATGGTTCTCCAAACAGCTTTAGACCACCTGGACAACACATACACCTATGTCAGGATGCTGTTTATCAACTATAGCTCAGCATTTAATATCACCATTCCCACAATCCTGATTGAGAAGTTGCAGAGCCTGGGCCTCTGTACCTCCCTCTGCAATTGTATCCTCAGCTTCCTAACCGGAAGACCACAGTCTGTGCGGATTGGCGATAACATATTCTCCTCGCTGACGATCAACACTGGTACACCTCAGGGGTGTGTGCTTAGCCCACTGCTCTACTCTATATACACATGACTGTATGGCTAGGCATAGCTCAAATACCATCTATAAATTTGCTGATGATACAACCATTGTTGGTAGAATCTCAGGTGGTGACAAGAAGGTGTACAGGAGTGAGATATGCCAACTAGAGGAATGGTGCCACAGCAACAACCTGGCACTGAACGTCAGTAAGACAAAAGAGCTGATTGTGGACTTCAGGAAGGGTCAGACAAAGGAACACATACCAATCCCCATGGAGAGATCAGAAGTGGAGAGAGTAAGCAGTTTCAATTTCCTGGGTGTGAAGACCTCTGAGCATCTAACCTGGTTCGAAAATATTGATGTAGTTATAAAGAAGGCAAGACAGTGGCTGTACTTCATTCAGAGTTTGAAGAGATTTGACATGTCAATAAATGCACTCATAAAGTTCTATAGATGTACCATGGAGAGCATTCTGACAGGCTGCATCACTGACTGATATTGGGGGGGGTGGGAAGGCTCCTGCACAGGACCGAAAGGAACTACAGAAGGTTGTAAATCTAGTCAGCAACATCTTGGGTACTAGACAGCAAAGTACCCAGGACATCTTCAGGGAGCTGTGTCTCAGAAAGGCAGTGTCCATTATTAAGGACCACCAGCACCCAGGGTATGCCCTTTTCTCACTGTTACCATCAGGTAGGACGTACAGAAGCCTGAAGGCACACACTCGGGGATATAGGAATAGTTTCTTCCCCTCTGCCATCAGATTCCTAAATGGACATTGAACCCTTGGACACTACCTCACTTTTTAAAATATACAGTATTTCTGATTTTTGCAAGTTTTAAATAATCTATTCAATATACCATACTGTAATTGATTTACTGATTTATTACTTTTTTCTCTTCTATATTATGTATTGCATTGAACTCTGCTGCTAAATTAACAAATTTCACATCACATGCCAGTGATAATAAACCTGATTCTAGTTCTGATTCTGATCTACAAGGTGCACTGTCGCAGGAAAGCAGGATGGATCACCCCCACCATCCAGGCCATGCTCCCGTCTTTCTGCTGCCATCAGGAATAAGGTACAGGTGCTTTAGGACCCTCACCAGCAGGTCCAGGAGCAGTTATAACCCTTCAGTTATCAGGCTGCTGTACTAGAGTGGATAACTTCTCTCACCCAAACACTGAACTGACTCCACGACATTAGGGCTCATTTTCAGGGACACTACAATTCAAGTCATGTTCTCAATATTATTTATTACTTATCAATTTATGTATTGTTATTATTATTATGATTATTATTTTGTTTGTCTTTTTGTATTTGCACAATTTGTTGTCTTTTGCATATTGGTTGCTAGTTTGACTTTGTGTGTAGTTTTCTATCAATTCTATGTCATTTCTTTGTTCTACTGTGAATGTATGCAAGACAATGAATCTTAGCATAGTACATAGTGACATATAAACACTTTAATAATAAATTTCAGATTCAGATTCAGTTTATTGTAATTTAAAAACCACAAATGCAATGCAGTTAAAAAATGAGACAACGTTCCTCCAGAATGATAACAACAAAGTAGTCACAAAATAGACTACACCAGAAAGTCCACATAATGTTTGGCAATCCCCAATCCAGAGTCCGGAGAGGCTGCTGCGTATTAATATTGCGCTACCATCTTAGCGCATTCCCTGGAAAGGAGCTCTAAATCCACCAGACAAAACAAGACCAAAAACTAAAGCTACAAGACCTGCACAAAACCACATAGTTACAACAGTGCAAACAATACCATAATTTGATTAAAAAACAGACTGTGGGCACGGTAAAAATAGTCCAAAGATGTTAAAAGACTATAAGTTCGAAAGAAACCACCACACAGTTTCCACAAGTCCTCAGGGTCCCGATAGACTCGTCATCCCATGCCGGTGGCAGAAGGGAATACCCCCACTATGGACTTCCATAGCGCCGCCCGACTCAGCCTCGCAAACGCAGCACACAATGAAAGCTCCGTCGAACCCAGCCTCGCAGACATAGCAGACACTGAAAGTGACCTGACCGCAGCGGACTTCGAGCCTGTCGAACTTCCGAGCCTCCGACCATCCCCTCTGGCTCCCCTTCTCCGAGAACCATCCTCTGCCCAGCGTATTAAGACGCCCCGCCAATGGCCACTGGCAACATGACCCCAAGGACTGGGGGCCTGTTCTTCTCAGCAGAGACCCGGACCTCACAGCAGCAGCAGCAATGAAGAGGGCCTTTCTGGTGATTTCCAGATGTTCCTCTGTGCTCCGTGCTCCCCCATCCGTTTTTCATTAGATTAGGATTGCGCACGGCACCCCGCTTAACAAATAACATATCAGCTCCGGAGTGGCGGCTGCAAGCTGTGTCGCGCTGCCATCTTGATCATACGCTCTTACTTTTAATTTACTTTGAAGTTTGAATTTTGAACTTTAATCTCCCTTTCTTTGCCCCTTCACAAATGTGCCTTTACTTCTCTATATCATATAGTTTTCCTACTTTTCTGTGTTTGTCAAGAAGTCTTTAATTTGAAATACTGACTATATATCTGTATAAGTAGATGCTGCTTGGACCATAGAATAATTCTAGCATTTTCTGTTTTTGTTTTGGATTTCTACTGTGCAGTTTTTAAACTCTAATTATTACTATCAAATCACCTGAACCGATTTATTGATGCCTCTTTTGTTTCTGTCCATCACAATATACATGTCAACTCACCCATTTATTCTGACTAGTCAGCTTTGAATCAGTTTTTCCTCGTATTTTAATGAGATTTTCACAACTGTTAAGCAATAACTCATCTGATATTGCTTTCTTTGCAACTCTTTCCATTATTCCCAGTCCAATTATGTTATCCTTTTTGCAATTTTTCTCATTCAAATTCATACAGATCTTCAGATTGCAGATATCCAAAAGGACTATTATCTCCTGGACCGGCTGGCTTCATAATTTTTTACTTGAGATGTTACCAAACTGAACCAAAAAATTACATTACCGCAGCAAAAGTGTGTAAATGTCTCTGGAAGATTAATTCTAAATCTACAAGAACAAGAACTATTTCAGTCAAAATAACACTTTTAAATTACATTCATGTTCTGAGAAATGTGTTGCCTACTAAAAAGGAATGTTAGTCCCACTCAGCGTAGCTAACCTTTTGATGGTGGTGCAGTTCAGTGGTGGAACAAGATTGCAGCTGGGGTTAAAATGGGCAAGCATATCTGCAGTGCCAAAGATTCCTTAATATGTGCATGTCCTGAACATTACTATCAGTTTATTCATTGCGTTAGTTCATATAGTCATAGAGTAATACAACATGGAAGCAGGATCGTCGTCACAATTCATCCATGCCAACCATTGTGTCCATTAAGCTTTTGGCTCATATCCCTCTAAACCTCTTCTATCCATGTACTTATCCAAATGTCCTTTAAATGTTGTTATTGCACCTGCCTCACCACTTCCTCTAGCAGCTCATTCCACATTCTCACCACCCTCTGTGTGAAGAAGTTACACAGCTCCTTTCTAAATCTTCCACCTTTTAGATTAAACCTATGCACTTACTATTTAATTTTCCTTCCCTTGGAAAAAACAATATGCATTCACCCTATCTATAGTGCTCATACTTTAATAGCATTCTATAGGGTCACCACTCAATCTCTGACATTTCAGGAAATGAAGTTCTAGCATGCCCAAATTCTTCTGATAACTCGGGCCATTGAGTCCTGGCAGTATCCTCATAAATCCATTCTGCACTCTCCAGTTTAATGATGTCTAATGGGGCAACCAAAACTGCACAGAATTCTGCAAGGGCGGTCTCACCAACATCTTGCACAATGGATGCTCCATCTCAAAATGACATTCTCTATGTTGCTGCAAATGCTCTGAGGAAATAGTTGACAGAGAGTGCACCCCAGTTTGGTGATCATATCTTGTGGTGAGAGAGAAGATGCCAGGACACCACCATATCAACCATCAAAAGGAAAGAGATTGGAGATAACAACAGAACTGTCCAACTGAGCCACACCTACACCCGAAAGTCCTGTAAAAGGGAATTCAAGCTCTCTATGCCCTTAGCACAAGATAACACCATTACTTCCTTAAATCACAGACAATTATGTACATTATTTCACACACTTTTAAAGTGATTGTCTTCCAGGACAAACTCACATGGGACCCATCCTCATTCATCAGATGGGGCAAATCCTTCTGCAGGCTAACTTCTCTTCACATCATCACTATGTATCCTTCCACCAGAGCAAAATAGGTCTTCTCTATGAATGCTTGGAGCACTGGAGGAACTCAGCAGGTCAGGCAGCTATGGAGGTAACTAGGCAGTCAACGTTTCAGGTCAAGACCTTTCATCTGGAATGAAAGATAAAATGAGCTGGTCAGGTAGAGGAAGAAGTGGAGTATTATTTCTACCCGTTCTCCATCTGCCCAACTCCTACACACTCACACACTGCTTTCCCTCCCACGTTACTCCTATCTACCCTCCTCACCTCCCTCCCTTTACTCCATACTTCACCATCCTCTCTTATTAGGTTCCATCAAATCCAGCTCATCAACTTAATCTTCCACCAACCCCTGCAGATTCCAGTGTTGTTCCTGCTCTCTCCATTCCTATTTTCCTATCAGCCATCCGCCATCCACCTGCCCCCACTTAACAAGCTCTTTTTCCCTCTACCTCTCTGTGCTTCCTCTTATTAGTCTGATACACACATTTTCCTTACATTATGTTTTTAATAAAACTGTGTCTTTCAAACTCTTGACTTGCCCTCTTCTGATTCCTCCAGCTGACATTTTCGTAATGACAGCAATTTAAGAAAGTTCATTCAAGAGGTCACAGGCTGGCTTTATGCAATTAAACTGAAGGAATTACTGACAAAGGAACAAACGCAAATACAGGTTCAGAGAAAGAATTCCCAAAATGTAAAATTTAATTATGCCAGATCTAGGCAGTTCTCCTTTGGATAGTGCATTTTTTCAATTCCTCGCCCATGGAGTACATAACTATGAATTGTTTTGGTGAAGACTTAAGAAGGTACCACCAAAGTAGAGACACCAGCTGTTGCTCAGTGGTAGATTTTTCACCTCTAAGTCAAAAGATTGTGGTTTCAAATCGCACTCTGGGAACAGCTTCAAAAGATGTAAAAACACATCGCTATGAATGGGAAATTTATCTGCAATATTAATATCTAGAGGGAAATTTTCTATGTCCTTTGTAAAATATCTAGACCTCACCCTGCAGAAAGCTGGTCTAAATTTAGAATTTGTATTATCAATCCCAATAAGTTGCACTCCATGTATAGCATATCAAGGAAAGCATAAATATTGAAATGATCCTGCTTCAAATAATTTTACAAAGTTCAAAGTAAATTTATTATTAAAGTACATACAGTATATTTATCATATACTACCTTGACATTAGCTTTCTTGCTTTCATTTACAATAGAATTTATGAAAATATATACATAAACAGACAAAGACTAACAAACAACTTATGTACAAAGCAAGACAAACAGTATAAATAAAAATAATACTGACAGCATGAGTTGCAGAGAGTCCTTGAAAATGAGCCTATAGGTTGTAGACTCAGCTCAGGGTAGGTGTGATTAAAGGTGGGGCACAGAAGTCTGCCATTGTCGTCCACCCTGCAAGGGCCAGGGCCAGGGCCAGCTGCCTCTAATGACTATGGCGGCTGGCCACCAGGACAGCCTCTTGTACGTCTGGGCCAAACAGTCGGGACGCCGCTTCTTGATTGACACCGGAGCAGAAATCAGCATCTTGCCCCCGATGGGGTACGACACCCACAACAGGAAGCCAGGACCCACCCTGAGGGTCGCAAACATCAGCACAATACGGACCTACGGTACCTGCACAGTGCAGCTGCAGTTCGGCGCCAGCCGGTTCACGTGGGACTTCACACTGGCCGCGGTGGCCCAACCACTCCTGGGGGTGGACTTCTTGCGAGCTCACAGCCTGCTGGTCGACTTGCAAGGAAAAAGACTGGTACATGCCGAGACTTTCCAGACACTCTCCCTGGGTGAAGCCAAGTTGCCGGCCCCACACCTGGACTCCATCACGCTGTCGGACAACGAACAGAACCCTGGTGGACTTTCCATCGATTCTGGCACCGCAGTTCACGGCAGCCATGCCCAGACACGGGGTACAGCACCACATCCCGACCCAGGGACCACCCCTCCACGCCCATGCACGAAGGCTCCCCCCGGAAAAGCTCCGCCTGGTGAAGGAGGAGTTCAAGAGGATGGAGGAATTGGGGATCGTACGGAGGTCCGACAGCCCATGGGCCTCCCCTCTGCACATGGTGCCCAAAGCAGCCGAGGGTTGGAGACCATGCAGTGACTACCGCAGACTGAACGAGGCTACCACTCCAGACCGCTACCCTGTGCCACACATACAGGACTTTGCAGCAAACCTGCACGAGGCAAGAATCTTTTCCAAAGTAGACCTCATCTGGGGACACCATCAAATCCCGGTGCACCCTAAAGACATCCCCAAAACAGCACTCATCACCCCGTTCGGCCTGTTCGAGTTCCTCCAAATGCCGTTCGGCCTGAAGAATGCCGCACAGACGTTCCAGCGGCTAATGGATGCGGTGGGACACGACCTGGACTTTCCGTTCATCTACTTGGACAACATCCTTATAGCCAGCAGTAGTCGTCAGGAGCATCTGTCCCACCTCCGCCAGCTCTACTCCCGTCTGCGTGATTTCGGCCTCACGATCAACCCAGCCAAATGCTAGTTCGGTCTCGATACCATCAACTTCCTGGGCCACAGGATTACCAAAGACGGGGCAACACCTATGCCCACCAAGGTAGACGTGATCCGCCACTTTGCCTGGCCCAACACAGTCAAAGGCCTGCAGGAGTTTGTTGGTATGGTGAGCTTCTACCACCATTTCCTCCCCTCAGCAGCTAGTATCATGCGCCCTTTGTACACCCTGATGTCGGGTAAAGGCAAGGACATTACTTGGGATGAGGAGGCCGCCGCTACTTTCGTTAAAGCCAAGGAAGCCTTGGCAGATGCCGCGATGCTGCTGCACCCCAGAACGGACGTTCCGACCGCCCTCACGGTGGACGCATCCGACACAGCAGTCAGTGGGGTGCTGGAGCAACTCATCGAGGGGCGCTGGCAACCCCTGGTGTTCTTCAGCAAGCACCTACGACAACCCAAACTTAAATACAGTACTTTCGACCAGGAGCTGTTGGCACTGTATCTGGCAATCCGGCATTTCAGGTACTTCTTAGAAGGCAGGCCATTCACCGTGTTCACAGACCACAAACCGTTGACCTTCACGATCACAAAGGTGTCTGATCCCTGGTCGGCTCGCCAGCAGTGACATTTGTCCTACATCTCTGAGTATATGACGGACATCCAGCATGTCTCGGGGAAGGACAACGTCGTGGCGGACGCACTCTCCAGACCAGCTATCCAGGCCCTGTCCCTGGGGGTGGACTGTGCAGCACTGGCGGAGGTGCAGCAGGTAGACGACAAGATGCCCAGCTACAGGACTGCAGTCTCGGGTTTGCAGCTGCAGGACTTTCTCATAGGCCCAGGTGAGAGGACCCTCCTGTGCGACATGGCTACCGGCCAGCCTCGCCCCATCGTCCCGGCAGCCTGGAGGCGGCGAGTTTTCGACTCCATACACAGTTTAGTGCACCCATCTATCAGAACAACCATCCGGCTGGTCTCCAGCAAGTTCGCGTGGCATGGACTTCACAAGCAGGTCAGTGAATGGGCCAGAACGTGCGCGCAGTGCCAAACAGCCAAGGTGAGGGGGCACACTAAAGCCCCGCCGCAGCAGTTTGAACCCACCCACCGGAGGTTCGACCACATTCATGTGGATATCGTGAGCCCCCTACCAGTGTCACAAGGAGCGCGGTACCTCCTAACTATGGTAGACCGGTTCACGAGGTGGCCAGAGGTGGTCCCGCTCACCAACACACCTGCTGATTCCTGCACCCGAGCACTGATTGCAACCTGGGTAGCCCGCTTCGGGGTACCGGCCCACATACCTCCGACAGAGGCGCCCAGTTCACCTCCAGCCTGTGGTTGGCTTTGGCCAGCCTGTTGGGAACGCAGCTACACTACACAACTGCCTACCACCCACAGTCATATGGACTAGTGGAACGCTTCCACCGTCACTTGAAGTCGGCTCTCATGGCCCACCTGAAAGGACCTTACTGGGTGGACGAGCTTCCCTGGGTCCTGCTTGGAATTCGCACAGCTCCCAAAGAGGATCTGCACGCCTTGTCAGCCAAGTTAGTGTACGGCGCACCCCTAGCCATCCCAGGAGAGTTCATACCAACCCCAAGTGGGCAAGAGGAAGAACCCGCAGCAGTCCTGGACAGATTACATGAGAGGCTTGGTAACCTGGCCCCCATACCGACTTCACAGCACGGACGGACCCCGACCCATGTACCCAAAGACCTGCAGAACTGTAAGTTTGTGTTTGTATGAAGGGGCGGACACTGGGCACCGCTACAGCAGCCATACGAGGGGCCGTTCAAAGTGATCAACAACAACGGGTCCACGTATGTTCTGGACATTGGGGGGAGAGAGGGGGTTTTCACGGTGGACCGACTCAAATCAGCCCATGTGGACTTGGCACAGCCGGTCAAGGTTCAGGCACCGTGGCGCAGAGGCAGACCTTCCAAACAGAGGCCAATCCAGACTGTGGACATTGGGGGGGTGTATCGCCAGTTCTGGGGGGGGGGGGGGGGTTATGTGGCGACCCACTTTCTGCGCAGGCGAACTGGCTCACAAATAGCCAGCGTGCGGGGGGAGACATTGGTAATGCACTTCTGACGTCATTTCCACCCAGAGAGGGCGGGCGCTAGGGATTAAATGCCAGCGCCGCGAAGTTTGAATAAACTAGTCTCAAAACAATTTACTGACTGCATGTCGTCATTTCAGTACTGGGTGTAGCACATCGCTACAGGAGCTTGTTTGTCGTTTTAGGGTATAATGGTTCCTGGGCCTGGTGGTGTGGGACCTAAGGCTTCTAAACCTTCTGCCTGATGGTAGTAGCAAGAAGAGGGCATGACCTGTATGATGGGAGTCATTGATTATTTGAGAAGTAAAACAATGCTTAGTATGAACTTAAATAGAGTGGAGACTCAAAAAATACCCAGCCTTGCAAATTTCTTGCCTCAAATTTCTAAACTATGAAATCATTCATTCCTATATTGAAGTGCAGGGGCTCTGTTTGAACAGACGTTATACTCCCTAGTAGCTGATTATTGACATATAAAACCTAATTACACTGACCTCAAAGATGGCTTCAAGAAGAGATCTAGTTGAAATAAAAGCTTATCATTTTGCTTTTGCTAATATTAACTTGTTTCTTCTCACATGACTAGAAAACAGCATAGATTTTAAGTAATTTTGAAGAGTAAATGTCCTATTTGTAGTGGTTACTTTCAAGCAAACCAAAACCACTCAGACTAAGCACGGGTGAGTTAACACTCTATGACACGCTATCCACAATAACAAAGTTGTAAAGTCAAGTCAGTATATTTGATCCTTTAATAAGAAACCAGCAAAACAAACAATCTTGATTCGATAAAAACTAGTGAAACAAGAAATGGTGAAATATTGAAATTAACAGTCTTAGCGTACTTCCCTAGCTCTACCCAAACTAAGCTAAAGACAAAGCATGAATACATAACTAACTCATTGCTTCTACCGTGCCCCAACTAACATGACTAACTACCCATAATAAACATGAAAAACACATAACACAAAATACAGTACAGACAGACAGATACATGTCTCCTACACAATGTTTAATCCTTACAAATATGATCAAGGTGCTTTTCCTATGAGAATCACTCAGGAGAGTAGCTAAATCAATAAAAGGATGCTTAGAAATGCATCCTAGCTCAATATGTATGGTTTGGGCAATGGTTTTTGCAATATGTATTAAGCTCTACATAAGTATGACAATAATGCTCTCAGAGTGCATCTAATTTTTTTATATATTAATAGGAATTTACTCAGATATTTACATCAAACTTAATGCTAAAGATCATTCCTCATACCCACTGAACCAAACTGGCTTGTTAAATGGTCAGACTTGAGGGGGATGCATTTATCTTTCTGGTATTGATTGGAGCCTTTTTATATTTTTCTAAGCATTACAAAATGGTGGTTAAATACATTGAAAACAAATGTATCAGGCTGTAAAATGCAAGGCAGATTTGATGAATTATGCAGCAACTTCCTGAAGCCCACTACTACTAAAGCAAATGGTTTGCTATTACAATAACCTAAATGTGTGGTTTAGCTGGACTGAAATTAAATGCATTTGCAAAGAGAAAATTTCCTCTCTATTTAATCGTGGTTGCAAGCCTTTGATCTAACTTGAGTACCTTATGCATATAGGCTGAACACCACAGTAACTAAAATTTATGCATCTTCCACTTTCCTATGCTCATATATTGAATCACGTAGACTTACTGATGATTAAAATTAAGATTAAAGCTTCCAATTTGTCATACAGCCCATTTGCATGGAGCCAAGATTAATTGTTTAATTATGCTTAATACTCAAAAAATTGACTAAATCGTTCGCTCTTGAAATTTGTGTTAATGATTTATAATAATTTTATACCATTGGTTGTAAGCACATAGTTCTACACAGTCTCACAATTTGGCATTCAGCAGTGACGAACTGCATGGCTGTGGGTGAGGAATCGCAAACTACATCACATAATGTGTAACTCCCATTTGTTCAATTGTTTTAGAGTATCACACATAGGTTCCCTTTGTACCTGTGGTTAACCATTTCTTCCAAATACTAGGGATGAAATTTGTGCTGCTGATCCAGTCAACAGTGTCTGAAGTACCTACCCTTTTGATTCTGCTTGGCAACCAGCTCATTCCCAAGTTCTTGGTCTCTGCATTACAATTTACAATTCACAAGCAATCTGATCTCCTGTACACCCAGGGACTCAACAATTAATCCATGAACAATGAGGTATGATACATTCAGTTGAACATCACTGAATGAAATGGTAAATGAGACTGTATTTTACTGCTCTTTTTTGCTTAATTTTAATTTCCTATATGTCTTATGATGTAATTGGAAACCATTCTCTTTATCAAGTTTACAGTATATTCATTTTCAGTACACTTACATCAGTCCCACTTGCCTACAGATTTCCCTGTAAGTCAAAGTAAATTTACTATCGAAGTACCTCTATGTTACCATATACAACCCTGAGATTCATTTTTGTACACATTTGCGTATGAATTAAAAAAAGATAAATTCTCTCTAGTGTGCAAACTATCTTGGTCTATGGGTAATTTTACAGTAACCAATAACCCTACCAACCAATACGTATTTGTAATATGGGACGAAACCCGAGTACCCAGTGGGAACTCACCAAGAAGTGAGAACTCACTCAGGGAAAGATTGTGCAAACCCAGTACAGACAACGTTCAAGATAACTACCAAAATCAAATTCTGAAGCCATGTGGCAACAGCATTAACTCCTGCACCACAGTGGTGAGCTACTAGGCAGCATTATATATATTTTTAAACTGCCTTTGTCATGTGTCTTTAACAAAGAATATGCTCTGAACTTCAAAGACATTTGTAAGCACTTCCTCAGCAGGTAGAGGATGGTCTATGTGCTACCCACCAATGCTATAAAATGTTTCTGGGGAACAGGGCCTCAGGATCTGTCACATGAAGCCTAATCTGTTTTCATGGAACACTCCTTTTTTTTCAGCAGCATGTCTGGAGGACAATTGAATTAATATGAGCAAAAACCCCGAACAGTGGGCTCACCTAAACACAATCCGGCCCCTTATCATTTTTTGAGCTTTTACCCATAGTTCTGAGTTGAACTGATCATTGGGAAGTTATTGTGAGAGATCTCGGGACTGAGCACTGGGAAATGCCATGATTGCTGCTTCAAATCATGCTCATAATATATTGTAAGTCTTAAGGTCTGGAAATCTTCTACAAATTTTATGTCTGCAGGACAGCCTCAAACATATACAGTGCTTTACCAGATAACACTTACCAATCTGAAAGTTGATAGGTCACCTGGACCAGCTGGACTATACACCAGCTAGCTGAAGAGATTGTGCACTCATTAGTAATGATCCTTCAAGAATCATTAGATTCTGGAATGGTACCAGACGACTGGAAAATTGTGATTTTCAAGTCCAGTGGTCAAGAAGGGAGGGAGGCAGAAAAAAATAAATTCTAGGTCATTTAGCCTGACTTCAGTGGTTGGGAAGGTGCACCCATTATTGAAGATGAGATCTTTGGGTATTTGGAGGCATATGATAAAATGGGCCAAAATAAGTCTGCTTTCTGTAAGGGAAAACCTTGCCTGATAAATGTTGGAATTCTTTGAGGATATACGGGCAGGATAGATGAAGAAGAGTCAGTGGATGTTGTTTACTGGATTTTCAGAAGGCCTTTGACAAGATGATGTACATGAGACTGCATTAACAATAAGAGCCCATGGTCTTACAGGAAAGATATTAACATGGATCAAAGTTTGGCTGACAGGCAGGCAGTTAAATGTGGGAATAAAGAAGGCCTTTACTGTTTGGCTGCTTGGGTTTGTGTTGGTACCGCTTCTTTCCACATGATATGTCAATGATTTGGCTGACAGAATTGATGGCTTTGTGGTCAAGTTTGCGGATGATACGAAGATAAGTGAAGGGCCAAGTTTTGTTTAGGAAACAGGGCATCCACACTTTAGTAGAACAGGTAAATGGGGAGAAAATTCAAAAATCAGAGGTGCAAAGGGCCTTGGGAGTCCTTTGCAGGATTCCCTGAAGTTTAACTTGCGGGTTGAGTCAGTGGAAAGGAAGGTAAATACAATGTTAGCGTTTATTTCAAGAGAACTAGCATATAAGAACAAGGATATGAGGTTGCGGCTTTATAAGGAATTGGTCATACTGCACTTGTACTGCATCCACGTATAGTCTAATTCTGCAGAGCAAGGCAAAGCTCTGAACACTAGAATGGAAATTATCAAAGTGCAAATTCATACAAACCTTCTGTCAAACCTTCAGCTCATTTACCTCCCTGCCTAGAAATTCAAAAAAAGATGGACAGGAGGAGTGGAAATCAATGCAAATCATTTTGGAATAGAAAATTAAAGTAGTTGGTTATATGTTTGACACAGCCTACCATTATGCACTATTCATTGCATTGTTCTTTATATATGGCCTGGAACCCCACGTATTTGAACAGCTAATATTTGGGTCAGTTAAACAGAGTGCTCAAACAGTAAAAAATCAAACACTATTATTTTATCCTGCAAAGTTCAGAAATTTTTACGGTGCATTAATTATTGAAATAAAAGCAGCAAACTGGCTCACGTCCAACAAAAAAAAGATTCTCTCCTTAAGAAACGGCTTAGTTCAATTTAAATAGAGTTTGTAAAGCACAAGCCTTTACTCATGTATGACATGTAGACATTGCTCATAGGGAAGCTCGCAGGCTGCAAGACACTTAAACTCTGATGGAAATCAAGGCATTAAGCTAATGTTGTGCTAATAGTATTTTGCACTGGTTTTAAACATCATGAAATAAGGCTGAAAACTTATTCTTTTCTCTTTCCCCTCCCTCTATAGGTAGTCAGCATAATCACGTTGTGTGCAGGGGCTTGCAGGATGGAGCCACTTCCTTGTAACTCTCACTGATTTTATCCATAGAAAGGCTAAATAAAGGCTTTCCATAGAAAGGCTAAATCTGAACTCTGCCATTTATCAATGACAAAGGATCTCAGACAAATCAATGGAAAATATTTTTAAGAGCAGCTCTGAAAAGAAAATTCTCTTGATTTACTTTGGCTGCTCCGCTTAATCATAGCGTGAGGGTTCCTAATATACTTAGAAAGCAGGTAGCTAGAGTAAACAGCTTGCTTAATGTTTCTGATACCAACATCACATGCCTATAACTCACTAACCCTTACCTGTACATCTTTGGAATGAGCGAGAAAACTGGATCACCTAGAAAAAAAATCAATGAAATCATAAGGGGAACATACAAACTACTTGCAGACAGTGGTAGGAATTGAACCCCTGTTGCTGATCACTGCAACTGTAAAACACTGTGCTAACATACCGTACCATGCTAAGATTTCTACAGTGCCTATAAAAAGTATTCACTGCTCTTGGAAGTTCTCATGTTTTATTGTTTAACTTGATTTACACTGGATTTAACTTGGCATTTTTGACACTAATCAACAAAAACAGACTCTGTTTTGTCAAAGTGAAATCAGATCTCTACAAAGTGATCTAAATTAATTACAAATATAGAACACAAAATAATTGATCGCATAAGTATTCACCTTCTTCAAGTCAGTATTTAGTAGATGCACTGTTGGCAGCAATTACAGCCTTGAGTCTGTGTGGATAGGTTTCTATTAACTTTGCACATCTGGACACCACAATTTTTCCCCATAATTCTTTACAAACCTGCTCAAGCTCTGTCAGATTGTATGGAGATTGTGAGTGAACAGCCCTTTTCAAATCCAGCCACAAAGTTGCAATTGGATTGCATTCTGGACTCTGACTTGGCCACTCCAGGACATTAACTTTGTTGTTTTTAAGCCATTCATGTGTCATCTTGGCTTTATGCTCGGGGTCATTTTCTAGCGAGAAAGCAATTCTTCTCCCAAGTCGCAGTTCTCTTGCAGGATTGCAGGATTACCCTGTAATTTGCTGTTTTCATTGTACCTTCTACCTTCACAAGTCTTCCAGGGCCTGCTGCAGTGAAGCATCCCCATAGTATGATACAGCCTTCACTGTGCTTCACGATAGCTATGGTGTGTTTTTGACGATGTGCGTTTGACTTACGCCAAACATAGTGTTTAGTCTGATGACCAGAAAACTCAATTTTGGTTTCATCAAACCATAACCTTCTTCCATCTGACTTCAGATTCTCCCACATGTCTTGTGGCAAAATAGCTGATATTTCATGTAAAAAATTTTTAATGGTGGTTTTTTTGATGCCACTCTCTCATTAAGCTGCGACTAGTGAAACACCCAGGCAACAGTTATATACACAATCTCTCCCACCTCAGCTACTGAAGCTTGTAACTCGTCCAGAATTGTCATAGGTCTCTTGTTAGCCTCTCTCACTAGTTCCCTTCTTGCATGGTCACTCAGTTTTTGAGGATGTTCTGTTCTAGGCAGATTTACAGCTGTACCATATTCTTTCCATTTCTTGATGATTGACATAACTGTACTCCAAGGGATATTCAGTGACTTGGACATTTTCTTGTATCTGTCTCCTAGCTTGATCTTTTTGATAACCTTCTCACAGAGTTTTGTCTTCATGGTGTAGTTTTTGCCAGGATACTGACTCACCAGCAGTTGGACCTTCCAGATACAGGTGTATTTTTACAATAATCATATAACCATATAACAATTACAGCACGGAAACAGGCCATCTCAGTCCTTCTAGTCCGTGCCGACGCTTACACTCACCTAGTCTCACTGACCCGCACTCAGCCCATAACCCTCCATTCCTTTCCTATCCATATACCTATCCAATTTTTCTTTAAATGACTCAAAAAATAATCAATTGAAATGACTCAAAAAAAAAATCAATTGAAACAGTTTGACTGCACACAGGTGTCCAAAAACAGATCTCCTTTTATGTGACTTCTGAAACCAACTGGCTGCACCAGTGGTGATTTGGTGTGTCATATTAAAGGGGGGGTGAATACTTATACAATCAATTATTTTGTGTTTTATACTTGTAATTAATTTAGATCACTTTGTTTCACTTTAACACAAATGAGTCTTTTTCTGTTGGTCAGTGTCAAAACAGCCAAATTAAATCCACTGAGATTCAATGTTGTAAAACAATAAAACATGAAAACTTCTGAGGGGGTGTGAATACTTTTTATAGGCACTATATATTGACTTTAACATTTAATCTCAATTAACTGTATATGGATCAGCATATTACACCGGCAGCCAACGTGAGCATAGAATCACACTATTGACCTTTGATCAAATGACTCAAGGGGATCAGGGAATTTAATTTCCTTAGTCATCCAGAATGTGCCTTTCCGACATTAACTGAAAGACTCAAGCTCATACCAAACATATTTCCTGTGTACATTTCACTTCATCTACTTCCACCCAGAAAATTGAGTTCTTCCCATGTTTGTGAATTGCGCACCAGCAATTAGTAGTCAGTGGTAGGATGATTTGTTCTTTTCACAATCAGTCTGCGCACTAATAGCAACTGACAAATGAACAAACAGCAATTAATGTTGAGATACGCTAAGTAATTTATATTGGAATTTAAAAGCAGTAAATATCATTTCACAATAATAAATGAAGTTAATAATGTACAGCAGGAAAAATATTTAGATGTGTTAATTGACAAACCTGTTAAAATGTTACCATATTGTAAGGGAGTAATTGCCAAGGCAAGTAGAATGTGTGGTGTATAAGTACATAAACATCACAGCTTAATATTAGGATTTGGCAATATATTAGATCTATCTCTAGATTACAGTATTTAAAATTTGAACCTTCGGATCTGTTGTTTAGGAAAACTTTATTTCAATGTCCTAGTGCCATGTTTAATTCCAGCCTTTACATTCCTGGTAGAGGTGGTGGTAATATGATGTGACATAATGAGGCATGGGAGGGGTATAAACGGACGGTGTTTCAAACCGGGACACTTCACCATATCCTGATGAAAGATATTAGCTTGAAATGTCGACTGCCTATTTTGTCCCGTAGATTGCTGCTTGATTTACTCTCCAGCATTTTGTGCACTTGCTCAAGATTTGCCTCTACAGAAGATCCTGTGCATGAGCCCCTAGTTCCTCATGGCATTTGGTTATCAGAAATTAATCAGTGTCAAATTTATAATTAATGATGAACTTAACAACAATTGCTGATGGTTGAAGAAACTTCCTAAGTTCTACTATATAGACATGTACCTAACGTTGCTCTTGTAAAGACAGTCTTAGACTGTCTAAGTCTAGCCAAAAGTAAAATTAGTTTCTCAATATTTATACTCTTAAGATCTTGTAGACTTGATTAAAATCATCCCTTGATCTCCTTTTAATTAATTCAAGTTTTCAAATACAAGTAACATTGAAGTAAATTATAAATGCACTACATTCATTGTCAATATACCCTTCCTAAGTTGTGATGCTCATAATTGCTCATTGTACTATAAATGTGGTTAAATCAGCCCCATGCATTATCAACGTGTAACTTTTAGTCTCTTGTATTCCTGTCTTCTGAGAATAAAGAGCAGTATTCTATTGCCCTTTCACTATTTCTTCACTTTTTTCTGTAGCTGTCTATGACTTTTTTATCATCTATGTGCAGGTCTCCCTGAGTTTTGAATGCCAAATTATAGATACCTGTAAATGTGACTAAGTTCCCAATGTTATTAAATTCATTTTTTTGTAATTTATTTTATTGAAGTTCATCATCAAACAAATATTTCCATAAGATGTATTTCAGACTTTGTACATATATATCATATATATCACAAATCACCACAAAGTATTTATCTGAGGTATACACTTATAGAAAAGAGTGGAAAGAAAAAGCAAGCAAAAGGAAAAAAACTATGTACAAGTAGGGAGTGATCTTTTTTTAACAACAAATTCATTGATTTGTGAGAATAAAATCAGGCCTATGAAGCATTATGTAGTTAAACTATTTTTCCCAATAGGAATCAAATTGTTCCAGCTTATGATTAACAGCTGCTGTTATCTTCGCCATTTTGTAAATGCCCATTGTAATTTCCATCCACGTATTTAAAGTTGGGCTCTCCTCTGATAACCATTTCCTAGTAAGAATCTTTTTACCAGCCACCAAAAGTATATTCATTAAATATTTATCTCTTTTCAACCATTCTTGAGGTATATATCCAAAATATATGGTCTTACTCTCTAAGGATATTTCACATTTAAAGATGTCTTGTAGGGCATGGTATATCCCCCTCCAATAGTTTTTGATAACAGGGCAGTCCCAAAAAATATGATAATGATTTGCATTTTGATTTCCACAATTTCTCCAGCAAACTAAGAGGTTGCTATCATAATGGGATTTCTGAGAGGGTGTAATAAAATATCTTATCAAGTTTTTCCATCCAAACTTCCTCCATTTCTGTGAATTGGTACACTTCCATTGATATCTCCATATCGTTGTCCATTCTTCCTCAGATATAATTATCCCTCCTTCCTTCTCCCATTTTGTTTTAATGTATGAAGTTGAATGTGTTTTAGGATTTGACAACCCCTTATTAATGCTTGAAATGATTCTACTACCATTATCTGAATTATATGCTTTTCTAAAGAGCTCTATCAAGCATGTATTTGCCTTGGTTACATTTTTTAAGCATCTTATTAACATATTGTCGCACCTGTAAATACCGATAAAAATCTTGTTTTTCTAATAAGTGTTTCTATTTAAGCATTTCAAAACTGAACAGTGTTCCTTCTTTCATTATGTTGCAAAGAACTGTTATTCCTTTAGCTGTCCAGTCATTAAATCTAGCATCCAATTTATTTGGTGTAAAATCTGAGTCATATGCACACCATTTAAGAATTGCAATATCTCCCTCTAGATTATATATTTTTATAGTAGTTTTCCATATGTTAAGAGTCAATTTCACCCATGGGTTATCAATAGTATTTATGTACCTTTGCAGGTTGTTATCAGCCAAAATTGCTTGTATGGGGATGAGAAGTACCCGCTCCTCAATGTTTATCCATTGAGCATCATATGCGGAGCTGCACCAACATATCACAGCTCTCAACTGTGCTGCAAAATAATAATCTCTAAGAGAAGGTAGGCCCCATCCCTCTTTTCCTTTACTAACTGCAAAGTTTTGAGATTGTCATGGTTTCTCGTGCCCCACAAATGACTAGGAGACGCATAAGATTCTTCAAGAAGGGTTAAACTTTAATTTGCAAATCAAAGCTGAGACAGTCATTGAGCTAGTCACTGATCTTTGGACACAGCGTTTTTTCTAGCAATCTCCTGGTTCAGTTTCACACGTACCACACGTACATCAAGTCACTATTGTTTCTACCCATTGACTTAATCATGTTCTAATCTACATCTCTTAGCTACCTTTCATTAACACACCATTGTCTTTTACATTCCTAAGATTTCATGCTCGAGCTAAATTGGGTACATGCATAGCAAATAGCAAACTCAGAACTGAGCAAAATTTATACTCCAATATATCCCCCCCTTTGAGACCCAGAGGGTCTCATACAGAGAAAGAAGACTAAGAGTCCGCGCACAAAAGCCCCAATAAACTCAAGCATTTATTCCCAAATCTCGGGTTAAACTATAATTTTCTGCGCCAAGATCTCAAAGTATTCTCTCCCTGTTACCCTGGGCCACTGAGCCAAAAACCTGTCCCTTCGTACCTGAGACAGGGAAAAAGACTCGGAAGCCCTTACAATCTACTCCCACACTGTTGTTTTGCTCTTGTCATCCTGCAGGTGTTGCAGGCTGTAATGATACATTTTCGGTGTTCCTTTCTCCACTAAGCTTGCTTCAGTAATTGCCACGTGCTTCGAAAATTGTTTGGTTGCAGCACGCACTACAAGAGACTTGAGACAAGGAAGAAAACAGCACAGCACAAGCGCACAGCTCAACAATACAATACTGACAGTTATTGCCATTTTAGTCAGCCATGCTCCCCATCCTCTGAGTCTACTTTCTAACCAATCAAAAAACTGATGTCCGAACCCTGCATTCTGTTTGACCTCTGTTCACAGATTCTTTAATTTATTCATTGCTCTGGTGAAAGACCCTTCTGGGCTAATATTGTTCGGTATGAAAGTGCAGCGTTGTTCTCCAAACATTACACACACACCCCCTTTGTCTGCCAAAAGCCAATCCAGTACCTGTCTGTTTTGCCACGCCACCCTGCTAGTTGCATCCAGCTGTTGCCCTAAGGCCTCCAGTGCATCATCGGTGTAGTTGATGAATCTCTGTTGATTGTAGTATATATAGTTTATCCATTCAACATTTTTGCTTACCCCTATCACAGGTATGATAGCTTCCCAGCCTGCAGCAATCTCATTTCGTGCCTTGAATTCGTTCGGTATACCTCTCGGCTGTCCTATACTGTCAAGCCGGATTGTCGGGTCCGGGTCATATTTTCTCTTCTGCCATAGCAGAGTCCGCTGCTCAGGGAAGTTAGCATTGGACTGTACTTCAGGGGACATTATAACTTCCTGAAGCAGCATGACACGCGTACATGTTCCTTCCCACCTGAGGGGGAGCGTAGATCTCAGACCACCTTCCTGTCCACACAGCCACCAAGTGTCTGCTAATGGGATAGTCTGAGAGTCCATTGCACCCTCAGGAGGAGGGGAACCCATCAAGTGTCTTTTACCTGGGGTGACATCCCACGTCTGAGTGCAGTTGCCTTGGAAGTGGCCAACCGGGTGAGTGCCCACCCGCATGAAGCATTCAGAACTCAGATGGTCTTGCATTATAAGCTGTTGCAGTGTAGGTGTCTGGCTTCTTTTTTTTATAGCCCAGGGTCTGCTATAATTACAGTGATAGGCAAGCTTGTTTTGGTCAAACTGCGAGGACACCTGATATAACATACACCAATATGGGCACATTGGTGCATTGTTCAGACAGTTTCAATAACAAGGATCCATGTTAACACAAATCCTCCTGTGACAAGCCCTAACTGGAACTGAACATCGTTGCTCACATTGTTCCCTGTGCTCTCTTTGCCACCGCGTGCAAGTGGAGGAGTTATAAGGCATGGGAACTACATGCTGAGTGGGGCTTTCCCTTGAGCACAGGTAACAATTCTGTCTCTTCATCATTCTTGCCGTGTAAGTTGCCCATTGATACCACTGATTAGTATGTGTCTTTAACCATGGCGAGGAGGTAAGTGTTGTGCTCCTCTTACTTCTTTTCTGTAGTTTACCAGTCCCATTCCATATCTGCCACACTAATGGTTTCCAAGTCTGCACTGGAGTATGTGGGTGCTTTGTCCCCAGGGGCACGGCTGGTCATTCCGAGCTCATCCCCATTATCTGAAGAAGCCCTGCTATCCACCACCACATCCTGGGGGTCTTGCGGCCCGTCTTCAGAATCAAAAATTTCCCTTACTAATCGATCAAACTCCTGCGGTGCAGTGTCAGCTTCTTGTTTCCCCTGTCTGTCTCCTGCTAACTGCTCTTCCGCATCACTTACCTCGGACACCTCACCTGATTGCCCTTGCGGGACTGCCCTCGTGCAATGGTTCAGATGGTACCAGGTGGAGCGTCCTTCTACCTGAACTGCGGTGGGTGATGCCTTGGTCACCGTAAAGGGTCCTTCCCTTCTCGGCTCGTTCCACTTTCTCCGAAAAACTCGCACATAAACCTGGTCTCCTGGTTTGATCGGTCCTTCCCCTTGTATGGTCTCCGGGTCTTTCTGTTTTTCCTGTGCATAAATAGACCTATGTATCATAGTTAGCTGCTGCATGTATTGTTTCAATTCTATTTCCAATTGTTCCAAACTAGATCCCTTATACGGCCCTCTCCACTGGGGCACTGGCATGGGCCTCCCAGGGAGCATCTCATGCGGTGTCAGGCATGTCATTCGATTAGTTTGCATGCGGTAACTCATCAATGCTAACGGTAAAGCATCGACCCAATTAAGTTTAGTGTCTGCACAAATTTTGTTTAGTTTGGTTTTCAGGGTTCCATTAGTTCTCTCTACCATGCCCTGTGACTGAGAGTGGTATACACATCCAAATCTTTGCTTTATCCTCAGCGCCTGTAGTACCAGTTTGACCACTTTCTGGATAAAAGCTGAACCATTGTCTGAGCTAACTTCTGTAGGTATTCCAAACCTTGGGATCAGTTCATTTGTCAGAAATTTTACCAATGTCTTTGCCCCTTGATCTCTTGAAGGTACCGCCTCCACCCATCTGCTAAATCGATCAACTACTACCAGCATGTATCTTTTCCCTCTCACTGTCTTTATCATGTCTACGTAATCGATCACTAGATGTTTAAATGGTCCTTCAGGTACAGGAATGTGACCTATTGGGGTTGTAATTCCTTTACGAACATTATTCTGTGCTCATACCTCGCACTGTGACAAGACAAAGTCCACTGAAGCCTGTAAATAAGGTGACCAAAAACCATCCTTCTTTATTTTCTTTATCACTTCCCCCCTTGCACAATGGTCCATCCCATGCGCTTCTGAAATCAGAATCGTCAGTAGAGGGGTGGGCGCTACCAACAAACCGTCTTCCATGCTCCATAAGCCTTCCGGGTTCTGCTTGGCCCCCCTTCGTCTCCACATTGTCTGTTCTGCCAAAGTTGCCTTACCTTGTATTTCAATTAGGTCCTCTACCTCAGGTTCTGGAGTTAGGCTTACCTGGGGGGCAATGACAGCTGACGTACACCCAGACGCTTTTCTGGCTGCCTAGTCCGCAGCTTGATTTCCCTTTGTTATTACATCATTTCCCTTTTTATGTGCCTGGCATTTTACTATAGCCAATGCTTTAGGTTTCATTATGGCTTTTATTAAGTCTAGAATTTGCTGACAATGTTGTATGGGATCTCCATTACTTTTTTTAAAACCTCTCTGCTTCCACACTGCCCCGAACAAATGGCATACTCCAGGGCATATGCCGAATCAGTATAGATGTCTACTTTCTCACCTTCCATCATTTCACACTCAGCTGTCAGGGCTTTGATTTCTGCTAGTTGGGTAGAACACGGTTGGGGACAGGACTCCATCCTTATAGCTCGACTGATCCTGCTGTACTACTGAGAACCCTGCATGATTTCCATCATAGTCCCTATAACAAGAGCCATCTACGAACAGAACCTTTTTATCTGCATCCTCTAATGGTTCTGACCGTAAATCTGCTCTCAATTTGGCAAATGCCATCGTCTTCCCCACACAATCATGGGGTTCTCCTTCATAGCCCAAAGGGACAAAATCAGCTATATTACTGGTAGTGCATCTCTGTATAGTTATGTCTGGAAATGTCAATAGCATCTGATATGCTGCTATCCTGGCTGGCGTCAACACAAATTTCCCTCTTTCCAGCAATTCTGCTACTTTGTGGTGTGTGTACAGAGTCACAGGATAGCCCAGGGTTACAGATGATGCCTTTTCACTTTTCATATGCATAGTACAGCGCCGCCAATCCCTGATAACAGGGTGGATACCCCTGAGCCACCTCATCTAGTCTCGTACTGTAGTATGCTATCGGCTGCTTTGCTTTTCCTGTGCCTGTCTCTTGCGCCAGAACTGCTGTGACACAACCCTCCTGTCGGTTAGATACATACAAATGAAAAACCTTCTCGTAGTCAGGCAAAGCTAATGCTGGTGCTGACTGCAATTCCTGCTTAATAGTATTGAAAGCTATCTCCGCCTCTCCATTCCACTGTAAGCCATTCTTCAAATTTGTATGTCCTGCTTCTTTCATTATCTTTCTCAAAGGTGCCACAATATCAGCATATTCTCCTATCCAATCTGAGCTGTACCCTGCTATTCCCAAAAACGTCATCATCTGCCCTACAGTCTGGGATTTGGGAGCCTTGGTTATTGCCTCAATCTGATCTGGTGCTATCGCCTTCACTCCCTTGGATATTACCCTGCCTAAGTATTCCACTTGCTGCTTGCAAAATTGCAGTTTCTTTTTGAATACTTTATGTCCTCCGTGCGCCAGCTTCTCTAACAGAGTTATAGTGTCCTGCTCACACTGTTCCTTGCTGTGGGAGCAAATCAACAGGTCATCCACATACTGTAACAATGTACTTTCCAATGGTATGCCCTCTAGGTCTGCCTTCAACACCTGATTAAAAACGTGTGGTGAATGTCTAAACCGGGGGTCGGCAACCTGCGGCTCCCGAGCCATTTGTGGCTCTTTCACCTCTGTGCTGCGGCTCCCTGTGGCTTTGGGAAATAATTGGTCAGTATTTAATTAAAATGTATTTTATGTTAGTTTGTTAGCTTTTGAAATGTAATTCTAAATTTGAAGATTATGGTGATCTTGTACAATCTAAGTGTGGCGACACATTTCCTCACAATTAGCCAGCATTCCGGCTAAGGGAGATAGCCTACGGGGGTTTGTGAGTACGCGTCTTTTGCAGCATCTGCGTCCATGGGGGCTGGGTTGAGGGAGGCTTAAAAGCAAGGCTGTTTAGTTCGAATAAAGTTACCTTTGACTGCAGTCTTTATTTTAGCGCTGCGTGTAGCGCTACACCGCTACAACGTGTTTTTTATTGCTATTAATATACATCACCACTGCCAATGCCTGACACCCGCCAGTGCGCGCTTTCTTTTAATTCTTCGATCCAAGGTAGGCTACCTATGTAGTAACCTTCAACCCAACGTCTTTTTTTCGGAGTTCAAAATGTTTTTGTTGCATGCAGAAATGTAATTTCGTTTTCTCTGCAGGAGTTCATCAATTTCAAAAATGCAACACATTATAGTTTGTTTATACATAGCATAAAGGCAAAAAAAACCCATTGTATGCAGTGTTATTTCATTTTGTGGCTCCCAGTGTTTTCTTTTCTGTGGGAAATGGGTCCATATTGGCTCTTTTAGTGGTAAACGTTGCCGACCCCTGGTCTAAACCCTTGCGGCATTCTGGTATAGGTATACTGAGCACCTCTGTAAGTAAATGCAGATACTGACACTGGTCGGCTAGAGGAATGCTGAAGAAAGCCGAACACAAATCAATCACTGAAAAGTACCTTGCTTCTGGTGGAACATTAGTCAAAAGCACGTGTGGGTTGGGGACTACCGCTGGCCAGTCTTCTACCACATCACTTACTGCTCGCAAATCATGCACTAATCTCCACTTAGATTTATCTGCCTTTAAGACCAGCAGCAACGGGGTATCACATGAACTGTTTGTTCTTTTAAGCACCCCTATTTCAAGCAACCCCTGCACTGTCGATGCTATTCCCTCTTCTGCTTCTTGTCTTAGAGGGTATTGTGGTCTCCTGGGTGGAATTGCTCCCCTTTTTAGCCTTATTTCCACCGGACTAGCTGTTTTTATTTTCCCTACATCCGTGTCATGCTGTGACCACAGAACAGACGGCAACTCATCTAAACTTTTATCTTTCTGCTGGCCTCTTTCCTTTCCCAGCAAGGGCAGGTGTGGTTGGGGAGTTATTTCGACCTCTCTCACTGTCCCTACCATATCTACACTTACCATTATTTTAAAGCAATTGTTGTCTTCTGATATCCACACCTCTGGCGTGATTTTCCTCCACACTGTTATGGTTTCAACACTCTTAACTAAGGGTCCTAAGTCTTTAGACTGATATCCCTTGTTTACCAACAATCTTCCGGTATCCTGTACCATTTTTCTAAAAAGGTGTTCCACTTAACTTGTAAAGCTGCCCCTTGTTTTCCAATTATCACAGCCTCCCCTTCCAGGTGCTGTTGGGTACATACCTCCAGGTGCCATCTCTCCTCTAACTCCCTGTTCTAAGTCTCGTCAAAAATTACTGTACAATGTAGCTCAGATTTGGCATTACAGCCCTGGGTAATATAGCCTGTACGCCCTTTTTCCATTTTTCCCAGGTTTCCTGAATCTGATCTGCGATGTCTCCTATCCAAAAGACATTAGCCTTCTTGTCTTCTTGCACTATCAATTGAGCCCCTGCTCTTTCCACACTCAGCCCATTTCTGGTGCATTCTAATTTTAATTCCAGTTTCAATAAGGCATCTCTGCCTAACAAATTAATCAGAGTTCCTTTAAATACTAGCACCGGCAAAACAATTCCTTTATTTCCCATTCTCAACCACACTGGAGCCGTGCACTGTGTCAACCGTGTTTTCCCCAAGAACCCTACCATCTTAATAAACTTTCCTGACATGGGAAGGTGAAGGACATACTGTGGCTGTACACAAGTGTACGTGGCTCCAGTATCTATCATCATTGGTGTCAGTTGCCCTTCTAACATAACCTGAACAATGGGTTCCTCGTCTGCCTCCTTTGTTATCATTGGGTAATGTCCCTTCCCACTTGAGTTCTCAGGACACCCCTCATACCTCGTATAGGGGTTCACAGGTCCGCTTGGGCCTGTGGGGGCTGGTCCTTGGCTAAACTTTAGTTCCCTTCTTATCGGTTCCTGCTGGTGTGTGACAGGCCATAGTGTAAATGGACAATCTCTTCTCATGTGACCTGGCTGATTACATTCCCAGCACGATCTCTCTACCTCTCTTTCCCCCCTGTTTCCTCACTGGTCCCCTCTGCCCATAGCTCCTCTGTCCCCCTCCTTGGTACTCCCAGTCCTGTCTGGGCTGTTTGAATTTAGTCTGTTCCTGATAGGGCATTTGTGGGAATGCTCCCCCAAAGACGATTATTGGCATGGGGTTTTCCAGCCCTTGTCTTACAGTATGATTGGTCCCTCCATATAGCAGTGCTTTGTCCAGTTCGATGGCTGTACTCGGACTGGTGGTTGCTGGCAGCATCTTTTTGTTTTTCTCTTTTTCCTTCTTTTTGAGTTATTCGAGCTGCATTTGTATTAACTTTCTTTGCACCTCTTCCTGCTGCTCAACCAACCTTAGTTTGTCTTTCCGGTATTTCTCAACCGCATGGACTACGTGGGCTCTAAATTCTTGTAGGGTCTTTGACGTTAGCCCAACCACTTCCTCCAGTTTGGATTTTGCTTGTGGAGGCATTGTATCCAAAATGCTATGTTGGAACAGTGAGGGCATAAATAAACTATTCTCCACCTCTTGCTCAGTCTCCAGTCTCCACCTTTTCAACTGGTTTTCTACGTAGGCTGCTGGGTTTTCAGTGTCTCCCAGTGGATCCCCTTTTAGGGCTTTGGGGTCCACTTTGGGTGGATAAAGCTTTCTGAGGGCCTGCCATACCCTCTGCCTCACTCTGTCAAACCCGTCTCCATCAGTTCTTGGGTCGTTCGAGTTTACTATGCCAGCCATTTCCATTAGTTTGTTAAATTTGGAGGTTCCCATCAACCTTATCAATAGTGCCTTCAAATCTCCCATAGCCAATAATCGTCCTGCCGTTTCTTCTTCAAAGGCTCTAATCCATTTCCCTGCTCCTTCATGTAGATTGGGCAGAGTGTTTTTCAGCCCTTCTAGGTCCTGGGATCCCCAAGGGATATACTGCACTTGTCCTGATCCTTTTACTAACAACGGCATCATTCTTCCTCCTTCTTCCCACCAGCCCTGGCTCTCCTCCTCACCTGACTCCCCATCTGTCTCAGGGTATGTCTTTACTGCCTCCCACACAAATGTCTCCGGGTTTCTCTTCTTCCCTCGGTCTCCTTGTGGAGTCCTTCCTTTCGGTCTTGATTCAATACTTGGTTGGCCCCTGGAGTATTTTTTGCATCTCTTCTGGCAATCCCCTCTCAGTAACTTATCTGGCTCTCTCTCTACTTCCGCAAATCGCTCCCCGATCGCCTCCTTCTGCTCTTCTAGGCTTCTGCCTCCTAACTCTTCCCCACAAATTCTCACATCCTCTCTCTCTCCACTTAACTCTTGCTCCTCCAATGAGTCACCTTCTTTTCTAGTCTGTTTATTTCTATGGCATAACCGATACTCCTCATATTCCTTTTCCTCTCTCAAGTATTTCATCTGTTCAATCCCTTCTTCCATTTCTCTCTGTGCCTGTTCCACCTTTATCCTTTCTGCCTGTATCTCCTTCCATATCGCTGCTTTTTCCTTCTCGTATTGTTTTTTTTTCCCTCCTCATTATCCCAAACTTGTACTTCTCCCTGCATGTTTACTGTCCCCGTCAGCAGGGGGCATTGCTTAGGGGTTCCTTCCTCATTATAGGGAGGGGGCTTTTCTGTTTCTTTCGCATCCGGGTACGGAGCCGAAACCAGCTTCTCACCGTACCCTCCTCTCTCTCTAACAGGCTGTTTCTCCAGCACCTGAGTGTCTTCCTCGCTTGAAATCAATATTCTACCTGTCCTCCTCAGCCTTTCTCCCTCCGTTCTGAAGAGTTTTAGCACTTCCATTTCTCGTTCTCTTTTTTGCCCTCTTTTCTTAGATTTATAGTCCTCCATTTCTTCGCACAAACTTACATCAAACGTTCCTTCTCTTGGCCACTTTGTGACCAAGTTTTTGGTTCTTTTTTCCCATTTTTCTGAAGTTTTTGTGATCTCATATTTAATTAACGGGAATTTTTGGCTCAGAATCTCTACTGCCATTCCTTTACCTGTCATGTTATTCTCTCTTTTTAAGGTATTTCAGAGATTCACAGTTCGTTTACTGAATAATATTATTTACTCTAATTCTATGCCTAGTCTATTGTCTATCTACCAGCGCTTTAAACTATATATTGGACTTTCCTTGTTTCCTATTCTGTTCTGCCCATGCAGAACTCTATTCAGAGCGGTACCCACAGAACTTGATCTTTGCACCTCGTCTGTTCAGACCCTTATCTCTTAAGGCAGTATCCATGAGGATTTTCTACTCTTAATTCTATTCTATTTTCCTTTCCCTGCCCATTCAGCCCTTCGTTTCATATGAAGCGGTACTCACAGGGATTTACCAACACCACATGGACTTTTTCTTAACTTAACTTCTTATTAACTTATTTGTACTTACTCTCACTGCAGTGTTCCTGATCAATCCTCTGAGCCTCCTGTTAACCCCCAATTCTGCCAGATTCTTTGGACCGGAGAGACCCTTCGGCAGTGGTTCCACACTTCCGAGACTCCAAGACCTCCCCAAAACCAACAGAATTCTTAGTCCAAATTGTCGCAAAAAGCGCTTACCTTTTGTTTGGGTGCACCCTTTATTCAGTTAGCCTTGTGGGAGTCCCTAGAGGACTGGGAAGCGTCCCCAATCTGCCATTTCCTTTCCGTGGGTCTCTTTCCGGTCCTGTCACGGTCGCCAATTTTGTCGTGGTTTCTCGTGCCCCACAAATGATTAGGAGACACATAAGATTCTTCAAGAAGGGTTAAACTTTAATTTGCAAATCAAAGCTGAGACAGTCATTGAGCTAGTCACTGATCTTTGACACAGCATTTTTTATAGCAATCTCCTGGTCCAGTTTCACACGTACCACACGTACATCATGTCACTATTGTTTCAACCCATTGACTTAATCATGTTCTAATCTACATCTCTTAGCTACCTTTCATTAACACACCATTGTCTTTTACATTCCTAAGATTTCATTCTCTAGCTAAATTGGGTACGTGCATAGCAAATAGCAAACTCAGAACTGAGCAAAATTTATACTCCAATAAGATAAACTCTAGGCCTTTTACCCTGCCAAATATACCTTGATAGCATTTTGTTCTATTCATCGAATTGATTTTGATTAATCTCTGTTGGTAGGGTCTGAAAGAGATATAATAGTCTGGGCAGTATATTCATTTTAATAGACTCAATTCTTGAAAGACTGAAAAGAGGAATCAGGCTCCATCTCGCCACATCTTACTTAATTTTTTTATATAAAGGCTGATCATTACATTATGATAATTTTGCCAAATCTTTTGGTATAATGATGCCCAAATATTTGAAAGACTCTGTGTGCCATGCCCAGGGGTATCGACTTTCAATTTCCCTTGGTGGGCTATAGTAATATGAAAGTAATTGGGTTTTATCTATGTTGATCTTGTATCCTGATAATTGACCATACTGTTCAAAGGATTGCATCAATTTAGGCAAAGAGTATATTGGTTGCCCTAGATAGATCAAGATGTCACCCGCATAACAAGCCAATTTATGCTCTGTCCCTTTAATAGTAATTCCCCTGATATCTTCATTTTGTTTGATGTATTGAGCTAATGGTTCGAGATATAATGCGAAGAGTAGTGGTGACCATGCACGACCCTGTCTCGTGCCCCTTTTTAGGGTAAGACTATTTGATAAATATCCATTGATTTTAATCCTAGCAGTAGGATTGTCATATAATGTCTGTATAGTTTTAATAATTATGTCTTAGAAACCAAATCTATGTAAAACTTTGTAAAGAAAATGCCAATTAACCAAATCAAATGTTTTTTCAGCATCCATGCTTATCACTATTGCTTCGATTTTATTTTTTTCTATATGATCCATAATGTGGAGTGTCCTTCGTATATTGTTTTGTGTCTGGCGTTGTCGTATAAAACCTGTCTGATCATTACGTATCAGTATAGGTAGAAACTCCTCTAATCATTTGGCCAAGATGGAGGTAAATAACCTATAATCTACATTAAGAACGGATATTGGTCTAAATGATCCGCATTCCATTTTATCCTTGCCTTCTTTCGGTATAGCTGAGATTATCGCTTCCTTCTAACTGGGTGGCATTTGTGCCTTTTTTAGAGCCCAGTTCAGCGTGGGGAGTAAAACAGGAATTAACTCATTTTTAATTTCTTTGTACCACTCTGCAATATACCCATCTGATCCTGGTGACTTGCTTAATTTAAGCCTATTAATTGCAGCCTTTAATTCAACTTCAGTTATATCAACAGTCATCGTTCTATCTTGTTCTTCGCTTAAAGTGGGTAACTCTAGAGAATTCAAGAAGGTGTCAATTTGGGTTATGCTTCCCCCTGGAACTTTGGAATATAGAGTTTTGTAAAACACTTCAAAAGCTTCTTGAATTTCACTTAGCTTATTTTTTATCATTTTCATTCTTGGGTCCCTAATTCTATGAATTGTATTTCCTGCTATTTTTTTTTTCAGTTTCCATGCCAGTATTTTCATAGATTTCGATCCACTTTCATAATGTCTCTGTTTCAGAAACATTAAGTTTTTCCTGATTTCTTGCATAGCCAAATTATTTATTTCATCCCTAATTCTTTTAATTTCCCCTAATGTATCCTGTGCCAAATTCAATTTGTGGTTTTCCTCTAGTTCCTTCAGCCTATTTTATAATTCCTCTAATGTTTTATTTCCTCTTTTTTTCTTATATGAAGGTATCGCTATAATTTTCCCTCTTAAGACCGCCTTCAGAGTATCCCATAAAATGGGAGGTGAAACCTCTCCATTATCATTAAATTCCAAGTAGAGACCAAGTTCTTTTTTAATTTGTTCCTTAAAGTACAAATCATTGAGTAGACTTGAATTTAGTTTCCAAATAGTATTCTTTGGTTGTAGGTCAAAATCAACAAATAAATATATAGGTGCATGGTCACTTACATCTATTGTCCCAATTCCACAGGTGTTTATTTTGTCTTTATCTTTTCCAAATGTTATGAAATAGTCTATTCTTGTATATACAGAATGTGGAGCAGAATAATGAGTGTAACCCCTTCTGTCAGGGAAAAAGTCCCTCCATATATCAAATAAACCAACATCCTCAAAAAGTGTATTAACTTTCTTATGTAAAGATTTTGTTTCATAGGTTTTTCTATCGGAAGAGTCTAAGTTTGGTTGTAATTGTAAATTTAAGTCTCCCCCACATATCAGGAGACCTTCTGTTTCCGTTACCATAATATCAGTAATTTTCTGAAAGAAACCAATATCACTTCCGGGGGGTGAGTATATATTCAATAGAGTAACTGAATTGCTGTCTATATTCCCCCTTACCAGAATATATCTGCCCTCTTTATCTCCCATTTCGAATACTTTTTCAAAATTTAGCTTACTTGAGGTAAGAATAGCAACTCCTCTCCTATGTCCTGATTTATATAAGGAGAAAAACAGATTAGTGAAGCCCATTCTCTTTAGTTTTTTATTCTCATTATCACTTAAATGAGTTCCCTGTAAATATACTGCATGGGCTTGTTCTTTTTTCATTTTGGATAAAATTCTCTTATGTTTGCTTGGATTTAATAGCCCATTGACATTAAAAGAAATGAATTTTACCTTGTCTTTAGCCATCTGTATATATCTGTCAATGTATCATTGAAATTAGAATAAAACCTAATCGATCTACTCCCTGAACAAATAAGAACCAAGAAACACAAATAATAACAAAAATGGCAACGAACGTGTGATTCCAAGGCTGAGCTTTGTAGTAGATGACCATGTGTTAAGCTAGAGGAAATGTCTAGTTGTGGGGGATAACCCCTCCTACTTGTGAGTTGAGGGCCCCCATTGCAGTATTCATAAAAGTCAGTGAACAAATCCATTACACAGAGAAGTTTTCCCTGTGTACTCCTCCTATATATATATTTATATACACACATGCATACATACATATATATACACGCACTCACACACACACACACATTACATACATACACATGTATGCACACATATATATATTCTCATTTAGGTGGGGAGAAAGGAGTAAGTGAGCGAATAAAGAATAACAATTGAGTAATATGAAATCCACATTATAATAAATGTTTCTTGAGATAGGTATATCACCATGCACTTTTGCTTCTGTTTAGCTTCTCAACATTTTTAAAGTTAGCCAAACCTTATGGCTCTTCTGAAGTGGGTGAAGACTGTCTTTGGGAAATTCCCGGTCCCTTCCTGATATATTTCTCTCAGCCTCCTCCCATCTCCTGCCTTCTCGATTCTCGCACTATTTCCCAAGCGGAGCAGGGTAATTCCTGAGTCAGGCTTTCCTTCGTTTTGGTCATGCTGATGGGCAACCCTCTGGCCTTCATGTCTTTAGTCACCTCTTCCACTGTCTGGTGCAACTGCGTCCCATTGTCATAAAACACTCGAAGTTTAGCAGGGTACAGAGTTTGAAATCTAATCTTATTTTGCTTTAGTACTCACTTTACTTCAAAGTATTCTTTGCATTTCTGGAGGACCACGGTGGGGGGGGGGTTAATCTTGGTCAAAATATATTAATTTATCATCGAAAAACACTCTCTTCTTACCCTAGTCCCTTTGTCGAATCTCTGCCTTGGTGCTGTACTGAAGGAATTTAATTATTATTGAGCATGGCTTTCTATCTTGGGTAGGTTTTGGGACTAACACGCACTGCATTCTCTTGATTTCCAGCTCCATAGCGGGGGAAGCTCCAGCATGTCCCGTAGTAACTTTCCGACAAACTCCATCATGGACAAGCCATCCGCCCCTTCGGAAACATTGTAGATTCTGATATTTTTCCACCATGATCGTCCCTCCAGATCAAGCAGTTTACCTTCTTGGTGATGTATGATTTTTATTGTCCTACTCAGTATCCGTTCCACGTTTTGAACTCGATCTTCCACCTTCTCAATTGAAGTCTCTGCCACCGCTATTTTTTGATTAACGCTGGCAAGCTCTGACTTAATATCACGGAGCTGCTGCTTTATATCTTTCTGGACCTCCATTATTTCTGTCAGGATTTCGAAGACATTCGCCGCTTCGACTGAATGAGGTCCGGCGGCTGCCTCGCTCGCACGCGGTCGGGTCGGGGAGCCTTTCGGACGCAGGCTCCGCGGAGTCGCTTTTTTTATTTCCATTTCTTCTCCCCATTCTTGCCCTTCTTTTCAGTTCAAATATTTTTCAAAAAATATTCTATTTGACGGGTTAATGGGGCTTAATACGCATTTTTCCGGAGGAGCTAATAACTTAAGCTGCCATTCTTGATGATGACGTCACCGGAAACCTAAATTCAAAGCCTCATCTATATCCATTTCCTTGTTTCCATGAATGGCATAACTCACTTCTTCTCTCTCTTCTTTAAGTAAACGTTTGCTCTTATTAATTTTTTTATTTTGATGTCGTTCATTGTGATATTGTGGAGGAATGGTTACCATATCAAATGATGTTTGTGGTTTTACCAACTTATGAACAAAATTGACTTAAAATCAAACTCAGTTATTTCCCTGGGTGACATGTACATATCCATCCCCCCATCCCTTTGGGCCAATTTGGAACACTGCTGCTTCTCGGTTGACATCACTTAAAAAAAATACTTGACTCTACCTTAAACACAAGAGATTTTGCATATGCTGGAAATCCAGAACTATACTAACAAAATACTGAAGGAACTCAACAGGTCAGATAACATCTACAAAAATGAATCAACAGTCAATGTTCAGGCCAAAGCCCTTCAGCAGGACTGGACTGGAAGGAGGAAGTTGCCAGAATAAGAAGGTGAAAGATGAAGCCTGGTGGGTGGAGGAGGGATGAGGTAAGAAGCTGGGAGGTGATAATTGGGTTGGGGAAGAAGGACACATAAGAGAGAAGAGTGGACTATGGGACAGACAGGAGGAGGAGCGATACCACAGAGAAGTGATAGGCAGGCTGAGGAGAAGAGGTAAGAGGCCAGAGTGGGTAATAGAAGAAAAGGAAGAGGGATAGGAAACAAAACTTCACTGGAAGGAGAAATCAGTGTTCATGTCATCAGGTTGGAGGCTATCTAGACAGAATATGAGCCTGACAGTGGCCTCATTGTGGCAAAACAGGAGGCCATGAACCGATGTGCTGGAAAGGGAATGGAGATGGGAATCAAAATAGGAATCCCAGTTTTTGGAACAACTCACCAGTGCAGAGGGAGCTGCATCAGGATCACCAGATACAGCAGAGAACCCAGCAGATTCACAGGTGAAGTGTTGCCTCACCTGGAGGGACTGTTTAGGGCACTGAATAGAGGTGAAGGATGGAATAAATGGGCGAGTATAGCATTTCTGTCACTTGCAGATATACATACCAGGAAGGAAACCAATGGGGAGGGATGAATGCACAAGAGAATCATGGAGGGATCAATCACTGTAGAAAATGGAGAGATGGGGGGGGGGGGTGGAACATAAAGATGAGTCTTGTGTTAGAGTACCATTGAAGATGGTAAAAGCTGCAGAGAATGATGTGTTGGAAGCAGAGGCTAATGTGAAGACAAAAGGAAATCTAACCCTGATAAGGCAGTGGGATGATGATTGACTGTGGATGTCTGGGAAATGGAGGAGATGCGGGTGAGGGAAGCATCAATGTTGAAGGTTGGGAAACCTTGTTCTTTGATGAAGGAGGACATCACTGATGTCCTGAAAAGGTGAAGTATTCTATCTTTTCATGTCTGAAAGTTTCCTTGGCTATAGGGAAATGCATTTGCATTGAGTTGGATCATAGTTGAGGCATTCAATGGTGAAAAAGATGGTAACGGCTAACTAGTGTCTTTTTATTCCAATATTTCTTTAAACTACAAAAGGTCTCCTTCGGTACAGTTTTATAAATTCATTCAATATTAATTTTGCGATATTTTCACCTTAAAATTTAACCATTTCTCTTTAAAAAAGAGTTCAAATTCAGGGGAAATCACAAGGAACTGGGAATCAGGGAAAGAAGATGCTGTTCTGTCATGATTCATATTGTGAACATATTTTGATCAATATCTAAATGCCTCCTTAGGCCTATAGATGAATAGAACTCCTGCTGAGGTAGTTTCATAGTGAGAATGTGGCCCAAATACCACATCAAAGGAGTAAGTCTAGCCTGGATCGACATTGACTTTACTTACCACTGACACAACCTACAAGTTAACCGTCAGAAAATCATTCATGAGGACTCCCAAGTCCCTTTGAATCTCTGATTTCTGAATTCTTACCCCATTTATAAAATACTCTGTACTTTCATTCCTTCTACCTAAGTGCATGACCATACACTTCCTGACACTGTATTCCATCTGCCACTTGTATTTGTTATCTCTTGCCCATTCTCCCAATCTGTCTAAATCCTTCTGCAGCCTGTTTCCCCAAAACTACCTGCCCCTCAACCAGTCTTTGTATCTGCAAACTTGGCAACAAAGCCATCTATTCCATTATCTAAGTCATTGATATACAGCATAAAAAAGAAGAGGTCCCAACAGCGACCCCTGCATAACACAACTAGTGTCTGGCAGCCAACCACAAAAGAATCCTTTTATTCCCTCTCCCAATCAGCCAATCCTCCAACCATGCCAGTAACTTTCCTGTACTACCATGGCTCTTAACTCAGTAAGCAACCTCATGTGTAGCACCTTGTCAAAAGCCTTTTAGAAGTCCAAATGTACAACATCCATGACATCCCCTTTATCTATCCTACTTGTAATCTCCTCAAAGAATTGTAACATGTTCATCAGACAAGGCTTTCCTTTAAGGAAACTATGCTCAATTTGTCCTACCTTGTCACGTATAACCAAGTACTCCATAACCTCATCCTTAACAATTGACTCCAACATCTTCCCAATCACTGAAGTCAGTCTAACTGGACTATAATTTTCTTTCTGCTGCCCTCCTCCTTTCTTAAAGAGTGAAGTGATATTTGTAATTTTCCAGTCCTCCTACTAGGGGAGGAGCTTCGGCGGGTTAATGGCACCTAATAACAACTCCTTTGTTTGCATCTTCGGAAACAGCTCTACTTCCATCTTTAATATCTCTATTTTTCCCTTTTAGGGATCTTTGAAGACCTGGAGTTACACGCTGACTACGGTTCTTTGCAGGAATGAGACCTGCTTTTGGGGTTTCACAAATGGCCGTTGTTCGGCACGCCAAGAGCTCAGCCTAAGAGTTCCATTCACCTTTGGAAAACTTTGGAAGCTTCGGAAGGCCAAACAATGGCCAAAGATTTTGTGGCTCTGGAGACAGGGGGCTTGGAGGTCGGAGCCTCTACAGGAGATCGCTGTATTGTTGGAGACAGAAGATCTCTGGCTGTGTGCCCAAATGAGCTGAGATCTTTGGGCACAGAGCTCAGAAAAAAGTGACGCAACAGACTTTGAACATCATAAACCAGCAAGTTGTTTGTTACGTCTCCCCTCTCACTGTGAAATGGAGACATCACTTTCTCCCTTATTAGGAAGAGAGAGAGAGAGCCTGTGGTATGTCGAATACCGAGTAAACATGTGGTCCTTGAGGTACTGCAGGTCGGTGTCTTTGCTGTTGCTTTGCTCACGCTTGAGCGCTCTGTGGTGGGTGCTAATGTTTTATTTTGCCAGTGGGGGAGGGGGGATTGTTGTTTGCTGCCGCTTAAATGCGTGAGGGAGGGGAGCTGAGAGGGACTTTGGGGTTCTAACTGTCATTCGTTCTTTGGGACCATTCCTCTGTTTTCATGGATGCTTGCGAAGAAGAAACATTTCAGGATGTATGTTATATACATTTCTCTGACATTAAATGTAACTTCGAAACCTTTGAAAGCATACCGGAATCCAATGATTTTTGAAAGATCATTGCTAATGCCTCCAGAATCTCCACTGCTACCTCTTTCTGAACCATGGGGGAGTAGTTCATCTGGACTGTGTGACTTGTATACCCTTAGGTCTTTCAACTTTTTGAGCACCTCCTCCCTTATAACCATATAACAATTACAACACGGAAACAGGCCACCTCAGCCCTTCTAGTCCATGCTGAACGCTTACTCTCACCTAGTCCCACCGATCTGCACTCAGCCCATAACCCTCCATTCCTTTCCTGTCCATATACCTATCCAATTTTACTTTAAATGACAATACCAAACCTGCCTCTACCATTTCTACTGGAAGCTTGTTCCACACAGCTACCACTCTCTGAGTAAAGAAATTCCTCCTCATGTTACCCTTAAACTTTTGCCCACTAACTCTCAACTCGTGTTCTCTTGTTTGAATCTCCCCTACTCTTAATGGAAAAAGCCTATCCACATCAACTCTATCTATCCCCCTTATAATTTTAAATACCTCTATCAAGTCCCCCCGCAACCTTCTAGCTCCAAAGAATAAAGACCTAACTTGTTCAATCTTTCCCAGTAACTTAGGTGCTGAAACCCAGGTAACATTCTAGTAAATCTTCTCTGTACTTTCTCTATCTTGTTCACATCTTTCTTCTAATTCGGTGACCAGAACTGTACACAATACTACAAGTTCAGCCTTACCAATGCCTTGTATAACTTTAACATTACATCCCAACTCCTATACTCAATGCTTTGATTTATAAAGGCCAGCATACCAAAGGTTTTCTTCACCACCCTATCCACATGAGATTCCACCTTCAGGGAACTATGAACCATTATTCCTAGATCACTCTGTTCTACTGCATTCTTCAATGCCCTACCATTTACCATGTATGTCCTATTTGGATTATTCCTACCAAAATGTAGCACCTCACACTTATCAGCATTAAACTCCATCTGCCATCATTCAGCCCACTCTTCTAACTGGCCTAAATCTCTGCAAACTTTGAAAACCTACTTCATTATCCACAACGCCACCTACCTTAGTATCATCTGCAAACTTACTAATCCAATTTACCACCCCATCATCCAGATCATTAATATATATGACAAACAACATTGGACCCAGTACAGATCCCTGAGGCACACCACTAGTCACCGGCCTCCAACCTTACAAACATTTATCCACCGCTACTCTCTGGCATCTCCCAACCAGCCACTGTTGAATCCATTTTATTACTTCAATATTAATACCCAACAATTGAACCTTCCTGACTAACCTTCCGAGCAGAACCTTGTCAAAGACCTTACTGAAGTCCATATAGACAATATCCACTGCTTTACCCTCGTCAACTTTCCTCGTAACCTCTTCAAAAAATTCAATATTTGTCAAACATGACCTTCCACGCACAAATCCACGTTGACTGTTCCTAATCAGACCCTGTCTATCCAGATAATTATATATACCATCTCTAAGAATACTTTCCATTAATTTACCCACCACTGACGTCAAACTGACAGGCCCATAATTGCTAGGTTTACTCTTAGAACCCTTTTTAAACAATGGAACCACATGAGCAATATGCCAATCCTCTGGCACCATCCTCGTTTCTAATGACATTTGAAATATTTCTGTCAGAGCCCCTGCTATTTCTACACTAACCTCCCTCAAGGTCCTAAGGAATATCCTGCAGGATCCAGAGATTTATCCAATTTTATATTCCTTAAAAGCACCAGTACTTCCTCCTCTTTAATCATCATAGTTTCCATAACTTCCCTACATGTTTCCCTTACCTTACACAATTCAATATCCTTCTCCTTAGTGAATACCGAAGAAAAGAAATTGTTCAAAATCTCCCCCGTCTCTTTCGGTTCCACACATAGCTGTCTACTCTGATTCTCTAAGGGACCAATTTTATCCCTCACTATCCTTTTGCTATTAATATAACCGTAGAAACCCTTTGGATTTATTTTCACCTCCCTTGCAATAGTAACTGTACTAACCTCTTTCCTTGCACCTTTCAACATATGGCACACTGCTGGAGTCTTCCACTGTGAAGATTGATGCAAAATACTCAGTAAGTTTATCTGCCATCCCATTGACCCCCATTATTATTTCTCCAGTTTCATTTTCTGGCAGTCCTATATCCATCCTCATCTCTCTTTTATTTTTTAATACTTAAGAAAGCTTTTACTATCCACTTTGATATTGTTTGCTAGCTTGTTTTCATATTTCATTTCTTCCTTCCTAATGATTCTTTTAGATGCTCTCTGTAGATTTTTAAAAGCTTCCCAACCCTCGGTTTGCCTGCCAATTTTTGTGATGTTGTATGCCCTTTCTTTTGCTTTTACATTAGCTTTGACTTCCCTTGTCAGCCAGAGTAGTATTTTGCCATTTGAGTATTTCCTTGTTTTTGGAATACATCTATCCCACACCTTCCTCATTTTTCCCAGAAACTCACACCATTGTTGCTCTGCTGTCATCCCTGCCAGCAGCTGCTTCCCATCAACTTTGGCAGACTCCTCTGTCATACCACTGTGATTTCCTCGACTCCATTGAAATACTGTTATATCAGACTTTACTTTCTGCCTGTCAAATTTTAAGTTGAACTCTATCATATTGTGATCACTGCCTCCTGAGGATTCTTTTACCTTAAGCTCCCTAATCATCTCTGGTTCATTACATAGCACCCAATCCATTATAGCGGATCCCCTGGTAGGCTCGATGACAAACTGCTCTAAAAAGCCATCTTCTAGGCTTTCAGCAAGCTCACTCTCTCAAGATTCATTACCAATCAGATTTTCCCAATTGATCCACATGTTGAAATCTCCCATGACTATCATAACATTGCCCTTTTGATATGCATTTTCTATTTCCCTTTGTAAACTGTGATTCATTGTTCCCATTGGGACCCCGGTATATAACTGCCAACAGGGTCCTTTCACCCTTACAGTTTCTTAACTCAACCCACAAGGATTCAACATCTTCTGATTCTATGTCACATCTTTCTACTGATTTAATGCCATTCTTTACCAAAAGAGCCTTGCTACTCCCTCTGCCTACCTTTCTATTCCTACAACGTGCAACCTTGAACATTCAGCTCCCACCTACAAGCATCCTTCAGCCACGATTCAGTGGTGGTAACAACATCATACCTGGCAATCTGTAATAGTGCAACCGATTAACCACCTTATTTCTTATACTCTGTGCATTGAGATATAACACTTCGAGTGCTGTATTTGCTACCCTTTTAGATTCTGCATCCCTAATGCACTGATACTCACTATGCTGACTGGAATTTTGTCCTATTGTCTGACTGTATACTGTCTTTGCTTATTTACGATCTGTCCTATCCCGAGTCCCTTCTCTCCAGTTCCCACCCCATGTCAAACTCACTTAAACCCTCCCTAACAGTTCTAACAAACCTGTCCACGAAAATATTATTACCCCTCAGTTGCAGCTGCAACCCATCCCTTTTGAACAAGCCATACCTGTCCCCAGAAGAGATCCCGATGATCCAAGAACCTGAAGCACTGTCCCCTACAGCAGCTTCTCAGCCACGCATTTATCTGTCAAGTCATTTTGTTTCTATCTTCACTGGCACAGGCTGTAGTCCAGAAGTTACTATTTTGGAGGTCCTGCTTCTCAGTTTTCATCCTAGCTTTCTAAATTCTCTTTTCAGGACCTCTTTGCTTTTCCTTCTTATGTCATTGGTACCCATATGTACCAAGACATCTGGCTGCATGGTTCAGTGCTCATTTGTAAGCCTACAAGTGATATCATCTTGCGTTTGTTTTGTGCTCTGATCCAGTTTGATACCGTCTCTCAAACCTTGCTTCAGATGCTCCAGTATTTGAGTCCAAATCATCCTCATCAAGACTCTCGTCACAGTACGATTGAGCCAACTTGAAACCTGTGGGGTATTGGAGCCATTCATCAGCGGAGGCCAGCCACGGCGGGAAAATTTCCAGAAAGAACCCCGAGATCCACAACTTCCAGTAGTTTGCCAGCTACTGTAGGAGGAAGCCAACGTCACTCAGATGAGGTTGTCAGACACTCCGCAGAGCCAATCTATTTTCCAGCCCTGGAGAGAGTTGATTGTGACCCTGGTTTTTGCCATGGCTTCCTTGTCCAATGCTCATTAGTATTTGAACTCCAGCCATCCTGGTTTCCTTCAGAGCACGGATAGGTGGCCTTCATTATCTCTGTTCTGACTGGAAGATCCCTGGCCAGCTCCCCCCCCCCACCCCCACCACACACATTTGCTTGGATTTGGAAGAATTCAGGATCACCACGAGGAAGGTGTTTCATCATCTTGATGGAGTCAGCTGAGCCTCAGACCGACTAATAAAGATTCGACAAAGGGGTGGTTAGTGGCAGGCTACGCCATTGAATTTCTGACCTTGGCCCAGGAGAGTGGTTAGAACGGGAAGGCCTCGGCCACACAATACCACCACAGACTCTGAGAGGAACTGAAGGATGTTCTCACTTTGGGAAAGCCAGCAAACAACCTAGAAGTTCTGATCAACCAGTCCATCCATCTTGATAACTGTCTGATAGAGCGAAAGTGGGAGCACTTCAGGAGGTCAAAGAGAGCCAGTTTGAGCCCAGTCCCTATTCATGTCAGTTCCACTCCCCAAACGCGGACCATGACCAGCCCATCGCATACTCAAGATCCAGTTGAACGCATACAGATCAGTTGCACTAGACTTTCCACTGATGAGAGGTCCCAGCTTCAGATTCAAGTTTGCTGCATTTACTGCAGGGAAGCAGGTCACCTGTGGGCTGAATGTCTGAAGCTGCAGCCACCTGGGGAACTGCTAAGTCGGTTTTGTGTAAGGAAGGCAGCCACTATGCCCAATCCCACTGATTCTGGTTTTATGCTGAATTCAGAGCTCACCTGGGTAAGAATTTATTCAGGTGACGGCTTTTGTGGACGGGGCAGCAGGTAATTTTCTAGATTCTGAGACCACTGTCATATCGCTGCGGGAGTTGAGCTAGTCTTTGCCCACAGCTGTCTTGGATGGCTGACCGCTAGGTTCCGGGCAGATCCAGCAACAGACTGTGGTGTTGCAGAAGAGGATCGGGGATCATGTAGAAGACATTAGTTTCTACATCATTGACTCTCACTCATACCCTTGGCTGTCCCAGCATAACCCATCCATCCATAGAGTGGAATGTAGGGAGAATCATTGCTTAGTCCAGTCATTGTAATGGTCTTTGCTTACAGCATTATGATCTGATGCCCATTCTCTCTAGTGACCAACAACCTATAAGGGGGCAGGCTTCGGTTCAAGAGAACCTGAGACCTTCTGGAGACCTGGTCCAGTCCTCAAGAGTGGACAAGCCAGTTCTGGCCAATGAACAGTACGAGTCCTGACACAGACTCATTGGAATTCCACAGGAATTAGAGAGGGAATTCCTAAGTCAAAAGAAGACCAGGGTGATGCCCGAGTAGTCTGGGAGACTTGCTGCTAAGCTAAAGAAAACCAGCCAACAGGTCTCTAGGAAGGGAAAGATGCCTTTACGCCAGTCCTTGAAGCCTATTTCCAGGAAGGCAAGAACCCTCTCCTCGCTGCCATTGCCTGAGGATTCAGAGAGGGAGTCGGATTCTGATTTGGCCTTTGTTTCCATGGATGAACTTTATGAGCTCTGAGAGAGGACTCTGAACACTGTCAAATCACCCAGTTACCAAAAAAATGTCTCAGGAGTCGTACTCAAAGAAAGGTCTGGAGGAGATAGCTTCACCCAGACTGCTCAAAATCCCCTCTGCTTACAAGGACTTACAGGAAGTTTTCAGCCAGGGAAAGGCCTTAACTTCGATTGCACCAACCCTACGACCTGCGATCTACGACCTGCCATAGACCTGCTGCCTGTTCTTTGTCCTCCACATGGTCATTTGTATACAGCCTTAGGCACCACAGAGAAGCACCATCGAGGGGTATATAAAGGAAGCTCTTGCCATGGGCTTCATTTGACCCTCCTCCACATCTGCTGGTACAGGTTTCTTCTTCTTCCAAAAGAATGATGGGAGCCTGCAGCTGTGTATTGATTACAGAGGATTAAACCATATAGCAACCAAGAATCGCTAACCACTTCCTTTTATGAATACGGCTTTTGAGATGCTCCAAGGAGTGAAGGTATTCACAAAATTAGACCTCTGGAGTGCTTACAATCTGGTCCATATCAGGGAGGGCAATAAGTGGAAGGCAGCTTTGAATACACTGAAAGGGCACTACAAGAACCAGGTTATGCCCTTCGATCTTGCAAACACCCCAGCCATTTTCCAAGTCTTTATAAATGACGTGCTCCGAGATACTCTCCATAAATATGCTTTTGTCTACTTGGATGATATTCTGATCTTTTCAAAGCCCATGGAGGAGCATGTCGCTCACATCAGGGACATTTTAAAGAGGCTAGTGGACCATGGACTTCACATGAAGTTGGAGAAGTCTCAATTTCACGTGATGACTGTTTCATTTTATCTTTAATGGTAATTTGGGGATGGACCCTACCAAGACCCATGCAATCAGAGGATCTAGCCACCACCATCCAATATCAAACAGGTCCAGCAATTCCTGGGGCTTGCTACTTCTACCAGAAGTTCATCAGAAACTTCAGCTCAGTGGCAGTTCCACTGACGGCCCTAATTAAGAAATTCACGGGCCCCTTTGTCTGGACTACTGGAGCAGAGATTCCAGATCTTAAACGGCGGTTTACTATAGCTCGCATCTTGGTTTCTCCTAACCTGGATCTTCTCTTCATTGTAGAGGTGGACACCTCAGAGATCGAGTAGATGCCGTCCTACCTCAACGACCACCTTTGGACAGTAAACTGCACTCATGTGCATTCTTCTCCAGGCAGTTCTCCCTGGCAGAGAGGAACTATGACAATTGGAAACAGGGGCTTCTTGTGGTTAAATTAGCTATGGAGGAATGGCATCACTGGATGGAGGGCGCCAAGCTTCCTTTCATCATTTGGACTGACCATTAAAAACCTAGCCGATATTCAGGAGGCCAAGAGGCTGAATTCCAGGCAGGTCTTCAATTTTTAACCAGTTTAATTTCATCCTGACCTATTAACCGGGGTCAAAGAACCAGAATCCTGGTATCCTGTCATGCCAGTTTGATGATCCGGAATGAAAGAGAAGAGCAGCCTACCACTATTTTGTCCCAAGCCAGGGTGGTAGCACCAATTCACTGGGGAATCAATGCCCTTGCTCACAACGCCCAACCAGAAGGGGAGATTTCTGAGCACAATCCTCCCAAGTTGTGTCCAGTCCCAGGTACTGCAATTTATCAAGAATGTCCACACACCCAGGGATTTCCAGGACACTTGAGTGTATCAAGAGAAGGTATTGGTGGCCCAGAATGACAAGATAAGTTTAGCAGTACATGCAGGCATGCAAAGTGTGCACCCAAAACAAGGAGCCCCATCCCCAACACCAAGGGCTTCTCCACCCTTTACCAGTTCTGAAGAAACCTTGGGCACACATCTCCATGGACATTGTGATCAGTCTCCTGCCATCCCAGAGAAAGTCAGTCATCATGATGATTGTTGGGCAGTTTTTGAAAGCCTGCAAGTTCATTGCCTTGAAGAAGTTACCTTCTTAGGCAGAGATAGCTGAGATTGATCTGGATCAGGTCTTCAGGGTCCATGGACATTGTCTCGGGTTATGGTCCACAATCCTCATCTCATCTCTGGAAGGCTTTCTGTAAACTGGGGCAACAGCAAGCCTTTTCTGTGGGTTTCACCCGTGGTCCAACGGCCAGAAGGAACAGACCAGACAAGATTTAGAACATACCCTGATATGCCAGGCCTTGGAAAGACCTGATGAGTGGTGTGACCATTTAATGTGGGCAGAGATCACCCACAACGTTTTACAGCATTTGGTGCATGGGATGTCACAGTTCGATTGCCAATTTGGTTATACCCTGCCTCTCTTCCTGGAACAAAAAGCTGAGATTGGGGTTCCTGCAGCAAAGGATCTTGTCCAATGCTGCAAGGAGAAATGGATGAGAGCAAGAGAGATTTAGTCTCTCTACCGGAGAGCAGAGACCAAGGCAAACAGAAGAAGTCTGGGACCCACATTGCAGCCTGGGCAACAGGTCTGGCTGTTCACTCATGATTTGTGTCTCCAAGTGGAATCTAGAAAGTTGGCACCCAAGTTCATTGGACTCTTTGAAATCCTGAGGAAAGTAAACCTGGTGGCTTACACCTTGAAGCTCCCCAAGGCCCTAAAGATCAATCCCACCTTCTACGTCTCTAAATTAAAACCTGTATGCACCAGCCCCTTAGCCCCAACACCATTAGCCCTGCTGACACCCAGGTTTATCAAGGGGGAATAGGTCTTCCTGGTGAACAGACTTTTGGACTTGCATACTGTTCGAAGTGTTCATCAATACCTAGTGCACTGGGATGGATTTGGACAGGAGGAAAAGTGCTGTGTGCTGGAAAGAGACATCCTGGATCCAACTCTCATCCATGATTACTATCACCACCGCTCCGAGCAACCTGGTCCATCAGGAGTCAGCCGTAGAGGAGGGGGTCCTGTTACGAGACACTCCCAACCATGCCAGCTTCTGAGATTTAAGCACTGTAACTGTCCAGAGTACAAATAACTTGAGCAGCCTCTTTAAGGGCTTAAAACGTTCCAATGTTCCCATTAATTGATAATTATGTTTTGGGCACCAACAATTGGGTATTTAAGGAACACTTGAACTATTGGTACAGTAAGCCTACTAGTAATATTGTCTAGCATTTGTTTTGTGTTCTGATCCAGTCTGATACTATGTCTCAAACCTTGCTGCAGATACCCCAGCATTTGGGTCTAAATAATCCTTGTCAAGACACTAGTCACAGGCCTAGCCAACTTAGCCAACTAAATGTAACCAGTACTTCAGTTGACTTTGGTCTGTGAGAGGATCCTTATGTTAATTTGCTTGAATTTGGAAGATGTTGTAGAGATGGTATTGATGGTATTTTTTCTATGTGTCTTGAAGTATCTGGCCAATGGGAGAGCTGGCAAACCCAAAAACACATGACCAGTCACAAAACAAGGTGAACAAAAATTTACCCTAATAGGTACCTTTAAATGAAATATCTTAAAGGAGGAAATAGAGCTAGAAAGATGGATTTAGGGAGTGAATTCCGGAGATTAGGGCCTCAGCATTGAAGGCTAAATGGTTAAACTTCAGAATAAACTAGAGATACAAATTAGAGATAAATAGGATGAATATAAAGCATGAAAAAGATTGTAGAGACATGTGGGGTGGACCATGACGGAACCTTTTCATAACTGTGAGAAGCACCAATGCCCACGAATGGAGAGCCTATAAAAAGTGATGGATACATCACAGTCCATCAAAGGTAAAGACTTCCCCACCATTGAGGATGTCTACAAGGAGCTCTGTCACAAGAAAGCAGCTTTCATCAGTAAAGACCCCCACCATACAAGCCATGCTCTCTTCTCACCGTTGCTTCACTAACCTCAATTCTGAACTGATTTCACACCCTGTGGACTCACTTTCAAGGGCTCTAAAACTCATGTTCTTGATATCTATTATTTATTTATTGTATTTGCATTAATTATCCTCTTTCACATATCTGTTGTTTGGCTTTGTGAGTATTTTTCATTCATTCAATTGTATTTCATTGTTCCACTATGAATTCCTTCAAGGAAATAAATCTCAGGGTAGTATATGGTGATATATATGCACTTTTGTAACAATTTACTTTAAACTTTGAACCCTGAGTTTATAATGTTGTGGGATTGCCTATCAGGAGCAAATAATGAATTATCAATAGTCAGTATGGTTGCATTAACTGATCACAGGATTGGACTGGTGATTAGATTAAGGAATGCCCACTCTGAAAGTCTCAATAATGTAGGATGCAAGTGAAATATTCATATTCTTATTCTGCATAATTATTTTTCACTTTTACTGCTGAATACATCATCATTCAGCTTCAGACTATGAAGGTTATTATATGTACTAGAACACAGTAACAAAGACAAAAACATCACTAGATTAAATATGTGCCTTTTGAAACTTCATTTTTAATTTCACTTTTCCAGAAAGCTTTTGATTACACACACTTCCATTGAATACTGAGCCAAGGTTTAAGTACACTTATTAAAGAATGAACGTTTTTCCTTTGTAATGATAGTGAACAGATGTGATCAAAATGCAGCTGGGAATACCACTAGTTGCTACTTAACTTTTACATACATTTGTGATCTTCTTTGTTATTGTGTTCAGAAGCTTGGATAGGAATTTATTTTTCTATTAAGTCCCCTATTGCTGATAACAATTGTACCTTCAACACTAGACTCCAGCATGAAGGACGTGCTCAGCAGTCGGGGAGTCTAGGAATAGGAACGCAGTCTGAGAATAAGACTCAAACCGTGTAAGATTAAGAGGAGAGTTTTCATTATTGAAGCAGCCATCTGAATCAGAATCAGGTTTATCATCACTGATATATCTTATGGAGTTTATCATTTTGTGGCAGCAGCACAGGGCAACCCATAAAAAATTACTATAAGTAAAAATTGTATAAAAATATTGCAAAACGAGAGTAAAACGTGAAGTGCCGTTTATGCGTTCATGGTCGATTCAGAAATCTGATGGTGGAGGGGAAGAATTTCTTCCTACAGCATTGAGCGTGTGTCTTCAGGCTCCTGTACCTCCACCCCAATGGTAGGAATGAGAACAGGTCTTGGATGGTGAGAACTCTTAATGATAGATGCTGTCTTCCATGATGTTGTCAATGGTGAACTGTGGAATATTCCACCACAGAAGTGAGTTGAATCCAAGTCATTAGACACAATAAAGAGAGAGTTATGTGTAGTCCCTGTGGCTAAAGGGATCGAGGAATACAGGGAGAAAGAAAGGACAAGATACTCCATATAGATGATCACATAGAATGGGGTAGCAGAGGGTAAGGGCCAAAATTCTGTTAGCTGCTCCTATTTTCTATACTTTGATGCTCCTGTGTTACAACCTCCTTTGAAATACATTTATATTCTGCTGTCAGATCTACATTTAATGAACCATTCAATGAAATTTTATAAATTGTCTTTATAACTTATATCTCATTGTTGCAGTTAACTGAACTTTCGAACTGTGTGATACATGTATTCAATAAACACTTGTGAAAACATCATAAAAATGAAAGGTTGTGGACTGGTGAGCTTCACTGATATATTTTCCTTTATTTCAAACTCCATCAGAAGGAACATGTGCTGCCATGTAAAACAGAGAATGTGACAGCCAAGAGGCAACACTTCAGCAGCACAAACATCCCAAGATTTTGAGATCAGCTTCAACTCCAGATGATCATAAAGCTCCTTAGCAAAAATACATGGTCAGAAATTGGCACTGCTGGTGTATAATTCTTGAGCATTATAAGTGCCTTTGAACTTCACTGTTGTGTCTATGGCTTATAACATATATAACAACATATAACAATCACAGCACGGAAACAGGCCATCTCGGCTCTCCCAGTTCGTGCCGAACTCTTAATCTCACCTACCCGCACTCAGCCCATAACCCTCCACTCCTTTCCTGTCCATATACCTATCCAATTTTACCTTAAATGACACAACTGAACTGGCCTCTACTACTTCTACAGGAAGCTCATTCCACACAGCTATCACTCTCTGAGTAAAGAAATACCCCCTCGTGTTTCCCTTAATCTTTTGCCCCTAACTCTCAAATCATGTCCTCTCGTTTGAATCTCCCTTACTCTCAATGGAAACAGCCTATTCACGTCAACTCTATCTATCCCTCTCAAAATTTTAAATACCTCAATCAAATCTCCCCTCAACCTTCTATGCTCCAATGAATAGAGACCTAACTTGTTCAACCTTTCTCTGTAACTTAAGTGCTGAAACCCAGGTAACATCCTAGTAAATCGTCTCTGCACTCTCTCTAATTTATTGATATCTTTCCTATAATTCGATGACCAGAACTGCATACAATATTCTAAATTTGGCCTTACCAATGCCTTGTACAATTTCAACATTACATCCCAACTTCTGTACTCAATGCTCTGATTTATAAAGGCCAGCGTTCCAAAAGCCTTCTTCACCACCCTATCTACATGAGACTCCACCTTCAGGGAACTATGCACTGTTATTCCTAGATCTCTCTGTTCCACTACATTCCTCAATGCCCTACCATTTACCCTGTATGTTCAATTTGGATTATTCCTGCCAAAATGTAGAACCTCACACTTCTCAGCATTAAACTCCATCTGCCAACGTTCAGCCCATTCTTCTAACCGGCATAAATCTCCCTGCAAGCTTTGAAAGCCCACCTCATTATCCACAACACCTCCTACCTTAGTATCATCGGCATACTTACTAATCCAATTTACCACCCCATCATCCAGATCATTTATGTATATTACAAACAACATTGGGCCCAAAACAGATCCCTGAGGCACCCCGCTAGTCACCAGCCTCCATCCCGATAAACAATTATCCACCACTACTCTCTGGCATTTCCCATCTAGCCACAGTTGAATCCATTTTATTACTCCAGCATTAATACCTAACGACTGAACCTTCTTAACTAACCTTCCATGTGGAACTTTGTCAAAGGCTTTGCTGAAGTCCATATAGACTACATCCACTGCCTTACCCTCATCAACATGCCTTGTAACTTCTTCAAAAAATTCAATAAGGTTTGCCAAACATGACCTTCCACGCACAAATCCATGCTGGCTACTCCGAATCAGACCCTGTCTATCCAGATAATTATTAATACTATCTCTAAGAATACCTTCCATTAATTTACCCACCACTGATGTCAAACTGACATATAATTGCTAGGCTTACTTCTAGAACCCCTTTTAAACAATGGAACCACATGAGCAATACGCCATATGAGCAATACCATATGAGCAATATGTGGTGAACTGTACTAGGTGTGTGTTTATATGTGCAGTGAACATCCACTGAAGCTGTGCACATCATTCAAAGTTGACCTTCAGCCTGTTTATGAGTTAAAATGCCTGAACGTACATACCATACAAGGAAGCCCCCAAATCTCCACCCCATCAGCAACACTTTGTAAAAACACAGGCAAATTTTTAGTTTACTTATAAGCTCTTAGGCTTCCAGCTGGGTACAGGTATGATTTCAACCGACATATCGATGACAAACATTGTCATCTTCATCAGGAGTGATGCCTGGACACGTCTAGTCTGGTGGTATTTATACTCCCATCGCCCATCTCTCCTGATTGGTTAGTCCTCATCCAATCAGGTTTCTGCTATCCCACCTCATTTACAATTGAATTCCAGTTCTTACTTGGAGTGAGACCTTCATCTTTATTAAAATTATTTTCCCCTAGTTTTATTTCAATGGCTTCATTTACCAGCTGGTCCAAAAAGCCATTGGCATGGCACAGTAGTTTTGCGCCATCAAAGTCAATCCTATGGCCATGGCAAATACAATGTTCTGCTACTGCCAATTTCTCCAGGTATCCCAAGCAGACACACTTCTAATGCTCTTTGGAGTGGGTTTCCACTGTGCGTCTTAACTGGCCGATATACACTGCTCCACATTCACAAGGAATCCTGTAAGCATCAGCCATCCTGAATCCCAGGTCATCTTTGACCCACAAAAGATGTGGTTCGAGCTTCCTTATGTATTCAGGCTTTTGTCTTTAGTTCATTTGAGCTAAGGGAGTGAGCTGAGAGGTGATATCTTTTTGTTGACTGCTTAATTACATTTAAAATTGCTTATGTCCACTTAAGCTAGTTTAATCAAACTTAATTACATTGAAGAAAGCTTAAGTACATTTAATACACTAAGACTGTTTATTTTTGTTATATCACTAGCTTTTAGTCTCATTTGTTTTATCACTTCAAGATGAGTTGCTTTGCAAGTTTCTTTGACTTTGGAGCCTTGTTATTAGATTAGATTGGAAGGCATGTCATACAGGATTTACCCCCGCCACTCAGTTTCTGAGCAACGTTAGTTTGTTCGAGAAGCCGCTACTGGCTTAATACATTCCCAGGGAGGCTCAGGTCCAACATTCCAGCATAGACTGAACAAATGCAGCAACCATTTGGTAAAATGTAATTTCCTTAATTGTCACTCAGATGTTTCAAATACAATTTACAGATTTCACAGCTGGACTAAAAGCCATTTTTAATGTTAATGTGTTTTATGTCCCATCAGTAACTTAAGGAGTGTTAAATGAATATTTCTACAGATGCAAGACAGCAGGGTGATTTTTATTTCAAAAAAGTAGCTATGCACAAGCCCCTATTTCATAGAAATCACTGGCTGAAGTGACAATTTTCTTTCATATTCACTCTTTATGTGGAAATAAATCACCAAAGAGGATTCTCTAAAGAGCCATTAGAACATACTTGTCAAATCAGTGAAGGAGGGTTTTAAAGGTTCCAGAAGTTGTGGATCCAGCTGCCTGAGGACATTGCTAATAATGTAGTCAAGCAGCACAGAAAGGCCCTGTGGCACATTATGTCTATGCCTTCCCATCTACCAGCACTTGGTTCATAACCTACTATGCTTTAGTGATTCAGGTGCTCATCCAGATGCTTCCAAAATGTAGTGAGAGTACCTGGCTCTACAATCTTCTCAACCATTTATGTACACTCTGCACTGAAGGCAGCCTTTAGTTGAAAAAAACTTTCCTGAGTGTCCCAGTGCTGAGGCAAAAGAAGTTGGCGACTGCACAAACTGAAGAAGAAGGGATAGCATTGGCAGGTTAAATGATGAGGGCTGAGCCCATGAAGTAGCACATTCAGAAGGATGCGTGTATTAAATGTGGGGTCCAAATTTCAGTGTGGGTGTGCATTTGTACACTGGATGCAGTCACAGAAATTTGCATTGGTGACTTTATTTTACAAGTACTTCAAAACTATATCAGGAAAGAAATTCTGATCAGAGTGAATGGGTGAAATAGGTAAGCATTTGTAGTGAGTGTTGTGAGCAGTTTTGATCCCCTTTTTCTAAGAAAGAATATGCTGGCATTGGAGAGGAAGGTTCGCGAAAATAATCCTGGGAATAAAATGGTTAATGTATGAGGTGTTAGATGTCTCTGAATCTGTATTCATTGGTGCTTAGAAGAATGAGGGAGAATCTCATTGAAACTTATTGAATATTGAAAGGCCTAGATAGAGTGGATGTGGAGAGGATGTTTCCTATTGTGGGCAACTCTAGAACCAGAGAGCACAGCATCAGAATACAAGGGCATCCCTTTAGAAAAGAGGTGAGGAGGAATTCTTTTAGCCAGAAGGTGATGAGTTTGTGGAATTAGTTGCTGCAGACAACCATGGAGGCCAACTCATTGGGTGTATTTAAAGTGGAGGTCGCTAGGTTCTTCATTAGTAAGGGCATCAAAGGTTATGGGCAGAAGGCAGGAGAATGCGGTTGAGAGGAATAATAAATTAACCATGATCGAATGGCAGAGCAAACTTGATGGGCTGAATGGCCTAATTCTGCTCCTATGTCTTACAGGCTTATGAAAAAAGTAGGTTCAGTGATTGTGAAGTAATTTACAAACACAGACAACTCAATTGCAAAAATTTTGAGGAACAGTCATATTGACTGTGACAGCAAACGATAAGAATCATTTAAATTGTTAGTAAGTTCAGTTAAAGTTGTATGTTCCAATGACTGTTGCAGTAGATATTGGATTACAAAGAATAGTAAGAATTTCACTGTTAATGATAAAAAGATTATTTAATCTGTTCTGAATACTGTTGGTTCAAGATTGGCAATGAAAGACAGGATGATTCTTAACTATAATAGGGATTGACTTATCAAAGTAACATGTTTTTTTAAATTCTCCTCATAGACTTAGACGTTTCCTCACTGAAATGTACAAAATTTAAATGGGGCTTAGTAGGGTCATTGCAGGAAAGATATGCCCCCTCGTTGGTGTATCAAGAACCAGAGAACAGTTTCAAAGTATGGGTCAGTCAAATTGGACTGAGATGAGAAGGAACTTTTCCCTCCTAGAGAATTTTCAGTATTTTTTGCCCATAAGGACAATGGAGCCTCCATTACTGAATATATCCTTTTTGAATATCAATAGATCAACAGATTCCTAGACATTAAGGGAACTAAGGATTCTGGGGTCTGTGTGGGAAACTAGTGCTGAGGTAAGTGATCTTCCAGGAACTTATTGAACAACAGACCTGGCATGAGAGATCAAATTGCCTACTCCTGCCATTACTACTTATAAAGGTAGGAGGTTGGTTATATAGTTAAGAGCTTCAAAAACAATACTTGCAAACCTCTGATTAAAAAGGAATTAATGTACTGTATTTGTGAGGCCATTCCATCACAGAAAAATCTTAGCTTTCAGAATTGAAATGTTCTAGAGATCAATCTGGCGAGTGACGAATGAAATACACACTCAGATAAGGTCCATGCACAAGCTACACAACAAAATAATTCAGGTTAAGGGGTATTTGCAATGTGTCTAAATAATTTTGCCCATTATCATTTTGAATGATAAACTACATATCAGCTGTCTTTGAGCGAGGAGGACATATGCTGACAAAAGTTTTAGGTGACACACAGACTCCTCTTGCCAGGAAATTATTACTGCTAGGTTTCAGGTAGATGCAGGATTGGGATATGGCATTAAGTTCCTCAGTTGCTGTTTAAAAAACAGGACTAGGAAAGGCTTGCTTGTTGAGGACTTAGGTAGAGGAGAGGGAATAAATGGCTATTAGATCATATATTCATTCCTTTTCTCCTTTTCCTCATCTCCTACCTAAATTTCCAACAAATAATGCAACAACTTAGCCAGCTGTTTCCACCTCCCTTTCCAACATTACTCCCTGACCCAAACAGCATAAATGGTTGGTTAGAAGTGCAGTGTTGGCTGACTGCATTTTCTTTTTTACATTTGGGAAAATCCAGGAAGGTTATGGGGTGGAATTCAAGACCCAAATGTGCATAAGCAAAACAAAGAATTCCCATTTTGTTTCATAATGAATTAATTTGGGACTAAAAGCTCTTGATTGGGGATGCAGAGCAGGGTCAGTTATGAAGCTGGAAGGAGAGCAGTTTATTTAATCTGCAGAAATATTTCAAACCTTAAATAAGCAAATTTGCAACAACAATGGAGACAATAATACATTCCATCTGCTTCTGTTTTAGTTTTAAATTTGCGAAACAGTCATGTATAATCCTTTGAACTACAAAATGAAACGCTGTTATCTACTTAAGCATATTGTGCTTTCTGAGTTTGGTGAATGGCTCTGTCCTTATTATGAGGAGCCTTTGGTCTATTTTATTCATGAATCTTTATCTGCTGTTGCTAGCGAAAATATTGACAATATAAAGTCATGGCCAGGATACAGAAGATTTCTGCAATTGTTATTATTTCAGTGCACATCTCCATTTATCTGTATTTGTGCATATTTCTGCGTCTATAGGTGCCATTCCAACGGAAATGAGAAAGACTGCAAAAGTCTCCTCAGATTGTTATGTCTTTTTCAGCTGTGTGCTAATTGTGAAAAGTGAGATCACTGAAGAATAGGCTCTCAGTTGTTATACTGTGTGCTTCATACAAATATACCAAACCTTATCTCTAACAATTTTCCAAAATTCTATTCAAAGAGAAAGATTCTTATCAGAACCCTGTCTTAAAATTTAGAGACCACTATTCCAGAAAGGAGAAATTCAGGCACCTGTGATTTGGGTCACATCCTGCAAATATATTCCAGCCTGGTTTAACTATTTGGTATGTGATTGCTGTTAGGACACTAGAAACATAAACAAGCTCTGTTGAGCAAGATCATTACAATGGCAAAAGGATGGTTCTATAAAGAATATAATGTGGAAGTATAGGACGAACTAAAGTCCTTTTGAACCCCTTGTTCCTTTCCTGACCTCAACACCAAGCTCAGAAACATTTTTCTATCTTACTGAACCATGCTGCCCCAAGCAAAACTAGACCCAATTCTTTTGAATGAAATTGCTAACCTTTGTTGAAAGGGTAAGTGTAGGCAATGGTCTTGTTTTATTCACTGCATTAACATTTCTGATTAGTTTATGTAAGCTAAATATCTTATAAAATAAAATGTTGTGTTTAGTTAAATATTACTCTAATGTTTCTAAATAAACACCTTTAATCAGCAGACAGAGACAGTGGAAAAGAGTACATAAAAGCATTTGTAGTAACAGGATAGGTGGAATTAATACCAGAATTAGATTTTATATTTCTAAACATTTTGTTTCTGAAGCTATAAATCAGAAAAAAAAAAATATTATTAGCAACAATAACCACAAGGTTCAAATATTGTAGTAACAGTTCTGATAACAGTGGTTATTGAAGTGTCACTGTTACATTGGATCAGAATGTTCTTGATCTTGCTTGTGGCTTAGTTTCACCTCATTCATGACCCCTTACCTCTGGCAGCTTCCACCGATCTTGAGGCCTTATTGTTATGGTTGTTCTATGGGAGTGAGCTAGTTTTGAACTGTAACTTGATGTCAGGGAATCCAAGTGGATATTTTTTTCAGAAGTTTGAATCTTCCTGTATCTTGCACTGTTGGAGGCCTTATTCACAACCTTTAAACGTGAGAGACAATGATATTTAAATAATATGGAAGATAGAAATAATGGACCGCTAGCAAAGTAGGAGCAGGGTTAAGGAAATCCATCATTTTATCCTGCTATCGTATTCAATGTAATCCTAATTGATTTAAGAACCTGAAAGCACATACCATCAGGCTCAAAGAAATCTTCTACCTCACTGTTATAAGAATATGAAAGAGCAAATAAGATGGATTCTTGGACTCACAATCTTTCTCATATGGCCTTGTACCATATTATCAACTTGCACTGCACTCTGCATTTCCAATTCTAATTCCATTTCCATTCTCTCCAATGCCCCTTGATTCTTTTTATGCTTTTCTCCTTCTACAGCCCCTAATGGATTACTTAGAACAGTTTGGTTTACTATTGTCATATGCATTGGAATTGGAAATGGAATTGTTGCATTCATGCCACATTTAGCTGAGATACAATGAAAAACTTTTCTTGCATATTGTTCACATAAATCAGATCATTACACAGTCCATTGAGGTAGAACAAAAGAAAACAATAACAATGTAGAATAAAGTGTAACCACTACAGAGAAAGTGCAATGAAAGTAAGAAAAAAATAAGGTGGAAGATAATGAGGTAGATTGTGATGTTAAGAGTCCAACTTATGGTACTAGGGAACTATTTAATAGGTTGTTACAACAGAGTAGAATCTGGTGGTACATGCTTTTGGGAATTAGTATTTTCTGCCCAATGGAAGAGGGAAAAGCGGAGAATGTCTAGGATGGGTGGTGCCTTTGATTATACTGGTTATGTTACTGATGCAGAGAGAAGTATAGACAGAGTGCATGGAGGAGCGGCTGGTTCCTGTGATGTGCTGAGATGTGTCCATGACTCTATGTAGTTTTCTGTGGTCAGATGCAGAGCAGTTGCTATAGCAATCCATTATGCATCCATGAAACCATAAGATATAGGAACAGAACTAGGCCATTTGGCCCATCGAGTCTGCTCCACTATTCAATCATGGGCTGATCAAATTCTTCCAGTCATCCCCAGTCCCCTGTTTTCACCCCATACTCTGGCTAATCAAGAACCTCCACAGCTGCTCGTGGCAACAAATTCCACATATTTACCATTCTCTGACTAAATGAACGTCCGTCAATCCTGAAGTCATGCCCTCTTGTCCTAGAATCCCCTACTATGGGAAATAACTTTGCCATTTGTAACCTGTTCAGGTCTTTTAACATTTGGAATGTTTCTATGAGATCCCCCCTCATTCTCCTGAACTCCAGGGAGAAGAGCTGCCAGATGTTCCTCAATATCTGAGCTCTCTCTTTCCTCAACACCACCTGCTCCCCCACCTATCTTTGTATGATTGGCAAGTTTAGCCCAAAATCTATTAATACTGTTATCCAAATCATTGACATACATCATAAAAAGCAGCAGTGCCAATACCAACCCCTGTGGAATTCTACTGGTAACCGGCAGCGAGCCAGAATAGGATCCCTTTATTCCAACTCTCTGTTTTCTGCCGACCAGCCAATGTTCCGCCCAAAAGTTTTCTATGTGCATTGATAAAAATTGGCAAGTGTCGATAGGGACACGTGAAATTTCTTGAGCCTTCTGAGGAAGTAGAAGAGTTAGTGAGCTTTCTTAGCCATGATCTCTGTGGTTGGACCAGGAAAGGCGTTTGGTGATGTTCAAACAGAGGGGCAGAGCTTAGGATGATGGTACCTAACAGTGACACCTTTGCTTACATCTTCGGAAACTGCTCTATTTCTATCTTTAATATCTCTTTTTTCCCTTTTCAGGGTCCCCTTTGAAGACTCTGACCTGGAGTTACATGCTGACTTCAGTTCTTTGTGGAAACAGGACCTGCTCTCAGGGCTTCACGACCAGCCACTTTTCAATTGGAAGACTAGAGCGCTTCCAGGGTGCCGGATTTTCATGGCTGTAGAGACGGGCTGATGTGTTGTGGGGGTACACAGAAGATCGAAAGCAGCGAGCTGGATGCTGGCTGCATACCCAGAGACCCGAGTTCTTTGGGCACAGAGCTCAGAAAAAGTGACGCAACAGACTTTTAGCAGCAGAAATCAGCTGTTTTGTTATGGCTCCACTCTCACTGTGAAACGGGGACACCTCTTTTTCCCTTATTAGGGAGAGAGACAGTCAGTCTGTGCACGCTTGAGTGCCCAGTGGGGGGGGGGGGGCACCAATGCTTTTTTGTTGGTGGGGGAAGGAGGTCATTCCTCTGCTGCTATTTATGTGTGGGGGGGGGGGGAAAACTGAGGGGGGATTTTGGCTTTCTAACATTTAACTGTCATTCATTCCTTGGGGCACTCCTTTGTTTCCATAGATATTTGTGAAGAATAAGAATTTCAGGATGTATATTGTATATATTTCTCTGACATTAAATGTGATTATTGAACCTATTGAAGGAACTTGAAACTCTCAATCTCATCTATTTTGTTTTGTACTTTTTGCATTGCCTTTTGTTCTGCTTGCCATACAATCATATCATATGATCACTTAATGACCTGAATTAGTAAAATGAAAAACAGAATGTAGAATATAGTGTTGCAGTTACATGAAAGTGCAGTGCAGGAATACAACTCAACTCATAGAGTCATAGAAAGGTACATCTCCGAAACAGGTCCTTAGATTCATCTAGTCCATGCCGACACTAGTTATACTGCCTACTCCCATTGACCTGCACCGGGACCACAGCTCTCCATACCCCTACCATCCATGTACCTATACAAACTTCGCTTAAAGGTTGAAATCGAACTTGTATTCATCACTTGTGCTGGCAGCTTGTACCACACTCTCACAACCCTCTGAGTGAAGAAATTTCCCCTCATGTTCGCCTTAAACATGTCACCTTTCACACTTAACCCATGATCTCTGATTGTAGTCCCTCCCGACCTCAGTGGAAAGACCCTGCTTATATTTTCCAAATCTGGACACCTCATAATTTTGAATACCTCTATCAAATCTCCTTTTAATCTTCTACATTCAAAGGAATAAAGTCTTAGCCTATCTGTTCTTTCTTTATAACTCTGGCCCTCCTGACCTGGCAACATCTTTGTAAACCTTTGCTGTACTTTTCCAACCTTATTTATATCTTTCCTTTAGGTCGGTGGCCAAATCTACACACAATACTCCAACTCAGTCGAATCGTCAAGATGGTGCCTGCGTACAATTCTCCCTCAGTCAACATTTTCAGGATAGACCACTAAACTATTTATGTTTCTTCTTTGACAGCTTTTATGGTCAGTTTTTCATCTTGACTAGGTTTCTGAAACTGTTGGTGCCTGCAGTTTGCAGTTCGGAGATCATGCAGGTGATTCAGGGCTTTGTTGTTGCTAAGAGGATCCTGCAAGGCAGTGAACATGAGCCTCGAGCTGAGAAGGCTACGCTACAGGGCGTGAGCCAATGTTCAACGCCATTTCATCAATTAAAGCAATGAAGGAGATTGAAACATTGAGGTGAATGCAAAGGGTGAGCACTGACTACCTGCCTTCGGATCACTGGTGCTGGAGGGGGAGCCTGTATGGCCCGTCACTGTGCCTGGAGGATGTTACTGAGGTTCTCCGTGTTTATGGATATGGACTGTGGACTATGGACCTTTTCCAGTCTTGTTATAGATTTTTTAATATTCTGTGTTATTAGCCCGTTTGTTCTCATTTGGGGGGGCCGATGTCCTTGTGATGTTTTTGTGTGAGGGGGGGTCTGGGAGTTGATGAATAGTTTCTTTGTGTGGGGAGAGAGGGTTTGGGGACTGAGGTTCTTGTAGCATTTTGTGCAGGGGAGGGGTGTTTGGGGTCTGATGATCGTGCTGCCATTTTTCTTTGTGCAGGGGGGTGTGGTTTTCCTGTTTCTCTATGAACTGATTTCCATGATTTTTCTTAGTTTCATGGTTATCTAGAGAAAAAGAATCTCAGAGTTGTATACTGCATACATAGTTTGATAATAAATGAACTTTTGAACCAAAGTCTTATACAACTTCAACGCAACATCCCATCTCCTGTACTCAGTTCAATGATTTGTGAAGGTCAATATGCCAAAAACTTTCTTTACAGCCCTATCTACCTGTAATGCCACTTCCCAGATCCCTTTGTTATACCACACTCCCCAGGGCCCTGTCATTCACTGTGTGAGACTTACCCTGGTTGGTCCTCCAGAAGTACACCTTGCACTTGTCTGCATTAAATCTGTCATTTTTCAGCCCATTTTCCCAGCTGATCCAGATCTCTCTGCAAGCCATGATAACCTTCCTGACTGTCCACTACACTCCCATTCTTGGCATCATCCACAGATCTATTGATCCAGTTAATCACATTATCATCGATATTGCTTTTCATTTATATCAACAATAATGGACCCAGCACTGATCCCTGCGGCACACCACTGGTCACAGACCTCCAGTCAGAAAGGCAACCATCTATGACCACTCTCTATCTCTCCTGCAACATCCACCATCCTGGGAACTTCCTCGAAAAACTCCACAAGATTGGTTAGACATGACCTACCACACGTGGAGCCATGCTGATGTTTATCAAGGAAAATACATTCCGAATAGCTCAAACGAAGTATGAGCAGACGTACCTCGTGATGATTTTTTTTTTCTGTAGTAATCATGATACAACGTAGAGGTCTAAAACAATTGTCTTCTGGGCCATGGAAGTCATTAATTAGATTTGGAGTATTTAATGTTTTCTAGCACGTTTGTTTTTAAATGCTGCTTCAGAGATTGGAGCGCGAGCAAGCACAGAGTAATGTATATACAAGGCTGAGGTCAATGGATTTTTTGACACTGAGGGAATTGGAAGAAGTGGTGATGAAGCAGCAAAGTGGACTAGAGCTACAGGATCAGCTACAGTTTAGTTACTTGGTGAAACAGGCTTAAGTGAGGGTAAGAAGAGCCCTTGGTTATATTCCTTATGTTATCACAGTTATTATTAAATTTAGAAGGACCAGCAACAATATCATGAGTGAGAATTTGTTTGTTTAATCATTTTTATATGGCTGACCAAATTTCAGTATACAGAGAATCTAACGTACCATTCCTTTGAAGACAGTGCATTCTCACCCTGCTCCCCTACACCGATGAGGCATGGAGCTGTTAGTGCTTGTTTGCCTGCTATAGGACACCTCAGAACATTTAATCAAAGATCCAAGTATCAAGGATCAGCATTATTTTCCATAAACATTTGCGGTATTAGGAGTTTATTGTGGTGTGTTGGCATTACATTCTGTGTGTCACTGTTCCTGAACATTGGGCTGAATTAGGCACTTGGTGCAGGCCAATTTAAAAAAAATTAGGTTTTAGCAGAATGGCCGGCCACTGTGGGAGTGGGTCAGTGTTAGAGTGGGAAGCTCATGTTATGGCTCATACAGGCTTCCGCAAGGAAAGGCAAAGGCTATAGGTAGTTTTTGTTTTCATTTATTTTTTCTTTCCTCTTTCTTATTGCACAGTTAGAGCAATGGGGGTGCCGGGAAGAATAGCGAATGCTCCTCTTGCGGCATGTGGGCAGGCAGGGAGACCTCCAGTATCCCTGACAACTACACCTGCAAGAAGAGCATCCAGCTGCAGCTTCTTTCCTGGGTGTTAGGGAATGGAGCTGGAACCGGATGAACTGAAGGGTTGATTGACAGGACATACAGAGAGGTAGTTGCACCAAAGGTGCAGGACACATGTATCTGGGCAACCATCAGGAGGAGGAAACGGGATAGGCAGCCAGTACAGAATACCCCTGTAGCCGTTCCCTTCAACAGCAGAGGAAAGCCACAGTGGTCCGGTCTTTGGTACTGAGTCTGGCTCTATGGCTCAGAAAGGGAGGGAGAAAAGAGGAGCGCAGTAGAGATAGGAAGTTAAATAGCTAGAGGAGCAGACAGGAGATTTTGTTTAAATGAGAGAGACAGCCAGATGGTATGTTGCCTCCCAGGCGACAGGGCCAGGCATGTCTTGGGTTGGGTCCACAGCTTTCTAAAAGGGAAGAGCGAGCAGCAGGGATTTGTGGAACATATTGGTAACAATGACATTCTGTAGGTAGGAATGGGGATGAGGTTCCAAAGAGAGATTATAGGGAGTTAAATAGAAAGCTTAGCAGCAGGACCTACAGAGTAGTAACCTCTGGATTGCTGCCTGTGCCACATGCCAGTGAGAGATTTGGTAGAAGAATGCATGGTTGAGGAATTGGCACAGGAGGCAGGGCTTCCGATTTCTTGATCATTGAACTCGCTTTTGGGGAAGATATGAACAGTATAAAGAAGAATGGGTTACACCTAAATCTGAGGGGAACTAATCTGGCAGGGGGGTGGAAACTAGAGTGATAGGATTGAGAATGGGGCAGTTGGTATACAAGTAGATGCAGTTTTATAGCGAGACTGAGGAAGAACAGGCAGATGATAGGGTAAAATTGCAGTCAGTGGGATGTTGAAGTATAATATGGGAGCAAAATCAAGAAGGGTGATGAATACAGGACTAAAGGCGTTATATTTGAATGTACATAGTATACAGAATAAGGCAGGTGATCTTGTAGCACAGTTAGAGATTGGCAGGTATGAAGTTGTAGGTATCAGAGTTGTGGCTAAAAGAAGATCATCGTTGGCAGCTTAACATGCAAGGATAGACCTTGTATCAAAAAGACAAGCAAGTAGGCAGGGTGGGTGGGGAGGTCCAGCTGGTAAAATAATATCAGATCTATATAAAAAGGTGATATAGGATCGGAAGATGTAGAACCCTCGTGGGGAGAGGTAAGAAGCTGCAATGCAATAAGACCCTGATGGCAGTTACATACAGGACTCCAAAAAGCAGCCAGGATGTGGGGTGAAAATTACAATGGAACATAGAAAAAGCATTAAAAAGGTTATGTTACAATAGTCATGGGGGATTTCAATATGCAGGTAAAATTAGGTTGCTGCTGGATCCCAAAAGGAGGAATTTGTAGAATGCTTACAAATGACTTTTTAGAACAGCTTATGGTGGAGCCCACTTGTGGAACAGTATGTCCAGAATGGGTGTCGTGTTATGAACCAGTTATGTTTATGGAGCAGAAGGTAAAGGAACCCCCCAGGAAATGGTGATCATAATATGAAAGAATTTTCCCTGCAATTTGGAACGGAGAAACTAAAGTCAGATGCATCAGTATTTCAGTAGACCCCAAGAGAGGGAGTTTGTCGAATTCTTACAAAATGGGTTTAGAGAACATCTTGTGGTTGAAGCCTCAAGGGGAAAGGCAGTTCTGGATTGGGTGGTTTGTGATGAACCAGATTTGATTAGGGTAGTTAAAGTAAAGGAACCCTTAGGATGCGGTGGTCATAATATGATAGCATTCACTCTGCAGTTTGAGCAGGAGAAGATAAAGCCTGTTGTGTTATTATTACAGTGGAGTAAAGGGAATTACAGAGGCATGGGAGAGGTGCTGGCCAAAGCTGATTGGAAGGGGACACTAGCAGGCAGAACAGCAATGGCTAGAGTTTCTGGGAGCATTTTGGAAGGTGCAGGATAAATATATTCTAAAGATGAAGATTTATTCTAAGGGGAAGATGAAGCAATCATGGATGATACTAGAAGTCAAAGACAGTCAAAGACAGAAGTCAAAAGAGAGGGCAAGTAACAATAACAAAAATTAGTAGGAAGTTAGAGGATTGGAAAGCTTTTAAAAACCAACAGAAACAACTAAAAAAGCCATAAGGAGAGAAAGGATGAAATATGGATGTAAGCTTGTTAATATTATAAAAGAGGACACCTAAAGATTTATCAGCAGTAAAAGAGAGGTGAGATTGAATATTAGACCATGGAAATGACTGCTAGAGAGATAGTAATAAATAAATAACAATTAAATAATAATTAATAAATATTTTGCATCAATCTTCACTGTGGAAAACACGAGCAGTATGCCAGAAATTCAAGCGTGTCATGGAGCAGAATTGAGTGTAATGCTATTAATAAGGAGAAGGCACTTGGAAAACTGAAAGGTATGAAGGTAAATAGGTCACCTGGACTGGAATGCTTACACCCAAGGGTGGTGAAAGAGGTAGCTGAAGAGATTGGGGAGGCATTAGTAATGATCTTTCAAGGATCACTAAATTCTGGAATGGTTCCGGGCAACTGGATAATTGCAAATGTCACTCCATTTTTTAAGAAGGGAGGGAGGCAGAAGGAAGGAAATTACAGGCCAATTAGCTTGATCAGTGGTTGGGAAGATGCTGCACCCATTATTAAGGATGAGGTTTTCGGGTAGTTGGAGGCACATGATAAAATAGGTCAAGTTGGCATGGTTTCCTTAAGAGGGAATTTTGCCCCACCAATCTTTTGGAATTCTTTGAGGAAATAAAAAGCAGGATTGACAAAGGAGAGTCAGTAGATTTTGTTTATTTGGATTTTCAGGTCTTTGATAGGGTGTCGCACATGAGGCTGCTTAACAGGGTAAGAACCCCTGGTATTACAGGAAAAGTACTAGCATGGATTGACGACTGACTGACTGGCAGGAGGCAAAGAGTGGGAATAAATATTTAAACCAAAGTTTGATATGCTTTTGATTATTCAGGTCATCCAAAGTTACAGCAAGAAGGCTGGAGAATGGGGTAAAGAGGAATAATAAATCAGCCATGATGGAATGGCTCAGGAGGCTCAATGAGCTGAATGGCCTAAATCTGTTCCTATGTCTTATCATCCATGTGAAACAAAAAATCCATTCAACAGTTATAAAGAATTATATCAATAAATTTGGAAGTATGGATATGGAATAATGTGCATAAATTGGTGCTATTCAGCTGAAGATATCTCATTGTAGCCAATTAATTTTTGATGGAAAGAAGGGGTTTCACCTCTGCGTTCAGGATAATTATTGGTTGTGATGAAGGAGGCAGAGGGCAAGGAGCTACAGGCTCCTTTCAGACTAGAATGACAAGGTTAATTAAGCAGAAAAGAACAATTAAAGCAATAAAAGTAGAGAAAAAAAATTGGAAGAGGCCATTTATTATCACTGCTCTGTTGGCATTGTTTCTTTGCAATGATTCTGGACATTTAACAAAATTTTAAAAAGCTACCCATTATCCATTCGTGCCACACATAGCCATTCACCATTGAGTATTTTAGAAGGAGAGCTCATTTCCTCAGATTTGCAACAATAACACTTGTTACCGGTCTTATATCTCCAGCACATGTGTCAGTGTTAGCCTCTACTTCAAGCTAAATAGCCTCATTAAAATTTTTTTAAAGGTAATGCTGCCTGTGGTTTACAAAAGCACTAAACTCTCCTGCCTAAAAGTGATCTTTTCACATTGACTGTCAAGCTCCTCTCCCTCATGAGATAATCAAAATAAAGTAGATTGCATACTTGGTTTGGGGGAGACTTCATCCATTAAAGAAAATGTGGATTCTGCATCTCCTCCATCTTACACCTAAACATTACTTGAAAACAAACAAAATCTATACAGGTCATGAAGTATAAATTTCTCATGAAGCTTTAGAAAGGCAGAATTAAAAATCTCAGAGCAGAGCTATATCCATAAATAAAATAAAATATTTGAAAAAGCTAAGGCAGATTGTATTAATTACACTCAAGTCACCAATATGAGAGAAACCCGAGGAATCATATTGGAATCCCAGTGATGTTCTGAAACCAATGAATATACTTAGTAGTTTGCCCTACAGAATAATAATACTTCAGTTAAGATAACATGAAGGCACAGGAACATTTATACATCGTCAGTTTATTTTTGTGGCAGTAGTATTTGTAAGTCAGCCATATACTGTATTGGCAAATTGAAAATGTTTTTACCTTCCAGAAAAAAAGGCCAGTGTGATTTTAATTGTCAAGTTTTATGGTATTTAGATATCATCAACCAACTACCCTGATACTCTGGCAAGAAAATGAACAGGAAATTATCAGCAAGACTGTGGGGCTGGGTTCGGGATCGTCTGCCGGAGATTTCTTTTGAGATCTCACAATCAGGAAAAGGACCTCTGCTATACCTTCTTCTTGCTGCCATCAGGAAGGAGGTCCAGGAGCCTCAGGACTCACACCACCATGTTTAGGAACAGTTACTACCCCTCAAACAGCAGGCTTTTGGGTCAAAGGGAATAACACCCAAGGTGGTGAGGTTTTTCATCGATTCTGTTATGGCTGTTATTCTAGAGATTTATTGAGTATGCCCGCAAGAAAATGTATCTCAGAGCTGCATATGCTGACATATGTACCTTGATAAATTTACTTTGAATTTTGAACTTTGATTTTTCTTATTGCAGAAGAGATTTACAAGGATGTTGCCTGGATTGGATGGCATACATTGCGAGAATAGGTTGAGTGAACTTGGCCTTTTCTGCTTGGAGCGACGGAGGATGAGAGGTTATCTGATAGAAGTGTACAAGATGATGTGAGGTATCGATCATGTGGATAGCAAGAGGTTATTTCCCAGGGCTGAAATGGCTAACATGAGGGGGCATAGCTTTAAGGGGCATGGAGGTTGGTACAAGGGGTATATCAGAGGTAGGTTTTTCACACAGAGAGTTTTTCCACACATGGAATGCACTGCCAGTGAAGGTGGTAGAGGTGGATACAATAGGGTCTTTTAAGAGACTCATGAAGGTACATGAAGCTTAGACTAACAGAGGGTTATCAGGTAGGGAAATTCTAGGCATCTTCTAGAGTAGGTTACATGGGTCAGTCTATGCCAGGTTAGTTGGACAACGGTGGTGGACAACAGCCTTGAGGTCTTGCCAGAGATGCTCGATTGGGTTAAGGTCAGGACTCTGATTGGGCCACTCAACTACATCAATTTTCTTCATTTGGAGCCACTCTGCGGTTGCTCTGGCAGTGTGCTTTGGGTTGTTGTCCTGCTGAAAGTTGAACTTTCTCCCCAGTTTAAGTTTTCTGGTAGAGGCCAGCAGGTTTTTTTTTAAATACAGAATCTCTTTGGATTTAGCAGCATTCATCTTCCTATCAATCCTGACCAGACTTCCAGTACTTGCTGCTGAAAAGCATCCGCAGGGCATGATGCTATCTCTATCGTACTTTACAGTTCAGGTGGTGTTACCTGGCTGATTCACTGTATTAGACGTATACCACATGTACCACTTAGCGTTGAGGCCAAGGAGCTCCAAAAAGATCCTCTAATTTCTTACATCCACAAATTGGGTGAATTGTTCAGGCAATATACAGTATTGCACCTGAGGAAAGTTAGGTTCATATTAATAAAAGGAATGAATACTCTTTCAGCCTCACAATTTTGGTTTTTAATTTTTATTCAATTGTTGACAGGTTTTGGAAATTTTCTTTTAATTTGACGTAATGCGCAAGGTTTGGCAAATTAGCTCAAAAATGCTACTTCAATATATTTTAAATTTAGAAATTGAGACATTAAAATGTGAAAGTAGCTGTGGGGATTGGATACTTTTTCCAGGCTCTGTGTCAGATCAAAATGAACAACTGTCAATTTCCCGGTGACTCCAAAGATCACAAACAAACTGGACAACGTTAACTGCCTGCCCTTTCTGTTTACATCAAGAAGGGTTAGAATAACCTTCACTATAGGTAAAGAGGATTCAGGAGGTGAGATAGTGTCAAAGTTGACAATGCTGTTGAAACAGTACAAGAGATGACCTGAGTATAAAAGTAAATCTGGATTTAGTCTTGAGGAAGATATTGCAAAAGGATAGCAAAAACAAAGTCCATGACTTGCCTAAACGATTGGCTATAGTCTAGCATTGAAAACTAACAAAAATGGACTAACAGTTCAATAGATGTTTTCACAATCTTGGGAAAGCTGCCAATTGAAACACAATATTGAATAAACCTTGCACTCTGTGAGATGAGAATATTGTAGCCTAAGCAAATTGGGATACACAAGTTTGTCTAGCTTCTCTATAGAATGTTAATTGGGTCTAGACAGAATTTAGAAATCTGTCATCAGGGACCCTGAAGTTTTCAGCTTCCTAGAGGAGATGGCAATACAGACGGCAGTAGATCCAATGGGAGATAGGAACGTGCATGCCAGTAGATTCTTACAGGATCAACCGCAGTCTATTTTGTGATATTTTTGGCATTTTGGATCCAATTATAATTTTATCATTTAAAGCCAAAATATTTTCGCTGGCAATCTCAAACAGATTTAAAACAGGAAATGAAAAATATTTGCTTTGACCCTAATATGCTAGAAGGCTAACTCACAATAAAAAGAATTAAGATCTTCTTAAAATTATAAGGTAATCACTAACTCTGCAGAGTAAGTCGCTGAGACCCTGAACTGCTTCATTCCTGATGGCAAGACATGGTACTCCACAGCAATTTTGATGTCAAAACATCCAACTTCCCAAGTTATGATTGTGGAGCAGCACTCAGTGCTAGGATTCTCTGAATCAGATTTATTATCACTGACATATGTTATGAAATTTGCTGCTTTGTGACAGCAGTACAGTGCAATACATGAAAGGTACAATAAATTACAATAAGAAATAAACATACATTTGTAAAATTAAAAGAAATAAATAGTACAAAGACAGCAAAAAAATGATGTAGTTTTCATGGTCTGTTCAGAAATCTGAATGCAGAGAGGAAGAAGCTGTCCCTGAAATGTTCAGTGTGTCTTCAGGCTCCTGTATTTTCTCACTATGGTAGTAATGAACATGTCCTGTGAGATTAGAGTCATTAATAATAGATGCCGCCTTCTTGAGATGTTGTCTTTTGAAGATTTCCTCAATAGTTGGGAGGCTAATGCCCATGATGGAGCTGACTGTGTTTGCAACCCTCTGCAGCTTTTTCCAATCCTGTGCAGTGGCCCCTCCACACCAGATGGTGATGTAACCAGTTAGAATGCCTTCCTTGGTACATCTGTAGAAATGTGCTAGAGTACTGGTGTATACTGGTATATAGGAAATACTAATTTCAAAAGCAGCTGGTTTTCAGACCTGAAAGTAGATTGTAGATTAAATTTAAAATGCAGCTCTGGACAATGGTCTTTCTGAAGTTGCAGATTACAGTTGATTGCAAACAAAGGAACATTCCATTTGACCTCAGATACCCGTAAATGCATGAATGTGGTCCAAAGAAAGTGGGGAGTAACATTCATTTAGGGTTTCTGGAGTGTGGGAGTGAAAGGGAAGTGTTTGAATATTACACGTAATTCAAAGAAAGCATTGTAGATACATTGTAACTATAGAATTGCCCTGTTGTTACCGTTGATCTTTAGCATATAAAAATGTCATGAAATATTGGATCAGGGGGCCTCTTCCAAGAGTGTCTTGAAGATGATGCCTGCTTGTTTTGCTAAATAAAGACTATATTCACCAGCTTCAATGTCTCTGTGCAGTGAGTTCGTTCATAGTCACAACACTTGAGGACTGCTTATGGGATGAATAAAGACTTCTATATGACCAGCTTTAGTGTCTTCCAGAAACTTTGTTTACATTCATAACAGCTAGAGTTACTGGTGACATACCAACTCTCTTCAAACTCCTAATGAAATATAGCTGCTGACATGCCTTCTTCATAAGTGTTTCAGTATATTGGGCTCAGTATAGATCTTCAGAGATTTTGACACCCAGGAATTAGAAACATAGAAAACCTACAGAGACAGTACAGGCCCTTTGGCCCACAAAGTTGTGCCAAACATGTTCCTACCTTAGAACTACCTAGGCTTTATCCATAGCCCTCTATTTTTCTAAGCTCCATGTAGCCATCCAGGAATCTCTCATCCAGTTTTTCTGCCTCCACTACCACCAGCCTATTCCATACACTCACCACTCTCTGCGTAAAAAACTTATCCCTGACATCTCCTCTGTACCTTCTTCCAAGCACCTTAAAACTATGCCCGCTCGTGCTAGCCATTTCAGCCGTGGGGAAAAGCCTCTGACTATCCACACGATCAACGCCTCTCATTATCTTGTCCACCTCTATCAGGTCACCTCTGATCCTCTGTCACTCCAAAGAGAAAAGGCCGAGTTCATTGAACCTATTCTCATAAGGCATGCTCCCCAATTCAGGCAACACCCTTGTAAATTCTTGACATTCTAAGAAAGTTGCTGATATTCCAGGATCCAGACCTTATATGTTGGAGTAGAAGTTGCCTGGAATGGTATCTTTCAATAAGGGATCATCCTGTCATACCAGTTACCACACAGGCTCCAGTGAGAAGAGGTTGTGAGGTAACTAGAGTCTTGACTCTCTTGCATAGATAATAATGATCACTCACTCAAAGTTGGACTTGCATGCTGGTGCCATTAGCATCTGCAAGACAAATTGCTTACTCACAGTTTGGTGTGTGCGCACACGCACCAAAGAGTTGGAAGTCACGGAATGTAACCCTTCACCCACCAGGTCCATGCTGACTATCAACCACCTATTTGCACTAATCCTACATGAATCCTGTTTTTCTCTTAAATATATTATTCTCAGATTCTATTGTTCACCTGAACACTAATGGGAATTAAGTGTGACTGATGTAGCTATCTTTAGAATGTGATGGTAAACTGGAGCACTCAGAGGAAACAGAAGTGGTTACAGAGAGAGAGAAATGTGGGAGGAAACCGGAGCACCAGAGACATGATAGTGAGCTGTGTGCATGCCAAGTTGGCACAGGAAGTATGGCAGGCTGATAAGTACAATCCTTGTTAAGCTTTCGGGGTGGCACAATAGCATAGTGGCTAGTACAAAACTTGACAGCACTGCTGTAAGATGGGGGCCCTTTCCCATTGCCTTGCCTTCCTCCTAACTGCTCATTAGTCTCCAGTTCCTGACCCTGCGCTTGTGCCAAGCCCTTGTTTTGTACCTCATCTCCGGCTCCAAACTTAGCATGGTTCCTACCCCACCACCCACTCTGCCACTGTCAATGCCTGCTGTACACCTGATTAAAATAACAGACAAGGAAATATCAACAGAGGCACTGAATAATTGCTGTCATTATCATCAGTAACTCTGTTTTGTTCTTTTGTTCCTATAAATATTGTTCATTTTCTGTTGATAAAGAAAATCACTTTACATTGCCATTGGAAATACACAATGCAAGGAGTCTGCTGGAACAGTCATGGAGAGTTGCTTTATAATGGTGGCTTTATAATTTTAATAATAATTATAGGTGTATCAGATGGAAAGAGCCTTAGATCAAGGAGAGAGCCAAAGACTATATCCCAGTTAGAAACAACTAATACAAACAAACATAATATTAAAGTGATTGGAAGAAACTGCAAGGGGTTGTTAGAATTCAGATTTTTTTTTAAAAAAACACAAAAAATGGTTGGTGCTTGGAATGCACAGCCAGGAGTGGTGGTAGACAAAGACACATTCGAGATATTTAAGAGACTTAGATAGGCGCATGGATGATAGAAAAATGGTGAACTATGTAGTTGAATAGGGTTAAGTTGATTTTAGAGTAGGTTAAAAGATTGGCACTACATTGAGGGCTGAAGGACTGTATAGTGCTGTAATGTTCTCTGCTCTTTGTTCTAGTTTCTACAAGGTAGAAAAGAGATGTCATACAATGCTGCTTGATTATAGAGCTACCTGCGCACTACTTGTAAACCAATAGGGTGCAAAGTGGCAAAATCATAAATCGACATATCTCCCTGTAAATGAGCTAAATTGGAATTACAGGGCTTTAATCTTATGCTCTTTGCTGGCTCTGTAATATATTTCCCTGAACCCTTATAAGGACTGGGTGAGGTAACATTAAAATTCAGTTCAGTTAATGTTCTGGAGAGATGATCTTCATGTACATTTGCCAACCTAACAAAAACTTAAGACCTGTCAGAGAGCCCTTTCAACCACACGACTGCATCAGTAAAGAGCCAATGAACTTGCAATCAGTCAGTGTTGACAGAACTGATCCTGCTGCTTTGTAGGCCATACTTCCACCGACCTGCCATCTCTCTGAAGTTTAGAGGGTATGAACACATTATTTTCGACCATCTTACTGTTTTAGCTCATAGAAACCAAGGGAATCAAAGGATTCAAAGGTGCTGTTGATGTGGGAGTATGCCTCTGAGCCCCCCGTAGGTCAGGCTTTCAGTCCTGATCATAATTACTCTACCTCTATGTCTCCAGCTCTTCGTTTGACTGACTGTACAGTAACTTCTGTGGATTTCACACTCTGTACTTGCTGCCAAGTAAAAACAATCTGCTTTTGTTTCCAATCATGACAATTCTACCGTGTGGGGCAGAATATAAAGCAAGAGCAGATTGTGTTTTCAGGAGATACGTTCTATATCTCAAAAGGAACAAATCACAACTAATGATTTGGGAAAAAAAGCAGTATATAACAACAGGCAAGCACAGTCCTAACAATTGCTCTGTGAAAAAAGCATATTTTAAAATTGCATTTAATAAATACACTGTGGCCACCTTATTAGGAACCACTTGGACATAATGTATAACCTCTTGGCCACAGTATATGTTTGTGATCTTTTGCTGCTGTAGCCCATTCACTTCAAGGTTTGACATGTTGTGCATTCCAATATCATCTTCTACATACCACTGCTACAATGTGTGGTTATTTGATTTACTGCCACCTTCCAGACTGGCCATTCTCTGACCCATTTCATTAACAAGGCATTTTTGCCCACAGAACTGCCACTCACTGGATTTTTGTTTTGTTTTGTGTACCATTCTCTGGAAACTCTAAAGACCATTCTGTATGAAAATCCCAAGAGATCACCAGTTTCCGAGATACTCAAACCACCCTATCTGGCACCAACAATCATTCCCTGATCAAAGTCACTTCGATTACATTTCTTTCCCCACTCTGATATTTGGACTGAACATGGATATGGGCGGTGCGGCACACAGCAGCAGCAGCCTTTCAGATCTGGTGCTACTTTAATTTAATTTAATTTTAATTAAATTTAATTTTAAGGCACAATTAAGGTTTAGGGCAATGGATAACAAAGCAACTATCTACCATCACCAGATACTGCTACAATACAGAGATTGCCCAAAAACAAACCTTCGTGAAAATCTGCTGGTTAGATTGCACGACCTTGGCTTGCTGACAGAAGTAGACCTGCAGTCCTGGGAGTTGTCTGATACCAGTGGCCGGAGGTGGGGACAGCGCAAGCGGTGTGCGAGGAAACGGAAGCGAGGCGAGCCGGCAGGAGTCCATTCCAGGAAAAAAGCAAGTCCTAGCCAGCTGGCTCTCCATTCTGCTTTCCAAAGGACTTTAAATTGGACTACATCTGTGGCAACGAAATACTCGGCGTGGACGGAATCCCGGGCACCGTCATTCAGCTGATTATTTGTGTAACATCGGACTACCAACCTACTAACCTCTGCTGTGCCTATGGTCTTGTTTATTATTTATTGTAATGCCTGCACTGTTCTGTGTACCTTATGCAGTCCTAGGTAGGTCTGTAGTCTAGTGTAGCTTTTGTGTTGGTTTATGTAGCTCAGTGTAGTTTTTTTGTATTGTTCATATAACACCATGGTCCTGAAAAACATTGTCTCATTTTTACTATGTACTGTACCAGCAGTTATGGTCAAAATGACAATAAAAGCAACTTGACTTGAAATAAACCTTTGGACCATGTCTGCATGCTTTTATGCATCCAGCTGCTGCCACAAGACTGACTAATTAGATATTTACATTAACAAGCCTGTGTACAGGTGTACTTAATAAAGTGGCCTGATTAGGTGTACTTAATAACAGTGTATATCTCAAAGTAACAAATTGCAACCCATGATTTGGAAATAAAGTAGTGTGTATCAACTACCAAGCACAGTCCAAACAATTCCTTTGTGGAAAAACACACATCCTTAAAAAGTAGATTTATTAAGTACTCTTTCTGTACCATTTCCTTAAGGGGCAAAAAAATTGAATAAAAACATCACCTGCTAAGATACTTACTTCAGCTTTTAATACTCCTGGTTAGTGTTCATATTTAACTGATGCATTTGATGCTGGCAGTATCCAATCTGCCAACTGATTTGATTAGTTCACTTCGACAACCATTAATCCCAGGCAGGAGGGTTGGGCGAGTGGAGTTGGTGAACCGAAGCCAGTGATTTCTATGAAAGGCTGTCAGCCTTACTCATGGTCTGAAAAGCATACGTCAGCTTAAAGAGCTGATGGTTCGCATGTGTGTGACTGGTGTCTCCTCTCTGACTCTACGTTGCTGAAGGCTCTACAGTTGTTTGGATCAAGTTGCAATGGCGCAGAAAAGCTCAGTGTCAGGGAGGTAAATCTTGAAGGAGAGATATTGGACTGTTCAAGGCCATATCCCTTCTTTATTTGAAGGTCCCATTCCCACTTCAGCAATCCAAACATTCAAAAAAAGTTTTGATTGAAGGCAGAACAAAACTACAGATGTCAGAAATCTGTCACAAAAACTTAAAATACTGGAAATATTCAACAGATCAACCAGCAGCTGCAGAGAGAGAGGGAAAAAAAAATGTTGGAGTTTTATTATGATACTTCATCAGAATGGTTGTAGATTGCAACTCTATGCACTTAATTAGTTAGGTAATTACAAAATAATCACTGTCTATTAGCTGAGAAACTCATGTCAGGTGTGTTTTGGTGAACAGAGAGAAAAGAAACACACACCCTCCATTCTTCAGATCAAACTGAAGCATATTTATTTTCATCAGTCTTTTACTTGCAAGTGGGAGAAAGCAGTTCATTGTACTAACTACAACAATTTTTCATATAATCAGAGGCATGGCATAAAATCATCAATGTTCAAGCATTCTGTTATCAAAACTTGATCTACTGTTATGATAAAGCACTGTACCGAGTAGAGACCAAATGTAACCACATCAATGTTCCTCTCAAATGGGTTTCTTGGTTTCTGTCACATCTGTTGTATTCATGGGAGTTCTCCACAATCTCAGTCCTGATTACTCACTGTCATGTGACTAGGTCATACTCCTTGTTTCCATTGTGTTCCAGTTGATGTCCAAACAATCTCTAAATCCTTTCTTCAATGGTCAAAGAATGAGTTTATATTGCCCTGCCCCAACTTTATCTGTCATCCTCTATATTTACTTATAGAGTCTCTTAAGATTGATTGCTAATTAACTGAAAGGCAGTGACCACCTGGTTTTAATGTCTTCATCATACATTAACCCCCAATGCTACTTATCCTTATACCTTTCCAACTCATCTTCTTATTCGTACAAATGTTAACCCTCTACATGCTGTAAGACAGAGCCACACTAATGAAAGGTTACAAAAGGTCATCAGCCCAAAAAGTTAATTCACAATGTTCCCTGAATGTGTTTTTTTTTAGAATTTTTAGTCTTTATTAAAGCTACTCAAAATTTACAAAGAAGTTGCTGGTGCTTGAAGACCTGAGTGAATAGGGAAAGTTTGAATACACTAGGACTTTATTACCTAAGTATTGAAAATGAGGGGAGATTTGATAGAAGTATGCAAAATTATGAGTGGTTTAGATAACGTAAATGCAAACGGGCTTTTTTTTACTGAGGTTGGGTGAGTCTAGAACTGGAGGTCATAAGTTAAGTGTGAAAGGTGAAATGTTTAAGGGAAACATGAGGGGGGATCTCCTTCACTCAGAGGGTGGTGAGAGTGTGGAACCAGCTGCCAATGGAAGAGGTACATGTAAGTTTGATTTCAAATTTAAGAGAAGTTTAGCTAAGTACCTGGATGGAAGGTGTGTGGAGGTCTATGGTCCTGCTGCAGGTTATTGAGACAAGTAGAATAATAGTCTGGCTATGACTAGATGGACTGAAGAGCTTGCTTCTGTGCTGTAGTGCTCCATGACTCTCCATTTCCTCTTTAAGGTGGCCAGAACGCAAATGAACGTTCTGATTTTAGAATAGCAAATAAAGCAGCCACAAATATTTGACAGATGAAATTGCAAGGGGCTATCACAGAAAACAATTCTTTAAAAAAATCAATCTGTCTGAAAGGTCATTTCAGAGCTATTCTATTTAATCCCTGTGAAATGAACAGGAGGTGTCAGCTGAGTGCACTATTATGACTTGCCTGTATGACCTGTAATTGACAGAGGTCCAAATATTTTCCACATTCAATCATCACAGAACCTGAACACGTTCTGTATGTTTTTAAGTGTTTCAATTATTTTTGTTTGCAATATACTCTCTGCAACTCAAATAGCAACTGACTGTTGCAGTCAATGCAACGAGACACATATGGCAAATACCTGTGTCAAATGCATTACTATGGGTATTGCTTGGGCCTTAGCAGTTTGAAATTGGACATGAGCAAGGCCAGTATGAAGCAGAGTCTGAGAGATTTTGCAAAACAAACATTACTTGCTGCCCTCCCTTCTCTTGTTCTCTGCTGATTGACTATTTTGCATTAATCTTTGGTCTGCACATTGAACTAACAGAGCTAAGTAATGTTTTGTCTGCTTAAAACTCTAAGTTCAAAGTACGTTTATTATCAAGGTGTGTATATTGTGTACAACCTTTAGTTTCATCTTCTTGCAGGCAGCTACAAAACAAAGAAACACAATAGAACCATTTAAAGGAAAACCCCACTCAAGACCATCAAATGCCCAACCTGTGAAAAAAGAACAGATCGTGCAAACAATACAAAGTAAGCAAATAACATTAACTGCAGAGTCCCAGAAAATGAGTCACTGAGTCACTGAAGTGAGCGAGGCCAGTCCAGTAATCAGTTCAGCACTGGGCCCATATTTGCAGGCCGCAGCTGCAGAGTTAGTTCCGCACTGTGCCTTGATCAAATTGCGCAAATAGTAAAAAAGAAGTGAAGAGAAGAAGAAGAGGCACATGAACTGCAGAGTCCCTGAAAGTGAGTCAATAGACAATAGGTGCAGAAGTAGACCATTCGGCCCCTCAAGTCTGCACTGCCATTCTGAGATCATGGCTGATCATTCACTATCAATACCCAGTCCCTGCCTTGTCCACATATCCCTTGATTCCCCTATCCATCAGATATCTATCTAGCTCCTTCTTGAAAGCATCCAGAGAATTGGCCTCCACCATCTTCTGAGGCAGTGCATTCCACACCTCCACAGCTCTCTGGGAGAAGAAGCTCTTCCTCAACTCTGTTTTAAATAACTGACCTCTTATTCTCAATCCATGCCCTCTGGTACTGGACTCTCCCAACATCTGGAACATATTTCCTGCCTCAATCCTATCAATTCCTTTAATTATCTTAAACATTTCAATCAGATCCCCTCTCAATCTCCTCAACTCCAGTGTGTACAAGCCCAATCTCTCCAATCTCTCTGCGTAAGATAGCCCTGCCATCCCAGGAATCAACCTAGTGAATCTACGCTGCACTTCCTCAATTGCCAGAATGTCCTTCCTTAAACCTGGAGACCAAAACTGTACACAATATTCCTGGTGTGGTCTTACCAGGGCCCTGTACAAATGCAAAAGGACATCTTTGCTCTTGTACTCAATTCCCCTTGTAATAAAGGCCAACATTCCATTTGCCCTCTTCACTGCCTGTTGCACTTGCTCATTCAGCTTCATTGACTGATGAACTAGGACTCCTAGGTCTCTTTGCATTTCTCCCTTAGCTAACTCTACACCGTTCAGACAATACTCTGCCCTCTTGTTCCTGCTTCCAAAGTGGATAACTTCACATTTATTCACATTGAATGACATCTGCCAAGTATCTGCCCACTCACCCAGCCTATCCAAGTCTCCCTGTATTCTCCTAACGTCCTCTTCACATGTCACACTGCCACCCAGTTTAGTATCGTCAGCAAACTTGCTGATATAGTTTTCAATGCCCTCATCTAAATCATTGACATAAATCGTAAAGAGCTGTGGTCCCAATACAGAGCCCTGTGGTACCCCACTAGTCACCTCCAGCCAGTCCGAGAAACACCCATTCACTGCTACCCTTTGCTTTCTATCTGCCAACCAGTTTTCTATCCATGTTGAAACCCTGCCCCCAATGCCATGAGCTCTGATTTTACTCACCAATCTCCTATGTGGCACCTTATCGAATGCCTTCTGAAAATCTAGGTACACACCATCCACTGGCTTACCCTCATCTAACATCCTTGTTACACCCTCAAAAAACTCCAACAGATTAGTCAAGCATGATTTGCCCTTGGTAAATCCATGCTGGCTCGGCCTAATCCTATTACTGCCATCAAGATGTGCCACTATTTCGTCCTTAATAATGGACTCAAGCATCTTCCCCACGACTGATATTAGGCTAACAGGGCGATAGTTCTCCGATTTCTCCTTCCCTCCCTTCTTGAAAAGTGGGGTAACATTGGCCACTCTCCAATCTTCAGGAACTGATCCTGAATCTAAGGAACATTGGAAAATGATTACCAATACATCTGCAATTTCCTGAGCCACCTCTTTTAGAACCCTCGGATGCAGACCACCTGGACCTGTGAAGTGCATTCAGCCCTGAGGTGAGTGAAGCCCGTTCAGGGGCCTGAGGGCTGCAGGCCACCTGCTTCTCCCGAAACTGGTGGTGAGGGATCCGAAACTTCTGCACCTTCCTCCCACCAGCAACTACGAGAAGAGTCCAGTCAAATGCAGGTAGGCAGCGCTGAACAGGTGTTTTTATCTTGTCGTCGTGCTCAACGCTGTAATCGGCGCGGAGTAATGGAGCCGCCCACCAGTTTCTGTTCCACCATTAGGAATTGACACAGTGTACACACATGGTGATGGCCATAGCTGCACTCCCTGCTGTCATCCACGCTGAATCCCTCAGGAGATCACAAAGATGCCAGATCATTTTGTTAGCTCAGGAATGCTTCAGGCTCCAATCAATCACAGTTCTAGTAATTTTGTGAGCTGTCTGCAAGATGTCGCCAACTTGCCAGATGTTTCATCCATTATTTCCAATAAAAGAAGGGGATACTTGAAATCTAAAGTATTTTGTGTAACTCAACAACATTCGAAAACACTTTTCCACCAGCTAAATACTTTTGTAGTGTTGAAACTGTGAATTGTAGGAAACAAGCAGCTCAGTTGAGCACAGCAAACTGCCACAAACTGCAACATGATAATGACCAGGTAATCTGTGTAAGTGATACAAACTGGCAGGTAAATATTAGCCAGGACAGCTGGGAGAACTCCCATGTTCTTCAAAACAGCTTCGTGTGGTCTCTCACATCCCTGAAACAACGGAGCTTCAGTTTAACATCCCATTGAAAATAATGCAAATCAGGAAGTAGGGCAAGTTAAATATAGAGATACTGGGTAAGGCAAAATCCAAATACCCCTGCAGTGTCGCTAAATCTCCAGCAACCTGAAATCAGCTACAAAAATCAGATAATCTACAAATGCTAAAAATCTGAAATAATCTGTTGCCCATGTTTTGCACAATATAGTTCCCGGGGAGATATTGGATTGTGCGTACTTTGGTACCTGGCACAATCTAATAGAAGGAAGTTAGGTTTGAGCAGAGCAGCCATTGTGTGAGTGGGCCAGTGTTTGAGTGGGGAGCTGAGGCTTTAACTCATTGAGGTTTCGATGAGGAGAAGTGTAGGCTGCAGGTAGATTATTTTTTGTTATTTACTCTTTCTTCCTTATCGCACACTTAGAGCAGTGGGGGTGCCTGGTGGGATAGTAGGATGTTCCTCTTGCGGGATGTGAAAGCCCTCCAGTGGCCCTGATGACTACACCTACACCAGCTCCAACTTCTAAAAGACCACATTAAGGTATGGAAGCTGAAATTAGATGAACTCCAGATCATTCAGGAGGCTGAGGGACTGATAAGAAGGACATATAGGGAGGTTGTTGCACCCAAGGTGCGGGACACTAGTAACTGAGTTACTGAAAGGGAATAGGCACCTAGTGCAAAGTACCCCTGTAGCTATTCCCATCAACAACTGGTTTGGATTAATGTTGAGGAGGAGTGGGGGAGGGTGCAGGGGAGATGACCTATCAGAGGAAAGATTCATATACCTGGGACTGAGTCTGGCTCTGTGGCTTAGAAGGGAAAGGGATAGAAGGGGCAAGCAGCAGTGATAGGGATTTGTTGGTCAGGGAAACAGAAAGGAGGTTCTGTGACAAGATCAAGATTCCCAGATGGTACGTAGCCCCTGAGAGCTAGGGCCAGGGCTATCTCGAATCGAGTCCGCAACATTCTTAATTGGGAGGGTGAGCAGCCAGAGCAAGCCATAGGTCCACATCAGACAGGCATACTTTATTGATCCTGAGGGAAATTGGGTAAATTTCAGTACCTATGACATGGGTACGAGGGGTGACAATGTCCTACAAAGGGAGTTCAAGGAGTTATGTGCTAAGTTAAAGGACAGGACCTCAAGGGTTGTGATCTCAGGATTACATTGGGGTGGGTTAAACTTGAATTGTAGAGGAATGGGAACGAAAGCCCCAGAACAGACAGTGGAGTTGTTGTAGCAAAAGATGTTGTAAGGCCTACATTCAATGTCAGGAATCAGAAGGTTGAGCATGGTGGGACCAATGTTCTGAGTTGTGTATATTTCAGTGCAAGGAGTATTGTCGGAAAGGTGGATGAGCTTAGAACATAGATCAGCATAGGGAATTATGGCATTGTAGCCATTAGTGAGACGTGGTTGCAGGAAAGGCAGGATTGGCAGCTCATTGTTCTGGGGTTCCATTGTTTTAGATATAACAGAGCGCAAGGGATTAAAGGGGTAGGGTGACAATACTAATGAGGGAAAATGTCATGGCAGAGCTCAGACAAGACAGACTGCAGAACCTATCTAGTGAGTCTTTATGGGTAGAACTGAGGAAAAAGAAAGGTATGGCTGTGTTAATGGTATTATATTTTAGAGCACCCAACTGTTGCGGTATTTAGAGGAGCAAATTTGTAGAGAGCTGACAGACTGTTACAAGAAACATAAGGTTGTTATAGTAGGTGATTTTAACTTTCCACATATTGACTGGGACTCCATACTGGGATGGAAAGTTTCAGGAAAGTTTCCTTAATCAGTACTGGAAGTCCCAACTAAACAGAATGTGATACTACATCTCCAATAAGGGAAAGAGACAGGTAGCTGAGAGAAGTTTGTGTAGAGAAACATTTTGCATCTAGTGATCATAATGCCATTAGTTTCAAGATTATTATGGAAAAAGAGAGGTTTGGTCCTCGGGTTGAGATTCTAAATTGAAAAAAAGCCAGATATGATGGTATCAGAAAGGATCTGGAAAGTGTAGATTGAGTCAAATTGTTTTCTGGCTAAGGTGTACTTGGTAAGTATGAGGCATCCAAAAGTGAAATTTTGAGAGTACAGAGTTTGTATGTTCCTGTCAGAATAAGAGGCAAGGATAACAGGTTTAGGGAACCTTGGTTTTCAAGAGATATTGAGGATCCAGTTAAGAAAAAGAACGTGGTACATAGCTGGTATTGGCAGGTGGGAACAAATGAGGTACTTGAGCAGTACAAAAAATGCTAGAGAAGTCTTAAGAAGAAAATCAGAATGGCTAAAAGAGGCATGAGGTTGTTCTGGCAGACAAAAAGCAGAAATTTCATGAGCCCTATCAGAGATATTTAAAATATGCTTAGCCACAGGTCTAAGCCAATCTTATATAATTTTTCAAGGAAGTTACCAGGAAAGTTGATGAAGGCAAGGCAGTGGATGTTGGCTGCATGGACTTCTGCAAGGCACTTGACAAGGTCCCATATGGGAGGTTGGTTAAGAAGGACAGTTGCTTGGCATTGAAGATGAGGTAGTAAATTGGATTAGACTTTGGCTTCAGAGGACAAGCCAGAGAGTGGTAGTAGATGGCTGCTTCTCTTAATGGAGACCTGTGACAGGTGGTATTCAGCAGGGATTGGGGCTGGGTCTACAATATATCAATTATCTGGATGATAATCCGGTAAACTGCATCAGCAAATTTTTGGATGACACCAAAATTGAGGGCGTCATTAACTGTGAGGAAGACTATTAAAGCTTTCGGTGGGATCTGGATCTGCTGGTGAAATGGGCTGATAAATGGCAGACTGAATTTAATGCAAACGAGTGTGAAACATTGCACTTTGGAAGGGTCAGCCAGGGTAGGTCTCACAAGGTGAACGGAAGGGCACTGAGGAGTACGGTAGAACAGAGGAATTGGGGAATATGGATTCATAATTCCTTGAAAGGCATCACAGGTAGACAGGGTCATAAAGAAAGCTTTTGGTACATTGGCCATCATAAATTAATGTATTCAGCACAGAAGCTGGGATGTTATGTTGAAATTGTATAAGACATTGGTGAGGCATAATTTGGAGTATTGTGTGCAGTTTTGGTCATCTACCTACAGGAAAGATGTCACTAACGTTGAAAGAGTGCAGAGAAAATTTACCAGGATGTTGTCAGGACATGTGGATCTGAGTTATAAGGGAAGGTTAAATAAGTTAGGACTTTATTCCCTAGATCATAGAAGATTGAGGGGAGATTTGATAGCGGTATACATAATTATCAGGGGTATAGATAGAGTAAATAAAAGCAGGCTTTTTCCACTGAGGTTGGGTGAAACTACAGCTAGTGGTCAAGGGTTAAGGGTGAAAGGTGAGATGTTTAAGGGAACATGAGGGAGGACTTCTTCACTCAAAGGGTGGTGAGAGTGTGGAACGAGCTATCAGCAAAAGTGTTGGATGCAGGTTCGATTTCAATATTTAAGAGAAATTTGGATCATACATGGATGGGAGGGGGAGGGGGATGGACAGCTATGATCCCAGTGCTGGTCAATGGGACTAGGCGGATTAATGGTCTGGCATGGACTAATGAGCCAAAGGGCCCGTTTCTGTGTTGTAGTGCTGACCCTATGATTATATTGCATAATATCGCAATGTAGTTTAAATTTCAGGTATATCTCATCCTGACTTTTTTTCGTCTCCAAATACTGATTTATCTGTAGCATAAAGTCTATATTTATGTTTTTGTTTCAGATTTATTGCATTTCCTTTTTATTTTAATTCTGTAGTTCAATCTTGGTTTGCTGGTTCTTTGTGGATAAAATTATCCCTCACTTTTCATCAGCAATATATAGACTATCATATCACTGATTATTTCACTTCATAGCTATTCTGATAAACCTATCATTCTTCTTCCAGCCTTATGATACATTATTTTTGAAGTGCAGCATCATTTCTATGCAAACATTGTTTCTTTCTACAAGGCTTCTTAACTTTAAACTTACGCCTCCTGGTTCTGTCTGTACAACTCAAGTCAAATCATCAGTGCACATATGCTTTAAAAGCAAATTAAAGTTCCAGTAAGAGATATTAACACTATGCACCCAGCATGAACTGAGTGCAGGGATAGTTGAATTGCAATAAATTGGACCCATACTGCACATAAAAGCTGTTTGGCTCCCTTTAGGTTGCAATAGTAATCATTTTTGGGTCAATTAGGAACTATTGGGAAATTGGCTTGGGCTCTCCTGGATGTGAATCCCATTAGCTTGATGACAGTTACACACTTCATGACATCCTCAAAAAGGATCTGGCTATTTCTACAATTACCAAACCAACCTGGTGAAACCTACGACCTGTAGTTACTGGGAACAAAATGAAATAAGGAGCAGAGACACGCATTAAAGAATTCTTTATTCTCTAAAAATGGTTCAAAGGCTCAAAGGTTCATTTGTTATCGAAATATACAACTCTGAAATTATTCTTCTCCAGATAGCCACGAAACTAAGAAAGAAAACAATGGAAGCATGATCGTCATCCACCCAAATCCCTCATCGCAGCACAAAAAACAAACAAAAATGGAACAGGCACATCAGCCTCTGAAATCCCCCTCCCCTGCATACAAAATCAAAAAGATTGGATGAAAAACATAAAATATAAAAAACCTATAGTCCAATCCAGGTCTAAAATGCAGAAAAATCTGGGTAACATTCTCCAGGCACAACAGCAGGCCTTTACCTCTCTGGCATTGAGCAATCCTACCAGGGATCCAAAGGGAGTCTCCCTTCTTCAGTAGCAGATGATCCCCCAGTGACCAAAAACCTCTACTCATAGCCTCAGGTTCCAATGGTAAAGTCAAATCTGCAGGCACCATGGAGTTCCCTACATGACTTCCGTGCAAGGTGCTGTGATGCCTGCCAGGGTGATCAGTCATTACAACTCAATGGCTTAGAGCCACTCAAAGCTATTTGGGTCAGTTCATTGCAGGAAGACAGTCCAGGCTCCCTTGCCTACCTCCAGAAAACTCTCCTGTCACAGCCACTATTACACTGTGGGGAGAATGCCAGGGTCAAGAGATAGACTTGTAAGAAAAATTTACTAGTCTGGTATTTCACCATGTCCATACCACCTGCACTACTGATCTACAGCTTTCCCATTTATCTGTCCTTCAAGATTTTCGCAGCAGTGATGACACAGAGGCTCTGCACAGAGGCTCCAATGAGAACCACACAGTTCCTGTTTTAGCGAATAAATTGAGTGCAAAGCACAGCTACCATTCTTTTACCTTGTGCAATGTTTTTTTTGTGAAATGTGCTCTAAGCGTGTTGCCTCTAGTGCTAATGCCTACTCAGTTTTACAGGCTGAGATTCAGATGGTGGTCTCATGATATACTTCCACTCTATCGCCATGCTTATCCATTTGCACCCATACTGGAAAACCAAGCTGTCTGTTAGCGGAATCATTAAGCGGTAAGACACAGAATTCCTTGGGGCGCTTGCAACTACATAAGAAGGACAAAAGCAAAAGAATACATATAACCTATATAGAATTATTTAAGTGAATATAACTGCCTAATCAAACAATATATTAAGACCATAAGGCCATAAGATATAGGAGAAGTAGGCCATTCAGCCCATCGAGTCTGCTCTGCCATTCATTCATGAGGTGATCCTGTTCTTCCAGTCATCCCCATTCCCCTGCTTTCACCCCATACCCTTTGACACCCTGGCTAATCAAGAACCTATCTATCTCTGCCTTAAATACAACCAATGACTTGGCCTCCACAGCCGCTTGTGGCAACAAATTCCATAGATTTATCACCCTCTGACTAAAGTAATTTCTCTGCATCTCAGTTCTAAATGGACGTCCTTCAATCCTGAAGTCATGCCCTCTTGCCCTAGAATCCCCTACCGTTGGGAAATAACTTTGCCATATCTAATCTGTTCAGGCCTTTTAAAATTTGGAATGTTTCTATGAGATCCTCCTCATTCTCCTGAACTCCAGGGAATACAGACCAAGAGCAGGCAGGCTTTCCTCTTACGGTAACCCTTTCATTCCTGGAATTTTGTGAATCTTCTCCGAAACCTCTCCAATGTCGGTATATCGATCTTAAATACTACTTTAATATTAAACACTAAACACTCCTCCTTGCTAGTTATAAACTCCAACTCAATATAGAATACATCACAGCTGTGTACACAGTATGCTATATAACACAACTACTATACAAACACCCACAGCATAATAAAATTTGAATTTGTCCCATTCAGGCCCAAAGATTTAATCACTGTGGAGGCTTTCTTACCCTTGTGGGCTAATGTATTTTCTGACAAGGGGTTTCACTCTGCTTGGCAGGTGAGACTTGTGGCTGTGAAGCAATATCAGGTTCTGGGGCTTGCTCAATGGTCCTTGTAGGAATTGACTCAGGGACTGAGGAAGTGGTTCTGAGTGCTCTGGCAATTTTTCTTCTTTAACGATTGCCTCTCCTCTCCTCAGCTGATCGATATGTTCTCCAGAGGATGTTCACTGTGTAAGAAAGTGGTCCAGTTCTATCCTCAATCTTTCCAAGTACTCCTTTTGGTCACATCTGTAATCTTTCTCCAGGATTGCTTGTCCAGGAATGAAACATCGAAACTCCTTGTTTGAGGACCCCTCACTTTATCTCAGCTGTTTGTCCTGCATAGTTCCTTTGAGACTGGGTTTGAGGCAATCCAATCGTGAATTCAAAGGATCACCCAGGAACAGCACAGCTGGTGAGTTGTTGGTCATGGAGTGTGCTGTATCACAATATGCGAGGAACGAATTGGCGAGCTTCAGGTTCACTGTTCGTGTAGTGTGTTCTACTGACATTGATCACACTGCATTCTTTGGACTCCAGACAAACCTTTCTGCCAAACCATTCACAGCTGGGTGTACGATGGAGATGTAATATGTCTTATTCCATTCATTTTCAGGAATGACTGAAATTATTCCAGCACAAACTGTGAGTCACTGTTACTGACTACGTGTTCTGGAACACGAGTCCTTGTGAAGACTTCTCAACATATTAACGGTAATGGAGGCTATTGGTTTTAGGGCATTCACCTCTGTTTGCATTTTCTCAGCACATTTGTGCAATGCTTCACCACAGTAAGTGATGCTTGGTTTAAAGAATTCAAACTTTTTGCATAGTGATCTGAGCCCACAATCTTCTCATCTTTCTAACAGCATCTTGACATTTTGGAGAAGTTCCTTGCCATCCTTACCAGTAATAATTATGTCATATGTTACACTGGGTACCTGGGCTGGCCTCCAGCATCTGGTCCATAGCTTTCTGCCAGAGTGCAGGTGAAGATGCTACTCCAAAAGCAAGCCTATTATAGCAAGAAAGCACTTTGTGAGTGTTAATGGTGAGAAATCTTTGGACTCTCCTTCCATCTCCATTTCCATTGGGTAGGCCTTAGCTAAGTCCACTTTGTTGATGTGTTTCCTTCTAGAAAAGTTTGCAAAGATAACTTCTGTCCTGTGCAGAGGGTATTAATCTACCTTCAGTACTGGGTTGAAGTTGACCTTAAAATTGCCACAGATCCTAACAGACCCATTCTTCTTGGTTATGGGAACCACTGGTATTGCCCATGAGCTCTACTCAACATTGGAAAGAATTCCTTCAGCCTCCACATGATCTACAGTAGTTCACTGTAGATTATTGATAACAGATGGGATAAGGAAGCAGAGAGGATTAGCAAAAATTGTGTGTGACATTTTCTTTTAACACTTTTTTGCCCTTGATATGTTTGAATTTTCTAATGCTATCCTTGAACACTGCTGTGGCATCATCGAGTATCTTTCTGAGTTTGCTTTTGGTTGTCTTTATTGCCAGGCTGTGGCACGTAAATGGTGGATGATCTTACAAACAAGTTGTAGTTGACTCAACCAAACATGCCCCATGATGTTGACTCTCCTGCTTTTACCACATACAAGCCCAATGTGGCTTTTCGGATGTTGTATTTCACAGTTATGAATGTCATTCCCATGACGTTATCTTTTCTCCAGCATGACTTCTTAATTGGATATCTACAGGGTTCAGTTCAGTATCCTTGAAATGCCGTTCAAACTCATTTTGTGGATTGACTGAAACAGCTGAGCTAGTGTCCAATTCCATTTTAATGAATTGATCACTCAATTCCAGTGTAAGCCATATTGTTTGTCTATTGTTAGTTTTCACATTTTAAATCTCAAGGCTACTCAGTCCAGTGTCACTCTTATCATTTTTAGATTTTTCATCAACAACATGCAGATTACTGTTCTTTTTGAAACTACAACTTGATGCTTTATCTTTTTCTCTTCCCTGTGCAGTCCATTTACTTTTGTCTGCCCGACATGCTCTTTGTGTGTGCCCTATTGTGTTGCATTTTCTCCAAGTTTCACCATGAAAACTGCAGTGATCTGGTGTATGTGAGCCCCTGCCTCAACAGTAACATAAATTGCCAGGCCAGCTGGTTTCCATTTAGACGTTACAATTTTGTTCACACTCACTTTTATTCCTGACTGCAACTCAGTTGTGTCTCTGTTTGCTGTTTACATTGATACAGCTGTTTCAACTACTGTTTGAAATGTAAGTTGTGCATCAGTTAGGAACCATTTTTGAATGCGTTCTTGCAAGATTCCACAAACAAAATGATCTTTCAGTGCGTAATTAAGCCGTAATTACTGAACTGGCAATACTCAGACAATCTCTTCAACTCATTCATGTACACTGAAATCAACTCCCCTTCCTATCGATTCTGCTTATGAAATCTGAAGTGTTCTACAATCAATAATGATTTTGGTTCTACATGGTCCTTCATTGTTTTCACAACATCAGCAAACCTCTTTTTAGCTGGTTTGGTTGGTGCAGTCAAATTTCTAAGCAAACTGTATGCCTTTAAGCCCAAAGTGACTCAGCAAAATTGGCACTCATTTATTTCATTTGCTTCAAAATACTGCTCAATTTGCTCAGTATATAATATCCAGTTTTGTGTTGTGTAATCAAGTGCATCAATCTTTCTCGCAGAACCAGCTATTTCTGCCTTTCTTTTAATGATTATTATCACTGTAGATGAACCGATGAATTTGTCCATTTTCTGACATTCTTTCTGACTCAACCATATTTGTCCCTTCAAAAGAAGCATAAGCTGCACAATTGTATTTTACTCGAAAGTCTCACTGCACTTCAACAGGTAGCAGTCACCTCAGGGTCATTTTAAAGCATATTCATCACCAGTGTAAAGTTTTGTAATTCCAAAATATTAAACTAATTGAAAGGAAAAGATGAGAGTCTGAAATGTGATGCCTTATTTTTACATATAACACATAATGAATTGTGCTTAATGAAACAATATTACTGAAATATTTAAAACACACCATATTGCCTTTGACATAAAAAAATATGAAGTTGCTGAAAATGAAAGCAACACCACAAATGCCTGGTGTAAGAGATGAGGGGATGGAGAAGGGGGAATCTGATAGGAGGGGGAGAAGAACTTGGAAGAGAAGGAGGAGGAGCACAAGAGAGAGGTGATGGATGGATTAAGAGGTAAGATGAAAGAGGGGAACAAGAATGGGGGAATTGTGAAGGGGGGACAACATTACACAAAATGCTGGAGTAACTTAGCAGGCCAAGAAGCTTCTATGGATAAGAGATACACATATTCTGTCTACCCATATGAATAAACATCAATTTCCAGTCATTGCCCCCCCCCCCCACTTCACCATTTCTTATTTCTCTCTGTCACATCTCCAGGTTGGGGAAGCCATCTCCTGGCATCCCTCCCATCAATTCACCTCAGAATCTTGTGTGCCTCAAAAGAATTAACTCTCATTCTTCAAAGCTCTTTAGAGTTATGTGAACCTTACTCAATCTACTTTCAAAGAACAAAGCTTTCATCCCAGGATTAACCTTGTGAACCCACGCTGCACTGACTCCAAGGAAAATATTCCTTCATTGGGCATGGAGAAAACTACACATTAGTTCATTAGAGGAGGTCTCACTATAGCCTTGTAAAACTTCAGCAAAGCTTCCTTATTTTCACGCTCTAATTCCTTTGCAGTCGAGTCCGATAGACCTCTTGTCCAGTTCTTAAGAACTTTTTTTATTTTCTTGAACATTACCTTTCTTCATTTTCAAACCAAAAAATAATATTCCTTTCTGCTCCGACATTTTTTTTCACCATTTGATAAGTATTTTGATTTTCTGTTTTAAAAAAGTACATAAATTTTCTCACTATTCCTTCTGTTGCCTTCTTGTTCTTTCACTGTAACCTGTTTACATCTTTTGCAGTTACTTTGCATTCCTTTCAGATTGCACTTTCCCACCCAGTTATACAACTTTCCCAAACTTGAACAAGTTACTCCTCATCTTTTCAAGAAAATCATCAATATATTTTTGCAAATAACTGAAAGACCAGCAATTTGCCAACCTCATGCTAATCAACCAGCAGGTGCCAATCTGAACACCGTCCTTGCATTCCCATCCTCTGTTGGGCGTCCTCTTGCACCATTTTCCAAAATCACATCAGAAGTGATGGATTTCAGTATTTTGCAAGACGTGATGATAGACTGATAGGTCCTTGTTCTCTCTCCCTTCAAATGATCACATTAGTATTGATTGGAGTACTGTGCAGACGCAGGAAAAGTGTTCCTGCACGGGTCCGGTAAAGAGCTTTAAAAACCAAGTCTCTATAAAAGAGAGGTACTGCCAAGTGGAACGGTCATCATTGGAGTTGTCTGAGTCACAGTAGTAAGGCTTTGGCTCAACAAGGCTTCGGTGAGAACAGGCAGAGGAAAGCTAAGTAGGTACAATCATTCCTTATTTCTTATTTCACTTGTTCTGACTTAAGCCTTGAAGGAATTGGCAATACATCTGTAGAGCTTATGTTCTGTTCTGGATGTCAGATGTGGGATGTCCAGGAGACTCCCAGCCTTCCCGATGGCCACATCTGCACCAGGTGCATCAAGATGCAGCTCCATAGAGACTGAGTCAGGGAACTAGAGCTGCAGCTCAATGACTTTTGCCTTGTTAGGGAAAGTGAAGTGGTGCACGACAGGAATTACAGGGAGGTAATCATCTCAAGGTTACAGGAGACAGGTAATTGGATGACTGTCAAGAGAGGGAAGGGAGAACATCAGATAGTGGAGATCTCCTCTATGGCTGTCCCTCTCAACAATAAGTACTCCATTTTGTGTACTGTTGAGGTGGAGGGGGAGGAATAACCTACCTGTGGGAAGCAACAGTGTCCATGCCTCTGACACTGAGTCTGGCCCTGTGGCTCAGAAGGATAGAAAACTATAGAGGGTGGCAGCAGTAAAAGGGGACTCTATAGTCAGGAGGACAGATAGATGATTCTGTGGACGCGAAAAGGAAACACGGATGGTAGTTTGCCTCTTAGCTGCCAGGTTTGCGATGTTTCTGAACACATGGTGCATATTGGTACCAACGACATAGGTAGAAAAGGGAAAGAGGTCCTGAAAACAGGGTGTTAGGAAGGAAGCTGAGAAGCAGGACCGCAATGGTAGTAATCTCGGTATTACTGCCTGTGCCAAGCGACGGTGAGGATGGGAATAGAATGAGGTGGCAGATTAAGTGCGTGGCTGAAAATTGGAGCAGGGAACAGGGATTCAAATTTCTGGATAATGGGGCCCTCTTCTGGGGCAGGTGTGACCTGTACAAAAGGAACGGGTTGCACTTGAATCCGAGGAGGGGGCCAATAACCTTGCGGGCATGTTTGTAGAGCTGTTAGGAATGACTAAAAACTCATGTGGCAGGGGGATAGGAACCAGTATAATAGAGCTGAGGATGAGCCAGCAGGGTTACAAGTAGATGATCTAATATGTGATATGAATTTAAGGAAGGACAAGCCAATGATTGGATACAACTGCAGACAGAGCAAAGAGTTAAGTTGTACCACAGAGGCAAAATTCATAAGGGTGAAGAATGCAGGACTGAAGGTGCTGTGTTTAAATGCACGTAGGATTTGGAATTAGGTGGACATAAATCATGCGGAAATTAGAGATTGGTTGATATGGGCATCACTGAGTCATGTCTGAAAGAAGGTTATAGTTGGAAGTTTAACATCAAAGGGTATACTTCTTATCGAAAGGACAGGCAGGAAGGCATAGACAATGGTGTGGCTCTATTGGTAACAGGTGGAATTACATCTTTAGAAAGAGGTGACCTAGGGTCAGAGAATGTTAAACCTTTGTGGGTAGAATTAAGAAACTGGAAGGGTCAAAAAAACTATTATGGAAATCATACATAGGCCTCCGAATAGTCACCAAAGTGTAGGATTAAGATTGCAAAGAGAGCTGGAAAAGGGATGTCATCAGGGTAATGGTGCAAATGTAATGGGGACTTCAATATGCAAGGGGATTGGGAAAATCAGTTTGGAGTTGGTTTGCAAGAGAGGGAATTTGTTGAATGCCTACAAAAAGGCTTTAAAGAGCAGCTTTTGTTTGAGCCTACTTGGGGAAAGGCTATCTTACATTAGGTGTAATAACCTAGATTTCATTAGTCAGCTTAATGTAAAGGAACTCTTAGAGGGCAGTGATCATATTATGATTAAATTCATACTGCAACTTGCAAGTGAGAAACATAAGTTACATGCATTAGTATCACAATAGAATAAATTGAATTACAGAGGCATGAGAGAGGAGCTTACACAGGTGGATTGGTGGGGAAACTGGTGGGGATGAAGGCAGAACAGAGGTGGCTGAAGGTTCATAAGGCGCAGGATAGACAGGCTCCACAGAAGAAGAAGAAGAAGAAGTTCTCAAATGGCAGGGCTAGGCAAATGTGTCCGACAAGGGAATTTAGGGACTGCATAAAAGCCAAACAAAGGGCATATTCGGCTGCAAAAGTGAATGGGAAGTTGGATGATTGGGTAGTTTTTAAAATCCAACAAAAGGCAACTAAAAAAGTTATAAGAAGGGAAAATATGAAATTTGAGGGCAAACTAGCCAATAATATAAAGTAGGATACAAACAGTTTTTTTCAGTTACATAAAGAATAAAAGGGAGGTGAGAGATACTATTGGACCACAGTAAAATGATGCTGGTGAGATAGTAATGGGGCACAATAGATGAACTTAATAAGTACTTTACTTCAGTCTTTACCGTGGAGGACACTAGCTGTATGCCAGAGGTCTGTGAGAGTCAGACAGCAGAAGTGCTATTACAAAGAAAATACTGCGAGGCAAGCTGAAAGATCTTAAGCTGGATATTCCACCTGAACCAGGTGGACTACATTCCAGTGTTCTGAGCGAGGTTGCAGTAGAGATAATGGATGCATCAGTCATAATCTTTCAAGAATCACTTGATTCTGCCATGGTCCCAGAGGACTAGAAAATTGCAAACTCCACTTTTTAAGAAGGGGGGAAGATAAAAGTGAGGAATTATACGCCATTTAGCCTAACCTCAGTGGTTGGGAAATTGCCGGAGTCCATTATTAAGGATGGGATTTCAGGGTACGGAGATTATTAATAAAATAAGTCAAAGTCAGCATGGTTTCTGTAATGGGAAATCTTGCCTGACAAATCTGTTGGAGTTCTTCAAGGAAGTAACAAGCAGAGTGGACAATGGACAGGCAGTGGATGTCATTTATGTAGATTTTCAGAAGGCATTTGATAGGGTGCCTCATATGAGGCTGCTTAACAAGATAACGTCCTATGATGTTAGAGGAAATATACCGGCATGAATAGAGAAATGGCTGACAGGCAAGAGACAGCGATCGTGAATAAAGGGGGGACTTCTCTCGTTGGTTGCCAGTGAATAGTGGTGTTTCTCAGGGGTCAGTATTGGGACCGCTACTTTTCACATTCTTTCTCAATGATTTAAATAATGGAATTGATGGTTTTTTGGCAAAATTTGCGGATGATACAAAGATAGGTGGAGGGATAGGTAGTGCTGAGGAAACAATGTGTTTGCAACAGGACTTAGGTGAATTGAAGAAATGGCAGATGAATTAAAGTGTTGGGAAATGTATGATAATGAATTTTGATAAAAGGAACAATGGTGCAAACTATAATCTAAAAGGGGAGAAAATTCAAACATCAGAGATGCAGAGGGATTTAGAAATTCTTATGCAAGATTCCTAGAAGGTTAGTTTACAGGTTGAGTCTGTGGTAAAGAAGGCACATGCAATATTGGCATTTATTTCAAGGGGAATAGAATATAAAAACAGGGAGAAAATGTTGAAGCTTTATAAGACACAATCAGCCTGAATTTGGAATATTGTCAATAGTTTTGGGCCCCTTATCTCAGAAAGGATGCATTGTTATTGGAGAGAGTCCAGAGGAGGTTCACGAGGATTATTCTGGGAATGAAGAGATTAACATATGAGGAGCATTTGGCAGCTTTGGGCCTGTACTCACTAGAATTAGAAGAATGCATGGGATCTCATTGAAACCTACTGAATGTTGAAAGGACTAGATCAGGTGGATGTGAAGAGGATGGTTCCTCTGGTGGGGTGTGGTATGCTATGTATACCTGTCTGGACATGCCCCTCTGCTGACTGCTCCTGTGGCTCCTCCCACAGACTCCTGTATAAAGGCGATTGGGGCACTGCTCCTCCCTCAGTCTTCAACATGGTTGTGCTCCCTTTTCGCTGTTAATAAAAGCCTATCGTTCACTTTCAGTCTCCTAGAGTTATTGATGGTGCATAGAAACATAGAAAATAGGTGCAGGAGTAGGCCATTCAGCCCTTCGAGCCTGCACCGCCATTCAGTATGATCATGGCTGATCCTCCAACTCAGAACCCTGTACCTGCTTTCTCTCCATTCCCCCTGATCCCTTTAGCCACAAGGGCCATATCTAACTTCCTCTTAAATATAGCCAATGAACCGGCCTCAACTGTTTCCAGTGGCAGAGAATTCCACAGATTCGCCACTCTCTGTGTGAAGAAGTTTTTCCTCATCTCGGTCCTAAAAGGTTTCCCCTTTATCTTTAAACTGTGACCCCTCATTCTGGACTTCCCCAACATCGGAAACAATCTTCCTGCATCTAGCCTGTCTAATCCCTTTAGAATTTTATACATTTCAATAAGAGCCCCCCTCAATCTTCTAAATTCCAGTGAGTATAAGCCTAGTCGATCCAATCTTTCTTCATATGAAAGTCCTGCCATCCCAGGAATCAATCTGGTGAACCTTCTTTGTACTCCCTCTATGGCAAGAATGTCTTTCCTCAGATTAGGGGACCAAAACTGCACACAATATTCTAGGTGCGGTCTCACCAAGGCCTTGTACAACTGCAGTAGAACCTCCCTGCTCCTGTACTCAAATCCTTTTGCTATGAATGCCAACATACAATTTGCCTTTTTCACCGCCTGCTGTACCTGCATGCCCACCTTCAATGACTGGTGTACAATGACACCCATGTCTCATTGCACCTCCCCTTTTCCTAATCGGCTACCATTCAGATAATAATCTGTTTTCCTGTTCTTGCAACCAAAGTGGATAACCTCACGTTCATCCACATTAAATTGCATCTGTCATGAATTTGCCCACTCACCTAACCTATCCAAGTCACCCTGCATCCTCTTAGCATCCTCCTCACAGCTAACACCGCCGCCCAGCTTCATGTCATCTGCAAACTTGGAGATGCTGCATTTAGTTCCCTCGTCTAAATCATTAATATATATTGTAAACAACTGGGGTCCCAGCACTGAGCCTTGCGGTACCCCGCTAGTCACTGCCTGCCATTCTGAAAAGGTCCTGTTTACTCCCACTCTGCTTCCTGTCTGCCAACTAATCCTCTATCCACATCAATACCATACCCCCAATACCGTGTGCTTTAAGTTTACACACTAGTTTGCATCATGGGGGCCTAATTCTGTTCCTACGTCTTATGGTCTTGTAATCTTAATACACTTGACATCTTCCTATATGTTAGCTCCAGAATCCAGAGAATTGGTTAGCTTAAAAAAAAAATTCCTCCCCCCCCCCCCCCCCCACGTTCTGTTCCCCACTCAGGCCTCTTCCCTCTTCTCTCCTACCTATCATCTCCCCCTGTGCTTCTCTTCCTTCTCTTTCTCCTATGGTGCAATCTCCTCTCCAATCAGATTCCTTCATCTCCAGCCTTTTACCTTTCCCACTCACCTAGCACCTTTTTTACCTGTCCTCCTTTCCTTCCCCTCACCTTTTCATTCTGGCACCTTCTCTCGTCATCTCCAGTCCTGAAGAAGGGTCTCAGCCCAAGATGTCGACTTTTGATGTTCATGTCCACGGATGCTGCCTGACCTGCTGAGTACGTCCAGCATTTCATGTATGTAATTCAAATGCACCTTTCATCTTTCCAGCCACCTCCTTGAAACAGTTAGCAGATTTAGAACAACTTAGCAGATTCAAGAGATTTGTCCGCTTTTTGTTTCATTAATCCCTCTATAACTTTCTCCTTAATCACATTAATTACTTATAAGCTGCTCCCTACCATTACAGCTTGGCTTCCCTCCCATTTCTGCTGTATTGACTGCACCATAATACCATTTTAATTTTGTACTGGATGGAGCAGTCACTCAGTAGGACGAGCAGAAGGAACGTAAGAAAAAAACTAACGTGAAAGTTATTGAGCTGAAGTCGGAAGACTTGCATTTGTATTGTACCTATTGCATCCTCTTAAGCAAGTAATCAGTTTATTGTGAAATTTACATCTTACTTAACATCCTTAAATACTCTTTGGCATTTTATTTCTCAATCTTATGTCACATACATGTTATTTTGATGATAGTTTTATACTATTGTGATATTTGTTTGGGGCTTGATTTCATGAACTCCTTGATTGCTTTCACATGCAATTCGGTCACTAGCATTCAGCTTATTTTGTGCCCTTTGTTCATTAATTTTCACATGATGCAGATCCATGACAATAAATCCATTCAGATCATTTGTGAATGTTTGACTGCAAAAAGACCTATTTTATATCTAGTACGAAGTAGCCATTCAATTCGTAGGCAGCCTGTAGGTTATTTTGGCGACAGAGTGAAAGTCAGTACTAAATGGATGATGTGTTAATGAGGAACATTTGTCTGAATGTCAAGTTGACTGCCAGACAGGCATGTCTCTCTGAGCAATTTTCTACCATCAAAACCAACAAACAAGAGCAACACCGGGTGTTAAAATTCTGGTGGAATATAGGAAAGTCAGTACTTTGAGCACTCAACTGACTGGTTCTGTTGTAGATCATCCCTATAGTGACTCTATTTTCTCCTCTCCACTGATACAGACTAATCAGATGTGACTTTGTTGAGAAATAGACATCCACTTCTGCATGGATGAGCCGAAATGCATGACTGAAACAGGAGGTAGGTTTCCAGATGGCCAAGTATTCCGCAGAGTTCTGGGATGTGGTGCGGGCGAAGGAGACTGGAGTGAGAAGCAGGTATCCTTTGCTATCAGTGAGCGGAAATAACATCATCATGTTCCACTGACCCTGCTGTGTCTTTCTTGTACTGTCGTTGACACTGCACTATCTGTGCTTTGCCTCCTCTTGCCAGCCTTCCTGCAGTTGAAGCATAGCTTTTCTCAGAGTGATGCCTACAAGGAGGTGTGGCACAGCATAAGAGTGAAGTTTGACTAAGGTGTCTCAGCATAATTGTATCCTAGTGATACATTTAACCGGATATCCCAGAAAATCATTCAACATTATCCAAAATTCTTTATGTCAGGCAAAACGAGCAGCAAAAGGTGAGAAATTTTTAGTCTCTCTTTAAATCTTCCACAATGAACAGTTCGCTCCCGATCCACATTCACTACAGGGAGAGGGAAGTTGGTTTAGATTAAGTTACCATTGCCAGAAAACTTAAATGTCAAATATTTGCTTAAATGATTCTCTGCGGTGCCATTATAGGACCATACGATATAGAAGTAAATTAGGCCATTTGGCCCATCAAGTCTGCTCTGCCATTTCCTCGTGGCTGATCCATTTTCCTCTCAGACCCAATCTCCTGCCTTCTCACCGCGTCTTTTCATGCCAACAAATCAAGAATCTATCAAGTTCTGACTTAAATCTACCCAATGACTTGGCCTCCACAGCCACCTGTGGCAACAAATTCCACCGATTCAGCACCGTCTGGCTGACGAAGTTCCTGCTCATCTCCATCCTAAAAGGACACCCTTCTATTTTGAGGCTGTGTCCTTTGGTCTTAGATTCCTGCGGCATAGGAAACATCGTTTCCACATCCACTGTATGTCTGTGCCTGCTTCAACTGGCTCACCTAAGATCCAGGATGAAGGATTTTAAAGTTGCTCAATCTTTTTGTGTGTTGCTTGACATTTCCAACTTATGCAATCTCTTCTACCTCTGAGCTAAAGTGGGTGTATGTGCATAGCCATAATGCTGGAGAATAAGTTCTGCAATGTGCACGTTACTGTTTAACTTTGCTGCTAATTATTGTGGTATGAATCTTATAGGACAAATGTATTTACCCTGCCTCCTGCATTATTTTATTTCTCCCTCACACACACACGTTTGGCAGATTGCTGTCTTAGAGTAATTAAGAGTTATGAAAGCTGAGTTTATTGTTAAATGTACAACAGTGCGTAGGCACAGAAACAAACAAAACCTTATCTGCAGCAGTATCTCAGGCACATAACATCATGGAAGCAGCATTCACAAGAAAAATACCAATTAAGCATAAATTATACACAAGTTTTACATGAAAGAACAGGACAATAACAAAAACAAAATGCAGCCCATTTTAGTGCAGTTGTCAAGGTGGTAATAGTGTTGAGGAGCATAGAATAGTACAGCACAGTATAGGCCCTTTGGCCCACTGTGTTTTGCCGACCTTTCAACCTACACTAAATCTAAGCCTTCCCACCCACATAACCATCCATTTTACTTTCATCCATGTACCATTTTAAAAAGCTCTTGAAACTCCCTACTGTATTTACCTCAACCACCACCCCTTGCAGCCAATTCCACACCCCCACCACTCCTTTTGTAAAGACGTCCTACCTCAGACATCCCCCTATACTCTCCTCCAATCACCTTAAAATTATTCCCTCTTGTATTAGCCATTTCAGTGTGAGTAAAAATCACCTGTTGCCCACCCTATCTATGCCCCTTATTATCTTACACACTTCTATCAAGTCAGAATCAGAGTCAAGTTTGCTGTTTTACAGCAGCAGTACATTATATTACATAACAATAAAACTCTCACCCTCCTTCACTCCCAAGTAAATAACACAACTCTCACAACCTATCTTCATAATGCCTTAACCACAGACTCAACTGCAGGCAGGCTGCGCAGCAAATTCAGCAATTGTATTCATGAATATGCACGTATTAGCTAATTACTATTTCATCATGGCTGTGTTTAACTCCCGTCTTTTCATTGTGAAGACTTGAGACAAGCACAGCAACATCATGGTCTTAAACAAGAGAAGTCCAATCACAAAGAAGGGTTTCAGCCTGAAACGTCGACTGTACTCTTTTTCTAGATGCTGCCTGGCCTGCTGAGGTCCTCCAGCAATTTGTGTGTGTTGCGATGTTACGCTGTCTGCTTACATTCAGCCTGCCTGAGAAAGTGGATGATCGAGTCGTCATTTATTTTACATTTAGATATTCTGTTCAACCGCAGAGTTGGCTTTTAGTTTTCAGCTCGAGAGTTTCAGTTATCAGCCTTGTTTGGCCCAACATTGTTTTCTTTCCCCTTAAAATTGTTAAGAGGAACATTATTTTCTTTCCCCTTAAAATCCTGTTCACATTAAAGACCGTGAACTATTGATCCGTTTCAGTGTCTCATCCTCTCCTCATTTGGGCCATATCCAAACAAACCGACAGCAAGTCTCGACGACGCAAACACAAACCCAACAGAGAGAGAATACCTGAACTTGGCCCTGTGATTCATTGGTCAGACAGGGGACAAGCTGCAGGAGATTGGATCTGTTCTGGGTGAAGTTACTGGAGCAATGAGGCAGATAATCTCGTGCCAAAAAGCCCAGTCTCATCTGGAGGAACAGATACCATCCATCGCAGCAATGTTCAACAGCATTCTTCAGATAATCAAAGTCAGGTGTCTGCAATTTCTGCCACCATCCACAAGCTTATTACACAAGCTGGCAGCAATTAGCATACTCACCAACGCAATTCAGCGGACTCTGGCCCCGTGAGTCACACTCCCAGCATCTCGCAGGACCTCATTTTCTGCTCCCCTGACAACCCTTATCACCAATGCTCCCACTCCCGTGCCTGGATCAGAACTGACTCCTGCACCCAGACCAGAATTGACTCCACCGTTCAGAGCACCACACGCTCCTGCATCCATACAAAAACCAAATATTACACCACCAGGCAGATACTCCAGTGATCCTGATGACTGCTCCAGTGACCTGGGCAATAGAGGTGAGAGCTGCCCAACAGTTGGATCCAGACCTGGATGGAGACCTCCCAAACAGCTGTTTATCCCTGCTACAGTGTGCTCCAAAGCGTTGTAATGGGGTCACTCCTCCCACCTGGCTGCCCACCTGGGAATTCAAGGGACCCAGGAATCTATAAAGACTTGAGCAAAGCACAGCAATGTTATGTGCCCACTTACATTCAGCCTTGTCTGAGAAAGTGGATTATCAAGTCAACTGAAGCTGGGGACAAGCGGTATTCATTTTGTACTTAAATATTCCTTTCAGACGCTGGGGCTAGCATCTAGTTTTCCGATATCAGAGTTTTATTTAATGGCCATATTTGGCCAATCATCTACTGCTTGTTTTCCCCTTAAAATCCTGTTTGCATTTAAGTCTGAGAAGGGAGTGCTTGTGCATGAATTACAAAAGGTTGTTTGCAGGTGCAGCAAGCTATCAAGAAGGCAAATGGAATGTTATCTTTCATTGCTAGAGGGACTGAATTCATGATCAGGGAGGTTATGCTACAACTGTGCAGGGGGTACTGGTTTGGCTGCACCTGGCGTACTGCGTGCAGTTCTGGTCTCCTTACTTGAGGAAGGATATATTGGCTTTGGAGGCGGTGCAGAGAAAGTTCACCAGTTTGATTCTAGAGATGGGGGGGGGGGGGGGGGTTAGACTATGAGGAGAGATTGAGTTGCCTGGGACTGCCCTCACTGGAATTCAGAAGAATGGGAAGAGATCTTATAGAAGCAAATAAAATTATGAAAAGGATAGATAAGATAGAGGCAGGATAGTTGTTTCCACTGGTAGGTGAGACTAGAAGTAGGGGACATAGCCTCAAGATTCGGAGGAGTAGATTTAGGATGGAGATGAGGAGAATCTGCTTTTCCAGAAAGTGGTGAATCTGCAGAATTCTTTGCCCAATGAAACAGTGGAGGCTACCTCAGTAAATATATTTAAGACAAGGTTGGATAGATTTTTGCATAGTAGGGGAATTAAGGGCTATGGGGAAAAGGCAAATCGGTGGAGATGAGTCCATGGCCAGATTAGCCATGATCTTATTGAATGGCGGAGCAGACTCGACTGGCCAGATGGCCGACTCCTGCTCCTATTTCTTATGGTTTTTTATGTTCTTATCTCCTATTAACCCAGTTCAGTGTCTCCCTCTCTCTCTCCCTGCGCTTGGGCCATATTCAAATGGCTGACACACAAAATACGCTTTCTAATTCTTTTACATCCTTCTTATAAGAAGGCATCCAGAAATGAACACAATACTCCAAGTGTGGTCTATCAGAGTATTATAGATCTGAACATTACTTTGCAACTCTAGAACTCAATCTCCCAGCTATTGAACTTACTCTTCCAGTAAGATGGCAGGGCAGTGGGTCACAGCGGCCTCTCTAGGAACAAACTAAGGTGTGATTATTCATCCTTTGTGTTTTTTATGATTGCAAGACACTGCTGGATATTTTGAACATCACGTGTTGCCCATCCGCAAGCTGCTCGATGACAGTAGAGCTGGACTTGCTCTGTGCTGTGCTGCACCACATCAGAGGCAGGGTGCAGTGCTTGGATGTTTTTCTTATGATTGCAAGACCCCATTGGACATTGGTAATGTAGAGCACCGGAAGTCTGGTTCACTGGTTCGTTAGCGAGATCGATGGTAGGGGAACTGTGGACAGGGGAGTTTGTGTAGCATTGATTGTTGCGTGGACCAGGCACTCATGCTGCAGTGTCTCCTGTTGCATCCGCCCAGGGAAGTAGATGTCAGAGCCAGTGTGGGGGAAAGCTAGAGTCCACGGTCGGTTGGGGGCTGGCCCATCACGTTGGTGCTGCTCTCCAGTGTTTGATCAGTGGAAGACAACATGGATTGTGTTCATCTGCAGCTGACCCAGAGCCAGATGAGGAACTGTTGTGTACTTGTTCTTGAAGAAATGTGGCTACAGGACTATATCCCATGCAGCATCAGTCTAAAGGCCATGACACTCAGAGATGTGACTGTATTATTATTCTTTTTGGCAGTATGTTTTTCTGCTTTCATTACTATATATGCTATATGTGCTGTGTGTGACAGTTGGTACTGTGTTTTGCATCTTGTTCCTGGAGGAACACTGCTTCATTTGGCTGCATTCATGTGCATGGCTGAATGACAATTAAACTTGAAGACCAAGATACTATATTCCTTCTCAACCACCCTATTAATTTGCATAGCAACTTTGAATTACTCCACTTTGCTAAGAATCCTCCCATTAGCCCTATACTCTGCCTTTAAGTTTGTCCTTCCAAAGTATATCACTCCACACCTTTGTGGATTGAACTAATAATTAGGATTATAAAGATTTTAAAAAGACCTTTTCATTAAGATCGTGCTGGTTGCTTTCAAAATGATTGAAGAAAAGTTATTGAAGGAACGATTGGTGAAGAGGGACTTCAAGCTGGGTTTACACAGAGTTTCAATCTAAAACCATATCCTGGCCACCTCAGAGGCATTTTAGCAACTACAGTAAATATTCTGGAAAAAGTTATACTTTAACAATACAGGAGGCCTGTTAGTCCAATAGGTCAATGCCACCCTCCATACAAACAATCACACGAGTCTGATTCCCTCTCTATTTATCTGCACAGCTGCTCAATGAGTGATGAAAGAGTTTGGGTTGGTGCCTGTGCAATGTTTATAACTCAAACAGTTTGCAAGTCAGAAAAGTGGCCGTGAACCGAACTCCTACATCGAAAAAGATGCCTGCAGCCCTTCAGCTGCGAACAAATCCATCCGACTGGTTTCCTAAATGCTTTTATACATGCAAAGGCTGCTAATTTATTGGCCGTTCTTTTCCTGAGGAGGCTCTGTTCCTCTACACTTATTCCTTCCAATACATGTCGATTAATAGTCTATTTATGTATTTTACCATTACCCTACTGTTGAAGCATGATTTACAGTATTGGATTAACCTAGTAACATATTGTAGAAGTGTGCTACATGCAGCGATGAAATAACGACACGTAGTCGATGAACTGCGGTTACAAAAGAGATTTTATTCGAACTTCGCGGCCTCGCTTTAAAGCCTTCCTGATCCCGCCCTCCCCGGGCGCGGATGCTGTAGGGGGCACGTATTCACAGTCTTGTCCCACGCGCGGATGCTGTAGGGGGCATGTATTCACAGTCCTGTCCTGCGCGCGGGCTTTTCCCCTTGCTGGTGAAGCAGACCTGGTGCCCTTTTGGGACTGGCCTTTATGCCGACGCGCTGGCTATTTGTGAGCCGGTTTGAGTGCGCTAGGAAGTGGGTCGTCACAATATCGTTAATTTGTGAGAGGAAGCTGAAGTACTGATGCTGTTACCAGGCCAGGGTCAACCTGATTCACTGGGATTGTCCAGCAACAGCAGTAATGCTGTGCAAAATGAAACCCACAACAACATGGACCCCAATCCATAATGATCGCAGTTCTGAAATTCACATTGCTAAGTTTCAAAATAGAGCTTCAAATATATGTAATTCAATGCACCATAGAATAAAGATTCCAATAAATGCTAAGTAACAGGTCAACTCTAATCAACTGAGGAACTCAGCTAGTCAACTTAGTAAATTTTTTTGTGTATATTGATAATTTTTAGTTTACTTGTCTAAAACTTTGGAATACTAAAAATATTTTCCACATCCATGTTCAATAAGGATAGGAGTCACTTAGACCATAAGAGATAGGAGCATAATTAGACCATTCTGCACATCTTGGCCGGTCTATTATCCCTCTCAAACCCATTCTCCTCCCTTCTCCCTGCAACCTTTGATGCCCTTACTGAACAAGTAACATTCTACCTACATTTTAAATATCCCCAGGGACTTGGCCTCAACAGCTGTCTGTGGAAATGAATTACACAGAGACAATGCCTGCTGGATAAAGAAATTCCTCATCTCTATTCTAAAGGAATATCTTGGTATTCTAAGGCTGTGTCCTCTGATCTTAAACTACTGGAAACATCCTCTCCATGTCCACTCTGTCTTCTAGGCCCTTCAATATTCAGCAAGTTTCAATGAGATCTCCATTCATTCTTCTAAGCTCCAGTATGTACAGGCCAAGAGCCATCAAATGCTTCTCATATGTTAACCCTTTCATTGCCGGGATCATTCTCATGAACCTTCTCTGAAACCCTCTCCAACTCCTGCACAGCATTTCTTAGATAAGAGACCCAAGGCTGCTCATAAAACTCCAAATGTGATCTGACCAATGTGTTATGAAGCCCCAGCATTACATCATTCCTTTTATATTCTAGTCCTCCCTTATTATAGAAAATTGTGGTATCCTTCATTTTGTGTTTCAGTGTTTAATCCAACATGTGAACAGAAAGAATGAATCAAACTTGTTTCACAGACCAGATCTCAAATCAAAATGACTGGGTCCCACATAATCTACAAACCAGATGAGGTGTTAATTGGGAATGGCAACTTGCTGCTTTATATAGGATCAACAAAAAATGTTAATTCTTTAATGTCACCAAAGTATTACAGTGAAAGACATCCTAAAATAAGCCCCAGGAGTTTCAGACAGCTACACAGCAGCCAACACCGTTAGAAAAGTAAAATCAATGTTAGTTCATCAAGCCAGTAATATGTCAGTAAAATTTCAAAACATTTTGTCATTCACCCCGGAAGATTATTCTTCATAAAGTTTGAAATCATGATAAATTGAAGCCTAATCCATCACATTATTATGCAACATGTAAAAACAATAGATAATTAATGAATGAGGCTCTTTCATAACAATTAGACAAATTTTTAAAATCTGTGTTGGCAGGATTATATAGTGATTATAATTTTAATATAATTAGGACCCTCTGTGTGGAAGAAACTCATTTTAAACTTCATAATAGTGTTATTATGAAATATATTCTAATCCAAAAAGACTGGTTGGAAATTCAGCTTTGTATTTTGCTGAAATAATAGTCACTGAATTTCAGGTAAATTAGGTAAGTTTTGTCACATGTTGCTAGGTACAATGTTACGAGAAATTCCTTTGCATGCTATCCGTTTCTACAACTGTTTGGGTTTTCTTTCATGTATACACATTCCCAAAAGGTCACCATTTACTCAATCTCATCAGACCTATGGCAGGTCTCAGAACAATCCTATTCCTCTACTCAAGTCCCTGTGAGGTATTTTTTCACACATTCTCATTAACAACACCCTGCTGATTCATCAGACAGCAGCACTGTGGAGGATAACAGTTAACTCTTTCATGAACCATTTTAACCTATTCCTCTCTTTCCATGAGAGGAAACCCATGCCAGTCATAGTAAGAAAAGTCAAACTTCACACAGGCGACACCAGATGTCAGACTCAAACCAGGGTTGTTGGAACTATGCTGCCCTTAGTGGATTATATCCTTCATACCTCATTCAAAAATATGCAATGTCTCAAACCCTTGAAATACAACTTTGCTAACACATCTTTACAACAATAGGAAGCTATATTATTCAAGTGGTCTCTAAAATTTTCAATTGTTTTTACCCACTGTATTTTGCCTATCACCTCACTAGTCTACAGTGGACACAATCTCATTGGCTCTTAACGCAGCTATGGATCACCTGGACAATACAAATATCTTTGTCATGATGCTGTTTGTTGACCGCAGCTTAGCGCTTAACACTATCATTCCTACAGTTCTAATCAAAAAGCTCCGGAACTTGGGTGTCCCTCTGCAACTGGATCCTCGACTTCCTAACTGGAAGACCGCAATCTGTGTGGATCAGAAACAACTTCTCCACCTCGCTGGCAATTAACACTGGTGCACTTCAGGGATGTGTGCTTAACCCACTGCTCTATTCTCCCTACACTCATGCTTGTGTGGCTAGGCACACAGCTCAAACACCATCCATAAATTTGTTAATGATACAACTATTGTTGACAGAATTTCAGATGGTGACAAAAGGTGTACAGGAGCAAGATGTATCAGCTGGTTGAGTCGAGTTGCAGCAACAACCTTGCACTCAACACCAGTAAGAACAAAGAACTGATTGTGAACTTCAGAAAGGGTAAGACAAGGGAACGCACACCAGTCCCCATAGAGGGATCAGAAGTGGAAAGAGTGAGCAACTTCAAGTTCAGGGGTGTCAAGATCTCTGAAGATCTAAGCTGGAGCCACATCAATACACCATCAAAGAAGGCACAGCTGCGGCTGTATTTCATTAAGGGTTTGAGAAAATTTGGTACGTCACCAAAAACTCTTGAAAATTTCTACAGATGTACTGTGGAGAGCAATCTAACTGACTGTGTCACCATCTTATGGGGGGGGGGGGGTTGCTACTGCACAGAATCAAAGTAAGCTGCAGATAGTTGTAAACTGAGTCAACTCTATCATGAGCACAAGCCTCCATGGTACCTAGAACATCATCAAGAATGCCCCAGATATACATACATACATACATACATACATACATCTTGTATGTATAATTTGATTCAAAAGCAAATAATTAAATTAGGAATTCATAAATCAAGACAAAAATGGGAATCTGATTTGAATGTTAAAATTGATGGGAAAAATGGTCAAGATTATGTTTTGATAGTATGAGAAATACATTAAATGTTCGACTTAGATTAATACAATATAATTTTTTACATCAATTATATATAACACCACAGAAAATAAATAGATTAAATTCAAATATGTCTGACCAATGTTTTCGATGTAATCAAGAAATTGGTACCTTTTTACATTCTACTTGGTCTTGTTTTAAAATTCAACCATTTTGGATAAATTTAAGACTTTTATTGGAACAAATTACTAGAGTACAACTCCCACATAGTCCACTATTATTTTTACTAGGAGACATTGAAGGGACAATACCGAATCTTAATTGAACAAGTATCAGAAAAAATTTATAAAAATTGCATTGGCAGTAGCCAAAAAAGTTATCGCAGTTAGTTGGAAATCTGATTTATATTTAACTATGGATTGTTGGAATAATGAAATACATAGTTGTATTCCATTTGAAAAAATTATGTATAATTTAAGAAATGAATATGATATATTTTTGAAAATTTGGCTCCCATACTTATAAAAGATAGAATTAAATACATAGGTCCTTTGAAGATAAAATTATAGTAATTGGGGAAAGTAAAAAATAAATATCAAAATTATTTTGAACTCCACTGAGCATGTGGGGATCCTCCGATATCCAGGCAATCTTTCTTTTCTTTCTTTTTTCTTTCTTTAGATAAGGGTTAAGGGGGGGAGGGTTAAGGGGAGGGTTAATATTATCTTTCTTACTATTTTACTATAACATTTATTCTTTGTAATTTCTAAAATTTAATAAATAATTTTTTTTAAAAAAAAAGAATGCCCCAGAAAGGTGGCATCCATCATTAAGGACCAACATCACCTAGGTCATGCCTTGTTCTCATTCTTACCATCAGGAAGGAGGTAAAGAAGTCTGAAGGCCCACACTCAACAATTCAGAAACATCTTCCCCTCTGCCATTGGATTTCTGAATGGACATTGAATCCGTGAACACTACCTCACTGCTTTTTGATTTCTAGTTTTGCACTACTTATTTAATTTAACTATATGTGTGTATATATGTATATATAGACAGTAACTCAGTTTTTTTCCTCTATTATTATGTATTGCATGTTCTGCTGCTGCAAAATCAAAAAAATTTACAACACATGCCAATAATATTAAACTTGACTCTGATTCTGATTCTGAAACTGCTTCTCCTGAAATAATTGTGACTTTCTTCCAATTCTGAAAACAGTGTTGGCATTATTTGTCCAATAGTTGTCTCTTTCATCAATTTATTGGTTGTATCAATACAACATCTCCCATCCAGGTTCGGAATGCTACCAGTCAGATCACCCTGATGAAGCCAGTATTGCTTGATTGGAAGGTGACCCCATGCAGCATAAGTATAGTCACAACATCTTCATACAATTTGTGGAGTTTTCCACGAAGTCATTAGTGGAACATTTAAATATTAATTTTTATCTGCTTTTTATTGTGGAATTATCAATATTTTACAAATAATCTCATAAGGGAAATATTTCCAATTCACATTCAACATACACTAAAATAATTCTTCATGAAAATGTAATTGGTTTTGCCCTTTATATTTCCCATACAAATTTTCTTCTTTGTCACTTTTATCCAGGTGTTCAAAAATGATTTTAAAAGTGAACAAAAGAACTTGAAATGCTGTAAAATGTCCAATAACGTACACTTAATTTCTCCAAAAGTATATTGGATTTTTTCTGTATCTTTTACTCCTAGCTCTTTATTTTCTTAACTTGTCCATGGTTTGAATTGTTGCAGGCAAATCAATAAAATAATCAATGGATGTAATTTCTAGTTATTGTAGCGGTGTGCTACATGCAGCGCTAAAATAACGACACGGAGTCGGTAAACTGCAGTTAAAGAAGATTTTATTCAAACTTCGCGGCTTCGCTTTAAAGCCTCCCTGATCCCGCCATCCCAGGGTGCGGATGCTGTAGGAGGCACGTATTCGCAGTCCTGCACGAGCTTTTCCCTTTGTTGGTGAAGCAGACCTGGCGCCCTTTGGGACTGGCCTTTATGCCGGCGCGCTGGCTATTTGTGAGCCGGTTCGAGTGCGCTAGGAAGTGGGTCACCACATAAACCCCCCCCCCCAGAACCGGCGATACACCCCCCAATGTCCACAGTCTGGGCCGGACCCTGTTTGGGAGGTCAGCCTCTGCGCCGCGGTGCCGGGAACTCGACCGGTTGCGCCACGTCCACATGGGTGCTGGTTTGAGTCGGTCCACCGTGAAAACCTCCTCTCTCCCCCCAACGTCCAGCACGAACATGGACCCGTTGTTCCTGAGCACCGTAAACGGCCCCTCGTAGGGCCGTTGCAGCGGAGGCTGATGCCCGCCCCTTCGTACAAACACAAACTTACAGTTCTGCAGGTCGGGTTCTGCCCATGCTGTAAAGTGGGTATGGGGTCCAGGTTGCCGAGCCTCTCGTGTAGTCTGCCCAGGACTGCTGCGGGTTCTTCGTCGTGCCCCCTTGGCGCTGGTATGAGCTCCCCGATGATGACCAGGGGTGCGCCGTACACCAACTCGGCCGACGAGGTGTGCAGATCGTCTTTGGGCGCCGTGCAGATGCCGAGTAGGACCCAGGGAAGCTCGTCCGCCCAGTTAGCTCCTCGCAGGCGGGCCATGAGAGCCAACTTTAGGTGACGGTGGAAACGCTCCACGAGGCTGTTCGACTGTGGGTGATAGGCAGTTGTGTGGTGCAGCTGTGTCCCCAAAAGGCTGGCCATAGCTGACCACAGGCTGGAGGTGAACTGGGCGCCTCTGTCGGAGGTAATGTGGGCCGGTACACCAAAGCGGGACACCCAGGTGGTGATCAGTGCCTGGGCGCAAAATTCGGAGGTGGTGTTGGTGAGCGGGATCGCCTCTGGCCATCTGGTGAACCGGTCCACGATAGTGAGGAGGTGCCACGCTCCATGCAACACTGGCAGAGGGCCCACAATATCCACATGAATGTGGTCGAAACGCCAGTGGGTGGGGTGGAACTGCTGCGGCAGAGCTTTGGTGTGCCGCTGCACCTTGGCCGTCTGGCAGTGCATGCACATTCTGGCCCATTCACTGACTTGCTTGTGGAGTCCGTGCCAAACGAACCTGCTGGAGACCATCCAGACGGTTGTCCTGATAGAGGGGTGCGCTCAGTTATGAATGGAGTCGAAAACACGGCGCCACCAAGGTGCCACGACAACGGGATGGGGTTGGCCGGTGGTGACGTCACATAGTAGGGTCCTCTCACCTGGGCCTACGGGGAGGACCTGGAGCTGCAAACTGGAGACTGCGGTTCTGTGACTGGGGATCTCCTTGTCTGCCTGCTGCACCTCTGCCAGTGCCTCAAAGTCTACCCCTTGGGAAAGGGCATGAATGTTAGGGCGAGAGAGCGCATCAGCCACGACATTGTCCTTACCTGAGACGTGCCAGACATCCGTCGGGTATTCAGAGATGTAGGACAGATGGCGCTGCTGGTGGGACGACCAGGGATCGGACACCTTCGTGAACGTAAAGGTAAGCGGCTTGTGGTCCGTGAATGCGGTGAAGGGCCTACCTTCTAAGAAGTACCTGAAATGCTGGATTGCCAGGTATAGCACCAACAGTTCCCGGTTGAAAGCACTGTATTTGAGCTCGGGTGGTCACAGGTGTTTGCTGAAAAACACCAGGGGTTGCCAGCGACCCGCGATGAGTTGCTCCAGTACCTCACTGACTGCCGTGTTGGATGCGTCTACTGTGAGGGCGGTAGGGACGTCCATTCTGGGGTGCACTAGCATCGCAGTGTTTGCCAAGGCTTCTTTCGTTTTAATGAAAGCAGCGGCAGACTCCTCGTCCCAGGTAATGTCCTTGCTCGGACCCGACATCAGGGCGAACAGGGGGCGCATAATTTGGGCAGCTGAAGGGAGGAAGCGGTGGTAGAAATTTACCATACCCATGAATTCCTGAAGGCCTTTGATTGTGGTGGGTCGGGGAAAATGGCGGACTGCGTCTACCTTAGCGGGCAGAGGGGTTGCCCCGTCTTTAGTAATCCTGTGGCCCAGGAAGTCGATGGTGTCGAACCCGAACTGGCATTTGGCCGGGTTGATTGTTAGACCGTATTCACTCAGTCGGGCGTAGAGTTGACAGAGGTGGAACAGATGCTCCTGACGACTGCTGCTGGCTATGAGGATGTCGTCCAAATAGATGAATGTGAAGTCCAGGTCGTGTCCCACCACGTCCATTAACCGCTGGAACGTCTGTGCGGCATTCTTCAGGCCGAACGGCATGCGGAGGAACTCGAAAAGGCTGAACAAGGTGATGAGTGCCGTTTTGGGGACGTCGTCCGGATGCATCGGGATTTGATGGTACCCTCGGACGAGGTCTACCTTGGAGAAGATCCGTGAGCCGTGCAGGTTTGCTGCAAAGTCCTGAATGTGTGGCACAGGGTAGTGGTCCGGTGTGGTAGCCTCGTTCAGCCTGCGGTAGTCGCCACACGGTCTCCAGCTCCCGGCTGCTTTGGGCACCATGTGCAGGGGGGAGGCCCATGGGCTGTCGGACCTCCGTATGACCCCCAATTCCTCCATCCTCTGGAACTCCTCCTTCGCCAGTCAGAGCTTGTCCAGGGGAAGCCGCCGAGCGCGGGCGTGGAGGGGTGGTCCCTGGGTCGGGATGTGGTGCTGTACGCCGTGTTGGGGCATGGCTGCCATGAACTGCGGTGCCAGAACCGATGGGAAATCCGCCAGGACCCTGGTGAAGTCGTTGTCGGACAGCATGATGGAGCCGAGGTGAGGGGCTGGCAACTGGGCTGCACCCAGGGAGAATGTCTGAAAGGTCTCGGTGTGGACCAGTCTCTTCCTGGGCAGGTCGACCAGTAGGCTGTGAGCCCGCAAAAAATCCGCACCCAGAAGCGGTTGGGCTACGGCGGCCAGTGTGAATTCCCACGTGAACAGGCTGGAGCCGAACTGTAGCTGCACCGTACGGGTACCGTAGGTCCTTACCGTGCTGCCGTTCATGGCCCTCGGGGGGACCCGGTGCCCTGTTGTGGGTGTTGTAACTCGTCGGAGGTAAGACGCTGATCTCGGCACTGGTGTCGACCAAAAAACGGCGTCCCGACCGCTTGTCCCACACATACAGGAGGCTATCCTGATGGCCAGCCGCCGTAGCCATCAACGGCGGCTGGCCCTGGCGTTTCCCAGGAACTTGCAGGGCAGGCTACAGCGGCGGGCTTCTGCGCCCCACCACTGGTGGTAGAAGCACCATTGTTCGTTGGGCTCCCCACCCCTGCCTCTGGGGTTAGCGGGCTCTGAGGCCGGGCCGGGTCTGGTTTGCTGCTGGGAGTGTGGCCTGGTGATCTGTGCGACGGACACCCCACTCACCTTCTTGGCGTTCCACAGCACGTCCGCCCGGGCTGCCGCCTTCCGGGGGTCGCTGAAATCCGCGTCGGACAGCAGCAGGCGTATGTCCTCGGGCAGCTGCTCCAGGAATGCCTGCTCAGACATGAGACAGGGCTTGTGTCCGCCGGCCAGAGACAACATGTCATTCATTAAAGCCGATGGCGGTCTGTCCCCCAAACCATCCAGGTGCAGTAAACGGGCAGCCCACTCACGCTGTGAGAGTCAGAAAGTCCTTATGAGCAGGGCTTTGAAGTCCGTGTATTTGCCGTCCTCCGGGGGCAACTGTACGAACTCCTCAACCTGGGCCGCTGTGTCCTGGTCGAGGGAGCTCACCACGTAGTAGTAACGTGTAGCATCCGAGTTTATCTGCCAAACGTGGAATTGGGCTTCTGCTTGCTGGAACCACAGGTGAGGTCGCAGCGTCCAGAAGCTTGGCAGTTTTAACAAAACTGCATGAACAGATGCGGTGTCGGTCATCTCCGGTCCAAATATCGTTTGGACCGTCAGGGTCACCAATTGTAGCGGTGTGCTACACGCAACGCTAAATTAACGACACAGAGTCAGTAAACTGCAGTTAAAGAAGATTTTATTCGAACTTCGCGGCCTCGCTTTAAAGCCTCCCTGATCCCGCCCTCCCCGGGCACGGATGCTGTAGGAGGCACGTATTCACAGTCTCGCGCAAGCTTTTCCCTTCGTTGGTGAAGCAGACCTGGCGCCCTTTTGGGACTGGCCTTTATGCCGGCGCGCTGGCTATTTGTGAGCCGGTTCGAGTGCGCTAGGAAGTGGGTCACCACATTATCTCCCATTTGCCATTGTCTCCCATATTAAATGACTGAGACAATAATCATTGCACCTAGTTTATAAAAATTTAATAAGTATGCAATCAATACATTCCATTTAATAATAATGAATTCTAAAAATCTGCAAATCTATAAATCACACTACTTTCTTGTACAAAATGTTGGTTGTGTGTCCTTCCAGGTGAGAGAACACATTGCCTAAGAGTCCATTGGGGTCACCTTCTGTATTCACTGCTCCCGGTGCAGTCTCCTCTACAACATGGAGACCGGATGTAGAATGGGGGATCAGTTCAGAGTGCTCCTTTGCTCAACCTGACACAAAATGGTGGGGTTTTCTAGAGGCCACCAATTTCAATTCCACTTCCCCATTTCCATTCCAACGTGTTGATCTACAGTCTCCTTTCTACTGCCACTATGAGGCGACACTCAGGCTAGAGGAGCAACACCTCATATTCCATCTGGGTAGTCTCCAACCTGATGGCATGAACATCGAATTCTCTATCTTCCAGTAATTTCTCCCCCCCCCCCTTCCTCTTCACTCTTTTCCCATTCCCTACTCTAGTACCCCTCTCATCCTTTTTCTTCTTCTCACCTATCCATCACCTTCTTACAAGAACATAAGAAATAGGAGCAGGAGTAGGCCATTTGGCCCATCGAGCCTGCTCCATCATTCAATAAGATCATGGCTGATCTGGCCACGGACTCATCTCCACCTACCTGCCTATTTCCCACAACCCTTAATTTCCCTACTATGCAAAAAATCGATCTAACCTTGTCTTAAATATATTTACTAAGGGAGCCACCACTGCTTCATTGGGCAGAGAATTCCACAGATTCTCCGCTCTCTGGGAAAAGCAGTTCCTCTTCACCTCCATCTTAAATTTACTCCTGCAAATCTTGAGTCTATGTCTCCTAGTTCTAGTTTGGAAACAACTTTCCTGCCTCTATCTTATCTATCACTTTCATAATTTTCTATTTTTCAATAAGATCTCCTCTCATCTTCTGAATTCCAGTCCCAGGCAACTCAATCTTTCCTCACAGTCTAACCCCCTTATCTCTAGAATCAACATGGTGAACTTCCTCTGCACCACCTCCAAAGCTAGTACGTCCTCGAGATCTCTGAGGACTTAACCTGGTCCCAACATATCAATGCAATAATAAAGAAGGCAAGCCAGTGACTATACTTCAAAGATATGGTATGTCAACTAAAACACTCAAAAACTTCATTAAATGTACTGTGGAGAGCATTCTGACAGGCTGCATCACTGTCTGGTATGGGGGGAGGCTACTGCATAGGACTGAAAGAAACTGCAGAAGGTTGTAAATTTAGTTGGCTACATCTTGGATACTAGCCTACAAAGTACCCAGGACATCTTCAAGGAGTAGTGTCTAAGAAAGGCAGCATCCATTACTAAGGACCTCCAGCACCCAGGGCATGCCCTCTTCTTATTGTTATCATCAGGTAGGAGGTACAGAAGCCCGAAGACACACATTCAGCTATTCAGGAATAGCTTCTTCCCCTCTCATACAATTCCTAAATGGGCATTGAACCTGTGAACACTACCTCAGTTTTTTAATATATAGTATTTCAGTTTTTGCACGATTTTTAATCTATTCAATATACGTATACTGTAATTTTTTTATTTATTTGTTTATTTATTATTTTATATTTTTTCTTATTCATATATATTATGTATTGCATTGAACTGCTGCTGCCAAGTTAACAAATTTCACGACACATGCTGGTGGTAATAAACCTGATTCTGATTCCTTCCTCAAGTGAGGAGACCAGAAATGCATGCAGTTGCAGCATGACCTCCCTGCTCTTAAATTCAATCCCTCTAGCATTGAAGGCCAACATCCCATTTGCCTTCTTGATAGCCTGCTGCACCTGCAAACCAACCATTGTGATACATGCACAAGCACATCCAAGGCCCTCTGCACAGCAGCAGGCTGCGATTTTTTGCCATTTAAGTAATAATAGGTGTCAAAGAAACAACCTCTCCCTCAATGTCACAAAACAAAGGACTCGGGTTGAGGACTACAGGAGGAATGGAGACAGGCTAACCCCTATTGATATCAATGGATCTGGGGTGGAAGGGTGAACAGCTTTAATTTCCTCAACATACACATCTCCGTGGACCTCTCATGATCTGTACATACCTGCTGTGTGGTGAAAAAAGCACAACAGTGCCTCTTTCACCTCAGACAGTTGAAGAAGTTTGGAATGAGCCCCCAAATCCTAAGAACTTTCTGCAGGGGCACAATCGACAGCATCCTGACTGGCTGCATCACTGCCTGGTATGGGAACTGTACTTCCCTCAATCGCAGGACTCTGCAGAGAGTGGTGCGGACAGCCCAGCACATCTGTAGGTGTGGACTTGCCGCTAATCAGAACATCTATAGAAACAGGTGCATAAAAAATGCCTGAAGGATCTTTGGGGACCAAGTTACACCAACCACAAGCTGTTCAGTGGCTTACATCCAGGAAATGGTACCGCAGCATAAAAGCCAGGACAGCTTTTTCCACCAGGCCATCAGACTGATCAATTCACACTGATACAGTTGTATTGCTATGCTATATATGCTATATGCCTGGTTGTACATACTAGTTATTACACATTACTATAAATTGCAAATTATACATTTAGATGGAGACAGAATGTAAAGATTTTTACTCTTCGTGTATGTGAAAGATGCAAGAAATAAGGTAAATTCAATTCAGTAATCTGCTCTTCCATTTTTCCTTCTAAAGTAGATGACCTCGCATTTACTAACATTGTATTCCATCTGCCAAACCCTTGCCCACTCACTTAAGTTATCTACATTTCTTTAACAATTCTCCATATCTACTGCACAATTTGCTTTTCCACTCAATTTAGTGTCATCAGCAAACTTAGATACATTACACTCGGTCCCCTCTTCCAGATCGTTAATGTATATCATAACCAGTTGCAGGCCCAGCACTGACCCCTGTGGCACACCACTCATCACTGATAGCCAACCAGAGTAACACCCATGTATCCCAACTCTCTGTTTTCTATTAGTTAACCAATTTTCTAACCATGCCAGTACATCACCCCCATCTGTATGCATCCTTATCTTATGAGTAAGTCTTTTATGTGGCACCTTATTGAATGCTTTCTGGAAATCCAAGTAAATAATATCTATCTGTTCCCCTCTATCCACTGTGCTCATTATGTCCTCAAAGACTCCAGTACGTTTGTCAAACTGGACCTGCCTTTGCCGCATTTCCCTGATGGATCTATTTCTTTCCAGATACGTTGCTCTTTCTTCTTTAATGATAGCTTCAAGCATTTTCCCAACTACAGATGTTAAACTAACTGGCCTATAGTTACCTGCCTTTTGCCTACATCCTTTTTTGAACAGTGGCATGACATTCGCTGTCTTCCAATCTGCCAGGACCTGCCCAGCTTCCAGAGAATTTTGGTAAGTTATCAGCAAGACCTCGACTATATCCTCTGCCATTTCTTTCAGTACCTTGCAATACATTCTATCAGGACCAGGGGACTTATCTATCTTCAGACACACAAGTTTGTTCAGTTCTACCTCTTTAGTGATAGCTATTATATTGAGGTCCTCACCTGCCATCACAACCATGTGATGCTCCCCCTCTTCTTTCTTTCCTCGAGGATCTACTTTGCTCTCCTACCAGATTCCTTCTTCTTCAGCCCTTTATCCCTTCCATCTATCAACACCTAGCTTCTTACTTTATCACACCCCCCCCACCACATATTTACCCACCTTCCCACTCACCTGGTTTCACCCACCGCCTACCAACTCGTACTACTTCGCCTCCTCCAACCTTCTTACTCTGGGTTCTTCCCCTTTCCTTTCCAGGCCGAATGAAGGATCTCACCTGTTTATTCCCCTCCAGAGATACTAATTGACCTGTTGCATTCTTCCAGTATTTGTGTATGTTGCTCAAGATTTCCAGCTTCTGCAGTATTTTTTTGTGTTATTGTTAGTGTGTGAGGAAGAGTTACGTGCAACAGAGCATATATTTCATAGATCAAACAGAGCTATTACTACATAGGTTAGTAGGCCAAGGAGATTAGCCAGGTACAATACATACATGCTTGAAGGTATGTACTATATACTATATTCAGTACTTATTCAAACCAATCCAGAAAATTAACTTTTGTGCACCAAAAGCAAAGTTCAAAGTTCAGAGTATGTTTATTATCAAAGTATATATACTAAACATTGAGATCTGTCCTTACCCACCTTCCCCCTCACCTGGTTTCACCTATCACCTATCAGCTTGTATTCCTCCCCTCCCCCAACCTTCCTATTCAGGCAGCTACAAAACAAAGAACCCATAAAAAAAAACACCCAGGCAATAAAGACCGTTAAAGGCTCAATGTGTGAAAGAAAGAATAAATTGTACAATCAATAAAAAATGTAAACAAATAACAGACAGAACATTAACTGCAGAGTTCTCGAAAGTAACTCCACAGCCACAGAGCCAGTTCAGCGCTAAGGCGAGTGAAGAGAGTTCAGGAGCCCAACAACTGCAAGCCAGTTCAGCACTGTGCGAGTTCCAATGGTTGCAGGCCATATCTGCCGGGTCAATTCAGCTCTGAAGCATCTTGATCAAATCACGCGGATAGTAAAAACATGTAAACAAAAAGACATAAAAACATGAACTGCAGAGACCTGGGAAGTGAGTCCACAGCTACAGTGGCAGAGCCCATTCTTGTGAGGTGAGTGAAGCCCCTCCAGGAGCCCAATGGCTGCAGGGCAACATCTGCTCCCGAACCCAGAGGCGTTGGACCCAAGGTTCCTGCAAGTCCCGCTCGACAGTAGTAGCAAGAAGGGAGGGAGACAGGACAAACACAGTAGTTGGCACTGGAATACCTGTTCGATTTCCACTCTCATCCTCGACGATTTTATCTTGCTTGACACTTTAAGTGACACAAAGTAATGGACCCAACGACAGGTTTGTGTTCTGCCAACAGGCATCAAGGCCGTGCCCACCACCAGCAATGGCCACCCCAGGCATACCTACACTCGCGAGAGTCTACTCAGTCAATACTTAATAATATTTATCAAAAACAAAATACCTACCCAAGAAGGTAGTCCATTAGATCGTAAAAACCCGGAAGACAGCTGTGGAATCTACCTGCTGATCCCAAACATTGATACTTCTCATGTTTCAAACACCAGTCAGATTCTTAAATCAGGTTATTTTCCAAGGTTCTTGAGTCAACTGTTTAATTCCACATTATCACTATTTCTTCCTTGACTGGTCATTTTATCTATTCATCAAATCACTTAGTCCTGAAGAAGGGTATCGGCCCAAAACATCAGATGTTTCTTCTTTTCCGTAGGTGCTGCCTGACCTGCTGAGTCCCTCTGGCATTTTGTGTGCGTGTTGCTTTGGATTTCCAGCATCTGCAGATTTTGTGTTTAAAATGTTAACCCTTCCTCCTCTATGTTTTAAGACTGTACGGTACTGTGTGAAAGTGTCAGGCACATATAGGTAGGGTGCTGAAGACTTTCGCACAGTATTGCATTGTTCTATTTGACTTATTAAGGGTGTTAAAGTTTCATCACCCACAGAAACGCAAACAGCATATATCTTGGTTATAATATCTTGATTGATACAACCACGTAACATTCTGATGTGTGCTATTCTAACAGCACTAAAGAAGCAGTGACATAAGAACTTAACGAGTTCACTAAACAGGCTATTATAAATAGCATTCGGATAATTTCAGCCTCAAGATAAGCATTCTGCTGTGAGTTTTAAGTGGCCACTAATAGAGCCACAATTTGCTGGACTCCAGCATCATTTTACAAGTCTTGTTTTAAAGCAGCTTCTTATTACTTTGTTATTCTATTTGCTTGTTATGTCAGATGCTAACTGCTGTTGAATCAAATAATAGTCTAGATTATAATGAGGTTACAATGAGGCTGAAGCCTACTGGTGTTTACTGTGACAACATCCACCCATTTGGTAATGCACACATAACTAAATGTGGTAGTCCAGAACTGCTGTTAGATTGCTCGCTTTCCATTATGTTGAGCTGCTTTGATGCTTTTTGAGCTTTTCCAGGGCTGTCATTGATTAAAAATAAATTCAAGTATTTATAGCCACTGTCACTGTAAGATACCATGAAAATATTGCACTGATGCCTATGAATATTTAATGGTGAGCTGTTACTATTTGACAGACTTATTGGTCCTATGAAAAAGATCTGTATTTTATACATAAGTTGCAAAGTAATAAATATTTATTTATAAATAAATGTATTTGATATTTCAGCTTCTACCTTATTCTCACATATATGCTTCAATCATTACAAAGCACCCTGTAAAATGTTGCCAATATTGGCAAAGAAGTGTGCATTATTTCTTCCTGATTTGCCATCCTTGAGAATTTTTGGATTTCATTGGTTGTTCAACTAGCTCGATGGTCGCAAGGTTAGTGGAATCCATGGTTCCCTCTGAACAGCAAACTTCTTTTTCTTTTACTTACTTGCTCATAGCATCCATTCTGCTCAGAGTTAGAGTGAGAATTAGGTTTAATATCACCGATATATGTCATGTGATTCCAAGGTTGTCAAGCTGAAGAGTGGTAGTGGGGTCAATCTCCCACCGCCTAAAAGTGCTCCTCAGGGCATGCGCCTCAAATAGCCTCTGACAACCAAGTCCAACTCCTGGCCTTCTCGTGTGGCTTAGCCTCTAAGGCTGGCGGAACTGTTTCTACTGACAGGAGAAGGGGCGAAGGCAGGTCCTGACACCTTAAAACCAGTGCTTCGGGTAGATGGAGCTCGTCAGCCTGGGAAGTCAGTCCATCTAAGAGAGGGAAAACTCTGATTTCAAACCTCTGCTACCTTCCGGCCATACCCACTCATGGGGCAGGCTTTGGGAGTAAACGCTGAGGACAAATCCGGAGCTGGAGTCCCTAAGGCAGTCTGACGTTGCCTTCAACCTTGCTCTGGCAACTCCTGCAATGTCACTGGTGTCATGCTGTATCGGCCCTTGCCCTTCCCTTGGACAACATCGATGGCATGGAGAGGGGAGACTTGTTGCTTGGGCAACTGCTGGTCTTCCATATAACCTTGCCCAGGCCTGTGCCCTAGAGAGGACACTCCAAAGTCTTTCCAGGTGCAGATCCTTGGTCTCATGAGACTAACAGATGCCATCAATGTGTCATGTAAAGCAGTACCACGCAATACGCAAAAAATCTGTACGTTTTCAATAAGAAATATTTATTAAAAACAAATAAAATAAGTAGTGCAAAAAGAGAGAAAGAAATAGTGAGGTAGTGTTCATGGGTTGGTCATTGTCTGTTCAGAAATCTGATGGCAGAGAGGAAGAAGTTGTCCCAAAGTGTTGAATGTGTGTCCGTACGCTCCTGTACCCGCTTCCTGATGGCTGCAATGAAAAGAGAATATGTCCTTTTGAAGATGTCCTTGACGCTGGGGAGGCTACTGTCTATGATGGAGCTGAACAAATTTGTAACCCTCTGCAATGTTTTTCCAACCCTGTGCAGTGGCTCCTCCACACCAGACAGTGGTGCACCTGCTAGAATAGAACATCTGTGGACATTTGCCAGAGTCTTTGGTGAACTACCAAATCTCTTCAAACTCCTAATGAAATATACCATTGCTGACTGAGAATGCCAACAAACTAAGGAGATGATTGAGGGTGAACATTATTGGAAATGGAGAAGTCCATGGCACCAAAGATGACTAGACGCTGAATGAAAACAAAAGCAATCACCTTGTCACGGATTCTACAATTTAAGCAAAACAGCTAATGTCACAGTACAAAGGATCAGAAATGCAAGACCCAATCGTGAATCTACATATCGTGATCATAACATTGTAATTGGCCATTTTCTTTTAGTTACCAAACATCATACCTTGTTAGGAGAATGTATTTTTGGTTAACAATGTTATTACCATGAGTTCCTTCTGCAAACAGTCCTAAGTGGACGTTGAAGATGGCAGGCTATTAGTTTCAGTATGAGACACTCCTAAAATTCTGACATATACAATTATTACCTATCCCAGTGATTAAAATTTTACTGCCAATTATGCATGACCATGTTCCCCAATTGACATTTAGAGCATTTAGATGAGACAATAATTTTACGATATGGGTTACAAATCATCTTTATATTTCTAACTTATTGGTTTTAGTCTCCTGGGAGTAGATAGTGTGCTTGTTACTCCTCCACCTATTAGGCCTGCACTTACCTGAAGCAGAACTTTTAGTAACAGCTTTGGCCTGATTGGTGAAGCTCTGTGAAAGCTGAAGTGATCAAATTACAAAAAGCTGTGCCACGTTTATTGACTGTCTAAAGCAGTTTGTAAAAGGGCCTAAAAATCACAAATATTCAAAACCTACCAAAATAACTCATACTTAATTAGATTTTTCTGTAAACATTTTAACATATTTTCATTTTTTTAATTAAAGCACTCCATGTCGACAACTATTGAAAACACCTACAAACAATTAATATTTATTTCAGAAATAAAACATGATGCTTGTGTCTCTACATTGCAGGTATCTCTCTCTGATAAAGTTGCTGATCCTGTGTGTGTGCAATGCAAAACACAAACTGCTGGAGGAACTCAAACAAGAGAAGACCTGCAGATGCTGAAAGTCCAAGCAAAATGCACAAAGTGGTGAAGTAACTCAGCAGGCTGGCATCTTTGGAAAGGAGTTAAACTGTCAACGTTTCAGGCTGAAAAACGCTTCATCAGGACAGAAAAATAGATTAAAAGTTAGAGTGACGAGCTGGAGGGAGGGGAGGAAGAAGTACAAGGTGGTAGGTGATAGGTGAAACTGGAAGGGGGGGAGGGATGAAGTAAAGAGCTGGGGAAGGGGGAATCTGATAGGAGAGGGTAGAAGACCATGGAAGAAAGGGAAGGGGGAGGAACACCAGAGGGAGGTGATGGGCAGGTAAGGAGATGAGGTGAGAGAGGGAAATGGGGAATGGTGAAGGAGAGGTGAGGGGTGGGCAATTACTGGAAGTTAAAGAAATTGATGTCCATGCAATCAGGTTGGAGGCTACCCAGATGAAATATAAGGTGTTGTTCCTCCAACCTGAGTGTGGTCTCATCGCACTGCTTTTTTTTGGAGGAACTCAGCAGGTCAGACAGCATCTATGGAGGGGAATAATAGTTGTTCAAGTAAAATAATAGTTGGCCAAGACTCTTCATTGGGACTGGAAAGCAAAGGGGAAGAAGCTAGAATAAGAAGGTAGGTGGTCCAGGCAGATACTTCACAGTAACTAGAGGGAGGCCACAGGAATCTGCTAGACACCATGAAAAATCTACAGTGAGCAGTACATGGAGTAACAGCAGTGAAGGTTTCTGCAAGGGTTCTTTACAAACTTACAGGTAGATTACCAAAAGCAAACCTTCTTTAATTATATAGAATATTGCTAACTATGCCAAGAACCCTTCAGTCCTCTGCAGCTTAGTGTAGAGCATTGATCTTTTAGGTTTCTTGAGCACCTGTGGTTACTAACTGTTAACTTAACTAGAGATACTAAGCCTTTATGCTTTTGGTTTAATCTTGTGACTGACACAGCTTTTTCCTCATTCTTTGATTATTTAAAGAAGTCTCTTGTTTAGTGCCTTAGCTGAAGAACTAGTAGGAGTTTAAAAGTCAGAAGAAGAAGAAGAAGAAGAAGAAGGAGAAGGAGACCCTTTGCAGAATCATTGTGTTGGAAAGAATGATTCGCCTTCTGGTGTAGCTCTGTTGTTCCTTCGAGGCTCTGCTGGTATTCCTACATCTAACCTTTTGTTTCCGTCTCTTCATGAGGAACCTGCTGACATCAAGTTGTTGTCAGCACTTTTTATTACTGAGGCCGTCTTCCCCTGCACCTGGGTTGAGTCAGTGCCAGCAGCTGCCGTGACAGAGGGAGCCCGCCGTTCCTCTGCACTTGGGCCCAGTCCTGGGAGTGCACACCATGACGGACTAGCGTCTGAAATTGTCGTTGAACGTACTCTTTATCCAATATAGTTTTGACTTCGGAAATTCATTTGAGATTCTGAGAAAAAGGAAGAAAAATTAACCTTGGTTACGATTGCTGAATATACATGAAGTTATTAGTTACCAGTTTAATAGAACGTAGTTTTCTAGCTGAGTGGTTTTACTTTAAATGATTTGTATTTCTCCTAGGAGTGGGCTCAGCGGCTCAGGCATGTATATTGTTCCAAAGGCACCATGCCTCCCTCTTTCAAGAGCATACGTGGCAATATTAATACACTTGGTCTGTACCCTTCACAGGATCACCCATTTCTTGAAGGCTTTACATTAGTTCTGCAAATGACAAATAGTTTGGCCATTCTATATTTGAACATGCTACTGCAGTGTTCTCCTCTATTTCCACCTTTCTTAAAACCATAAATATTCAAAGTTTCAATTACTTAGAGCAAGCCATCAGCAAGCTAAAGCAGACACATAGACTGCTGGTTCTTTGCCAACATTAAAAAGATAATTAAGGTGTTTGTGGTTTTCCCTGTTCTCTGAACTATTTTTATACTGCACTCTCTTTGCCAAACTGCCAACCTATTTTATATGTAGAAGGCAGAACCTCCTTACAGGGATATAATTCTATGAGCATGCAACATCTCAATTAAGGCAACAACACACACAAAATGCTGGTTGAACACAGCAGGCCAGGCAGCATCTATAGGAGAAGCACTGTCGACGTTTCGGGCCGAGACCCTTCGTCTGTGTTCCACCAGCATTTTGTGTGTGTGTTGTTGTTTGAATTTCCAGCATCTGCAGATTTCCTCGTGTTATCTCAATTAAGGGCTCATTATGATGTGTTGGCACTCTGAGCCACAGGGCACATTAGAGTTAAGGCCAGTCACATCTTTAACCCATACTCATGCCATCATTAGACTATTATCACTGAAATATTCAGAAATAGGAATGATGCAGCCTAAAGGAATAAAGACCAATTAAAACACACAACACGTTTAATGCTAAATATATCTAGTGTGATCAGTATGGGTACCCACTGACAGTGCTTCCTGAGCATTCCTTGGCACCAGGTGTTTGGAGTTCTATATTTAAACTTCAATTTACTCTTGAATTGTGAACTGTTTTCCCAAACAACTCACGTCACCTACCATAGCTTTTTAGTCCCCACCAAACAAATAATTCACAAGCTGTTTTAACCTTTCATCTAGTGAGGGGAAAGACAAAATACTTCTTTTGATAAGGTGTGAAGGGGGAAAATCAGCTACAAATCCAATCCCAGGAAGAATATGAAAACAAATGATCTCAAAAACACAACCTAAGATAAGATGGTGCAATAGGCATCATACAAGACTGTGTTCCTGTCTTTCAGTCATTCATACCTGATGCCTGAACAGAGCACTACATGAGGTTTTTTGCCTGGAATGGCTGGTTGTCTCGTTTCACAGAAATATTTTAATGGAATGACAACATACTTGGACAGTCAGGCTTTAGATATGAATAATCAATCATGTAACACTAGAACCGTTTGGCTGTTTTTTTTTATAACTTTTCTAAGCTTGTTATCACTCAGTCACACAGCTTTCTCCTCGACATTAAATCCCATTGCAGCACAACTTTATCCACACATCGAATTATTTATTTTGCCTGTTCCAAGAGTAAAATTGTAAAGTAATACCTTGTCACTAGAGATTTTGTTTCATAAAAAATAGAGTTTATTTGTAAAATGAAATAGTTGCATGGTAGTTCCAGAAAAAGTGTGCAATGCACAGGAAAAAACAGAAGGCATAACTCAGTTTGAAGAGGCTGATAAACTTTTCCCTGATGAGAATGGTCAGTGGCAAATTCAGTATCAAAGGATTAAAAGATAATAAATGTCAGTGTGAACCACACTGTAAAACTGAACAAGATTCAAATCATTAACGACGGAGAAAGAAAGGTTGTATCCTTCTCCAGCTTCTCATCAAATACAACCAATTTAATTAACAAAATATTTGAAGAGGTTAAATGTTCTACATTCTGAACTATTTCATTTAAATGAGCCTTTGTTTCACTAGGACTAGTGTGCATTCTTGTACTTTTACTGACAGTTGAACAGTTCAGGACTTTTTACTTCACTTTTTTCCCCACGAAGAAGCAGTTGGAAAATGGTTGTGTTTGATCACTCTGATTTTAAAACAAAGAGGATTTGAAAGGATGTAAAACTATGAGTAAGTTGTTGAAAAGCCAAATAATCACGCAATGATTGAAGTCTGATGGAGAAGTCATTCTCCCCTCTCAGTAACTCGGAATGAAGTTGCAAAGGACTTCACTGAGATAACATGGAAAGTAGAAGATGATGAGAAACAAATAAAAGGCTTCACTTAGGAATGCAATTCAAACATCCAGTGATAACAGATGATGTGGCATATTCATTATTTATTTATCACAATGCAAAATTAGTCATATTGACTAAGATAGTTGTGGTAAACTATGTATACCTTTCTGGACATGCCCCTCTGCTGACTGCTCCTGTGGCTCCTCCCACAGACCCCTGTATAAAGACGGTTGGAGGCAGTGCTCCCCCCCCCCCCAATCTCTGAGATGCCGTGCTCCGTTTTGCTGCTAATAAAAGCCTATCATTCGCCTCCCGTCTCCCAGAGTTATTGATGGTGCATCAATTTTTTTAGCAGCAATTTTAGAAAATGGAGAGCATCTTACGACCTGACAGATTGGATATTGACCCTCATTCTCTGGAAGCTAGCATCGCTTTTGAACTCTGGCTTGCATGCTTCCAATCGTACCTGGAGGAGATTCACGCGACCGAGCCTGCTACGATGCACAGAGTTCTCCTCTCCAGGGTCAGTCCGCAGGTCTACTCCCTAACCAGGGACCTGCCGACCTACCAAGGGGACACTGGACGCCCTCAAAAGACAGTTCCTGCGGCCAGTGAACACCGTCTACGCGAGACATCGCTTAGCGACATGGCGGCAGTGGGCCAGAGAGTCAAGCGCTGAGTTTGTCTGGGCCCTACAGACACTTGTGCGGGCCTGCGACTGCAGGGGACTGACGGCAGAACAGCATGCGGAGCTGCTAGTAAGAGATGCCTTAGTTACAGGGATCAGGTCAGTGTACATGTGCCAGCAGCTGCTGGATCGCGCCGATCTTACCTTACATTTGGTGATCGAGCTGGCCAACACGTTGGAGGCTGCTCTGCACGATGCTGACGCTGTCCAGGCACGTGATCTCCCGTTGGCCCCATGGACACCGCAGACACCGCAACCTGCCAGCGAATTGACCACGGCTGCTGCCAGTCGCAAGTCCGCGCAGTGTTACTTCTGCGGACTCGAAAAGCATCCCCGAAAACGCTGCCCGGCCCGAGAAGCTACCTGCTCCAGCTGTGGAAAGAAGGGCCACTTTGCCAAGGCCTGTAAGTCCAAACCACGAGCCGGGTTGAGCAGCGCCTCGTGTGAGGCATGGGGGGGGTCACCATCTTGGTCACCGCCATTTTGCCTGCCCGCCACATGCGAGGTATGGGGGCAGCCATCTTTGTTGGTGCCACCTCGCCTTGCCTCCGACCCATGGGTGATTACCAGGCACCAAGACGACGATGCAACTCCAGCCTCCGTGACCCTTGACCAAAGTGCTCCACACCAGCTCACAAGGTCAATGATGGACATCCTGGTGGAGGGGCACAGGGCTAGCTGCCTGTTTGACACGGGCAGCACTGAGAGTTTTATTCACCCGGACACAGTGCAACGCTGCGGACTTGTAACACGGCCGGTATGCCAGAGGGTCACCATGGCTTCTGGATCGCATTCCACAGACATCAGGGGGGCTTGTGTAGCGACATTGGTAGTGCAGGGTACAGAATATCAGGACTTCGCGTTACTGGTCATGCCTCAACTATGTGCCCCTGTGCTATTGGGACTCGACATCCAGAGCCACCTGAAAAGTGTGACAATGGAGTATGACGGGCCCCTCCCACCAATCACTGTCAGAAATCCTCAGTTTTGTGGGACTTCGTCATATACCCCACTACTGACCACACACACACACCGACCCGCACATCCCACCCAACACCATGCCAACGCCCACGTTACTGACACCACTTGCAGCCTCTCCACCATCAAGATCCCTCCCCCACCGCTGTTTGCCAACCTGACCCCCGACTGTAAACCTGTGGCAACTAAAAGCAGGAGGTACAGCGCGGGGGACAGGGCCTTCATTCAGTCAGAGGTGCAGCGGCTGCTCAGGGAGGGGATCATTGAGCCAAGCACAAGTCCTTGGAGGGCCCAGGTGGTCGTTTTTCAGACCGGGCAGAAAAATAGGATGGTCCTGGACTATAGCCAGACCATCAATAGGTTCACGCAGCTTGATGCGTACCCCTTACCCCGCATCGCGGATATGGTCAATCAGATAGCTCGGTACAAGGTGTACTCAACCATAGACCTGAAATCTGCTTACTATCAGCTACCCATCTGCCCGAAGGACCGCCCCTACACTGCCTTTGAGGCGGGCGGCAGGCTCTATCACTTCCTGCGTGTCCCCTTCGGTGTCACAAATGGTGTCTCTGTCTTCCAGAGGGAAATGGACCGGATGGTGGACCAGTGCCAACTGAAGGCCACGTTCCCATATCTGGATAACATCACCATCTGTGGTCATGACTGGCAGGATCACGACACCAACCTCCAACAATTTTTCCAAGCGGCCAAAGCTCTTAACCTCACCTATAACAGGGACAAGTGTGTGTTTGGAACCACCCGACTTGTTATCCTTGGGTATGTCGTGGAGAACGGGGTCATTGGCCCTGACCCCAACCATATGCATCCCCTGTTGGAACTCCCTCTTCCCACCACCCTCAGAGCCCCCAAACAGTGCCTGAGCTTCTTTTCCTATTACACCCAATGGGTCCCCCACTACGTAGACAAGGCCCGCCCCCTGGTCAAATCTACCACATTTCCCCTCTCAGCCGAGGCCCACGCGGCCTTCAGCCGCATTAAAGGGGACATTGCCAAAGCAATGATGCATGCGGTGGACGAAACCATTCCCTTCCAAGTAGAGAGTGATGCCTCCGATTTCACGCTGGCTGCTACCCTCAATCAGGCAGGAAGCCCAGTAGCATTCTTCTCTTGTACTCTTCAGGGCCCTGAACTTCGGCACTCTGCGGTGGAGAAAGAAGCCCAGGCCATAGTGGAAGCTATTAGGCACTATCTCGCCAGCAAAACAACAGTGAGAACAGAGCATGACCTGGATGGTCATTGATAATAGATGCACTTTCCTGCTGCAATGCTCCTCGTAAATGTGCTCAATGTTGGGGACGGCTTTAGCTGTGACCCAGACTTGGCTGTGTACCACTTTTTGTCGACTTTTCCCTTCTTGGGCATTGGTGCTTCCATACCAGGCTGTGATACAACTGGTCAGGATACTTTCCCACTGTGTATCTATAGAAGGTTGTCAAAGTTTTAGATAACCTGCCTATTCTGCTCTATGTAAATGTGCTCCTTGTTGGGGAGTGCTTTACCAGTAATTGACTACGCTGTATCCAGGATTTTTTGTAAGCATTTCTATTCAAGGGCTTTGGTGTTTCCATACCAGGCTGTGATGTGAATCAGCTAATGTATGCTGTCGTGCATTCTTTGTAATGTCACTTAGGTGCAGACCCCAGGATAGCTGATTATTGACTTCAGAAGGAAACCATAGATTCATGAGCCAGTCTTCATGGGGAATTAGAGATGACGAGGGTCAGCTACTTTAAACTCCTCTGTGTCATCATTTCAGAGAACCTGTCCTGGGTCCAGCACATTAGTGCCATTATAAAGAAAGCACAGCAGAAACTCTACTGTATTAGAAGTTTATGAAAATTCAGCCTGTCCTGTAAACTTTTGACAAACTTCCATAGATGTGTAGTGGAAAATATATTGACTGGTTGCATCCCGGCCTGGTATAGAAACAGCAATATCCTTGACTGGAAGTGCCTGCAAAAAGTACTGGATACAGCCCAGACGATCACCGGTAAAGTTCTCCCCACCATTGAGCACATCTTTACAAAACACTGTTGCAGTAAAACAGCATCCATTATCAATTTCCTCCACCACCCAGGTCATACTCTCTTCTCACTACTGCCATCAGGAAAAAGGTACAAAAGTCTCAGGGCCCACATTATCTCTTCAGGAGCAGTTATTACCCCTCAGCCATCAGGCTCTTGAATCATAGTGGATAACTTAATTCAATGTCACTTCCCCCATCACTGAACTGTTCCCACAACCAATGGACTTATTTTCAAGAACTCTTTATTTCATGTTCTCAACGTTTTTTGCTTATTTATTTAATATTTCTTTTTTTCATTCTTTTTGTATTTGCACAGCTGTTGCCTTGTGCACCTTGGTTGTTTGTTCTGCTGGGTGCGGTCTTTCATTGATTCTATTATGTTCCTTGAATTTACTGTGAATGCTCGCTAGAAAATGAATCTGGAGGTTGTATCTGGTGATATATATGTACTTTGATAGAGAATTTACTTTGAACTGTTTGAATTTACTTCAAACTTCAGAACCTGCAACACAGGTCTAAAATGATCTCATCTACACGAAGGGTGGTTGCTGTGAATGCCCACAAAAAAATCAATCTTGGGATTATATATGAGGACATATATGTACTTTGGAGATATAACACCAAGGAATTTAAAAGTTACTGACCAACTCCATATCTGATTCCCTGAGTGAAAGACACATATGCAATAAAAGTCACAAAAGTATACCACTTGATTGGGAGATTGGGAGACTGCTTCGCCTAGCATCTACAGTCTGTCCACCAGAACAAGTGGGCTCTCTCAGTGGCCACCCATTTTAATTCCACTTCCCACTCCCATTCTGATATGTCCATCCATGGCCTTCTCCACTGTCAGGAGAAGGCCACATTCAAGTTGGAGGAACAACAACTTATATTTCGTTTGAGTAGCCTCCAACCTGATGGCATGAACATTGATTTCTCAAGCTTCCAGTAATGCCTCCCCCACTCCACCATTTCTTATACCTTTGTCCCTCTCTCATGTTATCTCCTTGCCTGCCTATCACCTCCCTCTGTTGCTCTGCCCCACCCCTTTTCTCTTTCTTCCGTTGCCTTCTGTCTCTTTCACCAATCATCTTCCCAGCTCTTTGCTTCATCCCTCTCCCGCCAAGTTTCACTTATTGCCTGGCATTTCTCCTGCCCCTCCTCCCACCTTTTAAATCTACTTCTCTGCTATTTTTCTCCAGTCCTGCTGAAGGGTTTCGGCCCAAATCATTGACTGTACTTTTTTCTATAGATTCTGCCTGGCCTGCTGAGTACCACCAGCATTTTGTGTGTGTTGCTCAGATTTCCAGCATCTGCAGATTTCCTCTTGCTTGTGTAGAGGACTCCATTGCTGCACCACATCTTTCATTCAATCGAAAAAAAAGACAATGCAAGTCAACTGCTATGAAACAAAAATGCTCTGATATTGAAAAGGTGATTGACTTCACCTACCTGAGTTGGTATCTGTGGAAGATCACTAACTTTAACATTAGCAATGATCATCATTGCTGATAAAATACTTTTACCATAAAGTAATAAAATACATTAGATTTACTGTAAAATGACATAACAAAGTACCATGAGATGCTGCTGGAAATATGAAACATAAACAGAAAATGTGTGAAGTACACAGCAGGTCAGGCAGCAAATTTGTAGAGAGACAGAAATCAAGTTAATGACACTCATTCAGATTGTGAGAGGTAATGCAGAGAAAGAGAAAAATGTTATGAGAGAACCAAGAGGACGGACTGTGATAGTGTGAGAGGAAGGAAATATTAATCAACTAATGTGAAGTGATGCATTTTGGGAAATTAAAGCAGGTTAGCGCTTGCACATTGCATGGCAGGGCCCAAGTGTGTGTTGTAGAAGAGAGACTAAGGGGCAGAATAGTTCCCCTTCTCTGAGAATCGTCAGCTTGTCATGGTGGAGAGGCTTGTGAGTTCCTGAGTTCCAGAGAGCGATGCCATCTGGAGCTCAGCTCTTGGTAGGGTCACCCATGGTGGTAAGGTCAAGGGGAGTTCCCAGACAAAGAGCATTCCAACCAAGATCTCAATGGTAGAGTTGGCTGAAGATGAAGATGCATCACAATGATAGTGAAGGCAGAGGAAGGCAGCAGCAGTGAAAGGTCCCCAGTCATCTTGCATTCCATGCCACTGGACCCTGACTGCAATCTTTCACGGACTGTGTGGTAGCTGCCCGTGCATCAGCCTCTGCATATTAAAAAATAAGTCATTCTCCATAGGCATTCTCCATTAAGGGCAAAATATGTGGATCCCAGACTAGCTTTCCAAGCCATCTGAAGAACTATCAATAGACAAGCTCTTTGGAGAATATCATATTTGACTCAAGTGATTGCACTACTACTATATAGTTCCCAGAGCACGGAAACATAGGTAGACAAAATTTTGAAGAAGGCTTGCCTTTGCTGGAGGAAGCAGTGAGGACAAGATTTGGGACATCATGTTACAGCTGTGCTGAGAGCACACCTGGAATATTGTGTGCATTTCTGGCTGACATCTCAAAGAAAGGATATAATTAAGTTAGAGAGAGTACAGGAAAGCTTCACAAGGATGTTGCTGGGTCTGCAGAGACTCAATAGGCTGGGACTGTTTTCCCTAGAATGAAGGAAGCAGAGGGTTGATTTTACAGAGGTTGATACAATGTAATCATGAGGGGTATATGTAAAGTGCACGGTCACAGTACTTTTTCCAGGGTTGGAGAGTTTAACAATAAAGAGTATCAGTTTAAGTTGAGAGTGGAAAGAGTTACTGTGGAGCTGAGGGTCCACACAGAGTTGATGGATTTATGGCATGAGCCACCAGAGCAAATCATAGAGGTGAGTACAGTAACAACATTTAACAGACATTTGGACAAGTCCGTGGATGGGAAAGCTTGAGGGTTGTGAGCCAAACGTACACAAATGGCGTTAGTTCAGGAGAACACCTTGGTCAGCATAGACGAGTTGGGCTGAAGGAAGTGTTTACACGCTGTATAATTCTATTAATATAAAAAGGACCAAAATGCAAAGTGAAAAGGGGGGGGTTAATATAAAATAGGACAATTTAAAAACACCAAATTCTCTCCTCAGTTAATATTTTATTATTCTTTACTGAGATACAGCGCAGAACAAGCCCTTCCAGACCCTTTGAGCCATACAGCACGTAATCCCCCAATCTAATCCTAGCCTAATCACTGGACAATTTACAATGACCGATTAACCTACCGGCATATGTCTTTGGACTGTGGGAGGAAACCAGAGCACCTGGAGAAAACCCACATGGTCACTAGGAAAACATACAAACATTTTACAGGTAGCGGCAAGAATTAAACCCGGGTCGCTAGTACTGTAACGTGCTGTGCTAATCTCTGTGCTGCCATGCCACCCCAGCCTAAGCAAGCAAAAATAACCGGGATTTTGTTTTATTTAAAGGAGCACATGACCTTGATAAAGGATAATATCTCCATTTATAATTTAAACTAACTAAAAGCGAGCTTATACAGTAGATGAATAACTTGCCACTGAGGTTTTGTTTTATAAGCTTCTGTGCTTCATGACCCTGCAGCACTCTACACTTTCCAACTGAGAGGGTAGCCAGCCAACCAATCTTCCCACAGCCCATTACTGCTGTTATGCTCAAGAAAGCTTGCCCTCCAATTTTCTTTCTCTTCTTCCCTGTGGGGATGAGCCTTCATTCAGTGGACTAGCAGCCTGGCTAAGATCAGAGAAATCAAATATACAAGCCAGCATTGCAGCACCCCATGCAAAGCACATTAGCAAACTAACGAGCTGCAACAGCCTACAATCCCCAGTTCCTGGCATCATTTTGCAAAGCAAGAGATAAAGGAATGCTACACGTAAGTCATGTTGTCAAAGCATGCTGGAGAAATCAATACACAATCAAAGCTCTTGTTAATTATTCGATGGAGTCTCTTGTCATGGCATTTAATAAACAACACTCTCTTAGGTTATCAAAATCAATGCTTTTAGCTTGAAGATGACTCCAATTGTCCAAATGGGTTAGGTGGGTTGGAAATGGATCATTATTAGTTTATAGGCAATATGTTTTTAGATGCTGATGGCATTCAGAATAATTTTAAAGTTCAAAGTAAATTGAGATTGATTTTCTTGCAGGTATTTACAGGAAAATAAAGATATACAATAAAACTGTAAAACAAACACTTCTGAAAAACTCACACATTTATGCTCCTTTATGAAGTTTGAAGTTCATTGTAAATTTATTATCAAAATGTGTATATGTCACCATATTCTAATTTGAGGTTCATTTTCTTGCAGGCATTTACAGAAAAACAAAGAAATGCAATTGAATCGATGAAAGACCTCACCAGCTTGAGCTTACAACCTGTGTGCAAAAGACAACAAATTGTAAGTACAAAAAGACAGCAAGAAAAGACTACAAGCAAGCGATTTCAAGCAATAGTTTTAAGCCTTAAGCTGCAGTTCTATAACAAAGACCCGAGGCCAACTCTGATGAAAATCACTTGCTTTTTAAGTGTCCAATTGTCAGGCTACCATGGTGGTTTGATTGATGTGTTCATAAATACTCACAGAAAGCAAAATATATTAACATATTCCTGCATAATGATACAGACGCATCCTCTGCACTTTTATTTTAAACAGAGTAACCCAGCTTACAAGTAAAAAATGCAGATTCCTGGCATCATATTTAAATAAAAATATAGGGCAAGCAAGGGCAGTGTGTAGTTAAACAAGGGCATTAATGCAATCATTCAGATATTACAATGAACCTAGCATAGCAGAAGGTATCTGCAGTTCTGCAAGCGTCTGCTATCCATCCAGTCAGACTTTCAAATATACACGTTGTACATACAGTAGAATGGGTGTTCATGATCTGAGGAGGGCCTGTAGTGGTTGAAGTATACCGAGAAATGAATTACTACAAGCTTTTTGATTTCGCTTTGTACCAGAGGCTATCATTTTGTGGATAAAAGAGATCAGAATAAAAACAAAGTTAAAGATCAAGTAAATTGGCAGCATGATCGCAGATACCTTGCTGTTAAATTCAACAGGACCTCAGGTTTTGTTCAGTCCCGTTGCTGTCTAGCACAAGTTCACAATGAGGGCTAGCCAGCTGGCTGGTTGGAAGATTTGCTGCGCTGGCGAGCAGTCAGATACTGCTGGGAATGGTCCCCAGCAACTGCTCAGATGACTGTTCATGTTTGACCAGGAAAAAGGCCATTGGGAGATAAAGAGAGTGTTGGGAGAGCTGAAAGAAATCAGGTTGCATTGAGGAGAAATTGTGGAGGGTGGTGTGGGGGGAATGAGCTGTTTTTGCAAGATGCATATGACATTCTGGACCACACAATGTTAAAATGGTTAATGCAACCTCGTTCTCATGCCTGTTTTGTTTGTAAGCTAACCAGTGAAGTACAAAGTATTCCAAGACTGGGATAAATAAATTTGTGTTGATCTATTGCATGGCTCAGGCTATGCACCATTTCATCTGCAGTACAAATTGACAGTTCGGATGCCTGTGAGAACTGATATGGTATGGCAGCTTCTCACAGCAACTGATGGTTGATAAAAGAATCTGTGGGAGGAGCTGACAGACAACTCCAGTTCACAGGCAGAAAGATATATTTTGGCAGCTTGATATTGCCCTTCACCTTGTCTCAGCCCACCGAGATGGAGATATCTACTTGTAACACTAAAAACTCATATTTATTTACACATATATGATAGTGTTACAGGTTACTTTGCTTGAGTTTTTCTTCTGGTGAGAATGCTGACAAAGTGCTGTACCTTTTGTTATTTTTATACACTTCATATGATTGTGAAATAGCTAACATTCAAGGTTAATTTTACATTAGTGTCTCTTTTAATAATTTGAGCTGTAATATGCAGCTTCAGTCACAAGAATTAAAATTATTTTTCAAATATAGCATGACAAAATAATCATAAAAAGAACACTGTGATCATGACAGTAAGAGAGCCTGATTTTAACCACAACACTAACTGCTGTGCTGATAATAACTCTAATATAAACACCAACGTCTGGAAAGAGAAGTCTCCGATATATAAAATAAACTTTCTGAAAATCCCCACAAAGGTCATATCTGAAAGGTTGTCAAAAGAACTTAGGAAGACTAATGTTGAAAACAATCGTTCTGTAATGGGTGGGATCATGACAGAACATGGGTCTTGGGTCTCTGGCACTAAGTCTGGTTCTGTGACCCAGAAGGGGGAGAGGGAGAACAGGTGAGCTGCGGTGATAGGGGATTCAGTAGTTCGGGGAACAGAAAGGAGGTGCTGTGGATGAAAATGAGATTCCTGGATGGTATGGTGCCAAGATCCAGGACATCTCAGATTGAGTCCTTGACACTCTTAAGTGGGAGGGTGAACAGCCAGGGGCTGTGGTCCGTGTTGGTACTGAAGATATAGATAGGAAGGGTGATGAGATGTTACAAAGTGAGTACAGGTTAAGGGCAAGACCTCCATGGTTGTGATCTCGGGATTGCTATCAGTGCCACTTGTTTGTGAGGCCAAAAGTAGGAAGAGCATACATTTAACATGTGACTAAGGAGTTGGTATAGGAGGGAGGGCATCAGATTTTTTGATCATTGGGATTCTCGTCCGTGAAAGCAGGAACCTAAACAGAAGAGACAGTTTGCAATTGGAAAGCATCTGAGCAGGAGGGTTTGTTGGTGTTGCATGGAGGTTTTAAACTAGAGTTTCAGTGAGATGGGAACCAGAGTGTCAGAACAGATCGTAGAAAGTTGTTGTAAGACTTCAGTCAAGGCCAGGAATCAAAAGGTTGAGCATAGTGCAACTAATATTCTGAGCTATGTATATTTCAATGCAAGAAGTACTGTAGAAAAGGTAGGTGAGCTCAGGGATTGGATCAACACAAGAAATTACGGTATTGCAGCCATTAGTGAGACTTGGTTGTGAGAAGGACAAGACTGGCAGCTCAATAATCTGGGGTTCTGTAGTTTTAGACACAACAGAGTGGGAGGGATTAATGGGGGAGGAGTGGCATTACTAGTCAGGGAAAAGCTCATGGCAGTGCTCCATCAGGACAGACTGGAGAACTTTTCTAGTGTGGCTGTATGGGTGAAATTGAGGAACAAGAAAGGTATAACCACATTAATGGGGCTACACTATAGACCACACGACATTCCATGGGAGTTAGAGGAACAAATTTGTAGAGAGCTCTCTAACTGTAAAAGTTTCCTTAACCAGTACTTAGAAGTCCTTACAAGAGAGCATGTGATACTTGATCTGTTATTGGGGAATGAGACAGAGCAGGTGACAGAAGTTTGTGTAGGGGAATATTTTACATCTGGTGATCATAATGCCATTAGTTTCAAAGTAATTATGGAGAAGGGTAGATTTAGTCCACGGGATAAGATTCTAAATCCAAGACAGACCAGTTCTGATGGTATCACAAAGTGATCGGGCAAGTGTGGATTGGGACAGGCTGTGCTCTGGAAAAGGTGTACTTGGTAAGCGAGAGGACATCAGAAGTGAAATTTTGAGAGTACAAAGCTTGTGGGTGCCTGTCAGAATAAAAGGCAAAGATAACAGTTTAGAGAACATTGATTTTCAAGCACTGTTGAGAGGTTTCTTAAGAAAAAAGGGGGTGCATAGCAGGTACAGGCAGGTAGGAACAAATGAGATACTTATTGAGTATAAAAATGCATGTGAACACTTAAGAAGGAAATCAGTATCGCTAAAAGAAGGCATGAGGTTGCTCTAGCAGACAAGGGTGGATAATCTCCAGTGCGTGACAAGGTCTTGCCTTGGACCTTATGGGAGGCAAATGCTGAAATTGCAGGAGCCCTAGCAGAGATATTTAACTCATTCTTGGAGACAGGTGAGGCAATAGAAGATTGGAGGTTAGCTAATGTTGCTCCACTGTTTCAGACCTTAGGACCTTAAGACATAGGAGGAGAATTAGGCCATCTGGCCCATTGAGTCTGCTCTGCCATTCAATCATAGCTGATCCTTTTTATAAATTTCTCAACAATACCAGTTCCCAGCCTCCTCCCCGTAACCTTTGATGCCACGTTCAATCAAGAACCTATCAATCTCTGCCTCAAATACACCCAACAACCTGACCTCCACAGCTGCACATGGCAACAAATTCCACAAATTCACCACCCTTTGGGTGAAGGAATTTCTCTACATCTCTGTTTTGAAACGGCTCCCCTCTATCCCGAGGTTGTGCCCTCTTGTCCTAGTCTCTCCCACCATGGGAAACATCCTTTCCACATCTACTCTTTCAACATTCAAAAAATTTCAATGAGATCTCCAATCATCCTTCCAAACTCCAGCGAGTACAGACCCAGAGCTATCAAACATTCCTCGTATGATAAGCCTTTCATTCCTGGAATCGTCATTGCGAACCTCCTCTAGACCCTCTCCAATGCCAGCACATCTTTCCTAAGGCCCAAAACTGTTCACAGTACTCAAGGTGAGGACTGACCAGGCCTCGGCATCATATCTTAAAATTAATGCTGACATGGTATTTGCCTTCCTCACCACCAACTCAACCTGCAAGATAACCTTTAGGGTATTCTGCACAAGGACTCCCAAGTCCCATTGCATCTCAGATTTTTGGATTGTTTCCCCATTTAGAAAATAGTCCACACACTTATTTCTATTACCAAAGTGCATGATGATGCATTTTCCAACATTGTATTTCATTTGCAATTTTCTTGCCCATTCATCTAATCTGTCTAAGATCTTCTGCATCCTACCTGTTTCCTCAACACTACCTGCCCCTGCACCAATCTTCATATCATCTAAAACCTTAGCAACAAAGCCATCTATTCCATCATCTAAATTGTTGATATACAGCATAAAAAGTAGTGGTCCCAACACCGACCCCTGCGGAACACCACTAGTCACTGGCAGCCAACTTTTTACTCCCTCTCACTGCCTCCTATTAATCAGCCAATGCTCTAACCATGTTAGTAACTTTCCAGTAATACCATGGGCTCTTACCTTGGCAAGCAGCCTCATGGGTGACACCTTGTAAATGACCTTCTGAATATAAAACATCCACTGCATCCCCTTTATCTATCCTACTTGTAATCTCCTCAAATAATTCCAACAGTTTCGGCAGGCAGGATTTTCCCTGAAGGAGAACCTGTTGACTTTGTACTATCTTGTCCTGGGTCACCAAGTCACTCCATCACCTCATCCTTAACAATTGACTCTAACATCCTCAGACCACTGAGGTCAGGCTAACTGCTCTATAATTTCCTTTCTGCCGCCTTCCTCTTTTCTTAAAGAGTGGAGTGACAGCTGCAAATTTCCAGTCCTCGGGCATCATGCCAAAGTCCAACGATTTTTGAAAGATCATTTCTAATGCCACCGCAATCTCTAACTCTACCTCTTTCAGAAAACATATGGTGCATTTTATGTAGTCTGGGTACCTTTAGGTCTTTTAGCTTTTAGAGCACAATCTCTCTTGTACTAATAACTGCATTCACTTCTCTTCCTTCACACACTATAACATCAGGCATACTACTAGTGTCTTCCACAGTGAAGACTAATGCAAAATACTCATTTAGTTCATCAGCCATCTCCTTGTCCTCCATAATTATTTCTTCTGCCTCGTTTTCTAGCAGTCCTATGTCCATTCTCATTTTCCCTTTATTTGTAACATACTTGAAAAAACTTCTACCATTCACTTTGATATTATTTGCCAGCTTGCTTTCATATTTCATCTTTTCCCTTCTAATGATATTTTTTGTTGCTCACTGTAGGTTTTTAACTGCTTCCCAATCCTCTACATTTCTACTAATTTTTACTTTGTTGTATGCCCTCAATTTTGCTTTTGCAGTAGCTTCGACCTCCCTCGTCAGCCATGGTTGTACTATTTTATCATCTGCGTATTTCTTCATTTTTGGAATACCTATGTCCTGCACCTTCCTCATTTTCCCAGAAATGTATGCCATTGCTGCTCTGCTGACATCCCTGCCAGCAGCTCATTCTAATTTACTAAGGCCAATTCCTCTCTCATACCACTGTAATTTCCCTTACTCCACTGAAATATTGCTACATCAGACTTTACTTTCACCCTATCAAATTTCAATTTGAATTCAATCATATCGTGATTACTGTTTCCTTAGGGTTCCTTTACCTTAAGCTCCCTAATCACCTTTGGTTCATTATGTAACACCCAATCCAGTATAGCTGATCCCCTAGTAGGCTCAATGACAAACTGCTCTAAAAAGCCAACTTCTAGGCTTTCAGCAAACTCTCTCTCTTGAGATTCATTACCAACCTGAATTTCCCAATCTACCTGCATGTAGAAATCTCCCATGACTCGCCCTTTTGCCCTTTTGACTCGCCTTTTCTATTTCTTGTTGTAACCTGTGGTCCACCTCTCAACCACCATTGGGAGGCTTGGATATAACTGCCATCAATGTCCTTTTACCCTTGCAGTTTCTTAACTCAACCCACAAGGATTCAACATCTTCTGATCCTATGTCACATCTTTCTACTGATTTGATGCCATTCTTTACTAGTAGAGCCATGCTTCCCCCTCTGCCTACCTTCCTATCACTCTGATACAACATGTAACCTTGAACATTCAGCTCCCAACTACAGCCACCCTTCAGCCACGACTCAGTGATGGCCACAACAATGATTGCCATACCTGACAATCTGTAATATTGCAACAAGATCATCCACCTTATTTCTTATACTACACACATTTATTTACAACACCTTGAATACCATATTTACTATCCTTCCTAATTCTACATCCCTAATGTTTTGATACTCAGCCTGTTGGCTGCAACTGTCCCATCACCTGCCTGCCCTTTATCACAATCTGACTGCACGCTAGCTTTACTTTTTTTATCATCCGTCCTATCCTGTCCCTTCACTCCAGTTCCTACCCCCCGTCAAGTTAGTTTAAACCCTCCCCACCAGCTCTAACTAACCTGCCTGAGAAAATATTGGTCTCCCTTGGGTTCAGGTGCAACCCGTCAGTTTTGAATAGGTCAGACCCCCTCCCCGTAGAAATCCCAATGATCCAAGAACCTGAAGCACTGCCCCCTGCACCAGCTTCTCAGCCACGCGCTTATCTGCTAAATCATCCTGTTTCTACCCTCACTGGTGCACGGCACAGGCAGTAATTCAGAAATTACTACCCAGGAGGTCCTGCTTCTCAGCTTTCAACCTAGCTTTCTAAATTCTCTTTTCAGGACCTCATTGCTTTTCCTTCCTATGTCATTGGTACCAATGTGTACCAAGAGATCTGGCTGCTCTCCCTCCCTCTCCAAAATGTTGTGGACACGATCTGAGACAACGCTGACCCTGTCCCGTTCACGTCCACAGAATCTCCTGTCTGTTCCCCTCGCTATCGAGTTCTCTATCACTACCACTTCCTTCTTCTCTCTCTTTCCCTTCTGCACAACGGACTCATGATCAGTGCCTGTAACCCGGTTGCCATGGCATTCTCCTGGGAGGTCATCCTGCACAAAAGTATCCAAAGTGATATACTTGTTATTTGAGGGGAATGGCCACAGGGGTACTCTGCTCTAACTGCCTATTTCCATTTCTCCTGACAGTCACCAAGCTTCTCGCCTCCTGCGACCTCAGGGTGACTACTTCCCTGTTAGTCCGATTGATGATCTCCTCACTCTCCCGTACAAGCCGAAGGTCATCCAGCTGCTGCTCCAGATCCCTATCACGGTCTTCAAGGAGCTGCAGCCAGATGCACTTCACGCAGATGTAGTTCCCTGTGAGACTGGGTCTCCCAGGACTCAAACATCCGGCATGAAGAGCATACACAGCCATTTAAATGGTACAGTAAGAGAGGGGAATAAAAAGGAAACAACACACACAAAATGCAGGTGCAACACAGCAGGCCAGGCAGCATCTATAAGGAGAAGCACTGTCGACGTTTCGGGCTGAGACCCTTCATCAGGTCCAACAAACTGACTGACTGTCAGGACTGATGAAGGGTCTCGGCCCAAAACATCGACAGTGCTTCTCCTTATAGATGCTACCTCGCCTGCTGTGTTCCACCAGCATTTTGTGTGTGTTGTTTGAATTTCTAGCATCTGCAAATTTCCTCGTGTTTGCTTAGGAAACCTTAACAGTCACTTTACACAAAGCTGACGCCTCTTCCAAGTCGAAGCCTCCTTTGAGCCAAAGCCTGTCGCTTCTATTCTCACTACTGGCCTACTCCCAACAATGGCCGCTCTGCTTATCCCTTCTGTACTTTTTAGTTTGTTGAACTCTGTTGATGCCACTGATAGACCACATACAATGGACAAATGGCCTCGAAGCTCTCTTTTTAAATAATTGCCACTGATCTGCGAGAAACACCTCTCCTTTGTAAAGGTTTGTTGGCATGGCTGATCGGCCCATACAAAGGATATAAAATAAACCGGGAAATTTTGGCCAGTGAGCCTGACATCATTTGTGGGAAATATACTGGAATTTATTCTGAGGAACTGGATTTATTAGTATTTTGATCATCAAGGATTAGGAATTGTCAGCATGGCTTTGTGCATGGTAGGTTATATCTCACCAATTTTATAGTGTTTTTCAAGGAAAGTTGATGAAGGCAAGGCAGTAGATGGTGCCTAGATGGACTTTAGCAAGTGATTTGCTAAGGGCCAATGGGAGGCTGGTCAGGAAGATTCAGTCACCTGGCATTCAAGGTGAGGTAGTAAATCCGATTAGGTATTGGCTTTGTGGGAAAAGCCAGAGAGTGGTACTAAATGGTTGCCTCTCTGACTGGAGGCCTGTGACTAGTGGAGTGCTTCAGGACCGGTGCTGGGTCTATTATTGTTTGTATGAATGATCTGAATGATAATGTGGTTAATTGGATCAGTAAATTTTCAGATGACACTAAGATTAGAGTTGTAGTAAGCATCAAGGAAGACTATCAGAGCTTGCAGCAGGATCTGCACCAGCAGGAAAAGTGAGATGAAAATTGGCAGATGGAATATATGCAGTCAAATGCAAGATGTTGCACTTCAGTAGGACCAGCCAGGGTGGGTCTTACACAGTGAATGGTAGGGCACTGAGGAGTGTGGTAGGACAAAGGGTTCTGGGAATACAGGCCCATAATTAATTGAAAGTGGCAACACAGGTAGATAGGGTCAAAAAGAAAACTATTGTTACATTGGCCTCCATAAATCAAAGTGTTAAGTACAGGAGTTCAAATGTTATGTTAAAGTTCTATGACATTTATGATGCCTAATGTGTAGTATTGTGTGCAGTTTTCAGTCACCTACCTACAGGAAAGATATAAATAATTTTGAAGAGTACAGATAAAATTTACAAGGATGTTGCTGGGACTTGAGGAGCTGGGTTATAGGGCCTGTTTCTATGCTGTACTTTAATGTGATTCTATGACTAATATATGAAGGTGAAATCAGAAATAAAGAAATTTGATTAAGGTGAGACATTGATAAAGTCAGTATTTGTAGAAGAGAGGTACAGAGGGTCCAGAAGAGGAGTTGTTTGGGAAAACAAGGTTAGAAAATAAAGAATAAGCAGGTAAGATAAAATAAGTAAACACAGAAAGTTCTAGCACACAGGCAGCAGTAGAACAGGGACTATGGAATGGAGTACACAAGGTCAGAGAAGTCAGTGTAAATCACCTTTAAAATTGGAATAATAGGTGAGCGCAGGGCAAAAGGGCAGGGGATTTACCAGACCCAGGAACATTGAAAATACCTGGCGATGTGCGATCGGTATAAAAGAGGTGGAAAAGTGATCCTGTTGCAATGCACGATTAGCGAGTCCATGAGAAAGTTTAGAAGGAAAAAAAGGGACAAAGAAGTTCAGGCTGTAAATATATGCTGGATATGGTCACCGGACACAATAGAAGTTGATGATTTATACACTACTGCAATGAAGGTGGATCCATGTTGTGAAAGGAAGGAAAGAAACGGAGAATGATGGTGCAAGGATCAGCCTGATGTATTCACTGTTCACATCCATGAAAGAAACGTCTTCTTTATGTAAACTGTATCAGTAACATCACTTGCCCTTTTTCCACTTGTATTAGGTTATTTTTTTTACCTAATAGAATCAATATTTTATTAGTTCTTTCATTATTTCTAATGCTCATTATAACAGCATAATATAATATTATCTCATCATTCAACTTTTTCTTATTTCCTTTTTTTCACTTAACATTATGTCCTTCTTCATCTGCTCCACAGCAATCATCTTCTGACTGGCTCACAACAGTTCTCTGATCTATAGCGTGTCCTCATCTACTGCCAACATCTTAGCCGTGGGTATTTTTTGCTGCATGGTTTTTACTGACATGACTCACTAATTGTGAGTGTTCCTGAAGGCAGCTGTCATAAGACAATATTAATGATTCAGAAGGGCCCCACTTGGTTTGAAATGATTGAAATGCAGACATTTCAAATCTCAGACCAAAACTAATCTCACTGCTTACAAGGCGTTATGCAACATATGTACATTTTAAGCCTGAAATGCATAACATAAAGAGGCAAAACCTTTATTTTAACTGTCAGTTTGAAATATCTACAGTATAAGCCCTTGAGATGCTGCAGAACCAAACTGAAGATTATGGTTACAGGCTCCCAGAGAAGCTCCCACACTAATTCTCAAAGTTACAATTTATTTGGAGCATGTGAAACTTGGGTTTGTATTAGCAGGGAAATTGTTAGAGCTGCCATTTTGTATGAGGATGATTATTGGAGAGAATTGAAGCTCAGTCACAGGACGTTGCCAGTGTTATCCCAGAGAATGGTTCTATGGCGGACATGATGTAACAGAAAAAGCATTTTATGGAAACAAGAATGTCTATACCTTTACCCTTGTTGACTTCAACAGAAGAATGTTGAGCATGGGCTGCCACATGTTGATGATGCTATATAACATGTTGTGCACTATCAAGGTGGATGAAATTCCAGTTTTTTTAAATTGCTATCAAAGTATATTATTGAAGTGATTTCAAATAAGTAATTATGGTAAGATGAAAATATTAGTAAGTATATTTAGGACCAATTTAAGTTCTGGGATAAATAATCTTCCCTTTCAGAGCTGCTTTCAACTACTTTAGAGCAAATAGCTAATCTGCTTGTCAGGTTGCAGTAAATGGAAAATGCTCTAATTGTATGAAACACAGTATCTCAGAAAGGTCAAGTGCATTCAGAGATAATTCACAAGTGAAGGTAGTTCCAGATCTTTAAAGGTTAAATCTATCACTTTACATAGCTAATTGTTTCTAATATTCTAATTACTGGACAGAGGGAAATCAGATTTTCTTGCACCACGCAAGAGGTAGGAAATTCCATTTTGCTCCATGGACCCTCCAGCAAAACATGGCACATGGATGAAAGAAAAATGGAGGGTTATGGGGTAGTGTGGGTTTAGTACTTTTCTTAAGGATTATATGGGTTGGCACAACATGGAAGGGCCTGTACTGTGCTGCAGTGTTCTATGGTTCTAAACATTATTCAGGCTAAACAAATGATTTTAAATCTTCAAAGAATGGAAAGTAGAGGAAAACAGGATACAAATCGGTCCCCTTTTCTACTTCTTTTCAACATTCTCCTTGAGACAATGAACTAACATGAGAATAAATCACCAAAGCAACTAGGTCCCAAGTGCCAGTCCAATACCTGGCTAGTATATGGACCCATCATTTTCACAAAGGGATCAAGAAGGAAAGAAAAACATTACACAGAATAAAACAAGAAAACAGTACATTTCTACACAAATTTGATTAAATAGTTCCTAATACATATCTTGTCAAGGAAACTCAGCATGGATAGGCAGTGCAGTGTAGGATACAGAGCAGGATGCAATATAAAGTGTTATATTTCTTGCATTTTAACACTTAGTGCACTGCTAGCTGATTTTGCTTGTACTGATATTTTTTTATTACAATTGAAAAGCAATTTTGGCACAGAACTAAATAAGAATATGACAATAACTTGCCCTAAGCTAGTCAACGTAATGAGGCACAGAGATTATATTTATGCACTATTGTTCAAATGGCATGAGGATTATGACCGTGAAGGCAATTGGCTCATATGAATGCTAACTAGGGTGGATGTAGAACAGTGAAGACTTTGTAAGAAAAGTAACCAAAATAAATAACAATAAACAATAAAGTGCAAGCTAAAATAGTTGATTGCACATATTAAATTCAAATGAAATAAGATCAAAGTCAAAGTACATTTATTACCAAAGTATGTATACTTTATATAACCTTGAGATTCAGCTTCTTGCAGGCAGCTACAAAATGAAGAAGCTCTATAGAATCCATTAAAACACAAGAAGACTGTCAAAACCCAATGTGCAGATATAAAAAAGAAAGAAAGAAAGATGTGTAAACAATAAAAGTAAGCAAGTAGCATTCAGAACTAAAGTTTACAAAAGTGAGCTTGCACTGTGACAGTTGCAGGCCACAGCCACAATTCGGTGCAGAGACGAGTAAACTCCGTGGTGCAGCAAGATGAACTGGCCTGTGCCTTGCCTCTGGCCCTGAAACCCTATCCTTTTCAATCTATCCCAGATCTATTTAAATTGTCCAGACCTTGCTCCCTGATCCGGACCCTGCCACTTCGATACGCTCTCGGGCTGGTGCCCTGCCACCTCAATTCGGCCTGTAGCCAATTTTTCCAATTCAGCTCAGCGCTTAAATTGATCAAACCTTGGGTCTTGCCTCACATTCAGGCCTAGGTCCAGGCCCCACTGCCTTAACTCTGCATTACCTCTGCTCTCCTCGCCTCAGTTCTGCTGAATCAAATTGCCTCCAAGTTTGCTCCAGGATTGGTGAAATATTGGCTCATTTCCCTGCTCTCCAACCACCTTGATTCAGCCTGTACATACTATGCCACAGATGTGACAATATTAAAGTGCTAAAGCTTCTTCATTTGTTTAACTTTAACATTTTAATTGTAGCAGGATTGATGAAGGTACAGTTGGCCCTCCTTATCCGCGAGGGATTGGTTCCGGGACCCCTCGTGGATACCAAAAAACATGGATGCTCAAGTCCCTTATTCAACCTGTCTCAATGCGCTGGATCTTAGGACCCAGCGGAACCCGAGACCTTTTTTAACCTGTCTCAGTGTGGTGGACATTAGGACCCGGCGGTGGAGTTCTGAATCCGCAGTGTTTCTGTTCATGAAAATAATCAAGATCAAAATTGAAAATAAAGTGGAAATAAAGCGATTGGAAAGAGGTGAAATGCCATCGGTCATTATAAAAGTGTTAGGCTACGTCGGTTAACAATTTTAAACGATAAAGTGAGAAAGGCCCTGCCCCGAAGAAAGCTACAATTATTACTAAGCAACACAGTGGTTTAATTATTGGTTTTTGGGGTTTTGAGTTTTTGATCCTCCACGTCAACCCAGCACAAATGGAGAGCGCACTCGATAGCGGTCTGTCACTGGATCGAACTCGGGAACTTCTATTCCTGAGTCCGGCGCTGAAACATACGTTCTTAAGTGCTTTATATGCATAGAAAGGTAAAATATATATTATATACTAAGACAAATGTTTGACTAACTGACGCTAAATAATACCAGATGTACCTGTTCTGACTTACTTAGTAAGAGAACTTCCGATTTTCTTCGATCCCATTCCACGATAACCCACGCACATCCTCCTGTGTACTTTACATCATCTCTAGATTACTTATAATACCTAATACTATGTAAATGCTATGTAAAATAGTTGTTATACCTCATTGTTTAGGGAATAATGACAAGAAAAAAAGTCTGTACATGCTCGAACAACAAGCGCTGGAAGGGCATTTCCGGGTTTTCTCGATTCGCGGTTGGTTGAATTTGCGGATACAGAACTCACGGATAAGGAGGGCCGACTGTACTCCTGATGTCTCAGTAACATTAATACTTTGGAGAGAATTTCCTAGTGTTATGGTGTGTCTGGGGTACCTTGGGAAAATGGTTGACACTGAGGAAATATTACTTTAGTTCAGAGGTTGTTACTCTAATGTTCATTTACATATCTCATTTGTTATTTTGTCAAAAAATCATAGAGCAGAGAAACAGACTTTGCAGCTCACCAGTTCTGTGCCAGCTGTCAAATACCTATCCATACTGAACCTATTACCCAGTACTCAGTCCATTGCCATCTATGCCATGTCATTTCAAACGCTCTTCTAAACACTTCTGAAATGTTGGGAGTAATTCTGCCTCCACCATTCCCTCAGGCAAAGCATTCCAGATTTCAGCCAACTTCTGGCTGAAAAAAATATCTTCCTTAACTCACTTCCAAATTTCCTACCCTTCACCTCAAACTTATTCCTTCTGCTTTCAGACACCTTGATTAAGGGAAATACTTTCTCACAGTTACCTTATCTATCCCCCTTATAATGTTGCCGGCCTCCTCCATTCCAAGCCCAGCCTACCCAATCTCTCCTCATAGTTGAAATGGTGCATTCCAGACAATGTCCTGGTCATCCTGCTCTGAATCCTCTCAAGTGTAATCATGTCATGTCCTGGTGTGGTGTCCAGCACAGCACACAATATTCTACCTATGGTGTAAATAATGATTTATAGCATTATATCACAATCTCCGAGCTCTTATATTCCACACTCAGCTAATGAATGCTAGTATCCTACATGCCTTTTTAATCACTTTAGTTCCCTGTGCTGCTGCATTTAGAGATCCTTCCAAACGTATGCTTAGGTCCATCTATTCACTGCATTTGCTTGGATCCTACCATTCATTGCACCAGTCATACTTTTATTATGTCATTTTAAAAAAATGCTTCACTTCACATTTTTCTGGATTAAATTCCATTTGCTCTACCCTTCTTACCAATTGATCAAAGTTGTTCTCTAGCCAAACTGTGGCTGAGTGAGGTGAATGCCACTCAAAAGGACAATGAAGAGCTCTTCACTTTGTCCTACTCTTGCCCCAAGGACCTTCAGGATTTAACTATTCAGAACAGAAATGGATAGAAAAGTTTGCAAGGGATATAAGCAAATGGGACTTGCTCAGGAAGGCACCTTGATCAACAGATGAGTTAGGCTGAAGGGCCTGTTTCTATGCAGTACAACTTGACTCTATGAAATAAACAACATACAGTATTTTCTTGAAATATTGGGGTAACTTGTTAGTATACCAGTAGACATAGCACTATTACAGCACCAGCAACCAGGATTTAGTTCCCAGCACTGTCTGTAAGGACTTTGTGCATTCTCCCTGTGATCGCATGAGGTTTCATTGGGTGCTCCAGTTTCCTTCCACATTTCAATGACCATAAGACCATAACACATAGGAGCAGAATTAGGCCATTAAGCCCATCGATTCTGCACCACCATTCCATCATGACTGATCCCACTAACAATGGCAGAGCATTCCACAGATCCGCTATTCTCAAGCTAAAAATATTCCTCCTTACCTCGATTCTGAAGGGTCACCCCTCAATTTTGAGACTATGCCCTTAAGTTCTGGACACACCTACCATAGAAAACATCCTCTCTACATCCATTTTTATCCAGTCCTTTCAACATTTGGTAGATTTCAATAAGATCCCCCTCCAATACAGGCTGAAAGCTGCCAAATGCTCCTCATATGTTAACTCTTCATTCACAGAATCATTCTCATGAACCTCCTGTGGACTCTCTCCAATGACAACACATTCATTCTGAGATATGGGACCCAAAACTTTTGACAAGATTCCATGCGTAGCCTGACTAATGTCTTATAAAGCCTCAGCATTGTCTCCTTGCATTTATGTTCTCCCCTAGAAATAAGTGCCAAGATTGCATTTGTTTTCTTTATCACAGACTCAACCTGTAAATTAACCTGGGAGTCTTGAACAGGGACTCCTAAGTCCCTCTGCACCTCTTATGTTGAAACTTTCTCCTCATTTAGAAAATAGTTCCTTTTATCAAATGTATTATTATATATTTCCCAACACTGTATTCCATCTGCCACATTTTTGCCCATTCTTCCAATTTGCAATCACATTGCTTCCTCAGCACTACCTACCCCTCGACTTACCTTTGTATCATCTGCAAATTTTGCCAGAAAACCATCAATTCCATTATCCAAATCACTGACAAACAATGTGAAAAGTAGCAGTCCCAATACTGACCCCTGAGGAACACCACTAGTCTCCAGCAGCCAACCAGAAAAGACCCCCTTCATTGCCACTGCCTGTCAGCCATTCCAGTATCCATGCCAGTATCTTTCCTGTAATGCCTTGGGAGTTTACGATGTATGAGTTAGTAGGTTAATGGGTGAAATGGGTTAATTGGATGATGTCTACTCGATGGTCCATAAGGGCCTCTTACTTTGTTGTATCTCTAAATAAATAAAACTAAATAAAATAGTGAAACAGATTGTTTTCTAACTCTAGTCATAAGAAGGATGCAGCATTACTCTCTGCATGTAATAGCAGACCTGCTTTTATAGCAGAGGGGTTAACCTGCCATATTCTGCAGTCAATACCGTCTGCAGAGTCAATAGTCAATATTGCATATATTGATGGCACTGTATGCGGTAAGGTTGATGCTAATTGAGTATCCTTGAACTATTCAGGTTCCTGTTAGCCTTATTGCTGTGCCCTGATCAGCAGGAAGATTCCTCCTCACTCTTGCTGACCTGCGTAGGAGGACAAGTCTGTTATCAGGGGAGTTCACAGTGTTCTCTCAATCTGATCATCCAGAATGTCAAAGCAGGACAAGGAGACTGTACTTCTAAATTACAGCCTTACGCCTCCATAAGCTAAAAGTAAACATACATGAGAGATGTTCCCACGGTGCGAATGAGCTGTATTGCCACTCACATCCCCTTCAAAAATGAATAACTCCGTTATTTCTGGCAGGTAGTTTTTAAATCCAAATACAATTCAAAGTACTCTTCATTTAAAGTCATTTGGTTTGAATCATGTGTTAATTTAATTTAAAAGCACACAAAACAAATTCTTCTAATTTATTGTCAAGATAAAGAGATTTAAAGAGACCTTTTGCATTCCCAGGATATACCTTTAGAACTAATGGATTGTGGTATTGAATTGTAATGGTTTGTGAGTTTAAACACTGATCCACTGTATATATGACCATAAGTTGAAAGAACAGCACAAATCGAATGACCAGTCAATGTTTTTTGATGGAGATGTAAGGAAATAAATACTGATCAGAAAACTGGAGAAGAAACCTTCCATTTTTTAGGAAGATACCATGGAAACAAGAGTTAGGGTCAAAGGTTGTTACCTCTGCTGATGCAAAAGTTCATTGGAACTGAACTAATATTGCATTTGAGGTAAATAGATCATTTAGTCAAGAGGAAGAAGGAAGCATGCACAAGGTTCAGGAAACAAGACAGGGCTGTTGAGAATTATAAGGTAGCCAAGAAGAAATTTAAGAAGAGACGTGCCTAGGTGAGTAGGATTAATGAAAACCCCAAGGCAATCTGCATGTGCATGAGGAACAGTAATTCTGTTTCTCTCCACAGATACTGTAGGGTAACATAATTAGTGGAAACGTACACAATTCACATCCTCCGGCATTGAGTTGAGGTTTAATTTAAGATGCTGGTCTTACGCAATGACATATTGTGTGAAGTTCTGTTACCAAGCTTCATGTTCAGTTTTTTAATTACAATAAATGAGTGTGTTTTTTCTTAAACATAAAAGTGCCTCATGTTGTTTCACTTGTGAAATTCTGTCTTGGATGACCCAGATGCTGTAGGACAATTCCAGAGTTATTGAACATGTCAGCCAATGCAGTCGATTTGAAACTGCAGGAGTTTTGGGTGTAACAGTGCTGTTGTTTAGTTTGTACAAGCTGGGGCCCAAATTGCCTGCAGACGGTACCAGACTTTTTTATGAAGTAACAATGCTCAGTAATTCCATGGCTGCGAGAGTGGTGAGTCTACTAGAACACCTGCCTGAACCACGATAAATAGCAGTCGCTGAAAATTCACCTTTTACAGACATTTAGACTAGCAGAGTCTGAACGTGCTGAACAGTTGCTCTTTTTGCCAGCCTTGGTGACACTAAGCTGTCAGAGCTAATGGACCACATGCTGTCTCTCTTGGGAAATCACCATCATTGCTTTATTTTTAAAGAACTCTTCATGCGCCAAATGCCTGATCAAGTTCACAGAGCCCTCACTACTGCATCCATGATGGAGTATAGGCAGCTTGCTAAAATGGCTGATAGTCGACACTCAGCCAGGCAGCAGGGCATAATTCCTCTTCATTTCCTGCCTCAGTAAGCCCGGTCAGCAAGGCCTTCAACATAAGCATGTGAAGCAGACTACTAACATAACAGACAACGCTGGGTCTGTGTTTTTACCATGCTCACCTTGGAACGAATGTGAGGAAGTGTTGACCGCCTTTAGCTTTGGCAGTGTTAGCACTAGTTAGTGCATTGGAACGTCAGAGGTCTGTGAATAGCGTGGGTTCCAGCTGCCAGGAATATCTACTGTTCATTTTGTGAGACCCCTTCCTGTGTGACCTGGGTGCTCAAGTGAGTGTGCTGCTGGCATCATCTATTGACGAGAAGGCAAAGAGCGATGAAACCTCGCTGGAGTCCGCCAAAGGCAGCAGGATCCAAATTTATGGGACATGAAGGGAGATGCTCTGCTTCAGTGGTCGACGTTATACATGAGAATTTGTCCTAGCTGAAGTGGCAAAGCCTCTGCTAGGTGCAGACTTGTTGTGTGCCCAAGGACCATTAGTCAATCTTAAGAACTGCTGGCTTCTGGACGACAAGGACTTTGGGTTGTTACCCTGCTCCCCCAGTAAGTTCCCAATAATAAGTCTGTTAAGCACATGCACCACCACATGTGAATTTAACTGAATGCTGGGCAAAATCGAAAACCTCACCAAGCTTTCATTCTCCACTATAGTCACAAAACATGGGGGTGGAGCACCACATCTCCACAACTGACTTGCCAGTCCATGCCTGCATGTGTAGACTGGACCCAAAAGCTGACAATCACGAAGGTTGAGTTTGCCAACACGGAAAGACTCAGCATTAAATGCCAGTCGAATAGCCCCTGAGCTTTACCCCTCCACAGGGTCCCTAAGTCAGATGGTGATTACCACCCCTGTGGCAATTACTGACAGCACAACAAGAACACCACTCCTGATACCAGTCCCACTCATCTAAGACTTTTCAACATGTTTGGGTAGAAAGTTAATTTTTTCCAAAGTCGATTTAATTAGGGGCCACCATCAGGTACCTGTCTGCCCAGAGGACAGTCCCCAAACAGCTGTGATAACCTGTTTGGTTTCTGTGCATGCTGTTTGGGCTGAAAAATGCAGCAGTCTCCAGCAGCTGATGGACTGCTTATTAAAAGACTTAGATCTTCTTTTAATTTCCCTGGATGACATACTTGTTTCCAGTGCATCAGAATCCAAACAGGTATCTCATCTCTGCATACTTCACGAGCACTTAAGCCAACACCGCTTGATTATTAACCCTGCTAAATGAGTTTGGGTTGTCAACCGTTGACTTTCTTGGCTTTCACATCTCTGCGGAAAATATGAAACGCTTCCCATTAAAGGTAGCCGCTATTATGGATTTCCCACTGCACCGCACTACTAAAAAACTGCTCGAGTTTTTAGGCCTGGTGAATTTCTATCACTGCTTCATTCCACAAGCTGGTGAACTTATGCTCCCCCTGTAGAGTGTGTGTAAAGGCAATACCCCTAATCATGTGTTTGGTCAGCAGACATGACCAGCGCATTTGATGCCAAACAAGTGCTTTCTCATGCAACCCTACTAGCACACCCACTCCCCAATGCACCCATAGCTATTACTACCGACGCCTCAGACTATGCTGTGACGCTGAGGAGGAACAGTTAGTTGAAGACGTGTGGTAACTCCTCATCTTCTTCCAGCAGCAGCTCCACCCCCTGAAAGGAAGTACAGCACATTTGACTGTGATTCTTGGTCTCTATCTGGCTGTCTGCCATTTTCATTTTCTTCTAGAGGGTCACCATTTCGCAGCATTCATTGACCACAAACCCCTCGTGCACACAATGGCCAAAATACCAGACCCTTGGCCTGTACACAGCAATGCAGCCTGGCCTACATACTTGAGTTCACAAATGATATACAACATACCAAAAGGAAAAATAATGCTGTGACTGATTGCCTCTCATGGCCAACCATTGAGGCCATACACATAGGGGTTGACTATGCCCGCATAGCAGCTGACCAAGCTACAGAAGCAGAAGTCCACGCTTACTGAACAGCAGTCACGGGCCTGCAGTTGGTTGACATTAAGTTCAGGGAAGCTGGGATTTCTCTCCTTTGTGACATCTCAACCTGTCACACTCGCCCCATGGTGCCTGCAAACAGGAGGTGGACTGTTTGGATTCTACACACAGCCTCTCGTAAACAGGCAGGAAGGCCTCACAGAAACTGGTTGCACTAAAATTTGTGTGGAATGGCCTTAGAAATTATGTGAGTGATTGGACTGCAGTCTGTGCAGAGTGCCAGTGGGCAAAAATTAACCACCACGTTCAGGCACCATCGGCATCTTTTGAAGTCCCTGAGTAATGGTTTGGCCACGTCAATATAGACCTTCTTTGTCCTCTTTCCCTCCTGTGGTTTCATGCACCTCCTTACCAGGGTGGATCATACCACCAGGTGCCTTAGGTCATCCCTCTAGCATCAATGATGGCCACAAACATGGTTTAGGTGTTCATCAGCACCTACGTTGCTCAGTTTGGCACCTTAATTGGTATTTCCTCTGACCATTGTTCCCAATTCATTTCAGGCCTCTTGGCTGTGATGGCATAGAACCTCACTTTAAACTATATCACCCGCAGTCCAATGGCCCATGTGAGCGGTTTCACCACTCCTTAAAAGCTGCTCTTAGGTCTTCCCTGATTGATGAATACTGGCATGATCGGCTCCCGTGGGTCCTGCTGGGATTCAGAACAGCACCACAAGAGGAGCTGAAGTCATCCATGGCTGAATTGGTATATGGGCAACCAGATAATTTTATTCTTGACACCACAATTGCCTGGTTGGCCTCTCAACAGCATTCCACCCTCCTCAATAAATTCAATTACTTTGCACTTCTTCCTTCTTCTTATCATGGTGTACAGCACTCTTGGGTTCCTGTTGACCTACATTCTGCCTATTTTGATTCTGTGTGCCATGATGCACATCAACATTCCCTTAGGTTTTGGAACGGAGAGAAAAGACTTTCATCATAGGAGAATGCCTGAATGTATTTCGGTAGATCGCCTTAAACTGTCCCTCCAAGTTTTGGAGGATTCTGTTGCCATGCCCCTACCATCACGACATGACCATCAGCAGCATGTTAACACATCTCTGGATGAGTCAGAGGTACCTGCTGTTCCTCCACCAATGGAACACAGGACCCAAGCTCCAGATAGGCTCACACTGAGGTTTTAGGGAATTCTGGGTATGGCCTGTGTAGGGTAAAATAGTTGGTGGAAATGTCCATAATTCATAACCACTGACATGGAGTTGGGGTTCACTTTAAGAGACTGGTCTTATCTGGTGACGTATTACATAAAGTTCTGATACCGTGCTTCATGACTGTTTTGAGGTTCAATAAATGAGTTGCTATGGTTCTTCTGAAACATAAAATGCCTCACGTTGTTTTATTCGCGAGAACCTACCACCCAGAGTGAAGTGGAATCTGAAGAGCTCGATAGCAAAAGCAGAGGGATGAATTTGGGATTGTTTCAGGTCAGTGGTCTGGACCGTGTTCAAGGATTTGCAGTGGGAGTGGCCCTAACGGAATAAGTCGCAGTCTTCACCAATTTCATAAGGACATGCATGGACAAGTGTGTACACATAAAAACATTTCACGTCTTCCCCAATCAGAAGCTGCAGATGAAAAAGGAAAATCATAATTTCCTGAGGGCTATGTCTTAGGATTTTACGATCGGCAAACTAAAGCTATGTAAGAAGTCCAGATACAACCGCTGGAAGGCCTTTGCATGGTCAAAGAGGCAATTTCAGATTAAACCACAATCACAGGTGTGTGTTGCGTGCTCTACAGCTCTCAGTTTTCCAGTTTGAGGCTACCATCTGTTTAAAAATGCACCTATTGTCCCCAAAAAGAGCATGGTGATCTTCCTCTGTGACTATCATCAGACAGCAACCATAATGAAGTGCTTCAAGATGTTAGTTATGGTCTGAACCAACTACGACCGCAAAGATGACTTGGATCGTTCTAGTTTACCTACATGGCCAACAGCAGAAGCACATTTTCTGGTTCTTTCACTCTGCTCTGGAACATCTGGGCAACAGAAACCTGTACGTCGGGCTGCTCTTCTTCATCCACTCAGTGTTCAACACAATCCTGAGACAAAACTCATCAGCAAATTTCCAGACCTGGGCCTCTGTACTTGCCTCTGCAACTTGATACCCGATTTCCTCAGCTGCAGACCTCAGTCAGTGAGGACTGGTTAACAACATCTCCTCACTAATCATCAGCACCTCAGAGCTGCATGCTTCATACCCCCCACCCCTGCTCTCCTCTCTAAACAGATCTGCTAAGCTCAGCTCCAATGCCATCTTCAAATTTGGTGGTAACATTAGACAAATCACAGTTGCCGATGAACCATAGGTTGAGCGGTGTCGCAAAACCAACCTCTCACTCAATGTCAGCAAAACTAAAGATTTGATTATTGATTTTAGCAAGAGGGAGGAGGTAAACATGTACCAGTCTACACTGAGGGATTTATGGTGGAGAGAGCTGACAACCTTAATTTCCTGGACTTGCCTGACCTAAAGACATATGTGCAATCATAAACAAAGCATACTGGAGTGTTTGCATTCATAGGAGGTTAAGAAATACAGCATGCCACTGAACACTAACAAACTTCTGCAAATGTGCTGTTGAAAATATCCTGACAAGTTGATCAAGATTTGGAACTGGAATTGGGATGTTACAGGTGGAAGGTGGAAGGTGCAGAGTCGTAGACTCTGCTTAATATGGCTCAGGGTTGTATGTGGTGACATGCATGGACTCTGATGATGTTTTACTTCGAACTTTGAAACATCTTTCTCTTCCATCAGTAGTATCTACAGGAGATGCAAGAAATCCCCATTATCTAGGGCGTGCCTTATTTCACAGCTATCATCAGGTAGGAGTCACAGAAGCCTGAAAGTTCCACAGCTCAAGAACAGGTATATCCCTTCCTTTCAACAGAAACCACTACTTTTTAACAAACAATGTCCACTTTGACAACTTTGCATTACCATGTGATTTTTTTTGTTCTAATTGTGATTTTTCTTGTAAAAATTGTGAATAATTTACTTTTTCAACGCTGTTTATATGATGCTGTGTCCCTTGTGGTGCCACTGCAAGTAAAATTTTCAATGCACCTGTGCATACATGTACTTGTGCATATGAGAATAAACTCAACTTTGTCTGTGATTGTTGTGTAATTTCAGTATTTCAAGTTATATTTCAAATCTGATTCAAAGTCCCTGCCCTAATAGTTTGCCCTAGGATAAGCATTGGTGTCTCGCATGGTTTGGTTTACATTTGCCTTGTACAGAATTTGGCAGAAAGCTGTTACTGTGTTGAACAAGAACAATTTTTAATTCTTAAGCATTTTCAAATCTTCTGTTAACTATTCTCCTTAATAATCCATTTTCTGGAATAAGTTCAGTAAATTAACTTCATGATGATCTTCTAGCCCTTTCCACCTCCCTCCTACGATTGGTTACTCATCTGACTTTTGCTAAAATCTTCAAGAACACATTTTTTTTAGTCCTGCTCACCATATTGATCTGCATGTTGCTGTAACTGAACCAGACAAACTAACTTCCCTCATTCACGTTGAATACTCCGTTTCATTCATTAGCTCTCCATTGAAGAACATGTCCCCTCTCTAAATGCTATGACAGGGTTAAATTGAGTCTGCAGCGCAATGGTACTAAGTCTAAATGTGTGTGTGTGTGTGTGTGTGTGTGTGTGTGTGTGTGTGTGTGTGTGTGTGTGTGTGTGTGTGTGTTTGTCTGCACCTCAATGGATCTCCAGTGGAAAGGTCTGCAGGCATTTGGTCCTCTCTTAGTCATTACACGGGCCTGTATATTTATTGAAGTATATACATCTTTTCTGGCGATACCCTGAAAGGAATTACTGACAACTTTTTCCCATTCCTTGGGTCTCCCTCTCCTTGTGTGTCTGAATGGGTTTGTTAACAGCATAATCCTGCCCATCTACATCATCTTTCTTAATAACTACGATGCGCAGAAGGACTCTGGTAAGCTTTCTCGTCCATCAGCTCTGACTCACAGCTTATACTAGGGAAGCCCAATTGGAGGTCTTATTAAGATGTTCTTGTCTACCTGACAGTGAGTAACTATACCTGTAACAGCATGGCCTGAAAGGAATCATTACTAAGTTGTCATTATCATCTATCTATCTGTATGTCAATAGCCAGAATTTTGGATGACAGTGAAATCTTACAGTAGAAAGAACAGTTACATTGTTTCCTGAAATTACTTCCCAGCAGAATAGCTGATCTTCCACTTAGGCATTCTGCCAGAGATATTAGAGTATTTCACATTCAGAATATAATCTCAAAGCAAGAGAAAACTATCTAACTCAGAAGTGTGAAATCAAAAATAACATGTCTTTCAGTGAACCCTGGATCCATAATAAAGGTAGTTCTCTAGTCATATACATGAGTCAGAGCTGTTTATATTTTTTTCATTTGAGGTGTTAGTTTATATGCTTATTCCAGCTGCTTTGATTCTTAAAAGGATGCAAAGTCAGGTGCAGACTTATGACTGCACACAGAATGAGTAGAATCAGAAAAGATACAGTCATAGAGCCATAGAGCTCTACAGCACAGAAACAGGCCCTTTGGCCCATCTAGTCCTTGCCAATCTATCACCCTGCTTAGTCCCACTGACCCACAGCTGGACCATAACCCTCTATTCGCCTCTCTTCCATATACATATCCAAACTTCTCTTATATGTTGCAATATAAAACAATAGATAGAAAGCTGGTTGCAGTCAAGAACATAAAAACCGGGAGCAATTAGGAAGTGTTATTCTGTGAGTATTGATTCTAGGACCGCCATGATTCACAATTTATGTAAATGAGGTGAGGGTATTGTAAAGTTGTCAATCAATGGAGATAATCTCACAGGATAATGTTGTCCATTGTACTCCACCTCTTAAATGTAGCTCTTTTGCCTTCTGCTTAGCCAGCTTTGGATAGCCAAGTGTTATAGCATTGATTATACTACACAACTATACTGTAATGCATACTAACAAGAATGGTCACCCTGCACCTGTAAGATGGTCTAAAATAGCACCACCGACCAATGTGACTAATGACAACATACTGCAGACAGTCACAAGACTGCTTCTTCTTTTAAGTATACTTCTACTACGAACCTGAGTGTGATTGGAGTCTGTAATTTACATTTTGATCATGTGTTTTTGAGCCGACTGGCACTTCTGCTGTCTCTGAGGGAAATCGGCATGGTTGAGAGTGAGGTTGGGAACGGAGTGTGTGGCCTAATGGCAGAGCGCGAGCCCATGATCGGCACCAAATCTCAACCAATTTGCCGACCAAGATTGAAATCAGTGATGATGAGAGCAGAACATGAGGGGATGTTCAGTGCCGTCTACCTGTGTTTGACCAGGCTCCCTCTCCCTTGCTTGCTGCTGCCAGAGGAAGTGCAGGAGTCTTGGGTCTTAGACAAGGTTTGATCAGTGTGGTGTGTGAATTGGACTAGATTTCAGAAAACTCTGCAGCTCATGTTATATATGTGTCTGGTTTCTGTTTACTCTTTTTTTATTACCATTTTGCCCAATTTTGATTGGGGTGGATTGGCTTTGTGGCCTGCAGTCAATGAACAACACAGCACTAAATTGAATTGAACTGAACTAAACCAAACATTCCTAGACTGTTTCAAAGATTCTGCAGTTTGATGTTTAATATTCTGTGTGTTATTTGCTCATTTTTTGCCGTTCTGTGTGATTCGTTTCTTTTTTTGTGCATTGTGTGTTTGATATTTCTTTGAACGTGTTCCATGCCGCTTCTTTCCTTCATGGCTGTCTGCAGGAAGACAAATCTTAGGGTTGCATACTGCATATGTGCTCTGATACTGAATGAATGTTGAATCTTTGAATCAGAGCGTAATTTCAAAAAATGCCAACTGCACCAAATTGCGGGAAGTGGTAATAGAATGGAAGATGATAACATAGTTGACAAAATTTTGAATGGACTATGGTTGAATAATGACAAAGTATGCTTCCTGTAATGTAATGGACGTTCACTGGAAGAATAAAGAGGCAGGGATTTAGAATGATTAGGGGTGCAGGTTCAGCCTAGAGTCAGAAGTAGTAACTCATGTTAATATCCATAGAAAGAAAGCAAACAAAGCACTGGAGCACTCTTCTAGAAAGAAAAGAAGACAAGTTGTATTAAATCCTTGGATGTTGATAGTGCTCTGAAGCACTGATGGACTGATACCGGAATCCATCAGGGATGATTGAACAGTCTGGAGACAAAAAACAGATGGGTCACCTGTTAGAGAGACATAAGGTAAACAAAGAGTCTGATAGTGTAGATTTAAGGGACCTGATTCCACTTTTGGGGAGTTTAGAAACAAAAACGTAAGAACATAGCAACACTGGAGCAGGTGTAAGCTACCTCATCCCATTAGCCTGTCCCACCATCCTACAGGACCATAGCTGATCTACCCCAGGCCTCAACTCCTCATCTGTCCAATTTTCCCAAAGCTCATAATTGCCTAATCCTGCATACATTTATCCACTGATTATCTCCAATGAGCAAATGATTGATTATCTTTACAAACCTCAGTGGCAGAAAATGCACAAATTTCAGGAAATATCTATCTGGGGTCGAGAAATATGGATTATCATTTAAATCTAATAGGACATGGCTAATTTATATTAAAGTTGAGTCTAAAACTAGAATATTCATCATTTAGTCTATTATTTAGATGCTTCCATCACTTATTGAGGAGATCTGGCATGTCACCAAAGGTTCTGGCAAATTTCTACAGACGTAGAAATTTCTTCTGACTGGTTGCATCACAGTCGGGCATGTAAGCTCCAATCCGCAGGATCGCAGGCTTAGCCAGCTCCATCACTAGCTCAACCATTTCCACTGCTGAGGACATCTTCAAGCGCTGATATTTTAAGAAGTCATCTATCATTAAGGACTCTCACCATCTGAGACATGCCCTCTTTTCAATACTACCATCAGGGAGGAGGTACCGGAGCCTGAAGACCCACACTTTATACTTTAGGAACAACTTCTTCCCCTCTGCTGTTTGATTTCTGAATAGTCCATGAAACCATTAATACTGATTCATTATTTCTCTTTTGTGTTATTCATGTATTATTTATTTTTATTCTAACTTATAGTCATTTTATGTAATGCATTGTATTGCTGCCACAAAACAAATTTCACAACATATGTCAGTAAATAAACCTGATTCTGATTACCAGTAAGTAATTTCAAGTGTTAGCGTTTTTCCCCAATATCCATTCCTTTATACCAGTATCTAATTTGGTGCTAGCCCAGAGTTTGTTTACGGACCTAGGACACTGTGGAGGTTCTGGCACAGGAAATATGAAGCAGGCACGAGAATTTCTAGAAGTGTGATTCTCTTCTGATAACTCCATAAACAAACATATCGAAATAGACACCATCCATGAACCCCTAAGAGCCAAAGAAATACAAGCCAATAGAGTTTAAGGGCCAATTGAAGGAGTAACCAATCAGCACTGAGCAAGTGAATGGGGGCCTATACAAATGCAAGACTCCTAGAGATAAGCAATGGCAACTGCGCACTGAGGATGTCACCTCAACTGGTGATGAAACGCCTGCAAGCCAGCTGCCAAGCTTGGTGAATACCACAACATGGAACTCTGTGAAAACATCTACTTGGGCTGTCCACTACTGGGCCGGGTGTATTGGTAAGAAAGGAAGATCAGTGCAGCCAAGTAAAGAGGTAAAGAGGCAGCAACTCCCTTCAAATACAACAGGACATGATGAAGGAGACAGTGGGATCTGTTATTGCATGGAACAGATTCTACAATTACAGGCAATGGCTTGTAATTACCTGAGGTTCAGGATACAGCACTGAGACCCACATCTCAGAAAGGAATGGCTTCTTCACATCAGTCATAGACCTAGAACTTAGAAAGAGTCTATTGAGCCCCTTTCCAGCGCCTTCTGCAGAACTGTCTGAAAGTCTTAGACACATATACAGTATATAGCTAGTGTGCTAAGACCTGTCCGAAGTACTGTATTCCTCAACGTGGAGTGGAGTGCGAGTTTGTAAATCTGACAGGAGCAAAGGATACTGGAGTGGTGAGGGTGGAGTGCCAGGGGGCAGGCAGCAGAGATGGCGTGCCAGGGGCAGGGGGTAGTGTGGGTGCCCTGAGATGTGAGGCAAGGTAATTTGATTCTAAATAATTGAGTTATTGACAAAATGCCTCTCCAGTGCTTCGCAATCCCTGCCCTTCCCAGTTCCCTTTTCCCAACATGATTTCCCTTTCCCTGACCCCTTCACATTCTCTGTAATCAGTAAATGCCCATATCAGAATCAGGTTCACATACAGTGCTATCAAAAGTATTTAAGCCCCTTGGAAGTTTTCATGCTTTGTTTTACAACATTGAATCACAGTGGATTTAATTGGGTTTTTTTCACACTGATCAACAGAAAAAGACTCTTTCGTGTCAAGTTGAAAACAGATCTCTACAAAGTGATGTGAATTAATTACGAAAATAAAACACAAAATAATTGATTGCATAAGAATTCATCCCCTTTAATATGAAACACTAAATCATCACTGATATAACCAATTAGTTTTAGAAGTCATGTAATTAGTTAATTAGAGATTACTAGTGCACAGTCAAGGTGTTCAAATTGATTGTGGTAAAAATACACCTGTATCTGGAAGGTCCAATTGTTGGTGAGTCAGTATCCTGGCAAAAACTACACCATGAAGACAAAAGAACATTCCAAGCAACTCCTCAAAAAGGTTACTGAAAAGCACAAGTCAGAAGATGGAGACAAGAAAATTTCCAAGTCACTAAATATCCCTTGGAGTACAGTTCAGACAATTATCAAGAAATTGAAAGACTACGCCACAGCTGTAAGTCTGCCTAGAGGAGGCCGTCCTCAAAAACTGAGAGATTGTGCAAGAATAAAGAGACCTATGATAACTCTAAAGGAGTTACAAGCTTCAGCAGCTGAGATGGGTGGAACAGCATATACAACAACTATTACCCAGGTGCTTCATACGTTGCAGTTTTATGGGAAAGTGGCAAAGAGAAAGCCAATGTTGAAAAAAAACTGCTCAATTCTGGTCGCCTCACTACAGGAAGGATGTGGAAACCATAGAAAGGGTGCAGAGGAGACTTACAAGGATGCTGCCTGGATTGGGGAGCATAGGTTAAGTGAAGTCGGCCTTTTCTCCTTGGTGTGACATAGGATGAAAGGTGACCTGATAGAGATGTACAAGATAACGAGAGGCATTGATCATATGGATAGTCAAAGGCTTTTTTCTAGGGCTAAAATGGCTAGCACGAAAGTGCACAGTTTTAAGGTGCTGGGAAGTAGGTACAAAGGAGTTGTTGGGGTAGGCTCTTTACGCAGAGGGTGGTGTGTGTGGAATGGGCTGCCAGCGGCGGTGCTGGAAGCGGATACGATGGGATCTTTTAAGAGACTCCTGGATAAGTACATGGAGCTTAGAAGGGCTATGGATAAGCCTAGGTAGTTCTAAGCTAAGGACATGTTTAGCACAGCTTTGTGGGCTGAAGGGCCTATATTGTGCTGTAGGTTTCCTATGTTTCTATGAAATTTTGGTTTGAGTTTGCGAGCAGGCATGTGAGAGACTCTGAAGTCAGCTGGATGACGGTTCTATGGTCTGATGAAACCAAAATTCAGCTTTTTAGCCGTTAGACTAAATGCTATGTTTGGTGTAAGCCAAACACTACACATCATCAAAAACACACCATCCCTACCGTGAAGCGTGGTGGTGGCTGCAGCAGGCCCTGGAAGGCTGGTGAAGGTAGAGGGTAAAATGAATGCAGTAAAATACAGGGAAACTTGGAGGAAAACCTGACGCAGTCTGCAAGAGAACTGCAACTTCGGAGAAGAGTTCTTTTCCAGCAAGATAATGACCCCAAGGATTAAGCCGAAGCTGCACAGGAATGGCTTAAAAACAACAGTTAATTTCCTGGAGTGGCTAAGTCAGAGCCCAGACCTCAATCCAATTGAGAATTTGCGGCTGGACTTGAAAGAGTTGTTTATTCACAATCCCCATGCAATCTGACAGAGCTTGAGCAGTTTTGTAAAGAAGAATGGGGAAAAATTGCATTGTCCAGATCTTCAAAGATGATAGAGCTCCATCAACACAGACTTGAGGCTGTAATTGCTGCTGAAAGTGCACCTACTAAATACTGACTTGAAGTGGGTGAGTAATTAATTCAATCAATTATTTTGTGTTTAATAATTGTAATAAATTTAGTTCAATTTGTAGAAATTTTGTTTTCACTTTGATATGGAAGTATCTTTTCTGTTGATCAGTGTCAAAAAACCCAAATTAAATCCATTGTGATTTAATGTTGTAAAACAAAAAAAATCATGAAAACTTCCAAGGGGGTGAATTTATGATATTTGCTTTTTTTATGGCAGCAATGTAGTTACTATGGTACTGCGCAAAGCACCCTAGCTACATGTTTGTGCCTAAGACTTTTGCAGAGTGCTGTGAGCCTCAGTAATTCAAATGCTTATGTAGACACTTCTTAAATGCTGTTGGAAAATCTGCATCCAACACTCTCTCAGGCATTGTATTCAGAATCAGAACCAGGTTTATTATCACTGGCATGACGTGAAATTTGTTAACTTAGCAGCAGCAGTTCAATACAATACATAATCTAGCAGAGAGAGAGAAAAAAAATAATCAAAATAAAACATAACAAATAAACAAGTAAACCAATTACATACATTGCATAGATTATTTTAATATGTGCAAAAACAGAAATACTGTATATTAAAAGAAGTGAGCTCATGTCCAAAGCTTCAATGTCCATTTAGGAATTGGATGGCAGAGGGGAAGAAACTGTTTCTGAATCGCTGAGTGTGTGCCTTCAGGCTTCTGTACCTCCTACCTGATGGTAACAGTGAGAAAAGGGCATGCCCTGGGTGCTGGAGGTTTTTAATAATGAATGCTGCCTTTCTGAGACACTGCTTCCTAACCATGTCCTGGGTACTTTGCTGTCTAGTACCCAAGATGGAACTGACTAGATTTACAACCTTCTGCAGCTTCTTTCGGTCCTGTGCAGTAGCCCCTCCATACCAGACAGTGATGCAGCCTGTCAGAATGCTCTCCACGGTACAACTATAGAAGTTTTTGAGTGCATTTGTTGACATGCCAAATAGCTTCAAACTCTTAATAAAGTATAACCCCCGTCTTTCCTTCTTTATGACTACATCAATATGTTGGGACCAGGTTAAATCTAGCTTGTTTGTACGTGTTGATTTGACACCCAGGAACTTGAAGCTGCTCACTCTCTCCACTTCTGATCCCTCTATGAGGATTGGTATGTGTTCCTTCACCTTACCCTTCCTGAAGTCCACAATCAACTCTTTCGTCTTACTGACATTGAGTGCCAAGTTGCAGCTACAGCACCATTCCACGAGTTGGCATATCTCACTCCTGTACACCCTCTCATCACCACCTGAGATTCTACCAACACTGGTCCAGATAATCATTACTCTCTGAGTGGAAAAAGCTCCCCCTGATCCCTTTGAATTCTCTTACCCTCTATCTATGTCCTCAAGTTTTATCTATCTCTGAAATGGGGTAAATTTTTCTGCAAACTACCTTATCTATACACCATGTCATTTCATATATTTAATCATAACCCCTTTTAAATGTTTCAAGGAAAACAGATCTAGCCTCCTCAGTCTCTCCTCATAACTGATGCGCTCCATCCTGAGTAGCATCCAGTGAGACTCTTCACCACCCTTTCCAGTGCCGTCACATGATTCCTGCAATGTGGCGACCAGCTGAGCTCTAACAAATATTTTATAAAGTTGGAGTGGAACCTCTCTCTTCTCGGATTTCAACCCAGGAAAGTGTGAAGTGATTCACTTTTGATGGTCAAATTTGAAGACCGAACACAGGGTTAATGGCAGGATTCTTAGCAAAGTGTTATAGAGGGATTGTGGGGTCTCTGACCATAGATACCTCAAGTTGATCAGGTTGTTAAGAAGGTTTATGGTGTGTTGGCCTTCATTAATCAGAGGATTGAGTTCAACTCTGGCAAGACCACACCTAGAATATAGTGTTCAATTCTGGCTGCCTAATTATATGATGTGGATGCTTTAGAGAGGCTGCAGAGGAGATTTCCCACGATGCTGCCTGGATTTAAAGAGTATGACCAATGAAGGTGGGTGAAGTGAAGTAAGATGAGAGGTGACTTGATAGAGGTGTACAAGATGATAAGAGGCAGTCTGAGTGGATAGCCAGAGACCTTTTCCGAAAGGAGAAGGGACATAATTTTAAAGTGATTGGATGAAAATACAAGGGAAAGGTTCGAGGCAATTTTGTTTTTTTTGGGTGCATGGAAGGTCCTGCCAGGTGTGGTGGTAGAGGCAAATTCATTAGGGGCATTTACGAAATTCTTAGATAGACACATGGATGATAGAAAAGTGGAGGACTATGTAGTAGGGAAGGGTTAGATTGGCCTTAACATTTATCACAACATCTGGAGCAGAAGGGCCTGTACTGTGCTGAAGTGTTCAGTGTTTTATGGTATTACTTTCTCCAGCTAATGGAGGCTGATATTCCATATCTTTTCTTAACAATGTTATCGATATGTTCTGCCACCTTGAAGGATCTTTGGACTCACAAAGCCTTGTCAGGCAGCCTCTGTATTTCTCCCTGATGGGTGAATTCACACTGAGCTTCAGAGCAATCTTTCATTGCCTCAGGAGCTCCATTGAAGTATAAAATGTTTGCCAGAATCACAGCAGAGTAGTGTGTAACAGCAGGGAGAAAGGCAGGTGTTTGAGACTGTTTCATGACACAGCATGACTGTTCATAACACATTTCTATATATATAGTGCTATAATGGTCCCACTAGTACTCTCATTCCTGGGAATACAGCCTCGGCATTAAGCAAGGTTCAATTCAATACATAGCAGCATAACATAACATTAATTCTTCAAAGCATTCCAAAAGATCAGACTTGCCTGACAAGTCTGATAGAATTCTTTTAAGAAATAACAGGCAGAATAGGTGAAGGAGAGTCAGGTGTATACATGGATTTTCAGAAGGCCTTTTGACAAGGTGCCTCACATGAGGCTGCTAAACAAGTGAAGTACCCATGGTATTACAGCAAATCTACTGACATGGGAGAAGACTGGCTGCCTGGCAGGAGGCAAAGAGTGTCTTTACTGGCCGGTTGTCAGTGACTAGTGGTGTTCTGCAGGAGTCTGTGTTAGGACCACTAACATATCATGTAAAAAGTAATGATTTGGCTGACAGAATTGAGGGTTTCTTTGGCTGAGTTTTCAGATGATACAAAGATAGATGGAGGAGATGCCTCGAAATCTGTCCTGTAATGGGGTGACAAAAATAGAATGCAATACTCCTGCTGCCACAAAGCTCTTCAACTCTTCAACTCAATTCCTTGACTAATAAAGGCAAGAATGCTGCCTTTATCATCTTTTCAGCCTGGGTAGTTACCCTCAGGGACCTTAGCCCACAAGATCCCTATGCATGTTAATACTTTTTAGGTCATACCATAACATATTTGCGTCCTTCCTGAGGTGCAACACCTCACATTTAGTAGGGTTAACCAACATCTACAACTGGTCATTATACTTCTATATCAGTCTACACCGTCCAACACACAATCAATGTTCATATTGTATACATACTTATTAATCTAGCCATCTATGTTTTCATCCATTTGTATCTATCACAAATAGCAGAGGTCCATGTACAGATCCCTGCAGAACACCACTAGTCACTGACCTCTAGCCACAATAAGACCTTTCGACAACTAAGCTCTGTCTTCTAGAAGCAAGTAAATTCTGAATCTAAATGACCCATACACTGTGGATCCTATGCATCTTAATCTGAATGAGCCCTCCATGAGGGACCTTGTAAAGCTCTTCTAAAATCCACGTAAACAACATCCACAGTTATACCTTCATCAGTCACACACATTATCTCCTCACAAAACCTTAAACGCAATATGCCTTGCATAAAGCTGTACAGTTTAGCCCAAATTAGGCCTTGGTTTTACAAATGGTCATAAATCTTATCCCTAAGAATCTTTTCCAGTAACTTCCCAACCACTGATGTGAGATTCACCAATATATAATATCCAGGATTATCCCTATTTCCATTCACGAATAATAGAACAACATTAGCTACTCGCCAGAATTCCAGGACTTCATCTGTGGCTAGTGAGGACATGAATATATTAGCCAAGGCCCCATCAATCTCACCTGTTGCTTATCTCAGAAACTTTGGGTATATGCCATAGGTCCTGGGAACTTATCCACCTTAATGCTCTTTAAGTGACCCAAAACTACCTCCTTGGCAATGCCTTGGCAAATTAATATGCTTCATTCTGTACTCCTGAACTACTTTTGATAAATACTGATGCAAAGTGTTCATTGGAGCTTCACCTGAATCCTCAAAGACTGTTTCCTCCTTTATCCTTGAGTAGTCCCCCCCCACCACTCCCTAGCTCTTGCTCTTAACCTATGTATCAAATGCCTTGGGATTTTCTTTAATCCAACTTGTCATGGCCTTTCCTGGCTTTCCTTATTCTGTTCTTGACTATTTTTCTGGCTTCTTTATAATCCTCAAGGGCTCTGTTTGAATATTAGCTTCATTATGGAGAAGATCCATTGAATACAACAGCCTGAGCAAAGCAGGGCTTATCATCATTTCTGAAATTCTAATTTTTAAAATATAGCATTATTACCAGTCATGTTGTGTGTATATTTAGATGCATCATTGGATATCATTAGGAAAACCCATATAAATATCTCTATGGAATATTATATGAAACAGTATTTAAAGAGAATTCACTCAATGTGAACAGCTGAGCATAGGAATAGGAAAAGGCTAATTATTTGAACAGCAAACACAAAATGCTGAAAGAACTCAGCTGGAGATTTCCAGCATCTGCAGAATTTCTAGTGTTTGGGTTATTTATTTAAGTTATTGTTCAGGATGTGGATATTGCTGATACGGTCAGTATTTAAAAATCATCCTTTGGTGTCCTTGTGTTACTTTCTTGAACCTCTGCAATCTCTAAATCCTTTTGTCCAATGCATTTAGTTAAATAGGGAGTTTCAGAAATGAGACCCAGCAGCAATGAAAGACCTGCAATATGCTTCCAAATCGGGGTTTGAAGAGGAATCTGCTGGCGGTGGTGTCCCATGTGTGTGCAGCTGCATACTACAAAAATCACAATCCTGACATGCTGTTTCAACGGTGGATAAGTATTGGGAAATCTGAAGGTTAGTCACTTGCCAGAGCCTACCCAGCCCTACCCTCCCCTTATGGCCTATGTTATCTCTGGGATAGATCCAGCTGAGATTGTGCTGAATGTAATGACCCTAGAGTGTTGAAGTTGAATGAATGGATTACAGATAGAAGTACTATTGAAAGGTTAAGGTAATTGGTTATAATCTCATCATTGTCACTTTCTCATACTTTAATAGCACAAATCTCTCTTACAGCTTTTCCATCCCTGCTTATGTGTTATATTCAAGTTCATGTGTTATATTCAAGACTAAGGGGCTTTAATCAGATCTGTTGGCCATTGCTTAGCTCTGTCCATTGCATATTGTCTCTGTGGTTTAGCAATGGTTGTCCTGCGTTGTGGTTTCGGCAAGGTTATTCTTAGGAATTCCAAACATGAGAAAATCTGCAGATGCTGGAAATCCGAGCAATGCAAAAAATATTGGAGGAACTCAGCAGGCCTGGAAGCATCTGTAGAAAAGAGTAAACAGTCAATGTTTCGGGCCGAAAGCCTTCATCAGGACAGGTGAAGGGTCTCGGCCCAGAATGTTGACTGTTTACACTTTTCCATAGATGCTGTCTATCCTGCTGAGTTCCTCCAATATTTTGTGTGTTGCTTATTTTTAGGAATGCTTGATGCTATCTCTACATCATGTGCAAACATCTATAAACATGTGGCATCAGTGAAGCTCAGCAACTACTTATCAAAGCCAACAAATCAAAGGAAATGACTGGATACTTTATCGAGAACAGCTTTTCTGGTAAACAATCAACGCAAACAATAGTCTGTAACTTCCCTTTGGACTTGGAGCCGATTTGATGGGGCAGAACCTGGACGAGGCAGTCAGAGAGAGTGGAGGTGAGGCAGCGGGCCAGTCACCAAGAGCCAGGGAGGACCCATGATACAATCGATTTAAGCACCGAGCTGAGTTGAAAAGGTCAGGTATGGGCCAAGTCAAGGTGGCAGGCTCCAGGTCCCAGGGCGTATTGAAGCAACAGACTCCCATGTTTAGATGGTGATTTAAGCGCCAGGCCAGATGGAAAAGATCAGGGTGTAGGGGCCAGAAGAAAGGGACATACTAGTTTGGCTCACTGCTCCATGATGTTTACTTTGCTCTGCACTGTCAGAACTCTTTTTCATGGATGTTAGTTCTGAACACTATTTGCTTACTTTTATTGCTTGGAGGATTTGTTTTTTTCTCTGTGAACATCTTTTTTCGAAAGGGTTCACTTGGATTTCTTTGTTTTCTGGCTGCTTGTGAGGATACAAATCTCAAGATTATATAATGTATGCATACTTTGATAACAAATTAACTTTGTGAGCAGGCTGATGCTTTAGGTTGGATCAGAAGGGGAGAGTGAGGCCATGTGAATATGGCTGGTTTAGCATATCAAAGTCAAAGTCAATTTTATTGTCATAGGCACGAGAATATGTATACAATGAAACTCTTAACTCACAGCAGCATCACTGGAACTTTACAACATATAAGCAGCATTCACAAGAAAAACATAATTTGTACACAATTAATTCAAGTAAGAACACAGTCGGAATAACAAAAACATCCATTGTAGTGCAAAATGATGGAAGTACTCAGTTTGGCTAAAATGAGACCATGATTAGGGCTGTGCCGGTTGGTTCAAGAACCAAATGTTTGAAGAGATATAATGTCTTTATTGTGCTGTGAAGCACACTATCATGTTAGAGCACCCATTAAACATGATAACAATTATATTAAAAGCTGATAACGCTGGACATCTGTAACAAAGATAGGAAATGGTCAAATCGTTCAGTATCTGTGAAGAGAGAAAGATACAGAGTTAATCTTTTAGGTTGAACACCTCCTTTGACAAATAGCCTTTATTTTACTAAATGTGGTGATTGTACCTCACAGCACAAAAGAGGGGTTCTTTGACATAAACATGGAGCTTTGCCTCTGCGGGAACTGCATGATAATTGCTTCCGCTAGTTCTTTTGTGAACAGGTGCATCTGCTACGGGTTGACTGGTGAGGATGAAGTCAAGTTTGTCTGTGGTGCTGCTAGCAAACTACTCTTGGTAATGGATAGTAATTTCTCCTTCACAAAGTATGTTCTGTGCCCTTGTCACTTTGTGTTTCTTCCAGCTGTTGTTCAACCTGGAGGAATACTGAATTATCAGCTGAGGGAGAATGGTAGGTGGCAATTAGAAGAATCATGCTTGTGAACATTGCCCATGTTTGACCTGATGTCACGAGACGTCACTGGGTCTGAAGAAAATACTAAGGACTTCCAGACCCATTCCCAGCAAACTCCGGTAGTAGTAGTGTGATCACTCGAGTTGACCATGATGTTCTCTTAAGGGGTTGTCTATTGGTGGATCCATGGGTGCCTGTAGAGGCCAGTCTGGGATCCACATATTCTGATGCAGTGTGGGAAAGATTAAAAATGGCAGCTGTGGCTGGTTGTTGGATGTTAGAGTTTCTCTTTCCAGCTGATCCTCAAAATCTATGTAAGGTTCTTGGGTGATATTATTCCAGGGCTTTCAGGTGTCTACTGTAGGTGGTCTATGATTCAGATTCATACAATAGTAGGAAGGACATTTACTCTATTGACCACAAGTTTTGTTTGGACCTGTAGGTCATGGTCTTCAAAGACTCTTCATTATTCTTGCATTGCCTCTTCTACCACTACTCAAGTAGTGGTGAAATTGAGTCAATGTCTGCTTTTGAGCAACAAATGCTGCCAAGGTAGGGAAAATGGTTTACATTTTCAAGGGCAATATCGTCAAATTATATGAATGGCTGGATAAATGGCTGATTGAGTGCTGACAAATATAAGGCCTGAGTCTTTTTCTAATATTCAAAACAAGACTTAGGACTCTGTATACCTCGGCAAAGGCACTCAGGATCCATCGGGGATCTTCTTCAGAATGTGCTGCAATGGCATTGGGTTCTGCATACTGAAGCTTCAGGATATGGTGGTGCTAATATTGTTCTTGGCCTTGAACTGGTTGAGGTAGAAAAGCCTGCTGTCCATTCTATACATGATTGGGATTCTCTATGGCAGATCTTGGCCAGTGAGGTGAAGGATAAGACCATAACACATAGGAGCAGAATTAGGCCATTTGGCCCATCGAGTCTGCCCAGCCATTTAATCATGGCTGATCCTTTTTCCCCTTCCTCAGCCCCGTGTCCTAGCCTTTGCCCTGTAACCTTTGATGCCATGTCCAGTCAAGAACTGCCTTAACTACATCCAACGGCTGAGCCTCCACAGCTGCCTGTGGTAATAAATTCCAGAAATTCACCACCCTCTGGCTAAAGAAATGTTCAGTTTCAGTTTATTGTCATTTAGAAACCACAAATACAATGCAGTTAAAAAAAATGAGACAACATTCTCCAGAATGATATCACAAAAGCTCATGAAAAAACAGACTATGTATCCGTATCTCTGTTTTAAATGGACGCCCCTTTATCCTGAGGCTGTGCCCTCTTGTCTTAGACTCCCTTGCCATGGAAAAAATCTTTTCCACATTTACACTGTCCAGGTCATTCAACATTCAATAGGTTTCAATGAGATCCTCCCTTCATATTTCTAAACTCCAGCAAGTACAGGCCCAGAGCCATCAAACATTCCTCAAATGATAACCCTTTTATTCCCAGAATCATCCTTGTGACTCTCCTCTGAACATTCTCAAATGCCAGCACATCTTTCCTTTGACGTGGCACCCAAAACTGTTCACAATACTCAAGGAGAGGGCTCGCCAGTGCCTCAGTATCACATCCCTGTTCTTGTATTCAAGACCTTTTGAAATTAAAGCTAACAATGCATTTGACTTCCTCACCACCGACTTTATCTGCAAGTTGACCTCTCTGCATAAGGACTGCCAAGTCCCTTTGCATCTCAGATTTTTGGATTATTCCCTTTTAGAAAATAGTCTGCATGAAAGTACATGGCCATGCTTTTTCCAACATTGTATTTCATTTGTTACTCCCTTGCCCATTCTCCTAATCTAAGTCCTTCTGCAGCCTGCCTGTTCCCTCAATCCTACCTGCTCCTCCACTAACCTTTATCTGCAAACTTGGCAACAAAGCCATCTATTCCACCATCAAATAAACCATTGATATACAGCATAAAAAAGCAGTCTCAACACTGACCCCTGCAGAACACCTCTAGTTACTGGCAGCCAACCAAAAAAGGATCCTTTTATTCCCACTTGCTGCCTCCTACCAATCAGCCAATGTTCTTACCATGCCAGTAATTTCCCTGTAATGCCGTGGACTTTTAACTTGGTAAACAGCCTCATGTGGCACCTTATCAAGGGCCTTCTGAAAGTCTAAATATACAACATCCACTACATCCCCTTTGTCTATCCTATGTGTGATCTCCTCAAAGGTTTGTCAGGCAAGATTTTCCTTTAAGGAAACCATGCTGACTTTCTCATATCTTGTTTTGTGTCACCAAGTACTCAATTAAAAGTTGACTCCAACATCTTCCAAACTGGTCTATGACTTCCTTTCTGCTGCCTTTCTCCTTCCTTAATGACATTTGCAATTTTCCAGTCTGCTGGCACCATGTCAGAGTCCAATAATTTTTGAAAGATCATTACTAATTCCTCCACAATCTCTATTGTTACGTCTTTCAGAACCCAAGGGTGCAATTCATCTGGTCTGGGTGACTTATTTATCTTTAGGTCTTTTAGCTTTTTGAGCACCTTAACTCAACCCACAAGGATTCAACGTCTTCCAATCCTATGTCACATCTTTCTAATGATTTGTTGCCATTCTTTACCAGTAGAGCCACTCCATCTCCTCTGTTGATTTTCCTATTCCTCCAATACAACATGTAATCATGGATGGCATCATGGACCTCCTTCATATTGGGAGGTTCTCTTGTGTCTTTTTTCACAGGTCTCTACAGGACTTGCTTAGTTACCTCTAGTCCAGCAGTGCTGTCACAGATAAGTTCTTGAAAACACTCTCTCCATCGATCATTGATATCCTTCTGATCCTGTAGCAAGTTCTTCCCATCCTCTGAGCATTGGGGAGTGGGGGAGGGATTTAATCCAAAGTAACTTGGACCACAGACAACTTTAGTGGCACTGAAGAAGCTTCTTGTATCACCAGAGTCTGCCATTCTCTGGGTTTCCGAAGCTTTCTGAGTCCACCAAGAAACTTTATGCGCTTTCACCCTGCACTGTACGTTTGTCATGGCTCTGAAGTAAGTTTCTCTTTTGGCTTTATGGTCATTTCATTCCACCAGGCACAAAAGGCTTTCTTTTTCTTGGAGATGAGTTGTCCTATCTCCAGGCTGTTATCATCAAACCAATCCAGATGTTTTCTGGACTTGTACCAATGGATGTTTTTGGAGGTACCAAGGATGGTGGATCTAAGTAGACAACAGTGTTCTTTGATATCCTGCAAGTATTCCTGTTGGACATTTTCACCAAATGGAGGCCTGAAGATACTGTTGGAAGGCAGTGTCAAGCAGGCTCTCAAGTGTTCTTATAAACCCTCCTCTTTGTCCATTAGTTTGATGGGCATATGGAGCGGATCAGGTGATATTCTGTCCAGCAGTCATCTGTGCCAATCATGGCTCTTGTGATATTCACAGCACGGCAATCCCTAGCTTGGACAATGGCATAGTCAATGAGAAGCCACTGTTTATTTCAGGGGGCTGCCAGGGTGTCTTGAATTTGTTTTTCTGGTGGAAGAGGGTTTTCGTTTGTGAAGGTAAGATTGTGCAGGGCCCATATGGTGACAAGTAGTACTTCATTTGATTTGATGTCGCCATTGCCTTCCTTACTGACCCTGGCATTGAATTCCCCTAAAAGAATTAGCTTGTAATCCTTTGGGATGCTTGATGGTGTCACATCTAGCCAAGTGAAGAGGGCTTCTCTTTCATACTCGTGGGAGCCCAGTGTTGGTGCATAAGCACTCTTGATGGTTGCCATCTGGTTGTTGGCAAGCACCAAACAGACCATCTCAGTTGTTCACGATAAGTTGAGAAAGTTGACTGACAAGCTGGTTCTTTATATTAAACCCAACATCATGGATCCTGGGCTCACCAACTGCCTCCTATTTCCAAAAGAATGTGTAACCATCCTTCTCTGCCTTCAGTTGCTCTTCATCTGGCAGATGGGTTTCAGAAAGATCTGCTAGGTCAGTCTGGCATCTCCGCAGTTGTCTGGTGATGATCGCACGTTTCATCTCTGGTCCATCACTGGTTGTACTATCTGAGTGCACGTATGCCAGGTTCCAAAGATCACATTTCTTTGTTTCTGACTGCATATGGTGATCTCTTTGGCTATGGTAATCCAGGCAAGGGGTTTTGAGACAGGCTACTTTGAGGGCACCTTTTCCAGACCCTTCCCTAAACGTGGTGAGCAAAGCGGAAACTAAATGGGGCTGCTCAGTCTTGAGAGCATCTCCTGAAATGCTCTTTCTGCTTCAGTCCAAGAGCCCAGCAACTGAATCAAACACCAAAAATGTACCAGCTTCCAGACCTCACAATTCTACCCCTTTGCCATTTCCCTATTGCCACAGAACTTAATATTTGATGTTAGGGTGGATTCCCTTAATAGAGAATGCCTGTGCATGATTTTTTTTTAACATGGAGAGACTGATGCACTGGCAGCAACCACACAGTCAGTGACAGATCGGAGTCAGGGTCCAGTGGCATGGAATCAGGGTCCAGGGTGCAGCCTTCCTCTGTCTTCACTGCCATTGTGATTCATCATCATCGTCTGCCAACTCCACCGCTGAGGTCTTGGTTGGATCTCTCTTTATCTGCAGCCACTCCTTTGACCTTATCACCACGTGATCCTCCCAGGAGCTAAACTCCAGACACATTCACTCTCAGGATGTCAGGAACTCTCACACCTCTTCACCATGACAAGGTGACTATCCTCCGAGAAGAACTGTAAACTGTATACCTAAACCTCAGGTAGAATTTCATTGCAGGCGTATTTTAATTAATTCATTTTGATATTGATACAGCCAATATTTATTGCCCTTTCTTAACTGGATTTTGAAAAGACAGTGGCAAGCAGCCTTATGAAATTGCTTTAGTTTTGTTGTCCAGTTCAAGGCATTTTCATAACACAGTTGTGTAGGGAGTTCCCGAGTTCTGAGATGTTTGATTGCTTGGTAATCGGGCTGGACTTTTCTCCCATGTTTGTCTTGATGCCATGAAATCTTGAAGCAATATTGATGACTTACTGATCTATTCTATGCAAACAATATATCAATACTTCTGGCTGGTCTGCTATGTTGGTAGGACAGGACATTGGCAGAGATATTTTTGAGAATGGCACTGCAAGAGTTGACTGACCTGGGAGCAACTTGACCATGTTTGAATTAGGTGCCTGAGTCTGAGAGGTGGCACATTAAGTTGTATCAACTGTCTGTTTTAATAGTTACGATATACTGGGTGAATTTCCAGGTAGATTCAGGAGGTTTAAAGTGGCTGATAGTGAGCAAGGATGATGTATCTCCTTTTCTGATATGCATTGCTCAAACAATTAATTGTCCAAAATACATTGCCCAAGCAATTAAATAACAAACCAGTAAAATCATTGATGCTTGTTGTGATGCAAGGAAAAAAATTAATTCCAGGCTTAATTATTCACTTGGATTTAAATTCCATACTTCCACAACAGGATTGGAACTCCAACCTTCACATATTACTCTAATAAATTGAACACAACCTAACCACACTGTACTTAATATATCTTTGACAAGCAAAATGATATAAAACTCTGAAAGGAAATAACTAGCTATGTTCTGTTTCTGCTGTTATTAGCAAAGGAGATTTTAGTCTATGCATTAAGATGTATCTTAACTTCTTGCTTGGCCTGCACTCAAAAAATATTTTGCAGAAGTCTGTCAGTATTTGATTTTAATATTTGAATGTTTTTGCTAAAGGAACTAAGATGAAAAGAAGAAGATGAGGGTCTGATTCATTACAACATTCTGTGCCATCTGCCATAACGACTAGTTTTGTTGCTTTATCTATTGTTCAACACGTAACAAAGACATGCTCTGAAAAATTCAACTGCACTTGTACTATTGGTAAGGAAGTTCTAGAAACCAAGCCAAGGTTCACAAGACTATGACGCAAGAGTTGCAAAGTGGTGTTAAGCTATTTAGCTGTGCTTCAGCTGGCCGAATGTTCTCCTATGATTCCCACCTAACTGCCTGGAGCTAGAAATATGTTCTAAACTTCCTCACCAGGTTATTTATTTCTATCATCTGCATTCAGTCAATCCACTCCACATCACTTTATACTGCTGCTGATGGAACCTTAATCTGTGTGGCTTCTTCTCATGAGTTAACCCAAGGGCTTTGACAAAATTCAGGTAATCTTCTTACCGCACCATTGCATTCTTTTTAAGGTGCAGTATGTGAAAATATGCACCAAACACCAAATGTGGTTTAAGCACAGCAAAAAAGAGAAAACCTGCAGATGCTGGAAATCCAAGCAACACACACAAACTGCTGGAGGAACTGGCAGCATCTATGGAAGAGGGTACAGTTGACATCAGTCCACAGCTTTGTGTTGCTGTAGCAAAATTGCACCCCCTATATATTGTATCAATCCACTTGGAAAACATGTAACCGTCATTACTCATTTAATTTTTTTCGGTACCTGATAACTGCACCTTTACTTCCTATGCAGCTGGACACCTAGGTCTCTTTGAACCTCCACAATTCACAGCTTTTGCTATTTGAATATTTTTTTTTGGTACAAATTAGACAGCTTCAGACTTATTTATGTTGAAATCCATCTGTCAACATTTAGTCCACTCACTTAATCTATCAATGTCTCTTTGTAATTTTATGCAGAAGATAAAGCATTGCTCACTGCCAGCAATATGTTTAATTTAGCTAGTATTCTACAAGTATTCATTCTGTAACTGTTCTTTTGAAAATGACGGCTATTAATTTTAAGTCAATCAACTCGGCTTCCTTTCTGGTGAAATCATCTGAGAAACATCAGCTATTGGTTCCCTGCCAAAAATATAATGGACTGCAATGTGGATTTACTGGGATATTTAATTTGCTGTTGTAGTCATGCAACCAATGATCAGTTTGCTCAGTTTATGCCTTCTTTACGAAGTGACCATGTCGTGGGAATGCCTGATGGTCATACTGCCTAATGAACCGATACAAAATAAGATAAAAGAATCAGTGGGCAAGATGAAGAGACATTTTCACACATCCATGGAATGCACTGCCTGAGATAGCATTTCCTCTCGTGACGAAATGATGGCTTGTGAGTTCCTGACAACTCAACGGCGATGCTGTCTGAAGTTTAGACATCTGGCACTAAGCTCCCGGTAAGGTCACCCTTAGCGCTAGGGTCAAAGGGGAAGTTCCAGAAAAAGAGCGATCCAAATGGTTGTGAAAGGTCCCCAGTAATCTTGCATTCCAAGCTACCGGACATTGACCCCAGTCTGCCAAGGACCATGAGGTGGCTTCCCATTTATCAGCCTCCTCATGTTAAACAAAGTCATGCACAGGGATTCTCCATTAAGGGAGTCCACTCCAGCATCCTAATGTAACACGCTGTAAGGGTTCACTGCTAATGTAATGGTTCCTCTGTAGCAGCAATGTTTGGGTTATGACTAGAGATAACGGGGACTTTGGAATGTGTGCCATCCAATGAGAAGCATGTTGTTCTTTCCTGTGGGTCTGAGAGAAGGGATGTTGGCAGTCTTCCGTCGGCGAGAGATGAAGGGAGTAGACCGCCGGACAGAGTGGACTTGGAGCGAGAGTCCACAATGCTCAGAGGAGGTCAATGGGGAACAAATGGACGGAGCAATGAGCTCCAATGTGCGCATTAGACTGTTTCATGTGAATGGGCCCTTTTTCTTTTTTGTTTCTTTACTAACCTGTAGTCAAATTAATAATTATAAAGCTCAATCGTTTAATCGCATATTGTATACTGTTTGCTATTTTGTGGTACTGATTTGTAACAGGGAAGCTCATCATGCAGCATCCACCCAAACAAGATTCCCCAAGTTTGGCCGGGCTGGAGGCTGTCTTCCCCTAGATTAAGCCGCTAGCTGAACCTGAGGGTTACACTAGTTATATGGATCCTGGATTAGTCTCTGTGACCACCTGAGCACCTGCCAATAAACAAACTGTTTGCAGTTCATCGTGCTTCACGCAAGTTATTATACTACTGGTTGTAAATTTACAAAAGAGAATTGAATAGATGCTTAAATGCAGAAGTTTGCAGGGCAGTGGGATTAATTGTCTGGCTCTTTCAATGTGTAGACCAAATAGCCCCTTACCACACTGTTCCATTCTATGAATACTCATTTCTGTGAGGGATGCTGTGACTGATAGCACCAAAGAAGAGAAACCGTTAAAAATCAAAATGATTGTAGACTGCAAACCTGGCAACATTTTATCAATTTGCAGGGAATGCTCAAACAACAGTGCTAACCATAAACCCTTCAACATGTCACTAGAATTCACTTACAGCATGCCAACGTGAGAATCTGCCAGCTCACCCTACAATCTGTCGGTGCACTGAATATGATCATAGCAATCCTAATGGGGACTTAGCAAAGGAACAAAAAGTGACTTTATAATAAGGCTAATGTTTGTCCCAATAAATGTTCTGATTAAATGCTGAAAATAAATTTCCAAAATAATTTTGCACAAGTTATGTTCTAAAAGGATTAGTTCATTTTAAAATCACATTTTTATTTCAAAGCCAGTTATGCCAATGCATTACATATAATTTCTCCTTTCTTAATGTGCCAAAAGGATTAAAATTATATTGGTTTACAGTCATCAGGGGTTTCTTTCTGCAATTATATGATACAATCAAATATTTAATTTCCAACTCCTGTGAACCATTGTTTGTGCATTTGCCTTTCTCTTGTCCTCAAATATTAATTGAATTAAGACACTGTTCTATTCAGGAAAGTACAGTTAGACAATTTCACAATGACACAGAATATTTTGTAACAGAGGGAAGCAGAACTTTAAAAGATATTCAGCTGTGTGTGTTTACTGGGTTTAATTATTGCTTACCATATGTTCAGCACAGATAGCAAAAAGGTGAGACTTTTCAATAGATCAACTCTGAGACCTCAAAGGTCTTTCCTTTAGGAGATTAAGTGCTTCATCATTGCAAACACGGGATCTCCTAAGGTTGCAAATTAATTAATTTATATTGTGTAACTGAAAATTTCAGTCTTCATCTTTTGACAAGACAAAGAACTTTGAGACTGCATATACTAAAATTTTATCTTTAATTAGCAACTAGCACACTGGATGTGGCTAATGCTATGTTGAAAGAGAATGGTATTTTCTTAATGTTCTAGTTCAATCATTGTGATGTCTCTGTAATGCTTATAAGTTGACAATTCTGTGTTGTGTCTGGTGACTTTGATTCTCCTTTTTCTGTGGCTGTGCTAATAATCATCACCGCAAAATGCTCTCTTTTGGTATAGAGGAACTGAGAGGTGATTAAAGCATGAGAGTGTGTAAACCAGTGCAAACAACCATCCAGCTTCATGATTGTAATGCGATACAATGAATTCCAGAGTTAAACTATAGAGTTTGTTTTGGGGCACACTACAGTATTATGCCAGTGGTGACTGACCTTATTAAAAACAAGTTTCAGATGGATTTGTAAGTGTTTGCTTCTCATAGGTGGGCTTATAAACTCAAGGCTATTGTGGAACTAACAAAAGTGACTGCCTAACTGGATTACACCACCTTAAAGTTTTCTTATTCAAAAGAATTTTCTGTTTTCACATTTGTAAGCCTATACAAACAGCTCTTACAGCAGTAGTCAATGGACTAATTAATCTTTATTTATAATGTCTACAGATCCAACAATACCAGGGTTAACCATTTCAAAGTAGGTCTTTTAAGTGAATATTTATTAATTTTTGGTCGTGCGTATTCATGGTTCTCTGAAGACCAAGGAAGATGGAAGAGTGCAGCACAGGAATCTGCAATTCAGTCCAGGATATCTATGCTGACAAAGATGCAAAACTAAACTGATCCCATCTGCCTGCTCATAGTCTATATTCCTTCATCCCCTGCCTATTCACATACTTGTCTATACGTTTCTTAAATACCACTATCTTTTCCGTTTCCACTACCTCTTTTGGCATTGTATTCTAGACAACAGTGCTCTGTAGAAAGCATTTGGCTCATAAATCTCCTTTGAAAACCCCACTCCCACCTGACCATAAATTTATTGACATTTCCATCCTAGACAAAAGGCTTTGACTACCTACCCTATCTACACTGCTCATGATTTTATATACATTTATCAGGTCATCCTTCAATTTATGATACTCCAGAGAAAACAATCCGTGTTTCTGTAATCTCTCCTTTCTAATCCAGGCAACATCCCGGTGAATCTCTTCTGCATCCTCCTCAATGTCTTCGCATCCTTCCTGGAATGTGGCAAACAGATCTCCAAACAATATTCCCAATGCAGCTTCGACTTGATTTCCAAATTTTTATACTCAACATCCCAAGCAATGAAGGCAAGGATTCTGTATGCCTGCTTTACTACCCTGTCTACTTCGGTTTCCGAGGACTACAGACTTGCATAAGATAGAAGAGCAGAATTAGGCCAGTTGTCCCATCAAGTCTGTTTCACTATTTCATCATGGCTGATGTATTTCCCTCTCAGCCCCAATCTCCTGCCTTCTCCCCTTAACCCTTCATGCCTTGACTAATCAAAAACTATCAACCTCAGACTTAAACACACCCAAAGAGTCGGCAACCACAGCCACCTGTGGCAATGAATTTCGCAGATTCACCACTTTTTGTATGAAGAGATCACTTCTCATTTCCCTTGTAAATAGACATCCCTCTGCCCTAAGGCTGTGTCCTCTGTTCTTAGACTTCCCCACCATAGGAAACACTCTCTACATCTACTCTGTTGAGGCTTTTTAACATTTGATAGGTTTCAATGAGATTCCGCACCTCATTCTTCTGAATTTCAGTGAATACAGGTCTAGACCCATCAAATGCTCCTCATATGCTAAGTCTTTGAATCCAAAATCATTTCTGTGAACCTCCTTTAAACACCCTCCAACATCAGCTCCTCCTTTCCAAGTTAAGCAGCCCAGAACTGCTCATAATGCTCCAAAAGAGGCCTCTCCAGTGCTTTATAAAGTCTCAACATTACATCCTTGCTTTTTTATTCTAGTTCTCTTGAAATGAATGCTAACTTCACATTTGCCTTCCTCACCACTGACTCAGCCTGCAAATTAGCCATTAGGGAAACCTGCACAAGGACTCCCAAGTACTTATGCACTTCAGATTTTTGAATTTTCTTTCCATTTAGAAAGTAGGCTCCATTTTTTATTTCTTCTACCAACGTGCATGATCATACACTCTCTGATACTCTATTCTATTTGCCATTTCTTTTCCATTCTCTTAATCTGTTTAAGTCCTTCTGTAGCCTCTCTGCTTCCTCAGCACAACCTCCCCCACCTATCTACATATAATCCACAAATTTGACCATAAAGCTATCAATTCTTTCATCCAAATCATTGACATATAATAGAAAAAGAAGCGGTCCCAGCAGAGACCACTATTCTCTGGAATACCACTAGTCACCGACAGCCAACGAGAAAAGGCTGCCTTTATTCCCTCCTGCCAATCAGCCATTGTTCTATCCATGCTAGTATCTTTTCTGTAATCCCATAGGCTCTTGACTTGTTAAGCAAACTCATGTACGGCACCTTGTCATACATTGGTGGCTTTCTGAAAATCCACCAATTCTCCTTTGTCTATCTTGATTGTTATTTCTTCAACGAAATCCAACAGATTTGTCAGGCAAGATCTCCCCTTACAGAAACTATGCTGGCTCAGCCAATTTTATCATTCACTACTCTTTGGCTAAAAAATTCCTCCTTATCTCTGCTCTAAAATGTCAGCCCTCAGTTTTGAGGCTGTGCCCTCTAGTTCTGGTTACCCCCACCATGGGAAATATCCTCTCCACATCCACCCTGTCTAGTCCTTTCAACATTTGGAAGGTTTCAACAAGATCTTCTACATTCTTCTAAATTCCAGTGAGTACAGGACCAAATCTGCCAAATGCTCCTCATGTGGTAACCCCTTCATTCCCAGAATCATCCTCATGAACCTCCTCCAGACTCTTCCCAATAACAAAACATCCTTTCTGAGATATGGGGCCCAAAACTGTGCACAATATACCAAGTGCAACCTGACTAGTTTCTTACAAAGCCTCAGCATTATCTGTTTGCATTTATATTTGAAATAAATTCCAACATTGAATTTGTCTTCCTTACCACAGACTCAACCTGTAAATTAGCCTTCTGTGAGTCTTGCACAAGGACACCTGATCCCTTTTTCACTTTTGATGTTTGAAGTTTCTCCCCATTTGAATAGTTTGCACTTCTGTTCTTTTTACCAAAATGCATTATCATACATTTTCCAACATTGTATTCCATCTGTCACTTTATTGCCCATTCTTCAAATTTGTCTAAGCCCTGCTGCAAACACATTGCTTCCTCTAAGCTACCTATCCCTTTACCTGTCTTTGTATCATCAGAAAACTTTACCACAAAGCCATCAATTCTATTATCTAAATCATTGACAAACGATGTGAAAAGTAGGGGTCCCAATACTGACCCCTGAGGAACACCACGAGTCACTGGCAGCCAAACAAAAAAGGCCCACTTTATTTCCATTCGCTGCCTCCTGCCTGTCAGCCATTCCTCTATTATGCCAGTATATTTCCTGTAACATCATAGGATTTTATCTTGTTAAGCAGCCTCATGCGATGCATCTTATCAAAAGTAATCTATGTATCTGATAACCACTGCCTCTCCTTTGTCCACACTGCTTCTTACTTCTTTGAAGAATTCTAACAGATTTGTCAGGCAAAATTTCTCTTTAAAGAAACCATGCTGACTTTGACTTTTTTTTTAATCATTAGTCAACAAGAATCCCACAGCTTCATCCTTAATAATGGACTCTCCATTTTCCTAACCACTGAGGTTAAGCTAAGTGATCTATAATTTCCTCTCTTTTGTCTTCCTTTCTTCTCAAGAGTGGAGTGACATTTGCAATTTTCCAGTTCTCCTGGACCATGCCAGAATCAAGTGATTCTTGAAACACCATGACCAATGCATCCATTATCTCTTCAGCAACCTCCCTCAGGATGCTGGGATGTAGTCCATCTGATCCAGGTGACTTATCCACCTTAGAAGACCTTTGAGCTTGCCGAGCACTTTTTCCTTTGTAATAGCAATGCCACTCACTCCTGCTCTCTGGCACTCATGGACCTCGGGCATACAGCTGGTGTCTTCCACAGTAAAGACTGAAGGAAAGTACTTATTAACTTCATCTGCCATTTTTTTCTTCCCCATTACTACTCACCAGCATCATTTTCTAGTGATCCAATATGAACTCTCAGCTCCATTTTATTCTTTATATAACTGAAAAAAAACTTTTAGTAACCTGTTTTATATTATTGGCTAGTTTGCCCTCCAACTTCATCTTGTCCCTTCTTATTGCTTTTTTAGTTGATTTTTGTTGGATTTTTAAAAACTACCCAATCATCCAACATCCCACTCACTTTTGCTTCTTTGTATGCCATTTCCTTGGCTTTTATACAGTTCTTAACTTCCTTTGTCAGCCACAGTTGCCTAGCCCTGCCATTTGAGAACTACTTCCGTGGGAGATGCCTATCCTGTATCTTGTGAACTATTCCCGGAAACTTTTCTGTACTGCCATCATGCCTGCCAGTATCCCCTTCAAATCCAGCGGGCAAGCTGCAATCTCATGCCTCCAGAATTTCCTTTATTCCATTGCAATACTGATACATGTGACTTGTGCTTCTCCCTCTCAAATTGCAGTATGAATTCAATCATATGGTATGGTGTGCTGGCATTCATCAACCAGGGGATTGAGTTCAAGAGCCATGAAGTAATGTTACAGTTATATAAGACCTTCGCCAGACCCCACTTGGAGTATTGTGTTCAGGCTGGGATGGGAGAGCATGCCTTATGTTGCTTATGAGTGAACTTAGCCTTTTCTCCTTGGAGTGACGGGAGATGAGAGATGAGCTGATAGGGGGGTATAAGATGATGAGAGGCATTGATCATGTGGATAGCCAAAGGCTTTTTCACAGGGCTGAAATGGCTATCATGAGGATCATAGTTTTAAGGTGCTTGGAAGTAGGGACACAGGGGATGTCAGGGGTAAGTCTTTCACACAGAGAGTGGTGTGTGTCTGGAATATACTGCAAGTGACAGTGGTGGAGGTGGATAAAATAGGGCCTTTTAAGGGACTTAGGAAAATAGAGAACTATGTGGCCAGGTAAATCTTGGCAGTTCCTGGAGTAGGTTACATGCTTGGAGCAAGATTATGGGCCGAAGGACTTGTAATGTGCTGTAGATTTCTAATTCTATAATGATCACTGCACCCTAAGGATTCCTTTACATTAAGCTCCCGAATAAGATCTGGGTTATTACACAACACCCAATATAAGGAAGCCTTTCCCTGAGTAGGCTCGAGCAGAAGCTGCTCTGAAAAAAAATCTCATAAGCAATCAACAAATTCCCTCTCTTGCAATCCAATGCCAGCCTGATTTTCCAATCCCCTTGCATATTGAAGTCCCCCATTGCAATTGTGTCATTGCCCTTATTACATGCCTTTTCTAGCGCCCTTTGCAATCTCAACCCCACATCTTGGCTACTATTTGGAGGCCTATATATGATCCCCAGAATGTTTTTTTTCACCCTTGCAGTTTCTTAACTCCACCTACAAAGATTCAACATTCTCTGATTCTATGTTACCTCCTTCTAAATGTAATTCCATCTCTTACCGATAGAGCCACACCATCTCCTATGCCTTCCTGGCTGTCCCTTTGATAAAGTATATATTTTGTTTTAAACTCCTAACTATAACCTTCTTTCAGCCATGACTCAGTGATGTCCACAAGGTTGTACTGATCAATCTCTAATTGCGTCATGAGTTTGTCCACGTTATTCCGAATGTTGCATGCATTTAAATACAGCACCTTCAGTCCTGCATTCTATGCCCGTATGAATTTTGCCTCTGTGGTACAACTTAACTGTTTGCTCTGTCTGCAGTTGTACCCAGTCATTGGCTTGTCCTTCCTTACATTTATATTGCCTATTATTGTATCATCTACTTGTAAACCTGCTGGCTTCTGTTCAGCTCCATCATACTAGTTCCCATTCCCTGCCATATTAGCTTAAACCACTCCCAACAGCTCTAGTAAACTTGCCTACAAGGATATACATCTCCCTCGGATTCAAGTGCAACCCTTCCCTTTTGTACAGGTCATACCCGCCCAGAAGTCCCAATGATCCAGCAATCTGAATCCCTGCCCCCTGCTCCAATACTTCAGCCACGCATTTATCTGCCACTTCATTCTATTCCTATCCTCAATGTCGCGTGACACAGGCAGCAAACCTTGAAGTCCTGCTCCTCAGCTTCCTTCTTAACTCTCTGATTTCTGTTTTAAGGACCTCCTCCCTTTTTCTGCTTATGTTGTTGGTAATATGTACCACGACTTCTGGCCACTAACCCTCCCTTTTCAGGATATCATGGACGCATTCAGAAACATGGTGGACCCTGGCACCTGGGAGGCAAATTACCGTCCATGTTCCCTTTTCACATCCACAGAATCGCCTATCTCTCCGCTAACTTTTGAGTCCCCTACTACTGCTGCCATTCTCTTCAGTTTTTTAACCATCTGAACTGCAGGGCCAGACTCAGTGCCAGGGGCCCGTAAGCTGTTGCTTCCTCCAGGTCGCTCCAGTACTTGAAATGGAGTACTTATTGTTGAGAGGGACAGCCACGGGAGTGCTCTCCACTATCTGATGTTCTCCCTTCCTTCTCCTGATAGTCACTCACTTATGTATCTCTTGTAGCCTTGGGGTGACTACTTCCCTGTAGCTCCTGTCTATCACTGCTGCACTTTCCATTACATGCTGAAGGTCAACTAGTTGCAACTCCAGTTCCTTGACACGGTGTTCTAAGGAGCTGCACCTTGATGTACCTGGTGCAGATGTGGCCATCGGGGAGGCTGGAAGTCTCCCAGAAACCTCACGTCTGACACTCAGAACAGAACACTGGCTTGCAGACATATCCCCTATTCTCTCAAGAGCTAATTCATAAAAAAACAAATAAGAGATAGGGATTGAACTTTCCTACTTACCTTGCCTCTGCCTGTCCTCACCAAAGTCCTGTTGAGCCAAACCCTTACTATTCTGACTCAGACTACTCTGATGATCGCTCCACTAGGTGGTACCCCTCTTTTATAAGACTGGGTTTTTAAAGCTCTTCACCAGACCAGTGCGGGAATATTTCTGTTGCATCTGCATAGTACTGCAGTCAATGACTCGCATCGAAAAACTTCCTCCTTTTTAAAACTCTTCACCGGACCTGCGTGGAATGTTTCTGTTGATCTGCGCAGTACTCCAATCGTTTTTTTATCGTATTTTCTAATTAGTTTCTCCACATGTTCATCCTTTAAGTATCAGAGTCCAATTATTTTACCCTCAGTCACCAAGAGCCAACCTAATTCCGCCCAATCAATTCTCAGGAAAATAGTCAGCCCACTCAGGTTACAGAGAAAGTGAAGTCAATGTAACACACCTTAATCGGAGTTAAACTTGTACAAGAATCAAACTGATACAAAAGTATCGTCTTAAATTCTGATAAGAGTATTTCAATCAAGTTCTGAGGAAAATAAAATGGTAAAGATGGTTTCTGTGCAAATTAATAGGCTTGTATTACGCAGTCTATAATAGATTGTTTGCCAATCTTATTCTCTTCAAGAAATTATTGTCTGATCTGCCTGACCTGCAATCCTTCATATTTCTGTCATTGCTGAGCTTGTAAGAAACTCTATAGTATATATTCACATTGCAATTACATAAGTTACCAGGACTCATAAAGAAAATAAAACTTGGGATGCACAGGAACTCCATGGCAACTTCAATGTTAAAACTTCTTAATTCAACGGCTACTGCTTTATTGAGCCTGTAAATGAAAATGTTCCCTAGGCACCTCCACAGGACGACATGGATTCCAAAATTAAGCAGACCTCTGTTCACCCGCACTTTATGGCATTCTTGGTCATTAACAGGAACATCTGTTAGTCCCACACAGGAACCCTGTTCAAGTTCCCACTTTCTGGTATCACAAAGTGCTTGCACATCTGGTGAAGTAAAATGCTCTGGTCTGTCTTTCCAGTTTATGAGTGCACAGTTGTTGCTCGGTGATGACTTCTTGGTGTTAAATAAAACAAAAACAAGCAGCTAAATACTTAATTAATTGACCTTTTCTGATAAATGATCACTTCACTGCAAGCTATAGCCTGTAACTTCCCTGTCAGAGTTGTGCTTTTGAACCGCCTGTATGATCCACCATTTTTGCAGAGGGAACTGAAGTCTCAAAGGTGCAGGACTGTTGTGGTGTGGCTTATATAGTCTAAATCAAGATGGCAGAGTCTGGGCTGGAGAGTGGAGAATGAGCCAATGTATGGCCACTGCCACAGCAGACTGCGAGACAATTCGATGTGGCGGAACCGAGGTGAGCAGAGGATAGGCTGAGCTGAGGTAGAGCAAGGCTCAAGGGCAAGGGAAGACCTCAGGTTTGATTAGGTGCCAAGCAGAACTGGAAAGGTCAGAGACATCTAGGCGGTGGGGGTCGGGCCCTAGAGTGTACTGAAGCTGCAGGGCTGGGGGCAAGAACAAGGAATGACCCAAGGTTTGGATGATTTAAGCACTGGGCCAGATTGAAAAGGGCAGGGTGTTGGGGCTGGAAACAAATTCTGCTCTCTGCTCCATGAGGTTTACTCATCTTTGCACTGAACTGAGGCTGTGGCCTGCATCTAATTGCTTCTGAATGGGCTGTGGACTCACTTCTGTGAACTGCGGTTCTAAATGCCACTTGCTTGTTTGCACAATTTGTTGTTGTTCCTCTCTGGGTGTTTGCTGGTCTGCTTTTGCCTTAATGGGTTCTACTTGGGTTTCTTTGTTTTGTGACAAATCTCAAAATTGTACGAAGTACACATATTCTAAGATATGTACTTAAGATGCCAGGCCTCATTATCTTATACACCTTCTAGACTTTGATAATACACATCCCTTATAACTGCAAAGCATTCAGTTAAGGACATTAGCAAAGAAACTGAGCTCCCCATAATATTTGTTGAGCTAGGGCCCTGTATCAATACGTATAGAAGATTCAATTAATGGGATGGGGTATCTGAGCAAACATTGCTTTCGGTCATAATTCACTGTGTCTGTCTAATTGAATTTCTAGGCCTTCCATTTCTGTCCTTGCCACTTGGTGTCTAACTCGAGTTGACTTGGTGGAAGAAGCTCAAATAATTATTTAAGTGTTGCATGCTGGGTTTTGCTGTTGATGTAGTTGTAAATGTCACCCATCTTGCAGCATAGTTGTACAGCCACTTACCAAAGCTCTGCTTATGCTACCAGCTACAGAATATCATCCAGTATAGCTCAGTTCTTCAGGTTCTTGAGACCTTCAGGAGTAATGTTCCAACAACAAAATCTTCTCCATCAAGTTTAAGTTATTTGTGGTATATGAGAGGTTTATAACCCATTCATACTTATCCAAATGGCTCCCTCTTTATCTTCTACCCTTGACCTTAAGATAGATGACAGATTAACACAGAAACAAGAAACATTGTATGTTCTGAATTACCAGTGGGTCAAATACATTTGGGTTTCCATATTCTTCTTCAGTGACCTGCAGAGAAGTAATACAGGAAAAGATTTCTGACCTACAGACTTTCAAGTGGATGCCAACACTAGAAGTGCTTCAGGGATTTAATGAGATACATTGCAGACCGCGCACAAAAGGTGAGAAAGAAGAAGAGGGGTGTTCTTCATGAACCAGCTATTAACATATGTTTCTCCATCAGTAACATTCTCTAAAGGCTCTCTCACTAAAATTTAACCATTCTTCATACAAGAGAAGTGTTGCAGTTTACAAGAGCACGCATCATTAATCTTTCCATCTCCCCTTCTCTCACTCTCTGTCTCTGGTGTGATCAGATTTTCAATTTTTGAAGATGAATACAAAACTGAAAATTACTCTTCCTTACCATGAAATTAAGTAAACTTTCTTTATCAACACAGAAGTCTGAACTCTGATAGAAGCCCTTCACCCTCTTAGATTGACACTATTCCCCTCTGAACAGATGTTTTCTGACTTGCTTAGTACTTCCAGCATTTTCTGCATTTGTGTTTTCTGTCTGTCTAGATACTGGGTAGAGATTTGCTTATTTAACCAATTAGAGATCAGGAAGGGAGATCAACTTACTTGGCAAATAAGCTAAATTCAGTGCATTCTTGGAAGATATTGATGGCTTCTTATTACTTTGTATTCCTGGTAAGGTCATTACCTCCTGCTGATACAGACAAGCTCCAGGGGTTAATTGAATATGCATCTACTATTCTTTGAGTTTTCTCCTGTTGTTCTTGACATCTCTTAGCTGCAGCAATGCATGGAATTGCAGATGATCATCTCACATTACTGTAGATCTTTCAGTTATATATTCATCACCTCATCCTTAGACCTCTTGGACACCTGGCTGTAGTTCTTAAAAATAGTTCTTGCTTTGTTAAACCCAGGCATTAATCTTCATAGTGACTCCTTTTAAGTTGTTCTAGACTCTAAAATGCTTTGTTTCCTCCGTCACTTGGAGAGAGGATAGGTAAGAGTACTTTGTAAACTGAAATAATTTAAGTCAGGATCACCCCCATGATTAACCCATTATCTTACAGTTGGTTAAAAGGTTGGAGCCACATTGTGGGCCAAAGGACGTGTACTGTGCTGTAATGTTCTAAATTCTCTAAATCTCTTTGCAAGAATAACTGTGTTGCCTCTCAACAGATTTGTTCCAGATGGGTGTTTGCTGCTGCAGGAAGAGAACATATTGTGCTTCTAACCTGCTTAAGTGATCTGATAAAATGGAAAGGTATAATTCTTTTCTTTTTCAATCTTTTTATTGAGTTTCATATAAATATAAAAAAACATAACATAATGATGAATAGGTTATGAATACAATAGACAAGATTACATTAATAATAGGATAATGATATCCTATTAAACATCAACAACAAAAAAGTACATTAATCAATCAAGTCTATATAATTATATATGAAAAAAAAACAAAACTAATCATCAAAAGAAAAAGAAAAAAAAAATTAGAGATGTGTGAAAGAAAATATATATATGAAACAAACACTAAACTAAAACTAACATGGGCAATAATAACAGTTTATAAGTATATGATGGTGTCAAAGAACTCCGGAACTCCATACCTGAACAAGAATAAACAGAGAGAAGGTCTGGGAAAGGCCAAATTAATTCATATGAAAATGTCGAATGAACGGTCCCCAAGTTTCTTCAAATTTAATTGACGAGTCAAAAATAGTGCTTCTAATTTTTTCCAAACTCAGATAAGAAATAGTTTGAAAAAGCCACTGAGACGTGGTAGGAGGGTTTACTTCTTTCCAATTTTGTAATATAGACCTTCTGGCCATTAATGTTACAAAAGCAATCATTCGTCTGATTGAAGGAGAAAACTGATTACCATCCTCATTTGGTATACCAAAGATTGCAGTGATAAAATGAGGTTGTAAATCGATATTCCAAATTGAGGAAATGGTAACGAATATGTCCTTCCAATAGTTATGTAAAGTAGGACATGACCAAAACATATGGGTCAGTGAAGCCACTTCTGAATGACATCTATCACATTGAGGGTTAATATGAGAATAAAATCGAGCAAGTTTATCTTTAGACATATGAGCTCTATGTACAATTTTAAATTGTATTAAAGCACGTTTAGCACATATAGAAGAAGAATTAACCATTTGTAAAATTTTTTCCCATTTATCTGTTGGTATATTGTATCGAAGTTCTTTTTCCCATTGCTGTTTAATTCTATCAGACATCTCTGGTTGTATCTTCATATGGAAAGGTATAATTATGCAAACACGAGGAAATCTGCAGATGCTGGAAATTCAAACAACAACACACACAAAATGCTGGTGGAACACAGCAGGCCAGGCAGCATCTATAGGGAGAAGCACTGTCGACGTTTCGGGCCGAGGCCCTTCGTCAGGATATGATTATGAACTGTTTTCTGAAAGGACTTGAGGGATTTGCAAGGTACTTCTTGTCTGTTTGTAGAAGAGAGCCACCTCTCCAATAAATGTTGTAAAAATGGAGCATCCGTTTCAGTACTGTTACTTTCCTCGGAGTGGAGGTGGAAGAGGGAGCGAGAGAAGGGCGGGTCAGCGTGTCTCAGATATTGGTGCAAGACAGATATCTTCACAACAAGGAAGAACTTTGAACAGAATGCATACAGACTGCCTGCAGTATAGTGTTCATTACTCTCTACAGCCACTATTTTGCCATTGCAGGTTTAAGCTCTCTAGTCTGGCATTTTGTAGTCCAGCAACTCCCACAATCCGTCATGCTTTGAATCCGGCATCAATGATTTGCAGACCAACCATCTGGGTGACTGTACCAGCATTTTTATGAGGGTTTTTCTTTTTCTGAATTAGCAGATTTTGGGATAAGCAATAAAAACTTGCTCTTAACAAATTGAAGTGAGTAAATAAATATAACATAGAACATAGAACAATACAGCCCAGTACAGGCCCTTTGGCCCACAATGTTGTGCCGACCCTTAAACCCTGCCTCTCATATAAGCCCCCAGCTTAAATTCCTCCAAATACCTGTTAGTAGTCTTTTAAATTTCACTAGTGTAACTGCCTCCACCACTGACTCAGGCAGTGCATTCCACGCACCATCTACTCTCTGAGTAAAAAACCTTCCTCTAATATCCCCCTTGAACTTCCTTCCCCTTTCCTTAAAGCCATGTCCTCTTGTATTGAGCAGTGGTGCCCTGGGGAAGAGGCACTCGCTGTCCACTCTATCTATTTCTCTTAATATCTTGTACACCTCTATCATGTCTCCTCATCCTCCTTCTCTCCGGAAAGTAAAGCCCTCGCTCCCTTAATCTCTGATCAAAGAACTGAGCAAGAACTGAGTAAGTTTACTGTGGTCAATGTCCACAGGCAGTTCCACAGTGGTGATGTAGTGGTTAGCACAATGCTTTACAGGAGTTCAAATCCTGCCTCTGCCTGTGAGGTGTTTGTGTGTTCTCCACGTGGTTGTGTGGGTTTCCTCCAGGTGCTCCAGGGTATCCCATAGTCCTAAGATGTACCCAGCTGGTAGGTTAACTAGTCATTGTAAATTTTCCTGTGGTTAGGCTAGGGTTAAATAGAGGCTGGATGGCACAGCTTGAAGGGGCTATTCCACCCTATATCTCAATAAATAAAATATGACGGGCGAGGGGTGATTGATAAGTTTGTGGCCTAAGGTAGAAGGAGCTGAGTTCTACAGCTGTCATTACATGCACATGCAGATCAACTATTTGCGTGATTATGCAGAAAGTTTAAAGTTAATAACTCTTCAGTTAATAACTCATCGGGCTGATTGATAAGTTTGTGGCCTAAGGTAGAACGAGATGAGTTATTAACTTCAAACTCTGTGCACAACAACTTAAAGAGCTGAATTGCATGTGGATGTAACGAGAGTTGTGTAACTCATGTCCTTCCACCTTAGGCCACAAGCTTATCAATCACCCCTCGTAATTAAATAAAACAAACTTCTACACTTATCTGACAATGACTACTGAACCTGTTTTGCATCCTAAAATGAAGATGATCTTTCTGCTTGTCAAGATACCATACATCCACAAAAGAGGCCGACAGAGTCTCGTGATAGTATCTCATCCAAAATATGGCACCATCGACATTGTCTCAGTTCTGTATCAATGAGTGACAATTAAGAGATTTCCTTTGGAATCTGACAAGACCAATCTCTTTTGTTGATGCGTGCAGCTGCTTGCTCAAAGTGAGAGGCCATTTAAGGAATATACAGTTTAAGTCTAAGGGGTTAAGCATATATTTACGTTGGGGGTTCTTGCAGTCATTTCCAGTCCAGCATTTTCTGTGCCCTAGTATTCGTCAAGTCTCAAGGACATCAGACTAGAAAGTTTCAATGTGTTTTGAGTTCTGAAGGAAGGGCAAATGATCTTCCATTTAACTTGTTTAGTAAGCCCCATTGTAGAAAGATTTCACACCCAGAGCCAAAGATGGAATGATCACTGTACAAGAAAAATGTAAGAAAAGAAGAAGTGCATTTATATATCAACTCTTACAGCCCTTTCAGAATATTCCCAATTACTTTAAATTTAAAAATCATCTTCTGAAGAGAAAACGCTATTTTCTTCCAAGAAACACAGCAGTCAAAATTTCCACAAGCTCGCACAAGCACTAATCTGATAATGACCATTAAACATGTTTGCCAATCTAAGATGAAGATAACCTTTCTGTTCTTTGAGAGACCATGTGACCTTTTACGTCCACATAAGAGAGCCAACAGAGACTCGTCTTAACAACTCAACCAAAATATGGAACCATTAATAGGGTATCACTTCTCCATTGGAATGTTAAGCAGTATTCTGTGGTCAAGTCTCCCCAAAACAGGACCAGAGCCAACTGCCTTCAGCAGAGACCCAGAAATACAATGGCCAATACTTTGAAAGGTAAGTGCAAATAGAACTCACAGACAGAGCGTTTATTATGGGGTAAAAAAACAATTCATAAGGAAGAATAGTCAGCAGATAGACCACCCTGTAGACTGGCTCCAGTCTGACTTAAAATAGAAAGTAAGAATGGGATCCAAAGGCAGGCTTTAATATGGTCTGAAAACTGTCGTGCTGATAATGGGATGGGAATAGATCATTGGAATCTAGAGATACAACTCACAATGCATATACCTTCAAATTCAAATTTGCAAGGCAGAAAAAAATAAATAGAAATTCCCTGGGCCAGGAAAGAAAGAAACCGCACGGAATCTGCCTTTCTGGCCCTTTGAGCCATACCACCCAGCAACCCCTGATTGAAACCTAGACTAATCATGGAACTGTTTACAATAGCGAATTAACCTAAATCCCATATGAGTTTGCTAGACTTCATGCTTTGAAGAACATCCTTTGGTGGTGGTAGAACTATGAGGAGGTCTATGGGGATAGACCTGGAGAAAAAGGGTGACCCAGTGGTGCTGCTGCCAGCTAGAAAGGGGTGGTAAAGACTAGTATAGCAAAGGGAGAAGTAAATAGGAAGAAAGAAAAAGGGTGAAAAAAACCATTAAAGTCAGCAATATATGTAATCAGCCATCTTTTGCCTTGTTTCTCACATTCATTTCCCTCACCACACCTACATCTACCCCTTTTACTGTTTATTGATGTTGCTAATTTTATTATACGACTTTATCATGGATAAATTACATCATCGCAGTACTAACAGCCTCCACGTAAACCTTCCAGCTGCTGTGGCATGGGGTTGGGCAGCTTTCTCCAGCCAGCAGTAAACTCATTTCGGATGCCCAGTGTGATCGAGGGCAAACACTAGCATGAACACTGCACGCAAACGTTATTTGCTGTGGTCTGATAACCCATTGAAAACATCAGGATGAGATCAATTCTTCCTGCATGTGCTTATTATCTGCAATTATTAATTTAAAAATCTGATTCACCAATTATCACGTTTCCTTATCATGCGTTTTCTAGTCTTCCCACTTCAAGGTGTTGTTTTTACAGTTTCAAAAACATTCTAAAAAACGCAATGCTCTTCATCCTGTGAGTTCACTGGTTCTTGTTATCTTATTTAGGTATTTGTTAAATTTTACCCATCTCTACCATTTCAAATTCAGTTCCCCCCCACCCCCCCCCCCCCACCAAGTGTGAAGATGAACTAAGCAGAAGTGTTTGGGCTGAACATTTATTTTTTCTCTTATGTGCAAGAAACAGTGACCCAGAATTTCGATTGCATTGTAGTGTTTGCCTCCGTGCTGTGAAAGTACAAATCACTCCTTTCCCCAGTGTGAAATATAATGGCAATTTCAAGGTCATTTTACATCCAGGAACTTGATCAGGCACTTTCATGCATTGGTCTCTTCTCGTACTGATTTAATGATCCCTGTCATATGCGGTGATGATGGGGCTCGCTAAACAATGCTCTACTAGGATCATACCATCCTAAGACTGCCTGCAATTGGACACTCCCAAGCCAACATGACCTCTCCAGTACAACACCAATCATGAATGCCTGCTATCATCCCACCGTAGGGTAACGTAATGGGTGCCAGATGATCTATATTGTTCAGAATAGAGAGTATTCTACACCTTCATTGAGTTGTTGTGTTCACTTTGAGAGACAGGGTCTGATGTAATAACGTCAGTGTAAGGTGGCCTCGTTTGATTTGTTCATAATGGAACTAAAAGGCTGCGGCTTTTGTTAAATGCATAAAATGACCTTGGCATGGTTCAGTCGTAAAATCCCAAGTTGGCGACCCCGACACTCGCAGGCGATTCCTGAGTAACTCAATGAAAGTTCAACCAATGCAGTCCCTTTAAAGCTGCCGGGTAGTTTGCATAGGTGAAAGCCCAGTTTGTGCTGCAAGAAATCACAGCAGACAATACCAAATTTTACTATGTCGTAGTTCCATTTAGTATTTCCACTGCAGCCAGAGTGGTGAGTCAACTAGATGAGCTGTCTGCACATGATAAATAGGAATGGGCCAAACGGTTGCTCCCCTTTCCTGGCCTTGGATGATGCTAGGCCTTCAGAACGACTGGACCAGATGTTATCTCTCCTTTGTAGTCATCACCCTTGTTTTATTTTTTTAAGAGCTCTTTATGCAACAAATGCCTGATCAAGTTTGTGCAGCCCTTGCTGCTGTACCTATGAGGGACTATAAGGAGCTTGCTAATATGGCCAATAGTCCCACTCAGCCAGGCAGAGATTCATCTTTCACTCTCTCTTCTCTGTCTCAATAAGACCTGTCAGCAGAGCCTCCAGTAGACTCATGCCCGCAGCTTTGAAGCAAACGACATTGGGCCTACGTTTTTGCGGCGCACACTTCTGCACAAACGGCAAGACGCGCTGACCGCCATGCAGCTTCGACAGTGCCAGCGCATCAGGACATCAGAGATCCGTGAACACCGTGAGTTCCAGCTGCAGGATCATCTATTGTTCATTATGGAAACGTTTCAGGCCAACGCTTCCCGTGTGACACGGGCACTCAAATGAGGGCACTGTCAGCATCGCCAATTGAGTATAAAATAGAAAGCTGGAGGCCACCAGTGGCAGCTGGATCCGGACCTGTGGGACACCATGCATGATGCTCTGCTTCAGCAGACCACGTACACGTGGGGCTTTGTCTTGGTTAAAGATGCTAGACCTTTGCTCGTCACAAATTTCCTCAGCACAAAGGACTTCTATTAGATCTTAAGAACTGCCGGTTGTGGACACAAAGGTTATTATCCTATATCCCCAGTAAATTCCCCATGACAACTGTCTAGAGCATGCACCACCACATGTGAATTCACTCTTATGCTGGGCGTATTCCCAAACTTTGCCAAGCCCACATTTTCCATTTTGTCACAAAGCGTGGGGTGGAGCACCACTTTCCGTAACTGGTTCCCCGGTCCTCGCCGGTGCATGTAGACTGGACGCAAAAACTGACCAGCATTAAGGCTGAGTTTGCTAACATGGAAGTGCTTGGCTTTGTATGCAGGTCAAATAGCCCTTGGGCTTTACCAAGATAAGGTGCTTAAGCCTGTTGGTGGTTGCTTTCCATGTGGCAATTACTGCCGCCTTAATGAGACTACCAACCCAATCGTTACCTCATAGTCAAGACTTTTTGGCATATTTAGCCAGAAAGGTAATTTTTCTTAATTGGACTTAGTCAGGAGCTACCATCAGAAGCCTGTGGGCACTGAAGAAATTTCAAAACCGCTGTTGTAACCCCATTTGGCCTATTTGAGTTTCTGTCTGGGCTGAAAAATGCTGCACAGATTTTTCAGTGACTAATGGACTCTGTTAAAAGACGTAGATTTTTCTTCACGTTTACTCGAACAATGTGCTTGTCGGCAGTGCATCCAAAACAGGACTTTTATTACATCTTTGCATACTTTTCAAGTATTTTTCAAGCTGATGGCTAACCCCTCTAAATGCTGGTTCAGGTTGTCTACTATTTACTTTCTTGGCCACCAGAAGGTTTGACACCCCTGCCATCAAAAGTCGCTGTTATTATGGACATTCCACTGGCCCACACTGCCAAAGCACTGCAAGAGCTTTCAGTTAGGTATGGTGAATTTCTATCACAAGCTGTTGAACTTGTGCTCCCCTCTTATAGTGCCCTTAAAGGCAGTGCTCCTAATTGCATACTTGAATGGTCAGCAGACATGACCAGGGCATTTAATGACACCAAGCAAGTGCTTCTGAGCACAACCCTGCTGCTGCACCCACTCCCCAATGAACCGAAAGCCATCACTACTGACACCTCAGACAGCGGGCGCTGTGCTCAAATGGTTGGGAGTGTGAGGGAGCCACACACCCTCTTCAGCAGGCAGCTCCACCACAGACGAGAGGAACTACTGCATATCTGACCATACGATTCGCGGTCTCTGTCTGGCCATTGGTCACTTTCATCTCTGCTGGAGGGTCGCATTTAATAGTGTTCATTGAACACACCTCCCTCCTGCCATCCACACAATGGCCAAAGCACCAGGGCCCTGGTCTGCATGGCAACACAGTTACCTGGCCTACATTTCAGAATTCACAACTGACAGTACATTGAAGGGAAAATAATGCTGTGGTCAATTGCCTCTCGTGACCTGCCATCAACATCAACCCCAATGTGTATGGCAATGCCAGCAGGATAGCTGACCAAGCTACCTATCCAGAGACCCAGGCTTAGGGGACAACAGTCACAGGCTGTGGTTGACTGATGTTAAGTTCAGGGACGCAGGAGTTTCCCTCCTATGCAATGTCTCAGCTGGTCGTCCTTGCCCTGCAAACTGGAGGCGTACTGCTTTTAACTCCATCCACAGCCTGGGTGGAAGACTTCATGAAACTGGTTGCTTTAACTCTTGTGTGGCACGGTCTTAAGAAGGTCATGCGAGACTGTAGTCCGGCCTGTGTTGTGGGTCAGCAGGCAAAAACGAACCATTACCTTTGGGCAACTTGGGGACCTTACGAGGTCACGGAGTGATGCTTTGACCACATCAATGCAGACCTGGTTGTTCCTCTCCCAACTCCCACCATTTCCTGCATCTCCTTACCATGGTGTGCCATGCTGTCATGTGGCCAGAGATTGTCCATCCAGTGTTGATGAGGGTTATGGCGCGGATCGGGCATTCATCAGCACCTGGATCGCTCAGTTTGGCACCCCATCTGATATCTCTTCCAACCACAGCTCACAATTCTCGTCATCCCTGTGGGCCACAACCTCTGTGTTAAATTGCATCAGACCACAGTGTATCACCCACATCCAATCGCCTGTGTGCACGGTTTCACCGTTCTGTAAAGGCTACTCCAAGGATGTTCCTGATGGATGGATTTTGGCACAATTGTCTCCTGTGAGTCCTTCTGGGGCTCAGATCACACAGCTGAATCTCTGGGACTTCTGCTGGTGGCTAATGAAACAAGGAAAACCACTAAGTATTTAGTTAATCATATTTTTTTTCTGGCAAACGATCATCTCAAGTAATAGTCTGTAACTTCCCTTTCGCCTTGGAGTCAATTTGATGTGGCGGAACCGAGGCGATGCAGTGGGCCTGTTGCCAAGAGCAAGGAGGACCTGAGGTTCGATTGATTTAACTTAAATGCCAATTCAAAAAGATTGGGTACAGGCCAAATCAAGGTGGCGAGGACCAGACGCCAGTGTTGAGGCCCGAGGAGTGGGATGAATCAGTTCAGCTTGCTGCTCCACAGTGTTTATTAGGCTCTGCACTAAACTATGGGTCTTGGACTCTCTTTGTGGACTTCAGTTCAGAAAGCTGTTTGACTGCAGTTGCTGATTGTATGATTATCTTCTTTTCCTTCGGCACAGTGAGTGTTCGAAGGTCTTCTATTTTTTTGGGTTCCTTTGGGTTTCTTTGTTTTGTGACTGTCTGGAAGGAGATGAATCTCAATGGCTCTCCACATGGCTTTAGACCATCGAGACAACACAAACACTTATAGAAACAGAAAACCTACAGCACAATACAGGCCCTTTGGCCCATAAAGTTGTGCCAAACATGTCCCAACTTTAGAAATTACTAGGCTTACCCATGGCCCTCTATTTTTCTAAGATTACCGTACCTATCCTAAGGTCACTTAAAAGACCCTATCATACCTGCCTCCACCACCGTTGCTGGCAGCCCATTCCATGCACTCTCTGAGTAAAAAACTTATCCCTGACATCTCCTCTGTATCTACTCCCCGGTGTCCTCTTGTGGCAACCATTTCAGCCCTGTGAAAAAGCCTCAGACTATCCACACAATCAATGCCTTTCATCATCTTACACACCTCTATCAAGTCATCCCTCATCCTCCTTTGCTCCAGGGAGAAAAGGATGCTGTCAGGATTCTGACTTAAGTCAGGATGCCGTTCATTAATCATAGCTCAGCATTTAATACCATCATTCCCACAATCCTGATTGATAAGTTACAGAACCTGGGCCTCTGTACCTCCCTCTGTAATTAGATCCTCAACTTCCTAACCAGAAGACCACCATCTGTGCAGATTGGTGATAACATATCCTCCTCACTGTCAATCAACACTGGCGCACCTCAGGGGTGTGCGTAGACCACTGCTCTACTCTCTTTCTTTGTGTGGCTAGGCATAGCTCAAATACCATCTAAAAATTTGCTGACGATACAACCATTGTTGCTAGAATTTCAGGTGGTGATGAGAGGGCGTAAGGGAGTGAGATATGCCAACCAGTGGAATGGTATCGCAGCAACAACCTGGCACTGAATGTCAGTAAGATGAAAGAGCTGATTGTGGACGTCAGCAAGGGTAAGATGAAGGGAACACATACCAATCCTCATCGAGGGATCAGAAAAGGAGAGAGTGAGCAGTTTCAAGTTCCTGGGTGTCAAGATCTCTGAGGATCTAAACTGGTCCCAACATATCGAAATAGTTATAAAGAAGGCAAGACAGTGGCTTTTCTTCATTAGGAGTTTGAAGAGATTTAGCACGTCAACAAATACACTCAAAAACTTCTACAGATGTACCGTGGACAACATTCTGAAAGGTTGCATCACTGTCTGTTATGGGATGGGAGGTGGGGGAGGCTACTGCACAGGACCGAAAGAAGCTGCAGGACGTTGTAAATCTAGTTGGCTCCATCTTGGGTACTAGCCTACAAAGTACCCGGACATGAGTGGTGTCTCAGAAAGGCAGCGTCCAATATTAAAGACCTCCAGCAAAAGGGCATGCCCTTTTCTCACTGTTATCACTAGTTAAGAGGTACGGAAGCCTAAAAACACACACTGAGCAATTCAGGGACAGCTTCTTCTCCTCTCCCATCCGGTTCCCAAATGGGCATTGAACCCTTGGACCCTCAGTTTTTTTTAATATACAGTATTTCTGTTTTTTGATCATTTTTAAATCTATTCAATATACATATACTGTAATTGATTTACTTATTTTTATTTTCTTCCATATTATGTATTGCATTGAACTGCTGCTGCTAAGTTAACAAATTTCACGTCACATGCCGGTGGTAATAAATCTAATTCTGAAATCTCAAGATTGTATAATGTATACATACTTTGTACTTTGAACTCCAGGATAGCTCCAAAAGCAGACCTGCAGTCCTCTGCAGCTGTGTTGGTGTAGGGCCAGCCTCTACGGATTCTAGGTGATTTTATTCATAACTCCAGGACCACCTTGTCAGTGTCTCAGCATTCCACCATCCCCTGTAAACTCAATCCTTATTCCTACCTCCCATCATGTCATACAGCACTCTTGGGTTCCAGTTGACCTACACTCTACCTCATTTGTTTTTGTTGCCATAATACTCGCCTTTAGCCCTCATTCCATTTTGGACTGGAGTGGACAGATGTTTATAGTAGGTAGGAGGAGTAAATCTGAATGTATTTCTGTAGATTGCCTTAACCAATCCACCAAGACCTGGATGGATCTGCTGTCATCCCCCTACATCCCAATATGGCCGTGTGCCTGTCAGCACAACTCCAGACAAGCTTGAGGCACCCGTTGTTACTCCAACCAAGTCACATAGGACCCGAGCCAGTACAAGCACCACACAGACTCGCAATGCCAGTTTGGGTGAATTCTTCGGGGGCGGGGGGGATGGGGATTGGTGCTGTGTAGAGTTATGTAATAGGTGACAAATTACACATTGTTCAGAACAGAGACTGTTCTACATAATTCACAAACACCACCATTGAGCCGTTGTGTTCACTTTAAGAGACGGTGTCTGACGTAATAATGTCAGTGTAAGGTGACTGCTTTTGGTTTGTTTGTCATGGAAGTAAAAGGCTATGGCTCTTGTTAAACACATAAAACGACTCTCATATGTTTTATTCACAAAATCCTACACCACCAATGCATTGCATTGACCACACCTACTTCTGGCCAAATAGTCACCTCAGGCACAATGCCTTAATCTGACTCCTTTCAACCTTGATCCACATACCCCATCAAAATGGTGTCCCTTATAAAGTGGTCACCTCCATCCAAACATCTGGTCTCATTTCCATATTCCATTCACATTATTACAACCAAACAGCAGGATAAAGAGATGCAATCAGTTGACAAGGAAGGAGTAATAATATGGATCAAATCCCATGACTGTACGTGATTTGGAGAAGGGTGAGTGACTTCATGGTGCTGATATTCCGATAACAACGGCCCTTCATTAAGGGAACAATTGTGATGATTTCCGAAAGGGGAAAGAAAAGATTGAGCTGTGTAGGGATTTAAATAGAAATTTTCAGAGCACAAGTTCTTAGAAGTTTACAAGGCAGGGGTAGATTTCATAAACACAGGAGAACTGACCATAGAAAGACCTATAAAGAAGGAAGAGGAGTTAAAGCTAATCAAGGCATTACCTAACCTCACGCCCAGGGACGATAAGTTAATTGGACTGGGTGAGCATTAGGACATGGGCATCAAAGTTTAGAAAATAAAATGTTCTCACAATTTTCAATGTATTTTACTGACTTGCAGGTGACTCTTTGGAAGCGTAAAGGATTAGTGACATTGAAAACGGTTCCATAGTTAGGTTAATGGAATCTGCGGCTCCAGTAATTGGCTTAATTGGTGCATTTCCTTCACTGGCACCAACCTTTTATTTCTCTATTATAACTCAAATCAGAATTTAATGTAAAAATTACACAAGAAAACAAACACCAAGAACAGAATTTTCTGAAAGACGCTAAGATAATAAAAAATTAATGATCAGCCAGCCAGCCCCATCAGGAGGACATCTTCAGGAGGTGCTGCCTCAAGAAGGCAGCAGCCAGCAATAAGAATCCTCATCACCATCAGGGAGCCAAAAGATCCCCACTCAATGATTCCGAAACAACTTCTTCCCCTCTGCCATCAGTTTTCTGAACAGTCCCTGAACACTACCTCATTATTCCTAGTTTTTATGCTCTAGTTATTTACTTTTGTAGTTTATAGTCAATTTGTGTTTTTACACAATGCTGCTCTTTCAAAACAACAAACTTCGATCATGTAAGACAGTGATAATGCACCTGATTCTGAAAATGATCAACACTCAGTATATAAGATTTTAATGTAAATCATTGTTTACTCAATGAATGTGCTTATTCAACGTGACAATTAAGAAACAAATCCCCGAGAATTATTTAAACATCAGGGACCTATTTGTGTCTACTCAATATAACCAATTGGCATTATACTGAGGTTACTGCAAATACGGATCAGAAAGAACAGCATCCTCTGAGAATTGAAAAACTTTAATGCACCATCACCACGAGCTTGTTCAATTGACATTCTGGTGCTTGAGGAAGATGGACGGCTAAAAGATGAGCAATGTACTTACAATAGAAGAGAAAGAAGTGCTCTCTAGAAGTTTTATAAGTTCCCTGTATTCAGTAATCAATGCAGGTGATGAACAGTCATCTGGAAGAAATTAAGAGTAATTGCCTGCAATGGATTAGACTGTAAAGTTGTGCAATATTTAGAATACTCCACTGCAAGAAGAGGTTTTGGTCTCCAAAATACTTGCCTTGCAATTATATTTTGCAGTTGTTCAATATGGCTCTAAACCAACCAAGATCATAATATTAAAAATCCCCTTTTCACCCAGGAGAAGTAGATAGAATAAATGAAAAATAAAATTTTTAATATGTAAATATAAAATAAATGTAATTAAATTGTCTTAATAATTCAACAAATAACTTAAAGCATCGAAGAAAGAGCTAAGTAAGCAGAATTTGCATGGGGAACAGGACCTCATTCAAACAAATGGCGCACTGACATTTCCTGCATAAACATAATGGTGAGGGTAGTGATATGCACAGATCATATACCTTTATTTTCAGGGCAGGGCATGCCCTGGAGTTGGTGAGTTGGATTGGATCTTAAGCCCAATAGTGAAGATGGATGCAAAACATATTGATTACCCATCGCTCCTAAATACAGATAACTAGCACACTCATCTTGTGGCATCCCAGTCAATGTGTTTAGCCTCAATTCGTACTTTTACCACGTTTAGAAATTTGGTCCCAGGAACAAATAGTCTGCTAGTCTAGACCTAGAAGATCAAGTTTCTCATGCAGCAAAATAACCAAGCAGAAAGGAATAGGTTTTCTCTAAAAAGTAATGAATCTGCTTTAAGTAATGTGTGAGTGAGCTGTCAAACTAGAGGTTTTGCTGTTGTAATGGGTGCACAGAATGTGTTGACCTGTGAGTAGTAACTTTAAGAAAACCAAACTGGTGCCTGAAGAATCCTGAAAATCTCCAACCCTATTCTTTAAACAGAAATATTCAGCAACTGATATCTCCATCGTCACTGAGATAAAAAAAAACACAGTGACTGTAGAGTTTCCTTTAGCTACAAACAACAACTTACTGGAAGCTAAAATATACCAACAAATTAGAGTCACACAATTTTATTAATGTTCCTTTGTCATTTGGAAAGGACCTTATCAAAACACATTGCAGGTATACCATCACCATATGGACTACAGCACATCACGAAGGTGCCTCACATCCTCTTTTTCAAGAGTTAAGGAATCTAGTCAGAAAATGGCTGAGTCCCCTCACTAGGTAATGAGGAGACGTATAAATACTTATAAATACTTATTATTGACTCCAGGAAAGCCTAAAATACTTGGCTGTTGTCATTGTTTAAAATGCTGCAAATTATGACTTGATAATCTTTTTTTAATGATATTGTTTGACCATAAGACCACGGAGAATTTTAAAATGATACTTTGCCAAGTTCACCCCAGAGGGCAGATAAGGCCTTGTTTTCAAGTTTCGTCCAAAAGATGGCCAGTCCATTTTCAGCAATGGGCATACAGTAATGTGCATAAATTCAAATAATGCATCTCCCAGTGCTAAATTGTGGAGAATCAGTGAGATTACATCTACCTGTTGTGGCGGTAGGCTAATTGCAGGAGGTCCAGGTCCTTGCTGAGACAGCAGTTAATCCTAGCCATTATCAACCTCTTAATGTACTTCTTTAGATGTGAGTGCTATTTGGTGATAATCGTTGAGGCAGCTTGCCTCAGTTTGAAACTCACCTTCAAAGATGAAGGATTTAAATTCAAATAATTAATTAAATCCTTTGGGAAAGACAGTTAGCCTCATCTACCAGAATTGTTGGAAAACAAAATCTGACAGATTAATGACCTTCAAAGAAGGTTTTTAGCAGTGTAAAAAATGGCACTTTGTTTGGCTGATACTAATACCAAATCCAGCAGATTTGCCAGAGTGGTCGGCATTTAAATGTCTTCTCAGCATATTTGATAGACAGACAGCAATTATTGCTGTTACCTATGGCATTCACATCCTATGAACCCTTACATTAAAAAGGTGTATAAAAATGAGGTCTGTGGAATAATGATCCAGACATCTTTATGTTTATCCAGTGACTTAAACACTGTGCTAACTTATGGTCCACCAGTTTGCTCCTTCAGCTGTTAAACAAAAGATGTGTTGTTGAGTTACACTTCCTCCATCCTGAAAGGATTTAGCCAAGGGTTTCAATTCTTGAACTTCAAAGTAAAATGCTTCTGGTATGTTTAACCTTTACTAATTCCTCCATGTTAAAAAAAAACTTTTCATTTTTCTCTTTGAACTAAGATAAAAAACGTGCTTATAAAAAGAACGAATGACTAGCATGTATATGGTGACCTTCAAAATCCTTACACTGTCCAAGGGACTTTACGGACGATGAAGTGTGTTTTTTTTAAAGTGTGGCAAAGAAACAAGTAATAGAAAGAAATGGTATCTTTTTCACAATCCGAAAATTGCTTTTTTAAATAATTGAACCCATTACCAAAAATTACAAAACACATTTTCCTATTCTGCACAATTTATTCAGCTAAATATTAAGTTGCCCTTTGCAATTAAGGACTTTTGAATACATTTCCCAACATTACTGTTTACCTTATTGCTCTGGACAACTGTTCTAAAATATTTTTCCCCCAAATAATTACCTATATGTTTGTATGAATAGCTTCATATTTCATTCAATGCCTTGCAAGCAGTTGTTCTTCTCAAAATCGTATTCAAATCATTCAACCTCTCTGCTCATAAATCAACACAAAATTCACACCTCTGAATGTTCTGCTTTTTCCTGTCATGAAGGTAAACAAGATTTGGTCATTAAACCCAGCAATATGGTCTCTAGCACCCATCTTGTTTAAGGGCTTGAAGCTGAATTTCATTGTTATGTTTATTATAAGGATTAAGAAACTAGAAATACGTGCAATGCTAAAAAAGAGCTTTTTTTTTATTATGTCTCACTTTGAAATTCTATGTAAAGGTTGTGTTTGTGAACAAGCTGTGATATGCCTCCAGCCATCTGCACAGACTGTACGATTGACATAAAAGTCTGGATTGTCCTGTTTGCAAGAAACCTATTTCCAACCTTCATTCACATTTTTTATTTATAATTAGAAATATCAGAATTGTGGCAATATTAAAATGCTTCAAGTTCAATGGCCTGAGGCATTGTAGTATTCACGTTAGTTTATTTACTCACACGAATAAAGTAAAAATGTATGAACACCACTTAGTAAATCTGACCTCCAATAGGACCGTTCCCTGATTTGGAGGGTCGCATGCCTCAATGACCTGCAGAGTTATGTTGGCTGGAGTCAGGGCTTTATGCTTTGGCTCTTGGGAGGGTCGCACATGCCAAACTGGTCAAAGGAGAGAGGCCAGGCTAAGAGTGGTCCACTGGTCCTCCAGGTTCAGGGGTTCAGCTCAGGGCTAACAACCTTGACTGGTAAAACAAAATTGTAATGGACGCAACAATGAAGCATTCTTCTAAATCTGAGTGTGATGGCATTCTTGAGTCTCTACCTGGGATTTGCATGACTGACAGTAGTGATGTGATGAAAGAAGCCCTGAACACCACCAGAGAAGGACGACCTTCACTGCTGCCTTAAACTCCAGCTGCATAATGAGCAGTAGCAGTAAATCTGATATTTAAAGATGGTATATTAATGTGACAGCTGAAGTATAGTATAAATAAATATCTCAGGTAAATAGGAGACTAAATTAAAAGTGTACTCATTTCTTGTGCGATGTGTTCCAGAAACTGACCCATTCAAACTTGGAAGAAATGAAGTAAAATTTATCTGAATTACATCAAATACTGGCATCTTTCTGAAGTCAGAAAGTGAAGACAAGGACAACATAAATTCCATTGAGAAGATTAAAGAAGCTTAAAAAGCCTGTGAATAATTAATCTATAAACAACTTGAACAAATGGCAGCTACCCACACAAAATGCTGAAGGAACTCAGCAGGTCTAGCAGCATCTGTGGAGAGTTGACATTTTGATCTGAGACACTTCATCAGGATTCTCTATAAATGCTGCTTAACCTGCTGAGTTCCTCTAGCTTTTTGTGTGGATTTTTCTGGACCTCCAGCATCAGCAGAATCTCTTGTGTTTATGAATGACAGTTATGTATTATAAATATACAAAAAATATGAAAACTAATATGCATGTTCTAGCACCTCTACCTATTTCTTAGTGCTTCTTTCTACACATTACATTGCTCAAGGTCAAATATAGAACAATAATACATGCATACATCAGGAGCAATATAAAAACTGCTGGAGGAACACAGTGGATTAGGCAGCATCTGTGGAGGCAGTGGGATAGTCTGCATCAAGGTTCAATCCAAAATGCCAACCATCCCTTTCTATAGACAATAGACAATAGGTGCAGAAGTAGACCATTCGGCCCCTCGAGTCTGCACCGCCATTCTGAGATCATGGCTGATCATTCACTATCAATACCCAGTCCCTGCCTTGTCTCCATATCCCTTGATTCCCCTATCCTGTGTGACCTATCCTATATTGTGTGACCCTCGGAGTCCCTCAACAGTTTGTTTTCTTTGTGCTTCAGGTTCCATCATCTACCATCCCTTGTGTTTCCAGAGCTCAGATCAGAATAGCTTCCCCTTCCCTGACACTGAGAAGGAAGAACTGAGGATCCAGAGAAACACTTATTTGACGGTATACATGTATAGAGTTAAATGTCTTAAATGTATATAGTTAAATGACAATAAACCTGACTTGACTTCATCCTTTGTATTTATCTTGTTGCATACATCGAAACTCTAACTGAACTCAAAGGTAAATTATTTCTGTGAAATGCATTAGGAATAACAACATGGACAAAATTTCAGCTTGTACATCCCCACTGTTTAGACCTAAAGCCTCAGCTTTGCAGTTGCACTGGAATTCATAGCAATTGGAGCTGTCTCATGCTGTTAGAACCATTCCAGCTTCTCTATCTCTAATAAACAACCATCAGATATAACACTTAAGCAAGCATGCTAAGGACAGACAAGTTCATAACTCAGACAGGCAATTTATGCTAAAATGCTGCTTGGAAAGTAATTTGTAAAGATTGCTATAAATGTCCAAAACTACTACATCAAGCTAAGCGCAAAACAGGGAGAGGAAGACTCATAAACAAAAAATGAAAGAGAAGCAGTTTGTCACAGACTGCGGAGTTAAAAATGGCCACGTTCAGACTAATTTGTATAGATTGTTGAAACATCTGGTTTTGTGTATCATGGATGAGAGATTGATGATTTCCACACACGAGAAGCGAATGATCTGTGAGAGGTATTGACCGCTATATTGTATAGCTGTCAGTGTCATTGCGGTGCTTGTCAGTAGAATAGTGTTTCCAGTTAGAATTCATTTGGTGAGGTGTTGTCAATGCAGGCCAGAATAAATGCCCCAAATAAAAGCAATGCTCCTGTTTTCAACAGGCATCCCATCTGGTTACAAACTGAATAAACTTTGTGATGATATTTGTGAGACTTTCCAGAAGAAATGTAATTAATTAATTTTGTTTCCCCTTCTCCCACCTCTGAAAAGTCTACCTGTTTCACAATCACGTAGGTGACAGGAAATTTTGGGAGGGGAAAGACTTTCACAAATCATACCTTCTATGCTATATATATTTCCAACATACACTCAGTGGCCTTTTTATCAGGTATCTCTTATATGTAATAAAGTGGCGACTGAGTGTACGTTTGTGGCATTTGTCTGCTGTAGTACATCCACTTCATGGTTCAACGTGTTGTGCATTCAGAGATGCTTTTCTGCACAGCACTGTTGTAAAGCATGGTTATTTGATACTGTCACCTTCCTGTCAGCTTGAACCAGTCTGGCCATTCTCCTCTGATGTCGCTCATTAACAAGCCATTTTGGCCCTCAGAAATACCACTCACTGGACTTTTTTTTTGTTTTTCACACCATTCTCTGTAAACTCTGGGGACTGTTGTGCATGAAAATCTCAGGAGATCAGCAGTTTCTGAGATACTCAGACTACCCCACAAACATTTCATGGACTAAGTCACTTAGATCACATTTCTTCCCCACTCTTATGTTTGGTCTGAACAACATCTGAACCTCTTGACCACATCTGCATGCTTTTATGCACTGAGTTTCTGCCACATGATTGGCTGATTAGATACTTGCATTAATGAGCGGGTGTACACATGTACCTAATAAAGTGGCCACTGAGTGTATGTGTACACATAGCAACAAACAACATAACGGGTCCTGAGGGGGTTCCTTTATACCTATCCTTTCAGTGTTTCAAATATCATGCTCCTTTGCAACTAGAGTAATGGTACTGGGGTTGCTGACTGCAACGTTCTCACCTCAAACATAGATTTTAAGCCCTATCTGACATAAATAGCAGCAGATAACTTCACTATAGGTGGTTACACACTTATTATGCAAAAAATCTGAGTTCCCAGAATCCCATAGTTTAATGCTGTGAAGCTGACTCTTTGAGCAACTATTAACTTCCAACTATTAAGAGGCCATCTATGTCATGTGCTAAGTGATAGCATTAATCGGGTCTGCATACTTTCTTGAACTAAGTAACATAGCCAACATTGTCTGGTTTGAAACAGGTCTATTAACATAACCCCATTGTCTTACACTGCATCTCTTGAGTAATCAGCCCAAGTGTTGTGGGCCTGTGTTCTATATACAGTGCTGTTTGTTTGCAAAACTATCCTTTTAACATCAGACTACTTATTGCTTGCCACTTACATTAAGAACTGAAACCAGCTTCCACTTACAACAAGTAGGTAAATAAAGGATATTAATTGGAAGTTTAACTTATTCAAACAACTCTTTGATCTCTAGAGGTTTCAGCTGCTGTGCTAGAAAACCGAGCTTGGAAAAAAGCAAAGGCTCTCTAGCCTTGTACGGTGACTATCCATCACAATAGTTTTTGCAGGCTTTGAAATATGTGATTACATAATGATGATCAGAGGAAGAGTAAGTTTCTTTTTATATTGCTGTGTTTATTCATCAATAAACAACTTTAGTGAGTGGTTAACTGAATATAAATGAAAGAATAAATCAAATTACAGTTCTAAGACTATAATTTAAAAGTAGTCAACATTTTGATTGAAGCTCAGCATTAACATGGCGATCTTTATTATTGTGAAATGTTACAGAAAATTAAAAAAGGGATTTATTCATGTTTCCCTTTGTGTGATTTAACTTCAAGAATGCTTTGATAAAGAAATGGAAGAATAGACTAACTCATTGATCACCAAACTTCCCCCAGCTTCCCATTCCACCAAACAAGTCAATTGCACATGCAAAAAGCTGAGACCAGGCCTTTATCTACCATAAGTCCACAAGATATAGGAGCAGAATTAGACCATTTGGCCCACTGAGTTGGTTACAGCAGTCCATCATGGCTGATATATTATCCCTGTCAACCACATTCTCCTGCCTTCTCCCATAATCTTTGACACCCTTACTAATCAAGAACCTATCAACCTCTGTTTTAAATATACCCAATGTGACTTGGTCTCCACAGCTTTCTGTGGCAATGAATTCCACAGATTTGCCACCATCTAGCTAAAGGTATTCCTCTTTATTAGTTGAACTATGGAATATAAATCAAATTGTATGTGTGGTAATGTTGAGTATCATTGCCTAACAACATAAACTAACAGCTATAATATTATTAACATAATTAAAGACTCTGAGCAGCATCACAAAATTAGATTTGAAGCTGGGTCACATTCTGACAAGTGTTGAAAAGTTTGGCCAGATTTATTTCCAAGTACTACTTAAGGAAGAAATTGCATAGAAGTAGTGAGATTTAAGGAAAGAATTTCAGATCTGAGAACCTTGTAATGTCCTCCAGCAACATAAGTCCCTAATTTGACTGCACGTTTCCATTGCAGGCACATACCCAATTTTGATTCCTCCACTGTAAGTAATACCATCAGCTGTCTACGCTCTATTCTCCGGTCTTCCCTCCTTGACTTTCTTTTGATTAAAATGATCTTTAAAACTTTGGACTGCTGGGCTCAAATCGTGATTTAAAAGTGACCAATTGTACATTAGTGATTAATCACTTCCTCGAGACCGAAGCACTAATAAGTCCCAACAGAGGAACATTTCCACACTTTGATAAACACAGGAGGAAGGTGAAAAAGTATTAAATATAAACTGAAGTGTAATATCTCATAATCTTCCAGTAATCTGTTTGGTTTTTCATTTGTCTATGCTCAGAGTGCAAATAAGTTTTTTAATAAATTGGAATAAAGAGTATTTGTCAGATTCAATAATCTGGATTTAAGACTGTATATTCCTTCTTTATCTAATTAGCCTTTTACTGCAACCAACAACTTTGAAATAGAGCTAATAAATCAAAATAAGCTCACGTTTCAAGAAAAACTTTGGAAGTTAGTTCAGTATTGCAAATGCTAGTTGAATATTTTTCGTACTTTGTCACTTTGTTATTTTCCTTTCCAGTTACATCTTGCACAGTCTGGATCTGACTGCACCTTGCAAGATTCTCCATCTGCAGTCTCCTCAATAGTAAGTGGAGACTTTAAATGCATCTTAAAAAACAACATTAGCATGCAAAACATCTGTGGAGGGTCTATCCAATGTAAGATAGCTTTAAACGCATAAGTTATGAAAGATGCTGGAAGACTGACTATCTTTTAATATCAATCTGTCATATAATACCATGATTAGAAAATGTCTTTGAGGGTGGATGTTTGAAAGATATTACTCATCCCACCTCTTCAGATCTTTCTTTTCTTGTAAGTTATAGCTAAATGACATATAGATAATAGCTGCGATGAGCTCAGAATATCAGCTAACCCTCAGAGGATAGCAGCAGCATTTGTCACCAAAGTATGGCACTAATTTGTCAATTTCCATGGCAAATGTTCACAAGTTAAATAAATAGCTGCAGTTCTGGAAGGTGGTTATACAGTAATCACCATTAGCAATCCACACACATCTTTTTTCTTGTACAATTCACAAGAGCAATAAAGCATCTGTGTGAAAGGAGCTGAATAGTCCAAGGTTGCATTTGCTGTTAGTTAATTTTAAAATATGACACAGATGAAAGTGCTTAAGAGACAACATATCACTTCAACAGGAACTCAATCTTTAGAGATCCAGTGTGGCATTTTTTTTTACATTCATTCCTGGAACAGAGTCTTTCTATAATTGAGGATTAGTACTTCAGCTAAAAAAACAAAGCACAATTGAATTCTGGTTCTAGAGGCATGGATTTGAAATATTTAGTGGAAGGATTAGTGGGAGCTGAGTGAAAGGGGGTCTGTAAAGCACTGTCTTGAAGGGTAGCTGGGGAGAAATGCTCAGCAAAATAAAAGGAACATGGGTGTATTCTTTGGTGCCATAACCTGCAGGGCCACGGAGAAAGTCCTGGAAAATGAGATTAACCTGAATGAATCTTTCTTGACTGGCAAAAAACTCACTTCCCTCTCTATGCGAAATGTTTAAAAGTAAACCAGACTATTTGGCATAATTACCATGCAAAATGCTGGAAGAACTCAGCAAGTCAAGCAGCATCTATAGAGATATCTATATCTATATTTCCATAAATACTGCCTGACCTATAAACAGTCAATGTTTCCAGCCAAGACCCTTCACCAGGAGCTGTAGATGTCGCTTGGCCAGCTGAATTCCTCCAGCATTTTGTGTGTGTTACTCTGGATTTCCAGCATCTCTAGAATCCCTTGTGTTTAATATTTGCGATAATTGAGTTTTGAACCTCAGGTCTTTGTCATCATCCAAAGTAGTTAAATCCCATGACTGTAATATTACTACACTACTCCTGCATCTGCTTATCTGCTGAAACCCACATTCATGGCCTCTGCTTCCACGATTGGACCCTAATAGGTTTCCTCATTTTTTTTCTCCTTTATTTAAAGACCATCCAAAAATCTCTGCTGCCTCACAAACTGAACCATAACTTCATCAACATTGAAAAGCAACAAATGCTGGAACTCTGGAAAAAAAAAGAGACACAAGAATTGATGGGAGCTCTCAGTGGTTTGGGCACATTCCGTGAAATCAGAGTTAATTTTTCATGTTGACGACTCTTTGGAATTGGCATTTTATTGTCACATGAACTGCAAACAGCTATTTTGCATACTGTTGCTGCAGATCAAATCATTACGTAGTGTGTTGAGGTAGTACAAGGTAAAACAATAACAGAATGCAGAATGAAGTTGGTCCATAGATGCTGCCTGACCTGCTGAGTTCCTCCAGCATCTTGTGTGTTTCCTGACTTCTCTTCTTTCTTTTTAGTCCTGATGAAGGGTCTCGGTCTGAAATGTCAACTGTACTTTTTTTCCATAGATGCTGCCTGGCCTACTGAATTTCTGCAGCATTTTGTGTGTGTTGCAGAATGAAGTGTAACAGCTACTGAGAAAGTGTAGTGCAGGTCGGTGCAAGGTAGGTTGTAAGGTCAAGTGTACATTTTATCACACTAGGAAACCATTCAATAGTCTTCTAGCAGCAGGATAGATGTGTCCTTGAACCTTGTGGTATGTGCTTTCAGGCTTTTGTATATTTTGCCGAATGGGAGTGGGGAGAATAGATAATGAAATTGTGAATGGAGTCTTACTGAGGTTGCAGGAAGTGTCTAAAGAGGAAAGGCTGGCACTCACAACTTTCCAAATGGTCTGGGGAAATAAGTTAGTTTCATATTGCAGGAAGATTTGGGAAGGCACAACGGAAGAAAAGGAACATCTCTGACTGGATTAAGGCCAGGGTTGTCATGATGATAAGTTATCGATGGAGTTATGGTTGCTGTTGTTGTTTGAACTGAGGAACTGTGAGATCCTGCATCGGGTCAGAGGTCATGCAGGATCCAAAACCCTACTGATTTCAGTGGCATTTACAGAACACTGATTAGACTATTGAGAGAAATGATTCTTAAGGAGTCCATTTAGAATGTGCTGACACAGAAAGAACGTGCAAAGCAACTTGCAGGGCAACGTATAAACCAATTTGCAAAATCAGGATGAAACAATAGCTTGCTGATTAAAGAAGCGATACAGGTAACGGGAAGACATGCTTAACGGTTGAACAATAACGGTGTTAATGCGCTGAGGCTGATAAGTGGGCCAAAGGGTAGTCACATTTGTAATTTTGTAATGAGATTAAGGAAGAATGTCTGCACCTCACATGGGTGCAACTCACAAAATCGTAAACAAGTAGGGTATAAAAAACTGTGCAAAGTGTAATTCGGCACTCAATCTAGCAGGAGCTGGTTGGGTCCGACTCTGCAGACTCGAAAAATAAAGTTTACCGTTCTGCAAATTGCTGAGACTCAGTGTGTTTCTGACAACGTGGGGGCTCGTCCGGGATCCACACTCCGGCTGCGGTGGACACGAGGAAGGACATCGGAGACGGTGCACCCCGCCGAGTTTGGCGGTCCCTGACTCCTTGCTCGTCGCTCCAATGCGGCTTGAGCGAGTGATATCCGGACAGCGCAGAGCGGTAAACGGGGAGAAGGGGACAGTACCTGGTACTGGAAGTCCCCAGGACGCACCGGGTAAGTGCCTACTATTATAGTAGAAAGGTGCGGGAATAAGTAAGGACGGAGAAGACCGGGATCGCTACCCGGGGGTCCTCCTGATTAAGTAAGAGCGGAATAAGATGGGAGGGGGTGGCTCTAAAAAGAAAGAGGAAACGGAGAGACCGGGACCATACCCGGGGGTTCCTCCTGATAGCCCCCTCGGTAGAATGTTTGAGAATTGGGGATGTGGAAGACTAAAAGGGAAACAAAAGAAAAAAATGATACAGTACTGTTTAATTTGGTCGAAACAGCCGATAGAAAAACCTGCGGTCTGGTGGCCGCGGCTTGGGTCTGAGGAGGATTGGGTACGACAAGCCTTAAACATTTACGTTAATTCAAAACCAAATGTAAAACCGGAAGAAATTGCTTATGCTTTTTGTTGGGCTCCCTGGCCAGGAGTAACAACAAAGAGTTTTAAATTGGGCATTAAAGGGGAGCGGAAGTGGGACCCACTCGATCATTTACCCCCTCCCTATGTCCAGCCTTCTGCGCCCCTTGCGGGAGCAGAGGGAGGACGTGAAGAAAGTGAAAAAACAGAAGAAATAGACCCGGAGAGGGAAGAGAGGGATGTTAGGGAAAAAGCAAAAGCAAGGATCGAAACAAGGAGTGTGACAAGAAGCAGATAAGAAAAAGAAAGACGAATTAAAAAAGGAAGAGGTACAGTTGTGTCCCCTTCGAGAGGTTCCAATGGGAGGAGCACGAGGAGGGACAGGATTTGTAAACGTCCCTCTGACAAGTACCGAAGTACGAGGATTTAAGAAAGATATGAAAACTTTATTAGAAGATCCAATGGGACTGGCAGAACAGTTGGATCAATTCTTAGGACCTAATGTTTACACTTGGGAAGAAATGCATGCGATTATGGGAACGCTATTTTCTGCACAAGAGAGGCAAATGATACGACAAGCTGCAATATCAATTTGGGGAAGGGAACAGCCGAATGAGTTACCGGGGGACCAGAAATTTCCAGTAAACGACCCACAGTGGGACAAACAAGCAGAAGAGAGAAGACGGCAATATCCCATTGCCATGGAAGGGAGGAGGGGATTACAACCTGTAATTGAGACATTAGTATCAGATGGACTCCTGGAAGAATGTATGTCACCCTTTAATACCCCCATCCTACCGGTCCGAAAGCCCGACGGCACGTATCGAATGGTTCAAGATCTGAGAGGCTTAAATGCGGTAGTCCAAACACGATACCCGGTAGTGCCTAACCCCTATACATTAATGAGCAAAATACCTCCTGAACATGAATGGTTCAGTGTGATAGATCTAAAAGATGCCTTTTGGAGTTGCCCGTTGGAGGAAGGTAGCCGAGATATGTTCGCATTTGAATGGGAAAATCCCTTCACTGGGCGGAAGAAGCAACTCCGGTGGACCGTCTTGCCCCAAGGGTTCACGGAGTCCCCAAACCTATTCGAACAGGTACTGGAGCAAGTATTGGCTGGATTCCATTGTACCGAAAAGAACCAACTATTACAGTATGTCGATGACCTACTACTATCGGGACCAGCAGAGGAGGTAGTGCGAGACGATACTATAAGACTCCTGAATTACCTAGGAGAAAAAGGATTGCGGGTGTCCAAGAAGAAACTGCAATTTGTCGAGAAGGAAATAACATATCTCGGACAGAGTCAGTAAAGGGCACCGCCAAATAACCCCAGAAAGAATAGCGGGAATAACTAAAATACCGCTTCCCAGGACAAAGAAGGAAATAAGACAATTTCTGGGCTTAGTGGGCTATTGCCGGATTTGGATAGAGAATTATACCCCCCTGGTGAAGTTTATGTACGACAAATTGGCAAAGGAAGACCGGGGAATAATCAGCTGGACCGAAGAAGAAGAACAGAAGTTCAGGAAAATAAAAGGGCAACTAATTCGGGCCCCGGTATTAACACTGCCAGCACTGGAAAAGCCCTTTCAGCTGTATGCAACAAACAATGAAGGAACTGCGTTAGGAGTACTAACCCAAGAAAAAGGAGGAAAGCGGCAACCTGTGGCCTTTTTATCAAAAATGTTAGACCCGGTATCCCGGGGATGGCCGACGTGCATACAAGCCGTAGCGGCAGCAGCCGTACTAGTAGAAGAAGCACGGAAATTAACCTTTGGGGGAAGAATGACGGTGTATACCCCGCACTCCGTTAGCACCCTCTTAGCCCAAAAAGCTCAGCGGTGGTTGACGGACTCTCGCATACTGAAATACGAAACCATTCTGATGGTCGGGGATGATGTAAGCTTTGAAAGGAACAATAGTTGTAACCCGGCACAGTTCTTATACGGGGAATCAACAGGGGAGCCCGACAAACATCAGAAGGCGAGTGGAAGACCCCCGACGGATGGCAAGTACTGAATAAGGAAGTAACTCGTCATATACTGCAACAACTACAACAACAAAGCCATTGGGGAGTGCAAGCTATGTGCGACACTATCCTAAGGGACTATGTTTGTAAAGGGATATTCACACTAGCTCAACAGGAGGTGTGGGGCTGTTACACCTGCCAAAAGGTAAACAAGAAAATGATGCGTGCCACCCATAAGGGGGGACAAACACTAGCCGTCCGACCGTTCCATCGGATCCAAATAGACTTTACGGAACTACCACAAGTTCAGAGATGGAAGTACCTGTTAGTAATTGTGGATCACTTCACTAGGTGGGTGGAAGCATTCCCAACCACTAAAGCGGACGCCCCTACAGTGGCACGGATCCTATTAGAAAATATAGTCCCGAGATATGGAATAATGGGGTCTATTGATTCAGATAGGGGAACACACTTTGCCTCAAAAACACACCAGCTAATCTGTGACGCCTTGGGAATCCAGTGGAAGCTGCACACCCCCTGGCACCCTCAGAGCTCAGGAAGAGTTGAGAGGATGAACAGTACTTTGAAGACGCAATTGACAAAACTAATGATGGAAACCAAGCTACCCTGGACCAAGTGTCTACCCCTGGCCCTACTAAGAATCCGCACGGCTCCTCGAAAAGATATAGGAGTATCCCCTTATGAAATGTTGTTTGGCCTTCCATATTGGAACAAGGTGGAGGGCTATCCTTCCCTGCAAGGGGGAGATGTCTTTGTAAGGGACTATTTACAGGCACTGTCTCGTTCTTTTGCAGAATTGCGCAGGAAGGGGTTACTCGCACAAACCCCACCTCTGGACTTCGCACTCCACCGAACTCAGCCCGGTGACTGGGTCCTGATTAAGACTTGGAAGCCAGAGAAGTTACAGCCGCAGTGGGAAGGCCCATTCCAGGTGCTACTGACCACCGAAGCCGCAGTAAGGACAAAAGAAAAAGGGTGGACCCACGCCGCGAGAATCAAGGGACCCGTAAAGCCCGAAGAAGGTGCAGAATGGACTTGCTTCCAGGGAGAAGACCCGATGGTGCTAAAGCTCAAAAGACGGACAGCATGAACTTTGGGACTGTAATGTATATACTGCTATTGTTGAGAAGCGCTGAAGGGGGATGTGATAAGTGCAGGACGACGGTAAGGGTGGGCATGACGGTTTTTCCAGGGTCCTTTGTATCACACTCGCATGTAAACGAGAAATGTTATGACTACAACAAAAAGGAGGAGTATGTGGAAAGTTTAATCTAACCAACTGCTGCTTGAAGATAGATGACAACGGAAAGGTGGTTCACAAAAAAATATCAGATAAAATAAGGAAACTGGCCCACGTGCCGGTACAGACCTGGAAGCCGCTGGGGTATTGGGACTGGCTGGACAGATGGTTGAAAGGAGGCTGGTGGCGAACCGCTTTAGGGGTTATAGGAGGGGGATTGATGGTCCTCCTTCTGCTACCATGTCTGATCCCCTGCTTGCGGGAGCTAGTAGCTAGGGTGGCAAGACAAGTCATGCAACCAGGGGCCTCAGCTGATCCTGTTCAGGTACTCCTACAAAGGGAAATAGAGCTAGAGGAAGAAGCCTATGTAAACCCGTGGCAAAAGCCCAACTGATAGCACATTCTAAAAAGAAAAAGGGTGGATTGAGAGAAATGATTCTTAAGGAGTCCATTTAGAATGTGCTGACACAGAAAGAACGTGCAAAGCAACTTGCAGGGCAACGTATAAACCAATTTGCAAAATCAGGATGAAACAATAGCTTGCTGATTAAAGAAGCGATACAGGTAACGGGAAGACATGCTTAACGGTTGAACAATAACGGTGTTAATGCGCTGAGGCTGATAAGTGGGCCAAAGGGTAGTCACATTTGTAATTTTGTAATGAGATTAAGGAAGAATGTCTGCACCTCACATGGGTGCAACTCACAAAATCGTAAACAAGTAGGGTATAAAAAACTGTGCAAAGTGTAATTCGGCACTCAATCTAGCAGGAGCTGGTTGGGTCCGACTCTGCAGACTCGAAAAATAAAGTTTACCGTTCTGCAAATTGCTGAGACTCAGTGTGTTTCTGACAACTATAAAGGGAAAAATTAGTTACTCTTCCAAAAATACTGCAGCTTGTGGAAAAGAAAACATGGTTTGACCTATCACCTGCCAGAGTGCACTCCTTCCCTTCCCCCACCTCTTATTCTGGCTTCTTCCCCTTCCTTTCTAGTCCTCATGAAGGGACTCAACCAAATATGTTGACCGGTTTATTTCCCTCCATAGATGCTGCCTGACCTGCAAAGCTACCCCAGAATTTTGTGTGTGTTACTCAGTATTTCCAACATCTGCAGAATCTTTTTGTGTTCATAGTTTGTTTTTTTATCATTTTTCAATAGTTTATGTGCATTTATGTATTTAATTTCTGTTTTATGTTTTAAAATTATTTTTTCAAAGTTATTCTTTTCAACTTTTGTAAGTCATAAATGGCTGTCTCATAGATGGTAAAATTGGTGGGACTTTTTAGAAGTCAGGCTTCTAGACAACATTGCATACCACCAAGTTACTATCCAAACCATAATGGAGACCTACATGTTGTGGGGCCCAGTGAGATAGGGAGATGTGATTGGCAATATGGTCAGCAAACTCAATAATGCACAATTTGGACTATTGCCTCAATTTTAATATTCCCATATCTGATCCCCCCCCCCCCCCCCACTGGATTGTAATCTCCTCTTTCTCCAATGAACTGGCATAGCCACATCCCTCCACTTCAGGCCTTCTGCTCACTCTTCTTCATAACAGCATCATCACTGGTATCTGTGCCATCAGTCACCAGTACCCTAAGCTCTGAAATCCTCTCTTTAATCTTCTTTGATTCTCCAAATTTCACTGTTAATCTTTAATTACACAGCTCAACATTTATCGCTTTGAATAATCAATTGCACATCTGCCCTGAAATCTCTCCATGTGGTTTGCTGTCTGGTCTTTCCTTGGTAGTGCTCTTTTGGAGCACCTCAAGTCATTTTCTCATATTAAAATTGCTTAAGAAATGGATGTCACCAAATTTAATCATGTTTCCATGTGAGTTGTTGAATCCTTAATAAAATCTGTGAAGATCATTTCAGATACACCACCTCATTGACTCTTGTTGTCATCTGAAATAAGCTTAAAGTTGCTAATGAGAATGGAACAGTGGAACGAGGAATATAATCACAGTAAATATTTACTGAGATTATATTGTAAATGTATGTTTGTACTTTTCAATGAAACTCAATCTAGATTATGAGTATTTGTGGATTTCTAATCACTGACGTTAAAAACAGACCAATTATGGAGTACATGCTAAAATGATGCTGCACATTGGAACCAATATTTTGTCCTTAGGTTGAAGAGGAGAGATGCAAGAAGCCATGGGTACAAGTAACTCAGCTTGTTTATGCAGAGTAGGCCCATGTAATTTTAAAAGTCTAAAGGGAACAGTAAGTTGGAACTCATAAATACTTTTAAAAAGTTTGTCAGCTCATGTGGTGCTTATAAAATAGTGTAAGTAACTTACAATATTAAACCTAAGGATAGAATAACATTTTCATAGATATGATATCACTCTTATTTAAATCCTGTTTAGTACACAACCTTCTGAAGTATGCCATCTTCAGAGGTTAATTTACAGGTGCTTAAGTCAATTTAACTAAATGTGGAAGGATGAAGAAAGAATTAACTTCTGAATATAGAACGTTTTGAATCTCAGGTCAAATCTATTGTCCTGACCAGAAGACTCGATGGGCCAAATGACAAAGTTGAAAGTAAAGTTATTATCAAAGTGCATATATGCCGCCGGAGATCCATTTTCTTGTGGGCAATCACAATAAATACAAGAAACACAATAGAGTCAAAAAAAGAAAATATCTCACATTACAAAAACCAATGAACAATAAAAGCAAAAACTGTGCAAATATAAAGAGAACAAGAAAATAATAATAATAATAAATAAATAAACAGGAAATTTCGAGAACATGAGATAAATGAGTCCTTGAAAGTGACTCCATAAGTTGTAGAAACAGTTTAGAGATAGAGTGAGTGAAGCTATTCCCTCTAGCCCAAGAGCCTGTTGGTTGTGGGGTAATAATGTTCTTGAACCTAGGGGTGCATGTCCTGAGGCTCCTGTATCTTTTAACTGTGGGTAGTAGTGAGAAGAGTGCATTGCTTGGGTTGTAAGGGTCTTTGATGATTGATGCTGCTTTCATGTAACAGCAATCTATATAGATATGCTCAATAATGGAAAGATCTTTACCCATGATGGATTAGGCCATATCTACTACTTTTTGTAGGATTTCCCATACAGGGGCATCGGAGTTTCCATATCAGGCTTTGACACAACCAATCAATATATTCTCAACCACATCTGTAGAAGCTTGTCAGAGTTTTAGATGGCATGCCAAATCTTGGCTAACTTCTAAAAAAGTAAATCTGTTGTGCTTTCTTCGAAAGATATGCTGGATCCAGGACAGATCCTCTGAAATGATAACACAGAGGAATTTAAAGTTACTGACCCTCTCCACCTTTGATCTCCCGTTGAGGACTGGCTCATGGATTTCTGGGTTCCTCCTCCTGAAGTTGATGATAATCTCCCCCCCCCCCAACTTTAAACTCTACTCCTCATCTTCTTTTCTTTGATCCTGTTGAAGGATCTCGGCCTGAAAAGTAATATGCACTCTTTTCCATAGATGCTACCTGGTCTGCTGAATTTCTCCAGTATTTTGTGTGTGTTTCTTGGATTTTCAGCATCTCATGTTAATGATAATCTCCTTTGTTTTGCTAACATTTTGCTAACAAGTTGTTATACCACTCAGCCGGATTTTCAAATCCCTCCTATACACTGATTCGTCGCCACCTTTAATTCAGCCAATGACAATTGAGCTGTCAGCAAACTTAAAAATGGCATGGGAGCTTTGCCTAGCCTCACAGTCATAAGTATGAAAGGAGCAGAGCGGAGGCGAAGCACACAGCCCTGTGGTGCACCTGTGCTGATGGTGATTGTGGAGGAGATGTTGTTAATCCACACTGACTGGGGTCTGCAAGTGAGAAAAGCAAGGATTCAGTTTCACAAGGAGACAATGAGGCCTAGAGCATGAAGAATTTTGATTATTGATTGACCTATTTCTGCTCTTATGTCTTATGGTCTTCTGTACAGATGCAGAAACCAGCGACTCACTTCCCATTTTAGACTATCCGGCATCATATTGTCAGAGGTTCTGGGAGAACATTGGGGTATTCAGACCCAGCTCTGGTAAAAAAAAAATAGAAGACTAATCATTTAGTCTATGTTTGTCTTCAATATTGGTCTCCACACAAGAGCTCAGGTATGGGCATCCTTATGAATTGTGCTCATGACCACATCAACATCCAGCTTCTGGTCAAGACCCAACAAGTTCCCCCGGTGCAAATGCTCACTTGGCAGTTGCAGCAGTGATATCAAAGGTGCATCACATTCCAAATGATATCGTCCCTCTGTACCAAAAGACATTTATGCATTGACTCTTCATACTCACAAGACCAATAACTTAATTTCATTTTAAGATGCGTGCACGCATGAAAGCCCCAACTGTGTTTTGTGATCGATTTTGCAATTCCATTCAATCTTGTAGTGCATTGTGTGTGAAGATGTACAAAGCTGAGAATGTTTTACATGTCACTGACAATAGTCATTGATAATAGAAGTTGTAGCAAAAATGCAGTTATGTACCAAATAAAATAGATTGTTTGCTCACAGCAAGAAACCAAAAATTTGTTACATTTGGTGAATCTATTTGCACCTAACTGCACATACAAAATACTGTAAGTAACTTACAATATTAAGCATAAGGGTAGAACAGCACTTTCATAGATATAGTATGCTATCATCCTTATTTAAATCCTGTTTAGAACACAACCTTCTAGATTATGCAATCAAAACAACTAAAACAAATGTTTTAGTCATCTTAGTCAATTTAACTAAATGTGGAATGACGGAGAAAGAACTAACTTCTGAATATAGAACATTTTGAATCTCCGGCTGCTTCAGACACAATGATAGAAAAGCAATTGGCAAAAAAATGAAAAAGAAATTGTATTTCAAAAATGAAGATTTGGCTAAAGCTACTTGCAATTACTCTACACTTTCTACTTACAAATCTCTCAAAGGCCCCAACATTCTATTAGCTATTAGGATCCTTCAACACTCCATGATTTCTGTGCACCCTTAGCGCTGGAAATCTGATTATTGCTTTCAGTTTCTAGGCATTAATGATATTCTCACTCAATTCTTTTCTTCTATAGTTCTTAAGATCTGCTTCTTTGACCAAGATATTACAAATCTACCCAAATATCTTATGCTTGTAAAGCTCTTGTAAATCACGTTGGAATGATCTTGCTACATTAATGTTGTTATTTCTGATGTTAGCTGTTGTGGTTTGATTGCATGGACTTTTGTGAATCAAAGGAAATGTAAACAGTGAATACTGGAATTACTCTTGTACAAAAATGAAAAATGCAGAAATTTCTGTCAAGCTTACTGATGAACTTGGGTGTAGGGTCCAATTGAGATTAATTAATAGACTGGCAATTGTAAGCCTAGCCTATTGATCCAGAAATATGATTTCAAATAATCCTTGAGCACCCAGCTGAGTTAAGTTCACATAACTGAATTAAATTGGAATAAAAATATTAGAGTCAGTGATGGTAGATTTGAACTACCAGATTGTCATTAAAGTTCAACTGGTTCTAATCTTGCTGACATGGTTCCTCACTACCCTCTGAAATGGCCTAGTACAGAAGGGATAAGAAGAGACATTAAACTGTGGCCTTGAAGAGACATTAAACAATTAGTTTAACATCTCTTGTCAAGAAAATGCTTGAAGCTGTCACTAAGGAAGAAATAGCGAAACATTTAGAAAGGAGTGGATCCATTAAACAGACGCAGCATGGATTCAGAAAGGGCAGATCTTGTTTGACAAACATACTGTAGTTCTTTGGGGACATAATGAGTGCAGTGGATAGAGGGGAACAGTCGGATGTCATATACTTGAATTTCCAGAAGGCATTCGATAAGGTGCCGCACATGAGACTTATAAATAAGATATGGATGCACGGAGTCAGAGGAAGTGTATTGGCATAGATACTGGATTGGTTAACCGATAGAAGGCAGAGAGTTGGTATAAATGGGTGTTTCTCCGGTTAGAAGTCAGTGGTGAGTGGAGTGCCGCAGGGGTCAGTGCTGGGCACACAGCTGTTTTCCATTTACTTTGATGATTTGGAAGAGGGGACTGAGCTAGCGTAACAAAATTTGCTGATGACACTAAACTGAGTAGAAACGCAAATTGTACAGAGGATGTGGAGAGTCTGCAGAGGGATATAGATAGGTTAAGTGAGTGGGCCAAGGTCTGGCAGATGGAATACAACTTTGATAAATGTGAAATCATCCACTTTAGAAGGAATAATAGAAGAGCAGATTATTATTTAAATGGTCAAAGATTGCAGCATGCTGTTGTGCAGAGGAACTTGGGAGTGCTTGTTCATGATCACAAAAGGTTGACTTGCAGATACAACAGGTTATTAAGAAGGCAAATGGAATGTTGGCCTTCGTTGCTAGAGGGATTGAATTCAAGAGCAGGGGGGTCATGCTGCAACTACACAGGGTACTGGTGAGGCTGCACCTGGAGTACTGTGTGCAGTTCTGGTCTCCATATTTGAGGAAGGATATACTGGCTTTGGAGGCAGTGCAGAGAAGGTTCCCCAGGTTGATTCCAGGGATGAAGGGGTTAACCTGTGAGGAGCGATTGAATCGCCTGGAGTTATCTATACTCTCTGGAGTTCAGAAGAATGAAAGGGGATCTTATAGAAACGTACAAAATTTTGAAAGGGATAGATAATATAGAAGTAGGAAAGTTGTTTCCATTGGTAGGTGAGACTAGAACTAGGGGACATTGCCTTCAGAATCAAGGGAGAAGATTTAGGAGAATCTGTTTTTCCCAGAGAGTGATGAATCTGTGGAATTCTCTGCCCAGGGAAGCAGTTGAGGCTTTCTCACTAAATATATTTAAGAAACAGATAAACATAGTAAGGGAATTAAGGGTTATAGGAAAAAGGCAGGTAGATGGAGCTGAGCTTATGGACTGACCAGCCATGATCTTATTGAATGGTGGAGCAGGCTAAATGGGCCAGATGGCCTACTCCTGCTCCTAATTTCTAATGTGCTTATATTCTTAATGACAACAACATCCACATCCCATGAATAGATAAAGAAAGAATGACTGTATCTTTGATTTTCTCCAAGAATTCCTGACATGAGTTTGCCTCCTTTGGTATCTCTCTTTACAAGATGTTTAAGAACAACAATAAAGCTAGCTCTATGCAACCTTTACCATAAAGCATTACATATTTAACAATCAGGTTTATTATCACCAGTGTGTGTCATGAAATTTGTTAACTTAGCAGCAGCAGTTCAATGCAATACGTAATCTAGCAGAGAGGAAAAATAATGATGATGATGATGATGATAATAATAATAATAATAATAAACAAGTAAATCAATTACATATATTGAATATATTTTTGAAAAGTGCAAAAACAGAAATACTATATATTTTTTAAAAAGTGAGATAGCGTCCAAAGATTTAATGTCCATTTAGGAATCAGATGGCAGAGGGGAAGAAGCTGTTCCTGAATCACTGAGTGTCTGCCTTCAGGCTTCTGTACCTCTTACCTGATGGTAACAGTGAGAAAAGGACGTGCCCTGCTTGCTGGAGGTCCTTAATAATGGACCTCCCTTTCTGGGACACCGCTCCCTAAAGATGTCCTAGCTAATAACTGGTACATTTGGCATCTGACTCTACACTACAGAGGGCGAAGCCACCCAGCGGTCAGCCAATTTATGCTTCCCAGGTAGCCCCAAATTCCTTATGAGGACTCTGTCTCCGGGCATGGGTTGGGAGAACCTAACCTTTTGCTCATACCTCCTCTTATTTCCTTGATTCTGCTTGGCAGCCACGACCTCAACTGATTCATAAGACTTTTTCGGCTCCCTTCTCATATCAGACACATACTTCAGATAAATCTTCAATGGTAGGTCTTCCTCGCCAGTCGCAAAACAAAGGGTGGTGAGCAACCTCACCTCGCACCCAAACATCAGATAATACGGCCAGTACCTGGTAGCTTCATTTCGTGTACAATTGTAGCAGTGGACCAGATGTCCAATATGTTCACTCTGCTTCTTGTTCTTGCTGATTTCCAAGGTTCCAAGCATGTCTAGCAAGGTCCGATTAAACCTCTCTGGCTGGGGATCACCCTGTGGGTGATAAGGAGTCGTCCTCGACTTCTCGACTCCAAGCCTGCTCAGTAACTCATGTATGAGCCTACACTCGAAATCCTGTCCCTGATCACTACGTATCCACCTGGGGAGGCCATAATAAATTAAATACTTCTCCCATAACACTTTGGCCACAGTGGATGCCTGCTGATCCTTGGTAGGGAAAGCTTGCGCATATCTGGTGTAGTGATCCGTGATGACTAAGACATTCACCATGTTTCTGGCATCTGGCTCGATTGACAGGAAATACATATACACCAGGTCAAGGGGTCCTGCACTCTGTAAGTGGGACAATGGAGCTGCCCTCATAGGCAGCGTCTTCCTCCGTATGCACCGAATGCATGACTTGTAGTATTCTTCGACATCCAGCTTCAGTTGGAGCCAGTAAAACCAGTCTCTGAGCAATCCATAGGTCTTTTCAACCCCCAAATGTCCAGATTCATCATGAAGTGACTTCGACACAATCCTCTGGTACCAGCTGGGTACGCCAAGACTGGTCCGGTGGTGATGTGACCCGGAATAGGATCTGGTTCCTCAACAGCAAGCTGGGCCATTCTCCCAGTGATGGAGGCATTACAGGCATATTTCAGCTTCTCTGCTTGGGCCATGTTCCCATTTCAACCGCTGACTAAGTGGTACCAATGCCCAGGTCACCTCGCTGAGCAGCTGCCGCTTCCCCAGGACTCAATTCCAGTAACTGGTTTGTCTTCAGAGCAGTCAGGTTACAGTAAACTGGAGGAATGGCATCATCATAACCTCCCAATTGATCTACCACTCGAAGCTACCCTTGCCTTCGGTCTGCCTTCACCATGATGGAAAACTGACACATGGCTTTCACTCCCGAAAAGGAACGCTCTCCCACTCCTCATCCCTGTCCAGCCTTTCATGCACACGTTGGGACAAAGCATCAGCATCAATGTTCCTACTTCCCAGCCAATTCTTCAAGTTGACATCATAGGCAGACACCGCAAACCACCGATGGACTGCGGCATCCAATTTTGCTGAGGTCAGGATAGAAGTTAGGGGTTGTTGTTCATCCTCACCTCTCACCTCTATAAATGCCATCTTCTCTTTCCCAGCCTCACCATAGAGGTAGTCACTCAACTTATCCACCATGACAGAAATTCCAACTTGTGCGTGTGGGGTAGTTTTGCTCAGAGGGCAACAGACTCCAGCTGACAAACGCACCAGGTTTCAACCCAGTGCCCTGATACTGATACAGGACCACCCTTAAGCCCTCTCTGCTGGTGTTGTATGCAGTACATATTGCAATCAGGGGTCTGCAAAAGCCAGCACAGACACCTGGATCAGCATTTCCTTCAGTGACTTAAAGGCCTTTTCACATTTTGCATTCTACCTTAGTCCTAAAGGCTCTAAAGGGCTAAGTTACTCTTTAACTTCCTTTTGTCCTCCTCCCTTTCTTCCCCAAAGGAGGGCAACCACACAGAAGCTGATTTAAAAGGTGAATCACTTTCACGTAGCCCTTCACAAACCTCCAATAGCAACCACAGAACCTAAGGAATGAGTGCAAAGCGCTCACTGTCTGGGGCCTTTGCCATGTGGTCACTGTCTCTATCTTAGACAGATCCGTAGCTACTCCATCCTTGAGACTATGTGCCAGTCATAACTGGCAGATGTCTTGCAGAACTGGCACTTGTCCAAAGAAAGTTTTAACCCTTCAGCTTTCCAGCGACCCAGCACCTTCAGTAGCATCTCTTCATGTTCCTCTAAGGTGGACCGAAACACTATGGGGTCATCCTGATAACCAATACCTCAAGAAAGCTCATATACCCCACCATTTTCTCCACGACATGCTGGAAGGTTGCAGGGGGTCCCAATATGCCCTGGAGCATCCTTTTGAACTGGAAGAGTCCCAGTGGACATATAAATGCCACCTTCTCTATCCCAGCCTCACTCATGGGGATCTGGTAATATCCACTCCTCAAGTCCAGCACACTGAACCACTTCGCTCCACTCAGACAGGCCAGCATGTCTTTGGTGCTTGGGAGGTGGATCCTCTAAGGGGACGGACTACACAGAGGGCTGCATAAGTCTAGGGAAGCCAATCTCTGGCCCCACCAAACGTATGAGATTGAAGTGTAAAACCTCCTGTTTGTGTGGATACTTTGGACAACTCCGGAACATCTCCGGACTGTGGGAGGAGACAGGAGCACAGGGAGAAAAGCCATGCAGTCCATGGGGAGAATGTATGGACTCCTTACAGAGAAGTGCTGGAGCTGAACTCTGACTTCAGAACGACCCAAGTTGTAATAGCATGCTAATCACTAATGTGTCTGCAGTAAGCTGGATGGCCTTGCAAAAAAAGGGAGAACTGACACGTTGAGGAGATTTAAAATGAGAATGAGGGTGTCAAATTGGAGGTGTTGTTTAATAAGCGATTAACATGTGCACATATAAGTAACAGGACAATTTAGGTCATGAATGTGGAGTATTAATAGACTTCTTAATCAGCAGGAGATTGACACTGAGATGCTAATGAAGAAAAGTAATGTCTAGAAATGGAGAAGCCATGGACAAAGGTTTCAGGCAAGAATTTAGCTGGGGAGGGCAGACTAAGGAAATAACATAGTGGAAATAGACACAGTGCAGATATGTGACTGCCAACACCTTAAGATCAGCACTGAGGTAATCACCCTTAGTTGTTGCCAGTGGAAGGGATGAAGTTTTCAGCTTTAACAGTATTTTGGGTCTTCCCATAGCTATTTTGAAGAAATTTCTGTCATTCAGTATATGATGTTGGATAAGTATGTCTCACAATTTAGAGAGAATGATGGGGTCAAAAAAGATTTAAAGATATGATGGTGAGTTCATTAACATCAGCAGACCTTTGAAATGACAGCGATCAGCCAACAGGCTAATCCTGGACTTATTTCCACTTGGAATAATTTACTTATTATGATTTAATTATTTATGGTTTTATATTGCTATTTCTCTACACTATCCTTGGTTGGTGCGACTGTAACGAAACCCAATTTCCCTTGGGATCAATAAAGTATGTCTGCCTGTTTTTAGATTATGTAATCGAGAGGCAGCACATAAATGATAAATGGGAGAGAAGCAAGGGTAAAATCTTGGGAAGGCAAGAGGTCATGGTGTATGAGTAAAAGAGAATCCATTGCAGATGATTCAAGTACTAATGGTGGGTAGGTAAGAATGGAACCGGGCAAATGTAGTCCCACTCAGCTGAATAATAATGAAAAGGCTTTCATGCAGTTTGCAAAGCACTTCAGAGGTAATGGCTACTGGTAGGACAAGCAGGTAATGCCTGAGCTGGTAACAACTAACTTGATCTCTGCTGTGATTTTGGTGATTCTTGTTTCAGTATATTGGATGAACCCGAATTGGGATGTCTCAAGCAAGGAGTTCAGGAAAAGATGCACTTGGATTTATGAAGTGACACCCATATTCAAAGAGTATTTTTCTAATCTGGCTGATTATTCACTGCTAAATGACAGGAAAGACTAATTCAGAGGAATTGCTTATGGGGTGATATATGCATGAATCCACCAGCCCATGGTATGTAAATAGTTTCATGTGTAGAGAATTAAATATTTCAATCTTAAATCTTATATGAGTTAAAAACCCTCATACTCCTCCTGTAGATGAATTGTTACCAAGTTTAAATTAAATGAATGAGCTCCTCTTATTTAAGATTGTGATATGATATGGAAGGATAAAGGACAAGATGTACATTGAAAATATTTTTAAAGTGAACAAAATAAATTATAGATTGTCGTTCATTGACTTCTAATTTAAGACAAAACCTAAGAAGCAGTGAAAAGAAAGCAAAGAGCAGTTTCAGAATCTTGGTGCAATGATGGCAGGCAGAATAGAGTCCAGCTGTTTTGCAGATTCTTTTGGGCATTTATAATTGCCAGTGATTTATTTCTCAGCTGGAAGCTGGCCAGCTGATAATTGACAATCAGCAGGAGGAAACAATTGGGTTGCCCCAAGTACATAGGAGGTCCACCTAATACAATATTTGAGTGGGCTTATAAATAAGCTGGAGACTACCCAGCTAAAAACAAACAGGTTGGCTGCTTAGGCATCCAAATTGGCATTGTGCACAAGCTGTGGGATTGTAATCAGGGCAGATGATACAATTGGACAAAAGATGCACCGTACACCTCTGAGTCTATTTTTTGCTTATATTCAGCAGCCTAATAAAACATTGTTAAAAGGAATAACCAAAAACCACTGAAAAAAGGCCCTGGATATCTTCAGTTTCTGTTAATTTGCCTCCAAATCCATCTTGTCAAAAATCTGCGTACTGAGGCTAGCCCCAACAAGATCCCTCAGTTGCCAAGCTGCTCATTTGATTTCTTGAACTTTCACAACCCATGAGGTTCTGCAGTGTTCAGTATCATATTACCTTTAGAATTCCATGCCAATCTGGAGATGGGCTGCTCCACCAAGACATATGAGTAAAACACTGGACAAAACTGTTTCTTCCCCAATGTTGAGGTACAAGTTGGTTATCATTAACAAAAGCACCTGAATGGGCATGAAGTTAAAGAATTCGTGCTTATACCTGTGGTGAACTACATATACCTGTCTGGACACGCCCCCCCCCCCCCCCCCGCTGACTGCTCCTGTGGCTCCTCCCACAGACCCCAGTATAAAGGTGATTGAGGCCTGAGCCCGGCCTCATTCTCCAGGATGTAGTATGGTGGTCAACTACTGCTTCATCTTTCTTCCAGTCAATAAAAGCTGATATCTCGCCTCACGTCTCAGAGAGTTATTGATGGTGCATCAATACCCATGCTTTTGATTTTCACCAATATCAATGGTGTTATTCATACTTTATTCTGAACTCAGAAGCAACAAGTCAGCCATTAAACACCTTCAGCAAGTACCCCCATTCAAATAGAACATAATTGATTTATACTTTCACATTCACTCCAGACCTATCTACTCTGACTATCCTTAGCAAAAGAAGATAAAATCTTACTGCTGTCTTATCTTTTACACATGAAAATGCAACAAAAGTCATTAAACTGCTGGCTAAATGAAGTTATTCAAGAAAAGATCCATAGCACTAGAAATAGGGGCTTGGATGAAGAGGTATTGAGGAAGACAAAAGAGAGAGGCAGGGATGCAGAGCAATATCATGAATGGCAATATGCAGAGTGTATTGCGAAGAGGCTAAGCATACAAAATATAGTTCAGATTAAGAACAAAAATTTCAAGATGATATTAAAGGCTCTTATCCAAATGTGAGCAGCTTTCATGAAATGCAGGCCTGGAAGACTCAGGGTGCTGGATTTTCGTGGCTCTAGAGACGGGTTGATTCAAGGCCGGTGCCCCTGAGTGAGGCATTGCGGGAGAACACAGAGCATCGGGAGCAGCGGGTTAGCTGCTGTGGGCTGTGTATCCAGAGATCTGCGCTTTTCTGGGGCCAACTCTGGGTGCAGAGCTTGGAAAAAACAACACAGCAGACTTCTGACATCATAAAGCAACGAGTTGTTCATTATGTTTCCTCTCTCACTGTGAAATGGGACTACCTCTTTTTACTGTATTAGGGAGAGAGAGAGAGCCTGGGGTATGTCGAATTACCAGGCAGATGGATAATCTTTGGGGTACTGCAAGTCTATGTCTTTATTGATGCTTTGCTCCATTCTTGAGTGCTCGGTAGGGGACACAATGATTTTTAGCTGGTCGGGGAGGGGAGTCATTGCTTTGCTGCTGCTTCTGCATGGGAGGGGGGCAGTTCCAGGGATCTGACATCTAACTGTCATTCAGTCTTTGGGGCACTCCTCTGTTTTCATAGATGTTTGCAAAGAAAAAGAATTTCAGGATGTATATTGTATACATTTCTCTGAAATTAAATATACCTATTGAAACCTATTGAAAATGATAGGCAAATTGACAACACAAATGGATATACCATGATAGTCATGGTTGCAGTGTCATCAAGGCTAAGTAAGTAATATTGTGGGGTATTTAATTTTCCCTAAGGATAGATAAAAAGGGAAAGGAGGAAGTGTGGAATTGTTATTAAAGGATGGTGCAGAATGATATTGGCTGAAAGGCTGAAGATATAAAATCAGATCCAATGGAGATAAGAGATAGCTGGGATTAAAAGTCACTGGTTGGAATATTATATAGGCCCCTTAATGATGGCTAAACTGTAGGACAGGGTATTGTTCAGAAATAATAGGCTGGTAAAAAAAGATACTACAATAATAATGGGTGATTTTAATCAGTTAAATGGTAAAAATCAAATTACCAAGAGTAACCTGCAGAATGAGTTCACTGAGTGAAGCAACCAGGTAGCGGGCTATTTTAGAACTGATATTATGCAATAAGATTGGATTAATGACATGATTTGGTTAAACAAGCAACTGCAGATGCCTGAATCTGGAGCAAAGTATGAACGAATGGAAGAATTCAGTACGCAAATAGCATATGTTGAGTCCAAAGGATTGAAATCTCGCAACAAGATTGGAGAGCAGGGTAGAGTGAAGAGGAAAGATGGCAAATCCCCATGGAAGTGTAGAAGAGTAATTGAGCAACAGCTGGTGATGATAGGTAGAATAAGTCAAGGGGATAGATAGACAAATGGAGCCAGTTGGGGCAGCAAGGAATGGAAAAGCTGAACAAAGGCAGGGAAAATGTCCTTGTTGTTCTGGTGGGGTTGAGATAAAGAGAAAAGGGGATGTGGGTTACCTGAAATTAGGAAATGCAACAATCTTATCATTGGATTGCAAACTATCCAAGCAGAGCGCAGAGTTTCGTTTTCCAAACTTGGCCTCACAATGGTAGGGAAGAAAGCCAAAGGCAGGCAGGTCAATGTGGGAATGGGAAGGAGGGTTCAAATGACATGCAGCTGGGGGCTCAAGATGGCTGATGCCAACACAGTGTAGATGCCCTGCAAAATGGTCTAGTCTACACTTGATCTCCCAGGAAAGAGTGGTCATGATATGGCTGAATCTCAGATCAGTTTGAGGGTGACAAGCCTGAGACTGAAGCTGGAGACACAAGACACTGTAGGTTCTGAAATATGGAGCCAAAGACTAACTGATAGATGAACTGCATCTATAGAAGAACAACATTCCACCTGGTCCTATACAATGCATGAACCTTGTAATTTCCAGTTTCATGTAATCTTTATGTTTTGTGGTCCTCTCTATCTCACCTTCTAATCCACCTCCAGTCGTCCATTTTTGATCCCCACTTCTTCACTCCAGCACCCCTTTTAAACCTCCCCATAGTTTTTACATCCACCTACTAACCACTTACTTCCTCCAGAAGATCCCCTTCCCATCCCGCCCTTTATCTCGTTTTTTTATTCTTCCCGTTATCACCTTCTTTACTAATCAGTTTGTAGCCTTCTGACCATTCTCCAGCTTTGTCTCCACAATCCTTTCCCCTCCACCTACCTCGCCCATCTTGCCTTTTTTAAATCTGCTTCCATTTATCACTCATCCACCTCTGCCTCCCATATCCACCGCTCCCCCGCTTCATCTGCTCATCATCTTTCACCCCTCCTCAGTGTATCACTTATTAGCCCATGTCTCAGTCCTCTCCCTCTCTCTCCTTTCTATACCAGCTTTCTTCCCTCTCAGCCCTGAAGCAGGATCTCAATTAAAACACGAATAATTCCTCTCTCCCTCCCACATGCTACCTGATGCATTCAGTCCCTCCAGTGGTTAGGTTGTTACTTGTACTTGAAGTTAATCTCCAAATTTAAATTAAGACCACTACAATGGCATGAGGTCAGAGTTAGCTGGTGGACTTGGAAAAAAAATTGACTTAATGGTAAAAGCAGTATATCAGCCGAGGAGATATCTCTTAAGGAGTTATTTCATAAACCTCAGCAAAGATATATTCCTGTGAAAAAGAAAGATACTATGTGAAGAATAAATCATGAGTGACTTAAATAAGCAAGGGATAAACTTCAGACTCAATTACTCAGGGGGTGTGTCCATCAAATTAATAGAGTCAAATGCCAACTATTCTCCTGAACTTGATGGCCTGCATCCTGGGATTTTAAAGTGGCTGCATAGCTGGTGGAAATGGTGGTTGTAATCTATCAGAGTTTTTAAGGGGGCTCCAAAGAGGTTGGGAAACCACAAACACAATGCCAAATACTTAACAAAAGAGAAATGAGAACCAAAGTCCATTTAGCCTAACATCTGTCACTGGCAAATGGTGGAATCGACATTAAGGAAGCAATAACAGGACATTTGGAAGAATTAAAACAATCAAGTAAATTCAACATGTTTCATAACAAAGAAATTATATTTGACATATTTGCTAATATTGATTGAGGGTGTTACACAGCGGATAGAAGGGAAATTTGAGATAATGTGTATTTCAATTTCCAGAATGGATTTAATAAAGAGGCAAATAAAAGTTTCCTGCATAGGATAGAGAGAATAAATATACAGAAGATTAGGTTCAACTTTATGGAGTTTTGGAGAGAATGGATATGGAATACAATTTGATCTCTATATTTAAAGTAGAATATAATTGAAGAAATACAGCCAGACTGCTCACAAGGAAGCTTGATTATGAGACAAAAGCTCAAATATTTTGGCCACATCATGAGAAGACAGGATTCCTTGGAAAAGACTCTCATGTTAGGTAAAACAGAAAGTAAAAGAAGGAGAGGATGACAGAGACTTCAATGGATAGATAATATTACTCAAATGATGCATATGACCTTGGGGATCTTAGAGAGACATTTTCCAATAAGAAGGCTTGCACTACAAATGTTTCAGAAGGAATCCATCAGGTGGATTCTAGAGATGAATGCTTTGATGAATGAAAAATGCTGGAGTCATTTGTGTCTATACTGACTGAAGTTTAGAAAAAAGAGATATTCCTATTGAAATATAGAAAATGTTGAGAAAGACTGACAGGAAGATGTTGGTAGGGTGTTTTTCCTACGGAGAGTACCTAGAATTGGAGGGCACATCTTCAGAGTAAGGTGTTGACCATTTAAGATGGAGATGAGGATGAAATATTTCCCTTGGGTAACTATGAATCTTGGAGTTCTCTACTTCAGAGAGCTCTGGAAGTGGAACTTCAATTTATTTAAGAAAAAACTTGTGAACAATTAAATTTCAAAATAGTCTTTGGATCAGCCATGATCTTGTTGAAAGGTGGAGCAGAGATGAAGAGCAGGGTGACCTATTACTGCTCCTGTTTCTAATATTACATATCATCATCGTCGTCTGAACCCTTAGAGCCTAGGTGGCACATGGGGCCTCCACAAGGGTCTTCCACTTCTGCCAGTCTTTCACTCTGCTGCTTGCCATTACCCAGTTTGTGCCTAATTCTTTCAGTTCTGCTTCCACACATCTTCGCCACATCACTTTGGGCCTGCCCCTACTTTGCTTTCCCTGTGGGGTCCACCTTAGTGCTACTTTTGCTACTTCATCATTTGGCATTCTCATTACATGGCCCAGCCATCTCCATCGTCTGCTTTTCACACAAACTGAGACTGATTCCATACTGCAAGATGTAAGCAAGTCTTGGTTTCTGATTTTCTCAGGCCAGAAGATCTTCTTGATCCGTCATAGACATTTTGTCTGGAACGCGTCAAGTTTCTTGCAGATGTCTTTCGTCATCTTCCAACATTCACTTCCATAAAGCAGCACGCTTAAGATGTTGCTTTTAAAAATTCTGATTTTGGTATTAAGTTTGAGTTGTGTGGATTTCCAAACTGCATTGAGGCTGCCAAAAGCTTGATTTCCTTTAGATAGTCTTGCTAATACATCCCTACCACTATCTCCATCAGTAATATACATATAGTCTCATTTTTTTTTTCAAAATGGAGCTATCTTGATAAGTTATAAATTGGCATATCTCCTTTAAAGAAAATGGGGACAATGATTCTAGATGGATTCTGATCAAGAAAGACCAGCACACAGGTGAGGAATACAGACAGACATACTTTATTGATCCCGAGGGAAATTGGGTTTTGTTACAGTCGCACCAACCAAGAATAGTGTAGAAATATAGCAATATAAACCATAAATAATTAAATAATAATAAAGTATTCCAAGTGGAAATAAGTCCAGGACCAGCCTATTGGCTCAAGGTGTCTGACACTCCGAGAAAGGAGTTGTAAAGTTTGATGGCCATAGGTAGGAATGACTTCCTATGATGCTCAGTGTTGCATCTCGGTGGAATGAGTCTCTGGCTGAACGTACTCCTGTGCCTAACCAGTACATTATGGAGTGGATGGGAGACATTGTCCAAGATGGCTTGCAACTTGGACAGCATCCTTTTTTCAGACACCACCATCAGAGAGTCCAGTTCCAGCCCCACAACATCACTGGCCTTACAAATGAGTTTGTTGATTCTGTTGGTGTCTGCTACACTCTGCTTGCTGCCCCAGCACACAACAGCAAACATGATAGCACTGGCCACCACAGACTTGTAGAACATCCTCAGCATCGTCCGGCAGATGTTAAAGGACCTCAGTCTCCTCAGGAAGAAGAGACAGCTCTGACCCTTCTTGTAGGCAGCCTCAGTGTTCTTTGACCAGTCCAGTTTATTGTCAACTCGTATCCCCAGGTATTTGTAATCCTCCACCTTGTCCACACTGACCCCTTGGATGGAAACAGGAGTCACCAGTGCCTTAGCCCTCCTCAGGTCCACCACCAGCTGCTTAGCCTTTTTCACCTTAAGCTGCAGATGATTCTGCTCACACCATGTGACAAAGTTTCCCACCCTAGCCCTATATACAGTAAGTTACAGAGTCCAGAGGTACTGCAGATGTTGGAAATCTAAAGCAATATTCAAAATGTGCTGGAGGAGCTTAGCAGGTCAGGCAGCATCTATGGATGGGAATAAACAGTCTATATTTTGGGCCAAGATTTTTAAGGTCCTGATGAAGGGTCTTGGCTCAAAACATCAACTGTCTATTCCTATCTGTAGATGCTGCCTCACTTACTGAGCTCCTCTAGCTCATTGTGTGTATTGCTACAGTATGTCATACTGCAAACACTTGGGACATCGGTAGTTAATCATGACCAAAACAATGACATCACAGCAGATAACGATACAGGTCATTATGCAGGTCATTGTCTGGAATCGCCACCACCACTCCACCTGATACCTTACATCAGAGATGAAATACTGTAGGGTTTATTTAAATTTAGCTCTGCTGGTACAACTCTTGGTAATTATGTAATTGACAGTAATGCATGGTACAAAATGCCAGTGCAGTTTTTTTAAACAGTCAACTACACAACGTGAGCAAGGAGGATGACAGATTCCTCCCTTGAAGGGATGCTAGGCTACTATGAACATCCAGTCAACCTAAATAAGAAGAGTTCTTATTTCAAATTCCAGAATATTAATAGATTTTACATTCCACGGCTGCCTAGTGAGATTTAAAGTCAGTTCTCAAGGCTGTTAATAAAACCTGATGGATTAATTATCCAATAATTTAACTCCTGAATCACCACTCTACACTACCACCATATGCTATAGCAACAACATTGCACGGGTGATGAACTGGCACATAGATTGAACATTTTCTATAACACTACAGCATGATCACTGAGTTCTCCAGTTCAGGTAACTGTTCCCCCTTCTCCAAATCTCTCTCCTTCTGATTTACCCAAAGTCTCATACACTCTTCGATCTATCGAAAACCCACCCCACCCCTCCTCCTGATCACTTAATTTTTCCACTCTCACCAGCTATTCCACATGCCCATCACCCCACACACTCAGTCCACAGAAACTCTATCCCTCTCCCTCCACTGTTCATGCTGCTTACCTTCCCTCCCTTATTTGGATCCTCTGTCCATATCCTTTCTCATCAGATTCTATAATCTGTTGAAATTTGCTGTCTTCAATCATCACCTCCCAATCTCTGTCACAGTCTCCATTTTCCTTCCTCACCTACCAATCAGCCTCTCATTACATATAGCTTTCCTGCTCTTGCCACACACAACCCCCTCATCTCTCCTCTCCTCTAGTCTTTGTTCAGCTGAAGTGTCTTGACTCAAAACACTGAATGTGCATTCCCATCCACAGATGCAGACTGACCCACTGAGTTCTTCCAGCAGCTCAGTTTTGCTTCACTTTCAGCACATTTGAAATTGACATGGGCACTTTCTATTCAATGTTCTGGAGAATAGGCAATTCCCCACCAATCATTGCTTCTTCTCACGAGACAACGGAAGTCTTCCTTACCATCATATGGTAGAATGACATCACTCACAGTCAGAATTGACCTCCTTTAATTTACATTGGCCTACAGCTCAAGGCTGAACCAATAGTGTCATAAAAACTAAGTAGTGTTAGAGATCTAGGAGATTTTAAGGCTAGCGGGAAGGGGCTTAAGAATGAAATTAGGAGAGCCAGAAGGGGCCATGAGAAGGCCTTGGTGGACAGGATTAAGGAAAATCACAAGGCATTCTACAAGTATGTGAAGAGCAAGAGGAGAAAACGTGAGAGAATAGGACCAATTAATTGTGACAGTTGAAAAGTGTGTATGGAACCTGAGGAGATGGCAAAGGTACTTAATATATACTTTGCTTCAGTATTCACTGTTGGAAAGGATCTTGGTGATTGTAGGGATGACTTACAGTGGACTGAAAAGCTTGAGCATCTTTATTAAGGAAAAGGATGTGCTGGAGTTTTTGGAAAGCATCAGGTTGACTGAGTCACCTGGACCAGACGAGGTGTACCCCAGGCATACACAAGGAAATCTGCAGATGCTGGAAGTTCAAGCAACTTCATTATGAGTCCTGACGAAAGGTCTCAGCCCGAAACATCGACAGCACTTCTCCCTATAGATGCTGCCTGGCCTGCTGCATTCCACCAGCATTTTGTGTGTGTTGCTTGAGATGTACCCCAGGCTACTGTGAACAGTGGTGTGCCTCAAGGATCTGTTCTGGGACCCCTCCTCTTCGTGATTTTTATAAATAACCTGGATGAGGAAGTGGAGGGATGGGTTAATAAATTTTCTGATGACCCAAAGGTTGGAGGGTGCTGTGAATAGTGTGAAGGGCTGTCAGAGGTTACAACGGGACATTGATAGGATGCAAAACTGTGCTGAGAAGTGGCAGATGGAGTTCCTCCCAGATAAGTGAGGTGGTTCATTTAGCTAGGTCAAATATGATGGAAGAATATAGTATTAATAGTAAGACTCGGTAGTGTGGAGGATCAGAGGGATTTTGAGGTCCTAGTCTATAGGACACTCAAAGCAGCTGCGCAGGTTGACTGTGTGGTTAAGAAGACATACGGTGTATTAGCCTTCATCAATTGTAGGATTGAGTTTTAGAGCCGGGAGGTAATGTTGCAGCTATATAGGACCCTGGTCAGACCACACTTGGAGTACTGTGCTCAATTCTGGTTACCTCAATACAGGAAGGATGTGGAAACCATAGAAAGGGTGTAGAGGAGATTTACAAGGATGTTGCTTGGATTGGGGAGCATGCCTTATGAAAACAGGCTGAGTGAACTCGGCCTTTTCTCCTTGGAGCGACAGAGGATGAGAGGTGACCTGATAGAGGTGCATAAGATGATGAGAGACATTGATCGTGTGGATAGTCAAAGGCTTTTCCCCAGGGCTGAAATGGTTAGCACGAGAGGGCACAGTTTTAAGGTGTTTGGAAGTAGGTACAGAGGAGATGTCAGGGGTAAGTTTTTTTATGCAGAGAGTGGTGAGTGTGTGGAATGGGCTGCCAGCAGCGGTGGTGGATGCAGAAATGATAAATTCTTTTAAGAGACTCCTGGATAGGTACATAGAGCTTAGAAAAGTAGAGTGCTATGGGTAGCCCTAGGTAATTTCTAAGGTAAGGATAAGTTCTGCACAGCTTTGTGGGCAGAAGGGCCTGTATTGTGCTGTAGGTTTTCTATGTTTCTATAAACACAAGAGATTCTGCAGATTTTGTAATTCCAGCCTAACACACATACAATGCTGGTGGAACACAGAAAACCAGGCATAATCTATGGAGGGGAATAAAGAGGCAATTTTGCAGGCTGAGACCCTTTATCACTGGAAAGGAAAGGGGAAGAAGCCGAAACGGGAATATAGAAACCCATCCCCTCACCTTCTTACTTCGGCTTCTAACCCCATCCTTTCTAGATTTTAATCACTTCTGCTAAATCTCTCTCAGACTCCTACACGCTCAGGAATAAAACCCCTCTCTGTCTAACCTCTCTCTATAACTTAGTTCCTCAAATCTTGGCAGCATTTTTATAGGTTTTTTGCACTATTTCCAATTTAATAACATCTTTCCTGCAGTAAGGCAACAAAAACTGAACAAAAACTCCAAATGTGAACTCACCAGCGTCCTGTAGAACTGCACCATGACCTCCCAAATTTTATACTCAACTTCTCCTATGAAGTTTAGAGTGCCAAAAGACTTCTTCACTACCCTATCTACCTGTGACACCATTTTAAGTACATTATGTATTTGTATTTAAAGGTCCTTCCATTCTACAACGTTCCCTCAGGCTTAGTTTTTCACTGTAAATGTTCTATCTGGATTTAACTACAAAATATATCATTAATTCTTATTCAAATTAAATTCCATTTGCCACTTCTTGGCCTGCATATTCAAAATCCTTCTGTAATTTTAGAACAGACTTCTTCATTATCCACAATTCCACCTTTATTTGTGTCATCTGGAAACCTATTATCCATGCCTTGTACATGGTCATCCAATTCACTGATGTGCACTCTGTGGTGACTTAGCTACCACCTGTGGTCTTCTGTTGTTGTAGCCCATCCACCTCAAAGTTCAACGTGTTGCACATTCACAGATGCTCTTCTGTACACCACTGTTGTAACACATGATTATTTGAGTTACTGTCACGTTGAAGATTGAACAAGTATGCCTATTCTCCTCTGACCTCTCTCATTAACAAATCATTTTTACCCACAAAGCTGCCACTCACTGGATGATCTTTCATTTTGCACCATTTTCTATATTTTCTGTTAACTACTGAAACTGTTGTGCATGAAAATCCTGGGAGATTAGCTGTTGCTGACATACTCAAACCACCTCTTTGGCCGCAACAGTCATTCCACGGTCAAAGTCACTTAGATCACATTTCTTCCCCATTCTTATGTTTGGTCTGAACAACATCTCAATATCTTGACCATGTATGCATTCTTTTATACATTGAATTGCTGCTGCATGATTGGCTGATCGGATATAATTAATGAGCAGGTGTACCAAAAAACATGGCACTGATTGCAGATGACAAACGCTAACAGGCCCAGTACTGACCGCTGAGGCACACTGTTAGTCACATGCCTCTTCTCCAAGAAATTACATTCCATCATCACATTCTACTTTCAAACCAATTGCCACCATGCTAACTGTATATTCAATTAGCCTGCCCCTTCTCGATCCCATGTAATCTAACCTTTCAGAGCAACCTACCAGCTGAAACCTCTTCTAAGGCCTAACTGAAATCCAAATAAAACACATCTACTGCCCTGCCCTCATAAACTTTCTAGGTCAGATCAAAAAAACTCAATCAACTTTGTATGATAGATCTCCTATGTACAAATCCTTGTGACTACTTCTATTCAAATCCTGTCTTTCCTATGTATACCTTATCCCAAAATTGCAAATGCCACCTAAATCTTTAAGAAGGGAGGGATTAGATAGACAAGAAATTATAGACCAGTTGGTCTGACTTCAGTGGTCAGCAAGATGTTAGATTCCATTATTAAGGATGAGTTTTTCAGGTACTTGGAGGAACATGATAAAATAATAGACAATAGACAATAGGTGCAGGAGTAGGCCATTCGGCCCTTCTAGCCAGCACCGCCATTCACTGTGATCATGGCTGATCTTACACAATCAGTACCCCGTTCCTGCCTTCTCCCCATATCCCTTGACCCTGCTATCTATAAGAGCTCTATCCAACTCTCTCTTGAATGCATCCAAAGACTTGCCCTCCACTGCCTTCTGGGGCAGAGCATTCCACATATCCACCACTCTCTGGGTGAAAAAGTTTTTCCGCATCTCTGTTCTAAATGGCCTACCCCTTATTCTTAAACTGTGGCCTCTCGTTCTGGACTCACCCATCAGCGGGAACATGCTTCCTGCCTCCAGCGTGTCCAATCCCTTAATAATCTTATATGTCTCAATCAGATCCCCTCTCATCCTTCTAAATTCCAGTGTATACAAGCCCAGTCGCTCCAATCTTTCAACATATGACAGTCCCGCCATTCCGGGAATTAACCTTGTGAACCTATGCTGCATTCTCTCAATAGCAAGAATGTCCTTCCTCAAATTTGGAAAAGAAAACTGCACACAATACTCCAGGTGGGGTCTCACCAGGGCCCTGTACAGCTGCAGAAGGACCTCTTTACTCCTATACTCAACTCCTCTTGTTATAAAGGCCAGCATGCCATTAGCTTTCTTCACTGCCTGCTGTACCTGCATGTTTGCTTTCATTGACTGATGTACAAGAACACCTAGATCTCGTTGTACTTCCCCTTTTCCTAACTTGACTCCATTTAGACAGTAATCTGCCTTCCTGTTCTTGCCACCAAAGTGGATAACCTCACATTTATCCACATTAAACTGCATCTGCTATACATTTGCCCACTCACCCAACCTGTCCAAGTCTCCCTGCATTCTCATAACATCTTCCTGACATTTCACACTGCCACCCAGCTTTGTGTCATCAGCAAATTTGCTAATGTTACTTTTAATCCCTTCATCTAAATCATTAATGTATATTGTAAACAGCTGCTGTCCCAGCACCGAACCTTGCGGTACCCCATTGGTCACAGCCTGCCATTTTGAAAGGGACCTGTTAATCACTACTCTTTGTTTCCTGTCAGCCAGCCAATTTTCAATCCCTGTCAGTACTCTGCCCCCAATACCACGTGCCCTAATTTTGCCCACTAATCTCCTATGTGGGACTTTATCAAAAGCTTTCTGGAAGTTCAGGTACACTACATCCACTGGCTCTCCCTTGTCCATTTATTTCTATTTGTAAATAGTTCCTATGCAGCATGATTTCCTCAAGGGGAAATCTTGCCTGACAAATCTGCTGGAATTCTTTGAGAAATGTTAATGATCCGGATGATGGAATTGTGGTCATGTTCACTGGAACACATTGAAAGGGTAAGAGTGATATATGTGGAGAAGATGTTTTCAACAGTGGGAAAGCCTAGGACCAGAGGGATCAGGCTCAGAGTAGAAGGATGTCCTTTTAGAACAGAGATGAAGAGGAACTTCTTCAGCCAGATGCTGGTTATCTATGGAATTTATTGTCACAGATGGCTCTGGAGACCCAGTCACTGGGACGAGAGCAGACGTTGAAAGGTTTGTGATTAGTAAGGTCATGGAAAGATAAAAGGAGAAGAAGGAAGATAGCATTGAGAGGGAAACTAAATCAGCCATGACTAAATGGTGGAGCAGACTCGATGGGCTGGATGGCCTAATTCTAATCATGTGTCTTATAATCCTACGGTCTCATTGCCTGATAAATGGATGATCAAAATTAGCTGGAATTACTCAGCAACTCAGGTATCGACAGTGAGAAATGGTTACCATTTCTGATCAATGATCTTTTGTTAGTGCTGTCACTGATGTTAGCCCTATTCCTCTCTCCATTTATGCTGCCTGGCTTACTGACAATTTCCATCATGTACATAGAATCTCTCCCAAACTTCCTCTTGTATAGATGAATTTGTCCAAAGCAGAATGATCCCAGAAATGAATCTGATAGGTCTTGCATTCTCTGGACTGGCATAGAAGATTTAGATGGGCCTGTATTTATTACATTTGAGGTATTGTTGTGCAAGATCAGCTATGATATTGATAAATGTCAGAACAGACTGGAAGGGGCAAATTACCTATTTATAACAAACAAATAGGCTGCACCTGTTCCTTGTGTTCTTATAAGTGAGACTCATTGCAAAATAAAGTTCAAATCGAACTCAGATTAATTGGTGCTGACTTCAGCAACTATATTAAACAAATCCTCTAGCCATTTCTCAGGAAGAGTAGTCAAATGTAACACCAGTCAGATGCAACATAAAGCTCATTCTATCTTGCTGTTTCAATTTTCTTCAGCTTCAGAGCCATTTGCTCCGTGAGGTTTAAAATCCCCCTGTATTCCTCTGCATGGTTAGTGCCTCCTTAGAATGGTAATTGGATGAAGCTGGTTAAGATTAATTTCATTTTGCACCCTTATCACCTGTCAGGGCGATACATCATTCATCTCCACCGTCTGCACTGGAGTGGAGCTCGGCTAAACAGGTGAAAGATCAGTGTTTGTCCTGTAATTTTTCAACAATCTGTCACTCTTTCACCATCTGTATAATCTGTCTACACAAGTCTTTCATTTGGGTCCCGTTGAGTACTCTGTCTTATGGCATTAACAGTACAAAATGTCCTGTTTTTCACATTTGCTGTCTTCAGTATGTATTTTATTGTAATCTACAGAATATTCTATTTCTTACAATGATACATTGAGTATCATTGGAGGAACGTCCTCACGATATCCCAAAGCAGCCAATAAAGCACCTCTGGCTTGTACCCAAAACTAAAATATAGAAAACATAACAACCTATTTGCAACATCCTCAAGAGATCAATGAAATAAAAGCCAGATAGTGCATCTACTGTAAGTCAAGGATAACAGATGAAGGATGAAGACTGAGCTAGACATCAGGATGCTGCCTTATAAAATTTATGCATATATTTAATATAAACCCACATTGTTCTCCCAGAGGATTGTGGTGAGCCACCTTCTTGATACTCTTTGTCCTGATGGTGTAGGTGCTCCCATGGTGCTGTTAGTTAAGGAATTCTAGGCTTTTGAACAACAGTAACAGAGAAACTACGATGCAGTTCCAAAGCAGGATTGTATGTGCTTTTCTTAATGCATAAATGTTAAATGTGATTCCCAGAAAGGCGTTTCATCAAAAGATATCAGTCAGGATTGTTTTACTGCAAGGAAAACTGGTTAGTAGAGGGTCTGAGGTGGGTCAAATTATATATTTTTCCTCAAGAACCAGCCACTCAAAATTCCAAAGCCCACATGGTTCAAAGATTAGTGTCATGCTGTAAATTTTATGCAACAAATTTGGTGAAAGGTCTTTCATGTGTGTGCTCTACCAACGTTTGTGCAAAGAAAGGAAGTTGTTAGAGGAGGGGAGATATCTGGGGAGAAAGACCAAGAGGAGATGGTTTTGGATGTCCTTCAGGAGAGGAATGGATCCATCTAACAACGTACAAACTGCTGATGGATGTGAAGTCGCACATGTCACAAAGTCATGCAGAAATAAAGTAACCCACTGACCCCCTGAACTCCCATTTACACTAATCCCACACGAATCTCATATTATTCTCCCCACTTTCCCATAAATGTGAGACGGCACAGTGGTGTAACGGTTAGCATGACAGTTTCCAGTACAGTGACTCGGTTTCGATTCCCACCACTGCCTGGAAGCAGATTGTACATTCTCTCCATGGCCACATGAGTTCCTTTGGATGCTCCACTTTCCTCCTGCCGTCCAAAGACATACTGGTTGGTCAGTTAATTAGCCATTGTAAATTGTCCTGTGATCAGGCGAGGATTAAATCAGGGAATTGCTGAGAGACACAGCTCGAAGGGCCAGAAAGACCTATTCCACTCTTTATCTCAATGAATAAATAAATGCCCTTTAGTTTGTTGCTCACCTACACACTAAGGGCAATTTACAATGGGTAAATAATCCCCAAACTGGCATATCTTTGGAATGTGGGAGGAAACTGGAGCACCCAGAGGAAGTGCATGAAATGCAGATAGAATGGATGAATTCCACACAGGCAGTAGCAGAGGTCATAACTGAACCCCTGTTGCTGGAGCTGTAGAATGCCATTCTCTGTACTGAATATTCAATTCCTCAAACACAATGATACAAGAATAGTTTCCAATGTATAGAGCAACTAGACATTCAAAGGTTTGAAACAGGTTCAAAGGTTCTTTTATTATCAAAGTGTACGAATCTGAAATTCTTTTTCGCCGGGTAGCCACTAAGCCAAGAAAGAAAAAAAAAACGTCCACATGATCATCTAACACCAAATCCCCTCCTCACAAAAGAAGAACAAAAATGGAACAGCCACATTGGACCCCAAATCCCCCAACTGGCACACACACAAACAAACAATCAGGCAGAAAGTACAGAATCTAAAAAATTGTAAGACTGGAAGTGAAAAGTCTATAGTCCAAGTCCATATCCAAAACACAGAAAACCTGGGTAATATTCTCTGGGCTCAATGGCAGGCTCTCCCCTCTCAGGAATAGAGTGATTCCCCAGCGATCAAAAGTCAGGTAGCCGGCGTGCGCCTTCCACGTTCACCTCGGTGTTTCAATTTCCCTCATTGTTTTGATTGGTGTACAATGGAAGCTTTAGTCAGCAAAATGTTGAACAATGGCTCACACCCCATCCCGTAGTCTTCTCGTCATGAAGTTTGCACACTCTGCCTCTGTCTGCTAGAATCCTCTTGGAGACTGCAGAGTGCTGAAGCACCTGAACAATCTCAAAACTTTCACATTCGCTTCAATGTTTCAGTCTCCATCGTTGCTTTAATCAACATTAATGGAAGCTTTAATGGGCAAAATGGAGTCAAATGCTGGCTTGCACCCCATCCTGCAACCTGCCCACACTCGCCACCTCTGCCTCCCGGAATCCTCAGAATCCTCTTGGAGACTGCAGATTGCTGGAATTCCCAGATGATTTTCAAACAGCAAATCACAAGCTCCAACAGTTACAGATTCACATTCAAGATGAAAAACAAACATAAAATAAAGACATAAAAGAAGTGAAATATATGCTTTCATGACCTCTCCAGAAGATATCAACTTAAGGAGTATTGTACGCAGGCACACTCTTGACCTGATGTAAATTTAACAATGATATCTATGGTTCAGTATTACTATTTATCATATACTTCTGCAAATTCTGGTCACTCTGGTTGTCTTTTTATAGGACGGGTGTGGAAGCTTTAGAAAGGGTACAGAGGAGATTTACCAGCTAAGGATTTTCTACTGGCACAAAAGAGGTTGAGAGGTGTCTTCATAGAGGTGCAAAAGATGACAAGAGGCATCGATAGAGTGGACAGCCAGTGCTTTTTTCTCAGATGGGAATTGCTAGCTCATGAGGGCATAATTTTCAGGTGATTGGAGGATAGGATATAGTGGATATCAAAGTGATGGGTGCATAGGGTACACTGCTGGGGAAGGGGTGGGGAGGTGGGGTGGTATTGGAGGAATATACACTAGGGACATATAAGAGACTCTTAGGTAAGCACATAGATGAAAGGAAATTGGAGGGTTCTGCAGGAGGGAAGCACTAGATTTACCCTGGAATCGGCTAAATAGCCACATAGGTAGAAAAAGGGAGGAGGTCCTAAAGAGAGAATTCAGGGAGTTGGGTTGGAAGCTGAAAAGCAGGACCTCCAGGGGAGTAACCTCAGGAATTCTGCCTGTCCCACGTGCTAACAAGCGCAAGAATAGCATGATCAGGCATGTTAATGCATGGCTAAGAGACTGGTGTAGGGGGCAGGGCTTCAGGTTCCTGGATCACTGGGGCATCTTCTCAGGAAGGTATGACCTGTACAAAAAGAATGGGTTATACTTGAACCCAAAGGGGTCCAATATCCTAGCAGGCAGGTTGAATAGAGCTGTTAGAGAGGGTTTAATCTAATTTGGCAGGGGGATGGGAACCGAAGTGATAGGGTTGAAGAAGGGAAAAACAGAAATAAATCAAAGATAGGGTGTAACAGAGATGATAGAATGGACAGGCAGGAGATGAGGCATAATTACAGCCAGTGGGATGAGTTACAGGGCAATAGAGGCATGGTGCAATTAAAACAGAAAGCAACAAATACTGGACTGAAAGTGTTGTATTTGAATGCACGCAGCATAAGAAATAAAATGGATGATCTTGAAATTCAGCTACAGATTGACAAGTATGACGTTGTTGCCATCTGTGAAACTTGGCTAAAGAATGGCCGCCATTGGGAGTTGAATGTCCAAGGATACACGGTGTATTGCAAAGATAGGTTAGTAGGCAGAGGGGATGGTGTGGCCCTGTGTATAAGAAATAATATTGAATCATTAGAAAGGGATGACATAGGATCTTAAGGTGTAAGGTCTCTATGGGTTGAGTTAAGAAATCGCAAAGGTGAAAGGATCCTAATAGCAGTTGTATACTGGCCTCCAAACAGTAGCCAGGACATGGATTACAAATTACAGCAGGAGATAGAAAAGGCGTGTCAGAGGGCAATGTCATGATAATCGTTGGGGATTTTGACATGAAAGTGGATTGGGAAAACCAGGTCAGTACTGGACCTCAAGAGAGAGAATTTGTAGTATGTCTAAGGGATGGCTTTTTAGAACAGCTTGTTGTTGAGCCCACTAAGGGATCGAATGTGCTGGATTGGGTGTTGTGCAATGATCCAGAGGTGATAAGAGAGCTTAAGGTTAAGAAACCTTTAGGGAACAGTGATCATAATATGATCGAGTTCACTTTGAAATTTGAGAAGGAGAAACTAAATTCCAATGTGTCAGTATTTCAGTGGAATAAAGGAAATTACAATGGCATGAGAGGGATACTGGCCAAGGTTGACTGGAAAGGGATCCCAGAGCAGCAATGGCTGGAGTTTCTGTGAAAAATGGGGGAAGTGCAAGACAGATATATTCCAAATAAGAAGGAATTTTCAAATGGAAGAAGGTCACTATAGTGGCTGACAAGTAAAGTCAGAGTCAAAGTAAAAGCAAAAGAGAGGGCATACAAGGAAGCTAAAGCCAGTGGGAAGGTAGAGGATTGGGAAGCTTTTAAAAACTTGCAGAAGGAAACTAAGAAGGTCATTAAGAAAGAAAAGATGAATTATGAAAGGAATCTGGCAACTTATGCCCAAAATTTACTAAAAGCTTTTTTAAGTATATAAAGGGTAGAAGAGTGTTGTGGGTAGATATAGGACCAATAGAAAATGGAGCTGGAGATATTGTAATGAGAGACGTGGAGATGGCAGAGGAACTGAATGCATACTTTGCATCAGTCTTCACAGTGGAAGCCATCTGCAGTATACTGGACATATAAGGAAGAGTGTCAGAGAAGTGAAGTATGAGCAGTGAAAATTACAACTGAGAAGGTGCTCAGGGAGCTTAATGGTCTGAGGGTGGATAAATCTCCTGGACCTGATGGAATGCTCCCTCGGGTTCTGAAGGAAGTTGCTGGAGAGACTACGGAGGCATTAACAATGATCTTTCAAGAATCGATAGATTCTGGCATTGTACTGGATGACTGGAAAATTGCAAATGTTACTCCGCTATTTAAGAAGGGTGGGAGGCAGCAGAAAGGAAACTATAGACCTATAAACCTGACATCAGTGGAGACACATGGCAAAATAGGCCAAAGCCAGTATGGTTTCCTGAAAGGAAAATCCTGCCTGACTAACCTACTGCAATTTTTTAAGGAAATTACAAGTAGGGTAGACAAAGGAGATGTAGTAGATGTGGTACACTTGGATCTTCAGAAGGCCTTTGACAAGGTGCCGCACATGAGGCTGCTTAGCAAGATAACAGCCCATGGAATTGCAGGGGAGCTACTAGCATGGGTGGAGCATTGGCTGATTGGCAGAAAACAAAGAGTGGGATAAAGAGATCCTATTTTGGCTGGCTGCTGGTTACCAGTGGTGTTCCACACGGGTCGGTGTTGGGATCACTGCTTTTTACGATGTATGTCAATGATTTGGACTGTGGGAAATATGGATTTGTGGCTAAATATGCGGATGATTCAAAGATAGGTGGAGGATTGGGTAGTGTTGAGGAAACAGTGAGCCTGCAGAGAGACTTAGATAGTTTAGGGGAATGGGCAAAAAGTGACAAATGAAATACAATTTTGGAAAATGTATGGTCATGCAATCTGCTGGAAGAAATAAACAGGCAGACTATTATTTAGATGGGGAGAGAATTCTAAATTCAGAGATGCAAAGGGACTTGGGAGTCCTTGTGCTGGATACCCTAAAGGTTAACCTGCAGGTTGAGTCAGTGATGAAGAAAGCGAATGCAATGTTGGCATTCATTTCTAGAGGTATAGAATATAACAGCAGGGATGTGATCTTGAGGCTCTATAAGGCACTCATGAGACCACAATTGGAGTATTGTGTGCAGTTTTGGGCTCCTTATTTTAGAAAGGATATATTGACATTGGAGAGCGTTCAGGTAAGATTCACGAGAATGATTCCAGGAATGAAAGGTTTACCGTATGAGGAACGTCTGGCAGCTCTTGGGCTGTATTTCCTGGATTTCAGGAGAATGGGGGGGAGGGACTCATTGAAACATTCTGAAAGTTAAAAGACCTGAACAGATTAGATATGGCAAAGTTATTTTCCATGGTAGGGGAGTCTAGGACAAGAGGTTATAACTTTAGGATTGAAGAATGTCCATTTAGAACAGAGATGTAGAAAAATTACTTTAGTCAGAGGGTGGTAAATCTGTGGAACTTGTTGCCACGGGCGGCTCTGGAAGCAAAGTCATTGGGTGTATTCAAGGCAGAGATAAGTTCTTTATTAGCCAGGGCATCAATGGGTATGGAGAGAAGGCAGGGGAGTGGGGGATGACTGGAAAAATTGGATCAGCCCATGATTGAATGGTGAAGCAGACTTGACCTACTTCTGCTCCTATATTTTATGGTCTTATGATCTTATAGTATTAATTTCAAGAGGACAAGAATTAAATAGTAATGATGTAATTTTAAGGTTGTATAAGGCATTGGTGAGGCCTCACTTGGAGTATTATGAGCAGTCTGGGTCCACTTACTTAAAAAAGGAATGTGCTTACGTTGGAAAGGGTTCAGAAAAGGTTTATGAGAATGATTCCAGAAAAGAACGGTTTATCAGATGAACATTGATGAAAGAACATTGATTAAAGGCTCTGGACCTTTACTCACTGGAATTTATAAGAGTGAGGGGGGATTTCATTGGAACCTATTGATTGTTAAAAGGTCTAGATAGAGTGTATGTGAAGATGATGTTTCCTTTGGTGGGGGAGTCTCAAACCAGAGGACACAGCCTCAAAATAGAGAAACATCCATTTTGAAAAGAGATGAAAAGGAATTTCTTCAGCCAAAGGCTGGTGAATGGGTGGAATGGTTACTGGTTGCATTTAAGGCAGAGGTTAATAGGATCCTGATTAATCAGGGCATGCAAGGTTATGGGGAGAAGGCAGGAGAATGGATTTGATCAGGAAATGGATCAGCCATGATGAAATGGCGGAAAAGATTTGATGGGCTGAATGGTCCAATTCTGCTCTTCTGTTTTATTATTGTATGGTCTAATGAATCAATGACAATTAATTAGCTTACATACTGAACCAGAACCTAGGCTACCTCAGATATGTATGTACAGTAAAGTGTTGTGTTTAGGGAGTTTTTTAGAATTTAAATAAATCAATTAGTTAATGCATGGAGTTTCCAATATTTAAAGGTGGTTCAAATTTTGCAGATGGCACAAGTTTTAGTGATTTGATAGGCAGTTTGAAGAAATGGAAAAGATTTTTCAAACAGTAAGGGCAACAAAAGGAGTTCAGAGATGCAATTTAATTTAAAGTATATCACCTTAAGGTTTCTGAAAGGGGAAAAAGAACAACAGGGATCTAAACGATAGAAAAAGAACTAAAGAAAAACAGAATAGATGGCTGAATGTGCAGAAGGCTAATGTGTGGAACTGTAAACCATCAGCGCCAACATGAGTTTCTAAAACAAGGTAAAAGTGATTGTGATAGTTCGGTACATGTGAGTGGTCAAGGCTACAATCCTTGTGCTGTAAGCTTTTGCTGATCTATCATCAGATCTGGTTTATGCTTTTAGTAGGTGCTGACATGACCACAAAGTGTAAATGGAAACATGCTTTATTCCGTCCCAGAATCATTTTTCATGAGCTGAAAATGAAATAAATAATAACTTCTCAAAATTCAGAGACAAGAACAATCCTCCCACACTCTATGATCTATAATAATTGACTAGTTCCAAGGTAACAATAGCTGTGCTTCACTTATGCCTCATAAATCAGCCAGCTTCTGAGTGAAGTCTGTGAACACTGGTGAATGCTCTTTAGGTCACTCCTGGCAATACCACAGCTTCTTCTTTCCCCACCAGTTGAACTAAGGTGCCACATTTAATTGTAATGAAAGCAAACCCTTTTCTTTACTTTACCTCCCATCTCTTTCAACAATAATCATCCAGTGACCCTGCTTCACCCACTAATATGAAACAATTAAATCTTGAATCACTTGATATCCCTTAGGGAAATTTTGTTTCTGTTTTTATGATTTTGCAAAAAAGAAACACGACACACATCGCTGGATTTTAGGGATTCATGCCCTGCTGAAAAGGCTGATGACTGTGCTGTGAAGTGTTTTCAAATGAATGAATAGGTAGAATAAGACCCTTCAGGGTTTAACTTGTCATATTTAGTTGGTAAGAAAAATAAAATTGCCCTGTTAGTTTTCTGAGTGCTGACTGCATGGCTAATGAGAAAGTGATTGAATTGTTATGCATGGCCTAGTCTGAATTGTAATTACATTTTTTTTAATGCGGGATGTTTTTTTCACATTAGCTTAACACCAGTCACTTTCAGCTGAGTATCAACATTGCATTGCAACTGATTCCATCTAATATTTAACAGTACTGTCACTTGTCACTTACTGCCATTGTCACTTACAGCCAAATCTGAAATAAAAGCAAAGATTAAAGGGAAAGGACAATTCTCGTGCCTTGTAACTGTTGAACTTAACACTGGCTGCTGGAAAATCAGGCTATGTGATTGAATAACTATCAGTCAGAAGGAATCAGATATTCAGAGATTGAGTAGGTAATTTCAGCTGGGTTGAATGCGCAGTGTCAGCTTTATGTGTTACAGTCCGAAGTTCCACTATTGCCCATATATACTAGGTCTTTGCTGATCAGCGATTAAGCTATTGTCAGAGCCACCGCTGAATTCCAATAAGATCTAGAGAGTACTGTAGAAGAGAGTACAATTGCACAGTGGTACTGAATTGCATTTTCAACTGTGCTTCAGTCTTTCAGTGTTTGGGCATTTAGAATTGCTTGTGGTTTTATTGACTTTTGATTTGGTCACCTTCCCATTTCTTTATATTTTAATCTGTCCTTATGAGCAGAAGACCATAAGGTATAGAAGAACAAATAAGCCATTCACCCCTTTCATTCTGCTCTGCCGTTCAATCATGGTTGAATTTTTCAACCCCATTCTCCTGCCTTCTCCCCTTCACTCTTAACTCACTTATCAATGAAGAACCTATCAAACTCTGCCTTAAATTCACTCAGTGACTGGGCTTTCACATCTGTCTGTGACAATGAATTCCACAAGCTCATTGGCCTCTGGCTGAAAAAGTGTCTTCTCATCTCAGTTCCAAAGAGGCGTCCCTTTTATTCTGTGTCGTCAGATCCTCGACTCTCTTACTAATGGAAACAAATCCTCTTTATCCAGATTTTTCATGATTTGGTAGATTTCAATGAGATTCCCCTCATCTGTCAGACAAGAACATTTAACTAAACACCTTCTTTGTGCTGCACAGGTGTTGCAGGGTGTGAGTCAAAGTAATTGTTTTTTATTGTGAAGACAGGGAGAAGAAAAATTGAAACAAAAGATCTTTAGCAGCTACACTTTACTTTTTAAGGCATTGTTTAAGGTACCAGGAAGAATTAAAGCACTATTACAAACTCCTCCTTCAGAATCCATTCTAATTATAAGACCATAAGCCTGTAATACATTGGAGCAGAATTAGGCCATTCAACCCATCAAGTCTGCTCTGCCTTTCCATCATGGCTGATTTATTATCCCTCTCAACCCCATTCTCCTGCTTCTCGTAAACATTGATGCCCTTACTAATCAAGAACCTATCAGCCTCTGCTTTAAATATACCCAGTGGATTGGCCTCCACAGCCATCTTTGGCAAAGAATTCCACAGGTTCACCACTCTCTGGTTTCCACCTCATCTCTGTTTTAAAGGGACATACTTCTGTTCTGAGGCCACGCTCTCTGGTCCTAGACTTCCCCACTGTAGGAAATATCTTCTCTACATTATTACCTTTGTCTTTTGAATATTCTTCATGCCGGCAACTATTTCTTCAGTCCTGACCTTGATCTTGTAAAAAGGGGTTGCAGGAGGGTGCTGGCAAGAAGTCAAAGTGATTCTAAGTACAAAGGTACCCAGAGATTCAGCCAAATCTTTGTGCTGCTTTATTGCAGCTGTTCATGTTTGATCTATCTCAATGGTGTGCCAACCAAAGAGTTCTGTTGGTCTGGATGACAACGTTTAAACAGCTGCAGCACAGTTTGAGAAAGGGACAAAAAAATTAGCCCCATTAAGTAATTCTCCATGTGCAGCCAATTATCCTGTACTGATGTCAATTACTTCTAAGTGGTTGGGAACTGGAGCCAATCTCATCAGGATGGTTGTGTGCTTGGAACCCTCAGTTATTTCTGCTCTGTGGTCATGCAGATGATTAGTCATCACTCCTTCACTGGGTTCAGAAGGCATGCCAGAGGTTTGAGTGAAAATAATGGGAGCAGTTAAATATAGAAGGAAGGTAGAGAACCATCATCATAAAGCCTTGGAGGAAAAAGGAATTCCAGTGGTTTTTCAACACACTGGTAAGATGAAATGCGATAAAGACCAAATAAAACAAGCACAAAGGCATCCATAAAGGAAGAAGTGAGACTGTAGAGATTTGACAGAGCATCTTAGTAGCTGTCAGAGTTTGATGGCTGTAGAGGAGTTGCTAGAACAGCATGGATTGTGGCCAAACATTTTACATTGCAGCAACTTTGACATGATTGCAAGGAGATGGAGGCAGGCTTGAGGTCAATAGGTTTTGCTATTCACTGTGCTGATTGTAAACGCTTACAGCAGCTAGCACAGGTTTCTTTCCTGTTCTCAGCAGACATGGGCCTTGCAATATGGTTATCAATAGAAGTTGTTGCAAGTTGTGGCTGAGGTCACCTTTAAAACTTTGGCCAATTTGACATTACGCTGTCCCATGTTGCACTCAGCAACTTGGAAAATATGCCATCCTACATCTGAGGTGCTTCCAATAAATGGCCTGGCCTTGAAATATTAAAACTCTTAATTTATTTATTTAAGTTTCTGGTAAGAATATCATCACACCTTTATCATCCAGCCTAATATTAATAGGAATTATCCCAATAGGTGTCTCCGGAGAAGAGATTGAGCAGAGTATTGTATATTCATCACTACCTACAGGTGGTTGAGTGTCAGTGCCAGAGACAACACTCTGGTTCATTATAATTGTTCTTGGCTTCCATTTACAAATCTGATTTATTTCTTCTCCTCTCCAGCAATGTCATTTGCAGCAAGACATATTCCCTCCTTATTACATATTCAATCCATGATTAAATTGAGCTATTGAAAGAATCAAAAGAACTATTCAATGTTGCCATAACTTATGCTGTACCTCAGTCCAACACATTGAAACTGATTTGGTGAAATCCAACTTAGCCTCAATAAAATGTGCTGCTCAACAGCTCTAGAAGAGAAAATAAAACCTCATATATCATGAAGGGCAAGTAGCACTTACTCCTCCAACAGAAGTGACTAATGTTCTTTCATCCCCTGCCACCATTTAGCACAATGGAAACATTCAATGTCAGCAAATATCAATTAAAAATACTCACGATGGATAATATCAGAAGTGACTGCATGTGCAAAGCTATTTTATGTTCAGTTATTGTCTAGCCACCAAATAGAACTTAAAAGGAATAAAGAAGGGGTTTCTGGTGACGTCATCGTTGAGAATGGTAGCTTAAGTCACTAGCTCCTCCGGAAAAACGCGTATTAAGCCCCATTAACCCGTCAAATATAATATTTTTTGAGAAATATTTGAACTGAAAAGAGGGGCAAGAATGGGGAAAAAGAAAGGAAATTTAAAAAGTGACTCTGCGGAGCCTGCGTCCAGGAGGAGTGCAGCGAGCGGCTCTCCGACCCGACCGCGTGCAAGCGAGGCGGTCGCTGGGCCTCGTTCAGTCGAAGCGGCGAATGTCTTCGAAATCCTGAAAGAAATAATGGAGGTCCAGAAAGATATAAAGCAGCAGCTCCATGATATTAAGGCAGAGCTCGCCAGCGTTGATCAAAAAATAGCGGTGGCAGAGACTCGCATTACGTGGAACGGTTACTGAGCAAGACAATAAAAATCATACACCACCAAGAAGGTAAACTGCTTGATCTGGAGGGAAGATCACGGCAGAAAAATATCAGAATCTACAATGTTCCCGAAGGAGCGGAGGGCCGTCTATGACGGAGTTTGTCGGAAAGTTATTGCGGGACGCATTGGATCTTCCCCCAGCTATGAAGCTGGAAATCAAGAGAATGCAGTGCGTGCTAGTCCCAAAACCTACCCAGGATAGAAAGCCATGATCAATTATAATTAAATTATTTCGGTACAGCACAAAGGCGGAGATTCTACAAAGGGCCTGGGGTAAGAAGAGAGTGTTTTTAGAGGATAAATTAATATATTTCGACCAAGATTACCCCCCCCCCCGCGGTCCTCCAGAAACGCAAAGAATACTCCAAAGTAAAGCGAGTGTGCTGTCTTTACGACAGTTATTTAGTTTATAATATTTTCGCTTAGTAATTCATTCAATAGTATTTTCTAGTTAGAATTAGAAGTGTTTAAAGTGTATTCATTGCATGTAAAATATATCGGCATGCGATGACGTCACATCCGGTTTCGCCGCGTCTTGTGGGAAAATACCGGTTTGAAATTAGCGCGAGGGTGGGGGCTTTCCACGAGGCTCACCTGAGCAGAAGCAGTTTTGCAGGCATGAGAAATCACAGTGAGAGCAACGCTGTAAGTTAATAGATAATCGATATATTGAACTAAGATGTTAATGCTGATCCTGTTAGAGGTAACGACGGTAGATAACGTTTATGCTTTCGTTAGTTAAAGAGTCGCGGATAGTTTGCATGGAAGTGTATTTAAAGTAGTCAATGGAGCAGGTAAACTCTCCCTGTATACTGCACCTTAGTGTAATGTAGTTATAGTCACCTTTGCAAGTATTTACACTTGAAATGTGATATTAAGGAAGGAACAAATACTGTATCAATCTTGTATTGTTTTATCAACAGTTTTCACCATATGTTAATGTGAAGAGTGAACAGTAAATGGTTAATCTTACTGCGATCTGGTTTGCATTGGCTGTGGTTTATCCGGACGTTAAATTCGGCGTTCGTTACACCCGAAGGAGAACGTTACAGCGAGTACTAAAGCAAAATAAGATTAGATTTCAAACTCCGTACCCTGCTGAACTTCGAGTGTTTTATGATAACGGGATGCAGTTGTACCAGACAGTGGAAGAGGCGACTACAAATATGAAGGCCAGAGGGTTGTCTGTCAGCATGACCAAAATGAAAGAAAGCCTGGCTGAGGAATTGTCTCACTCGACTTGGGAAATAGTGCGAGAATCGAGAAGGCAGGAGGCAGGAAGAAGCCAAGAGAAACATATCAGGAAGAGACCAGGAGTTTCCCAAAGACAGTCCTCACCCCTTTCAGAAGAGCCATAAGGTTTGGCTAACTTTTAAAATGCTGAGAAGATAAACAGAAGCAAAAGTACACGGTGATATACCTATCTCGAGAAATACTGATTATAATGTGGATTTTACATGACTTAGTTGTTATTCTTTATTCGTTCACTTACTCCTTTTTCCCCACCAAAATGAGAATATATATATGTATATGTGTGCATATATGTGTATCTGTGTAATGTGTATGTATATGTGTATGCATATATATATTTGTGTGTGTGTGTGTGTGTATATATAGGAGGAGTACACAGGGAAATCTTTTCTGTGTAATGGATTTGTTCACTGACTTTTATGAATACTGCAATGGGGGCCCTCAACTCACAAATAGGAGGGGTTATCCCCCACAACTAGACATTTCCTCTAGCTTAACACATGGTCATCTACTACAGAGCTCAGCCTTGGAATCACATGTTCATTACCATTTTTGTTATTATCTGTGTTTCTTGGTTCTTATTTGTTCAGGGAGTAGATCGATTAAGTTTTATTCTAATTTCAATGATACATTGACAGATAAATACAGATGGCTAAGGACAAGGTAAAATTCATTTCTTTTAATGTAAATGGGCTATTAAATCCAATCAAATGTAAGAGAATTTTATCCAAAATAAAAAAAGAACAAGCCCATGTAGTATATTTACAGGAAACTAATTTAAATGATAATGAGCATAAAAAACTAAAGAGAATGGGCTTCACTAATCTGTTTTTCTCCACATATAAATCAGGACATAAGAGGAGTTGCTATTCTTATCTCAAGTAAGCTAAATTTTGAAAAAATATTCAAAAGAAGGCAGATATATTCTGGTAAAGGGGAATATAGACAGCAATTCAGTTACTCTATTGAATATATACACACCCCCGGGAAGTGATATTGGTTTCTTTCAGAAAATTACTGATATTATGGTAATGGAAACAGAAAGTCTTCTGATATGTGGGGGAGACTTAAATTTACAATTACACCCAAACTTAGACTCTTCCAATAGAAAAACCTATGAAACAAAATCTTTACATAAGAAAGTTAATACACTTTTTGAGGATGTATGGAGGAACCTTTTCCCTGACAGAAGGGATTACACTCATTATTCTGCTCCACATTCTGTATATACAAGAATAGACTATTTCATAGCATTTGGAAAAGACAAAGACAAAATAAGCACCTGTGGAATTGGGAAAATAGATGTAAGTGACCATGCACCTATATATTTATCTGTTGATTTTGACCTACAACCAAACAATACTATTTGGAAACTAATTTCAAGTCTACTCAATGATCCATACTTTAAGGAACAAATTTAAAAAGAAATTGGTCTCTACTTAGAATTTAATGATAATGGAGAGGTTTCACCTCCCATTTTATGGGATACTCTGAAGGCGGTCTTAAGAGGGAAAATTATAGTGATACCTTCATATAAGAAAAAAAGAAGGAATAAAACATTAGAGGAACTACAAAATAGACTGAAGGAACTAGAGAAAAAACACAAATTGAATTTGGCACAGGATACATTAGGGGAAATTAAAAGAATTAGGAATGAAATAAATAATTTTCCTATGCAAGAAATCAGGAAAAACTTAATGTTTCTGAAACAGAGACATTATGAAAGTGGATCAAAATCTATGAAAATACTGGCGTGGAAACTGAAAAAAAGGATAGCAGAAAATACAATTCATCAAATTAGGGACCCAAGAACGAAAATGATGAAAAATAAGCTAAGTGAAATTCAAGAAGCTTTTGAAGTGTTTTACAAAATGTTGTATTCCAAAGTTCCAGGGGAAGCATAACCCAAACTGACACCTTCTTGATTTCTCTAGAGTTACCCACTTTAAGTGAAGAACAAAATAGAACGATGACTACTGACATAACTGAAGTTGAATTAAAAGATGCAATTAGTAGGCTTAAATTAAGCAAGTCACCAGGATCAGATGGGTATATGGCAGAGTGGTACAAAGAATTTAAAAATGAGTTAATTCCTGTTTTACTCCCCATGCTGAACTGGGCTCTAAAAAAGGCACAAATGCCACCCAGTTGGAAGGAAGCGATAATCTCAGCTATACCGAAAGAAGTCAAAGATAAAATAGAATGTGGGTCATTTAGACCAATATCCATTCTTAATGTAGATTATAGGTTATTTACCTCCATCATGGCCAAACAATTAGAGGAGTTTCTACCCATACTTTATACGTAATGATCAGACAGGTTTTATACAACAACACCAGACTCAAGACAATATACAAAGGACACTTCACATTATGGATCATATACAGAAAAATAAAATCGAAGCAATAGTGATAATCACGGATGCCGAAAAAGCATTTGATTCGGTTAATTGGAATTTTCTTTACAGAGTTTTACATAGATTTGGTTTCCAAGACACAATTATTAAAACTATACAGACACTATACAACAATCCTACTGCTAGGATTAAAATCAATGGATATTTATCAAATAGTCTTACCCTAGAAAGGGGCACAAGACAGGGTTGTGCATGGTCACCGCTACTCTTCGCGCTATATCTAGAACCATTAGCTCAATATATCAGACAAAATGATATCAGGGGAATTACTATTAAAGGGACAGAGCATAAATTGGCTTGTTATGCGGATGACATTTTGATCTATTTAGGGCAACCAACATACCCTTTACCTAATTTGATGCAATCCTTTGAACAATATGGTCAATTATCAGGATACAAGATCAACGTAGATAAAACCCAATTACTTTCATATTACTATAGCCCACCAAGAGAAATTGAAAGTCGATACACCTGGGCATGGCACACAGAGTCTTTCAAATACTTGGGCATCATTATGCCAAAAGATTTGGCAAAATTATCAGAATGTAATGATCAGCCTTTATATAAAAAAAATTAAGGAAGTTGTGGCAAGATGGAGCCTGATTCCTTTTTTCAGTCTCAGTTCAAGGATTGAGTCTATTAAAATGAATATACTGCCCAGACTGTTATATCTCTTTCAGACCCTACCAATAGAGATTAATCAAAATCAATTCAATAAATGGAACAAGATGTTATCAAGGTATATTTGGCAGAGTAAAAGGCCTAGCATTCATCTCAAAACTTTGCAATTAGCAAAGAAAAGGGGGGATGGGGCTTGCCTTCTCTTAGAGATTATTATTTTGCAGCACAGTTGAGAGCTGTGATATGTTGGTGCAACCCATCATATGATGCTCAATGGAAAAACATTGAGGAGCGGGTACTTCCCATCCCCATACAAGCAATTTTGGCTGATAACAACCTGCAAAGGTACATAAATATTATTGATTACCCATGGGTGAAATTGACTCTATAAAAGAATATTATCTAGAGGGAGATATTGCAATTCTTAAATGGTGTGCATATGGCTCTGATTTTACACCAAATAAATTGGATGCTAGATTTAAGGACTGGACAGCTAAAGGAATAACAGTTCTTTGCAACATAATGAAAGAAGGAACACTGTTCAGTTTTGAAATGCTTAAAGAAAAACACTTAGGAAAACAAGATTTTTATCGGTATTTACAGATGTGACAATATATTACTAAAACGCTTAAAAATGTAACCAAGGCAAATACGTGCTTGATAGAGCTCTTTAGAAAAGCATATAATTCAGATAATGGTAGTAGAATCATTTCAAGCATGTATAAGGGGTTGTCAAATCTTAAAACACATTCGACTTCATACATTAAAACAAAATGGGAGAAGGAAGGAGGGATAATTATATCTGAGGAAGAATGGACAACAATATGGAGATATCAATGGAAGTGTACCAATTCATGAAATGGAGGGAGTTTGGATGGAAAAACTTGATAAGATATTTTATTACACCCTCTCAAAAATCCCATTATGATAGTAACCTCCCAGTTTGCTGGAGAAATTGTGGAAATCAAAATGCAAATCATTATCATATTTTTTGGGACTGCCCTGTTATCAAGAACTATTGGAGGGGGATACACAATGCCCTACAAGATATCTTTAATTGTGAAACACCCTTGGAGAGTAAGACCATATATTTTGGATATATACCTCAAGAATGGTTGAAAAGAGATAAATATTTAATGAATATACTGTTGGTGGCTGGTAAAAAAAACTCTTACTAGGAAATGCTTATCACAGGAGAGCCCAACTTTAAATACATGGATGGAAATTACAATGGACATTTACAAAATGGAGAAGATAACAGCATCTGTTAATCATAAGCTGGAACAATTTGATTCATATTGGGAAAAATGGTTTAACTACATAATGCCTCAAAGGCCTGATTTTATTCTTACAAATCAATGAATCTTTTGTAAAAAAAAAGATCACTCCCTACTTGTACATAGTTCTTTCCTTTTGCTTGTTTTTTCTTTCCACTCTTTTCTATAAGTGTACACCTCAGATAAATACTTTGTGGAGATTTGTGATATATATAATTATATGATGTATATGTACAATGTCTGAAATACATCTTATGGAAATGTTTGTTTGATGAACTTCAATAAAAAAAATAAATTACAAAAAAAAGAAATAAAGAAAAACAAATCGCTATGGGACCAGAAGACCATAAGATATAGAAGCAGAAATAGATCATTTGGCCCTTTGAGGCAGCTCCACAATTTCATCATGTTGATCTAATTTTCCTCTCATCCCCAAACTCCTGCCTTCTGAATTCAAGTGAGTACAAACGCAAAGCCTTCAAACACTCTTGATAAGAGAAACCGTCCAATCCTGCAATGTGAACCTTCTTTGAACTCTTTTCAGTTTCAGCACATCCTTTCTAAGATAAGAGGTACAAGCCTGTTCACAATAGTCCAAATGAGGCCTTACTATTGCTTTATAAAGTTTCAACATTACATCCTTGCTTTTATATTTTAGTCCTCTTGAAATGAATGCTAACATTGCATTAGCCTTCCTCACCACAGACTCAACCTGCAAATTAACCTAAAATCCTGTACTAAGACTCCCAAGTCCCTTTGTGCTTCCATTTTTTGTATTTTCTTTCCATTTAGAAAATAGCCAACCCTTTGATTTCTTCTACCAAAGTACATGACCATACACTTCCTGTCACTGTATTCCATTTGCCATTTCTTTGCTCATTCTCCTAATCTGTCTGTCCTTCTGTAGCCTCTCTACTTCCTCAAAGCCATCTGCTCCTCCACCTATCTTTATTTCATCTCTAAACTTTGCAACAAAACCGTCAATTCCATCATCCAAATTATTGACATATAACGTAAAAAGAATCGGTCCCAACTCAGACATCTATGGAACACCACTAGTCACTGGCAGCCAGTCAGAAAAGGCTACCTTTGTTCCCACTCTGCCTCCTGCCAATCAGCCAATGTTTTGTCCATGCCAGAATCTTTCCTGTAGTGCCATGGACTCGTAGTTTGTTAAGCAGCCTCATGTGTGACACTTTGTCAAAGGCTTCTGAGAATCCAAGTCACAACATCAACTGATTCTCCTTTATATGCCCTGTTCATTATTTCTTCAAAGAATTTCAAAAGATTTGTTAGGTAAGAATTTTCCCTTGATGAAACCATGCTTGACTATAGCCTACACACACAAAGTGCTGGAGGAGCTCAGCAGGCCAGGCAGTATCTATAGAGAAAAGTACAGTCAGGCCAAAATGTTGACTGCACTTTTTTTCCATTGATGCTGCCTAGCCTGCTGAGTTCCTCCAACATTTTGTGTGTGTTGCTCGGATTTTCAGCATCTATAGATTTTCTCTTGTTTCTGTTCGGACTACAGCCTACTTTACCATATGCCTCCAAGTACCTTGAAACCTCATAATTAATAATTGACTCCAACATCTTCCTAACCATTGAGTTCTGACTAATGTCTATTGTTTCCTTTCTTCAGCCTCTCTCTCTTCTTGACGAATGGAGTGGCATGTGCAAGTTTACAGTCTTCCAGAACCATTCCTGAATTTAGTGATTCTTGAAAGATCATTACTAATGCTACCACAATCTCTTCAGCCATCTCTTTCAGAACTCTGGGGTGTTCACCATCTGGTCCAGGTGACTTATCTACCTTCAGACCTTTCAGTTTCCCAAGAACCTTCTACCTGGTTATAAAAACTTCACACACTTCATGCCCCTGACACCTGAAACTTCCACCATAGTGCTAGTGTGTTCCACAGTGAAGACTGATGCAATATACTTATTCAGTTCACCTGCCATTTCCTTGACCCCAATTACTACCTCTCCAGCATTGTTTTTCAGCAGTTTGATATTCATTTTCATCTCTGTTTTACACTTCATTAATCTGAAGAAATTTTTGGTATTTTCTTTAATATAACTGGCCAGCTTACTTTTGTATTCCATCTTTACCTTCTTAATACAGTATCTTTTTAGTTGCCTTCTGTTGGACTTAAAAGCTTCTCAATTCTCTATCTTCACAATAATTCTTGCTTTATTATATGCCCTCTCTTTGGATTTTATGTTGGGTTTGACTTCTTTTGTTGGTCACGGTTGTGTCATCTTTCCTTTAGAATACTTCTTTCTCTTTGTGGTGTATATATCCTGTGCCTTTCAAATCTGACATTTGCTTCTCCTTCTCAAATTTCAAGGTGAATTTGATCATATTATGATCACTTGCCCCTAAGGGTTCTTGTACCTTATGCTCTCTAATCAGTTCAGGTTCATTGCACAACACCCACTCATCTAGTGTGCTCGGCCACAGGCTACTCTAAAAGGTCATTTGATAGGCACTCTAGAAATCCCCCCTCCTGTAATCTAGTACCAACCTGATTTTCCCTATCTACTTGTATATTGAAGACTCCAGGACTATTGTAACATTGCCCTTTTGGCATACGTTTTCTATTTCCCATTGTAATTTGTAGGCCACATCCTTACTACTGTTTGAGGGTCTGTATACAACTCCCATCAGGGTCTTTTTACCCTTGTTATTCCTAAGCTCTATCCACAATGATTCAACACCTTCCAACCCTGTGTCACCTCTTTCTAATGATTTGGTTTCATTTTTTTTATCAATACAGTAATGCCGCTGCCCCCCCACCACTGCCTTCCTGCCTATCCTCTTAATACAATATGTATCTTTGTACATTAAGCTCCCAGCTATAATCTTTCAGCCATGATTCAGTGATGCCTACAATATCATACCTGCCAACCTGTAACTGCACTACAAGTTCATCAACCTTATTCCATGTGCTGCATGCATCAGATACAACACCTTCAGTCCTCACTTCACCCTTTTTGATTTTGTTGCAACCTTTTAAATTTCAACTCATCTTGTTGATTGCAATTTTTCATTATCAACAGCCCCTCCTCACTACACATTGCTTCTGTTTGAAAACCAGCTACTTCATCTTCAGCACTATTATCCGCCTTTCCTACCATACTTCTTGCATTGAAATACAGGCAGCTCAGGACATTGGTCGCACCATGCTCAACCTTTTGATTCCTATCTTTGTCTGAGGTCTTATCAACATCTGCCTCCACAATCACTCCACTAAATGTTCTGGCACTCTGGTTCCCATACCCCTGCAACTCTAGTCTAAACCCCACCGTGCAGCATTAACATTAAATTTCCCTCTAGGATATTAGTCCCTCTCCAGCTCAAGTACAAACAACCCCTTCTGCAAAGGTCCTACCTTCCCTGGAAGAGAGTTCAATAATCCAAAAATCTTATGCTCTCCCTCCTACACCAACTCCTTAGCCACATGTTAAACTATATAAGCTGCCTAGTTCTGGCCTCAATAACAAGTGACACAGGTAGCAAACATGAGATTGCAACCCAGGAGGTCCTGCCCTTTAACTTAGCACCTAAATCTTTGAACTCCTTATGCAGAACCTCGTCACTCGTCCGACCCATGTCATTGTTACCTACCTGGACCATGACTTCTGGCTGTTCACCATCCCACTTAAAATTGCTGAGGGCTCAATCCAAGATATCCCAGACCCTGACACCTGGGAGGCAACGTGCCATCTGGGAATCTTGTTCACACCCACAGAACCTCAGGGTCCACAGTGGTTTAGGCAGCACCTGTCAAGCCAGTGGGATTATCATCATTTGGAGCTAAATATATATATAAAAATAATCAAAAAATCTAAATATATCAGGGATGGGATAAGAAGCGGAGGAGGGTATTTAGCATTCTCCCCCCCTTTCCTTTTTGTCTCTCTTTTTGCCCATCACTCTGCCTGTTCTCCATCTCCTTCTGGTGCTCCCCTCCCCTTTTCTTTCTCCCTAGGCCTCCCATCCCATGATGCTTCCCCTTCTCTAGCTCTGTATCCCTTTTGCCAATTACCTTTCTGGCCCTCAGCTTCACCCCACTCCCTCCGGTCTTCTCTTATCATTTCGCATTTCCCCCTCCCCCTCCTACTTTCAAACCTCTTACTATCTTTCCTTTCAGTTCGTACTGATGAAGGGTCTTGGCCAGAAACGTCAACAGTGCTTCTCCCTATAGATGCTGTCTGACCTGCTGCGTTCCACCAACATTTTGTGTGTGAAGATTGAAAGTACATTTGTTATCAAAATATGAATGCAGCATACAAACCTAAGATTCATTTTCCCACAGATAGCCACAAAACAAAAAAAAATGTAAACTATTGAAAGAATAGCATCAAACCCCCAACGCACAAAGAACAAATCACACAAACAGCACAAAAAAGCATGAGTGCATAACGCAGAATATAAGATATCAAACCACAAGTCATCGAGACAGTCCAGAAATGTTCAGTTCAGCTCAGCTCACTTCAAGGAGGCAACCAGAAACCAGAAGCACATCTTAACATGAACGACAGAGTCCAAGCACAAACAACGTCAATTAAACATTGCGCAAGGCCCACCTTCCTCCAGGAGCAGCAAGCAAGAGCAAGAGAGAAACTGGTAACTCAAGCACCCATGCAAAACCTGCAATTTTCATGTTATATTCTCCAATGGTGAAGAAGCTGAAAGGATTGAGGGGTATATGTGGTGGGGAAGGCATTCGTACCAGCCACCAAAATCCCAGTTAACATTATCCAGCAAAAGCAAATAACAGTCTTGTAGGCACTGGATTTCAACATCAGTCTTTGCAATGACTTGAAGTTTTAACAAGTGGAGGTCCATCTCCACAGTGACCTTGGGAGAGTGTGGAATTAGATAAAGGGAGAGATCCTTATTGTGCAATATTTGACATCAAGCCAATGAGCACAGAGCCAGGGTGTGTATGCTATCATATAGTATCCAGGGATATCGCTCAGCATCTTGTTTGAAATCACAACAAGACCACTGAACTTCAGGTTACTGAGCAATGTGAGGTCCATTTGGGAAGGTTACTAAATAAGAACCTGATGAAGAGGTTGGTGACCAAAATGAATTGTAAACACTCTTCACACTATCAGAATTTTATTTTCCTTTAGACCACAAGAGCAGAATCAGGCCATTCAACCCATTAAGTCTGCTCCACTATTCAATCATGGCTGATTTATTATACCCCTGAATCCCATGCTCTTGCCTTCTCCCTGTAACCTTTGACACCCTTACTAACTAAGAACCTAACAACCTCCACTTTTAATATACCCAATTACTTGGCATCTGTGGCAATGAAATCCACAGGTTCATCACCATCTGGCTAAAGAAATTCCTTCTCATCTCAGTTCTAAAGAGATGTCCTTCTGTTCTGAGTCTGTGTCATCCGGTCTAGACTCCCTGACTGTAGGAAACATCCTATCCATGTCAACTCTATCTAGACCTTTCAATATCTGCTAGGTTTCAATTACATCCCCACCCTTCATTCTTCTAAACACCAGTGTGTACAGACCCAAAGCTTTTAGTCCTCTCAAAATGAATGCTAAGTCATTTATCAATATCTGTCTGTATCTATTGAAAGAAAGGGAGTGTCCATGGAACTTAATGCTGTGGCTGCAGTTTTGATGAGTAAGAATGTAACTGACAGTGGGAAGATGGTACTATGAACCTTCCTTCATAGCACAAAAAGGCATTGATCAAGGTGAAAGAGATGGGTTAAGTTTGAGTTATGAGTGGTGAAAATGGAGCAAAGCCTTGTCTTCTGATTGTTCCAGAGCACAAATCATATTTGATATAAGAGGTCAAGCGCGTGAAGAAACTATATCAGCTATGCCTGACAAGTACCCCTGAAAGTTTTGTTATTAATTCGTGGTATAAAAGCCAAGATTCACTGAACACAGAGCACTGCATCTCAGTTCTTCAAAGCTCATCTGCCCCTGCAGCTTTGATTGGAAAGGGATAAAGAGGCAATACATGTACTAGCTAAGTTTTTTGATTGGGTTACACCAGATGGCATCATTAGCTTCTGTGGAGATTGTAACCATCAATGCAGAAGCAAAAGTGGAGGTATATTCCTTAAAACTGATATTTTGTTTTCTCTGCTTGAAGAGGGAAAGACCTACACAATCCTTGCTGTAGCATGATTTGTTGTCTGTCGTATCTGATGATGGCAGATTTTCAAACCTGTGCAGAAGAATTTTAAAATGTAAAAGCTGGTTCATTTGGGCATTTCCACTCCCTCGATTTCAGAAATACAGGTCCAAGTAGTACAAGTAATCATGACAATCAAACTTCCTTGATTGCAGTAGGTAACCATAACTTTTTCTGTGCCTTGTCATGCCCCTTCACAAAACATGTGAGATCTGACTTCCTGGCAATTGGATCCCAGTGTCAATCTCATTCACCCAGTACACTGGAGCTGACTTTGCATGCTATGACAGTCCTGTCTCTATCTCACTGGGGTATGAGGCCCTCCAGCTGTCCTCACTTGGTTTAGCCCACTTTGTCAAAGCCTGTCCTGGATAATTGCAAAGAAAGCACTTGTTTTCTCACGTCACGTTCTTTCTTCATGTCATGCCTCAGGTAGAAATACAAGAACCTCAGGACTCTCACCACAAAGTTCAAGAACAGTTACTACCCTTCAACCATCAGGCAATTGAACAAAAGGAAATAGCTACATTCATTCAACAACTCCTTCATCTTGTTACTTCATGCTTGATATTTATTGTTGTCCATTGATCCTGTTTACAGTTACTGTTCTATAAATTTGCTAAGTATGCCCACAGAAAAGGAATCTCAGAGTTGTATGTGGTGGCATGTATGTACTCTGGTAATAAATTTTACCGTGGACTTTGAAAATGGTGCATGCAAACAGCTACTTGGAGTCACAGGTAAGAGCTGAGTGCCCAGTGGGCTGTGAAGGTAGTGAACTGCACCAGAAGGAATATGACAAGTCCCTTCTCAGGATGTGCTACCCCTCCCTGAACACCCTACAATCTACACAATCCTAGCACATAATTGCCAGTAAGTCACAAGAGTCAAAAGTTCATAAGTCTACCTAACGATAAGTACCCAAGTTAATCAGTTCCAAAAATAAAAAGACTTCTGTTTGGAATAACATCATCTGTGAGCATTTTCCAGATGACAATGGATAATCCTTTCCTGGATTTTCTAAACATAAGTTATCAAAATGATATTTCAGTGTCTGGAAAAGCAAAGTTAGGCCATGGGGAGAACCTAGTAGATGGATTGCAGTGATCTAGAGTGAAGGGAGACTAGTGTATGTCAAGAGTAGGCACATCTCTTATCATACCTCTCAACTGACAAAACCCCAATCAGCACCAGCTTACTAACGCTGTGACCACTTTGCACTAAATTTGACTTTGTTTCTTTTTGTTCTCATTGTAGTTTTTCTTGTAAAATTATGTACAAGTTATATTTAATTCATGGCTTTCTTGTCAATGTTGATTATATAATGCTATTTGCCGATTATACTACTGCAAGTTGTCAGTCCTTGTATATACGACTTTGACTTTAATGTGAATGAAGATGGTGAAATGGTTAGTAAAGAAGTCCACTTCATCTTTTACTGCTTCTTGCTGACCCATTAGTGACACATACAGGAGAATGAGCCTTATGATTAACCACCATGACATAGAAATCCTCTATTAACCTGCAACTACAACACAATGTTATCTCACATCTTTTATAAAGTCCTCAAAACAAGCCTGGAAACCACTGGCCACTTTACATAATTTAGGAGCTATCTCTCACTGAAAGCAGTTATCAAAGATAGAATTCATTTTGGCCTTCAATACACCAGAATAGATTAAGCTGTGTGAGGAAAAGTTTAAAACTTAGCACCAAACAGCCAGCAGTGATTCCTGCCCTTTGATTATTCTCAAACATGGACTAATTTCAGGAGGGATCTCAAGCACCAAAGAGATATCACTGCAGCCTCCACAAAATCTTCCAAATTCAGGTTTGGTATTTTTCTTTTAGTTTTCCCTGCAGTTATTTTTTTTTCTTTTACTCTGTAGTTGACTTTATTGATTTCCATTTGTGAAGTAAGAAATGTGAAATGTTATTTCAGATATCACAGCCTAGGCTCCTCTTTCTCTATATCATGTGAGGCAGGATAGTATAGAATGTTGTGCATTTGCTAAACATCATTCCGTATGAGGAATTCAACAGACTGAACACTGGTGAAATAACTTCCAATGATTAGAAGGCTGTATGTAAGCAAATTGTTTTCAGTATTGAAATCTCTGCTCCATAAGTTCAGATGACGATAAGGAGTATGAGCAGAATTAATCCATTAGGTTCATCAAGTATGCTCCGTCATTACATCACTATTCCCCTCAACTTCATTCTCCCTCCTTCTCCCCATAACCTTTAATGTCCTTTCTATTTAATAACCTATCAACCTCTGCTGTATGTATGCACAATAACTTGGCCTCCACAGCCATCTGTGGCAATGATTTCCACAGATTCACCAACCTCTGGTGGAAGAAATTTCTCCTCATCTCTGTTCTAAAGGAATGCTCAAAGGTTCAAGGTATACAACTCTGAAAGTCTTCTTCTCCAGATAATCACAAAACTAAGGAAGAGAAGAACAGCAACATGATCATCAACCCCCAAATCCCTCTTCCCTGCACAAAAGCAGAACAAGCACATCAGCCCCAAATTCCCCTCCCCTGCACACAAAAAAAAAGCGAGGAAGATCGGGCAGAAAACATAGAATATAAAAAGCTACAAGACTGGGAAAAGAAAGGTCTGTAGTCAAAGTCCATATCCAAAACACAAAAAACCTGGGTAACATTTTCTGGACCCAGCACAGAGAATAGAGGAATGTCCTTTTATTCTAAGACTGTTCCTGCTGGTCCTAGACTCCCCCACTAAAGGAACTATCCTCCCCACTTCCACTCTATCTAGGATGTTCAATATGTTACTCAAGATGTAGAAGTATGCACGGGGAGTTTCTTCTATCAAAGTCAGCAGCAGGTTTCGAAAGGCAGCTGAGGTTCCCCGACCATATCGCAGCCACCACCCTGAAACCAGACATTGTCATTGTGTCTGAGTCTACGAAGCAGGTGGTGATGCTGGAGCTGACAGTCCCATGGGAAGATCACTTGGAAGAGGCCTTTGAAAGGAAGCTATCGAGGTACACAGGACTGGTCAGCAACTGCCAACAGGCTGGATGGAGAGCGAGGTGTCTCCCAGTGGAAGTTGGTTGTAGGGGATTTGCAGCCCGTTCCTTAGCCAGAGCCTTCAGCAATTTGAGCATTGAGGGAGAGAGGAAGAAGAGAGCCATCCGCAGTACCACCGATGCGGCAGAGAGGCCTCAAGGTGGCTGTGGCTCAAGAGAGGGGAGCCATGGAGTCATGTGTAGCTAGCCATCTGGACACAAGCTGGAGTCTGATCAGCCCCGGCTGGGTCACCTGGAGGAGGGTGTATGATGTTGAAAGACCCAAAACACCCAATGATTCCAAGAACATCACTGATGATGTGTCCAGAAGCATCAGTACATGTATGCACACAGAATATCACTAGCATATGTTGTGAAATTTGTGGTTTTGTGGCAGCAGTACAGTGCAAAACAGTAAACTTACAATAAGTTGCAAAATAAATAAATAGCACAAAAGATGAATAATAAGAATTTATGAATAATATCCACATGATATGTGCATCTACCATAATCATGATTCTTCCCATAAAAGGATTTGCAACCACTAAGGCAAAGGTTTGAATGGAGCTATTGCTAGTCTTTGGGATATTTTTGTCATTGCTTCCAGATCTTCATAATGAGCTCTAGCATTTTGTGAATTTACAGTTGCTGGACCAACCTTGCGTGTCCTTCATGCAATGACTTCAGAAAGACTGCTCACCCATGTGTAGATCTCTAAGCATTCTGGATTGTTATTTTTTATATTATTCAGTAATATGGTAAAAATGAGGCATCTTCACATTCACCTTCTCATTCATGGACATGTATCCGTACATCCCCCTGATAGTGGCATTGTAGCAGGTGTACTGTTAGTGAATTCCAGCATTTTCACCATCTGATTTTGTACTAAAGTTTCACATGAAGGTGAGGTGACACAGGACATTCAGATACTGATTTTACCACCCATTCTTGATCTCCACAATGCAATTGTGTGCCTCCAATGTCATTATTTAACTCTATGATCTGCCTGAAACACCAAAAATACTCTGCAGGGCCTTGTGGTTCATTAAAGCTATAAGGTCATAGTTTTACACTTACTTGGAGAACTTTGTCACTCTGTGGAAGACAGCCAGATTCTGCATCTAATCATGAGTAATATTTCACTTCTAAAAAAGGGACTTTGATGCAAGATTAACTAATTGCTTCTCCCTATTCCTTTTAGAGTGTGACAAAACTACATTACAGGGCAAAAGTAATGGCTTTGCTGGATCGTAATGTACTAAAATCCATGAAGTCAGCAGAAATTGTTTTACTTCTCAAAGTACTACTTTATGTTTCTTTGTCTAGTTCCTTTCTCTTGTGTGTTTCCAGCAACTTTTCTAGAGGTTGTAATACTTCTTATAGGTAGTAGGAAAATGTCATTAATAGTGAGAAATCCTAAGCTATGTTGATCCAATTACCTTTAAGGGATGTCAACTGATGTGATGGATGATAACACATCAACTCGAGTCCAGTAGAACTTGGTCTTTAATAGGAATTCAATCACTTCAAACACACCATCATTCAATTAATCCTCAGTGGCTTTGCATTTTGAAGATTTCCCAGGATGTTGCCTGGATTGTAAAACAAGTCTTATGAGGCAAGGTTAGCAGAGCTGGGACTTTTCTCTTCGGAGCGTAGAAGGATGAGAGGGGATTTGATAGAGGTCTACAAGATTATGAGAGGCAGAGATAGGGTGGATAGCCAGTACCTGTTTCCCAGGGCACGAATAGCAAACACCAGAGGGCATAGGTACAAAATTAAGGGAGGGAAGTTTAGGGGAGACATCAAGGGTAAGTTTTTTACACAGAGGGTTGTGAGTGCCTGGACTGGCTTGCCAGCGATGGTGGTGGAGGCTAAATCATTAGAGGTATTTAAGAGCCTCTTGGACCGGCACATGGATGAATGAAAATTAGAGGGTTACGGGGTAGTGTGGGGTTTAGTGTTATCTTTAAGGAATGTATGGGTTGGCACAACATCGAGTGCCGAAGGGCCTGTACTCCGCTGTAGTATTCTAGTGTCTAGTGTCTAGTTCACTATTCTTGGCTTATGACTATATCACAAGAATCAGAATGAGAATCGGGTTTAATATTATTGGCAAGCATCATTAAATTTGTTGTTTTGCAGCAGCAGTACACAACAATACATAATAACAAAAAACACTACTAATTACAATAATACTAATATATAAAAATTACGTTAACTAAGTAGTGAAAAAAGAAAGAAAATATAGTGAGGTAATGTTCATGGGTTTGTTGTCCATTCAGAAATCTGATGGCAGAGAGAAAGGGTCTGTTGCTGAAATATTGATTAGGGGTCTGCAGCCTCCTTGGTGGTAACAATGAGAAGAGTGCATGTCCTGGGTGATGGAGGTTCTTAATGATGGATGCTGCTTTCTTGAGGCACCACCTTTTGAAGGTGTCCATGATGCTGGGGATGCTAGTACCCATGATGGAGCTGGCTGAGTTTACAACTTTCTGCAGCTTTTTCCAATCCTGTGCAGTGGCCCCTCCATACCAGACAGTGATGCAATGAGTTCGAATGCTCTCCACAGTGTATCTGTAGAAATTAGTCAGTCTTTGATGACATATCATGTCTCCTCAAATTCCTAATGAAATATAGCAACAGTGGTGTCTTCTTTTTAATTGCATCAATACATTGGACCCAGGATATATCTTTAGAGATAATTTCACCCAGGAGCTTGAAACTGCTCACATTTTCCACTGCTGATCACTCGATGAGGACTGGTCTGAGTTCTATTAATTTCTCCTTGCACAATCAGTTTTTGGTTTTACTGACATTGAGTCCAAGGTTGCTGTTGCAACACTACTAAACCAGCTGATCTACCTCGTTCCTATACACGTCCTCATCACCATCTGAAATTCTGCCAACAATAATCGCGTCATTGACACATTTATAGATGGCATTTGAATTATGGTTTTATAGAGAGTAGAGCAATGGGCTAAGCATGTATCCTTGAGGTAAGCCAATGTTGACTGTCAGCAAGGAGATGTTATTTCCAATCCACACTTCATCTGGTCACCCGGTGAGGAAGTCAAGGATCCATTTAGAGAGTGAACTACAGATACCTAGGTTTTGTAGCTTGTTGATTGGAACTGAGGGTACTATGGTGTTCAACACTGAATTGTAATCAATGGATAGTAGCCTGATGTAAGCATTGCTATCGTCCAGTGGAGCACCAATTAGATTGCATACCTTGTAGACCTATTGTGCGTACAGACAAACTGCAGCAGGTTCAGGCCCTTGATTAGACAGGAGTTGATTCTGGCCATGACCAGCCTCTCAAAGTGCTTCTTCACTGTAGATGTGAGTGCAACTGGGCAATAGTTATTGAGGCAGCATGCTCACCCTGCTCTTCTAGGTGTAAGGTTCAACACGTACGGTTGACTTCTTTTCCCATGGTGCTTTTTCGAAGCATGTGGGAACATTCAACTGCAGCAGAGAGAGATTTAAAATGTCCTTAAACTCCCCAGTAGTTAGTTGATTAGGACAGGTTTTCAGATACAACCAGCAGGGGCTTACGCCTTGCAAGGGTTCACCCCCTTAAAAGATGTTCTGAAGTCGGCCTCTGAGATAGAGATCACAGGATAACCAGATACTGCAAGGATTCGCACTGGTATTTTTTCTCCCATTCTATGCATGGATAAGAGGCATTGAAGAGCACCCCACCAAATGCTACATGGATGAGATGAAGAGCCCAGACTAAGTCTGGCGTTTTATAGACTTCTCTGAGTTTCAAGCTCAGCATCTCTATCTGCAGTGGTCACTCCTGGATCGTCACTGTTAATGTCATTGGGAAACCTTTTATTTGTTTTATCTAGTGTCCCTGAATGTTCATTGACATATTCCTGCCCACGGACCTCTTGACACGAAGAACATTTGTTTAAGAGTCTGGTAAACAGGGCACATCTATTAAATTATTCCCTTCTTCATCTTAATTTTGCAGCCTTATTCCATCTCTGAATGTCTGCAACTCAGCTGTCTGTTTCCATTTCATTCTTTCAAAGTACAGGGATGTGAGTGAGGAGAATGATGCCCACATGTCTGGGCTGGTATTCACAGCCTTTCGGAATGCAAGTTAAATCCACAATACATTTATTTGGTATTTTACGTGCTAACATAGAGGACAGTTCATATTTATAAAGTGTAGATAATACTGTCTTCGAAGCTACAGCATCTGGTCAAACTACGGCATCAGCAGCATCTGGTATTCACAGCATTTTAGGAAATGTTATGAACTCAATCCGCAATACTTTGTCAAACTGGTGGCCGAAGCCATTTGCTAAGTGTGAATGATCTAAACCCAAAAATTCACTCTAACAGTCCCTCCTCTTCGCCCTTCTGGACAAAATTAAATTTGTACCAGGAAAGGCCAACCTAGGAGCAAAAACGCCCTTTCTCGAAACTCCACCCCCTTCCCAATTTGTGTGACTCGATATTTATCCTAGCATTCCCTAATCACTACCTACTAAACGTTAAGCAGAGAGGCTGTTCCAAGTCTGTAGAAATGCGGCTCCTTTCGTGTGCCTGTCGGCTCTCTCCCTGCTGGCTGACTGCAGCTTAATCACATTCCTTTGTCTTCAGCCCCTCATCCTCTGGTCGCTGAAACTCTCTTCCCAGGACTCCCACAGTCTCTCTCATCGATGTACAGGAAGGGGCTGGGGTGGCTGCAAGGACCTCTCCCCGGTGGCACCCCCTTCTGAACTGCCCGGTCAATCACTGGCCCAACTGCTGAAAAGGCAGACTGCTCAGACTGGGGGTGATTGCTTTCAGATGCCGTGTGCAGTCTGAAATGCCATCGAAGTGGTGGAACTTGTCGTCTCTGCTTTAACTTAAAAAATCCCTCCCCATCTATTTTCCAATATTTTTCTATTCTATGCTATTAAACTAATCATCTACCTTCAGCAATCAGCTTTCTTTACCGAGTACCATCATCATCACACTTCAGCAGGCTATTCATTGTTTTCCACACGCTTTCGGCGTTTTCTGCCTTTGCGTTTCCTCTGAGTATGTTTGGACATACCCAGAAATACACTGGAAGCTGCACTCTCCTGATTTCTAGTATTTGTGACTCACTTCTTTCTGCTTTTACTGTTTTCCCTCTTACACCCTTGTGTCACGTACCCTGTGACGGGTTAAAGAACCAGCAGAAATGGAAAACACATTGGAGTCTGGTACTGCTATTAACTAATATTGTGTACTGATCGATTTCCCTGCATCGATCCTCCAAAAACCCACCTTCCTGTGGGTACAACAAAGCTCGTCCAGTGTCCAAAACCATGGGTCTGTCTGTGTATCAGCGGACCTGGTATTTATCCCGACATGTTGGACACCAGCTGTCCATCAACCTGCTCCGCCCTCCTCTCTCTGTAAGAGTTTTACAAGCAGGCAAGTGTCCTTGTGGAAAGGTAAACAAGCTTGTAGAGAAACCATAACATCAATCTTTCGAGCAGTCTTTCTCTCTCTCTCCCTCACTCATTGGACGCCTCCCTTTCTCTCTTAATAATAACTCAAACAGTGTCCAAAATCCAGTCTCATTCTCCCTACATTTTAAAGTGATAGTCCACAGAACATATGAACCCTAGGGGTACATAACACTTGATACAACTGGCCTGTCCGGTTGTTGGTAAGGGTAAGTCTGTTATCAATACCGATGCCGCTGTGTCTACTACCATATGGCATTGCATCCCCCTAACAATGCCGTTGTGTACATCCGCGGGTCACCAGCACTGGCAGTGGAGCCCGCCGTCACATCCTTTTCTGACCTAGGAGCTGTCTTTATTAGTTCTGTGATCTGAATGACAGTCAGACTGGTCAGACCGGGCACCGATGGGGTGGGAGATGGAGTGTCTGCTGTGACGTTCACCCGGGATTTCCCCCTTCCTTTTGGACACTCTCTCCAGCCATGTCCCGATAGGCCACAGCTGCAGCATATCAACTACTCCACTGTCTTATACCTAGTCCAGCTCTCGTTTGCTAGGTGCCCTGCTTGTCGGCACCTAAAACAAAACCTCTGGGTCATCATAACATCTGCACCTCCTATACCCACTTTACGATTTCTCTTTGCCCTTTCGTCGGTCTCTCACTAGCCAACGAAACTATCGCAGAGTAGGTCGACCCTACTGTAATGCCTAAATCTAAAACTTCCTGGTGGGCTGAGCTCAGGCCTTCCTTCAGCGTTTTCAGGAAGACTTGCTCGTCATCCAGCCTCTCTCGCCTCCCCCCAGTCACTGCCTCACTTCCCCTTTAAAAGAACCTTTACTGGTAGGTACAAAGCAGCTTCTTTATTCGACACAACAAGGTACAGCAAGCATCATACGGAGACCCTTTGGTGGAAGAGGTCTGCTAGCCCAGTGTGGACTCTATATTTATTTGCTAAACACAAAGGGCAATCCCTGTTTATACAGTATAGACAATGCATAGACAATACTTTCTTTTGAAGCTACATACAAAACATCACGCCTTCTGGCTTCATCCTTTCCTCCTGAGGCCCGCATGTCTGGGCTGGTATTCACAGCCTTTCGGAATGCAAGTTAAATCCACAATACATTTATTTGGTATTTTACGTGCTTACATAGAGAACAGTTCATATTTATAAAGTGTAGATAATACTGTCTTTGAAACTACAGCATCTGGTCAAACTACGGCATCAACAGCGTCTGGTATTCACAGCTTTTAGGAAATGCATTGTTATGAACTCAATCCACAGTACTTTGTCAAACAGAAGACTGGTGGCCAAATTGTTTGCTAAGTGTGAATGATCTAAACCCAAAAATTCACTCTAACACAGTGTATCTTATGGCGCTACATACCATTATACATGTAAGGCTGACTTCTTTTCCCATAGTGCTTTTGGGGATTTTAGCTTTGACTGTTTGCCCTCCAGTTACAATTGTCCTTTAACTCTATCTAATTGATTCGACTCAGTGCATCCAACATTACTGTTAATCCTTTAACAGACAGTTTTGACATTATATTGTTATCAACTATTTCTCGAGGTTGGTACAAAATAAACACTAATTAAGCTTGCAATGCCAGGGTAGGAAAGGACATAGAGCCATGTTGACTGCTGGGAATATGTGCTTGGACATGTTTTGGAGTTTCACTGGCTTACTTTCATGGAACAGTGAAATTAATTCAGCGCATTCCGTCAAAATTGACATTTTTTTTTGACAGCTAAGATGAAGTAATGGTTTCCGACAAAACTGAATCAGCCCTGTCTGTACCAGTATGCTCTTATTGCTTATTTGTTTTAATCATAGAAAGTTGGAGACAGAAACAATATGGAAGCAGGCCATTTGGCCCATAAATTCTATGCTGACTATTATTCACCCATTTACACCAATCCTACATTGACCTAATGTTTTTATTTTCCCCACATTCCTATCAACTTATCCCTGATTTCGCACTTTCACGATATACTAGACTAGGGGCAACTTACAGCAGCCAATAGCCTATGAACCCATGCATCTTTGGTCTGTGGGAGAGAATCTGACGACTTGGAAGAAACCAAGTGGTCAGAGGAAGAATGTGCAAAATCTGTACAGAGATATCCCAAGGTCAGACAGACCGACATACTTTATTGATCCCAAGGGGAATTTGGGCAACCAGGATAAATCCTGAATCTCTGCTGCTGCAAGTCATTGGTGCTTCCATTAATTGCTTCTACAACAGGCGGCAGACAATACTTATCATGACACAGAGTGTTGCTGGAGCTGAACGATAAATGGAAAGGCAGGCGGCAGGCAATACTTACCTTGGCACAGAGAGACCGAGTTACACAGGCAAACTTCGGTACTGAAGTAAAACTTAGAATACACAATCCTAAGCGGCCGGGAACGTGAATTACCACACTGGCTAAAACAACGATCTGGCAATGAGTGGCTGCAAAGCCAGGGTATCTATGCTGCAGATTGAAATGAGAATCAGGTGCCACAATCAAGGAGCCTGGGAGAACACAGGAAAAAGGGAATTAGAAGAATATGAAGAATTAAGGTTCGGGACCATGACAGCTTGCTGCATTTGATCTTCTGTCTCCCACGACACACCAGTTTCCTGCAGCGGCACCATCCTCAAGTCTGGCCCCAGAGACACGAAATCCTGGAACCCTGAAGGTGCATTAGTCTTCTAGGCTGCATCCTCGGCATATCGAATAGCAGGCAGTCATGAGACCCTGAGAGCGGGTCCCAATCGTGCAAAGAACTGAAGATCACATTTCTTCCCCATTCTGATGTTTGGTCTGAACAGCAACTAAATCTCCTGACTTGATCATGTCTACATGTTATGCATTGAGTTACTGCCACATGATTGGCTGCTTAGATATTTGCATTAAGATGCAGGTGTACCTAATAAGGTGACCACTGTGTGTAGACCACGATTTTAACTTGATTCCCAGTTCTGAAAGCTTTGATTTCCCTGCAAGCAATGAACTAGTTTTATGGTTGACTTTCTAATGCCTGGTGAAAGAAAATTATTTGAAATGTTTGGGATTGAACTTAGAGACACAGAACCTTAGAGTCATACAACTTGAAAACTAAGGATCTTCAGCCCAACTGATCCAAGCTGACTGAGATACCCCATCCAAGCTAATCCCATTTGCCAGCATTGGCCCATAACTTTCTAAACCTTTCCCAATCTTCTACCTCTCCAGCTGAATTTTAACAGCTATTTATTGCTCTTGCCTCAACCAATTCTTCAAGCAACTCATTCCAAACACACACTTCTCTTCACATAAAGTTGTGGCCCCTCAAGTTCCTACTAAATTTTTTCCCACTCACTTAAACCTGTGCCCTCCATTTCCCAGTTCTGGGAAAATGACTGAGTACATTCACCCAGTTTAACCATTCATGATTTTATATGCTTCTGTAAGATCAACTCTGTCTCCTACGCTCCAAGGAATGAAGTCTTAGTCTCTGCAATCTCCCTCTAACTGTCCCTTGTGTCCCAGCAGATTTTTGTAAATCCTTTCTGCACTCTTTCTCATTTAATAACATCTTTCCTATAGCAAGGCAATGAAAACTGTACTCACACACCAAGTGCAACCTCACCTCTGCCCTGTAAAATTCTAACATGACATCCCTTCAAACTTTTATACTCTAAGCCCTTATTATGAAGGCCAGTGTGCTTCACCACTATGTCTATCTGTCACTCTATGTTCAGTGAAATTTGTATTTGTACTCCAAGCTCCCTCTTTTCTTCCACAGCTCCCAGGGTTCTTTCAAACTCTGTACAGCTCCTATCTGGACCTATCTTTCCAAACTATAACACCTCATGCTTTCCCAAATTGAAGTTCATTTATATTTCTTAGCCCACTTATTCAGCTGATAAAGATCCCCTCTGTAATCTTTGATTACATTCTTCATTGTTCATATTACCACCTATTTATATCTGCACACTTACTAATCATGCTTTGTACATTCTTATCCAAGTTGTTGGTATAGACAATAAACAAGGATGGGCCCACCACCCTGAGGCACTCCACTAATCAAAGACCTCGCATCTTAGGCTACATCCACACTATGCCGGATAAATCCATAACCGAAGCTTTTTCTCTTCGTTTTTACCCTCCGTCCACACTAAAACAACGTTTGCGTCTCCAGAAACCGGAGCTTTTCAAAAACGCTTTCCAAGGTGAATATTTTTGAAAACGATGTTCGGGCAGATCAGTGTAGGCCTTCTAGTAACCGGAGACTTCTGAAAACGCTAACAGACAGCAGTGTGCTATTTCATTGTTTTCTTGAACGCAACCTAACAATTTCAGAACAGACAGCAACAAGACTGAAGCCAGAAGAGGTAGAAATGTACTCACCAAATACCTTGACCCATAACTTACTGAATAAATAAATATACTGTACTCACTTTGCCCTGTTTTCTGTCCTTGCTCGTATGAATGTGGTTTACCCATTTATGCAAGTACTTCTCTGACAATAGATGTGTAACAACCTAATGTAACATTGTCTAGAAATACAAGATAACACTGATGCAGACATGTTTTATACATTTAACAAGGTGTGTTATTAATGCAACAGTTAGTCAGTTTTTCAATGTTCGTCATTAGCCGGGTTATACTGCCCGTGAACTCCCTGTCAGTTGCCGCCGTACGCTCCAGTATTTGTTTTTTTTTTAGTTTTAAGCTCTCCTGCGCGAGAGCCAACAGCTGTCATTTTAAGTTTTTCTCTCTATAACTACACAAACGCGCACTTTTACAGCGAGATTCGACACCAAACATGTCGCTTGTTTTTGATAGATGTGTCCTGCACATGCCAAGTAGGAGGAGATTCGCCAAAATCTCCATTTCAGTGTGGGTAGAGATATTTTCAAAAACGCATAGTGTGGACGCCTATCGTTTTTACGCGAAACCGGCGTTTTCAAAATTATCTGGTCTGGTGTGGATGTAGCCTTAGAAGCAAACTTCCATCACCTGCACTTGTATCTACGCTTGCCCGTTTACCTGCTCCCTCAACTGCATTCAAGGCCTTTCATGTGAGGGAACACTTCACCTGCAATCTGTGGGATCATCGACTATATCCAGTGCTCTTGGTGAGGCCTCTCTATATTGTAGACCGATGAAGACTAGGGGATTGCTTTGTAGAGCACCTTCACTCTCCCTGCGAAAAGTGGGATTTCCCGGTGGCCAACCATTTTCTTTCCAAACCCTGTTCCCATTCCAACACATTGGTCCATGGCCTCCTTTTCTGCCATGATGAGACCACTGTCAGGTTGGAGGAGAATCACCTTATATTTTGCCTCCAACCTGATGGCAGGAATATCGATTTCTCCAACTTCTAGTAAATTATTTTTTATCTCCTCTTTCTCTTTTCTTTATTTCCCCACTCTGTCTTATCTCTTGTCCTCACCTGCCTATCACTTCTCCCCAGTGGAGCTCACATTCCCTTTCTACCATGGTCCACTCTCCTCCACTATCAGATTCTTCTTCTCCAGCCCATTTAGCTTTTCTACCTATCACCTCCCAGTGTCTAACTTCACGGCCCTTCCCCATACACTTGTCTTCACCTATCTCTTCTATCTTGTACTCTCTCCCCTCTCCCATTTTATTCTGGCACCTTCCTTTCCAGTCCTGATGAAGGTTCTCAGCTGAGCACGTCAAATGATTATTCAGTTCCATAGATGCTGCCTGACCTGCTGAATTCCGTTAGCATTTTGTACGTGTGCTCTGAATTTCCATAGTCTGAAGAATCTCTTGTATTCCACCATTTCTTTTAGCTTTCTACCATCAAACCAATTGTGAATCCAATTCACTCCTTCTCCCTCTCCCTAGGTTCTACGTGATCTAACCTTTCAGAGCAACCTATCATGTGGAAACCTATCAAAGGTTTTACTGAAGCCCACATCTACTGCCCTGTCTTGGTCATCTCATCAAAATAAAAACAGTCAGGTTAATAGGACATAATTTCCCATGCACAAAACCATGCTCACCTCCCCCAGTGAAACCCGGTCTCTCCAGTTACCCATATATTTCAACAAATCTGAATCCTCTCCAGTGACTTATCTACCACATATTTTAAACTTACTCTCCTATAGTTCCAAGGTTTTTCCTTGACATGCTTTTTTAAATCAAGACACAACATTTACTGCCTTCCTGTTGACACTGCACTCGTGGCTGATGATACGAACGTCTCAGTTTGCAATTTCTCCTCTGGCCCCCTATGGTGCACTTGGATGTACCTCATCAGACCCTGAAGATTTGTCTACCTGCATACCACTCACATAGCCTCACTGGATTATTTCATCTCTGACTGTTTCTGAACATTCTCCTTAATCAAAGAATGGAACTCACCCCTTCCCTCTATTGCCTGCCTCTATCCTGCATAAAGTACCTAAAGGGCAGTGTAATACCCTGGCACATTAAGATGCCAATCCTGTCTCTCCCTTAGCCATATTTCTATCAACAATTACAAGCTATTACTTCATCCACCTTGCCAGTCAGACTTTTTGCATTGAAATAAATGCAATTGAATCCAGCAGGATTTCCTCACTCATTGCAGTTCTCCTGCCTGTCAGCCCTATTGAACTTGCTGTCCCTGACTTCTGCATCACTTTCCAGTGTCTCATCAACTTCTGCACATTGATACACTTTGTTCATGATTATATTGCAGATTAGAGCATTTTCAGGGCTGGTTTATGAAATAATATTGCTATTGTGAAGAATCAACTTTCTGACATGATTACTGCCTGTTTAATGTTCCATTTAGTAATGTAGAGGAGCTTCAACAGTTCAGGGACACGGTACACTGGAGTCCATAAGTATGAAAAATACAATGTGCTCCCCCATTCTCACCCAGAGAAAACTCAGTACTTTCAAAAGCCATACCCAATAGTTTATATTTCCTCACATAGTGGATGACTGGAATAGATTATTATATGCAGTTTTGTTGTGTAGGAGAGGAGGACATACTTAATTGTCTCCAATAAAGATCAATGAAGCCTCACCTATGAGGGAGTTATCGTCTAATAAAAGATTAGCAAAATAGGGTTGTAATCTAGGATAGTAATTTCTGGATTGCTACCTGTGCCATGCACCAGTGAGGGTAGAAACAGGATGAAGAGGCAGATGAATGCATGGCTGAGAAACTGGTGCAGACAGCAGGGCTTCAGGTTCTTGCATCACTGGGATCTCTTCCAGGGGAGGCATGACTTATACAGGTTGTTCCTGAACCTGAGGGGGACCAATATTCTCGCAGGCAGGTTTATTAGAGCTGTTCGGGAGGGTTTAAACTAGTTTGGCAGGGAGATGGGAAACTGAGTGAAGGGATTCAGGAGAGGACAGATGGTAAACAAATGCAAAGATTGTGTGCAGTCAGACTGTCAGGAAGGGTGGACAGGCAGATGACAGGACAGAATTGCAGCCAGCAGGGTGAGTATCAGTGCATTAGGGATGCAGAAACAAAAAGTGTAGCAAAAATACTACTCAAAGTATCGTATCTTAATGAGCGGAGTATAAGAAATAAGGTGGATGATCTTGTTGCATTTTTACAGATTGTCGGGTATGATGTTGTGGCCATCACTGAATTGTGTCTGAAGGGTGGTTGTAGTTGGGAGCTGAATGTCCAAGGTTACACATTGTATCGGGGGGTTAGAAAGGTAGGCGGTGGGGACATGGGGAGGTGATTGGTGTGGCCCCACTGATAAAGAATGATAGAGCATCAAATCATTAGAAAGATGTGACATAGAATCAGAAGGTGTTGAGTCCTTGTGGGTTAAAAAATTGCAAGTGTAAAAGGACACTGATGGCAGTTATCTACAGGCCTCCAAACAGTAACTGGGATGTGGACTACAGATTACAAAAGGAAATAGCAACAATGTGTCAAAAGAGCAGTGTTATGATAGTCAAGGCAGATTTTAACATGCAGGTAGATTGAGAAAATTGGGTTGGTAATGGATCCCAAGAGAGTGAATTTGTTGATTGCCTCTGAGATGGCTTTTCAGAGCAGTTTGTCATTGAGACTAATAGGGGATCAGCAATAGTGGATTAGGTGTTATGTAATTTTGAACCGGAGATGATTAGGGAGCTTAAGGTAAAGGAACCCTTAGGAGCCCATAATCACAATACGATTGAGTTCAACTTGAAATTTGGCATTAGCGATGATCTTTCAAAAATCATTGGACTCTGGCATGCTTCCGGAGGACTGAAGAATTGCAAATGTCACTCCACTCTTTAAGAAAGAAGGGAGGCAGCAGAAAGGAAATTATAGAGCAGTTAGCCTGACCTCCGTGGTTGGGAAGATGTTGGAGTCATTTGTTAATGTTATGGAGTACTTGGTGCCACAGGACAAGATAGGACAAAGTCAGCATAGTTTCCTTAAGTGGAAAACTTGCCTGATGATCCTGTTGAAATTCTTTGAAGAGATTATAACTAGGATAGATAAATGGGATTCTGTGGATGTTGTATATTTGGACTTTCAGAATGCCTTTGACAGGGTACCACACATGAGGCTGCTTACCATGATAGTACAGGAAAGATACTGGTATGGTTAGAGTATTGGTTGATTGATAGGAGGCAACGAGCGAGAATAAAAGGTTCCTTTTCTGATTGGCTGCCAATGACTAGTGGTTTTCTGCAGGGGTCAGTGCATGAATCACTTCTTGTTATGCTGTGTATTAATGTCTTGGATGATGGAATAGATGGCTGCTTTGCAACATTTGCAGATGATATGAAGATTGGTGGAGGGGCAGGTACTGTTGATGGAGCAGGAAGGCTAAAGAAATACTTAGACAGATTAGGAGAATGGGTAAGAAAGTGATAAAAGAAATACATTGTTGGAAAATGCAAAGTCATGTTCTTTGGTAGAAGAAATAAATGTGCAGACTGTTTTCTAAATGGGGAGAAAATCCAAAAATCTGAGATGCAATGGGGCTTGGGAGTCATTGTGCAGAACACACTAAAGGTTAGCTTGCAGGGGATGCCCTTTCCTCACTGTCACCATCAGGTAGGAGGTACAGAAGCATGAATGCACACACTTGGTGATTCAGAAACAGCTTTGTTCCCTCTGCACCCAATTCCTAAATGGACATTAATCCCATGAACACTATCTCACTTTTTAAATATATATTATTTCTGTTTTGCACACTTTTTAATTTATTCATTATTTTAAGCATCTGTTAGTCTCAAAAGGCCATGGATTTGCGCCTTGGAAAGTTTCCAGGGCGCAGGCCTGGGCAGGGTTGTATGGGAGACCTGCAGTTACCCATGCTGCAAGTCTCCCCTCTCCACACCACCGATGTTGTCCAAGGGAAGGACAAGGGCAGATACAGCTTGGCACCAGTGTCATCGCAGATCAATGTGTGGTTAAGTGCCTTGCTCTAGGACACAACATGCTGCCTAATCTGAGGCTTGAACGAGCAACCTTCAGATCACGAGACCAATGCCATAACCACTTGGCCACACACCAACACTCTATTCATTATATGTATTCTGTAATTGAGTTATTTATTTCTTTTTTTTTAATCTTTTTTTTCCTTCTTCTATCTTATGTATAGCATTGAACTGTTATTGCTAAGTTAACAAATTTCACGACACATGCTGGTGATAATAAACCTGATTCTGATTCTGTTTCTAAGGTTAAATCAGTGGTGAGGAAGGTAAATGCAAAGTTAGCATTCATTTCAAGTGGTCTAGAATATGAGCAGGGGTATAAGACACTGGTGTGGCCTCACCTTCAGCATTCTGAATAGTTTTGGGCTCCTTTTCTAATAAAAGATGTGCTGGCCTTGGAGAGGGTTCATTGGAGATTCTCAAGGATGATTCTGGGAATGAAAGGGTTATCATATGAGGAAGGTTTGATGGCTCTGAGTATGTACTCGCTGAAATTTAGAAGGATAAGGGGGGGATCTCATTGAAACTTTTTGAACATTGAAAGTCAAGACAGAATAGATGTGGAAAGAATGTTTCCCGTGGTGGGGGAGTTTAGGACAAGAGTGCACAGCCTCAGGATAGAGGGGCGTCCATTTGAAACAGAGAACTGGAGAAATTACTTTTGCCAAGCCATTGGGTCATTGGGTCATTAGGTGTATTTAAGGCAGAAGTTGATATGTTCATTATTGGCCACAGCATCAAAGGTTACAGGGAGAAGGGCGGGGAGTGGGGCTGAGGACAGAAAAAAAAGGTTCAACCATGATTGAATGACGGAGTAGACTTGATAGGCTTAATGGCCTAATTCTGCTCCTATGCCTTACAGTCTTATTGTCCTATAATCTCCGGAAATTTAGAATGAAAGATAATTCCCTAATGGGTTTTGAGAAGGTGAATGTTCTGAGGATGATTACCTTAATTGAGTAGTCTTTAATTATGAAGGACATAGTTATAAGAAAGACTGTAGTAGTATTGGAAGAGTCCAAAATGGTTTCACTTGGCTAATTCCTGGAATCAAAACATTGTATTATTAAGAGAGGCTAGACAATTTTGATTTGAGCTCTTTCAGGTTTAGAAGAACGAGTAGGAATCTCATTGAAGCAGTTAGGATCCCAAAGCGGGCCACAAAAGAGTCCCAAACAAAGGGACCAAGCTTCACGGTAAGGACAGGACGTATAACACTAAAGTACACTGTAACTTCTTCATGCAGGGTCTCTGGAATTCTTTGCCCCAGAGAATGGTTGAGACAAATGTGTTAAAGGTATTTAAAGTGGAGATAGATAAGTTTTTGTATAATCGGGGCCTTGAGGTAATTGGGAACTTACATAGAGTAGGAACTGAAGTCTGGAGTAGATCAGCCATGATTCTATTGAACAGCTGGGCAGGTATAAGGAGTCAGGAGGCCAACTCCAGATCCTACCATCTTCTGTTCTCATGTGTCATAAGATCTGACTTCACAATCATGATAAAGAGAGTTAAGGGTCTTTGAAATTCTCTATCTCAGAGAAGTGCAGAGTCTTTTAATATTCAAAGCTGTGTCAAGCAGATTTTGGATTAAAGGGGAAGCAAGGCTTATGAGGGTCAATGGGAAAATGGTATTGATGCTAAGGAACACATCAGCTGCATTCTTATTGAATGGCAGTACACACAATAAAGAAAACTGTATGAGCCACCCCTGATCTTACTTCCTTTGTTCTTATGTTCTAGTTTTGTTTCAGTACAGCTCATCCCAAAGTCTTGTATAGCTATATTGAAAACAAAATTATAGCAGTGATGGGAATTAGTTAGGAAATTATAAGCCAGTGAGCCTGATGTCATTCATGGGTAAACTATAGGAAGGTATTCTAAGAGACAGGGTATATAAGTATTTGGATAGGAGAGTCTGATTAATGATAGTCAATGTGGTTTTGTGCATGGCAGGTCATGTCCAATCAATCTTAGAATTTTTTGAAGAGATAACCAAGAAGGTTGATGAAGGAAACATTGTTGACGTTATCTACATGGAATTCAGCAAGCCCTTTGACAGAGTTTCACATGGGAGGCTGTTCCAGAAGGTTAAGTTGCTTGACATTCAAGATAAAGTAGCCAACCGGATTTAACATTGGCTTAGCAGGAAAAGCCAGAGAGTGCTAGAAGATGGTTGTCTCTTTGACTCTTTGATTAGAAGCTTGCTAAGGGATCAATGGACCCATTGATGTGTTTTTATCTATATCAACAATCTGGATGATAATGTGGAAACTGGATCAGCAGATTTGTACATAACACCACATCTATGGGTGCAGTGGAGCATGAGGAAGGCTATCAAAACTTAAAGGAGGATCTGGACTAGCTGGAAAAATGGGCTGAAAATGGTAGATGAAATTTAATGCATGTGAGATGTTGCACTTTGGAAGAACAGACCAGAGTTGGACTTACACAGTGAACAGTACTGCACAAGGAATGTGGTAGAACAGAAGGATCTGGGAACATGGTATCACAGGTAGATAACATTTTACACATAGGCCTACATAAATCAAGGTATTGAGTACAGGAGTTGGGTTGTTATGCTGAAGTTTTTTAAGATGTTGATGAGGCAAAAATCTGGAGTATTATGAGCATTTCTGGTCACCAACTACAGGAAAGTTCAAAGTAAATTTATTATCAAAGTTCAACCCTGAGATTCATTTTATTGTGGGCATTCACAGTAAAATACAAAAAACACAATAGAAGCAATAAAAGATTGTGCACAAAAGGATGGATAAACACCCAATGTGCAAAAAAACCACAAAAAAACTGTGCAAATACAAGAAGAATATGAACAAAGAAAAAATAATAATGAGCAATAATTATTGAGAATATGAAATGAAGTGTAACTGAAAATGAGTCCATGGGTTGTGGGAACATTTTTGTAGTGGGGTGAGCAAAGATGTGTGAAGTTATCTCCTCTGGTTCAGAAGCCTGATGGTTGAGGGGTAATGACTATTCCGCCTGGTGGTGTTGGTCCTGAGGCTCATGTACCTTCTTCCCGATGGCAGCAGCGAGAAAGGGGTATGGCCATGATGGTGGGAGTCGTTGATGGTAGATACTGCTTTTCTACAACAGCACTCAGTGTAAATTTATTTGTTTGTTTTTTTATTTGTGGTGTGGTGTAGGACCTTTCAACCTTTCACGCCACACTGCCCCAGCAACTCCCGATAAACCCTATTAACACAAACCTGATCACAGGACAATTTACAACAGCCAGTTAACCTACCCGGTATGTCTTTGGATTGTGGGAGGAAACCGGAGGACCTAAAGAAAGTCCATGTATTCCACGGGGTCAATATAGAGAGATACCTTACAGAATGGTTCTGGAATTGAACTCTGACCTCTTGAATGCCTCAAACTGTAATAGAGTCACACTAACCACTACGCCAGTATGGCAAAGGTATGCTCAGCGGTGTAGAGGGCTTTACCCACGATGGCCATTTCCATTATAGTTAGCAGACGTTTCCATTCAAGGTTGTGGGTACTTCCATATAAGGCTGTGTTGCAAGTTTTCAACATTCCAACGCACATCTATAGAAGCTTGTCAAAGTTTTAGATGATGTGGCAAATCTTCATAAACTTGCAAGGAAGTAGAGGCACTGCCATGCTTCCTTTCTATTGGCACTTACTTGCTGAATCAGGGCAGATCCTCTGAAATTATAACACTGGGGAATTTTAAGTTGCTGACCCTCTCTGCTTCTAATCACTCAATGCGGTCTGGCTCATGGACCTCCGATTTTCCCCTCCTGAAGTCAATAATCGGCTCCTTGTCTTGCTGACATTGAGTGAGAGGTTGTCGTTATATACCACTTAGCCAGATTTTCAATATCCCTCCTACATGCTGATTCACCACCACCTTTGATACGGCCATTAACAGTGATGTCATCAGCAAACATAAATGTGACAGTGGACCTGTGCTCAACCTCAGAGTCATAAGTGTAAAGTGAGTAGAGTAGGAGGCAAAGCACACAGCCCTGTGGTGCACATGTGCTGATGGAGATTGTGGAGAAAATGTTGTTGCCGATATAAACTGACTGGGACCTGCAAGTGAGGAAATCAAGGATCCAGTTGGACAAGGAGGTATTGAGCCCAGGACATGAAGCTTATTGATTAATTTTGAGAGATGATAGCATTGCATGCCAAGCTGTAGTCAATGAAGAGCATCCTGATGTATGCATCTTCACCATCCAGATATTCCACGGCTGAGTGAGCCAATGAAATATCATCCGCTGTTGACCTGTTGTGATGGTAGGCAATTTGGAGTGGATCCAAGTCACTTCTTCAGGCTTTCACAATAATTCAATTCAAGCTTTCAGTAAGCTTGAAAGAGTGCAGAGAAAATCCATGATAATGTTGATCTGAGTTAAAAGGAAATGCTGAATAGGTTAGGACTTTATTATGTGGAGCGCAGGAGAATGAGGAGAGATCTTTACAGAGGTATACAAAATTATAAGTGATCTAAATAGGGTGAATGAATGCAGGCTATCTCCGGTGGGATTAGCTGAGACTGGTACCAGAGATCAAATGTTCAGGGTGAAAATTTAAATTTTAAAGAGGAATTTCTAACTCAGAGGATGGTTCCAGTATCAAACGAGCTGCTAGAGGAAGTGATAGATGTGGGTTCAAACTGACAATTAACAGAAGTTTGTATAAGTACGTAGAAGGGAGGGGTAGATGGAACTAGGTAGAAGATCAGGGTGGCACAGAATAGATGAGCCAATGGGCCTGTTTCTGTGCAGTAGTGTTCTATGACTATACGATATGCTCAAACTACATGGCATCAACAGCTAAGTTGCCACAGGTGAAACAAATCTCCCCTCCCTACATGATGTTCCATCCAACAGGTCACCTCAGGAAAAAAATGCAATTGCTGTTCCGGAAAGCAAACAAGCTCAGTCCGTAAACATAATCATAGTATAAGACAAAAGCAATTACACAGGATGATTCAGCACAAGACAGAGGACAACCTGAATCCTTGCCAGCTTCACTGGTACCGAGGAGTCAGGCACCACATTGACTCGTTCCACAGGAAAAGACGGCTCAAATTAGTGATTAAATGCTGTACACAGTAAACACAGCACAGATGGCATATTCTATGATTAACTTTCAAACCAGCATGGAGTTCATTATACGTGAGTTCAGCTTGCACTTGGTAGCCATGCAAAAGACCATTAACCCTGTTGGAAGAGCAGCATTCTACCTTTGGATTCAAATAAAAGACCAACATTAATCCCTGTAATCCAAATGCTAGTCATTACTAGCAGGGCAAACAAAATGCTGGAGGAGCTCAGCAAGTCAGGCAGCATCTATGGAGGAGGAATAAACAGTCAAAAGTTTTGTCTGAGACTCTTATGACCGCAAAGGTCATGAGTTCTGACGTTCTGTCCTCGACATTCTCTGCCCCTCACCCTTTTTTCAGGTTATACAATTTGACCAAGATTTTTGTCATCTGTCCAGGAACCTCAGTGAATGACTTGTATTCACATTTTGTTTAATTACATTTCTGTGAAGAATTCTGCAATGTTTTGTTGTGTTGAAGTCACAATATAAATACAAGCTGTGTTGCTTCCAAATGAAGGTGTGTACATGACATATGACAAATATCGATAATTCATCTCTGGTGGCATTTCAATCTCTTTGTGTCTGTTTCCATCACATCAGGAATTGAGTACAGTCCTTCTAACACTGATGATTATTGAATTCAACAAATTGGTTTGGTTTAGGTTTAAAATGTATATTGAATTCAAGTCTGAAAGTGAAATATTTGTGTTTAATGGATACTCTGGGAACAACAGTTTGACCTCATGTACATAACTCAAAGCTCTAATTAAATTTTTGCATCCTCTGTTCAAAAGGTGGAATTCTGCAGAATATCCAGGTCAGATTTTCAACCACATTATTAGAAAGAAGACTTGACAACTTCATTTCCTTCTCCTATTGCAGACTCCACTAAGTGATTGCACACCAGTAGTTCAATATAAGGTGAGCAAACATTTTTAACTGTTGAGTGTCCAGCTCCTTCTCCAGCAGGAGGGTTATTATTTTTCACAAGGTACATCAAAACACCACTGCTGAGAAACTAGACGTATTTGGAGTTGTCCCTTTTTTAAATTGTGTGTGATCAGAATTTTGCATCAATTCCAAATGCCTTGCGTCCATTTCCTGTTAAATCTAGCACATGGGAAATTGGGCCAACTGTGATCCATCTTGTCACATGTAATGTCTTCTTGTGATAAAACCTCTCACATATGATGAGCCAACACGAGGAAATCTGCAGACGCTGGAAATTCAAACAACAACGCACACAGAATGCTGGCGGAACACAGCAGGCCAGGCAGCATCTATAAGGAGAAGCATTGTCGACGTTTCGGGCCAAGACCCTTCATCAGGACTAACTGAAAGGAAAGATAGTAAGAGTGGGGTAATGGGGGGAAGTAGTGAAAGTAGTGGGGGGAGGGGGAAATGTGAAATGATAGGAGAAGACCGGAGGTAGTGGGATGAAGCTAAGAGCTGGAAAGGTGATTGGCGAAAGTGATACAGAGCTGGAGAAGAGAAAGGATCATGGGACGGGAGGCCTAGGGAGAAAGAAGGTGGGGGAGCACCAGAGGGAGATGGAGAACAGGCAAACAACTAAATATGTCAGGGATGGGGTAAGAAGCGGGGGAGGGACATTAATGGAAGTTAGAGAAGTCAATGTTCATGCCATCAGGTTGGAGGCTACCCAGCTGGTATATAAGGTGTTATTCCTCCAACCTGATTTCGGATCAGAAAATATCAAAATGAATCCATGAATGGCAGCCTCTGATGGTTTGGTTCAGGTCATTGTGTAAGTCATGTAACAGCAACTTACCTAAACAACTACAGCATGTGTAAAACATGCAGGTTGGGTTTTAACGCCACTAAAGTAGTGCAGACCAAGATAACCATTTCTCTCAGGAGGGATTTTCTATTTTTTATTATCTCCACTCTGGCATTAATGCAGTATCCATTCCATGTGCCAAAAAAAGTCAAATTTCTAGGCACATTGCCCTTCCTTATCCATTGGCAAGCAACTATCTCAGAACGTCTCTCATTTTCAGTCAAAAGCTGCTGCTGTCTGTAAAGCCAATTTTAATTTAAAAATAGTCATCCAAACAAAACTTTGTTCAATCAGTTTTGTCCTATAAATCAAACAACTCTTCACTTCATAAACACCTGAGTCCTGATGAGGGGTCTCGGCCTGAACCATCGACTCTTTATTCCCTTCCATAGATGTTGCCTGACCTGCTGAGTTCCTCCTGTCTTCTGTGTAAGAAACTCTTTAGAATCAGAATCAGCTTCACAATCAGGTTTAATATCATCGGCATATGTCATCAAATTTGCTAACTTTGCAGCAGCAGTACCATGCAATATACTACAATAGAGAGAAAAAGAGAACTGTGAGTTATTGTAAGTATATAAATATATTAAATAGTTAAATAAAATAAGCAGTGCAAAAATAGGAATTTTTTTTTAAAAGTAGTGAGATAGTGTTCATGGGTTTAATATCCATTCAGAAATCGGATGGCAGAGGGGGAAAAGCTGTTCCTGGATCATTGAGTGTGTGCCTTCAGGCTGTTATACCTCTTTCCTGATAATTGCAATGAGAAGAAGGCATGTCCTGGGTGGTGGAGGTGCTTAGGGATGGACACCACCTTTCTGAGTCATTGCCTTTTGAAGGTGTCCTTGATGCTGAGAACGCAAGTGCCGGAGATCAAGCTGGCTGAGCTCACAACTTTCTGCTGCTTTTTTTTGGCCCCTCCATACCACTTGGTGATGCAGCCAGTTAGAATGATCTCCACAATGGTTGTATTGTCAGCAAATTTACAGGTGGCCTTTGAGCTGTGGCTTGCCACATAGTCATGGGTGCAAAGAGAGTAGGGCAGTGGGCTAAGCACACATCCGTGAGTGTTGACTGTCCACGAGTGGGAGACGTTATATCCAATTCACACAGATTGTGGTCTTTTGGTTAGGGAGACAAGGGTCCAATTGCAGAAGGAGGGACAGAGGCCCAGATTTTGAAGCTATTCAATCAGAATTGTAGGAATGATGGTGTTAAATGCTGAGCTGTAGTCAATAAACAGCACACTGACATAGTCATTTGTGTTGTCCAGGTGATCTAAGACCGTGTGGAGAACCAATGAGATCATATCCGCTATAGACCTATTGTGGCAATAGTCAAATCACAGTGGGTCCAGGACCCTGCTGAGGCAGGAGTTGATTCTAGCCATGACCAACTTCTCAAAAACTTCAGCACCATAGATGTGAGTGCTCTGGATGAAAGTCATTAAGGCAGATTAACCTGCTGTTCTTGGGGACTGATATAATTGTTGCCCTTTTGAAGTTGGTGGGAGTTTCTGACTGTAACAACGAGAGATTGAAATGCCTTTGAACACCCCTGCCAATTGGTTGGCACAGGTTTTCAGAGCCTTACCAGGTACTCCATCGGGGCCTCCTGTATTGCAAGGGTTCATCCTGTTGAAAGTCAGCCTCCGAGACAGAGATCACGGCCTAACAAAGTGCTGCAGGGATCCTTTTAGCTGTAGTTTTATTCTCCCTTTCAAAGTGAGCATAAAAGGCGTTGATCTCGTCTGGGAGTGAAACATCACTGCCATTCATGATGCTGTGTTTCGCTCTGTAGGAGCCAATGGCCTGCAAACCCTGTCAGAGTTGACATACATATGATGTCACCTCCAACCTCGCTCAGAATTACACTTCAGTTAATTTTCAGGTGCCGCTTCCATAGCAGTGGTTCTAATATATGTGACAAACATTTCTAGAAACCAAACAAATACAGTAACATATGTTGACAAAAATACATATGAAGTTTATTAAAAGTGAATATAATACAATATTGGGAGAGTTAGAGAACAGAGGCTGACACCTCAATTGAAAGAGATTGACCTTAATTAGTCCTTTGATGAATTTACTCTAATATTCACAGGAATTCCCCAATGTGATTTTCAATCAGCTTGCCTGTCAGTCAGCTAGACCAACAATTTTTTGATAAGGAAACCATTATAACAGCAACATTTGAATTTGTTTCTTTAACTCAGGCAACCTATTCATATTCTATACCTTCACAGTATGGTCTGGGTCAATTTTGACCTGGCCCAAGAATCCCCTCATAACAAGTGTCTATACCAAATTTTGAACCACAGATCTAGTCAGAATGTATAAATAGCCTACCTAACATTAATAAATGAGTGATTAATCCAGAGATCTGAAATCCATTTCAATAGGTACGGGTCAAATTTGACCCAGATCAGCCTCAATGTACAAAAATTTGTAGCACCTGTACAAAAGTATAAAAATTTTTTTATATTTTCATTTTTGCACATTTTAGGCCACTTTAGGAAAAGTCATCAAATTTCAGCTTTAAAAAATGGCATTTAGGGTGTTTTTACTGCTGTCAAATGTCAAAACGGGTCAAATTTGACCAGAACAGTATGTCAGGGTTAATTGGCAACTCAACTTGCAAATACATATCAAGGAATAGGGAGGCTGTAAAAGTATTGGAAGTTATGTAGCGAGCAATGGCTCAGAAAAGGGGCTTCTGTTTCTGTGCAGTAAAGGAATAGTTTCCCTTTACCAGAAATGGGAAAAATCACTAAGGAACTCCAGGCCAAAAGCTTAGCTTCTAACAGTATCTCTTGCAATATCAGTTTTCTTAGCATATTTGTTCACTTCTCATGTCCTCTGGAGTATAATTCACAACACCTACTCTCTCCCTCACTTCTCCTGCCTATGAATAGTGCATCACAACTTATTTCTTTTCCTTACTCCTCTCTCACATTCTCTGCCTCATACAGAGATCACTGCTTATCCAAAACATGGCATCATGGGATGCTTAAGTTGAGGCAGTGAGTATAAAACATGGAGATTCAATGCAATTCAAGTTTTTTTTCATTCAACCATACATAAATACTCATGAATACAGAAATGAGACAGTGTTACTATGGGGTTAAGGTGCTAAAACACTTTACCAACAGTCACACACGAGAACTCATACGTGGAATAAAAGAGTCCCCATGCACAGCCTCCCTGCAGCTTGATGCCCAGTCCTCCCACATACACGTCAACAAACACCTGTAGAATATCAGTAAGATATGATACAGAATATGCATGTATATAGTTCAGACCTCCCAGCCCACCGATATAATCTATCGACCCACCCCGATACCTGTTAGGTAACACTGCAGCTTCAAGACCCAGTCCTCACATATGCATGGTAATAAACCCATACAGAATATCAGTAAAATACAATGAAACAGAGTATCTATGTACACGGACCATTCCTCCTAGCCCACCAAGATCTCTCGATCAGCCCCAACACCCCCCCCCCCCGATGCCCATTGCCCAGGTGATACCAGGGCTTAGTGGCCTAGTCCTCCCATAAACAGGCATATATAGAAAACAGTATAAACAGAACCAGGCAGACATATATGTATATAGTCTAGACCTCTCAGTCCAATTGAAAACTTCACTCCAATTTGAATCTTTTCGAACAGCGGGTTCAGCCACTATGTTCACATCTAGGCATAAGACTTTGAAATGTTGGGGCCCTAGAGGGGGTGCAGAGCAGATTCATTAGAATGCGCACCAGGATGATGGATTCATTTACAATGTTAGATTTGTGAATCTGTGACAGTTCTTAGAGCAAAGAGGTTGAAAAGGATATTTGATATAGATGTACATTATCCCAATGGATTAAGATAGGATAAATAGTGTAGAGAGAAACTGATCTCATTGGCAGATAGTTCAAAGACTTGGGGGCACAAACTTAAAGTGAAGAGAAAATGGTACAGGCGATGTAAAAGAAAACTCTTTTATGTAGGTAGGGATAATACTGTAGAACTGACTGCCAGCTAAATGTGATCGAAGCAGAGTTGCTCAGAGCTTTCAAAGAGAATTTATCACCACATGAGGGAAAAATAACTTGCAAGGCTAACAGAAGGAGCAAGGGATTGGTAACAGATAAAATTTTCATTGGATACCAGGCTTGACCTTGACAGTGTGAATGGCTTTCTGCACTGTAATTATTTGATGATTAGACGATTCTACCTCATCTGATGCAATCCTGACTTCCTTGAGTCTTTCATGCAACAGCTAACGGGCAGTGTTCCAGAACACCTCAGAAGGGTGACAGTGATGCACAGCCATCAGTCAGGGCTGAGAAAACACAATACAAGGCACCTGGTGGCAAAAGGGGAGGTCACTGTCCCTGCTGCTGAGCGTTCTGAAGGAAGGTGGGCAAAGCGCAAAGAAAGACTCATGACTGTGGCATTCAGCCATGGTTGGGAGGCCTTGAGTAGGCTTCTCCACATCTTCCCGTTCTGCCTCATGCTATACATGCCACATGACAAGTTTCAGCTTCTGGCAGTTCATCCTTGCCTCCTATTCAACATATTTATGTAGTTGATGATAGTGCGGAGCATAATATGAGGTTATAGGGTGATAGTGATGTGATGATGAAATGGGCTGAGAAATACCAGATGAAATTCAATCCAGATAAATGCCAAGAGATGCATTTTAGAAATACTAGTGGGGCTATGACCTATGCCATGAATGGTCAGGACTCAGGGAATATTGAGGAACAAAGGCATCTTGGTATGCAGTTGAAAGATCCTTGAATCTGTCAGCACAGATAGATAACTTGGTGTATTAGATGTTGGGATTGAATATAAGAGCAGAGGGGTTATACTCCTGTGATGGAGATTTTTGAATTATGTGGAGAGACTAAAGTGGCTAAGTCTGTTTTCCTTAGAGCAGAGGAGACATGAGTGAAGCATATAAAACTATAAGGGGTATAGATAGGGTAGACTGCAGAGTAGAAGCAGAAAGCTCCATCACAGGCACTGATGACAGACCTCTTGGTGGGAGAGCATTTTGGTGAGAGTGACTACAACTCTCTTAGCTTCAGCATAGCTATGGAAAGGGATAAAATCAGACAAAATGGTAATATGCTTAACTGGGGAAGGGCTAACTTTGAAGGATTGAGGCAGGAACTAGTGAGAGTAAATTGGAAACAGATGTTCAAAGGAGAAAGCACAGCAGTAATGTGGGAGAAGTTTAGGGACCACTTGAACTGGGTTCAGGATAGGTTTTTCCCACTGAGGCAAGGAAAAAATGGTAGGGAAAGGGAACTGTGGCTGACGAAACACATGAGGCAACTCGTCAAGAGGAAAAAGGAAGCATATATTAGATATAAGAAGCAGGAAGTAGGAGGGGCTCATGAGAAATATAGGGTAGCCAGGAAGGAGCTGAAGAAAGGACTTAGGAGAGCTCGAAGGGGGCATGAGAAGGCCTTGGCATGGATTAAGGAGAACCCCAAGGTGTTCTATGCGTATGTGAAGAACAGGAGGATGACGAGAACAAAGGTGGGACCGCTAAAGGATAAAGGGGGCAACATGTACCTGGAGGCGGAGGAGGTTGGGGAGGTCCTAAGTGAATACTTTGCTTCAGTATTCACAAGTGAAAAGGATCTTGACCAGAGTGAGTTTGAAATAGAGCAGGCCTGAGTGCTGGACAATGCAGAGATTATAGAAGAAGAAGTGCTGGACCTTCTTAGAAACATCAAGATTGCTAAAGCCCTAAGCCAGATATGATACACCCCAGGTTGTTGTGGGAATTGGGAGAAGAGATCGTTGGAACCATAGAACCATAGAAAACTACAGCACAGAAACAGGCCTTTTGGCCCTTCTTGGCTGTGCCAAACCATTTTTCTGCCTAGTCCCACTGACCTGCACCTGAGCCATATCCCTCCAAACCCTTCTCATCCATATACCTGTCCAAGTTTTTCTTAAATGTCAAAAGTGAGCCCACATTCACCACTTCATCTGGCAGCTCATTCCACACTCCCATCACTCTCTGCGGGAAGAAGCCCCCCCAATGTTCCCTTTAAACTTTTCCCCCTTCACCCTTAACCTATGACCTCTGGTTTTTTTTCTCCCCTAGCCTCAGTGGAAAAAGCCTGCTTGAATTTCCACTCCTTGGCTTCTTCCATTGAGCCAATGTCTAATCCAATTTACTACCTCTACATTTATATCTAACAACTGAATCTTCCTAACTAACCTCCCATGCGGGACCTTGTCAAAGGCCTTACTGAAGTCCATGTATACAACATCCACTACCTTCCTTTCATCCACTTTCCTGGTAACTTCCTCAAAAAACTATAATAGATTGGTTAAACATGACCTACCACACACAAAGCCATGCTGATGTTTTCTAATAAGTCCCTGTCTATCCAAATATTTGTAGATCCTATCTCTTAGTATTCCTTCCAATAATTTATCTACTACTGATGTCAAACTTACCGGCCTATAATTTCCCAGCTTACTTTTTGAGCCTTTTTTAAACAACAGAACTACATGGAAGAGCAAATGTGTAAGGAGATAGCAGATATTTGTAGTAAACACAAGGTGGTGATTGTGGGAGATTTTAATTTTCCACATGTAGACTGGGAAGCTCATTCTGTAAAAGGGCTGGATGGTTTAGAGTTTGTGAAATGAGTGCAGGATAGTTTTTTGCAACAATACATAGAAGTACCGACTAGAGATGGGGCAGTGTTGGATCTCCTGTTAGGGAATGCGATAGGTCAGCTGACAGATGTATGTGTTGGGGAGCACTTCGGTCCAGTGATCACAATAGCATTAGCTTCAATATAATTATGGAGAAGGACAGGACAGGACCTAGAGTTGAGATTTTTGATTGGAGAAAGGCTAACTTTGAGGAGATGCGAAGGGATTTAGAGAGAGTGGATTGGGTCAAGTTGTTTTATGGGAAGGATGTAATAGAGAAATGGAGGTCATTTAAGGGTGAAATTATGAGGGTACAGAATCTTTATGTTCCTGTTAGGTTGAAAGGAAAGGTTAAAGGTTTGAAAGCACCATGGTTTTCAAGGGATATTAGAAAATTGGTTCAGAAAAAGAGGGACGTCTACAATAGATATAGGCAGCATGGAGTAAAGGAATTGCTCGAGGAATATAAAGAATGTAAAAGGAATCTTAAGAAAGAGTTTAGAAAAGCTAAAAGAAGATACGAGGTTGGTTTGACAAATAAGGTGAAAGTAAATCCGAAAGGTTTCTACAGTTATATTAAAAGCAAGAGGATAGTGAGGGATAAAATTGGTCCCTTAGAGAATCAGGGTGGTCAGCTATGTGTGGTGCCGAGGGAGATGGGAGAGATTTTGAACGATTTTTTCTCTTCGGTATTCACTAAGGAGAAGGATATTGAATTGTGTAAGGTGTGGGAAACAAGTAAGGAAGTTATGGAACCTATGACAATTAAAGAGGTGGAAGTACTGGCGCTTTTAAGAAATTTAAAAGTGGATAAATCTCCGGGTCCTGACAGGATATTCCCCAGGACCTTGAGGGAAGTTTGTGTAGAAATAGCAGAAGCTCGGAAGGAGATATTTAAGATGTCATTAGAAACGGGGATTGTGCCGCAGGATTGGCGTATTGCTCATGTGGTTCTATTGTTTAAAAAGGGTTCCAGAAGTAAGCCTAGCAATTATAGACCTGTCAGTTTGACATCAGTGGTGGGTAAATTAATGGAAAGTATTCTTAGAGATAGTATTAATAATTATCTGGATAGAAAGGATCTGATTAGGAGTAGCCAGCATGGATTTGTGCGTGGAAGGTCATGTTTGACAAACCTTATTGAATTTTTTGAAGAAGTTACGAGGAATGTTGACGACGGTAAGGCAGTGGATGTAGTCTATATGGACTTCAGCAAAACCTTTGACAAAGTTCCACATGGAAGGTTAGTTAAGAAGGTTCAGTCGTTAGGTATTAATGCTGGAGTAATAAAATGGATTCAATAGTGGCTAGATGGGAAATGCCAGAGTGTAGTGGTGGATAATTGTTTATCGGGATGGAGGCCGGTGACTAGCGGGGTGCCTCAGGGATCTGTTTTGGGCCCAATGTTGTTTGTAATATACATAAATGATCTGGATGATGGGGTGGTAAATTGGATTAGTAAGTATGCCGATGATACTAAGGTAGGAGGTGTTGTGGATAATGAGGTGGATTTTCAAAGCTTGCAGGGAGATTTATGCCGGTTAGAAGAATGGGCTGAACGTTGGCAGATGGAGTTTAATGCTGAGAAGTGTGAGGTTCTACATTTTGGCAGGAATAATCCAAATAGAACATACAGGGTAAATGGTAGGGCATTGAGGAATGCAGTGGAACAGAGAGATCTAGGAATAACAGTGCATAGTTCCCTGAAGGTGGAGCCTCATGTAGATAGGGTGGTGAAGAAGGCTTTTGGAATGCTGGCCTTTATAAATCAAAGCATTGAGTACAGAAGTTGGGATGTAATGTTAAAATTGTACAAGGCATTGGTAAGGCCAAATTTGGAATATTGTGTACAGTTCTGGTCACCGAATTATAGGAAAGATATCAATAAATTAGAGAGAGTGCAGAGACGATTTACTAGGATGTTACCTGGATTTCAGCACTTAAGTTACAGAGAAAGGTTGAACAGGTTAGGTCTCTATTCATTGGAGCGTAGAAGGTTGAGGGGGGATTTGATCGAGGTATTTAAAATTTTGAGAGGGATAGATAGAGTTGACATGAACAGGCTGTTTCCATTGAGAGTAGGGGAGATTCAAACTAGAGGACATGATTTGAGAGTTAGGGGGCAGAAGTTTAAGGGAAACACGAGGGGGTATTTCTTTACTCAGAGAGTGATAGCTGTGTGGAATGAGCTTCCTGTAGAAGTAGTAGAGGCCAGTTCAGTTGTGTCATTTAAGGTAAAATTGGATAGGTATATGGACAGGAAAGGAGTGGAGGGTTATGGGCTGAGTGCGGGTAGGTGGGACTAGGTGAGATTAAGGGTTCGGCATGGACTAGGAGGGCCAAGGTGGCCTGTTTCCATGCTGTGATTGTTATATGGTTATATGTTCTATCCTCCAATCCTCCCGTGGATTTCGACATTTTAAATATTTCTGCCAGGGCCCCTGCAATTTTAACACTAGTCTCCTTCAAGGTCCAAGGAAATACCCTGTCAGGTCCTGGGGATTTATCTACTCTGATTTGCCTCAAGACAGCAAGCACCTCCTCCTCTTTAATCTATATAAGTTCCATGACCTCCCTACTTGTTTGCCCTGTTTCCATAGACTCCATTCCAGTTTCCTTAGTAAATACAGATGCAAAAAACCCATTTAATATCTCTCCCATTTCTTTTGGTTCCATACATAGCCGACCACTCTGATCTTCAAGAGGACCAATTTTATCCCTTACTATCTTTTTGCTCTTAACATACCTGTAGAAGCTCTTAGGAATATCCTTCATCCTGACTGCCAAAGCAACCTCAAGTCTCCTTTTAGCCTTCCTGATTTCTTTCTTAAATATTTTCTTACTCTTTTTATACTCCTCAAGCATCTTATTTCCTCTCTGTTGCCTATACATGTTATACATCTCTCTCTTCTTCTTTATCAGAGTTCTAATATCCCTCAAGAACCAAGGTTCCTTATTCTTATTCATTTTGCCTTTAACCTTGACAGGAACATACAAACTCTGTGATCTGAAAATTTCTCCTTTGAAGGCCTGCCACTTACCAATCACATCCTTGCCAGAGAAGAACCTGTCCCGATCTACGCTTTTAGATCCTTTCTCATTTCTTCAAATTTGGCCTTTTTTCAGTTTGGAACTTCAACTCGAGAACCAGATCTATCTTTATCTATGATCAAGTTGAAACTTGATCAACTTGATCAACTGGAGCATTAGCTATGATCTTTGAATCCGGGGAAGTGCCGGAGGACTGGAGAATGACAAATATAGTTCCCTTGTTTAAAAACGATAATAGGGAGAAACCTGGGAACTGTAGACCGGTGAGTCTTATGTCTCTGTGGTCTGCAAACTACTGGAAAGGATTCTTAAGGTTAGGATCTACAAGCATTTGGAGAAGTACAGTCTACTCGTGGATAGTCAACATGGTTTTGTGAAGGGAAGATCACAAGCCTGATTGAGTTTTTTTGAAGAGGTAACAAAATAGATTGATGAGTGTAGGGCAGTGGATGTGGTCTACATGGACTTTAGCAAGGCATTTGACAAGGTCCCTCATGAGAGACTCATCCAGAAAGTCATGAGGCATGGGATAAGTGGAACCTTGGCTGTTTGGATAAAAAATTGGCTTAAAGGGAGAAAGCAGAGGGTAGTTGTGAAAGGAAAGTATTCTGCCTGGAGGTCGGTGACTAGAGGAGTGCCGCAGGGATCTGTCCTGGGACCCCTACTATTTGTGATTTTTATAAATGACCTGGACGTAGAGGCAGAAGGATGGATGAGTAAGTTTGTGGATGACACGAAGATTGGAGGAGTTGGGGATGGAGCTGCAGGTTATCGAAGGTTATAAGAGGATATAGATAGGCTGCAGAGTTGGGCAGAAAAATGGCAGATGGAGTTCAATCCGGATAAGTGTGAAGTGATGCATTTTGGAAGGACAAACCAGAAGACTGACTACAGGATTAATGGTCAGTTACTTAAAAGTGTGGATGAACAAAGGGACCTTGGGCTTCAAATCCATACATCACTCAAAGTCGCTGCACAGGTTGATAGGGTAGTTAAGAAGGCCTATGAGATGCTAGGCTTCGTTAACAGGGGGACTGAGTTCAAGAGTAGAGAGGTCATGTTGCAACTCTACAAATCTCTGGTGAGACCGCACTTAGAGTATTGTGTTCAATTCTGGTCACCTCATTATAGGAAGGATGTGGAAGCTATGGAGGGGGTGCAGAGGAGATTTACCAGGATGTTGCCTGGTTTGGAGAACAAGTCATATGAAGCAAGGTTAGCAGAGCTGGGACTTTTCTCTTTGGAGCGTAGAAGAATGAGAGGAGACCTGATAGAGGTCTACAAGATTATGAGAGGCATAGATTGGGTGGATAGTCAGTACCTGTTTTCCAGGGCACCAACAGCAAACACCAGAAGGCATATGTACAAAATTAAGGGAGGGAAGTTTAGGGGAGATATCAGGGGTAAGTTTTTTTACACAGAGGGTTGTGAGTGCCTGGAATGGCTTGCCAGCGATGGTGGTGGAGGCTAAATCATTAGAGGTATTTAAGAGCCTCTTGGACAGGCACATGGATGAAATTGATGAGATCGATGAGGACCTAGAATACACTACCTGAGAGAGTGGTGAAAACAGAGTCACTGACATCATTGTCTAGCATTGAAAGCTAATGGCCAACTGCTGGATGGGTGCCCACTGATCACTGTGGATGTTGAGAACTGAATATCCTGTCCCTATGCTGTATGGCGCTGACACTAAACACTATCCCTTGTCCGTCTACTTTGTACAGTATAATGCAGGAGAGTTCTCAGCTACCCTTTGCCTCATTAGAGGAAGAGACTGATATTTCCAAATGTATGCCCACACTGACCTGACCCAGTAACCAATAGTTCAATCACACATGTGTAGGTTGGGGAATCACTGTATGCAAACAAAAGAGTGAAGGATAGTGTGAAAGTCAGAAGGAAAAAAACGGCTGTTTGTGTAAAACTGTAATAAAGCCAGAAGGTGCAAGATTACTTAACTCTCTTCCACTTTCCACAGATGCTGCCTGACCTGTTGAGTGCTTCTAACACCTTATTCCAATGCATAGTGTGCAGTGAATGTCAGCTGGCTGGTGGGGGGTGTTTTGTTTCGTAACTCCAAAACACAAAACTAATCAAAGGAAAAACATGGAGTGGGGATAACGTGTTCTCAGTTCATTCTTTCTTTAGCAAGGCACACACATATGATATAATGTTATAGTGAGGTATGCTGTTCATCTACTTTTACATATAACTCATAATGAGTTGCACAAACAACAAAGAATGTTTAATCAAACAATATATTTACAATATTACTTGAATATTATTGAAATATTAAATACACAACAGTGGAGAGGCTAGACTAATTCTGCTGCAGAAATCATAGTTTTGAATTCAAGTCCAGTTATGAATGAAGGTGAATGGACTTACACTAGGGCATGCACTGTAGAACTTGCCTGTAGGCTGCATACAGTATTAAGCCAGGCTTCATCTCAGGCTGGGATTTCATCAGGGACATGTAAGGAATTTTATTCCATGTAGATCAAATGGTGACTTTTAACTTGAAGGGGGGCACCACTTTCATTATGAAACTGGTTGTTTCCATGGAAGCACAGAATGTTGCCAGGAAAGATTGGACTGCTGCTGTTTTGTCTCTGGGGAGCCATGTGAAGTTCCAGAGCATCACATCCATCCTGTATTCTCTAGAAAGCTCACAGCATCATCAATGGAGGCTTGACTATATCTCTTCCCACACTGCTTCCTATAAAAATGCTACTCCCTTTTCTCTGTTCCCTTGCCTCTGCCACATCCGTTCCCAGCATGTAGCTTTCCTTTCCAGGACATCAGTGGTGCTCTCCTTCATCATAGAATGGGGCTTCCCTTCCTCCACCATTGATGCTGCCCTCACCTGCACCTCCTCCATTTCCTTAACATCCATGCTCTCCCCATCTTCCAGTTGTCTTAACAGTTCCTCTTATCCTTGCCTATCATCCCATCAGCCTCCGCTTCCCACACATCATTCTCCACAACTTTCAGCATCTCCAAAGGGATCCTACCACCAAGCATATCTTTACCTCCACCCTCTCTCTCTGTTTTCTGCAAGGATCACTCCCTTTATGATTCCCTCGTCCATTTGTCCCTCCCGGCACTTGTCTCTGCAAGTGGCCAAAGTGCTACACCTGCCCATTCACCTCCTCCCTTACCTCCATCTAGGGCTCCGAAGACTCCATTCAGCTGAGGTAATACTTCGCCTATAGATCTGCTCAGGTTGTCTGTGAAATCCAATGCTCCCAAGTCAGCCTCCTCTACATTGGTGAGACCCATTGTCAACTGGGGGACCGCTTTGTCGAGCATCTCTACTCCAACCATCAAAAGCAGAACTTTCCAATTGCCAAACTTTTTAATTCCAATTTCCATTCATGTTCCCACGTGTCAGTCTATGGCCTCCTGTTGTCCCAAGATGAGGCCACCCTCAGTGTGGAGGAGCAACACCTTATATTCCGTTGCCTCCAACCTGATAAAATGAATTTCAATTCTCCTGGTAAAAAAATTCCCTCCCCTCCCCTCTTCTTCTATTCTCCAGTCTGGCCTCTTACCCCTTCTCACATGTCTATCACCTCCCCCAGGTCCCTCCTTCCTTCCCTTTCTCCTGTGGTCCACTCTCCTCTCCTATCGAATTCCTTCCTCTCCAGCCTTTATCTTTCCTACACACCTGGCTTCATCTAGCTCCTTCTAGCTATCCTCATTCCCCTCCACCCACCTTTTTATTCTAGCATCTTCCACCTGGCTTTCCAGTCCTGAAGAAGAGTCTCACCCCAAAATGTTGAATGTTTATTCATTTCCATAGATGCTAACCTGTCAATTTCCACCAGCATCTTGTGCGTGTTGCTGTGTATGGAGACTGCAACATTTTGGATCCCAGGCAAATCCACAGGCACTCCCCATCCTCGAGGAATTTGATTCAGGTTTTGCTGCTTGAGTAGAGAAGCACAGACTCCTTCCTGCTACATTGTCGCAGCATATAATAGGAGATGCCATCTGCTCCAGCCTGGAATAATTCTGCAGGACAAATGCCAAAGGCTGCAGTATCTTCATCAGCTGTAGGCATTGGCATGATGCCTTGGTCTGGGCATCAGTTGTAACAGAGCACTGGTAGCATCTACCGCACTGAAAGTGGAAACCTCCCACATGACTGTGGTTGAAGCCAAACCAGGATGAGAGCTCCCTCTGGGTGTGGCCTGACTACTGCAGTCAATACACCTCTCTGCTGCTAACTATTGCTTCTTGACCTCCTTGTTCCCTTGCTTCTTCCCCTCTTCAAGCACCTGATACAGGCAAAAATCTGTCTCACAAAGGCAGAGTCAATTGTAATGGAGAAAGGTGCAGAGAAGGATGAACCAACAAATGTAGAACAGATTGATCATATTCTAAATAGTGCTTCTTTGGGGCCCTTGCTGAAGGTTAGCATTGTAATTGGCTGGGTGAGTTTATCATGTGGTGAGTCAGATACTGGGCAGGCAGATAACCCGAAAACTGTGTAACTCCTAATTTAATTACAAGACTTTAATAACAACTCTGGTTGATATCTGTAAGGCAGCGTGGCACACCTCCATGGTAACGTACCTTAGGTGGCTACCTCATGCCTGTAAAATAATTGCTTTTTTCATTCTTCTGTGTTTGGAATAGCTTTATCTGTAATACTTTGACATGTAAATTATTCCAAACTGTTATCAGATCCTGAATAGAGAATTTCTTCCTGACTTTTGTATATTTCCTACTGACAAATCATTATTTATATCCCTGGTTTGGTTTCTCAGTGCACTTTGAAGTAATAATCTGAAATTCTGTTATCTGTGCTATCTTATCTACTTTGATAAGATTCTGCTTATCTGTCTGCTTTCTGGACTCTGAAGTTTAAGCTTTTTTGCTCTCTCATATGGCTCACTTTAATTAATTTTTGGGATTGGTCTTACTACGCACAAGATATATAATACGTGTATATCTTCTTAGTTCTACTCTGAACAAACCTAAAAGCAGTAATTCAAACATGACTACCCTGAACATTGCCAGTCTTTTAATTTCTGCTGCTGTCTTCTGCATACATTGTATCCTTCAGAATCAGAATCAGCTTTAATACCACCAGCAAACGTCACAAAATTTGTTGTTTTGTGGCAGCAGTATATCACAATGCATAATAATAAAAACTATAAATTACAATAAGAATTAAATAAGTAGTACAAAAGTGAGCAAAAAATTACTGAGATAGTGTTTATGGATTCATTGTCCATTCAGCAATCTGATGGCAGAGGGGAAGAAGCTGCTCTGGAAAAGTTGAGTGTGTGTCTTCAGCTCCTATACCACCTCCTTGATGGTAGCAAGGAGAGGAGGGCATTATGGGGGTGATGGAGGATCCTTAATGATAGATGCCACCTTTTTGAGGCATCGCCTTTAGAAGGTGTCCTGGATGTTGGGAAGTCTGGTGCTCATGATGGAGCTAGCTGAGTTTACAACTTTCTCTAGCTTTTTCCAATCTGGAGCAGTGGCCCCTCCATATCACATGGTGATGCAACCAGTTAGAATGACCTCCACGGCACATCTGTAGAAATTTGCAAGTGACTTTGGTGACATACTAGTTCTCAAGTCATGTCAAGTCACTTTTATTGTCATTTTGACCATAACTGCTATGTACAGTACATAGTAAAAATGAGACAACGTTTTTCAGGACCATGGTGTTACATGACACCGTACAAAAACTAGACTGAACTACGTAAAAAACAACACAGAGAGAAAGAAACAACTACACTAGACTACAGACCTACCCAAGACTACGTAAAGTGCACCAAACAGTGCAGGCATTACAATAAATAATAAACAGGACAATAGGGCAGTAAGGTGTCAGTCCAGGCTCTGGGTATTGAGGAGTCTGATAGCTTGGAGGAAGAAACTGTTACATAGTCTGGTCGTGAGAGCCCGAATGCTTCAGTGCCTTTTCCCAGGCGGCAGGAGGGAGAAGAGTTTGTATGAAGGGTGCATGGGGTCTTTCATAATGCTGTTTGCTTTGCGGATGCAGCATGTAGTGTAAATGTCCGTGATGGTGGGAAGAGGAGATCTATTATTCTCTTCAAACTTCTAATGAAGTATAGCCACTGTTGTGCCTTCTTCGTAACTATGTCAATAGTCTGGGCCCAGGATAGATCCTCAGAGATGTTGACACATTGGAACTTGAAACACCCCAACCTTTCAACTTCTGATTCCTCAATGAGGACTGGTGTGGTTTCCCTCAATCTCCCCTTCTTGAAGTCTTTCTGAAGTTGAGTGCAAGGTTGTTTCTGCAACGAAACTCAACCAGCTCAACTATCTCACTCCTGTATGTCTCCTTGTCACCATCTGAAATTCTGCCAGTGTTGATTGCCAGCGAGAAGGAGCTGTTATTTCTGATCCGCACACACTGTGGTCTCCTGGTGAGGAAGTCAAAGATCCATTTGCAGAGGGAGGTACAGACTCCCAGGTTTTGGAGCTTTTTGATTAGAACTGAGAGTATGATTGTGGTTGGGACACAGAGCTGTAGTCAGTAAGTAGCAGCATAGTATGTATCACTATTGTCCAGGTAATCCAAGGCCGAGTGGAGAGCCAGAGAAATTCCATCCACTGAAGACCTATTATGGTGTCAGGCAAATTGCAGTGGGTCCAGGTCATTGTTTAAGCAGGGGCTGACTCTAGCCTTCTATTGGCCTTTAAAGATACTTTGTGAAATACCAAGCTCAATGCTAAAATTCCACTCCATTACACACTGGAGAATGTGTCTTAAAGCTGTCATGCTCTTTGCCGTTTTTGGGGTGGATTTAGTGTTGTGAAAGAATCCCACCTGCAATTTCCAGTGGCTAACTACCTTTTTGCCGTTTCTTGGGGACTTGAAAGATCACCTTCAATAAATGTTGCCCTTCTTATTCTTCTTGACAGATGAATGACAGTATACACATAATTTTGTTGGAAAGTACCAATTAAAGAGCATTTCCAGTACTTTTTTTGTTTTTATAATATTTAATTTGGCATTGGTTTCATAGAATCATAGAATTACAGAACACTACAGCATATTACAGGCCTTTAGGCACACAATGTTATGCTGTCAGCGGTTAATGCTGTCTAAATCCACATTTCTCCTCAGCTGTATTACTAAAATACTTCTTTTAGGAACGTAGAAAAGTCATAAAATAGGAACAGGCCCCTTGAGTCACAATGTTCTGCTGAAATAATTAAATTAGCAATCAAATGTCCAACTTACAAATCCCTTCAGCCTTCACTCTGAACATATCCTTTCATTTTCGGCACATTCATGTGCCTAACCAAGACCCTATAGAATGCCACTGTAGTACTTGCCTCCATCACCATCCCAGGCATGCATTCCAGGCACCTATTAATCTCTGTGTAAAAAAAAAGAACTTGTCCTACACATCTGCTTTGAATTTTACTCCCTCTCACTTTAAATGCACGTCCTCTGGTATTGAACAATACAAATATGGTAAAAAGATGCTGGCTGTACTCTCCATCTATGCCCCGACTAAACTTATCTACTTCTACAGGACCTTTCCTCAGTCTCAGATAGCACAATCTAAGTTGGTCAACCTTCTCATTTTAACAATGATTTTCTATATTTTTACTGAGGCCTCTTCTCACCATGTCAAGCCTGAAATAGTAACTGACACCCTGTGAGACATCCCACACTGCTTGGTTTTACCTTCTCCCCAAGATCCACAAGTCTGACTGTCCTGGTAGACTCACAGTTTTTGCCTGCTCCTGCCCCACCGAACTTGTATCTGCCTACCTGGACTCCATTTTGTCACCCATAGTTCAGTCCTTCCCCACCTACATCCGGTTTACATCCCACGCCCTCCACCTCTTCAATAACTTCCAGTTCCCTGGTCCTGACCGCTTCATTTTCACTATAGACTTCCAATCTTTATACCACTTCCATTCCCCATCAAGAAGGCTTCAAAGCCCTTCGCTACTTTCTTGACAATAGACCTCACCAGTTCCCCAACACCACTGGTTGGCGAAACTGGTACTCACACTTAATAACTTCTCTTTTGGCTCTTCCCTTTTTCTTCAGACCAAGGGTGTAGCTATGGGCACTCACTCGCATGGACCCCAGTTATGCCTGCCTCTCCATTAGTTACGTGGAACAGTCTTTACTCCAAATCTATGCTGGTACTGCTCTCCAACTTTTCCTTTGCTACATTGACGACTACATTGATGCTGCTTCCTGCACCCATGCTGAGCTCGTCAATTTCATCGACTTTGCCTCTAATTTCCACCATCCTCAAATTCACTTGGTCCATCACGGACACTTATCTCCCCTTTCTTGATCTCTCAGTCTCCATCTCTGGAGACAAGCTGTCCACTGGCATCTTCTATAAACCCATTGACTTTTATAACTACCTCAACTACACCTCCTCCCACCTTGCCAAATGCAAAAATGCTATTCCCTATTCCCAGTTCCTCCATCTCCACCGCATCTGCTCCCAGGATAAGGTTTTCCATCCAGAACATCTCAAATGTCCTCTTTCTTTAAGGATCGTGGTTTCCCTTCTGCCGTCATCAATGATGTCCTCACCCACATCTCCTCCATTTCCCTCACATCGGTCCTCACCCCATCCTCCCTTCACCACAACAGGGACCATGTTCCCGTCCTCACCTACCACCCCACCTGCCTCCAGATCCAGCATATTATCCTCCGCAACTTCCGCCACCTTCAACAGGACCCCACCACTAAGCACATCTTTCCCTCTCTACCCCTCTCCGCTATCAACAGGGATTGTTCCCTCCACGACTGCCTGGTCCACATGTCCCTCCCCACAGATCTCCCACCAGACACTTATCCCTGCAAGAGTAAGTGCTACTAAGGAGGTGTCCCTACACCTCCTCTCTCACCACCATTCAGGGCCCCAAACAGTCCTTCCAGGTGAGGGAACACTTCACTTGTGAGTTTGTTGGGGTCGTCTATTGCATCCGGTGTTCCTGGTGCGGCCTCCTCTACATCGGCGAGGCCCGATGCAGATTGGGGGACCGCTTCATTGAGCACCTCCTCTCTGTCTGCCACAACAGACAGGATCTCCCGGTTGCCAGCCACTTCAACTCTCCTTCACATTCCCATTTGGATATGTCCATACATGGCCTCCTCTGTAGCCATGATGAGGCCAAACTCAGGTTGGAGGAGCAACACCTCATATACCATTTGGGCAGTCTCTAGCCCCTTGGCATGAACATTGAATTCTTCAACTTCCGGTTAATCCTCTCCCTTCCCCCATCCCAGATTCACTCTGCCTCCTCCTCCAGCTGCCTATTACCTCTCTCATGATTCTGCCTTCTTCTGCTACACATAGTGCTTTCCCCTTACATTCCTACTTCACCTCTCCTGCCTATCCCCTCCCTGCTTCCCCTCCCCTACTCCTTGATCTTTCCCCTTACTGGTTTTTCACCTGGCACCTACCCGCCTTCTCCTTCCCACCCTCCCCCCACCTTCTTTATAGGGCCCCTGCCCCCTCCCTCTTCAGTCTTGACGAAGGGTCTCGGCCCAAAACGTTGACTGCTCGTTTCCACGGATACTACCCAACCTGCTGAGTTCCTCCAGCATGTTGAACGTGTTGCTTTGACCCCAGCATCTGCAGTGTACTTTGTGTTTACCCTTTGAGACTTCTTTCACTGATGTTTCTGTTGCAGGCCCAAAGACAGGTACAATTGCCCATTCAATCACCTTCTGCTCTTTACTTTTACTTGGTTTAATGACTTATTTAGATTGGGAAATGCCAAAGTAGAGAACTGTGAACATTAATGGAAAGTTTAATCGGTGTAAAGCAGCAATTTATCGTTTTACTTTTGTACAGTGGCTAAAGTAAAGGAGTAAAATATGATAAATAATTAAACATATGTATTAGTTCAGTATTTCAAAAAGAATATTTTTTGTTTTAAGGCATATGAATCCCAAAATCCTTTGCTCCCACCAAATTTATAAACTCACTCTCCATTCTATGTTGACAAATACAGTGTTCTGCAAAAGTCTTAGGCACACTAGTCACTGGCAGTTGACCACTCACTGCCTCCTGCCTGTCAGCCATTCCGCTATCCATGCCAGAATCTTTCCTGTTACGCCATAGGATTTTATCTTGTTAAGAATGCTCATTTGCGGCACCTTGTCGAAGGCCTGAAGATACAAGTAAATGAGATCCACTGACTTTCCTTTGTCCACCCTGCTTGTTACTTCCTCAAAGAACCCTAACAGATTTGTCAGGCAAGATTTCCCTTTACAGAAACCATGCTGACTTTGACTTATTTTATCGTTAGTCTCCAAGTACCCTGAAATCTCATCTTGAATAATAGACCCCAACACTTTCCCAACCACTGAGGTTAGGCTAACTGGCCTAAAATTTCCTTTCTTTTGCATTCCTCCTTTCTTAAAGAATGGAGCAACATTGGCAATCTTCCAGTCCTCAGAGTCTATGCTAGATTCAAGTGATTCTTGAAAGATCATGAACAATGCATTCATTATCTCATCAGCAATCTCTCTCAGGACTCTGAGATGTAGCCCATCTGGCCCAGATGACTTATCCACCTTAAGACCTTTCAGTTTGTCTGGCATTTTTTCCATTGCAATGGCACTTCTGCTCCCTGACCTGCACAGACTTCTGGCACACTGTTAGTGTCTTCCACATTGAAGACTGATGCAAAGTATCCAATAAGTTCATCTGTCATTTCTTTATTTCACATTATTACCTCCCCAGCATCATTTTCCAGTGGTCCAATATCTACTCTCACCTCCTTTTTACTCTTTATATAAATGAAAAAAAATTAGTATCCTGTTTTGTTATTGGCTAGTTTGCTCTCATATTTCATCTTTACCCTTCTTACAGCTTTGCTGTGGATTGTTGTTGCCTTTTGTGGATTTTATAAGCTTCTCAATCATCCAACACCGAACTGCAGGATAAATTCAATCATATAATGATCACTGCTTTCTAAGGGTTCTTTTACATTAAGCTTCCTAATAAGATCTGGGTTATTACACAACAAACTAAGATAACCTTTCTCCGAGTAGGCTCAAGCACAAGCAAGCTCTAAATATCTATTTTGTAGGCAAATTCTCTCTCTTGCAATCCAACACCAACCTGATTTTCCCAAATCCCCTTGCATATTGAAGTCCCCCATTACAATTCTGTCATTACCCTTATTATATGCCCTTTCCAGCTACCTTTGCAATCTCAACCCCACATCTTGCCTACTATTTGAAGGCCTATATATAATTCCTATAATAGTTTTTCTACCAATGCACCCACAAAGATGAAACATTCTCTGACCCCATGTCACCTCGTCCTAAAGATGTAACCACATCTCTTACCAAGAGAGCCACACCACTGCCTATGCTTTCCTGCCTGTCTTTTTGATGCAAAGTATATCATTTGATGTTAAGCTCTCACCTATGGTCTTCTTTCAGCCATGACTCAGTGATGCCCACATGTCTTACTGACAAATCTCTAACTGCACCACAAGTTTGTCCACCTTATTCTGAATGCTACACTCATTTAAATACAGCGCCTTCACTCCTGTATTCTTTACCCTTTTGTATTTTTGTTCTGTGGTACAATTTAACTCTTTGCTCCGTCTGCATTTGTACCCAATCATTGGCTTGTCCTTCCTTACATTTATATTAAATGTTACATCGTCTACTTGTGAACCTGCTAGCTCATCTTCAGCTCTATCATACTGGTTCCCATCTCCCTGCCATATTAGTTTAAACCACTCCCAACAGCTCTAGTAAATTTGCCCCCAAGAATTTTGGTCCCCCTCAGACTCAAGTGCAACCCATCCCTTTTGTACAGATCACACCTGCCCAGAAGAGATCCCAATCATCCAGAAATCTGAATCCCTGCCCCCTGCTCCAATTCTTCAGCCACACATTATCTGTCATCTCATTCTATTGCTATCCTCACTGTTGTGTGGCACTGGCAGCAATCCCAAGATCACTACCCTTAAGTTCCTGTTTCTCAGCTTCCTTCCTAACTCCCTGTATTTTTTATTCAGGACCTCCCCCCCTTTTCCAATATTTACCTTGACTTCTGGTTATTCACCCTCCCTTTTCAGGATATTGTGGACACATTCAGAAACATTGAGGACCCTGGCACCTGAGGGTTTTCTTTTTCACATCCAGAGAATTGCCCATCTGTTCCCCTAACTATAGAGACACCTATTACTGCTGCCATCCTTTTCAATTCCCTATCATTCTGAGCCACAGGGCCAGACTCGGAGACAGAGGTACAGCTACTGCAGGCAAGTTCACCTTACACACACCCCCCCCCCCACCAAAAGTACTCACGACGGAGTACTTATGAAGGGGATGGCCACAAGCGTGCTCTCCACTATCTGACGTTCTTCCTTCCCATTCCTGACAGTCACCCAATTGCCTGTCTTCTGTAGCCTTGGGGTGACCCCTTCCCTGTAGCTCTATTACGTCTTCACTTTCCTTAACAAGCCAGAGGTCATCGAGCTGCAGCTCCAGTTCTTAGTCATGGTGTCTAAGGAGCTACACCTGGTGCAGATGTGGCCATTGTGGAGGCTGGTAGTCTCCTGCAATTCCTATATCTGACACCTAGTACAGAACACTGCTCCTGTAGACAAACTCCCTATTCCCTCAACAGTTAAATAAGAAGAAATAAGAAATAAGGAATGAACTTGCCTCCTTACCACACTTCTGACTGTTCTCACCAAAGATCCATTGAGCCAAAGCCTTACCACTCTGACTCAGACCACTCAAATGATGACCACTGCTCTAGACAGTACCCCACTTTTATGGAGACCGGGTTTGTAAAGCTTCGCCGAATTTGCGCGGGAACACTACTCCTGCATCTGCGCTGTACCCCAATCAGCGACTCCTGCTGAAAAAAACTTTTTAGCCCTTCTTGAAGCATTGTATTTTGAAAATTTCATCATTGCTGGGGAGGCTAGGCTCATGACGGAGCTGCCTGAGTTTACAACCCTTTGCAACTTTTTCTAATTCTGATTGTTACAGCTTCCACACTAGACGGTAATGCTACCAGATAGAATTCTGTAGAAATTTTTTTAGATCTATGTGGATCCCTGCAACATCTGGTGACCCCGTGTTGTCTTGGAAGCCGACAACAAAACATCTTTCAAGAAGGTGATCCCTCTCAAGGCATCATGCTCAGATGGAGTATCTGGTAGGGTTCTGAAAACCTTAGTCAATCAACTGGCAGGAGTGTTTAATGACATCGTCAATCTCTCACCGCTGCATTCTGAAGTTCCCACCTGCTTCAAAAGAGTGACAATCATACCAGTGCCCAAGAGGAGCAGACTCAGTTGTCTCAATGTGTATTGCCCAGTGACACTCACGTCTACTGTGATGAAATGCTTTGAGAGGCTGGTCATGGCCAGAATCTACTCTTGCCTAAGCAAGGACCTGGACCCATTTCAATTTGTCTATCACCACAATAGGTCTGCAGCAGATGCAATCTCACTGTCTCTCCCCTCTGTCTCGGATAACCTGGACAATAGTACCTCAAGGATGCATGCTTCGCTGATTGCTCTACTCTTTCTACTCCCATGGGAGTGAGCCAGGGCTCAGCTCAAACACCATCTATAAATTTGCTGACAACACTATTGTTGGAAGAGTTTTAGATGGTAATGAGGAGGTGTACAGAGTGAAGTAGATCAGCTAGTTGAGTGGTGTCACAGCAACACCCTTGCACTCAGCATTAGTGAGACCAAGGAATTGATTGTAGACTTCAGGAAGGGGAAGTCAGGAAATACACAGCAGTCCTCATCAAGGGATCTGAAGTGGCAAAATGAGCAGTTTCAAGTTTCTGGTCTGTCCACGTGTCTGAGGAACTACCCCAGACCCAAATTACAAATACAATTACAAGGATGGCATGACAGCAGCTATATTTCATTAAGAGTTTGAGGAGAATTGGCATGTCAACATAGACAGTTGCAAATTTCCACAGATGTACTGTGGAGAGCATCCTAACTGGTTGCAAAACTGTCTGATATGGAGGGGCCAGTACACAGAATCAGAAAAAGCTGCAGAAAGTTTTGAATTCAGCCAGCTCCATCATGGACACTAACCTACCTAGGAAAGAGGACGCATACGAAAGATGATGCCTCAAAAGGCATCCATCATCAAGGACTCCCATCACCCAGGACATGCCCTCTTCTCATAGCTGCCATCAAGGAGGAGGTACAAGAGCCTGAAGGCACACACTCAACAATTCAGGAGCAGCTTCTTCCTCTCTGCCATCAGATTTTTAAATGGACAATGAACCCATGAGCACCTTATTGGCATTTTTACCTCTATCTTTGCACTACTTATTTAATTTGTTTTTTTAATATATACTTTTATTGTAATTTATGGTTTTAATTCCTTTGGTTCCACAGGTGACATGTGGTGTTACTTGTTCAGAGACTTCTTGAAGTCCTCTGCAATTATTGGGAAGGCAACAGGGTGTGCTGTTTCATGATTGTTGATCACTGTGTTCAGCTCCTCGAGTGCCAGTGTAATATTGGCCAGTGGTGGAATGTACCAAGACTAAAACTCCTTTGGCAGATAGAATGGACAACACTTGACTACCAGATTTTCCAGATTGGTGGGGACAGGACTAAAATACAACCACCTTGTCCATGCACCGTGATGAATTAGTTATGAAACAAATTCCACCACCTCTGCCTTAATTCATAGTCCATAATGAATTATTGAAACAAAGAATGCTTAGTCAACAACATATTTACCAGATTACTCAAATACCACTGAAATATTAAGTACACAGCACACTTCATACCAGAGGATGATGCAATCTGTTAGAATACTTTCCATGGTACACTTGTAGAAATCTCCATATGAGTCTTTGGAGACGTACCATGTCTCCTCAAGCTCCTGATAAAATATAATAGCTGACATACCATCTTTCTAATTGTATCAATATGTTGGATCCAGGTTAGATCTCCAGAGATGTTGACACCCAGGTACTTGAAATGGCTCACTCTATCAACAGCTGATCCCTCGATGAGGACTGGTGCATGTCTCCTTGATCTAACCTTTCTGAAGTTCACAATCAATTCCTTGTTCTTATTGCCGTTGAGTGCCAAGTTGTTGCTGCGGCACCACTCAACCAGCTGATCTGCCTTTTTCCTGTTCACCTCCTCATCACTCTCTGAAATTCTGCCAATAATAATTGTGTCATCAGCAACTTTACAAATGGCATTTGAGCTGTGCCTAGCCAAACAGTCATGGGTGTCGAGAGAGTAAAACAGTAGACTGAGCACACATCTCGAGGTGCACCAGGGTTGATTGTCAGCAAAGAGAAGATGTTATTTCGGATCCATAATGACTGTAATCTGCCAGTGAGGAAGTTGCAGAGGGAGGTACAGAGGCATGGGTTTTGGAACTTGTTGTATAGAACTGAGGGTATGAATGTGTTGAACACTGAGCTGTGATCAATAAACAACAGCCTGACATAGTTATTGCTATTGTCCAAGAGAACCAAGGCCGAATGGAGTGTCAGTGAGATTGGCTTCAGCTGTAGGCCTATTATGGTGATAGGCAAATTGTAAAGGGTCCAAGTCTTGGCTTAGGCAGGAGTTGATTCTAACCATGATCAAACTCTCAAAGCATGTCATCACAGTAGATGTGGATGCAACTGTGTGATAGTCATGAGGCAGCTCACCCTGCTTTTCTTGGGCATGGATCCTTGAAGCAAATTACGCAGCAGTGCCTGGTGTCCATCTGCTGCTGCAGTTTTTATTTTAATATCGATATATCAAATCCATAAACCACAGATATAGCAAAAAAGCTTCACTTCAGCTTTAATGACCATGCAGTCACATTTTGACGTCTTCTAATGCTAGATTTTAGACCAAAGAAACAAGTGGTTACACATATCAAAAAGACCAGGCTCAGCGGACGTTTCCAAGGAAACATGAAAATACCATATGCGTAATTATCTACTATGAGTTTGTCTTGTTTCAAGTGAACAAAACTACATCGAGTACATGATGTTATAGAGCACAGTCAAATTTATAAAGTACTGAATGTTTTGTTTTTCTACAATCAATTGAATTCAATGTCCAAAAGGAGAAACTACATAGCTTCTCTGCTGTCCATTATAAGTAAATGTTTCGATGTTAATTTTTTGTTAAATATTCTTTTACTCTGTAGGCAATCAACGGTCAGCGTTAGAACTCTTTTTATTTGTCTGTATCTTGCTGATATTGCTATTAAGGCCAGCATTTATTGTTCACCTTTAGTTGTCCTTGCTACCCCATATGAGAGTGGCAGTGCGGTAGCATGCAGTGGGAGTCTAGAGTTATACGTAGATCAGTCTGAGATACCCTCCCTAATATAACTCAACAAAGCAGTTGAGTTTACTGTGTCAGCATTACTGACACTAACTCTTTAATTAAATCTGAGGTGCAAAAAAATCTGAGGTGCAAAGGAACTTGGAAGCCTTTGTACATTTCCCTAAAGGTTAATTTGCAGATTGGTGAGGAAGGCAAATGAAACGCTAGCATTCATTTCAAGAGGACTAGAACATAAAAGCAAGGATGTAATATTGAGGCTTTATAAAGTGCCAGTGAGGCCTCACTTGGAGTTTCAGACCCCCTCGTTTTAGAAATGATGTGCTGCAACTGGATAGGGTTCAAAGGAGGTTCACAAAATTAATTCCAGCATTGAATGGCTTGTCATATGAAGCGTGTTTGATGGCTCTAGGCCTGTGCTCACTAGAATTTAGAAGAATGAGGGGTGACTTCATTGAAACCTATTGAGCGAAAAGCCTTGTTAGAGTGGATGTGGAGAGGATGTTTCCTATGATGGGGAGTCTAAGACCGGAGGGCACAGCCTCAGAATCGAGGGACTTCCATTTAGAACCACGATGAGGAGGAATTTCTTCAGCCAAAGAATGGTGAATTTGTGGAATTCATTGCCACAGGCAGCTGTGGATTCAAAGTCATTGGGTATATTTAAGGCAGAGTTTGATAGATTCTTGATTAGTCAGGGTATGAAGGGTTATGTGGAGAAGGCAGAAGATCTGGGTTGAGAGGGAAATGGATCAGACATGACGAAATGGCGGAGCAGACTTGATGGGCCAAATGGCCTAATTCTGCTCCTATGTCTTATGGTCTCAGTAATATCTAATTAACCACATTCTCATTCACCAGATCCCACAATGGGATTTGAATTCTTGCCTCCAAATCATGTCACTCCACTCTCTAAGAAGGGAGGGAAGCAAAAAAAAGGATATTGTTGACCAAGTAGCTAGACTTCAGTGGTTGGGAAGATTATTAAGGACAAGGTTTCGGGTTACTTGAAGGTACACAATAAAATAGACTGAAGTCAGCATGGTTTCCTTAAGGATAAATCTTGCCTGAAAATTCTGCCGGAAACCTTTAAAGAAATTACAGGTAGGATTGACAAAGGAAAATCAATGGATGTTGTTTACTTGGATTTTTAGAAGGCCTTTGACAAGTTGTTGCACATGGGGCTGCTTAACAAAATAATAATCCTATGGTATTACAGGAAAGATGCTAGTATAGACAGAAGGTTGGCTGACTGGCAGAATGCTAAAAATGGGAATGAAGGGGGCCTTTTCTGGATGTCTGCCAGTAATGAGCAATGTTCTGCAGGTGCCAGTGTCTGCCACTTTTCCATATTACATGTTAATGATCTGGATAACAGTATTAATGTTTTTGTGGCCATGTTTGCAAAGATACAAGGGTGGGTGGAGGGGCAGCTAATATTGTGGAGCTTGCAGAAGGTCTTGGACATATTAGAAGGATGGGCAAAAAAATGGCAGGTGCAATACAGTGCAAGGAATTTATTTACTTTTTTTTATTGATACAGCATGGAGTACACTTTTCTGGTCCTTTGAGTTGCACCACCCCAGCAACCCCCAACAACCCTGATTTAACCATAAACCTAACTGAGGGACAATTCACAATGACCAATTAAAATACCTGGTATATCTTTGGATTGTGGGCGGAAACTAGAGTACCTGGAGAAAACCCACACATTTTGTGGCAAGGATGTAAAGACTCCTTACAGGTGACGCCAGAATTGAATTCTGAACACAATTGCTTAGAGTTGTAATAGCATCGTGCTAAATACAGTGCTATTATGGCACTCGCGGTAGTGTAGAGTATGGTCATGAAATTTGGTAGAAGGAACAAAGGCGTAGACTATTTATTCAACAGGTAGCAAAGTCAGAAATTGGAAGTGCAAAGAGACTTGGAAGGCCTATTGCAGGGTTCCCTATATTGCAGGTTGAGTCAGTAGCAAAGAAGGTGAATACAAAGCCCGTACTTGTTTCAAGAGCACTGGAATACAAGAACAAAGATGTAATGCTGAGGCTTTATAAGGCTCATTTAGCTGTATACATGTGTATGGTTGAATGACAATAAACTTGACCTTGAACTTGAGATCTAAGTAAGGATGTGTTGGCATTGGAGAGAGTCCAGAGGAGGTTTATGAGAATGTTCCCTGGAATGAAAGCTTTAATGTATGAGAAAGGTTTGATAGCCCTGTGCCCGTATCTGCTGGAATTTAGAAGAACCATGATGGCAATACAGAAGACATGTGATAGGTTATTGATAGCTCAAAAGCAAGGGAATTTGATTAAAAACGTTATTAATAACACTTTTTTTTGAAGTAAGTTGTACTAACCTCTCACCACAAATACGAAGGAGTGTGCAAATGCAAAATAGAAACATGCCCTGCTGATGCGCTCAAAAATCAACACACTTGGAGTTGGAGTCGTGCTGGTTGGAGTTAACAATTCGTAGGGGAGAAGATAGGTCAAAGGAGTTCCAATGCCCGTCCAACTAACCCAGATGCAAGGGTGGATCACTCTAAGTGCCAAGCCAATTTGGAGGGACCGAGAATGACTTCTTCCGCAGTGAAATCCAGGTCCAAAGCAAATCTCTGGGTGGCATGTTCAAGGCCCAGAATGATTCACTGCATGAGGCCTAGGTCATAATGCAAAGTACAATCTGCTGTTTAGACAGTCTAAGTCCCGACCCATATAGAGTGGAAAAGCGGTGTGTCGAGAGCTGGGGTGTTGTGGTGAACTACGTGTGCCTGTCTGGACACACCCCCTGCTGACTGCTCCTGTGGCTCCTCCCACAGGCCCCTGTATAAAGGCGATTCAGGTCTAATCCTCTGCCTCATTCTCCAGGATGTAATATGATGGTCACTCACTGCTGGTTCCTTCTTCAGTCAATAAAAGCCGATATCTCGCCTTACGTCTCAGAGTGGGTTATTGATGGTGCATCAATTTTATTGACTGAAAGTTTTAAAACATGGAAACCGTTTTACGTCCGGAAAGGTTGGATTTGGACCCTCAAGACCCTGAAGCAGCTCTTGCTTTTGAACACTGGCTTGCATGCTTCCAATCATACTTGGCGGAGCTTCGTGCGACTGACCCTGCCGTTATGTACAGAATTCTACTCTCGAGGGTCACCCCCAAAGTTTACTCCATTATCCGGGACCTGCCGACCTACGAAGGGGCACTGGATGCCCTCAAAAGACAGTACCTGCGGCCGGTGAACACCGTTTACGCAAGACATCGTTTAGCTACCCGGCGACAGCAGCCTGGAGAATCGAGCGCCGAGTTTCTCCGAGCACTACAGACACTCGTCCGAGCTTGTGACTGCAAGACGCTCACGGCAGAACAACATGCGGAGCTGCTAGTGCGAGATGCCTTTGTGACGGGACTGAGGTCAGTGTACGTGCGCCAGCGGCTGCTGGAACACTCAGATCTTACCTTACACTCGGCGATCGAGACGGCCAATGCTCTGGAAGCTGCGCTGCACTACGCCGACGCTGTCCAGTCGCGCGATTCCCCGCCGGTTCCGTGGATGCTTCAGACCCCGCCACCGCCGGCACCCGCGAGCGAAATTGCCGCTGCCAGTCGCGATTCCACGAGCTCCCCAAACCCGACCACAGCGGCAGCCCATCAGAAGCCTGTGCTTTGTTATTTCTGTGGCCATAAAAAACACTCTCGAAAACGCTGTCCAGCGCGAGAAGCGACCTGCTCCAGCTGCGGAAAGCGGGGCCATTTCGCCAAGGTCTGTAAGTCTAAACTGCGAGCGGAGTGCAGCGCTGCAAGTGAAACGTGGGGGCCGCCATCTTGCATGCCCGGATGTGGGCGGCCATCTTTGTCGGCGTCAGCACTCCCCACCCCCGACCCTCCGATGCTTACCGGGTACCCCGGATGTGGGCGGCCATCTTTGTCGGCGTCAGCATGCCCCGCCCCCGACCCTCCGATGCTTACCGGGTACCCCGACGGCGATTCAATTCTGGCCACTGTAACCCTTGACCAAAGCGCCCCACACCAGCTTGCAAGGTCCATGATGGACATCCGGGTGGAGGGGCACAGGACTAGATGCCTGTTTGACACGGGCAGCACTAAGAGTTTCATTCACCCGGACACAGTGCAACGCTGTGGACTCGCAACACGGCCAGTAAGTCAGAAGATCCATTTGGTTTCTGGGTCACATTCCACAGACATCCGGGCAGGTTGTGTAGCGACATTGGTGGTGCAAGGCACAGAGTATCGGAACTTTGCGCTACTGGTCATGCCTAATCTGTGCGCACCTGTGCTATTGGGGCTGGACTTCCAGAGCCACCTCGAAAGTGTGACTATGGCATATGACGGGACCCTCCCACCACTCACTGTCCGGAATCCTCAGTTCTGCGGGCCTTCATCACTACTGACCACACACACACAGCGACACACACATCCCATCCAGCATGACAGCTGCGCTACCAACACCACTTGCAGTCTCTCCACTCTCAAGGTCCCTCCCCCGCCGCTGTTCGCCAACCTGACCCCGACTGTAAACCGGTGCAGTGGTTGCTCAGGGAGGGGATCATTGAGCCAAGCACAAGCCCTTGGAGGGCCCAGGTGATCGGATGGTGGCCCCACCCCCCCCTCACGAACTCCTATTCTCTTTTCCCAGGAAGTCTGTCACTGGGACCGCTCTACCAGTTTGGCTGATGTCCCCGGGGCCAGTGCTGCTCCGGAAACATGTGAGGAGCAATAAATACTCCCCGCTGGTCGAGAGGGTTCACCTTCTGCATGCGAACCCCTAGTATGCTTACGTGGTCTTACCTGATGGGCGGGAGGATACGGCCTCCATCCGCGACCTGGCGCCCGCAGGTGCAGCAGACCACTACCCTGAACACTCTCCGGTAACTATGAACCCTGTACCCGGGGTGACACCGCGCTCACCAGGCCCTACATGGACTCCTCATGACACTTATATACCAGGTGCCTCGCACATGCATGAGCTGGAACCAGCACAACTTCCATCTCCTGTGCAATCACCAATGCCACCGGCGTCTGTGCAATCACAGCTGGTGCTACGTAGATCGCAGCGACAGGTTCGACCACCTGATAGACTTGACCTGTAAGAAACTTTGCCACATGGGGACTCTTTCAAACAAAGGGGGGGTGAATGTGGTGAACTACGTGTGCCTGTCTGGACACACCCCCTGCTGACTGCTCCTGTGGCTCCTCCCACAGGCCCCTGTATAAAGGCCATTCAGGTCTAATCCTCTGCCTCATTCTCCAGGATGTAATATGATGGTCACTCACTGCTGGTTCCTTCTTCAGCTGATATCTCGCCTTACGTCTCAGAGTGAGTTATTGATGGTGCATCAGGTGTAGATAGTTCTGGGCGCTGAGCTGATTTGGAGAGGTTGAAAACAGCTCCTTCAGCAGTGAAACCTAGGCCTGAAACGATTCACTGGTGGCAGGGCTGGGTCCTAGTGCAAAGTTTGGACAACTTAAACACCAGCCCAGATAGTCTGGGGGCTTCTCTCTCTGTGACACTAAGGCTGTGAGACTGCCCCCAGCTGCTATGCTTCATGTCTGTGAACTTTGTCCTGCTAATATGATGAATTAAATACCTAGGCTTTGGGCCTACTCCGGGCTGCTATGGGGATTTGGATTTAAGGACTCAATTTGGTTTGGAATGCTGTTGTTGCTCGCTTTTATTGTTTGTATGATTTTTTTGTGTTTTTTTTTCTTTCTCTGATGGCATTGAGGGCTGGTCTTACTTTTTTGACTTGGGTTCTTTCAGGTTCTTTGCTTTGTGACTGCCTGTTAGCAAATAAATCTCAAGGTTGTATAATTTATACATTCTCTGACAATAAATACACTTTGAAACTTTGAATAATAGAGCAGACTCAATGGGCTGAATAGGCTAATTCCACTCCAATGTCTTATGGTCTTGGTCTTGTGGACCAAGGCTTCCATTTCCCACAAGATCACTGACTTTATGTAATCTCACTATGTTGTGTCTTCTATTGTTCTATGGGAGGCTGGTAATCCCAGAGCTTTGCAGGGACTTTCCAAGTGCAACTGATTGACTGCCCTGAGAGAACAGCTTGAACAAACAGTGAAGCCTTACCTTCAAGCTCACCAGCTGTCAAATCCACTACTATTATTGCAAATGTGTTTGACTTGGTAACCCAGGTTCAGACAGAAGATTTTTCAGCCTCAAAGCTGGGAAATCCATGGATGTTTGCACAGCCTGCTTGGACTCCATGAAAAGTCTACCGATGCAGATTTGAGTTCTGTAGCCAATGGTAGCTAAGGAGAAGCCTGCACAGTTAAATGCTGATCTGCCAACAGATCCATTTGGAATTGAGCAGATGATTGACATCATTAATAAAGGTCACTTGATTACTAGTGCAGTTACATAATCACTATGCAGCTGCCCCCAAGGTATCACATTTAGTGTGTTATCCATCGATTAACAATAACTTAGAAATATATCAGGTGGTCAAGTTCAAGCCTATGGTAAGCATACAGGAAATAGGCTTATCATGATTGCAATATGTCTTCATTACTCATAGATGATTTAGTCTACAGCACTGAAGAGGAAGCTTTTTAACTAATTGTCTCTGTGCTGCTGTGTATATGCTTTGCACAGGAATACTGTTTTTATCAGAAATCGATGTTTAAGACAAACAGGCTGTTCTATTATTACCCAAAGAAATTTACAGCTGGAAGAATGATATTGCAGGAGATAAAATTCCTATAGGCATTGCAATTAATATAGATGATTAGCACATGTTAATGAGAGGAAATTTCTTTGGTCAGCAATTGCCCCAATTTTAGCTAAAGTGACTCTTGGAGGAATAATCCGGATTTATGCGCAGACTCTTGTGATTTGTTGATGATTTTAAACAGCAATTATAGGGTACTGTAGAACCATTATTGTATATTTGCTCTGTGGTTCACTCGGCAGCATGGAGTCAGTAGAAGTTCAGAGCAGTGCAAAGCAAAGCACTTTGTTACGACCGACTCTGCTACTTTATACCCACAATGGGAATGTTGCATTTTATCAGGGAAGTTTTAAGAACTTCTTTAAATCTTACTCCCAGGCTACCTGTTAATATCTTTACTTGACAGGGTTTGGAATACATATTCACTTTAGGAAATGTGGTGTTGAGCATGTGATTAATTCGGTCTGGCCAATGGGGTTAATTCAGGTCCTAACGCTGACCTCAAAGAGCGAGTCTATTTTAGCTGCAGACAAAATGATGGATGAACTCAGCAAGTCAGGCAGCTTCTATGGAGAGGAATAAACAGTCGACAGTCCATATACCCCCTCCCTCACCACCATTCAGAACCCCAAATTTCCAGGTGAGGTGCAACATCATTTGCCAGGGTAGCGAGTGCTCCCAATGCAGCCTCCGCTACATTGGTGAGACCCAGTATAGACTGCGGATCACTTCGTCAAGGATCTTCACTCCATCTGTCACACAAGCTGGGATTTCCTGGTGGCTATGCCTACCAAAGCAGCAGGTCCACAGCAGATGTGATCTCATTAGCTCTTCACCCAACCCTGGAATATCTGGACAACAAATATGCAAACATCAGGATGCTCTTTATCAATTACAGCTCAGCATTAGCATTTAATACCATCATCCCTTCAAATCAGTAAATTCCAAGACCTGGGCCTTAGTGCCCAGTCAATTAAGATTTGCAAAGCACAATCTGTATCAGCACCGATGCACCGCAGTGCAGTGATGTGTACTTAACCCCCTGCTTAACTTGCTATACACCTCTGACTTTGCAGCTAAGTTCAGCTCCAGTACCATATTCAAGTTTGCTGATGACACCACTGTTGTGGGCCATATCAACAATGGTGTTGAATCCTCATATAGGAGGGAGATTGAAAATTTGGCTAAGTGGTGTAACAACGACAGCCTCTCACTCTGTCAGGGTGCTGGAGCAGGGACCCAATCATAGACCAAGTACTGGGCACACTGTGATATTTATTGATAAACAAATCCAGAGGGGCAACAAGATCGGCATCAAAGTTCAGGCAGAGATCAAAACATCCAGAGAAATCCAAAAATCAGAATCAGCAAACAGGCAGAGTCAAAAACCAAAATAATCAAGATAAACAGGCAGGGTCAATACTCAAAAGGACAGAGTTTAAATATGAATACTAGACAGGCTCAGGAAAACTTACTGACACAATCTGGCAAAACACAGGTGCAAACACAGGACTGAAATACACTGAGCAATAAACAGTGAGGGAGATGATAGGTGGAGCACAATGAGACACAGGTGGCAGCATTACAGGTAATGATGAGAAACAGGTGAGGGGCGGAGTAATCATTAATACAGGGGCCAGAGTAGAGCAGGGGCGGGGACAGGAGCACGAGAACATGAGACATGTAAACAAACAAGAGCACATGGCAATACAAAAGCACAGAATGACGGCTGGGGAGAAGCACACAAAAAGACAAGGTTCAACTGGAAGTACTGACACACTCAGTCAACAAGACCAAGGAACAGATTGTAGACTTCAGGAGAGGGAAACCAGAGGTCCATGAGCCAATACTCAGCAGAGAATCACAGGTGGAGAGGTTCAGTAATTTTAAATTTCTGTGTGTCACTATCTCAGAGGACCTCTCCTGGACACGTAATATAAATACAATTGCAAAGAAAACACGACAGCGCCTCTATTTCCTCTGGAGTCTGCAAAGATTCGATATGATGAAGATGGCAGAGTTGGTCATTGAAACACTGTTTTTAATTGATACCTGCACCCTGCTGGAAGCCCGAGAAGAGTTTACTCATTTGATACATCATCAAAAATATTGACAATCTTCTATAGATGTGTGGTGCAAAGTTTGCTGACTGGCTGCATTAAGGCCTGGTTTAGGAACACCAATGCCTTTGAGTGGAAAATCCTACAAAAGGCAGTGATTTGGCCCAGAGTAAAGCCTTCTCTACCATTGAGCACACCTACATGAAATATTGCCATAGAAAGGCAGCATCCATCATCAAAGATCCTTATCACCTGGTCATGCTCTTTTCTCGCTGCTGCCATCAGGTAGAAAGTACAAGTCCCTCAGGACTCACTCCACCAGGTTCAAGAACGGTTACTAACCTTCAACCGTCAGGCTCTTGAACAAAAAGGAATAACTACACTCGTTCTATTTCTTGTGTTCCCACAACCAATGGTCTCACTTTAAGGACTCTTTATCTTGTTACTTCATGCTGTCACTATTTATTGCTATTTATTTATATCTGCATTTTCACAGTTTGTTTACAGTTAACAGTTCTGTTCTATGGATTTTCTAAGTGTGCCCGCAGGAAAAAGAATCCAATACAGTAGTTTTATGTGAAAACATGTATGTACTCCAATAATAATTTTACTTTGAACTTTAAACATTCTTGTTCTGACATGTCACCTCAGCTGTCACTGTGAAGGAGGTGGGAAAGCAGAAGATATTTAACATTAGGTTTTTTTTAATCACATGTACGTCGCAACATTTAAGCATGCAGTGAAAATGTGTTATTTTGCATCAATGACCAACGAAGACCAAGGATTGTGCTGAGGACGGCCCACAGGTATAACCATATAACAATCACAGCACGGAAACAGGCCATCTCGGCCCTCCTAGTCCGTGCCGAACTCTTAATCTCACCTACCCGCACTCAGCCCATAACCCTCCACTCCTTTCCTGTCCATATACCTATCCAATTTTACCTTAAATGACACAACTGAACTGGCCTCTACTACTTCTACAGGAAGCTCATTCCACACAGCTATCACTCTCTGAGTAAAGAAATACCCCCTCGTGTTTCCCTTAAACTTCTGCCCCCTAACTCTCAAATCATGTCCTCTCGTTTGAATCTCCCCTACTCTCAATGGAAACAGCCTATTCACGTCAACTCTATCTATCCCTCTCAAAATTTTAAATACCTCGATCAAATCCCCCCTCAACCTTCTACGCTCCAATGAATAGAGACCTAACTTGTTCAACCTTTCTCTGTAACTTAAGTGCTGAAATCCAGGTAACATCCTAATAAATCGTCTCTGCACTCTCTCTAATTTATTGATATCTTTCCTATAATTCGGTGACCAGAACTGTACACAATATTCCAAATTTGGCCTTACCAATGCCTTGTACAATTTTAACATTACATCCCAACTTCTGTACTCAATGCTTTGATTTATAAAGGCCAGCGTTCCAAAAGCCTTCTTCACCACCCTATCTACATGAGGCTCCACCTTCAGGGAACTATGCACTGTTATTCCTAGATCTCTCTGTTCCACTGCATTCCTCAATGCCCTACCATTTACCCTGTATGTTCTATTTGGATTATTCCTGCCAAAATGTAGAACCTCACACTTCTCAGCATTAAACTCCATCTGCCAACGTTCAGCCCATTCTTCTAACCGGCATAAATCTCCCTGCAAGCTTTGAAAATCCACCTCATTATCCACAACACCTCCTACCTTAGTATCATCGGCATACTTACTAATCCAATTTACCACCCCGTCATCCAGATCATTTATGTATATTACAAACAACATTGGGCCCAAAACAGATCCCTGAGGCACCCCCCTAGTCACCGGCCTCCATCCCGATAAACAATTATCCACCACTACACTCTGGCATTTCCCATCTAGCCACTGTTGAATCCATTTTATTACTCCAGCATTAATACCTAACGACTGAACCTTCTTAACTAACCTTCCATGTGGAACTTTGTCAAAGGTTTTGCTGAAGTCCATATAGACTACATCCACTGCCTTACCGTCGTCAACATTCCTCGTAACTTCTTCAAAAAATTCAATAAGGTTCGTCAAACATGACCTTCCACGCACAAATCCATGCTGACTACTCCTAATCAGATCCTTTCTATCCAGATAATTATTAATACTATCTCTAAGAATACTTTCCATTAATTTACCCACCACTGATGTCAAACTGACAGGTCTATAATTGCTAGGCTTACTTCTGGAACCCTTTTTAAACAATAGAACCACATGAGCAATACGCCAATCCTGTGGCACAATCCCCGTTTCTAATGACATCTTAAAGATCTCCTTCCGAGCTTCTGCTATTTCTACACAAACTTCCCTCAAGGTCCTGGGGAATATCCTGTCAGGACCCGGAGATTTATCCACTTTTAAATTTCTTAAAAGCACCAGTACTTCCACCTCTTTAATTGTCATAGGTTCCATAACTTCCTTACTTGTTTCCCACACCTTACACAATTCAATATCCTTCTCCTTAGTGAATACCGAAGAGAAAAAATCGTTCAAAATCTCTCCCATCTCCCTCGGCACCACACATAGCTGACCACCCTGATTCTCTAAGGGACCAATTTTATCCCTCACTATCCTCTTGCTTTTAATATAACTGTAGAAACCTTTCGGATTTACTTTCACCTTATTTGTCAAACCAACCTCGTATCTTCTTTTAGCTTTTCTAAACTCTTTCTTAAGATTCCTTTTACATTCTTTATATTCCTCGAGCAATTCCTTTACTCCATGCTGCCTATATCTATTGTAGACGTCCCTCTTTTTCTGAACCAATTTTCTAATATCCCTTGAAAACCATGGTGCTTTCAAACCTTTAACCTTTCCTTTCAACCTAACAGGAACATAAAGATTCTGTACCCTCATAATTTCACCCTTAAATGACCTCCATTTCTCTATTACATCCTTCCCATAAAACAACTTGACCCAATCCACTCTCTCTAAATCCCTTCGCATCTCCTCAAAGTTAGCCTTTCTCCAATCAAAAATCTCAACTCTAGGTCCTGTCCTGTCCTTCTCCATAATTATATTGAAGCTAATGCTATTGTGATCACTGGACCGAAGTGCTCCCCAACACATACATCTGTCAGCTGACCTATCGCATTCCCTAACAGGAGATCCAACACTGCCTCATCTCTAGTCGGTACTTCTATGTATTGTTGCAAAAAACTATCCTGCACTCATTTCACAAACTCTAAACCATCCAGCCCTTTTACAGAATGAGCTTCCCAGTCTACGTGTGGAAAATTAAAATCTCCCACAATCACCACCTTGTGTTTACTACAAATATCTGCTATCTCCTTACATATTTGCTCTTCCAACTCACGCTCCCCATTAGGTGGCCTATAATACACTCCTATCAGTGTTACTGCACCTTTCCCATTCTTCAATTCCACCCAAATAGTCTCCCTAGAGGAGCTCTCTAATCTATCCTTCCAAAGCACCGCCATAAGATTTTCTCGGACAAGCAATGCAACACCTCCTCCTCTGGCCCCTCCTAATCTATCACACCTGAAGCAACTAAATCCAGGAATATTTAGTTGCCAATCACACCCTTCCTGCAACCATGTTTCACTAATAGCTACAACATCATAATTCCAGGTATCAATCCACGCTTTAAGCTCATCCACCTTTCTTACAATGCTCCTAGCATTAAAATAGATACATTTAAGATACTCTCCACCTCCTCCTCTCTTTTCATCCCTAACAATGCATTCAAATTTATTATCCTTTTCTTTCTTCTCCCCTACATCTTTGGGCTGAGCGCATCCCTTCTCCATCACCTGCCTTTCCTCCCTCACACAATGTCTCTTTACTTGCTCTACTGGTGAACTAACCTCCTCTCCCATAGTTTCCTCAAATTGATTCCCGCCCCCCCCCTCCCATCTTACTAGTTTAAAGTCTGCCCTGTAGCCCTGGCAAACCTCCCCGCTAGGATATTGGTCCCCCCAAGATTCAAGTGTAACCCGTCCTTCTTGAACAGGTCACGCCTGCCCCATGATCCAGAAACTTGAATCCCTGCCCCCTGCTCCAATCCCACAGCCACACATTCATCCTCCACCTAATTCCATTCCTACTCTCACTGTCGCGTGGCACAGGCAGTAATCCCGAGATTACTACCTTTGCGGTCCTTCTTCTTAACTGCCTTCCTAACTCCTTATAATCTCATTTCAGGACCTCTTCCTCTTTCCTACCTATGTCATTGGTACCTACATGTACCACGACCTCTGGCTCCTCACCCTCCCACTTCAGGATATCTTGGACGCGATCAGAAACGTCCTGAACCCTGGCACCAGGGAGGCAAATTACCATCTGGGACTCCCGATCACCTCCACAGAACCGCCTGTCTGAACCCCTGACTATCGAGTCCCCTATTACTATGGTCCTCTTTCTTCTATCCCTACCCTTCTGAGCTACAGGGCCGTCCTCTGTGCCGGAGGCCCGGCCACGTCACTTCCACCAGGTAGGCTGTCCCCCCCAACAGTACTCAAACATGAGTACTTATTGTCAAGGGGTACAGCCACTGGGGTACTCTCTAGTACCTGCCTCTTCCCCTTCCTGACTGTGACCCACCTATCTGCCTCCCGTGGCCCCGGAGTGACCACCTGCCTGTAACTCCTCTCTATCACCTCCTTACTCTCCCTGACCAGGCGAAGGTCATCAAGCTGCAGCTCCAGTTCCCTAACTCGGTCCTTCAGGAGCTGCAGTTCGGCGCACCTGGCGCAGATGTGGACGTCCGGGAGGCTCGGAGACTCCAGGATCTCCCACATCCGACACCGAGAACAACAAGCTGCCCTCACATTCATACTTCCCAAATAACTGACAATAACAAGAACTAAAAGATAAGCCTACTGTGCCCTCTTTCGCCTAAACCCCCTGAGCCCAAGCCCTACACTCTGCTCCCGGCTCACTCCGCTGCCCACAAATGAAGCTGCCCGCTTCTTAAGGCTGCGTTCTTTTTATATCTTCCCTCCTTCCCAGGCCTCCTTCACGCGCCTGCGCAGTCCTGCCTCTCAGAACTCCGATCTGAGACGCAATTGGACAATTTGAAAATGGCCGCCACCGCACTTCCTCTCAAAGCCTCGCTGTCCTCTTCCAAAAGAGAACTACCTCACTCAGTCTTCTCCTTTTTATATCTTCCCGCCTTCCCAGGCCTCCTTCACGCGCCTGCGCAGTCCTGCCTCTCAGAACTCCGATCTGAGACACAATTGGACAATTTGATAATGGCCGCCGCCGCACTTCCTCTCAAAGCCTCAAAGGTATCACCATGCTTCCTGTGCCAACATAACATGACCATAACTCATTACCCTATGTCATACATCCTCGGAATGTGGGAGGGAAAAGAAGCATTGGGAGGAAACCCATGCAGTCATGGGAAGAATATATAAACTCCTTACTGACAGCAGTGGGAATTAAACCCCGATTGGTGATTGCTGGAGCTATAAAAGTGATTGGACTAATCACTATTCCTCTATGCCTTAAGGAGAGGTATCACTTATTGAAGGACACCTAATCTTAGACCTGCTCTAGTCAATAAATTTTGTAATTATTCTGAGAAAAAATTAAGGGGTGTCAGTGTGTTATTGAACTCTAATAAAGTCTATTGCATAGTTCACAAACCAATATGTGTGGGACTCAAGGAGCTTAAAGTATATGTTAATTATTCCCTTTGGATCTTTCCAAAGTGTTGAATCTCACAGCTGGTCACACAGCTTAAAGCAGCAAATGTTGTTACATGTTACATGTACTATATCCAGTTAAGATTCTGGTCAATACCCTATCTCACCTCTCTTGGTCTATTCATGATGGGATCTCAGAGATGGTAGGGCAGTCGTTGGCATTTGATTCATTATTTTCCATTTATCAACTTCTATCCAAATGTTAGTTGTGTAATAATGCCTGCAGGCAGGAGCTACTGCAGCATCTAAGTACTTACAAAGAGAAGTTAACATTGTATAATTATCAGAGAACATTCCTAATTTTGAGTTTCTAGGAGTGGAAAGGCCATTAGTAAAGCAGCTGTTGAAGGCTGAAGCAAGATTCCTCCCCTCGGGAATATGGGCAGTGATAACTCGGGCCTTAGAATGGAATGAAGCATAGAAACATAGAAAACCTACAGCACAATACAGGCCCTTCAGCCCACAATGGTTGAAAATGATTAGATTGCACAAAACACGCCTGTTCTTTTTTCCCTACATTTGCACCAGGAAAACTTGCACCTCCTCTGCCTGACCTTCTCCTCTTCCTCCAACCACAGCTCTGTATGATTCTTGCAATCTGATTTTATCTACGTTGCCAAGGCATGTTTCCGTGAGTACTTAGCAAAGAACTTCTGCCATTCAGATCCCCACCCTCACTGGCTACTGGGAGAACATAAAATGAACCAGAATTAAATAACAGAAACATAGTAATATGGAAAATAGTGGTACTATTCAATATGATAATGGCTAGTCACCAAATTCAGCACTAGCTTTCTCACTACTCCAAAGAATACAGAAAATGGCAGGGGGATGGGAACCTGGATGATGGAGCGGAGGATGAGCCTGCAGTTCTACAAGTAGATGATGGATGTAACATGAATGAAAGGAAGGACAAGCCAATGACTGGGTACAAATGCAGACAGAGCAAAGAGTTAAATTGTACCACAGAGGCAAAATTCAAAAGGGCAAAGAATACAGGACTGAAATTGTATTTAAATGTAAGTAGCATTCAGAATAAGGTGGATGAATTCGTGGTGCGATTAGAGATTGGTTGGTATGATGTTGTGGGCATCACTGAGTCATGGCTGAAAGAAGGCCATGGTTGGGAGCTTAACAGCAAATGATATACTTTGTATTGAAAGGACAGGGAAGAATGCGTAGGCGGTGGTATGGATCTGTTAGTATGGGATGGAATTACATCTTTAGAAAGAGGTGACGGTGTCAAAAAATATTGAATCTTTGAAACTGGAGTTAAGAAACTGCAAGGGTGAAAAAACATTATGGGAATCATACATAGGCATCCATATCATAGTCAAGAAGTTGAAAAGGGAGCTGTAGAAGACATTTAATAAGGGCAATAACACCATTGTAATAGGGAACTTAATATGCCAGGGGATTAGGAAAATCAGGTTGGTCTCGCAAGAGAGGGAATTTGCTGAATAACGACAAGATGGCTTTTTAGAGTAACTTGTGTTTGAGCCTACTCGGCGAAAGGCTATCTTAGATTGGGCGTAGTGTATTAACCATGATTTTATTTGGGAGCTTAACGTAAAGGAACCCGTAGGAGGCAGTGATTGAATTCATACTACAATTTGAGAGGAAGCATAAATCCATGTATCAGTATTGCAATAGAATAAAGGAAATTACAGAGGCATGAGAGAGGAGCTTGTCCATGTGGATGTGAGGAGGATACTGGCAGGGATGACGGCAGAGCGGAGATGGTTGAAGTTTCTGGGAATAGTTCACAAGGCACAAGATAAATAAATCCCACAGAGGAAGAATTTTTCAAATGTCACAGGTAGGCAACTGTGGCTGACAAGGGAAGTTAAGAACTGCAAAAAGCCAAGGAAAATGCATATAAAGTAGAAAAAGTGAGTGGGAAGTCGGATGATTGGGAAGCTTTTAAAATCCACAAAAGGCAATTAAAAGATCCAAAAGAAGGGAAAAGATGAAATATGAGGAAGGACTAGCCAATAATAGATACCAGAAAGTATTTTTTTCAGTTATACAAAGAGTGAAAGGGAGGTGAGAGTTGATGTGGAACACTGGAAAATGATGTTGGTGAGCTAGTATTGAGGGATAAATAAATAGCAAATGAATTTAATGAGTACTTTGCATCTGTCTTCACTGGGGAACACTAGCAATGTGCCAGAGGTCCCTGAGTGTCAGGGAGCAGGAGTGAGCATCAATGCTATTACAAAGGAAAATGTGCTAGGCAAACTGAAAGGTGGCTACGTCACCTAGGCCAAATGGACTACATCCCTGAGTCCTGAGAAAGGTCGCTGAAGAGATAACGGATGTATTGGTCATGGTCTTTCAAGAATCACTTGATTCTGGCATGGTCCTGGAGGACTGGAAGATTGCAAATGCCACTCCACTCTTTAAGAAGGAAGGAAGGAAGGCAAAAGGAAGGAAATTATAGGCCAGTTAGCTCAACCTCAGTGGTTGGGAAAGTGTTGGAGTCTATTATTAAGGATTATTGAGGCACTTGGAGACTAATGATAAAATAATTCAAAGTCAGCATGCATTCTGTAAAATTTTGTTTGTCAAATCTGTTGGGAAATGTATGATAATGTATTTTGGTAAAAGGAACAATAGTGTGGAATATTATCTAAATGGGGAGAAGGCTCAAACATCAGAGGTGCAGAGGGACTTAGGAGCCCTCATGCAAGACTCGCTGAATGTTAATTTACAGGTTGAGTCTGTGGTAAAGAAGGCAAATGCAATGTTGGCATCTATTTCAAGGGAAATAGAATGCGAAAATAAGGAGATAATATTGAGCTTTTATAAGACACTAGGCAGGCTTCACTTGGAGTATTGTCAACAGTTTTGGGCCTCATATCTCAGAAAGAATGTGTTGCCATTGGACAGAGTCCAGAGGAGGTTCACGAGAACGATTCCGGGAATGAAGGGGTTAACATATGAGGGGTGTTTGACAGTTTTGGGCCTGTACTCACTGGAATTTAGAAGAATCCATAGGTATCTCATTGAAACTTACTAAATGTTGAAAGGACGAGATAGGGTGGATGTGGACAGGACGTTTCCTGTGGTGCTGGTATCCAGAACTGGAGGTCACAGCTTCAAAATTGAAGGACCACCCTTTGGAACAGAGATAAGAAGGACTTTTTTAGCCAGAGAGTGGTGAATCTGTGGAATGCTCTGCCATAAACTGCAGTGGAGGTCAAGTCTGTATGTATATTTAAGGCAGAAGTTGATAGTTCCCTGATTGGTCAGGGCATCAAAGGATATGGCAAGAAGGCTGGTGTATGGGGTTATGTGGGATCTGGGATCAGTCATGATAGAATGGCAGAGTAGACTCGATGGGCTGAATGGACTAATTCTGCTCCTATGTCTTGCTCCATTTATGCTCCATTTATTTCCTTCTCAACTCCATTTAGCATATAATAACATCATGGTAGATAGAGGTCAAATATTATTTTCACATTTCACTAAATCTACACTCTACTGCATTTTGGGTGAATATTCTCACTCCTGACTAAGAATCCATCACAAATTGTGACAGTGGAATTTCAATATGAAATTACAGTATGGAAAACTAGCATTATTGTTAAAAACAATATTGATAAGATGTTTTAAAATGAACCTAATATGATAGGGCAACTCCCCAGTGGTATGTGTATTAATGCATTGTGGCCCAGCTACAGTATATGAGTCCAGAGGTTTCCTGAGAGATCTTTTGGGGATTTTTTCTGATTCAGCTGTCTGCCATCTCTACGTACTTCAGGCCCTAATAGCCCTCCATGTGTATCAGAAATAATAAATCGTATTCTAGCTGTAAGACCCCTTCTTCTGGGGCACCGCCTGTCACTTGTGCAGTGACAGAAGCAGGCAAGGGACTGACAATAGCTGGAGAGCCACCTGCTTGTTCGTATGTCTGCCAAGCTGTGCTGGAGCTGAGTTTGCAGATCAGCCAGTGATCCGCTTAAGCACAGGCTGCTGCAGGACCACAAGGTCTCTGAATCCCTCGCTGCTGCTCCCTGCACGTCCGTGGCTACATAATCCTGAAAGCCATGTATCCCATAGGCTGTGTAGGCTCCCACAGGCATAGCTGGTTGCCTCAGGGAATACCCTACCTGGTTTTCAGCTGAAAAGGTATGTAAAAGGTTCCAGCATCACTTAAGTAACCACACTGTCACTGACGTGACAAGACTGGTGAAGTAAAATCTTTTCTCTTGCACACTGCCAGTTCCATTGGTGCTACACTGCATATCCCAATGAACACCCTGAAACAAAGTTTAACTTTTTTTTTTGACATTGTGGGGCATCTCATCGTCCACCACGTCATTATCAGCGAACAACTGGTGGAAAAGAATCAGACAACTCATAACGTGAACGTGCTCACCACTTCTGAAAGACCTGACTGCAAATGCAGAACAGGTGTCATAAAAATCTTTGTGAGGGATTTCTCATCGATTCCTATATCTCAAGAATGCATGCCTCAAACTTATAACATGTTAATCTCTGCAAAGTGTTCGTGCCACTTGAGTTCTCCGGTAGACAAAATTGTTTGCACTAGTCACACTATTCAATCCAAATGTGTATATGACCTGAAGCTCCTGGATTATGGTAACTATGTGGGAATATTAGATATATACTTGTAGCTGTTATCCACCTTTTTTACAGGAAACCACAGTAATTTCTTCACGCCATCCAATAACATACTGTAAGCACTGGATAAGGTTTGTAACCCTGGAGACCTAAGAGCTAAACACAGCTTTTTTGCTAGGTATGTGAAGAATTGACTGGGTCCAGGATACATTGTTCAGGCTGGGAGACTCTCCTGATGTCTGACCTTGATGACGGAAGGATTAGGAGCAAGATGGGATTGGATTGCAGAAGGGGATATTCCATCAACGTCAGTTACACTGATGCAAACAACGAACACAAGTTGGCTTAACTACACAGGTTGGACAGCCTTTGCCTGTACTTTTGAACACCGGACTGTAATTTTGGTCAAAGTCAAAGATCAATTTTGACCTTGCCCTAGCTCTTATACTGGAAAAGTCCCTGCCTATCGAGTTTGAAGATATCAAATGTGTACACGAGGTAACATCTCTCACCTTGAGAATGGACTTACGTGATCTCCCTAATATAACACTGCACACCAAATTTTGAGATCCAGATAGCATCAGCAGCAGTAGTCCAGAACTTTAGGTCAGGAAGTTGAGTGAACCCTAATCTCCTTTGACAAAACCATCAAAGCAAGTTTGAATTTAAGATTGGAGATCTCAGTGAAGCAGCCTGAATGTTGCTCCTTTAGTAGCACAGTTGCATGGTGAAGGGGACTTACCTGGCTGCTGTGTAGAGAAATAAGACACATTGTTTTACAGACCTCTGAGACTGAAAATCCCACTGCCATCCAATTATATTTGTTGCATGATTGAACTTTTTCTCCAGATTCCAACATCTGCAGCCTGTATAACATCTGTGTCTGTATAATTTATTTGTTTTGAGATGCAGCACAGTAACAGCCCCTTCCATCCCAGCAAGTCCACGCCACCCAATTAAACCCATGTAACCCATTAACCAACTAACCTGTGCATCTTTTGGAATGGAAACCAGAACGCCCAGAGGAAACCTACACAGTCACAATGAGAACATACAAACTCCTTGCAGTCAGCAGTGGAACTGAACCCAGATTGCTAGTGCTGAAATATCGTTACAGTAAATATCGTTACTGTGCTCCCCGCCCCCACCCCTCCCCCACCCCCGTATGCTGTTGCACTGCTCTTCTTAACAGCTGAAGAAGTTTAACGCTGCAAAAAAGAAGTGGTAAGGAGAACAACTTGCTTACCTACTTGGACCCTTAGCTCCTATGTGGAGGATAGATCATCAAGGGCATACCATCTCCATGGCACTCTGAAGTCGAAAGAGTTGGAGTTCATCAACACTTCCACAATCCATTGCATCCACTGTACAGGGGATTGGCCTCTGTAGCTTCACTGGAGTCCTGTTGGCCTGTCTTACCCGTTTGCACCTCTCATAATGGGGATGCAATGTCAGACTTTGTGAGGCAAGGAGAACAAGAATCCTGACAAAAAAAAAAATGAGAAGACAGGTTTTGCGGCGTGGTAACATAGCGGTTAGCACAACGCTTTATAGTACCAGCGACACAGGTTCAGTTCCCACTGCTACCCGTAAGGAGTTTGAAACACATCAGTTTCCCCCAGGTTTCCTCCTATAGTTCAAAGACATACCATTTGGTAGGTTAATTGGTTATTGTAAATTGTCCCGTGATTAATCTCGGATTAAATTGGGGGATCACTGGGCGGCTCAGCTCAAAGGACCTGTATGGCCTATTTTGTGCTGTATCTCAATAAATAAAAGATAAATTTCTTGACAGATGCTATGGCATCAGAATTGTTCTGTCCCAGGTTTTCGACAACTTGGTGCTCCGTTGGGTTCTTAGCTCAACAAATCTCTAGCCTACAGAGTGTGAAAGTTAGGAATATATGCCGAACCAAAATCAAATAAGAATATGTGACCAGCTGAAATATTCTGTCCTCCTCTCGGCAAAACATAATGGAAGGATGACTGGGCAACAGTATAAAAGGATGAGTACAAATGTATGAGTGGCTAAGCAAGCAAAACAGATCTCGCGGACCCATCAGCATCTGTGGACAAAATCAACATATCACGATGAGGCCTTTAAATTGGAATGCTACCGATTTCAGTATCAGAAGTTTCTTGTGTCTCCATTTTATTGGATAAGTGGTTCTAATTTTGTGTATACATGGGTGGAGGTGGAGTGAGTGGTTCTTCGTGGAACAGTGAACATCAAGAGACTTGATAGGAGTTTTCAAATATCAAAGGTCTGGATGTAAAAGAAATGCTCCAGTGACCACAGTGTTGATATCCACAGAGTATTGACAAAAACGCATGAGGAATAATCCCGCACTGTGATTGGTTAGGGTTTGGAATGTGTTGCGTGATAGATATGGATTCAGACAAAACCTTCTAAAGGGTATTGCTTAAGTACCAGAAGGGATCAAACCTATGACAGAGATATTGAGGAGAGAGGAAGAGGGGGAGTAACTGAATCACACAATGAAAGATTCAATGAGACAAAAGGCTTCTATTCTATGTTTCTAGCAGTAGGCAATTCACCCACTTGCACTTGAACTGAATTTAATGAACACATGCCTGCCTAGTGGTTTAAGGATTATGCCTCTTCCAAAATATGTACTGTCTTGAATCCAAGCCCTCCTATGAACATCTCTTCAAAGGAAATGCAGTACTCTGTGCAGCTGTTGGATTCCTTCTGCTGCTTGATGCTTTATTTCCTTGTAAGGTGAAAAGCAATTACCAGATACTTTATGCTGTGCATTTTAGGCTTCAATACACCTTTATGTTTTATGCACTGCTTACTGTTAAGCACTTTGTCGACAGAAGGTTTGATGCTTTCTTATTGTCAGTTGTGCTTCTTATGAATAATCATAGAAAGCTTCAATCTTGTTCTGCTACATCATTTCAAGCTGTCCCTTCATTGCTTTTCTTGTTTTACAATGACAGCAGGCTGCCCACGATAAAAGTAAAAAAAAACAGCTACTGCTGGGCCAGAGTGCAAATAAAAGATAGTGGGTTCCGAAATGTGAACCGGAAGAAGCAAATAGGAAGATGTAAGTGGGAAGTGATGATTCTAACTCAAAGAAACAAAGTGAGTCTTTGAACCTGCAGCATTTGAAATGCAAAGAGATGCCCACCTGACTTGCTCCACTTTCAGGCTTGGCCTTCATGGGCAACATAGGGGATTGCATCGGAGCTTTGTGGTTAGCACATGTGGCGTGTGGCCAAGTGGTTAAGGTGTTGGGCTAGCGATCTGAAGGTTGTGAGTTTGAACCCCAGCTGAGGCAGTGTGTTGTGTCCTTGAGAAAGGTATTTAACCACATACTGCTCCAGTCCACCCAGCTGAAAACGGGTACTGGCTAAATGCTGGGGGTTAACCTCACGATAGACTATCCGGGGGGGGAGTCTCGTACTCTCAGTCACTTCATGCCATGGAAACTGGCCAAAGCATTGGCCTGATGAGTTTATAAGGCTCAGGACAGACTTCAACTTTTCAACTTAATTTCATGGTTAGCGCAGTACCAGCAACACAGGTTCAATTCTGCACCTGAGGGTAAGGAGTTTGCACATTGTTTGGGTTAATTTTAACCCCATTCTACCTGCCACGGGAGATTTCACTGATCTTTTTGGGAGCAGTGTACATTCCGCCTCAGGCCAATAACAAATAGGCTCTAGATGATCTGAGCAATGTGATCAGCAGGCACAAAGCAACACACTCTGACACCTTCACCGTCATTTTGGGGGATTTTAACCAGGCCAGCTGGAAAAAAAATCACTAAGTTATTACCATAAACAAATCACTTGTAGTACCAGAGGGAACAACACTGGACTGGTGTTACTCTAAGATCAACAGTGCTTACGCCCACACTTCAGGAAGTCTGATCACCAGCTGTACTTCTACTCCCTGAGTATAGGCAGAGACTGAAGACTGCAGCACCAGCAGTGAGGACCAAGAAGGTATGAGCAAGGGAAGCACAGGAGAGCTTACAGGGCCATGTTGAATCGGTGGACTGGACTGTGTTCAGGGATTCGTCTTTGAATCTGGGTGAAAATGCCGCAGTTGCTACCGACTTCATTAAAACCTGTTTTGTTGAGTGTTTGCCTATGAAATCTTGCTGTACATTCCCAAACCAAAAGCCACGGATGAACCAGGAGGTTCACCGCCTGCTGATGGCTAGATCTGTGGGATTTTAGATTAGCAACCCAGGTCTGTACAAGAAAATCAGGTATGATTTTCAGAGGACTATTTCAAGTGCAATGAAACAATTCCGAGCGAGGTTCGAGGTGACATCGGATGCACGTCAACTCTGGCAGGGTTTGCTGGACATTACTTCCTACAAAGCGAAACCCAATAGCATGAATGGCAGCGATACTTCACTACCAGATGAGCTCAACACCTTTTATACCTGCTTTGAAAAGGAGAATAAAACCACAGCTGTGAAGACCCCTGCTGCACCAGGTGACTCGATGATCTCTGTCCTGGAAGGTGATGTCAGGCTGTCTTTCAGGAGGGTGAACCCTCACAAGGCAGCTGGCCCTGATAGAGTACCTGGTAAGGCTCTGAAAACTTGTACCAACCAACTGGCAGGAGTATTCAATGACATTTTCAACCTCTCACTGCTTACAGACAGAAGTTCCCACCAGCTTCAAAAGGACACCAATTATACTAGTGCCCAAGAAAAGTCATGTGAACTGCCTTAATGACTATCACCCAGTAGCACTCACATCTACAGTGATAAAATGCTTTGAGAGATTGGTCATAGCTAGGATCAACTCCTGCCTCAGCAAGGACCTGGACCCATGGCAATTTGTCCCTATCCACAATAGGTTTACAGCAGACGCAATCTCAGTGGCTCTTCACACAGCCTTATGTCACCCGGACAATACAAATACCTATGTCAGAATGCTGGCCATTGGCTACAGCTCAGCATTTAATACCAACATTGCTACAGTCCTGGTCAATAAGCTACAGAACTTGGGCCTCTGCACTTCCCTCTGCAATTGGATCTGCAGCTTCCTAAGTGGAAGACCACAATCTGTTCGGATTGGTAATAATACCTCTTCCTCAAGATGATCAGCACTGGTGCACCTCACCGGGGCTTAGCCCATTGCTCTACTCTCTCTATACCCATGACTGTGTGGCTAGGCATAGCTCAAATGCCATCTATAAATTTGCTGACGATACCACCATTGTTGGCAGAATGTCAGATGGAGACATGAGGGCATACAGGAGTGAGTTATACCAGCTAGTTGAGTGGTGCTGCAGCAACAATCTTACATTCTACGTCAGTATGACAAAAGAGCTGATTGTGGACTTCAGGAAGGATAAGACGAGGGAACACAAACCAATCCTCATAGAGGGATCAGAAGTGGAGAGAGTGAGCAATTTCAAGTTCCTGGGTGTCAAGATCTCTAAGGATCTAACCGGGTCCCCACATATTGATGCAGCTATAAAGAAGGTGGTGTAGTGGTATCAGTACTGGACTTCGAGGCAAATGGTCCCATGTTCAATTCCGGCCAGTTCCTTGCATGTTTTCCATCTGTGCTGTGTTGAGCTAGCAACTCAGCCTCGTAAAAAACAGTCAAATTCTACGGAAAAAGCAAAAAAGCCTCCAAATGCGCCACAAGGTGTGAAATGGAACACAATGAAGGTAAGATAGCGGCCATTGTCGGAGTGGACTGAGGCAGAGTGTGTCGGCTTTGGCTCAATCAGGCTTCGGTGAGAACAGGCAGAGGCGACTGCGCAAGCGCGTGAAAGTCGGCCCGTGAGGCAGCGGGAGAATTTAAATAGCGAGCAGAGGCTGAGTACGAGCTTCACTCCAGGTGAGGTAAGGCCGGGTAAACTCCTTTAATTAATCTAATTAGCTTACGAGTAAGTAATGGAGGCAGCAGTTAGGGAAGCAGTTTGCAGTGTGTGGGAAGTCAGGGCTAGCGCTGTTGTCCCTGATGACTACACCTTCAAAAGGGGCATCCAGCTGCAGCTCCTGACAAACTGAGTTACGGAACTGGAGCTGGAGCTGGACGAACTTCGGATCATTCATGAGGCAGAGGCCGAAATAAACAGGAGTTACAGGGAGATAGTCACCCCTAAAAGTCAGGAGGCAGGTAGCTGGGTGACTGTCAGGAGAGGGAAGGGGAATAGACAGGAAGAGCAGAGCACCCCTGTGGCTGTTCCCATCAATAATAAGTATACCGTTTTGGATACTGTTGGTGGGGACGACCTACCAGGGACAAGTTGCAGTGGTTGCGTCTCTGGCACCGAGACTGGACCCTTAGCTCAGAAGGGAAGGAGGGAAAAAAGGAGAGCAGTAGTGATAGGAGATTCAATAATTAGGGGGACAGATAGAAGGTTCTGTGGAAGAGATCGAAAATCCTGGATGGTCTGTTGCCTCCCTGGTGCCAGGGTCCGTGATATCTCGGATCGAGTTCTCAGTATTCTCAAGAGGGAGGGTGAGCAGCTGGATGTCGTGGTCCATGTAGGGACCAATGACATGAATAGGAAGTGTGAGGAGGTCCTGTAAGGTGAGTTTAGGGAGCTAGGTGCCAGGCTAAAGGACAGGACCTCCAGGATAGCAATCTCAGGATTGCTGCCAGTGCCACGTGCAGGCGGGTTTAGAATTAGTAAGATAGTGCAAATCAACACATGGCTGAAGACATGGTGCAGGACGGAGGGCTTCAGATTTATAGATAATTGGGCAGTTTTCCAGGGAAGGTGGGACCTGTTCCGGTGGGACGGTTTACATCTGAACTGGAGGGGGACAAATATTCTTGCAGGTAGGTTTGCTAGAGAGGCTCCAGTGGATTTAAACTAGATATGAGGGGAGGAGGGGAACCAGAGTGTAGGAACAGATGTATGGGAGAAGGAAGAAAAAGAAGACAGTAAAGTTCTTTGTATTGTTAGAGATAAACAAAGAGGAAGGGGTGGAGAATTTCTTAAATGCATTTATTTTAATGCTAGGAGCATTGTAAGAAAGGTGGATGAGCTCAGAGCATGGATTAATATCTGGAAATATGATGTTGTAGCTATTAGTGAAACATGGTTGCAGGAGGGGTGTGATTGGCAACTAAATATTCCTGGATTTCGTTGCTTCAGGTGTGATAGAGTCAGAGGAACAAGAGGGGGAGGTGTTGCATTGCTTGTCAGAGAAAATATTACAGTGGTGCTCTGGCAGGATAGATTAGAGGGCTTGTCTGGGGAGACTATTTGGGTGGAATTGAGGAATGGGAAAGGTGTAGTAACACTTATAAGGGTGTATTATAGACCACTTAAATGGGAGCAAGAATTGGAGGACCAAATTTGCAAGAAGATAGCAGACATTCGTAGTAAACACAGGGTTGTGATTGTGGGAGATTTTAATTTTCCACACATAGACTGGGAAGCCCATACTGTAAAAGGGATGGATGGTTTGGAGTTTGTAAAATGTGTGCAGTATAGTTTTTTTGCAGCAATACATAGAGGAACCAACTAGAAAAAGGGCAGTGTTGGATCTCCTGTTAGGGAATGAAATAGGTCAGGTGACAGAGGTATGTGTTGGGGAGCACTTTGGGTCCAGTGATCACAATGCCATTAGTTTTAATATAATTATAGAGAAGGATAGGACTGGATCCAGTGTTGAGATTTTTGATTGGAGAAAGGCTAACTGTGAGGAGCTGCGAAAGGATTTAGAAGGAGTGGATTGGGACAATTTGTTTTATGGGAAGGATGTAATAGAGAAATGGAGGTCATTTAAAGGTGAAGTTCTGAGGGTACAGAATCTTTATGTTCCTGTTAGGTTGAAAGAAAAGGTTAAAAGTTTGAGAGAGCCATGGTTTTCAGGGGATATTGGAAACTTGGTTAGGAAAAAGAGAGATATCTACAATAAATATAGGCAGCATGGAGTAAATGAGGTGCTCGAGGAATATAAAGAATGTAAGAAGAATCTTAAGAAAGAAATTAGAAAAGCTAAAAGAAGATACGAGGTTGCTTTGGCAAGTAAGGTGAAAATAAATCCGAAGGGTTTCTACAGTTATATTAATAGCAAAAGGATAGTGAGGGATAAAATTGGTCCCTTAAAGATTCAGAGTGGACAGCTACGTGTGGAGCCGAAAGAGATGGGGGAGATTTTAAAAAATTTCTTTTCTTCGGTATTCACTAAGGAGAAGGATATTGAATTGTGTAAGGTAAGGGAAATGAGTAGGGAAGTTATGGAAACTATGACGATTAAAGAGGAGGAAGTACAGATGCTTTTAAGGAATATAAAAGTGGATAAATCTTCGGATCCTGACAGGATATTCCCTAGGACCTTGAGGGAGGTTAGTGTAGAAATAGCAGGGGCTCTGACAGAAATATTTCAAATATCATTAGGAATGGGGATGGTGTTGGAGGATTGGCATATTGCTCATGTGGTTCCATTGTTTAAAAAGGGTTCTAAGAGTAAACCTAGCAATTATAGGCCTGTCAGTTTGACATCAGCGGTGGGTAAATTAATGGAAAATATTCTTAGAGATGGTATATATAATTATCTGGATAGAGAGGGTCTGATTAAGAACAGTCAACATGGATTTGAGCGTGTAAGGTCATGTTTGACAAATCTTATTGAATTTTTTGAAGAGGTTACGAGGAAAGTTGACGAGGGTAAAGCAGTGGATGTTGTCTATATGGACTTCAGTAAGGTCTTTGACAAGGTTCCACACGGAATGTTAGTTAAGAAGGTTCAATTGTTAGGTATTAATATTGAAGTAGTAAAATGGATTCAACAGTGGTTGGGAGATGCCAAAGAGTAGTGGTGGATAACTGTTTGTCAGGTTGGAGGCCTGTGACTAGTGGTGTGCCTCAGGGATCTGTACTGGGTCCAGTGTTGTTTGTCATATACAGTAATGATCTGGATGATGGGATGGTAAATTGGATTAGTAAGTATGCTGATGATAATAAGGTAGGTGACGTTGTGGATAATTAAGTAGGTTTTCAAAGTTTGCGGAGAGATTTAGGCCAGTTAGAAGAGTGGGCTGAACGATGGCAGATGGAGTTTAATGCTGATAAGTGTGAAGTACTACATTTTGGTAGGAATAATCCAAATAGGACATACATGGTAAATGGTAGGGCATTGAAGAATGCAGTAGAACAGAGTAATCTAGAAATAATGGTGCATAGTTCCCTGAAGGTGGAATCTCATGTGGATAGGGTGATGAAGAAAGCTTTTGGTATGTTGGCCTTTGTAAGTCAGAGCATTGAGTATAGGAGTTGGGATATAATGTTAAAATTATACAAGGCATTGGTAAGGCCGAATTTGGAGTATTGTGTACAGTTCTAGTGACTGAATTATAGGAAAGATGTGAACAAAATAGAGAGAGTACAGAGAAGATTTACTAGAATGTTACCTGGGTTTCAGCACCTAAGTTACAGGGAAAGATTGAACAAGTTAGGTCTTTATTCTTTGGAGCATAGAAGGTTGAGGGGGGACTTGATAGAGGTATTTAAAATTATAAGGGGGATAGATAGAGTTGACATGGTAGGCTTTTTCCATTGAGAGTAAGGGAGATTCAAACAAGAGGACATGAGTTGAGAGTTAGAGTAACACGAGGGGGAATTTCTTTACTCAGAGAGTGGTAGCTGTGTGGAACAAGCTTCCAGCAGAAGTGGTAGAGGCAGGTTTGGTATTGTCATTTAAAGTAAAATTGGATAGGTATATGGACAGGAAAGGAATGGCGGGTTATGGGCTGAGTGCGAGTCAGTGAAACTAGATGAGAGTAAGTATTCGGCATGGACTAGAAGGGCCGAGATGGCCTATTTCCATGCTGTAATTGTTAAATGGTTATATGGTTATAAGATAAATGCTATATTTCATTAGTAGCTTGAGAGGATTTGGTTTGTCATCTACAACACTTAGAAAACTTCTACAAATATACCAAGGGAGGCATTCTGACAGGCTGCGTCACTGTCTGGTATGGTGGGGGGGGGGGGGGGGGGGCTACTGCACAGGATCCAAAAAAGGTACAGAAAATTGTAAAATTACTATGCTCCATCTTGGTTACTAGCCTCCACAGTATCCATGACAACTTCCAGAAGTGGTGCCTCAGAAAAACAGTGTCTATTATTAAGGACCCCTCCCCGCCCCATCACCCAGGACATGCCCTCTTCTCATTGTTACCATCAGGAAGGAGGTATAGATGCCTGAAGACAAACACTCAGTGATTCAGGAACAGCTTCTTCTCCTCTGCCATCGATTCCAAAAAGAACGTATAACCCACAAACGCCAGCTCACTTTTATTTTATTTCTGATTTTTCACCATTTTTTATTTAACTATTTAATATACATATTGGTACTTACTGAAACTGATTTACTTATTTTTTTATATTATCATGGATTGCATTTTACTGCTGCTGCTGCTAAGTTAACAAATTTCATGATATATGCCAATGATATTAAACCTGATTCTGAATCTGATTCTAATAACCCAATGTATGGGTTAATAAGTTAACCCACAGATGTGTTCAATTGGGCAGTGCGGGCTCATTGGGCTGGAAGATCCTGTTACTGTGTTGTATCTCTAAATAAAATAAAAATGTAATAAAATTAGCCCAGCAACCATTGGGAATCTGAATGTTCATTTGTAGCTTGGAAAATAGGATCTTTAAATGGTGTTGCTTTACTAAAACAAAGCATTAATTTTTTGATGAGGTGAAGTAGGAGGTTCACAACAGGGTTACCAGATAGTGCCCAGAGGTTAAGGAGTTCAAGCATAATCAGCCAATGGGCTGTCAGTACGTGGGAAATTCATGGAAGGCAGAAAGTCATTTTTTTGTTGGTCTTAATCACAATAATTCCAAGCTTTAAAGTGGAAGATAGCTTGCAGACAGCTTGAGGTATTTGAAATGGTGGATTTGAAGTGGACAGCCATGGAGAAGCTATTTCCAGCTGTGCCATAACAGAAACGAGAGCAGTATCTTAAAATTTGGGCCATTCAAGAGAAAGGATACAAAGTTGGGATATCTGAACTATGGCTGGAGGGACAATTGAAATTTCCAGGAATGAGTTTGACAAAGTTTCGTCCAATAAGGATAGGAGGCAACAGTGAATTAGTGCTGCAATTAAAGTCATAGAGAAGAGATACAGGCCCTTTGACCCAACAATAATGCAACTGGTGCCCTCCCAGCTAGACCCATTCTCCTGTGTTTTTCCCATATTCCTCTAAGCCCCGCCCCTCCACATACCGATCCAAGTGCTTCTTGAATTATGCTGTATTACCCGCCTCAGCCACTTTCTCTGGTAGCTCATTCTATATACCCACCATTCTCTGCCCAGCGGGAGGAGGGAGAAGAGAGAATGATTTGGGTGAAAGGGATCCTTGATTATGTTGGCTGCTTTCTGAAAGCAGGAGAGAGTGCTCTAACATAGTAAACTTTAGTACGCATGGACGGTACCTATAAGTTATTCACAGCCCCTCCCCAGAAGTTTTCATGTTTTATTGGTTTTCAGCATTGAATCACAGTGGATTTAATTTGGCTTTTTTAACACTGATTAACAGAAAAAGACTTTTTCTTGTCAAAGTGAAAACAGACCTCAACAAAGTAATCTAATTTATTTACAAATATAAAACATGATATATTTGAATGCAGAAGTATTCATTCCCGTTTAACATGAAGCACCAAATCATCACTGGTGCAGCCAATTGGTTTTAAAAGTCACATAATCAGTTAAATAGAGGTCACCTGTGAGCAGTCAAGGTGTTTCAATACACCTGTGTCTGAAAGGTCCAGCTGCTGGTAAGTCAGTATCCTGGCAAAAACTAGGCCATGAAGATAAAAGAACTCCATGAAAAGCACAAATCAGGAGATGAATACAAGAAAATTTCCAAATCTCTGTACATCTCTGGAGTACAATTAAGTCAATCACTAAGAAATGAAAAGAATATGACACAGCTGTAAATCTGTCCAGAGCACTCAAAAGTTGAGTGACAACTCTGGTGGAGTCACAAGCTTCGATAGCTGAAATGGAAGAGACTGTGCATACAACAACTGTTAACTGGGTGCTTTACCAGTCACAGCTTTTCGGGAGAGTAGCTAAGAGTAAGCCACTGTTGAGAAAAAAACACACATACATGAAATCTCATTTGTCAGAGGCATTTGGCAGACTCTGAAGTCAGCTAGAGGAAGGTTCTATGATTTGATGAAGCCAAAATTGAACTTTTTGGCCAGCAGACTAAACTTTATGTTTGGTGTAGGCCGAACACTGCACATCATTAAACGCACATCACCCCTACTGTGAAATGTGGTGGTGGCTGAAACATGCCGTGGGGATGCTTCACTGCAGCAGGCCCTGTAGGGCTTGCAAAGGTAGAAGGTAAAATGAGTGCAACAAAATACAGAGAAATCCTAGGGGAAACTCTAATGATGTCTGCAAGAGAACTGCGACTTCGGAGAAGATTTGTTTTCTAACAGGACAATGACCTCAAGCATAAAGCCACAGTTACACAAGAATGGCTTTAAAACAACAAAATTAATGTCATGAAGTGGCCAGGTGAGAGTCCAGACCTCAATCCAATTGAAAACTTGTGGCTGAACTTGTGGTTGTTCACTCAAGATCCTCATACAACCTGACAAAGCCTGAGCACTTTTGTAAAGAAAAATTGCAGTATCCAGATGTACAAAGCTGGATGAGGCTTATCCACACAAACTCAAGGGTGTAATTGTAGCCAAAGGTGCACCTACTAAGAAGTGACTTGAAGGGGGTGGATACTTAAGCAATTAATTATTTTGTGCTTTATATTTGTAAATAACTTAGATCACTTTGTAGCGATCTGTTTTCACTTTAACATGGAAGAGTCTATTTCTATTGATCAGTGTCAAAAAAGCCAAATTAAACCCACAGTGATTCTACGTTGTAAAACATGAAAAGGTCCAAGGGGGGGGGGGGGTGAATAATTTTTATGGACACTGTATGTGAAGGTAGGACTATGGAAAGAAGTGCATGTGAACTTTGAGCTCAGCAGGTGCTATTTGGAGAGCTTTGTGATGTCAGTGCTCATTTAACTCTGTACTCTTCGGCCATGTACTGACTGGTGGGTAGGGATGATGGCTTGAGTCTGGCTAAAGGCAGTAATGTGCTGATTAATCACATTGTGCCTTCAGACCCCTTGGACTAGCCATAAAACAAAAAACACATGTAGTGCTGTTGGACTGTGAGTATAATCAGCTTCCGTCTGGCTGCATTCAGATATTCTGTTGTGCACAGGTGATGAATCTGTGGGCTCCCTGCAACATATTTGTGCAGAATATAGAGCTTATGAATGCAGCTTAGGGCTGTGATTACAATACATAAGATTAAAGTGTTAGTAGGCATATATTAATTTTGATAAGAATGTTGTTATGATCATAGATGACTCTGCATTAAAGATAGTAAGTTTCTAAATGATAAATCTTAGTTGTAAAGCATTGCTCACTCATAACAAAATGATCAACTTGAAAAGTTATGAGAATCATAGGTTTTTATTTGGATATCTTACTGCATTAAAGTGAAGCAAAATTAATGTAAATTTGGTGCAGCATAGTGGTTTCCACAACACATTACAGTACACGTGACCAGGGTTCAATTCCTGCCACTGCCTTTAAGGAGCTTGTCCGTTCTTCCCGTGACTGTGTAGTTTTCCTTTGGGTGCTCCAGTTTCCCCCAACAATCCGAGCTGCAACTGTGAAAATTATGTAATGAGTGATGTTCAGAAGGAAAGGATTTCTCCAAAGAACCCTCTTTCTCTTTTGTATTTCTTCCATGCAGTTCTATTTTCTCTTCCTCTGAGATTGAGCTAGGAGGAAATAGCTCAATGAATGCCGAAAGCTCAAGACTCTACATTAGCAATGAATACACTTATACTAAATGACAAGATTCCTAAAAGCCAGGGTAAACACATTTATTTAAAACCTCATGTATTGTAATATGTCCATTAGCTTTAGGCAATAAAATATACTTATCTGTTCCACAAAGGAGTATTTAAGACCTGTTAAGAATCTGTAAATGATATAGAAACTAGTTATGTAGCTGCTAAGGAGAACAAAAGCTGTGACTGTAAAAAGATGCAGATAGCCTAGTAGCGGCCAATGGAATTTAATCTAGAAGCATATGAGATGAAATTCATTTGGTAGAATGTATCAATTGAAAGGAATATACAATAAATGGGAGGATATTGATAAGTGTGTGGGAACAGAAAGACCTTGGAGCATATGTCCAGAGATCCTCTTGGGTAGATAATGACCTATGATGGTAGATAAAATGGTAGATGCAGATTCCTTTACCATGTAAAACATGGTGGAATGAGGATCAGGCTTACGGGGCCAATTGTTGTCATCCTTTCAAGTTGAAGTTCAATTGTCATTCAATCATACACATGAATATAGTCAAATGAAATAGTGTTCCTCTGGGACAAGGGGCAAAACACAAAACCAACAATCATACACGGCACATAGAGCGCATATAATTATGATAGCATGAAAGCATACAAAACAAAATAAAAAATAATATAGCCCAAGTCCCTGAGCATCATGGCTGTAGATTGATGGTGCATGGATATTGTCCTGGAGCAGGGTTTGCAAGAATAGCCTGTGGCATTACCATGTATCGCTTAGTGTAGTCGCAGATGAAAGCAATCTAGCCTATCTTCCATTGAGCAAACACTGATTGATGGTGCTGGTGGGAGGAGCCAGCTTCCACTCAACGTGGAACCCAACAGCACACAGCCAGCTCCAGCGTCTTTGTCCTCGACAACCGCCAAAGGCGATCCTGAGGCATTAATGAGGGTCTGGTCCACACCGTGACTGAGATCACACAGCTTCCCTGCCGTTGGTCTTTTCTGTGAGCCAGTGCATCAAGCTTGCGGTATTCTGTATTACCAATGTCCAAGAGGGCCTTGCGATCACAACAAAAACATCCAAGGCAATCACGTGCACCGTTCAATGGACTGCACACCACCATTGTCACCTTTGTACCTGGGAGGCTGAAGCAGGGTGCAGCACTATACACAACAAGTCCAGATCCTCCACTTACAGGATAGGCCTGCAGTACTTGATGTTCTTAATATCCAGCTCTGCAAAGAGTAAGATGTAAAGAGTAAGTAATGACACCTTTGATTGGACCCCAAGATGCAGCTGCATCCCCATCTTCTTTTCTATTTCCTACTGTCTTTAGTTAGGATTAGGTTTTCTGACAGTGGGCTGAATAGTCTCTCTCTATTTAGTTTTTTTCATGGTTTTGGACAGGCATGGCCTTCTGGTAACTATTGTTGTCCTCTTGTTTTTCTTTACAGTCATACCAATGTACAACACCGAGTAAGTCCCTTCATCGAATCTATACTGACTCACTTTTGTACCAATCCTACAATATTCCAACTTTTTATTCTCTCCACATTCCTGTCAATTCCCACAGATTCTGCCACTAGCCCACACATCCAGAATAACTTACAATGGCCTATTAACCTAACAATCCACACAGTTTTGGATGTGAGTGGAGCCAGAACTCCTGGGCATTGGCTGGAATATATTTCATCCGCATACTGATAAAATCAGTTGAATGCCATTCCAATTGCCTTTTTCACTGCTAATCTGACAGTGGTGCTGAACCTCCACTGATTCAAAATCAGAATCAGAATCAGGTTTATTATCACAGGCATGTGGCGTGAAATTTGTTGACTTAGCAGCAGCAGTTCAATGCAATACATAATCTAGAAGGAAAAAACACAAAATAAGAAAATAATAACAAATAAATCAATTCCTTTATACATATATTGAATAGATTAAAAGTTGTGCAAAAAACAGAATTATTATATATTAAAAAAGTGAGGTAGTGTTCACAGGTCCAATGTCATTTAGGAATCAGATGGCAGAGGGGAAGAAGCTGTTCCTGAATCGCTGAGTGTGTGCCTTCAGGCTTCTGTACCTCCTACCCAATGGTAACAGTGAGAAAAGGGCATACCCTGGGTGCTGGAGGTCCTTAATAATGGACGCTGCCTTTCTGAGACACTGCTCCTTGAAGATGTCCTGGGTACTTTGTAGTCTAGTACCCAAGATGGAGCTGACTAGATTTACAATCTTCTGCAGTTTCCTTTGGTCCTGCGCAGTAGCCCCTCCATACCAGGCAATGATGCAGCCTGTCAGAATGCTCTCCACAGTACATCCATAGAAGTTTTTGAGTCTATTTGTTGACATACCAAATCTCTTCAAACTCCTAATGAAGTATAGTCACTGCCTTGCCTTCTTTATAACTGCATCGATATGTTGGGACCAGATAAGATGCTCAGAAATCTTGACACCCAGGAACTTGAAACTGCTCACTCTCTCCACCTCTGATCCTTCTAAGAGGATTGGTATGTGTTTCTTTATCTTACCCTTCCAGAAGTCCACAATCAGCTCTTTTGTCTTACTGATGTTGAGTGCCAGGTTGTTGCTGCAACACCACTCCACTAGTTGGCATATCTCACTCCTGTATGCCCTCTTGTAACCACCTGAGATTCTACCAACAATGGTATCGTCAGGAAATCTATAGATGGTATTTGAACTATGCCTAATCATACAGTCATCGGTATATAGAGAGTAGAGCAGTGGGCTAAGCACACATCCCTGAGGTGTTGATCATCAGTGAGGAGGATATGTTATCACCTATCTTCACAGATTGTGATTTTCAGGTTAGGAAGTCGAGGATCCAATTGCAGGGGGAGGTACAGATGCCCAGTTTCTGCAACTTCTCAGTCAGGATCATAGGAAAGATGGTATGAGCTATAGTTGATGAACAGCATCTTGACATAGGTGTTTGTGTTGTTCAGATGGTCTAAAGCTGTGCGAAGAGCCATTGAGATTGCATCTGCCATTGAACTATTGTGGTGATAGGCAAATTGCAATGGTTCCAGGTCCTGGCTGAGGTAGGAGTTCATTCTAGACATGACCAACCTCTCAAAGCATTTCATTGCTGTCGATGGGAGAGCTACCAGGCCGTAGTCATTAAGGCAGATCACACTATTCTGTTTAGACACTGGTATAACTGTTGCCTTTTTGAAGCAAGTGGGAGCTTATACCAGTAGTAGTGAGAGGTTGAAAATGTCCTTGAATACTCCCGCCAATTGCTTGGCACAAGATTTCAGAGCCTTACCAGGTACTCCATCGGGACCGTCTGCCATGCCAGGGTTCACTCTCTTGAAAAACAACCTAACATCGGCCTCTGAGACAGAGATCACAGGGTCATCAGGTGCAGCAGGGATCTTCACAACTGTAGTTGTATTTTCCCTTGCAAAGCGGACATAGAAGGCGTTGAGTTCATCTGGTCGTGAAGCATTGCTGCCATTCATGCTATTGTGTTTCGCTTTGTAGGAATTAATGACTTGCAAACCCTGCCAGATCTGTCATGCATCCAATGTTGCCTCCAACCTCATTCAAAATTGTTGCTTCGCCCTTGAAATAGCCCTCTGCAAATCATACCTGGTTTTCTGGTACAGGCTTGCATTGCCAGACTTGAATGCCACAGATCTAGCTTTCAGTAGACGATATATTCTGGTTCATCCATGGCTTTTGGTTTGGAAATGTACAGTAAGTCTTTGTAGGCACACATTCATCCACACAGGTTTTAACGAAGTTGGTAACAACTGTAACATACTCATCCAGGTTCGAAGATGAATCCCTGGATACAGTCCTGTCCACCGATTCAAAGCAGTCCTGTAGACGCTCCTGTGCTTCGCTTGTCCAAACCTTCTTGGTCCTCACTGCTGGTGCTGGAGTCTTCAGTCTCTGCCTATATTCAGGGAGTAGAAGTACAGCCAGGTGATCAGACTTCTTGACGTGAGGGTGTGGAATAGCACGGCAAGAATTCTTAATGGTGGTGTGGCAATGGTCCAGTGTGTTCATTCGAATGCAAAATAGGTATGAAGAGATATAAAAGTCAAGCATAGACTGCAAATCCCTCCCTCAGAGGAGCGTGGGCTACTGAAACTGAGTGGGAATGCAAACTCCCTGTGGAAAAAGCAGGTGCCAAGTAACATGGGGCTCATCATCATCACCAATCTAAGACTTGGAGAAATTGGAGCTGGATATGTACATGCGATTTTATGGCTGGCAGGATTCCTTGCGTAAATGTTTGCTCACATGATTTATAGTTACTAAAATTGATTTCAGATTGTGTAGCATGAGGGTGAAAAGAAACACTATGAAATCTGATTTCTGGACACATACCTTTTGATGGAACAAGTCGTACTTTCATAGATAATAGTCTTAGTTGCTGCACTGCCTCTCTACTTTTCAGTGCAATTGCTTGTTCCATTGTTAATTCAACTTACACGTCACTATAATTGAGTGTTTAGCTAATTATGTAGGAACTTGCCTGGATAAGTTGTATTCTTCCGGCTGGTTTTGGATTGGCCACTCAGTTGTGCATTTAATTTAGTGTACCCTAATGCATACACAGGAGTCTTGTGTGACTGCCACAAAAGGCAAACAATTTAACTGGTAATTAAAATGCTGCCTGTGTGGTCAGCGGAATTACAATTTGTGTTTAACTTAATATTTTCAGCGACATTGACCATGATCATTGAAAATCCAAGCACAGTTCAACTCAAACTGTAATGAGACTGGAATATATTACATGCACACTACAAGAAGAATATCACAGTGGTTAATGCTGCCCAGTGTTTCAATGATGATATTGCCACACTATCTCAGTTAAATGGTAATGTATGTCCGCTCATTACACCGGAGAGTTGAGGAGGATTTCAGTGTTCCCTTTGGCCATCTTTTTAGAGGCTGTGTCACATCCTGAACTAGCACAATAATTCTATTAATGAGTATATACATAATATAGATATTAATAACTAGAACAAGCTGTTGTTGAATTAATCCAGGCTATGCTCAATTCTCACTGCTAATGTCAGGAAGGTGGTACACCACACCACCAGGCTCCCCTCAGGTATCAGAAGGGATAACTTCACTCAACTTCATTCACCCTGGTACTGATCTTATAAACTATGGACTCATTTCCAAGGACTCTTCAAATCCCGTTCTCAATACTTATTGCTTACTTACTTACTATCATTATGTTGTTTTATCCCGTGTTTGTATTTGCACCATTTGTCATCTTTTGCAGATTGGTTGTCTACCTGTCTTTGTTGTGTGTGATTTTTAATTAATTTTATTGTAGTTATTTTTGTATTTACTGAGAACGCCTATAAGAAAGTGAGTCTGGGTTGTATATGTACTTTGATAATAACTTTACTTTGAACTTTAAAAAAGAAGCAACATGGAAGACCTTTTGCTCACAAAGTGGACGACACAAACCCAATGGAAGGCTTTTTAATCTGTTGGCTATTCAGGAAGAGATCATCTCTAACAGATTATCAGATGCTGATATGACTTAATGTTACTGAAACATTATAGATCTGTAGTTTCATACCTCCACTCATTAAATGAATCCACATCTAGAACTTCAGTGATTGGAGGTATTTCTCAGAGGGTTTTTCTGTGTTGTCCTTTCCCTCTGTATCTTGGATTCAGCATCAGAATGATCTCTACTGATTTATTTACTTGGTTAGGCATATTATTTCACCCACACCATTATGTCATGAAGCATAGAAACATTACTTTCTCCAAATTTTTTCCAGATTATTGGGTTACATAAAGAATTATGTTATGAACAAGAATTTTAAACCATTGAATGATTCAATTTTTATTGTTTACCGAGAATTTACACTAGAATGCTCTTATCTTTTGCTTCTGTAACTATCTTATCCATAACTAAACCTGACATCTAATTCTAGCCAGATCATGAAAGCCTGTATTCACTGTATTTTGGAGTGCACTTAAAAATGCAGTAACAATTTAACTTAGCTGCAATGGGTTTCAAGTGGAAATTCATGAAATAGCTTTCCAGCATTTATAAATCTCCTTCTTGAGTCTGCTCTGATGTATCAAATGTGATGCATTATTTAATGTTTTAGATGTCAATGGTTTAGATTAGATACATTTTATTTGTCATATATACATCGAAACTTACAGTGAAATGCATCGAGGATGGTCTGGGAGCAACACCCAAGTGTCTTCATGCTTTCAGTGCCATCACAGCAGGCCCATGATTTACTAAATCGGACATCTTTTGAATGGGAGAGGCAACCCACATGGTAACGGGGAGAACATATGAACTCCTTACGAACAGTGGCAGGAATTGAACACCGATTGCTGGGACTGTAAGTCATTACTCCAGCTGCAATGCTACTGTGCTGTGTAAACATTTTTTAAAAATGACTGTTTACTCCCCTCCATAGATGCTGCTTAACTTGCTGAGTTCCTCGAGCATTTTGTGTGTATACCTTTCCTCAAGAAAGGAGAACCAAAATGCACGCGGTACTCCAGGTGCAGCCTCACCAGTATCCTGTCCAATTGCAGAAGAAAACGTCCTTGCTGTTAAATTCAAGCCCTTTAGCAATGAAGACCAACATGCCATTTGCCTTCTTGATAAACTGATGCATCTGCAAATCAACCTTTTGTGTGATTCATGCGCAGACACTCCCAAGTCCCTCTACACAACAGCACGCTACAATCTTGCACTATATAATAATAAAAATACCTTGTATTTTTCCTTCTAAAGTGGATGACCTCGCATTTAGCAACATTCTACTCCATCTGATAAACCCTTGTCCTCTCACTTAACCTGCAGTACTGTGCAGAAGTCTTTTGTACATATATTGAGATCAGGTGCCCAAGACTGTTGCACAATACTGTATTCATCAACATGGAGCGCAGAGGGAATTTGTAAATCTGGTGGAAGCACAGGATGTTAGGAATGACAAGGGAGTTGTGCCACAGGAGCAGTGTGGGACAGGTGGCAGAGAAGGAGTGCCAGGAATGAGAAGTGGTGCCTATGCAGACACTCCTAGCCCCGAGATACCAAGCAAGGTCATTTGATTCCAAACAATTGGTTTATTGATCATTAAAGAACGTCCCTCTGGTACTTCCTGCTCCCTCCCCTCCCCTTTCCCCTTTTCCCAACCATGATTCACCTCTCCCCATCCACAATAGAGACCCATATCAGAATCAGGTTTATCATCATTCATGAGATCTGTTTTTTTGCAGCAGTGGTACAGTGTGATACATAAAATAACTATATTACAGTGGTCCCCAACCACCGGGCCGCAAAGCATGTGCTACCGAGCCGTGAGGAAACGATATGATTTTTCGATATGAAACGATACAAGTCAGCTGCACCTTTCCTCATTCCCTGTCACGTCCACTGTTGAACTTGAACGCACGCGATGTCATCAGTCACCTAGAGAGAAATGCCGTTGCTACTGGCCTGGTTGTGGACAGAGGCGCCGCCTCTAAACCTGTTTACCACACCGAATGTTCGTGAGGAACCCGGTGCTAAAATATTCGCAGACAACTAATTCGGGCTCAGGGTTTCATAAGTAGCAGAGCAGCTACCTCGCTGCGATCTACTGAAAGTCATCCCTCGAGCCAAACTTTTGTCGACCGATAGATCCTACCTACCTACAAGTAGGGTGGGCACATAATGGTCAGTTTCAACAAGAGTTTCCATTACAGATGCCCTGGTCCTCCTGTGGTTAATGTTTGATAAGGGTACCAGTGATCTTTTTGAACATACCTTTCCATCAACGTACTTCCTCTGTCAGGGAAACTACTATGAACAAATGGATGGGATGGCCATGGTATGTCCTTGCCACCGGCGATTTCTAACTTCTGCATGGAGGGCTCTGATGAGGGGGCTCTGAGTTCATCCCCTTTGCACCCCAAATGCTTCTTCAGATATGTCAATGACACCTTCTTAGTGTGACTTCGTGGATGCCAGGCATTCCAACAGTTCCACAACAGCCTGAGCAGCATACATTCAAACATTCAATTTACAATGGAGACGGAGACCATTGGTTGCTTTCTGTTCCTGGACATTTTAATACAGCGGAAACTGGATGGTAGCCTCAGACACAGTGTTTTTGGAAACCCACTCACATAGATTGTACCTCAACAATAACAGCTACCATCATACCTCCCAACTTAGAGCAGTTCTTTCTAATTTGATTAATGGTGTGAAAGCTATTTCAGACCCGAAAGGTCTCCACAAAGAAATAAGACGAATAAGAACAATGTTCCTACAGAATGGCTACGAAGTGATTATAACCAATTATGCCCTTTAAAGGGCTGACAGGAAACCTACCAATGAGGAGGAACCCATTGCTACCTCCTGCCTCCTCTATATTTCCATGGTTTTTGGAAGGATTGTCAGGATCCTTTAAAAAAAATACCAGATTAATACCATCCACTGACCTGCAGACCGTGCTCAAGTCACAGCTTATGTGGGTCAAAGACAACCTGGGACTCAGGATGGCTAGCTGGCATTTAAAGGATTCCCTCTGAATGCACAACAAGGTTTATTGGTCAGACAGGACACACAGAGGAAGTCCGTATCAAAGAGCACAGGAGTCGTTTGGGTTACCCAGAGAAATCAGTGGTAGCAGAATATTGAGTTTGCAATGGCTATAGGATTGAGCTCAATGGCACAAAATTACTGTGCCACACCAATGGCTTTTGGGACCGCCTGGTGAAGAAATCCGTTTAAATAAAACTAAAGAATAAGTATTTTAATAAAGACGAAGAACTCACTCTAAGTAAGAACTGGAATTCAATTGTAAACAAGGTGGGACACAGGAAATCTGGTTGGATGAGGACTAACCAATCTGGAGGAATGGATGACGGGGGTATAAATACCACCAAAATAAACGTGCCCAAGCATCATTCCTGATGATGGCAGAGCTTGTCATGGAAACATTGGTTAAAATTGATATCAGTACCCAGCTAAAATCTGAAGAAGAGAGTTTATTCATCCAAGGTCTGTTTTTCCCACTCATACTATAATTGTTTTTAACTGGAATATGCTTTTGTTGAGCACTGTGAAATACCTCTTTGGCAGTCTTCCACTACCCCTGCATGTCCTTCTATATTACTAGATAAATTCCTCACTCATAGACTGAGTTCCCAGTTTACACTAGCCAGTTCTTCCCTCATCCCTTGTTTAGGCATAATGTACTGGTTTTAGATTGAATTGTTGCACCCTCCATTTGTATGAGAAATTCAATCACACTGGAATCACTTTTTCCAAGAGGATCCCCAACTACAAGGTTACTAATTTAACCTGCCTTCTTGCACAGGATCAGATCTAAAATAATGTTTTCCCTTGTAGGTTCACTAACATGCTGTTCAAGAAAGGCATCACAGTTACATTCTTCCTTAAGTCTGCCTCAACCAACTTCATTCACCCAATCGATGCGTAGGTTAAAGCCCCCATGACAACTGCCCGTCCATTCTTACATGTGTCAAGTATTTCTTGGCAAATTACCCATGCTACATTATATTATTATTCTGTGACCTATAGATAACTCAAATCAAAGATCTTTCTCCCTTTAATATTTCTAATCTCTTAGCCAGATGGACTTAACATTCGGCTCTTATCATTATTTGATCTTATCATTAATTAAGAACACCACCCCTGCATATCCTTCTATATCACCAGATAAATTTGTATACTCAATTCCCAGTCATCTCCACCCCGCATAAAAGTTTCTATAATGGCTACTAAATCATGCCTCTTTGTACTGATTTGTGCCATTTAAATTAATCTCTTGTTTGCTTTGGCCAGGTTTTGTTGCATTATTTTCACAACATAGAAATGCCTAGTTATAGAGATTAAGGGGTCAGTATGATCTCATTAGTTATAACCACTCAGGCTTTTTAAATAGCATTTGACTGAGTGAATGGTTTCACATTCCTAGCTGAAGCTTCTTCCAAGGTATTTAAATTCCCTGAATGGATGAAAAGAAAGGAAGAGATATATACAAGAGATTCTGCAGGTGCAAGAAATCTTAAGCAATATATGCAAGGTGAAAAGTCTTGGCCAGTAATATTGATGTTTATTTCTTTCCAAAGATGCTGCCCGACTTGTTAAGTGCCTCTAGTATTTTATGTGTGTGTTGCATTTTTTTAGAGCTTTTCATAATCTCAGGGCATTTTCCAGCCAATGCAATGCTAGTGAAGGATTTAAGCATCAGGAAATGTAGTACTTAATTTTCACACAGCAAGATTAATTGAACTGAATTGGTTTATTGTGTCACATACAGTGAAGTACAATGAAAAACTTGTCTTGAATGCCGGCCACGCTGATCGTTTCTTTTAACAGTACGTTGGGGTTGATCAGAGGGAAATAATATCAAAATGCAGGAAAAAGTGTTACAGAGAAGATGTGGGCAGTGCAGATGGACAATAAGGTGCAAAGGTATGATGAGATAGACTGTGAGGTAAAGAGTCAGGGGTCATGTGATGTAATGGTTAGCGCAATGTTATTACAGCCCAGGACGTTCAGAGTTCAATTGTGGCACCACCTCTAAGGAGCTTGTACGTTTTCCACATGGCCAAGCATGTTTCCTCCAGGAGCTCCACAGTCCAAAACTGTTATTGGTCATTGTAAACGATCCTGTAATTAATCTCATGTTAAGTAGGTGGGCTGCTGGTGATGCAGTCATTGGGCCGGAAGGGCCTGTTTCGCGCTGTATCTCTAAATAAACAAATAAATAGCATAATCAACTTTATCATAGTAGGGACTAGATAATCATTTTCTTTGAATGATGATGATGGAGGTATAAGTATTGACTATTCTGGCTTCTTCCCCCTTCCTTTCCAGTCATAGTGAAGGGTTTCAGCTCAAAGTGTTGACTGTTTATTTCGCTCCACCCTCCATAGATGCTGCCTGACCTGCTGATTTCCTCCAGCATTTCCTATGTGTTACCCTGGAGTTTTGGCATCTGCAGAATCATTTGTTTGAGTATTGACTATTGATGAGTCACGTGGAGGCTGCAGCTGGACAATAAAAAATGTCTTTATGATCTTCAAGAAAGAATCTATCCTCTCTGTACACAATATTTTATACTTTTCAAATGCAGAGACAACAATAAGGAGTGAACTATTGTAGTGTTCTCACTCAGGTGTAACGGAACGCCGAACTAAACACCGAGGTAAACCGTAGTCAATGAAAACAGGATCGCAGTAAGATTAACCATTTACTGTTCACTCTTCCTCATTAACGTATGGTGAAAACTATTGATAAAACAATACAAGATTTGTACAGCATTTGTTTCCTTCTTGATATCACATATACATCGTAAATACTTGCAAAAGTAAAACTACAACAACTACATTACATTAAAGTGCAGCATACAGTCAGAATCTACCTACGCCATTGACTGCTTTAAATACACTTCAACACAAACTATCCGCAACTCTTTAACTAACAAAAACATAAACCTTATCAACCGTCGTTACTTTTAACAGAATCAGCGTTAACATTTTAATTCAACATATCAATTATCTCACAAACTTACGGCGTTGTTTCACTATGTTTCTAATGCGTAGAAGACAACTTTTCTTGCGCTGGACTCACACATGTGAGCCCCCACCTTCCCATTTCTCCAAACCGGTATTTTCCCACAGGACACGGCGAAACCGGATGTGACGTCATCGCATGCCGCGATATATCACAGACAACGAATTTACTTTAAACAATCTTAACTTTAACTAGAAAATGCTAACAAACGAATTACTAAGTGAAAACATTATAAACTAAATAACTGCCATAAAGGCAACACACTCCCCGCTTGACCTTCGTAAGGTCACAATGAACGTAATACAGAACTTCAGTCTCTAAATCAGTCCTTAGGTAGAAGTAGAATGACTTCTGTAACTGGCCTTTGGTAAATTTTCACATCACCTTGGTCAGTAGTTTTCAACTCAAACTTCCTGACATGTCCATCCCTACTAGGGAATGTAGCAGTGATTCTGGCCATTGGCCAGCAGTTGCGGGCGAATTGCTTGTCCCTGAGCAGGACTAAATCTCCAACTTGAAGATTCCTGCAGGGTTCTATCCACTTTTGTCTGTGTTGCAACAAAGGTAGAGATTCCTGTCTCCAACGAGACCAGAACCAATTTGTCAGAGCCTGGACCTGTCTCCATTGCTTTGTGTACAAATCCTTATCAGAGAAGTCCCCTGGTGGAGGGGGAGCTCCTGCCTTCTGTGTAAGGAGCATTGATGGCGAGAGTATGAAGGGGTTTTCTGGGTCAGAAGGCACAGGTAGGAGTGGTCGTGCATTTATAATGGCTGTGATCTCCGCCATTAGTGTGCACAGTACCTCCTGGGTCAATTGGGTGCATTGCTGCATCTCAGGTTTCCTTTTCAGGGTTTATTGCAAGGGCGTGAACTGCTTGACTGCCTGCTCTTTGTTGTTTGACAAGCACTGGCGTGGTTCTCTGAAAGGCAGTGGGGCGACCCCATTATTTGCTTCATCTCTGAAGACCTTGGTGTCCTTTTTTTTTAAGGAAATGGTGTCTTGAGCTGATTGAGCAAGTTTATTATCATGCTCAGTTTGAGCGAAGACTGACTGACCCAGCGTCTTGTCAGTTACTATACATTTGTTAAAGCCTTGTCGTGCTTCCTTAATACACATGAAACTTGTGCAGGGTTGAAAAATTGAATGGCAGGCACTCTCTAGCACATTGGTCTTGAGTGTATTAACCATCGGTTTGTGTACGTTCCCAGAGCACACCTCTCCTATCACCACCCAGCCCAGATCCAGGCGTTGCGCAAAGGGGGCGTCGTGTGGTCCATTGACCTGCTGCCTAACCTTGTGCACCCGAAGAACATCACTTCCTAATAGCAGGAGTATTTCTGCTTTTGGATCCAGTTCTGGAATGTGTTTGGCGATGTGGTGGAGATGTGGCTGGTGTAGCACCGCACTTGGCGTCGGGATCTCAGTGCGGTTATTCAAAATCTCATTGCACTCTAAGGGTGGAGGGAGACAGATGACGACTTTACCATCCAGGGACTCGAGCTGGAAGCCTTCTGCCTTCCTTCCATAAGTTTCCACGTTGCCTGAGCAAGTTCTAAGGTAGTATGGGAACTGCTCACTCTCAATGTTGAACAAGTTAAAGAACTCTGGACTGACTAGTGAGCGATTGTTCTGATCATCCAGAATTACATAGGCTTTGATGGCCTTGTCTTTGGCTCCTTTAGGGTACACCTTAGTGAGGCAGATCTTTGAACAAGAACAGCTTGACTGAGCTTTACTGCAAACTTCTGTACAGCTCGAGCTGACAACAGTTGTCCTGGAGTGAGCCTCACCCTCCCCACTGTCCTGTTGTGGGGGTGAAGGAGCATTGTCGGTTTGCGGAAACGGGCCGGGATGCATGGCCCCATCGTGATTAGTGCTATTACATTCCGGACACTTCACGGCGATCGTACACTCTTTAGCAAAGTGAGAGGTCGAAGAGCAGCATTTAAAACATATTCTTTTCTCCTTGAGAAGGGCCATCCTCTCTTCAAGGGGTTTTTCACTAAACTTCATTTTCTGAGGGGGTGGGGTTTGTTATGCAATGGACAATTCTTGCTAGGGTTATGGTTAGTTGTAAAGGCTTCAGTCTTAAGCACTGAGACGGGTTTATTAATGTTGAAATTATTCGAAGAGGATTTATCTGGCTTGGTGTAAATTGTACTGCTTCCTGGACCCATGATACTAGGGTCGTTTCACTTCTTCGCCTCCTTGCACACAAACCTAGTGAAATACTCAAAGGGAGGAAATCGACCATTGTGGTCTTCTTTGTACTCTGAGGCAACAGACACCCACCTGCCCTGCAGCCCAAATGGAAGTTTGTCCACGATTTGTCTAATCCCGGATGGAGTATCTAGGTATACTAGACCAGTTGAGTAGCCATCTTCTTTGGCTCCTTGAATCTCCATGAGTATATCTCCGAGTTTCCTTAACTTAATGTGGTCCTTGGCTGACACCTTAGGAACATTTTCCAGATGTTGGTATAGCGCCACTTCAATAATTTCGGGGGCCGCATAGCCCTCCCGAAGTCTCTCCCATGCTTTGCTTAAGGCTAGCTCGGGTTTGTTGATGTACACTGAACGTATGTGGCTCACCTGTTTGCATGATTCTTTTCCCAGCCATTTCGTCATAAGATCCAACTCTTGGGTTGCTTTGAGCTGGACTCCATCGATAGCGTTGGTGAATGTGGAGTACCATGCATGGTAATTTTCAGGTTTATCTTCAAACTGGTACAGTCCTGAAGTGACGAGATTTTGTCGTGCTAAATACTGTGCCATGGGTTCAACTGCAAGTGGCATGCGGGCTGGGGAAATATGTCGGCGGGTATATGACCGAGGGCGTACATCTGTTATGGACTTTGCTGTTCTGAATTCGGCCTTTGCCTCTCCTCTCGCCAAATCTGGTAAGTTTGGTGTCGAGAAGTATTTGTCATCAGCCCTTTCATTCTTGACTTCATCGCGGAGTTGCAAGGGTAAATTGTCTTCCTCGGATGGATGTGATGCAATTGGGCCTCTCTGGGACTCCTCATGAAGTGGGGCATTATCAAATAAGTATGGAGAGGAAGAACGAATCTCCCAGTCTGTTTGAGATCGGACATAGTTGCTTGTGCGTTCCAATCTGATCTTTTCTGAAGTAGATTTTACGTCAACCAGATCGTGCATTTCTTCAGCATCTTCTATTAATTCTGCTTCCACCCTGGCAGCTTCTTCTTCTTGTTCCAGCGTCAGCACTTCTAACTCTGCCGCTATCCTTGCCCTCTCCAACTGGTTTTCGGCTTCTCTGGCAGCTGCTTCCATTTTCAATTTTGCTTCTTGTTTGGCGTAGCGCACTCGCACCTTGGCGGATTCTGCTTTAGCTCTTGTGTGGGCGGCCTTACTTGATGATGCCCTACTGCCCCTGTCGCTGAGTGGCAACTACTTGATGCTGGATCGAGTTGTCATTGCAGCAATTGAAACACCTGATAATGCCGCCTTTTCACTGTAGTGTTCTCGCTCGGGTGTAACAGAACGCCGAACTAAACACCAAGGTAAACCGTAGTCAATGAAACAAGGTCGCAGTAAGATTAACCGTTTACTGTTCACTCTTCCTCATTAACGTATGGTGAAAACTGTTGATAAAACAATACAAGATTTTTACAGCATTTGTTTCCTTCTTGATATTACATATACATTGTAAATACTTGCAAAAGTAAAACTACAACAACTACATTACATTAAAGTGCAGCATACAGTCAGAATCTACCTACCCCATTGACTGCTTTAAATACACTTCAACACAAACTATCCGCAACTCTTTAACTAACAAAAACATAAACCTTATCGACCGTCATTATTTTTAACAGAATCAGCGTTAACATTTTAATTCAACATATCAATTATCTCATGAACTTACGGTGTTGCTTCACTATGTTTCTAATGCGTAGAAGACAACTTTTCTTGCACTGGACTTGCACATGTGAGCCCCCACCTTCCCGTTTCTCCAAACCGGTATTTTCCCACAGGACGCGGCAAAACCGGATGTGATGTCATCGCATGCCGTGATATATCACAGACAACGAATTTACTTTAAACAATCCTAACTTTAACTAGAAAATGCTAACAAACAAATTGCTAAGCGAAAATATTATAAACTAAATAACTGCCATAAAGGCAACACATTATAGTTTCAATGACTATTTACAGACAGACAGACATACCTTATTGATCCCAAGGGAAATTGGGTTTTGTTACAGCCGCACCAACCAAGAATAGTGTAGAGGTATAGCAATATAAAACCATAAATAATTAAATAATAAGAAGAAGAAGTGTGGTGAACTACATATACCTGTCTGGACATGCCTCCCTGCTGACTGCTCCTGTGGCTCCTCCCACAGACCCCTGTATAAAGGCGATTGAGGTCTGAGCCTGGCCTCTCAGTCTCCAGGATGTAGTATGGTCGTCACTCACTTTTTGTTCCTTCTTCCAGTCAATAGAAGCCGATATCTTGCCTTTACGTCTCAGAGTGAGTTATTGATGGTGTATCAAGAAGTAAATTATTCCAAGTGGAAATAAGTCCAGGACCAGCCTGTTGGCTCAGGGTGTCTGACCCTCTGAGGGAGGAGTTGTAAAGTTTGATGGCCTATTTGATGACTTCCTATTACGCTCAGTGTTACATCTCGGTGGAATGAGTCTCTGGCTGAATGTACTCCTGAGCCTAACCAGTACATTATGGAGTGGATGGGAGATATTGTCCAAGATGGCATGCAACTTGGACAGCATCCTCTTTTCCGACACCACCGTCAGAGAGTCCAGTTCCATCCCCCACAACATCACTGGCCTTACGAATGAGTTTGTTGATTCTGTTGGTGTCTGCTACCCTCAGCCTGCTGCCCCAGCACACAACAGCAAACATGATAGCACTGGCCACCATAGACTCGTAGAACATCCTCAGCATCGTCCGGCAGATGTTAAAGGGCCTCAGTCTCCTCAGGAAGTAGAGACGGCTCTGGCCCTTCTTGTAGACAGCCTCGGTGTTCTTTGATTAGTCCAGTTTATTGTCAATTCATATCCCCAGGTATTTGTAATCCTCCACCATGTCCACACTGACCCCTTGGATGGAAACATTTTTTACCTACTTGAACATTTTAAATGTAGGTAGACAGGTAATTTTCACAAGTATTGAACATACCAATTCACAGAAACTTTTTGAGTATTCAAATAATGTGGTGGTTCAAGAGCCTCGACACAAACTCCAGATATCTAAGATAATAGACAATAGGTGCTGAAGTAGACCATTTGGCCCCTCGAGTCTGCACTATACATCTTTTGTTACAGAATTATGGGATGATTCCCTCAATATACAATTAGCCAGTAAATTGTGTGATGAAACTGTCCTGAGCTGGTTATGAAGTAGGTGGATATGCCTTTAACAGTATGTTAATACAGGGAACAGCCACTGAACAGCTATCCTTATCTCATCCTAAGGGTTTCAATGACTATCAGTTCATATGAACGTTCATCTAACATCTTGTTCTGAGTAGTTTCAATGATAAAGAATGAGAATAATCAATACTCAATGATTGGTTTCAATTGCCTTTCTGAAGACTGGTTCTCATTTTAATTAATATTTGCAATCCATAATTTCACGATAGCATAGTGGTTAGCACAATGATTTACAGAACAGGTGACGTGGGTTCAGTTTCCCAAGCTGTCTGTAAGGGATTTGTACGTTCTCCCTGTGACTTTGTGAGTTTCCTACAGGTGCTCCGATTTCCTTCCACAGTCCAAGGATGTGTACTGATTAATTGGCCGTTATAAATTGCCCTGTGATTAGGCTAGGGTTAAATCAGGGTTTCTGGGCGGCACGACTTGAAGGGTCTGTTCCACACTGTGTCTCAATAAATACTAAATAAATAATAAAGAATGACCCCCTAATAATACCAACTCCTTGGAATATTGTCCTTTCCTCCATAAAATCAAACCAGAGAATATCTACAGATGAAAATCCAAAGCTACACACACAAAATACTGGAGGAGTTCAGCAGGCCAGTGAGCATCAATGGAAAAGAGTAAAGGGTCGACACTTTAGGTCAAGTTCTTCAGGACTGATGAAATGTCGACTCTTTAATCTTTTCCATAGATGCTGCCTGGCCTGTTGAGTTCCTTGAGCACTTTTTGTGAAAGAGATTCTGCAAATGCTGTAAATCTTGAGCAAGAACACAAAATGCTGGAAGAACTCAGCAGATGAGGCAGCACCTACAGAGGGGAATAAAGAATCGACGTTTTGGGCCGAGGCCCTTTATCAAGACTGAAAAGGAAGGGGGCCAAAGGCAGAATAAAGGGGTGGGATTACAATAAAATGTGCTTGGTTAACACACACGCACACACACACACACACACACACACACACACACACACACACACACACACACACACACCCCCCCCCGAGAAACTGAGCAAGTCAGTCACAATCTATGGAGGGGAATAGACAGTGACACTTCAGGCTGAAACCCTTCTTCACAAAACCCAATGAAGACCCAAAATGTAAGCTGTTTACCTCCATCTATAGATATTAAAAGACATACTGAATTCCTCCAGCATTTGGTGTGTGTTTCTCAAGATTTCCAGCAGCTGCAGAATCTCTTGTGGTTGATTTCTTTTGGGGCCTTTTTGAACTTTTCACCTGGTCAGTGCATGGTAAGTGCAAACCCACAATTGGTCCGTGGCATTGGCCTTCATTCAAAACTTCCACATGATTCTTCATATCCACCTGAGCCAAGCCTCAGATTAACACCTCATCAGAGAAAAAAACACAAAACGCTGGAGGAGCTCAGCAAGCCAGGCAGTACCTGTGGAAAAAAGAAAACAGCCAATGTCTCGAACCAAGACACTTCATAAGGACAGAATCACAGAATCAGAATCAGGATGAATATCATCGGTATACGTTGTGAAATTTGTTAAATTTGCGGCAGCAGTACAATGCAATACATGATAATATAGAAAAAAAATCCTAAATAAGTAGTGCAAAAACTGAAATAAAAAAGTAGTGAGGTAGTGTTCGTGGGTTAAACATCCATTCAGAAATCAGATTCTGTTCCTGAATCACTGAGTGTGTGCCTTCAAGCTTCTGTACTTCCTTCTTGACAGTAATAATGAGAAGAGGGCATGTCCTGGGTGGTGGGGGTCTTTAACCAATGGCAAAGTAGCAAAATCTCCTATACTGGAGACTTAAAAGACCATTCTGTGAACCAGAGCTAGGAATGAAGCTGACTGAGGCAAACTGCTGCTGAAACTCATTTTGTGCCTCTGAAGCTGTTAAATGATAGCACAATTTGCCTTCTTTGCGTAACAGATAGTATGATATTACTTTGACAATTCTACATGCTTCCTACACACTGAAAGCTTTTGCATCATCAGCTGATTTCCTCAGAGTATAATGATGTGAATGTGGAGGTTGATAGTGTGTTGAGATACCTTCGCACGTAATATGGGGCAACATGACCAATGAATCTATTGCTCAGCAATTGCAGGCACCCACTCATTCCTGGTACAGAACATTAATGCAAAACCTCTCAGTGTGTGAATAATCTTCCTTGCTTTCTTCAGCTCTTTCCTCAACCTGCTTTAAAGATAATTGAAACAATCAGCTATTACCTACATCAATAACCAATCAAAATACAAGTCTGGGCAATAAAACCACCCTGCATACCTAGGTGTCAAAGGTTATCAAGGGAATGAGTTGAACTTTTGACTTGGTAACTCCGTTCAACTCATTTCTCACCCGAGTGTCCACTGACTAACAGGCGAGATGAGATCAATGGAGGATATCATTTACATTTGTCCATATCTACAGGAAAGGTATCAATAAGATTGTAAAGCACTGAAAAAAATTACAAGGATGTAGCTGGAATTTTCCTTGGATATTGAATATTCCTTGGAGCAGAGTAGAATAATGGGAGATCTAATAGAGACATACAAAATTACATAGGGTGAGTACATGCAGGGTTTTTTTTAGATTTGATGGGTCAAAAGACCTGTTTTGGTGCTGCAATATGACTCCAGCTCACTTCCGACAATAAATAGAGGGAAAATGATGGTATATTGTCAAAAATTGCACTGCCCAACATCCACCTGTTGTCACCAGATGGGATCACCTCCATACAAGTGAGATAGAAGTGAGGATTTTGTGGCAGGGCAAGATTAATCTTCCACAGTGGGAGCTGAAAAAGACCTCCTTTTGTCTCTGGTTCACTCAAAGCAAAGCAAAAGCATCTGAATGCTTGAATCCATCAAACAAAATTCATATCTCAGATAAAGCAGTTGAAATCAAAATCTCAATGGCACCAACAGGAGCAAATATGAATATCTAGGAAAGAGACCTTGCTGACTCTAGGTGGATGGTTCTTTTGCTGGACTGAAGTTCAAAGTTCAAAATAAAACTTATTATCAGAATACATACGTGTCATCACATTCAACCTTGAGATTCTTTATCTGCGAGCATACTTAGCAAATCTACAAAGCAGTAACTGTAAACATCAGGAACTGGGAACAAACTGCAAAAGCAGATATAAATAAATAAAATGCAGTAAATAATGAACAGGAAGGAACAAGATAAAAGGGTCCTTAAATGAGTGTAGTTATCCCCTTTTGTTCAAGAGCCTGATGGTTGGTTTAAGGTGAGAGATTAACACATTCATATTTGCTGGTTTTGCAATGCTGCTGTACATCAAATTTTCCAACTGCAGTTCCTGAGAATGAGCAGTAGCCGTTCTGTAGGGCTGATTGTCAATAATTCCTGAGGATGAGCAGCAAGGGACCGATACGTGCCAATCTTCCCTGCTGCAAATCACCCAACAGGAAAACAGATTATTATCTGAACGGTGGCCGATTGAGAAAAGAGGAGATGCAACGAGACCTGGGTGTCATTGTACACCAGTCATTGAAGGTGGGCATGCAGGTACAACAGGTGGTGAAAAAGGCAAATGGTATGTTGGCATTCATAGCAAAAGGATTTGAGTACAGGAGCAGGAAGGTTCTACTGCAGTTGTACAAGGCCTTGGTGAGACCGCACCTAGAATATTGTGTGCAGTTTTGGTCCCTTAATCTGAGGAAAGACATTCTTGCCATAGAGGGAGTACAGAGAAGGTTCACCAGATTGATTCCTGGGATGGAAGGACTTTTATATGAAGAAAGACTGGATCGACTAGGCTTATACTCACTGGAGTTTAGAAGGTTGAGGGGGGAATCTTATTGAAAAGTAAAAAATTCTAAAGGGATTGGACAGGCTAGATGCAGGAAGATTGTTTCCGATGTTGGGGAAGTCCAGAATGAGGGGTCACAGTTTAAGGATAAAGGGGAAGCCTTTTAGGACTGAGATGAGGAAAAACTTCTTCACACAGAGAGTGGTGAATCTGTGGAATTCTCTGCCACAGGAAACAGTTGAGGCCGGTCCATTGGCTATATTTAAGAGGAAGTTAGATATGGCCCTTGTGGCTAAAGGGATCGGGGTGGGGGGGGGGGGTATGGAGAGAAAGCAGGTACAGGGTTCTGAGTTGGATGATCAGCCATGATCATACTGAATGGCGGTGCAGTCTTGAAGGGCCGAATGGCCTACTCCTGCACCTATTTTCTATGTTTCTATCTTCCACAGATCCTCAGGGAAAATGGAAAGAACATGGAGAATCAGTTACAGGAACTGAGGGTGGGCAATAGGATCATCAAATGGAGGTTAAATCCAGAAAGGGCTGGATCAGACCCCCAGCAGAAGCACCGGGCAAAGTCCTTGCCTCCATATCCCCTGGAGCAGACCCATACCAGGAGGACCATGCACTGTTCCCATCTCTGTATCCCTCAGTCACACCAACACTGGGTGTACCATACACAGTTCCCACCTCCATATCCTTGAGTCAGCCACATGCATGGTTCCCACCTCAATATTCCTGGATCAGACCACACCGGGAGCACCATACACAGATTCTGACTCTGTATCCCTTGTGTCAAAATAACACATGGACCACCCCACATGTGAGAATTCTAGAATACTTTCTTCTTGTTTGGACATTCTAACCTATCTCCCCACTCCCAGGAAATGAGCTGCCACATGCTGACAATGCCCTGCATATCTTTGTCAACCCTAGCCCGTCCTCAAGAGGGTCCCGAGCATGGGATTAAAGTCCAACTGTGCTTGTCGCTCCCCTGACACCACTGAGGGTGACCATTTTGTCAGAGGTCCGGCCCTGGTCCTGTTGTTGAGCAAAGCTATGAACCTGGTTGGGTTTCACATCCTGGTGTTGAGGAGGATGCCATTTCCCATGGACTCTTGGGACAACAGTGGCATTCATATAGTCCCAGCCTCCACCAAAGGCTCGAGCAAATTTCTACAGATGTATCATGGAGAGCATTCTAACTGGTTGCATCACCATCTGGTATGGAGGCTCCATGTACAACGCAGATCAATAAAAAGCTGCAGAGTGGTTCCAATGTTGTTTTGTAACTCCAAAAGATAAAACTAATCAAAATAAAAACAAGGGAGCACCAGAGATGCATGGGTTAGTTTTGTTTTCACTTTAAGCAAGGAGCACAAGTATGATGTGGTGGCATGATAATTTACTGTAGGCCACTCACATACTTTTACTTATCAGCCATAATTAAAGATTTAAATAAACAAGAATGCTTAATTAATCAATATATTTGCAATATTATTTAAATATTATTAAAATATCACATACACCCTGCCAGCTCCATCATGGGCAATAGTCTCCCTACCATCCACTATGTATCTTCAAAGATTAGTGCCTCTGCAGTGTGACATCCATCGCCAAGGATCCTCACCATCCAAGACATGTCCTCTTCCCATTACCGCTGCTAGGGAGCAGGTACAGGAGTCTGAGGACGCATACTGAATGCTTCTTTCCTTCTGCTATCAGAGTTCTGAACGATCCATGAACCTTTCAAAATTACCTTGCTATTTTGCTCTCTTTTTGCACTACTTATTTACTCGTTGTATATTTCTTATTGTAACATAGTAATTTTTTATGGATTGCATTGTAAAACAAAAAAATTCACAATGTAGCTGTGTGACAAAAAACCTGATTCTGACAACAGGATGTAAAAAGCAACATCGGGTAAGGGAAATGGCAAGACCAGGCAGGCATCTCCGCTTACAATAACAAACTTGAACTCATCATCAGTAAGTGCAAGGAATTAGTTGTGGGCTTCAGAAAGGGGAATTCGAGGGCTCACTCCTCATTTAGGGGTGAAAAGGTGAACAGTTTCGAGCTCCTGGGTGTCAACGACTCTGAAGATCTATCCTGTGCCCAACATATTGATTCAATGACGAAGAAGACATGACAGCAGCTATATTTCATTAGGAGTTTGAGGAGATTTGGAATGTCACCAAAAACTCTAACAAATTTCTGCAGGTGTACCATGAAGAGCATTTTAACTGGTTGCATCACCCCTGGCTTGGAGAGGCCACTGCACAGGATCTGAAAAAGCAGCATATGGTTGTAGACCCAGACGTATCCATCATGGGTAACAGCCTTCCCAGCGTCAAGGACACCTTGAAAAGGCAATGCCTCTGAATGGCGGCATCCATCAAAAGGACCTCACAAGTGTATGCAATATACATCCTGAAAGTCTTGTTCTTCACAGATATCTATGAAAATAGAAAAGTGCCCCTAAGAATGAGTGACAGTTTAAACGTTAGAACCCCAAAGGCTCCCACTCCCCCCATGCAGAAGCTGCAGCAAAGTAATGACCTCCCCTGCCCCAACACACTTCTGCAAGAAACATCAGCACTTTCCACCCACCAGGCATGCAATAGCAAAGCCCCCAATAAAGACCAAGATCTGCAGTACAACAGAAACTAATTCTTCACCTGACAAATTGGCATACCATTCCCACCCTACCAAAGGGAAAAAGAAGAATCCCCTTTCACAGCAAGGGAGAGACACATCAAAACAACTCGCTTTTTTTCCAAGTTCTCTGACCGGAGAATGGGCAACACAGAGAGTGCAGGATTTATTGAATACAGAGCCTCTGACAGCTGATTCACCGCTCCCGATATTCCGTTCTCTCCCGCGACACTTGGGATTTGAAAATCAGCCACTTGTGAGCCCCAAGGACCAGATCTCAACACTGCAAAAAAACGAAGTCTGAGGGTAACTCCAGGTCAGGGTCTTCAACAGAACCCCATCCATCCTGAAATGGAAAAAGAGAGACATCAAAGGTAGAAATTAAGCTGCATTTGTAGATGAACTCAGAGTCATTATTGCATTGTAGTATCATTATAGTCATCATCGTAACTCCATCTCGTCTATGAATTTATATATTTATATTGCATTGCCACAGAACAACAAATTCCATGACACGTCAGTGATATTAAACATTATTCTGATTCTGATGCTTAAAATGTTCAAAAGTTAATCCAAAAATAATAGTGAGGTCAACAGCTGGTAGAATTGTGCTAAAGTGAAATAGGATCTAGAGTGTAAATTACATTCTTTAATTTAAGGAACTCAGGAGTGGTACAACTCAGTTACATGGAACACTCGTCCTGTTGAATATGGAAAACTGCAGACTCTACCTGCTGCCTACTGTGCTTTCAGATGGTTAACCAGAGAGCAAACACGTGCAGGAAATGCATCCAACTGCAGCTAAAAGACTGTGTTTTAGAGCTGGAGCTGAGGCTAGAATCACCAAGTTGCACTGGGACCTAAGTTCCTCTCTAAGCACGTTAAGAGAGAATGCCATACCCATGCTAAGACTGCACTGGTGGAAAGTGGATGGAAGCATAGAATGCAGGAGTTAACTCGAACAGAGGTACCATATTGGTTACTATTGGAAGAAATGGCTTCTCATGAAATACAGCAAGAGCCAAGTGTCTGACACGATGGTAGCTCAACTTCACAGGCAAGTAGGAAAAAGGAGGGAGAGCTACTGATCAATCAACATTGGTGAGAGGTGCGACCCCATCTTGCCTCCCTGGTGTTGAGGTCCAACTGTAATAGAGAGGCTGCAGGACATTCTAATGGGTGATTGTATGGCTAGTTAGCATAGTGCAACTTGATGAAAGCAATATATGTAGGTGAGGAAAGGATAAAGCCATTCAAGTCAATAAGAGTTTGAAAATGAGTTTAAAAGCAGGAACTCAAAGGTAATAACTTCAGAATATTGAGACTGGGGAAGGGAAGAACCAGTCACACCCATGGTTCAAAGGTCAATTTTAATGTCAGAGAAATGTATGCAATATATATCCTGAAATGCTTTTTCATGGAGGACGAGGACTGATACCCTCATGGGGGGTATTTGTTTATTAAATAATGGCATAATACTTACATGACAGGGTGGCATGCAGTTTTGAAACTAAATTCCTATCGGTGATGCTAGTCTTGTCCTTAAAGCTGGCAGAGATTGTAGTTTTGAAAAATGTTGTCTAAAGTAATTTGATGATTTAACGGACAGTGTTAGTGTAAGGAAAGGTGGTAAAATTAGTAAATTAAGTATTCTATATCTTAATATACAGAACATTCAAAATAAACTCAATGAACAAATAGCATTACTAGAGATAAAGAGAAATGATCTGAAAATGATGAAGAGACATACAATAGTTACAAGATCAGAGATGGGAACTCATTATTCAGGACAATTGGCTTTTAAAAAGGACTGTTGGAAAGAAAAGTAAGCTAATCAAAGATGAAATAAGTATAGATATGAGAAATTATCTAGACATTAAAAGTGTAAGAAGTTTTGAATACAAGCAAATAAGAGCAAGGAAAAGAAGATGGTGTAAAGGTTGGTGGTAAACGCCTAAAAAGAGCAGCTTTGTTGTAGTCAAGTATAAATCCATGAGCGTGTCTTTAGAGACTGTAATCTGAGTCGTTTTCTGGGCAATATGGTACAGAGCCAAATAAGGGAATAAGCTATGGATCTGGTAATATGTAATGAGACAGTTTTAATTAATGATCTCAGAGTGGATGAGTGTGATAGAATTTAGCATTCAGCTTTAGAGTGAGAAACTTGGGTCTGAAACAACTGTTAAAATAAGTGGAATTACAGAGAAATGAGGAATGTTAGCTAAAGTGAACCAGGTAAATAGACTGATGGATTAGACAGCAGACAAGCAATGGCAGATATTTAAGGAGCTAATTCATGACTCCCAGCTAAAATATACCCCAATCAGGGAAGATTCTAAAGGGAGTGGTGATTCAATCATAGTTAACAAAGAAGTTAAGGAGGTTATTAGATTGTACGAGATAATATATTAAAATAGCAAACATTAGTGGTAAGCATGAAGATTGTGTTAAATTCAGAATCCAGCAACCAAATAAAAGCAAATCAAGAGGGAGAAAATAAACTAAGACAAACTAATATAAAGTATTAGTAACAATGAGTCACTTATGAAGTCCTGATGAAGGGTCTTGGCCCAAAACATTGACTGTTTGCTCTTTTCCATAGATGCTGCCTGGCCTACTGAGTTCCTCCAGCATTTTGCGTACATTGCTAGGTGGCAATGAGAACTTCTCCAATTATATGAAGGTGGGCTCTTTAAAGAATAAGAATAGGAAAATAATTATAGGAAGAAGGATATGACAAAGGAGTTACATATTATTTTGCAACAGTCATAAAGGTATAAGATACAACACAAAAATGCCCTTTGCAGTAGAAATATTATGTCTGATTATTTAGAAACTCTAATGGTTTTGAATTTGTCTCACCAGGTTCTGATTCCTTCAGTTCCTTTACATCTATGAGATACTGTTTTGCACACTTCCTTTAATTTCACCAGGGCTCCATTTTCCTTATTTTCTTTACACTCCCCACCACCCCATTTCCTGTTCCCCTTTTAAACTAACTAGGTTCCTTGTAAAATATATTACACTCTTGTGTAACATCTGAGAAAACAATGACTTGTAAGTGTATTGGGATATTAATAGGAGCAACAGAAAATCTGCAAGTCCACCATCAGTGCACAAAGGGTGCTGGATTAATGGAATTAATAATGTATTTAAAAAGTATAGAAGTTAAATAGTTTCACCATCACTGGAGAATAAATATTAAGTAAATTAATAGGGCTAATGGCTGATAAGTCTTCGCATCTTAGGAGTGCGTACGGAAATATTGGGTGCATTTGTTGGAATCTTTCGAAAAACAGAGATTCATGAGAGTTTATGAATGAGAAGAATGCTGCCGAGCTGATAACTTATTCAAAATGGATGGAGAAGAAAAATTTAATAACTACAGATTGGTCAGCTTACAATCCACTATTGGAATAAGGTTCAATCAATGATTAAGGGGGTATTTTGGAAAATCATAATCTGAACAAGGTAAATCAATGTGCTTCATGAAAGTGATGTCTTGTCCAGCACATATCTTTGCATTTTTTTATGGTAGTGTCAGCCAGATTGGATAGAGAATAATCAGCAGATTTAATATACTTTCAAGAGGCTTTCAACAAGGTGTAACACAGAAGAAAGGTAACTTCACAAGATAAGAGCTCATTGTGTTGGAGGTAAAATATTACCATGAATAAAGGATTAACTAACAACAGATTCAGAAATCAGAAGTGCAAAGGGACTTGGGAGTTCTTGTGTCGCATTCCCTGAAGGTTAACTTGCAGGCTGAGTCGGTGGTTAGGAAGGCAAATGCAATTTTAGCATTCATTTTGAGAAGACTGTAAAAGCAAGGATACTATCCTGAAGACCACACTTGGCATATCACGAGCAGTTTTGGACCCCTTATCTAAGAAAAGATGTGCTGCTATTGGAGAGGGTACAGGAGAAGTTCAGAAGAATCATCCTGGAGACGAAAGCATTAACACATGATGAACACTTGAAGGCTCTGGGCCTGTACTCACTGGAGTTGAGAAGGATAAGGGGGAACCTCATAGAAACTTATCAAATATTGAAAGGGATGTGGATGTGGAGAGGATATACCTACAGTGTGAAAGTCGAGGACCAGCAGGCACAGCCACAGAATAGAAGAATATCCCTTTAGAACAGAGATAAGGAGGAATTTCTTTACCAGAAGGTAGTGAATCTGTGGAATTCATTACCACAGATGGTGGTGGAGGCTAAGTCATAGGGTATACTTAAAACAGAGACTGATGTTTTTGATAAGTAAGGGTGGAAAAGGTTATAGGAATAGGCAGGAGAATGGGGTAGAGAGGGATAATACCAGTCATGATCAAATGGAAAGATAGAATCAATGGGGCCGAATGGCATAATTCTGCTCCCCTGTTGTATCATCTGAAGCCAGAAGCAGTAAGAATAAGGGGGCACTTTCAATATGATAACAGAGGTACCACAGGTATCATTGCTGGGGTAGTGGCCATTTACAATATATATTCATAATTTAGAGTGATATAGAACATAAATGGAATCTGAGATTATGCTGACCAATATGCTTTCATTTTGACTAACACAGGGAATTCTACAGATGCTGGAAATCCAGAGCAACACACACAAAATGCTGGAGGAACTCAGATCACGTAACAACTCACTTCTTCTTATATCCTAGCTTCATCTCCCTTCCCCAACCCACCCACATTCCCCCCTCACCTGGTTTCACCCATCATCTGCCAGCTTGTAATCCTTCCCCTCCCGCCACCTTCACATTCTGGCTTCTTCCCCCAGTAATAATGAAGGGTCTCAGCCCTAAATGGCCACGGTTTATTCTCCTCTATAGACGCTGCCTCTCCTGCTGAGTTCCTCCAGCTTTTTTTTTGTATGTTGCTCCATTTACACTAATCCTACATAAATCCTATTTTATACTTCAACATTTCCAATAGAGAAAGAAGCAATTGTATTATAGACAAGTAGAGGGAAGAAAAGCAGTTGAAAGGTTACAAAGATTTACCAAAGTGATTGGTAGATAAGTGAGTGGATAATGTTTTAGAAATTGGAATATAATATAGTAACAAAAAAGGCAGAGGTTGATAGATTTTTGATTGGTCAGGGCACAGAGGGATACGGGGAGAAGGCAGGAGACTGGGGCTAAGAGGAAAATTGGATCAGCCATGATGAACTGGTAGGGCAGACTTGATGGGTGAAATGGCCCAATTCTGTTTCTACATCTTATGGTCTTGTGGTTGTAGTAAAACATGAAACTGTTCATTTTTAAAAGCAATAATACAGATTATTATTTAAATAGACAAAGATACAGAAAGCAGCAGAACAAAGGGATTTGGAGGTTCTCACATGAAACACTGAAAGCTAGCATATGAGAAATGTGCAGCAGGTAATTAGGAAGACTATTGGAATGATGGCTTTTATTTCAGGGGCATTTGAATATAAAAATAAGATAGGCTGTATCTAGATGATTGTGGATGGTTTTGCCTCTTTATTTACAAGAATATATACACTCAGTGGCCACTTTTTTTTAGGTTTCGGAGCTTTCTAAAAGACTGGCTACTGAGTAGATTTCTGTATGTTCGTGATCCTCTGCAGCCCATCCATTTCAAAGTTTGATGTGTTCTGAAATGCTCTTCTGCACACCACTGTTGTAACACGTGATTATTTAAGTTACCGTTGCCTTCCTGTAATCTTAAACCAGTATGGCCATTCTTCTCTGAACTCTTTCATTAACAAGGCATTTTCACCCACAGAAAGGCCACTCACTGGATAATTTTCTGTTTTCTGCACCATTCTCTGTAAACTCTTGAGACTGTTGTGCGTGAGAATCCCAGGAGAGCAGCACTGAGGTATTCAAACCACCCATCTGACACCAACAATCAAACCACTTAGATCACATTTCTTTCCCATTCTGATGTTATGTCTAAACAACAACCGAACCTCTTGACCATGGCTCCATGTTTTTATGCTGTCATGTGATTGGCTGATTAAATACTTTAACAAGCTGGTGTACTTCATAAAGTGGCTACTGAGTTCATAGGAAATTATAAGATAATTCAAGGTATGGAGAAAATTAGTTAGGGTGAAAAGATACATTAAGCAAGTCTTGAGTTTAGGAAAATGGGAGATGAATTGAATGAAACTTAATCCTTTCTTCTCTCGGAGGATTGAGAGTCTTTGGAACTGTTGAAAGGGGCGATGAAGGCTGAATGCTAGATTATATTCAAAGCCAAGATAGGTTTTTTTTTAAAATAAATAACAGAATTGTGGGTTATGAGGAGCCAGCAAAAGAGTGGATTTAAGGAAAGTTGGATCGGCCATGATCTTATTGAAATGCAGAGCATGTTCAAAAGTCTGAATAGTCTTCTCCTTTTCCTACTTCTTACGGCTTCTAGCTGTGTAAAGATGTCACTATAAGAGAGTACTGTGATTAAAATATGGTTTTTATTACTATGCACTGTGCTTGTAAAGTTTCTGAGATGTTCTCCCCTTCTTCTAAATTGACTTGACTAGATTATTTTGCCTATCATGCCTGAAGTAATTTGCATGTATGGGCCCAATTTAACTGCAAGGGTAGATAAGTCTAATAAAGTTTTCAATTACATGCCATGGCAACAAAATTAGAAAACACTGCCTTGTGATTGTTCTATTTTTCCTTCTGGAATTTATCCTATGTCCCAGACATCATTTTAAGATTATAATATTAAGCAAATTTATCCAACAAAACAAAGAACAAATGAATAATCTAACAGTGATAGATCAGATCTCCACCATAAAATCTGCAGGAAAAACAATTACAGAATCTAATGCACAGCTGTTTCTTTCACAACATTATATAAAGAATGAAAATCTCTTCTAGGACTGATTCACTCTCGACATAATTTTATATGCCAGGTTTAGGAAGCCTGAGAAAAATATAGGCCCAGTAGCATAATAAAGGACGAAGTTTCTCTTCCTGAGGAGTTCTCATGACCTCTGGTCCTCGGAGACATCAAGCACATCACCAGCCAGACACGGTCAGAACAAAAATCCATGTGATGTAAAGCAAAAACCAAACATTGAAGCCCAAAGAAGGGGCTGAAATTTTACAAATGTTACAAAGGGGGCCATAGGGAATTTCGAAAGGATGAATGTCCCAACCCAAACATTTCTAATCTTGTGGCTTATATGAAAAATTTCATGGGAAAGAGGAAAGGCTGAAATTGAGTGTGTTATGAGGGAGTAATTCTTTGCTTTCATAGTTGTTCAATGATGAAGATAAAGAAGTGAATTTGATTTATCCCTAATTTCCGTATGAAGTTCTTTTGCACATTATCTGTTGCAGTGCTCAGCAAAAGGAATCTTCCCTGTACCCAGAAGTGCTAAACAGATTTCTGTAATTTTAATAGGGTTCCTAATACAACTCTTCATGGAAATCTTCTCAATGGCAGTGCCGAACTAACAATTGGGAGAGTGATAGCTTAAATACTTAAATTTATCTGGCCAAATGTTGGAAGAAGAGATTAATACAGATGCGTATCCTCTGGTTATTATGGATATGGTGGACCATATTGCCTTCCTTTGACTGACTTCTTCCAAACTGACTACTCGAGTTTTACAAGGGGGAGTGGAAACCTGGACAAAGTTAGTTTTAACATATCTGAAAAACTAATGCAGCAATATCTGCATCTGGTGTAATACTCACTCAAGTCACTAATATAGAAAGAAATGGTGTACAAGAACAGAAACTGCAGTGCTGGCAAGCTAGAGACTGAATGAAGTTCCTTACAAAGCTTGAGCAAACAGTGTTGATCTACATCAACATAAAAGTGATATAGGAGACCTCCAATAAAAGAGCAGTGAGACAGGATTACACAAGCTGACAAGTTCCAAAGGCATGTCACCGTCTTCTGATTTGTGGAGCAGTTGACTCAAGCAGCTCAATGCTTTCACACCATGAGCACCACTTTTTCATGTCATTATTTTCAATGGTGAATTGGCAAGTGTCTGAATGCATTTATAAATCGGCCTTCTGCTCTTCTTACAGATGATTATGTAGGAACCATTGAAGCACAGCTATAACTCGAGCAACACAAAACACTGCAGAATCCACTTGGTAAAAGTATCAGCAACTTTTGATCTTTGGATGTGGCAGAATGTGAGTTAGAATTGAATTTTCCACTGACCAAAGATTTGATTGATTTTCCTTGCGAATTCCATACTCAAGTCAAAATTTTGGTTTAGGCTGAACAATAGCAAACAATATTCTTTTGCTCTCCCAGGGATGACATTGGAATGGAACAATTCTGTTAGTTCCAGTTTAGTTTGTTAGCTAATTAAATTAGTGCTGAAGGGCACCTCAGCCTTGTATTACATTCAGAGCAAGTCTTTTCTAATATGTGACTTTTGATAATCTCAAGCCATCAGCAGCATCTGGTACCTCACCAGTTAGCACCATATTTGGCTGGAAAAGGAACCTAAATAATTCCAGGCAAAGACTGGTCGTTGGTCCCAAAAGAAAAGGTTGGAACTTTTCAATTTAAATTATGACTCCCTTATAAAGGACATCACTGGCAGATTTCAGAAGAATTAATGCCCAAAAGCTGTCACTTCTAACATTAGGGAATTCATATAAAATATTTAAATGGAAATGTTCCTTGCCTCAATCCCTGATGTAAGAGGAGAATTGTTAGTTGTTATTGGTAAGATACCAGCAAAGATTTTGACAGCATCAGTCAAATCATGACAGAGTTCTTCAAAAATGGCTTACTGCACCAGGTTATCCAGGTGACTTCTGGGGACTCCTTTATGAAAGAGGCACACAAGTGACTCAAGGCAGGAAAACCACCATAAATCTAACAAAATTCAGGTAGTCACCATTTAAATTACAAGGAACCCACAGGATCAGGGACAACAATAATTTTCAGCTTGCTTAGCAGCACATTCTTTTAAAAAACAATAAAAGAAAACACATAGCAAATCAGTATCTGTGAAAAGAGAAACAGGACAGAGACTCGTCATCAGTTTTTCATCGACACTCTTGTTTAGAATCTGCAGTGTTTTCCGATACTCATCCTCCCCTCCTGAACACCCAAAGTAGTAGTGAGTGTGGAATGTGATGGCATATGCATTGGTAGAGTAATAAATTAGTGAAAATGTTCCTTTAATTCAGGAGCAGCATTCAAACATCACATAAAACACAGCATGACATGATGAAATTGCTGCATGGGCTAAGACTTTGAGTCTCCATGGCTACAAACTATAGAAATAAATCCAATCACGTTCAAAGAGAAATCATGTACGGGCGTAGCAAAAATCAAGTTACACTGGCAGGCAGCAAGACTCGGATGCACCGAGCACTGGTCTTCAGGTTCACTCTCAACAGGACCTGCAGTCGGTGAAGCACTTGAAGTGTGTTCATGTCATTTTCTGTGTTTGCAACCCTAAATATTTATTCTGGCTATAATTTTCACTCTTTATCTTGCTGGTAATTCTCAGTCAGTTGATATTCAAATCTGTAACTGTATTGTGAAATTTATGAGTATCGACATTCATATCAGACTGAACTTGCTAGAACTTTCAAAGAATATGTCAGTTCACTTAACTCGCACATTTTGTTTGTTTAATTCCAAGTTAGGTAGAATTGTATAGTTAATTTCAAAACTATACAAAATTTCAAAACTTAAGCTTTGGCTTAAGATTAAGGGAGATTTATTGATCGTGTTTCAGGGAGTTGGTAAAATATCAGTAGGGAATGTATATATTTTATTGCTCATGTATAGTTCAATAAATTCACTTTAAAAATTCACATTTTATCAACCCAAACTTGTACAATGATCATTTAAATCTCCTACTGTACCTCAACATCAAAACACATAAATGGTTTAATTTGCCACACCACAGCTACATAGCAGGAGACAAAGGTAAAAAAAATGTTTATATAACCACCTGGTAAAGTCCGCATCATAGATTTTATAATCTGAAAAGGTTATCAACCCAAAACATTAACGCTTTATCTTACCTTGGATAACACCTGACCTGAAGTGTGTTCATGTCATTTTCTGTGTTTGCAACCCTAAATATTTATTTTGGCTATAATTTTCCTTCCATCAATGCCCCTTCAAAAACAAAGTTGTGCATTGTCCATCTCAGTTGTTGTGGTCCTTGTGACAACGGAGACTCCAGTGGTGACTCGTTGAACTGACTGGCACAACACTAATTCTGCAGTATAGCAACACTACGATCAACTTGATCACTTTACACTAAAACAACCTTTGATTTCTTTTGTTATTGTAAAATGTATAATTTGTTTTATTTTCTGGTAAATGTGCTTCTGCCATGCCATGTGCCCATGATGCTGCTTTGAGAAGCCACATTACACGTTGCCCACTGACTACCATATGATGGCATGACTTACTAACTACAAGCTTGCTACTTAACCTACTTCACAGAGCATAAGAAACCGAAGCTGGAGGAGGCCATTTTTCCCCACAGTCAGGCTTCACCTGAAGATACAGGCTGATGTGCTATTAGGTAGAACTCTGTTTCTCATCTGGTTCCCATAAACAATGATTCCACCAAATTATATTAAAAAAAATCTGTCTATCTCGCTACTCAATGACATAGATTCCATAACTCATGAGGCAGAGAATGTTTGAATTCCTTGAAGAAACTCTTCCTCGTGGAATTGGCCTCATGGTAAAAAAAAACAGCCCCTTATCATGAGGCCCGGTCTGGTTCTAGGTTCACTTACCAGTGAAGAAATTCTCCCAGCTGCTATCAATTTCCATGAGGGTGAGAAATTAGTGGTGTAAAAATTCAATACTGATGTTAGCCTGATCTTTTCACCCACTGTTGCTGATTCTGCCTTTGAATTCTCTATCAAGTGTGATCTTTGTGTGCAGAGCAGCAGGAAGCTTGCATTGTTGTAATCCCATACATGGACCAAAAATGATATAATCAAAGGACAATAAAACTTGGAAGGATTCCACATTGCCTACTGGCACTCTGCAGGAACACAGAAGGTTCGGTATATACTAGAAACCTTGAGCAACACATGCAGAGTGCTGGAGGAACACAGCAAGTCAGGAGCATTTATTGAGGGGAATAAACAGTAGACATTTCGGCTGAGATCCTTCGTCAGGACTGGAAAGGAAGGTGGGGAAGAAGCCAGAATAAGAAGCTGTGGGTGGGGGGAAGATGGGAGAGGAAGCAGAACAAGCTGACAGGTGATGAGGCGAAACCAAGCTTGGAGGAGCTTTTGTCTGAGTAGCCTCCAATCTGATAGTATGAACATTGATTTCTCCATCTTCCAGGACTTTCTCCTTCCTCCCTCCTATCTTTTTCTATTCCCTGTTCTAGTTACCCTCTCACCCCTTCTCCTTTCATCTGGCTATTACCGCCCTTTGGTTCCCATAGAAGCATAGAACATTACAGCACAGAAACAGGCCTTTTGGCCCTTCTTGGCTGTGCCGAACCATTTTTCTGCCTAGTCCCACTGACCTGCACCTGGATCATATCCCTCCGTACGCCTCTCATCCATGTTTCTGTCCAAGTTTTTCTTAAATGTTAAAAGTGAGCCTGCATTTACCACTTCATCTGGCAGCTCATTCCACACTCCCACCACTCTCTGTGTGAAGAAGCCCCCCCCACCCCCCCCAATGTTCCCTTTAAACTTTTCCCCCTTCACCCTTAACCCATGTCCTCCGGTTTTTTTCTCCCCTAACCTCAGTGGAAAAAGTCTGTTTGCACTCACTGTATCTATACCCATCATAATTTTATATACTATCAAATCTCCCCTCATTCTTCTACGCTCCAAGGAATAAAGTCCTAACCTATTCAACCTTTCTCTGTATCTCAGTTTCTCGAGTCCTGGCAACATCCTTGTAAACCTTCTCTGCACTTTTTCAACCTTATGAATATCCTTCCTGTAATTCGGTGACCAAAACTGCAGACAATACTCCAAATTCAGCCTCACCAATTCCTTATACAACCTCACCATAACATTCCAACTCTTATACTCAATACTTTGATTTATGAAGGCCAATGTACCAAAAGCTCTCTTTACTTACCCTATTTACCTGTGACACCACTTTTAGGGAATTATGTATCTGTATTCCCCGGTCCCTCTATTCTACTGCACTCCTCAGTGCCCTACCATTTACCTTGTATGTTCTACCTTGGTTTTTCCTTCCAAAGTGCAATACCTCACACTTGTCTGTATTAATCTCCATCTGCTATTTTTCTGCCCATTCCTCCAACTGGTCCAAATCCCTCCGCAAGCTTTGAAAACCTTCCTCACTGTCCACTACACCTCCAATCTTTGTATCATCAGCAAATTTGCTGATCCAATTTACCACATTATCATCCAGATCATTGATATAGATGACAAATAACAATGGAACCAGCACTGATCCCTGTGGCACACCACTAGTCACAGGCCTCCACTCAGAGTAGCAATCCTCCACTACCACTCTCTGACTTCTTCCATTGAGCCAATGTCTAATCCAGTTTATTGCCTCACCATGTATACCTGGCAACTGAATCTTTCTAACTAACCTCCCATGCGGGACCTTGTCAAAGGCCTTACTAAAGTCCGTTTAGGCAACATCCACTGCCTTCCCTTCATCCACTTTCCTTGTAACCTCCTTGAAAAACTCTAATAGATTTGTTAAACATGACCTACCACGCACAAAGCTGTGTTGACTCTCCCTAATAAGTCCCTGTCCACCTAAATACTTGTAGATCTTATCTCTTAGTACTCCTTCCAATAATTTACCTCCAGCAAATTTACCGGCCTATAATTTCCCGGATTTCTTTTAGAGCCTTTTTTACGGAACAACATGAGCTATTCTGCAATTGTCCAGCACCTCACCCGTAGATACCGACAACCTTCCCTTTCGTTCATGGTTAAATATCCTCTCCTATCAAATTCCGTATTCAACCTTTTACCTCTCCACCCAGCCCCTCCCAGCTTCTTCATCTTTCCCTTCCCGACGACCCACCTTCTCCCTCACACCTATCATCTGCCAGCTTGTACTCCTTCCACTCCTCCACCTTTCTTAGTGTGGCTTCCTCCTTCCTTTCCAGTCCTGATGAAGGTCTGAAACATCAATTGTTTATTCCTCTCCATAGATGCCTGACCTGCTGAGTTCCTCCATATTTTTGTGTGCATGGTCCTATGCAGATCTTTTTGCTAGAGCCACCTAATGAATCTATTCTCAATTGTTTGTCTCAAATTTCCTTGTAATCTTTTCCCCTTGCAAATATCATCCTATACTCTTTTGCATTTTAATCAGTAAAGCACATCTTGCGTAGTAGAGTAGGAGGAACTGTATCAGTGAGAGTTTAACATCCCATTCAGTCCTGGTATAATTGCTTAGAAGCGTTTTTGTTTTTGCAGACATTGAAATGATCAGCTCAGATTTATCACATGCCTGGCACAGCTGACCAAAAACAGAATATGTGATGACAGGCTATTGTTTATGTTCCACTTTGTGGCAAACAGATGCCACAAGCAACTTTCCTCATGAAAAACACATGGATCAGTTTCAACTCATAAGTCTGGAGCTCCCAACAAGACCATCCTAGACTTGTTACATTTTTATGTGAAAAACAGCATTCCTGCTTGCTCTTTGTAACTGGTATGAGCACATGCTCATGCTAAGAGAAATGCTCAACTAAACTAGTCCATTTAGTTTGTACAATCTGTCCTGCCATATTTCAGTCATAAATGTTTCAAGTGCCAACAAGTCGATTGGTAGCCTTTCTGAAAAGAGCATTTTATGACGACAGTAAACTGTTCAGGGTACATCTGGAATCTAATAATGTAATCTGCAGACTTCCCCTTCTGGCAAAGAAATTTCCATTAGCCGCATGAACACAAGAAGAACTCATGGGAACAAGAGCAGGACTAGCCCTCCTGACCCTGGGCAGCTCCACATTACTTTCAGTTCCTTAATTTTACAAATACTTGTCTATCTCCATCTTAAGTATATCACTTGGTGAAATTCCAGAGATTCACCATGCTCTGAGAGAAAGAAATTAATCTCACTTTTAAATGGTCAGCCCATTATTTTGTAGACAGGCCCCGAAAACATCTTAACATCCACCTTTTCAAGATCCCCTTAGGATCATATATGTTTAAATAAAGTCTACCTCTCATTTTCTAAACTCCAAGGGATACAGACCAAAAGTGCCTATCCTCTCTTAATAGGATAATTAACTCATCCCAGGAATTAGCCTGGTAAATCTCCTTTGGATTGCCTCCAGTGCAACTGGCCCCCTTTTAAGGTAAGGAGAACAAAACTGTATTCAGTAGTTCATGTGTAGACTCACCAGCACCTTCAACAACAGTAACAAATTCTTTCTATTCTTAAACGCCAACTTCTTCAGAACAAAGTTCAAAACACTAGAATCACAGAAAAATATATAGCCAAAAACCAGGCCCTTTAATCCAACTCATCCACCCCGACCAAGTTGCCTGCATGATTTGCTCCCATTTGGCTGAGTTTGGCCCATAGTCTTTTCCTTGTAAATACTATATTTGTCCAAGTGCCTTTTAAACATTGTAAGTATACCTACCTGTATCACTCTCAGTGAGAGTTCTTTAAACATACCATCACCTACTATGTGAAAAAGTTGCTTCTTAAGTCCTCTTTAAATCTTTTCCCTCTCATCCTGAATCTCTAGTTACAGACTCCACTCATCAGGGAAAAGGTCTGTGACCATTTACCATATCCATGCCCTCATGATTTTAAATACCTCTATAGCAGGGGTTCCCAGCCTGGGGTCCACAGGCCCCTTGGTTAACAGTTGGGGTCCATGGTATACAAAAAGGCTGGGAACACCTTCTCCATCATATCACCCCTCAGCTTCCAGCACTGTAGGGAAAAGGAAACACCAGCTGTGAAGGACTGGGTTGATGTAAGGAAAACAGACTGCATTTGAGATTGTTAAAACTGTGGCCTCCTCCACATTGACTTGTTTAGTGAATGATAAGTATTATTTTGATTTCTGTACTGCTACTAATGTAGACATTTGTTTTTCCTCTTTCTGTATTGCATTTGTGCTGGCTGTAATAAAACATTTTCTTGTGGCCTTGATCACATGTCATTTCCTTTGTCTGCAAATGCATATGCACATATCCTGAATTGAACCAGGAAAGAACACATTGAACTTCATCATTATCTTGGCGTAACTGGTGAAATATTCTGCTATTCAATGGATGAGCTTTAATTTTGTTGATATCAGATATTACTGTCATGCTTAACAAAAGTCTCTGGCTTGAGATTTCTGTTTGCAAGATGTCGAAGATGAATTACACAATGGATTGCAAACAGATTTGGAATTTCTTTTTTCATAAATGCCACTAAACCAGCATATATGGTGCTCCATCTGTTGCACAAAAAAAATCATGTTCCTAATCGGAATACTTTTATCCTTAGTATATATTTTGAGCTCACCGTAGGTTGTTTCTCTGTTGATATTTGTTTTAACATTTTACAAAAGAGAATCTTTTCAAAACTTTTCCATTTTATATAAACTGTACATATGGCATTAGCAATGCCTCGTTGTCTCACACAGTTGACTCATCCAGTTGTATCCCAAATTCTGTTACTTTGTAGTTCTATGTATAGTTAGTACACATTGTCTTCACTCATTTCGGCAACATAACAAGCTATAGAGTTACTACTAAGAGGAATTGATTTTAAAATATAGTAATGGTATTCAGTTTGAGTTCATGGTGAGCCCTTCTGATACAGCGGACATTATTAATCTTTCACCAATTGTATGAGATTTTTCACACATGCTATCATTTTGGAAATGTTATAAGGAGCAATGAGACCACAATCAAGGTTATTTTTAGCTTTCTTGGCAAATGATTCAAGTGTGCAACACTTTTCAAATCCTTCTTTCTTCTTCTGGAACCGAGCAACACCATTTTCAGGTTGTCTTTTACGGAAGTTTTCCTGCAATCTTAATGGTTTCATAGCTTCATGAGGTTGAATAGGTACATTTAATGTCAGAGAAAGGTATACAATATTCATCCTGAAATTCTTTTTCTTCGCAAACATCCATGAAAACAGAGGAGTGCCCCAAAGAAAGAATTAAACATCAGAACCACAACCCCCCCCCAGCTCCCCTTTCCCATGCCCAAGCAGCAGCAAGGCCTCCCCCACCTGCAAAAAAACCCTCCACTGAGCACTCAAGCATGCAGCAAAGACACAGACTTGCAGTACCACAAAGACTAATTGTTCACCCAGTATTTGACATACCACAGGCTCTCTCTCTCTCTCTCTCTCTCTCTCTCTCTCTCTCTCTCTCTCTCTCTCTCTCTCTCTCTCTCTCTCTCTCTCTCTCTCTCTCTCTCTCCTCTCTCTCTCTCTCTCTCTCTCTCTCTCTCTCTCTCTCTCTCTCTCTCTCCCCCTAATAAGGGGAAAAGAGGTGTCACAGCGAGAGGGGAGACCTAACAAACAACTCATTGATCTATGATGTAAAAAGTCTGTTGCATCGCTTTTTCCGAGCTCTGCACCCAAAGAACCCAGGACACTGGGCACAAAACCAGCAGCTAGACCACAGCTTCCGATGTTCAGTGTTCTCCCTCGACGCCTCAGTCAGGGGAACCAACCTTGAATCAGCCCGCCTGCAGAGGCATGAAAATCTGGCACCCTGAAGGCACGCTATTCTTCCAGGCCATGTCCTTGGGATATCAAAAAGCAGCCAGTCATGAGGCCCGGAGAGCAGGTCCCATTCCCGCAAAGAATCGAAGTCAGGGTGTAACTCCAGGTCAGGGTCTTCAAAAGAACCTTGAAAGGGGGAGAAAAAAGAGATTATCCGAGATATAAATAGAGCTGCTTCCGAATTTGCAAGGCAAGGAGTTGCCATTTAGCACCGTCATGACTGCTCCACCCTTTGAACAGTACAGTATTGCAAATAAGACACATGGAGAATAGCTGAAATGACAGGAACAGAATAAAACCATACTCCAGGTACCTAACATTACAAAGTTTCTGTAGTTTTTGTTTCTTAGCAAGATTAGGATTCAAGGCTTCACCACCATTAGACGCATAGAGATTGCGTCATAAATATTTATCTATCATCAGTGGATTAAATTAAAATTAAAAAAATTAACACAAACTGGGAATGCCTATTGGATGTTGATGATGACAGTGAGTTGACACAGATAGAATGATGGTAGTGGCACACAAAGGAACGGCAAGGCAAAGATGAAGATGATCACAATGGTGAACATCATGTTGAGAAGGGTTCAGATTGGAATCTGAACGTTAGTCAGGATACGGATGATGTTCATCAATCTACCTTTATACTATTCTAGTTGGCAAGACTGACCACTCATGTGAGGTCTCATAATCCCCAAAGATGGTTCTTGACCGCACATATAAAACCGAGGTCACTTTTCCCCAAGAGGAATTCTCTAGGTCACTGATTGTCTCTTTCTTGTCGCCTGCAGTTCTAGTGTTCTTCCCGTGTTCCAGTACCTCATTCTTTTTTTTTTTGGAAGTGCCTGATCTACTAATGGTCGGTCAGTTCTCGGGCCGCTTACCACTCCCCCGCCCCCAAGAATCTTGAATGCCCTCCGACTTCAATTTCCCCAATGCCACCATTGAGAATCACTGGGCTCAGAATAAATCAGGGATTGTTGAATGGCTCAAAGGGCTGGAAGGGCCTGCTCTGTACTGTATCTAAACAAAAATAACAGCACAGTGCAGGCTAACAATGTTGTGCTGATCCTTGAATCTACTCTATCCATCTAACCCTCCCCTCGAACATAGCCCTCAAGTTTTTTTACTGTTATCCACCTGTCTATCTAAGTGTTTCATGGATGTCCCTACAGTATCGACTTCAATCACCACCCCAGGTGGCACATTCCAGGCACCAACCACTGGCTGTATAACCTCTAACATCCCACCTATACTTTTCTTTAATCACCAGAAAATCATGCCCTCTTGCTATAACTATTTCCATGCTGGGAAAAAGTTTCTGTGCATCTATGCCTCTGTTCATCTTGTCAAGTCACCTCTCATCCTCTGCTCCAAAGGGAAAAGTCCTATCTCACTTAACCTCTCTTCATAAGATATGCCTCTCTAATCCAGGCAGCATCCTATGAGATCTCCTCTGCACCCACTCTAAAGCTTCTGAAACTTAACACTATATTCCAAATGTGGTAACCAATGTTTTATAGAGCTACAATATTACCTCACTCGTGTGGTCCTAGTGCATAGACTTGAGATCTGTACACTGTCGATTGCTTCTTTTCTACTGTGATTGGAACATTATAGAAAGGATTGCAAGAGGAGAAATTCAACAAGCAACGAGGTAAAATGTTATCACAAATGACCTTTAGAACATAATCATAGATTTTCTTACAAAAACTCAAAAGTTATCAGCTGTTGCTAATTCTAATATAAATCTGAAGGCTCAATATGTCAGGTAAGTGTGTTGAAAGACAAGTTGAATGGGTGCTGATTGAGACAGGGTGGCAAAGGCTAGCAAATAGCAAAATATTCATCTGGTATTGGTGTAAATAAGAAATGAATGAAATCGGATAAAATAAAACAGGACAGAAGGAAAGTAGTCTGGAGATTAGAGATTAAAGATTGAAATCTTTAATCACTAAAATACAGCAGACAAAACCAGCGCGTGTTTTTGCTAAATTGTTATATTCTATGCAACACATACAAAATGCTGGAGGAACTCAGCAGGACAAGCAGCACCTAAGAAAAAAGCAAAGAGCCAATGTTTCGGGCCATGGCTCTTCTTCAGGACTGTGGAAGGGTCTTCACCCAAAACATCAACTATTTACTCTTTTCCATAGATGCTACCTGGCCTGCTGAGTTTCTCCAGCATTTTGTATGTGTTTCTTCGGAACATCTTTGAGCATCTGCAGATTTTCTCATGTTTGTTGTATTCTATGATGTGCCATGGTGCCAACTCAGAGGACAAGGTTCCATCTCTCAAGTTTATATTGGCCTTTGTTGTAACAACAAACAAGGCCACTGACAGGAAAGGTAGATTTCAATAGGATGGAGAACTGAAGTAACAGAGACCCGCGGTGCCCTTGTGGATCATTTAGAACGATTCTCCAAAGCAGACATACAATCTGTGTTTGGCTTCTCCAATCTAAAGGACATCACACTGTGAGCACAGAATGAAATTCACTAAATTAGATGAGGTGCAAGCAAATCCCATCTTTCCCTGAAGGGAACTTTTACTTATACCACTGCGTGTTGTTTTGGATGCAGAGTACTCGGTCAAGGTGGCAGTGCAATTGCTGGAGAAAGCTGATGAATGAGACATTTTCACACCTTCTGCCTATTCCCATCGCAACTGCAGCATGAGCACGCAAGAACTTTCATCTCTAAATGCAATGTGTGAGGTATTCAGATAAGCACTTCAGAGATAAGAATATTGAAGTTTACAATGAGGAAATAGGATTATAATTGATCAAACTAATCATTTCCTGGCTTAACCATTATTGCCAGCCCTCCGAAGCACAGTTATAACATATTCTGCCTGCCCTGTTGGTCAACTTGTTGTTTCAAATAAGCCTTCTGAGCATGGGAACCACTCCTTGAAAGCGAAAACCAGGCTTGGAACTCAACTATTGTTAAGATGTCAGGCTTTATTGATGTGGGATCAGCGAGTATGCTGGAACTTTGCAGCAGCTTTCAAGGGGAGAGGCTCCTCCTGGGAAAGGAGGCAGTATTTGGGAAGGACTGAGCAATGTCAAAAAGTGCCCTGGGGAATTGGAACTATTGCTAATAAGCAAGCAGATCCTTAATCTTCATGATTTCCTGCTGGTTGCTCAAAAGAACCATTTTGATGGTTCCATAATTATTCTCTCAAGCTATTCATAAATTCTTTGACTTGAATGAGCTGGGTGGTAAGAATCACTTGCTGCAGGCTTCTACCAGGGAAAGTAGCAGAAAAACCATGCCTCCCTGTTGTATACCATATCAAGTTTGCACCTCCTCTTGGGAAAAGGGATCTGCCTCAAATGAGCAACACAAGTATCAGAAATTCCATGCATCCATTCTGTAGCAATTCCACAGTAATGTGTATATTGTCTTCAAAGTACACTATATACATACTGGTCCACTATCAACTTCAAAACAAGAGCTGGCCTTTGACTTCAGGAATGGAGGCAGTGTACATCAACAGTGCTGAAGTCAAGAGGGAAGAGCGCTTGAAGTTCTGAGGAGTGAACATCACCAATACCCTGTCCCAGTCCAGCTTCGTAGACTTTGTAGGCAAAAAAAAGGCTCAGTGGTGTCGATCCGTTTTCTGAGTCTGCAGAAATTATGCATGACCCCTTTGACTCTCACCACTTTCCCAGATGCACGATAGAAAGCATCAATTAAAGTCAAAGTTGTGTATTGTCATATGCACAAGTACATCTATGTACAGATGCAATGAAAACCCTATTTGTAGGAACATCGCTGACACATAGCGTGATATCAGCAACATTCACAAGAAAAACCAACACATTGGAAATTATACACAATTTTTAAAAGATTATCATAATTAGAACAAAAAAACAATCCTTGTTAGTGCAAAGTTGGCAAAGTAGTCATAGTATTGCTAACCTGTAATGATTAGGTTTGAAGCAAAGTAGCTGTTCTTGAACTTCAGGTTCTTGAACTTCAGGTGTGTAACTTTAGGTTTCAGTACCTCCTGCCTGGTCATAGTATCATGGCTTGGGTTGGCAATTGCTCTGTCCAATACTGCAAGTAACCACAGAGCATTGTGGATACAGCTAAGCACATCATGGAAACCTACCTGTCCATGAACTTTGTCTACACTTCTTGCTGTCTACACTCCACACACCTCAAATATTCTCCATTCTTCTCCTTCCATCAGGCAGAAGATACAAAAGCCTGAAAGCACGTCCCCCCAGGTTCAAAGACATCTTCCATCCACTCTTATAAGGCTATTGAATGGTCCCTAGTATGAAATGATAGACTCTTGATCTCACAATCTACCTTGATTTGGCCCTAAACTACCTTGTCTGCCAGCACTGAAATTTCTCTATATTCTGCTATTGTTTCCTCTTGTACTGTTCCCATCAGTACAGTGATGGGATGGAATAGCATACAAAACAAAGGTTTTCACTGTACCTTAGTGCACGTGACAGTAATAGGTGAATTTGCTAATTATCGTCAGTGGAAAATCAAGCATGTGACAATGAACAGAATGGCCAGCTTATACTCAGTAGGCACTTTATTAGGTACAGGAGGTACCATTGAGTGTACTTCCGTATGTCCGTGGTCTTCTGCTGCTGTAACTCGTCTACTTCAAGTTCCAACACGTCTGTTCAGAAGTGCTCTTCTGCACGTTACTGCTGTAATACATGGTTATTTGAGTTACTGCTACCTCCCTGTTAGCTTGATCCAGTCTGGCCATTCATTGCTGACCTCTTTCATTAACTAGGCATTTTCACCCACAGAACTGCCACTCGCTGGATGTTTTTGGGTTTCGCATCATTCTCTGTAAACCCTATAGACTGTTATGTGTGAAAATCCCAGGAGATCTGCAGTTTCTGTGATACTCAAACCACTCTGCCTGGCACCGACAATCATTCCACAGTCAAAGTTACTTAGATCACATTTCCTCCCCATTCTGATGTTCAGTCTGAACAGCAACTGAACCTCTTGGCCATGTCTGTATGCTTTTATCTATTGAGTTACTGCCACATGATTGACTGATTAGTTATTTCCATTAATGAGTAAGTGTACCTAATAAAGTGGGCACTGAGCGTATTTGCTATGGTTCTGATAATCCAGAGGTTTCTGCCCTCTATAGAAATTTCCCTGATAAATTATATACGATTATCAAAATGAGGGAAATACTTCTTCAAATTGTGGTAATGGTTTCTTAATGTCTTTGATGGCATTATTAAAGTTAAATAGCAAGAAAGGCTTAATTACTTCCTTCTGGCACAATATAAAAATGTATTTTCAAAGTTCTCAGAGAGCGACTTTTATTAACAAAAGAGAAAATATCCTTTGCAGAACACCACCAGCTGACAATGCCCTTTGACAGCCAGCAGCTTCCTCCTGGATGTACTTGGTGCACACAACTAAAAGTACAGTGGGAAGAACAGAGGTGCAGCTAGAAGAGCTGCTACCGCTGATCAAAGATCAGAGATGTCGAGTATTTCTCCACTAAATCTCCCAAAATAAAGCACGATACAGATACAGAATTTTATCACACACCTTTATTACTCGCTAGGGAAAAGCTCGCCTCCGCTCCGATCTCGGTTTTTCTGTGTAAAACCAAGACAAGGTTACCTTTTTCCAGCAAGCTCAATCCTTCCAATTGTGCAGTTGGTTCGTCTCTCCTACTTCCCTATTTTCGCCCAATGTTCATTACAATGAGTGCTGGCAGTCACATCTTCCTTTAGTAAGCACATTAGCTTAGCATCCTGGGATTGTCTACTCCATTTTGTTACATCAAATGGTTAAGTTTAATACGTATTTCTCCAGGGATCAGTCCTGAATTCGGGCACTGTCTGTATGGCGTTTATGTATTCTCACTGTGATTGTGTGACTCTCCATGATTCTATAACTATGACTCTGAATACACCTTTGCTGAAACATCCACAGATAGGATTCACAGTCAGGTTAAGATGTCAGCCCTTTAGGAATGAGAGCAGGAGAGGGTTTGGATACTCCAGACTTTGATTACATTTGAGGCTGTGATCATTAGAAATAAAAACACTGAATGAATCAGCAAACGTGGATCTGGGCGGGTAAAGTGAAATTGATGAGGTGAGACACCGTATGGTCTGTTCCTGCTTCTGTTTCCTATGTGCTTGTGTTGAAACAAGAGGGCATTTCTTCAATTTATGTTATCATTAACATTTCTAATGTAATAATGAAAGCCTTTGAATTGAATGGTTACCAGCTGCCTTGGTGAATCTGAGTAATTATTTTGCTCCTATTAAATTAATAGTATCAACTCTATCGCCATGTGAAAGCTGATTTCAACAGTGCCATTCATCAGCACATTTCTGAATGAAACATTTACACATGAATATACAGAAAATATGTTCTGATTTCAAAAAGACTTTTGAGATGTACTATAACTTGGTATTGATTTATTATTGTCACCTGTACCAAGGTTTTGTTTTCTTGCCATAGGGCACAGTGCATCAGTACAGCGAGGATGTGAAAAGAGAAACAAAATGCCATTCCCAAGGAAGTGCAGAGCAGATAGACAAACGAAATGTAAGGGCCATGGTGAGGTAGATTGGGAGAGCAGAGATCGTTTCTTACTGAATGAGGTAGCAGTGTGATAGAAGCAGTCCTCAAGTCTGGTGGTACGTGCTATTAAGCTTTTGTATCATCTGACCAATGGCACCAGGGAGAAAAGAGGATGACCAGGGTCAGAAGAGTCCATTATTATGTTGACTGCTTAGTTAAGGCAGCAGGAATTGTACACAAGTCAGCGGAGAGGAGGCAAGTTTTTGTGATGCATTGGGCTGTGTTCACATTCCTCTACAGTTGTCTACAGTTGAAGAGTTGAACAAAATGGAGGCTGAGCTTAGCAACACAACTCAATTACAATGTAAGACAGTCAGACGAGTGAAGCTTGAGCTGTGGATGGTAAGTGGTACTGGGTGCTCAGCCACAGTCTGGGCCTATAAGAAAAATCTGCTAGGATGGGCAGTGGAATTCGAGCACAATCCAGGAAAGTCCGACTCATCCCTTGATGTCTGAGCATAACACACAAATTTTGAGGTTGAATTTCATCCTTCGGGAAATCTATTTATTTCTTTACGTCTTTAACCCTTGCAGAGGTCAAACAAAGTTGTATCTGCCAAAAATCAAAGCAGAGACAAAAGACCTTAAAAGCACCATGATCCCTGTTGGTTGAAGGAGAACACACAAAACAACTGTAATTCAATACCTTTCAGCAAAATATTTAAGAGCATTAGTATTTCCATGGCATTTCCTAACTTTGAAATCAACGACATATTTATATACTTTCAAGGTCAAAGCCCTTCTTTGAACTCAGGGGAAATCAGCTGAAGTACTAGCTTTATTTCAGACAGAACCACATGAAGGTCTTCTATGTCAGGAAGGGATATCATTCCAGAGATGAGATTCAATTAACAGTCAACTTGTAATCGCCTCAAATCCTGATGGATCCCTCATGCTTTAACATTAACAATGCACGCTGCCCACTCAGAGTACTGAATGATTTAAATTATTTTCTCTTCAAGAAGCCTGCAGATTTCTGCCTGCAAATTTGATTTCATTGCTTAAAGCACTAACCACGTTTTGAAGAACTACGGTGTAGTGCAGGGATCAATGTGGGTATTGGTTTGGGTCGTTTAACAAGCTCAACTCAAACACTGAACATGGAATAGTACAGCACATTACAGGCCCTTCGGCCCACAATGTTGTGCCGACCCTCAAACCCTGCCTCACATATAATAACCCCCCACCTTAAATTCCTCCATATACCTGTCTAGTAGTCTCCTAAACTTCACTAGTGTATCTGCCTCCACCACTGACTCAAGCAGTGCATTCCACACACCAACCACTCTCTGAGTGAAAAACCTTCATTCTGGGCTGACTGTGCCTTGGTAAATGCAGGTGTAATGTTTCCAGCCCACCTTGCTGCATATTCATGTCTGATTCATCAGTATTAAGCATTCCTGTCATTCATTTTTATGATCACATACTTTTATGAAGTCAGCCACTTTTTTTTGTTAAGCTTTCCTCTTACTGCAGTCTTCACTTGATTCTTTTACATATTCAGAATTTTATGTGCCTTGTTTCACTTACTTTAATTTGGTTTGTTCAGCTTTATTTTTATTTCTAGAACTCTGGCAAGATGGACTTTGAAATGACATACATAAATGTCTCTTTTCTTGGCTCAGATCAGTTTACAGACAGCACAAGTTTCCCTCCACGATCTTTCCTCACTTTTTTAAAATTATTTTGGTTTACTTCATTACCGTGCATTTTCTCACTTGTTCTGGGCGCATCCTGTTACGTGGAATAGTTGCTCTCAAGTCCAACATGTCTGTGCCTGCTGATTCTATTGCTTGGGTAATTTTCAGTATGTCAATAGAGGTCAGATTCACCTTCGTTAACAACCACCTCAAAATCCAATTGTTATTGATCCCACACACTAACCTGTCTCGAAGCATTTTGAGTTGCACGATCATAACTTGGAGAAACCCATTCTAATTTAGCTTCACGCTCAGCCAATGTTTCATTAGGTTTCCTTAAACATAAATCAAACTTACATTTTTGTATAATCTCACTTGTCATTGGCTTAAAGTGATTCTTCAACAAATTCACAAATCCTTTAAATTGTTTTCACATGCACTCAGCAAGTTTCTGATTAAACTCAATGCAGGGCTCCCACTGCACTAATTAGGAGAAATTTCTTTTTGTTTCATGATGCATACTAAGTGATGTGACAGGCATCACATTCCTGCATTTTAAAGCCCTGTCCTCATAGAACACTACAGGTCATTTAGCCCATGATGTTGTTCTGGCCCTTTAACCTACTCTACAATCTGCAATGTAATCTCTCTCTCTCTCGCTCTCTCTCTCTCTCTCTCTCTCTCTCTCTCTCTCTCTCTCTCTCTCTCTCTCTCTCTCCCCCTCTCTCTCTCCCCCCCCCTCTCTCTCTCTCATAACCCTCATTTATCTTTCATCCATGCACCTATCTAAAAGTCTCTTAAATGTCCCCAGTGTATCTACCTCTACATCCAACTTTGGCAGCCCACTCCATACATCTACTTACCTCTGTGCCCGAAAATGACACTCTGACATCCCCCCTATATTTTTTCCCAACACCTTGAAATTATGCCCTGTTGTATTAGCAATTTCTACCCTGGGAAAAAGTCTCTGCTGCCAGTAACATTGTGTACATCTTTATCAAATCACCTCTTATCCTCCTTCTCCCCAAAGAGAAAAGCCCTTCCTTGCTCGCTCAACCTATTCTCATAAGACATGCTCTCTAATCCAGGCAGCATTCTGGTAAATCTTCGTCCTGCCCTCTCTAAAGATTCCATATCTTTACTATATTGAGACCTTAATTGTAGTGGCTGTTTCCTGCTCTGTTTTTTAAATACGTTTATTCAAGGAATGTGGGCTTTGCAGACTAGGCCAATATTATTTGTCCTTAGTTGCCCTTGGGAAGGTGATGAGAAGCTGCGTTCTGGAGCCTCTGCAATCTTTGAGATGTGTGTATACCTATGATGCTGTTGGGGGGAGAAAGTACTGGGACTGGTGAATGAATGGCGATATATTTCAAGTCAGGATATCGTGCTTGGAGAGAAACTTCCAGAGGATGATGTCCCCAAGATGTCCAGCATCTTCCTCTGGTGTTCCCCTCCCCCTTTCTTTCTCCCTAGGCCTCCCGTCCCATGATCCTCTCCCTTCTCCAGCTCTGTATCCCTTTTGCCAATCAACTTTCTAGCTCTTAGCTTCATCCCACCCCCTCCGGTCTCCTATCATTTCAGATCTCCCCACCCCCTCCCACTTTCAAATCTCTTATTATCTCTTCTTTCAGTTAGTCCTGACGAAGGGTCTCAGCCCAAAACATTGACTGTGCCTCTTCCTATAGATGCTGCCTGGCCTGCTGCATTCTACTAGCATTTTGTGTGTGTTGCTTTACTTTTGTATTTCATCTTTACCTTCTTAATGATGTTTTTAATTGCCTTCTGCTGGTTTTTAAAAGCTTCCCAAACCTCTAACTTCCCAATCCCTTAACTTTCCACTAATTTTTGCTCTATTATATGCTCTCTCATTGGCTTTGACTTCACTTGTCAACCACAGTTGTGTTGTCTGCCTTTAGAATATTTCTTCTTTTTGGGATATATGTATATCGCACACCATCCAAATTGCTCTGAGAACTCCCAGCCATTGCTGTTCTGGTGTCATCCCTGCCAGTGTTAGTTTCAATCAATTTTAATGAGTTCTTCTCTCATGCCTCTGTAATTCACTTTACTCCACTATAGTACTGATAAATCTGACCTTAGCTGCTTCTTCCCAAATTTCAGGGTAAATTCGAGCATATTATGATCACTGTCCCCTAAGGGTTCCTTTACCTTAAGCTCACTCATCAAATTCCAGTTCATTGAACAACACCCAGCTGAGAATAACTCGTGGGCTCAACCATGAGCTGCTCTAAAAAGCCATCTCATAGGCATTCTAGAAATTCCCCCTCTTGGAATTCAGCACCATCCTGACTTTCCCAATCTACCTGCATATTGAAATCCCCATGACTGTTGTAACATTGCCTTTTTGGCATGCATTTTCTATCTCCAGTTGTAATTTGTAGACCACATCTTTACTACTGTTTGGTGGTCTGTATTTAACTCCCATCAGGGTCTTTTTTACCTTTGCAGTTCCTTAACTCTATCCACAATGATTCAACACCAACTGCCCCTATGTCACCTCTTTCTAATGATTTAATTTAACTTTTTTACCACACCACCCCCCTCTGCCTTTCTGGATGTCCTTTTGACACAGTGTGTATCCTTGGACATTATGCTCCCAGCTATAACCTTCCTTCCGCAATGAGTCAGTTTTGCCTACAACATCACACAAGCCAATCGGTAACTGTTCTACAAGTTCACCGACCTTATTCAATATACTGCACGCATTCAAGTATAAACAAAATATTCACCCATTTCCCCCTTTAACATTGCAACTCATTCCGTTGGCTGCAATTTTGCTCTATCATCAGCCTCTCCTGACTCGGATTTTCACTACACATTGTCGCCATTTGCGAAATCAGTTTAAACCCAGCCGGACAACTCTAGCCGACTTGCCCACACAGATATTTGGCCCCCCCCAGGTTCAGGTTGTTGCACTGAGCGACTGAAGCGAACCCAAGTGCAGGACACAGGCACCGAGATTGAGTTTGGATGTTTACACAGGCCTAATGGCTGAACAGCACACGAGGGATCTTGACAAGGAGCCCTGATATGGAACCTTGACACGGAGCCTTAACTCACAGAAACTGACTCTCATAAGTAAACCTTGAAACTGGAGCTAAACTTAGAACAAGTGGTTCTAAGCAATCAGGAAACATAGTTTACTCACGGGGAAAAAGACCAATGAACTGGTGACTAGTGGTTGTGACATAGAGGTTCTTATACTGAGTCTTTGATGGAAACCAGGTGTGTCATCGCCAAAGAGAATCGGAAGCCATTTGGGAAATTAACGATCAGAACCACGGGATAATCAAAGAAAATTAGGAGCAAGATAGGAAATTAACGATCGGGACCATGACGCAGGTATAAATCTTTCCATTTGTACGCATCATACCTCCCCCAAAACAGATCCCGATCATCCACAAATCTGAGCCCCTGCCCCCTGCACCAGCTCCTCAGCCACACATTCACCTGCCATGTCATCCTATTTTCACCCTCATTGTCACATGACACAGGCAGCAATCCAGGGATTAATACCCTGGAAGTCCTGCTTCTCAGTTTTCTACCTAGCTCCCTAAAGTCTCCATTCAAGACCTTCTCACCTTGTCTGTCTATGTCATTGATGCCAATATGTACCCAGGCTCCGGCAGCTCACCTTCAACCTTGAAAATGTCATGGACCTGATCCAAGATATTCCTGATCCTGGCACCAGGGAGGAAACATGCCATTCAGATGTCTATCACACCCACAGAACCTCATCTCTGTCCTCTGACTAAGGAATCTCCAATCAACACTACAGTCCTCTTCACCACTCTGCTCTTCTGAGCCACAGCACCAGATTTACTGCCAGACACCCAGTCACTGAAGGTCCTCCTCAACAGTATCTAAAATTTTATACTCATTATTCAGGGGACCAGCCACAGGTATATTCTGCACTCGCTGTGCATATCCCCTCTTTCACTTGACAGTAACACAGTTAGCTGCCTCCTGCAATCTAGGGGTAACTACCTCTCTGTAACTCCTGTCCATCACCTCCTCATTCTTCCATGTGAGTTGAAGGTCATTGAGCTGCAGCTCCAGTTCCTTAATACATTCTCTCAGGAGCTGCAATATGGTGTACCTGGTGCAAAGGTTTTTGTCTAGGAGACTGGAGATCTCCCACTTCCCACATCCCATGCAGAGCACAAAACAGTACCCCAGAGTCATTTTCACTAAACTACTATGCCCTAATAGTTAAAGAATGAACAAATAAGTACTGAGAGACAGAAATTTACAAACTATTAATCTCACCCAAGCCTCATGAGCCAAAGACACTCTAAAGACTGGCACTCTCCAAAACAATGGCTGCTCTGCTTGCGCAGGAATTATTTTCATTGGCCCTTTCTAAGGAAACCCTCCTGTTGATTGGTCGGTCCTCAAATCGGAGAAACTGCCACGAAACTTTTGTTTGCCATCCTGATTAAAAAGTAACTCTTTTAACTCACCCCTGGTGTGGATTTTTCAACTCAAAGGATGTTTGTCAGACTTTTCTCATGTAGATTTTTTTCACAATTAGTGTATTTCATTTTTCGTGCAAGAAAATTTCAGGGTAGTATTTGGTAATAATGTACGTTCATTATTTTGATAATACGTTAGTTTGAACTTTGAATTTTGGATATGCACAATGTGTAAGCAAAAGTGATTGCTTATTGGCCATTTGATTACTAATTTAATTAGTAGAGCACAACATATTGGGCTGAATGGTCTGATCCTGTGCTGTAACAGTTCAATGTTCTGTTTCTATGATTCATATCATTGAGTATTAGATTATTGGAGCAATGATGTTATCAGGTCATGATTTTTAATAAGCCCCATCTGCCTTTGGTGGGGCCTTCATTTATGTTCTGAATACATAAAAATGTTCTGTTCACCCTCCTTGTTAAATCAGCTAAAAGACTGAACATTGGGAGTCCGTAAAATGACAAGACAAACTGCCTAACCCTACACATTGTTCCCATTGAGCAGATATGCCAGGAAACCTGAAGTAAAGATGACTCTACATTCTAAAATGGAAGTGCACTTTATGACAAAGGTCAAAAGCACTATGCAGTGATTGTCTAAAAGAAATGAGTTATGTGTCTTTTCTTGATGCCCTGAAGCATCTAAAACCACAGGTGAGAGGCCGAAGGGAAATGCTTCTGTTAATGAATGACAGCAGATTAGAAGCAATGGAGAGAAGAGACATTGGGATTAACAGAGCTTCCAGGAGCTAGTAAATGTAAAAAAGAAATAAATATATTCTCAGCAGATAAATGTAAGATTCCTTTGCAAATGCTTTTGTATCAAAAGCATATTGTATTGCTTTATTATTGTCACATGTACTGAGAAACTGTGCAAAGCTCGTCTTGCATAAGGCTCCTATACAGTGCATTGCAGAAGAACAAGGTAAAACAATAACTGAGTACAGAATAAAGTGTGGTGCAGGTAAACAACGAGTGAACAATCATAATGAGCTAGATTGTGAGGTCGAGAGTCCATTTTATCTCACTAGGGAACTGTTTAATAGTCTTATCACAGCAAGATAGAAGCTGCGCACCTTGTGCAGCTGGATCCTAAAATTCCTATCAGATCGCTGACAGGTGGTAAGGATGGGCTCTCTCACCTTTGACCCTCAGCACAGGTACCCCCTCCCCATCCCTGAGGGTTGTGCCCTGTCCCCTTCCCTACTCCCTTTACACCCTCGACTGTGTTGCCACACACAGCTCCAATCTGCTGATCAAATTCACAGATGACACGACTTTGTTTGGCCTTATTTCTAGCAGAGATGAGGAAGCCTACAGAGGAAAGGTTGACACCCTGACACAGTGGTGCCAGGAAAACAACCTCTCCCTCAATGTCCAAAAACAAAAGAGCAGATTGTGGATTTCAGGAGGAACAGAGACAGGCTCAGCCCCATTCAACATCAATGGATCTGCAGTTGAGAGGGTGAGTAGTTTCAAGTTCCTCAGTATACACATCACTGATGATCTCATCTGGACTGTACACACCGGCTTTGTGACAGAAAAAGCACAACAGAGTCTCTTCCACTTCAGTCAACTGAAGAATTTCAGCATGAGCCCCCAAATCCTCAAGATCTTCTCCAGGGTCACCATTGAGAGCATCCTGACCGGCTGTATCACTGCCTGGTACGGGAATTGTACCATCCTTGATCGCTGGGCACTGCAGAGAGTGGTACTGACAACCCCAGTGCATTTGTGGACATGAACTTCCCTCCACTGAGGACATTTAAAGCAGCAGGTACAGAAAGAAGGCCTGGAACATCATCGAGGACACCATTCACTCCTACCATAAAGTGTTTCAGCAAACAGCATCACAGCATTAGAGCCAGAACCAACAGGCTACGGGACAGGTTATTTCTAAAGCCGTTAGACTTTTAAACTCACATGTCTGATATTGTGATAGAGTCATAATGCAAAGATATTTACTCCCTCATGTTGTGGGGTGGATATAAGATTTAAATAAACTCTAAAGCTGTCCTTGAGCGTAGTGGCAAGTGCTTTCAAGCTTTCAAGGTGGTGTAGGCGGGGTCTTTAAATATCTGGCTGCACTACTGAGGCAGTGAGAAATATAGACAAAGTCCAGAGAGGAGAGGTTAGTTTCCATGACGTTCTGAGCTGTGTCCACAACTTTCTGCAGTTTCTTGAGGTCACATACAGAGTAGTTGCCATACCAAGCCATTAGTCATCCAGATAGAATGCTTGACAAAAATTGGTTGGGGTTGACAGGGTCTTTAACCTCCTGAGGAAGTCGAGGCATGGGTGAGCTTTCCTGGCCATTACATAAACATGGTTTAACTAGAAGAGGCTATTTGTGATGTTTATTCCTTGGAATTAGAAACTTTCAAACCTCTCAACACCTTTGACGTAGGCAGGAGCAGGTGACCACCCACTTCCTGAATTCAATCACCAGCTCTTATGTTCTGTTGACAATGAGGGAAAGGTTCTTGTCACAACACCATGTCACTAAGCTCTCTGTCTCCTTCCTGTTCTCTGACTCATCATTTTTTGGGATATGGCCCACTATGGTGGGCTCATCTGTAAGCTTGTAGGTGATTTAGAGCAGAAACGGCCCATAGAGTCATGAGTCATGAGTGTACAGGGAGTAGAGTAGGGGGCTGAGGACACAACTTGTGGAGCACCAGAGTTGAGAATAATTGTGGCAGAGATGTTGCTGCCTGTCTTTATTGATTGCAGTCTGTTGGTCAAGAAGTCAAGGATCAAAGGAAGGCAAGGGCTGACAAGATCTGGAGTTTGGTGATGAGAATCGAAGGTAGAGCTCAAAGGTTTCAAAGGTACATTTAATGTCAGGGAAATATATACAATATACATCCTGAAATGCTTTTTCTTCGCAACCATCCACAAAAACAGAGAAGTGCCCCAAAAGAATGAATGACAGTTAAATGTCAGAACCCCTAAGTTCCCCCCAAGCTCCCCTCCCTCCTGCTCATAAGTGGTAGCAAGCAACGATCCCCCTTCCCCCCCGCTGGCAAAAAAAAGCATCGGCAACCTCCACCAAGCACTCAAGCATGAGCAGAACAACAGCAAAGGCACAGGCTTGCCGTACTCCAAAGACTACTCGTTCACCTGGTGTTCGACACACCGCAGGCTCTCTCTCTCCCCCTAACAAGGGAGAAAGAGGTGTCGCCATTTCACAGCGAGAGGGGAGACATAACAAACAACTCACTGGCTTACGATGTTAAAAATCTGTTGCATTGCTTTTTCCGAGCTCTGTGCCCAAAGGTCTTGGGTGTCCGGGCACACAGCCCTTCCATCTCCCACGGCACACCGACCTCCTGCCCGGACACCGAACTTCGATCCGCCTGGCTCCAGAGCCATGAGATCTCAGCCCTCGGAAGGTGAACTGAGCTCTTCGGCAGCTGTAGTCAGTAAGCAATAGTCTGACATAGAAGTCTTTACTATCGATGGGCATAGGGCCAAGGAGATGGCATCCACCACAGACCTGTTTTAATGTAGGTAAATTGCAGTGGGTCAAGAATGACTGGAAGGCTGGATTCACCCTGCTCCATGGCCTGTGTCTCAAAGAACTTCATGATAATAGATGTCAAAGCCATTCCCTCTGTATTATCTTGCACATACTTAGCACAATCAATCCTTCCAATGCTCAGTTCCCATGTGCCTATCACTTCACTGAAACAAGTAGAATATGCTATTTTACTGTTTGCTGACTCTTTCTCAAATCAGACACTATGTTGATTTGCCTCACACGGCTGTAACTCTTATCCAAGCAACCTACCTGAATTCACATGCACAAGAAGCTGGCATATGCAACAGCAGAGCCATCTTCTTCAATGGGATTTTGACGTTTTGGTTAACGGTCACATTGACTGAATTTTAGTGGGAAGTTCTGCTGGTTGCCAGCCAAATTTCTGCCTGGGGATCTGCAGAGGCATCAGGTGAACAATCCAACGAGCTTCAGCCAGCAATTACGGAGGGGCGGAAGTGAGTTAACGTCTCAGTGAAAAGAAGTTAAAAATCATACTTATTGGATTGCAGAGGAAGGGAAGGGAAGGATAGCACAAAGGGAATGTCCATAATAGGGTGGAGATGAAGTCAAGTGGAGGCAGTAACAGTTAAGATTTGGTTTGTTAATTGATGATCTGTCAGGAAGAGATGCAAGGAGCAAAAAAATGGATGAAGATAAAACTTGGCCTTTCATTTCTTCCCTTCCCAACATCCAAGAACCCAAGCATTCTCTACAGGTGAAGTCATGATTCACTCTTACCTTTTCCAACTTATGACATGGTCTGTTCTACACTAGAGAAATCAAATGTAAATTTGGTGAGCACTTTGCAGAAATCTCTGCTCAGCCCACAGGATCTACCTGGTGTTGCCTTTCACTTAAATTATTGATCAAGTTCAAGTTTATTGTCCTTTTACTCTATATATACACACACACAACTAAATGAAACAACGTTCCTCCGGAGCATGGTGCACCCACAAAACATATATTCTAGCTCTATTCACACCAATCTATTCTACACTGTTCCACTGAACCCCAATATAAGCTTAGGGAACAGTATCTCATTTTTTATATAGATATTGTTAAATTAGAATGTAGAAATTATATTTTTCTAATACCTTCCTTGTAGTTTAGCTTTCTTATGCTGACTCGTATTTTCATATAATGACCCATATATGTGTGTAATTGTTAGTAAATCTTCCTGTAATCATTAATTTATGGCTGTGTTTTTATAGATGCTTCTCAGGTTTTCTGCAGCAGGTGTGATACCACTTGAATCTGGCTATTTTTATAAATTAATTGTTATCACTGCAATTTTGTGTATATCTAGGCTGAAGGTGAGACAACCACAATGACTTTTTCTGGGGTTTTTTCTTCGTTTGTTCTTTGCACTTGTAAAACTTGGCAGTAACCACCGAGTTTTATGCCTTGTTCATGACTTCCAAAGAAACTCAGATCAGTATCACCAGATCCAACAATATACTGCAGCCATTATAACCAAACACTAAATTTAAAATTTTCAGGTATTCACCATTTGGATTGGAACTGGCTGGCTGTAATTAACCTGAAACATTTTTTTCTCCTTTTGTCAACGCTATTCAACGTGCTGGTTACAGATTTCATTCACCTCTTCCTATTCCACACTCATTCGCACATTCCAAATTACTCTTGAGGAAACAGTGGTTCTTTAACCATCTTTACTTGAAGTTAGCCTCACAATGCTGTAGGGAAGGGGTTTCCAGGGTTTTGACCCTGTATGATGAGGGAATGGTGATTTTAGGACAAAAAGGAAGGAGATGGTGATCCCAACAATTTGCTGCCCCTGGCCTTTTTAGAGTCATTGTGCAATAGAGTAACACAGCACAGAAACAAATATTCTTGCCCATCATATCCATTCAAATTACCAAGTCTTCCATCTGTTGCACAATCTCTGTGACTCCCTTCCATCAGTCAGGAGGCACCATAACATTAGGACAAAGACTGTTAGGATGGGAAACAGCTTCTTCTCACAGGCCTTGAGATTACTGAGCTCCCAGCCACCACCCAGCTCTTATCACGTATGAAAAGCCAGTAGTGTTATACTGTTTACTTATTAACTTGTGTGGTAAATGCTCTTTATGTTAAATGTCAATCTTCTGGAATATATTTTACGTTTTGTTAATTTCTTTGTTGAATTATTACTTTATGTGTTGTGTGTGAGTTTTAGGTATTGTCTTGTGCACCTTGGTCTGGAAGAACATTGCTTCATTTGGCAGTACACATATATGTGGTTGAATGGCAATAAAACTGAACTTGAAGTTACTCAGTGCATGGTCAAAAACCCAACTACGTCTTGGTGATTCAAATGCTAACCCGATTTTTTTGGTGAGGGAGGGGTTTGGGGTTTTGATGTTATCATCGCTGATTTTTTTCCAAGGGAGAGGCTTGGGGGCTTTGGGGTTTTTAATGTTCCAGCTGTTCTCCATTTGGGCGATCTTTTAATTTTTTTTTGTGTGAGAGAGGGGGTGGAGGGTTTTGGGATATTCACATTTTTTTCTTTTTCTTTTTTGGGCTGGGGTGGGGTTGTTGATGTCTATTCTTTTAACAAAAGTCCCATGTTTTTCCTGCATTTCATGGCTACCTGAAGATGAATATCAGAGTTGTATTATACATGCATACTTTGACAATGAAGTGAAACTATGAGCTTATGTACCTGTGAAATGCTTACCAAACGTTGTGAGAGCACCTCCCACCACCACATTCAGAGGCAGCGTGTTCCTGATATTAACCATACACTGGGTGAAAACATTCTTCCTCACACCCACTGTAAACCTCTTAACCCTAATGTTAAACCTATGACTCTAACCTTTGATACCTCTGCCATTAAGTGGTTGTTAGTGAGATGTTGTTGTTGACGAGACAGGTAAGCATAGTAACAGCATGTGCAGCGGAGTGAATGTACACTTAAGATGGTGGATGGGACACCAATTAATGGACTGCTTGGTCCTGGATAGAGTCCAATGTTTTAACAGTTGTTGGACCTGCACTCATCCAGGCAAATGGAGGTTATTCCATTATATTCGTGACTTGTGCTTTGCAATACTGTGAAAAGGATTGCGTATCAGAAGGTGAGTTATTGACTGCAGAATATTCAGCCTCTGCCTTGCTCCTGTAGCCATGGTATTTACAGTACATGGCCAGCCCATTTTCTGATCATCAGTGATCCACAGTATATTAATGTTGGGGACCTGGTATTCAGGGATGCTATTGAACTCAGTAACTGATGGCTGGGTTCACCCTTGTTATAGATGGCCATTATCTGACTCCTCAGTGGTATGAATGTTCCCTGTCATTTATCAGCATATACTTGAATGTGTAGGAGTTTTAGCCTGCATGCAGCTATGAACTGTTTCATTAGTGTCACTTCATGTCATTTTTGCTTTTATGTTTAATCTATGTTGATCAAAATTCTGAAGTGAATTTGCATGTCTCTGTAAGTTCTGTTTAATGTTTTATGCATCTTTTTGCTCCAGCTGTTCAGCTACTGCTGAGAAATGCACCTTTAATTTAATATTGCTATTCTAAATACTTGCTCCCAAAATTGGACTGGTTCTGCCACAATCTTGCCGTAACCTACCATAGTAATGTAATATGTGCAGTAAGCAAAACTCTGCTTTACATATCTGAATCCAAAGTGGAAAGTCTGGGGCTTGTTATTATCAAAGATATGTAATAACCATGGGGAAAGCACACCAAGCTTATCAGAATGATATCAGAAATGTGTGATATAAGGTACAAAGTCCAAGAAAATTGAGACTTTTTATTAGAGGTGCTGTAAACGTCAAATATAATGGACAAGCTAATCTCTGATAGAAGTGAAGAGGCCACAATCTCAAGATCAGCAATAGAATCCTGAAGAAGAAAACTGGAAAAAAAGTTATTTGTGCTATTGGAATGTGCAGTTCTTTGACCCAGGTGGATTGGTGTTCAAAGTGTTACAGCATATCAAAAGATATGGATAATTAATTATAAAACACAAAAGTGAATGAAAGGAAAGCAAGAAGGACATTCACTCTTCTCCACTCTTGCATCAGGTAGAATTTACAAAAGCCTGAAAGTATGTATAACTAGAGTGAAGAACAGTTTCCATCACACTGTTAGACTCTTGGATGATAAAATGGACTTTTGGCCTCACAATCTATCTCATTATGATCTTGCATTTTATCATTTCCCTACACTGCATTCTTTTGATAGGTTTACGATTTATTCTGCATTGCCATTGTTTTACTTTATTCAAGATCAATGCTCTGTGTAATGATTTGATCTGCATAAACAGTATACAAGAAAGGATTTTCACCGTATCTTGGTATGTGTGACAATAATAAACCAATATTGATAATAAAATATAATTAATTTAGTCAAAAAGTAGAATATAGCGAACAAAGAAGGTCAGAGAGCAGCTAAATTCAATAAGACATTAATTCCTGCTTCTTGTACTTTTCTTTCTGTGTTGTAGTTTTTACATACTACCTCTGTAATTTGTAATTTATCCAGAGAATGGTTGCCATCTTTGTGGCAGCCATCCTGTACTGAAACTCTCTCAGAACATTAAAGTCCACATTCATATCAGAGTATTCCTCCACCTGCCCTTAGAGGGTTAAGGGCCTCATTTATGGCTTAGTATACCATTTGGGTATGATATGGTACTATTTAAAATTCTTCAATAAACATCGGTCTAGAAAATAAGAAGCACCAATTTTATGTTACAGTAGTACAGAACACAGATTTGATTCCATTTTGGTAATTGCATTGTGTTCTGACAGATGCAGCTCAGAATGGGAATATTTACATTTTAATTTTGCTTTAGTTCAGAGGTATTATTCTTTCAGATTTCTTTTCAGTTTTGCAATAACAGATAGTTGCGGTCACATCAGTATTCAGTCTTCAATATTATAGTGATACTAAATAAGAATTGTTTATCGACTGCTGGATCAGATATTAATCACTACTTGAGCCATAGAGAGGTAGAGCTCACTAACAGCCCTTTGGCCCACTTAGTCCATAACCACTTTAAATATTTCTAACCTTAACTATATCGTATCTATAAAAACACAAAATGATGGCAGAACTCAGCAGGCCAGACAGCATCTATGGGAGGAGGTAGTGACGACGTTTTGGGCCGAAACCTTTCATCAGGAGTGAAGTAACGTGGGATGGTCGAGGGGGGATAAGAAGTGGGGGGAGGGATAAAGTAGAGATCTAGGAAGTGATAGGCTGGAGGGAAATAGGCTGGGGGGGTGGAGAATTATGGGAAATAAAAGAGAAAGAAAGGTAGGACTGGGGGGAGATAATAGTGAGGGGGGAAAAAGAGAGAGAAAGAGAACCAGACTAAAATAATAGATAGGGATGGGGGTAAGGGGGGCCAGGAGTATCAACGGAGGTCTGTGAGTTGGATGTTCATACCAGCAGGTAGGAGGCTACCTAGGCGGGAGATAAGGTATTGCTCCATCGACCTGTGTATCTATATGTGCTTTGTGTGATGATATCTGTGTTTTGCACCTTGGCCCCAGTGGAATGATGTTTCATTTAGTTATACACAAGCGTGTGGTTGAATGACAATAAATTTCAACTTGAACTTGACTTAAGTACAAGATGGTGCAGAGTGTGATAACTCATTGCAAGTTGCTTTCTGCAGTTACATAAATTTGTCTTGGATAGTAACATGAATGCAAGAAAAATGAGGGTTATGGTTTGCATATGAGGGAAGGGTTATTGAGGGATTGAGGAGCAGGTTTATAAGAGTCAGCACAACAACGTGTGCCCAAGGCCCCACACTGAGCTCTACTGTACATCGTTATATCTTGTAATGAAATCATCTGTTTGGATGACATGCAAAACGCAATTTCTCACTACCTTGGTACATGTAACAATAAGAAGAGGAGATTAGATTAGCTTTATTTATTACCTGTACATCAAAATATCAAGTGAAGTGTGTCTTTTGCAACAATGACCAACACAGTCTGAGGATGTGGTGGGGGCAGTTCCATGTGTCACTATGCTTCCAGTGCCCACATAGTGTGTCCGGAATTTAATAACCCTAACCCGTACATCTTTGGAAAGTAGGAGGAAACCAGAGCGCTCTGAGGAATCCCGCACAATCACAGGGAGACCATACCAACTCCTTACAGCAACAATTGAGCCCCAATTACTGGCACTGTAAAGCGCTGGGCAAAGTTCTCTGCTACTGTGCCCCCCCTCCCATAATAACCAACAAACCCAAACTATTTGTACCCTGCCTCCCACATGACCATCAAATCTGTCTACTCCCCCCCCCCCCTTCCCCTCATCCCCCTGAAGCTACCACTCATTTACACAAGACAATTAACCTACTGACCCACACACTATTTGGGAAGCAGAGCGTGCAGAGGAATCCCATGTGGTCACAGTGAGAATGTAAAAACTCCTCACGGACAGCAGTGGAGATCAGGAATGAACCTGGTGCGTGGAACTGGAGCTGAAGCTCGAGGTGGACCTGAGGATATTTTAATTCCATGACTGCCTTAATCTTTTACTCTGATTTCTTCCCAACACCACCGCATGGCTCGACCAACGCATCCCACAGAAAATTAGAATTGTTTGTTCATCTACATGAAGCAGTTTAGTATCTAGAAGCTCCATTTTTGAAAGAAAATAAATGAAAAAATTAATTCTACAGAGTCAGTATTTACTACAACATGGAGTTTTATCACTAAAAAATGTAGTTTTCAGGTAAGCCTTTGGGATTGTTATTAAGAAATTCAGGACCTAGATATATTGATCTTGGAGGGGATGTTACACTGCTGCACCAGAATAACAACAGGGCTACAGTGATTAAATTATGCTGAAAGTACATACAGTAAACTTGTAACCCTTGTGACTCCTCAGGTTCTGCTGAAGGCTTTCGGCCCAAAACGACGACTGTACTCTTTTCCATAAACGCTGCCTGGCCTGCCGAGTTCCTCCAGCATCTTGTGTGTGTTACTTGGAATTCCAGCATCTGCAGATTTTATCTTGTTTGTGTACAGTAAACTTGTATTCTTTTGAATGCAGGTTAATTCATAATATCATTAGAATGATCATGATTAAAGGATTAAGCTGGGGAAGATAAAGAAAATAATTATTCCTTCCTCTGAAAGAAGCCAGAAAAGGGGAACATAACCCTAAAATAAAGGATTATGTCATAAAAATGGTAGGATAAATCTCAAATACCCCGTCCAAAAAAAATTACAGAAGTTTGTCAATTAACATGTTTTGAACAGGCACTAACATATGGTCATATTAAGGGTTAAAAAATTAAGAAACTAATTGGAATGACCAAAAATTATCTATTGAATGGCAGAAAGGATTCAAGTGCACAGATGGCCTTTTCATGATCCTACGTGATTGCATATCTCTTGCCATTATGAGTGGAAAGGTTTTGTTTCATTAGCAGAACATCATGTTAGACAATTCACCACAGAATACTGGACTAGTATTCTTCTTGCCTATGGTAATTTTACTTTGGTGCAGATGGTTGAGATCTGTCAAATCAGAAAATCTACAAAACAGTATGATGCTAGTGCGCCATTACACCGTCTGCACTGGTCAAAAAAGAAGTTGCCCTAACTAATTCCAGCTTTCTGCACTCAGGCTGTAGCCATACACATCACAAAATTTCAAGCACACAATCAAATACTTTTTAAACTTAAGAACCATTGGGCACCATGGTACCATAACGGTAAGCTTGATTCTATAACACCTCAAGTTGTTCCAGCATTCACGGTTCAATTCCTGGTGCCGTTCCATAAGGAGTCTGTACATTCTCTCCATTGAATGTATGGGTTTTCCCCGGCTTCTTCCCACAGTCCAAAGATGTACCAGATAGGTTAATTGATCATTATAAATTGTCCAATGGTTGGGTTGAGTTAATCAGGGTTGTGGGGTTGCTAAGGCAGTGTGGCTTGAAGGGTCTACTCCATGCTGTATCGTGAAATAAAATTTTAAAAATAATATAAACTTGACAATGGTTTCTACCCTACACTCTGTGAACTCCAAACCCTACAGCCCTATGTGTGGAAAAGTATTTCCTCTTCCTCCTCGAATCCTTTACAAACTGTTAACAATTGCCCCTGATTTCTAATCTTGCAGTTTCAGGGAATCAGCCTTTCCTATTTACTGCCTCTCTTTAGATCCTTCATAAATTTATAACTACTCAATTAAACATCTCTTTGATCTATTAATTCCAAAATCTGCTATTTTATAGACATGTAAAAATAGTAATGTGCTTGATCATTGGATCAGAGCTTGGAAAGGGAACCTCTGAGACATGACAGGTTGGACTGCCTTGTAACAGAGTACAGTTCAGGCAAATGTAGAGTACCACGTTTTAAACAGATTGTATTGACTTTTCAAATATTGAATTCCATTGAAGGTCACAAAAAATTAGTGAATTCTGTAGAACTCAAAGAATAGTTGAATATAATTCAGGTAATACGGTAAATCTCTATCTCCATCCATAGTCAACCGTCCCATAAATCAACCTTCAATCACCATATTATAAATATTTATGAGATATCAAATATGTAGCTTTTCTGCATTCTGATCAGGAGTTCCAGTCTTTTTCCAGCCTGAAGAGGAATTGTTCAATCTTGTAAAGCTTTGCCTTCAAATAGTTCCAATGTTGTAAGCCTCAGGAGATGAGATCTGAAGATTATCACCTCATCTCATAATCTACACTTGCTTTCCTAGTCCTGGTTCTCGTATGACCTGGAGAGGAGGGCAGAAGATAATGTGACTTTAATCCTTCATACCTGCTAATAAAAATTGTACTTAATTGATTAAAATTCTCATAGTACAGTATTTACCATGAGTCATAGGTCAGATATGATGGCAGAATATAGCATTAATGGTAGGAATTCTTGGCAGTGTGGAGGATCAGAGGGATCTTGGGGTCCGAGTTCATAGGACATTCAAAGTTGCTATGCAGGTTGACTCTGTGGTTAAGAAGGCGTACAGTGCATTGGCCTTCGTCAATTGTGGGATTGAGTTTAAGAGCTAAGAGGTAATGTTGCAGCTAAATAGAACCCTGGTCAGACCCCACTTGGAGTACTGTGCTCAATTCTGGTCGCCTCACTACAGGAAGGACGTGGAAAAGGATGCAGAGGAGATTTACAAGGATGTTTCCTGGATTGGGGAGCATACCTTATGAGAATAGGTTGAGTGAACTCGGCCTTTTCTCCTTGGAGCGATGGAGGATGAGCGATGGAGACCTGATAGAGGTGTATAAGAAGGTGAGAAGCATTGATCGTATGGATAGTCAGAGGTTTTTTCCCGGGGCTGAAATTGCTAACATGGGAGGGTATAGTTTTAAAATGCTTGGAAATAGGTACAGAGGAGATGTCAGGGGTAAGATTTTACGCAGAGAGTTGTGGGTGTGTGGAATGGACTGCCGGCAGCAGTGGTGAAGGCAGAAACGATAAGGTATTCTAGGAGACTCCTGGATAGGTACATGGAGCTTAGAAAAATAGAGGGCTATGGGTAAGCTTAGGTAGTTCTAAGGTAGGAACATATTCGGCACAGCTTTGTGGGCCAAAGGGCATGTATTGTGCTGTAGGTTTTCTCTGCTTCTGTGTTTCAATACAATTATCAAACATCTTTGAGTTATTGCAATAAATGAAGACCTTGTGAACTCTTTAAAATGATATGCTCTTCAGATGGAGTGGATTTTGCAATCTCTATGTGTCCAATATCAAAACAAAGTTTTCAAGATGAAAATGTTAACTCTCTGCTCTAAAGAAATGGAACATAACATTCAATTTCCTCATCTTCAGTTGGTGAATCAAGATATATATACCCTATGAGGCCAAGCCTCATGAACCAACAAATTAAGAAGCAACAATAACCCTGCGTAGAGAATATAGTGACAAAATTAATTTAAAATCAAAACAAAAGAATTGCCACTAGCCGGAGACTGCCACAGGGTTGTTATAATTGTATGTCACACCCTCTGCTCCAATGATTGTTTCGAAGAGTCAAATCCTTTATTAGCAATTAGCAGCATATAATGCTGATGCAATATTAAGTGATATGACCTCCGTCGTTCCGAAGTTACAAACTGCCATGAAGTAAGCAAGAGTACGTAACTTATTCCCTTCACGCTTTCCATTCCCCTGCTAATGTGACTAGTTACCATAATAAACCCTGCAGCACAGAATACAAATCAGATAGAGAACAGATACATAGTTCCTACACAGTACATTTAGAATCTTCCTAAAAATTTCACAAAGCAAATACTCTTCTCCAGTTCACTTAACAATATAATGACCCTTGAATTTAGATTGTTCATTACTTGTATAAGAAAACTTTCTCCAGTGATGCTGCTGCAGTTAGTGCTACTGTCTTACAGCTTCAGGCACCCAGATTCAGTCTGCCCAGTGCAGATGAAAGGTCATGACCTGAAACAATAATTATCAATTTTCTTCCATAGATGCCTCCTGATTCGCTGAGCTGCACATTCCCCTAGTGACTATAGTTTTATTTCCTTGGTTTGACTTCTCATGTCCTAAAGACAGACAGATAACTTAATGGACTACTGTAAAAGACCCCTTCATGCAGATCGAGACAAAGGAGTGATAGAGAGCTGGTGAATATGAGAGAGAGACAGAGAAAATAAGTTACAGGACTACCAGGATATAAGAAACACAAGGGATTTTGCAAATGATGGAAATCCAGAGCAACGCACAAAAGACCGGAGAAGCCAGGAAATAAGGATGTGTTTGGCACTCACGGAATTCATCTGCAGAGAGCTCAGTGCATTGAACGTCATCTTTCAGTGTTGTAATATAGAAATTTTTTAAAATTTACTTGGATTACTTGTCCATATCACAAAACTAAATAACCACATCATGAGCATCTAGTCATAAAGCTGCCTGTGATATGAACTATGAGCGCTCTGGGTTGAGCTTCAACCACATCTTTAACCAATCATTGAAAGCTATCAATCAAAAGCATTGCCAGTCCTTGATAATCAAATAAGTTGACCTGATCTATATCAATTATTTCGTAATAGGACCCACTGAAACACAAAGTAAACCAAAAACCTAATAGACAATTGGCTTCCAAATCCATGCAAGTATTTGTCTTATCCTCAGATGCCAATATTAGCAGATTGCAACATAAATTTGATCTTGCTCGAAGTAAGTGACATTACAACCATGGCCACATTGTGGCTAGATATTAAAAAAAACATCAATGGACAATTTAACACAGAACAAACATTACATGTATATCACAGACATATTGACTGTCATGCTTTATAACTTTATCACAAATGTTCCCAAATCTGGCTTGTGGTGGTATAGCCATCTCTCAGCTCAAAAACAATGGAGTGGTTGTTTTATGTTCAGCCCACAAGCAGTCCATGTTACTTTCTCTCATTAGCTCATGGAATGCTCCTGGTATTTGTTATCCATCCCTCTGTACTCTTTAAATGAATAGCTTGATAAGGCATCTCAGTCAACCACTCTGATGGGTCTGAAATTGGAAATAAGCCAGACCCGGTTTGGACAGCAGCTTTCTCTCCCTGAAGGAAATTGGGAATCAATTCGACTTTTAAACACAATCCAGCAGTTTTAGGATCTACATGATAAACTCTGGCTTTTACTTTAATTCCAGAGATATTTATTTACTTGAATTTAAATTCCCCAGCTGCTACAATGGAATTTTAATTCACACCTGCAGATCAATAAGGCAGGCCTCTAGTTGCTAGTCCAGTAACTTAACCACAACGCCAGCAGTGTACATTAAACCACCATAAGAAATTTACTAAACATAGCATTAGAAAGCCATGGAGTGTAATAAATATAGAGTAATAATGGTTTATTTGTCACACTCATTGGCTGCCCAATGCTATTCCTGAATAGATTCATTGGCAGCAAACATTATGTCTGACCCAACTAGCTCATGGACTTGTAAAACATCTGTGTGTGGCTTCTTAGTAATCCAAGTTTGTTTGTGTGTATAACTCCCCGGGGAAGCAGCACCATCTGGTTTCTATAACTGTGCAGTCCAATACATCCATTTTTGCTGGCAAACCCCAACTTACATAGTGGATTAAGAGTAAACTATAATTCACATAATTATAATTTCTTATAAACAGAGAAATACATACTGTAATTCTGATCAATAAATGGAAATCAAGAAATCTAAAATAATTTTTACTTACTTCAACGCTTGCAGTAAGAACCTTGACAGTCTGCCGAATCGTAGCTCAGATTTCATCACATCACACATAAAGAAGCAGCATTTATTCAATTCAAGATGAAAACGTGACGCGCTTCAATATAGAATACATTGACCCTTGAGTGGCACCTAACCTTCAAAGAATTCTAATGAATCTATTGGAAGGGTGTCAAAGGTTACAGGGAGAAGGCAGGAGAATGGGTTTGAGAGGGGTAATAAATGAGACATGATGGAATGGTGAAACAGACTCAATGAGCCAAATCACTGAATTCTGTTCCTATATCTTATGGAAACAACTTTCGCTCTCAGCATCAAGGACATCTGCACAAATATGAGGAAGCTCCATGAAACAGATGTGTCAAGGCATCTGTCCCTAAATATGTAATAGCTCAACAGATATCATGGAATCACAAAATGGTAATAACCATATAACCATATAGCAACTACAGCACAGAAGCAGGCCATCTCGGCCCTTCTAGTCCATGCCGAACGCTTACTGTCACCTAGACCCACCGACCTGCACTCAGCCCATAACCCTCCATTCCTTTCCTGTCCATATACCTATCCAATTTTTTTTAAATGACACTCATTTAAAATGACAATCTTTTTTAATAAACACTGAAGAGAGCAATTTATCTCGTGCCATGTGGACCATCTCTGTGTAAGAGCAATAAACCCATCCATTCCTCAACCCTCTTCCCATTGCTGTGGGAACTCATTGGCCCCAGCACAGAATTCCAACATTCACTTCCCTCCAATCCAATACAAGAACATTTCCTATCCTTGTCTTTGCTGTTCACCAATTTTGTATCTGAGCAAGAAAGCTTTCATAGACTTCAAACTTGATGACAACACTAATATGTGGCACCTTCTGTGCAAGTCCACATGCAAACTTATCTTAAGTTTATCCCTACCTGTTTTTCAGCAAGAATGTAACAATTGGAATCTTACAAGTTTCATGCATCACCGCTGAATCTGCTGTTGAATTATAACGAGAACTTTTGCAGTCTCCTTCCCTCATTACTTCAGCAGCATGGATACCTCGCTTCTGAACCTGGGACAGGCATGGGAAGCTTGCAGTACCAGCTCTTTAACAACTTTTAGCCCATCCAGAATCTCATCTCCATCTTCCTTTGTAAGGGTTCCAAAAGCGTTTTCTTGCTTTCAGTTCTACTAAGATTTGATGTGATTTTGTATAGAATTGGCCCTTCTGCTCTTGACTCATTTACCAAAGAGCGGTCTATATTTCACCACAATACAAATCTTGTGAAATCGGAAACACAAGTGATTCTACAGATGTTGGAAATCTGGAGCAAAGCACACAAAATGCTGGAGGAACTCAGCAAGACAGGCAGCATCTATGAAGGGGAATAAACAATCAGTGTTTCAGGACAACATCACACCAGGACTGTGATATTATGATCACTACTTCCTAGATACTTCCTCACTGCTATTTATCCAACTCATTTCCCAAAACCAATTTCAGGAACACTGCCTTCGTCAGGTTCCGGTTCAGATTCAAAGTCATGTTCGATGGTCATTCAACTATGCACGAATACTCATGCCTACAGCCAAACAAAGCAGCATCTCTCCAGGGTCAAGGTGCAAAACACAGTACCAACAGTCATACAGAGCACAAGGTACATATAGCAAAGTTCAAACTTCAAAGTAAATTTATCATCAAAGTACATATACGTCACCATATACAACACAGAGATTCAGATTCTTGCGGGCATACTCAACAAATCTATAATAGAATAATAACCATAGAAGAATTAATGAAAGACATTGTGAGTGTTCAACCAGCGTGCAAAGGACAACAAAATGTGCAAATACAAGAAGAAAGAAATAATAATAATAAATAAATAAATAAGCAATAAATATTGAGAACATGATATTAAAGTGTCCTTGGAAGTCATAGGTTGTTGGAACATTAATGATGGGGCAAGTGGAGTTCACTGAAGTTATCCTCACTAATTCAGGACTCTGATAGTTGAGGGGTAATAGTTGTTCCTGAACCTGGTAGGCTGAGCTCTGAGGCTCCTGTACCTTCTTCCTGATGGCAGTAGCAAAAAGGGAGCATATCCTGGGTTCCGGGGGTACCTGATGATGGATGCAGCCCTCCTGTGTAGATGTGCTCAATGGTGGGGAGGGCTTTACCCATGATGGACTGGCCCGTATCCAGTACTTTTTGTAGGATTTTCTGTTCAATGGTATTGGTGTTTCAATACCAGGCTGTGATGCAGCCAGTCAATACACATTCAACTATACATCTTTAGAAGTTTGTCAAAGTTTCAGATGTCATGCTGAACCTTTGCAAACTCTTAAGGAAGTAGATGTACTAACATGCTTTCTTCATAATTGCATTTATCTGCACTGACCCAGGACAGATTCACTACAATGATAACACCAAGGAATTTAAAGTTGCTGACCCCCTCCACTTCCGCTCCCTCAATGTGGACTAGTTCAAGAGAGCAGTTTCGTCCTCTAAAGTCAATAATCAACTTCTTGGTCTTGCAAACTTTGAGTGTGAGGCTATTGTTGTGGCACCATTCAGCCAGATCTTCAAACTCCCTCCTGTGTGCTAATTCATCACCACCTTTGATTCAGCCAATGATAGTGGCATCATCAGTAAACTTAATTATGACATTGGAGCTGTGCTTCACCACACAAGCATAAGAGTGAAACAAGCAGATCAGGGGGCTAAGCATACAGTCTTGTGGTGTGCTGTTGTTGCCAATTCAAACTTATTAGAGTCTGCAAGTGAGGAAGTCAAGGATCCAATTTCACAAGGAGGTATTGAGGCCAAGGTCTTGGAACTTATTCATTAGTTCTGAAGGGATGATGGTATTGAATGCTGAGCTGTAGACAATAAAGAGCTTTTAAGATAGCAGTAAACATAGTCACACAAAAAAATATTGTTGCCCAAGTCCCTATTTCCATGGATATCATCAGCAAGAACAAGCCCTCAGCAGTCTGCAGACAGGTGCATTCCAGCTTGTCTTCCATAAGCAAATACCGGAAGGCAGCATCAATGCCAGGATGGACACCATGCCTCACCCCCTCTGAAGTCACCTCTCCTAGTTGGCCGCACCACAGCATGGAGCCTAGTCTGTGCTACCATCAAGGCCACGCAGCTCCCGTGTCATCAGTCCCGCCAATAAGTTAGTGAACCTGACTTGACCCATTCCACATTAAAAATATCCAACAGTGTCTTGCGATCACAAGAAAACTGACTAAGATAAACCCTCACTGTTAGACTGCCCACCAACTTTGTGCACTGACTCCAATGCTTTTCTACAGCAGGCAGCAACACAGTCCACACAGGTTTCAGCTTCCCATCTCCTCCTCCAATGAGAAACTCGCTGATGAGGTAGACCTGCAGTACTTGAAGTACCCAGTGTCCAGCGGTATCTGGAGATGGTTAAAAAATACATTTAAGTAAGTTGTTTGTTGAAACACCAAATATCCCTACTCTATAGATTTTGCAAATATCAACAATTTCCCTGCTAATTTGCTCCTTGATGTTTTTACCACTATTTAGTGGCCTATGGAATAATCTGAATAGTAGAAATACATCTCTATAGTTTATTATTCCAAATAAATAAATCCAGGAATACTTAAAACATTTTGCCAGATCTGTTACTGATAAAACATTGAAAATCCAAATGGCTCTATACAGATGCAGCTCACCACTTCTCTTTTATACTGTTTATATTTCTTGTATATGGACATACACATTGTAAAGCTTTATTAGACCACCTTGTACTCGCTCCTGAGTTGGTGCTGTCTATAACTTCCTTGCCATGTGTTATTTATCTTGCTCAATTCTTTCCATGCCTTTTCAAACCTTTCTAACACTTACTTCTTATTCCACCTCCTGCCACATTAGTTTAAGCTAATTCAACACTCCTCCCCTTCCTACAGAACTAGTAAGCTTTCTAAAGAGTGTATAGTCTCCAGCTGTCCCAAAACTACTCTCCAGCAATCCAAAGCCGTCCACCATGCATCATCTCCCACTGCCGATATCCTCCAGCATTCTGTGTGTGTTACTCTGCATTTCCAGCATCTGCAGAGCTTCTTGTGTTTATGATTTGCCCACGAGTACCAGAGATTGATTGATTGATTTATTTATTTGCAGCAGAAATAGGCCCTTTGAGCCAAACCGTCCACCAACCCCTGACAACCCTGATTTAACCCTAATCTAATTTTGGGACAATTTACAATGATCAGTTAACCTAATAACCGGTACGTCTTTGAACTGGGAGAGAAAAGTGGAGGACTCAGAGAAAACCCATGCATTCCACAGGGAGGATGTGCAGAGGCTCCTTACGGAGGATGCCAGGGTTGAACTCTGAATTGCAATGCCCCAAGCTGTAATAGCATTGCACTAACACCCAGGGGAATATTTCAACAGCTGTCTATTCTGTCTGCGCCTCTTATAACTTAATAAACTTCTGTCAGATATACCCTCAGTGTCCAATGCAACTGAAGCGTATCCAATTTCACCTTATAGCACATGCATTCTAATCCAGCAATACGTATCCCAATATCAGTCCAACTTCTGGGCTGCCAGAATTTTCTGAAGTTGCTCAGTGATATCCCTGGCATCTAGAAGAAAACATATTATCTTGGGATCGCATTGTGACCGTAAAAATACATTTTTTCCCATAAGAACTGAATCCATATTATTCTTCTGAACTTCCTGCCCCATGCATAACTAAGGCACTATAATCTCAACTCCAGGGACAGTCACTGGAGAAATCCTTTTCCCCAATGCTCAGAGTCATTTCTCCCTTCCCTCAGGTCATCTGGCAGTCACCCATTTCTACTCTGGCTGCACTCATTTGAGTTATGGAGCAACCACATTCTGAAATGTGCTACCAATGAAGCACTGCGGATGAGTGGAAATTGCTTCAAGGCAAGGGTTAAAATGTGCACAGACACTTTGTATAGCCTTTCTATGTGTGAAAGTTCACTATGATAACAGTAAAGGTGATATGCTGACGGAGACAGCGTGCAGACAAACTCATGTACAGACTTTCTGTTCAAGCCTCAGAACCAAGGTCACTGAACAGAAAAGGACAAGATAAAGATGCAAACAAACGTCTCTTAGGCAACTCTTATTCCTGAACCTTTATTTTACTAATTCTAAAGTATTATTGACCTTTAACACATGGATTTAATTGGTTATTAACAGCTGAAATATGCATTATGATTGGTACTTAAATATTGAAATGAAGGGATTCAGAAGCATTCAAAGTTTCTATTGAATCAATATTTGTATACAACTGGTCAATTTCTGGATAAGTATGGCATTTCCTGGTTCAAACTTCATAACATTGTGGAGCCACGCTGCTCTCCGTGTGCACAAGTAAAATGAAATGTGATTGGGGAATGAATGCAAGTTGTCAGAGTCCAGTTAATCGACGACAGGTAAACTTCACTAAGGGTCAGTCGTTGCTCAGTGCAGAGCTTCATCTCCGCCAATAGCTCCTCTTGCAGTTGTCAGCCTGAGGGCATGGAGAAGTATTGTGGATGTAGAAACAAGCCTCTCATCCCCTTCACCCTTCTGTAAAATTGCCATCGCTGATTACCCGGATTCTGAAAACTTGCGCTTGTTCCTCAATCACACTTTATTTACTAGTGCACAAGTAAATGGCCGCTGTCACCAAAATGTTTGAATTTAAAAAAATGCCATTTTTATATGGAAATTGACAAGTTGAAATTGGAATTGGATTGGAAAGATGGCGGCGCATTCAGACACAGTTGCCACTCTGTCCCTGGGTGTAATAGTTCGTCTATGTCCTGTGTGTCTTTGTTATGACAGGAAAACACTGCTGGCTATTAAATATACTGTGCACAGCAATTCCACCTCGCTAGCGAACTGTTGGACCGCAGACGAGCTCAGCAGCTTGCTTGAGCTTACAGCGCACGCCATTGCCTGCTTCAGACACCCACATGAGATGCCATCGAAAGCAGTGTGTAAGAAAACAAAAGCAAGGTGAACTCGCTGGGGTATTGGAGGGGCTAAGATCGAAGCCCTTCGGGCCATCTTCATTCTTACTGGCAAACCCGTTCTCTTCAAAATAAACGGAACTCCTTGCCCCTGATACTGAACCAGCCAGAGACGAGGAACATCTGTGCACTAATTCTCACTAAAGATTGGCTGTGGGACTCCATACCAGATGTGGCCATCCAGCTGGAGAGTTTCAGCGCCTTTTGGACTAACAGGAACCCCACAGACTCAGGCAAGATCCACAGTGGCAATATCTGTATTTACACAAATAAGAACTGGTCTAGCTGCGGCACCCCACTGTTCATGGACAATTGAGTTCATTTTTGTGCAATGCAGACCACTTTATTTACCAGCAGAGTTCTCTACAGTTGTGTTGGTAGCTGTATATATCTCCTCATCTGCTAATGCCAGCAAGGCACTGTGTGAGCTCTACAGCATCATCAGTGACTTTCAAACCAAACACCCTAATGATATCTTCATTGTCTCTGGTGATTTTAACCATGTGAACCTAAAGACAGTCCTGCCTAAATTCCACCAGCATGTTGGTTTTGCTACCAGAGGTGAAATTACACTAGACTTGGTGTATAGTAATATGCCAGGTGCATATAAAGCAGTTCCTCGACCACACATCGGGCTCCCAGATCACTTTAACTGTAATGCTAATTCCAGCATGCAAATCACTGATCAAACCAGTTCTAAAGGTGGTGAAAGCCTAGCCTGAGGGGGCAATCTCAGCACTGCAGGACAGGGCTGCTTTGAAAACACGAACTGGAGAGCATTCACAGAGGCCGCTACCTATGGCAACCACATTAACATCAAGCAATAGGTGGATTCTGTAACCAGCCACATAGAGAAATGTACTGAAGATGTTACCATCATGAAACACATCCAGATGAGGGCAAATCAGAAACCAAGGCTTTCTGCAGAGGTCGGCGCATGGCTGAGGGATTGTGATGCTGCCTTTAGATTGTGCAATGTGACAGCTCTCAGGGAAGCAAGTACTGCACATTCCTGCTCCATCAGAAAGGCGAAACAGGAGCATTCAGGGAATACACAGCTACCTCTGTGATAACAGGGACACAAGGTGCATATGGCAAGGAATTCAGAAGATCACAGACTACAAGTCTACCCTGCACATCAGTGACCAGGATACCTCATTCCCCGATGGGTTTTTACACCCGGTTTAATGCACAGAACAAAGTGCTGGTGAGGAAGGCGACTCTCCCCCTCAGGGGAGAAAACACCCCGTCTGGCTGAAACTAAGGTGAGGAAGACCCTGGCCAGAGACAACCCACGCAAAGTTGTGGGGCCCAATTATATACCAGGTTGGGTTCTGAAAGACTGCGCAGCTCAATTAATCGAGGTGCTGATGACTATATTCAACATCTCTCTGGAACAGTCCATTGTCCCCTCGGTTTTCAAGGCAGCAGCCATCATTCCAGTGTCAAAGTAGGAGACAGTAACCTGCCTGAATGACTATCGTCTGGTGGCATTAACATCAACCATGATGAAATGCTTTGAGAAACTGGTCATGGAGCACATTAAATCCTTACTTCTGGTTACAATGGATCCTTTCCAGTTTGCTTATCACTCAAGTAACAATGCAACACCCACAAAATGCTGGAGGAACTCAGCAGGCCAGGCAGCAGCTGTGGAAAAAAAGTACAGTCGACGCTTCAGGCCAAGACCCTTCAGCAAGACTGGAGAAGAAAAAGATGAGAAGTAGATTTAAAAGGTGGGGGAGGGAGGGGAGAGAGAAACACAAGGTGATAGGTGAAACCAGGAGGGGAAGGGATGAAGTAAAGGGCTGGGAAGTTGATTGATGAAAGAGATACAGGGCAGGAGAAGGGGAAGGCAACACTTCAACTGAGAATCTGTTGGAGTTATCTGCTGTATCCCATGCTCCTGATGCGGCCTCCTCTACGTCAGTGTAATCAGGACTGCTTTTACGAGCAGCTCGGCTCCAACCACTGAAAGTGAAAATTCCCAGTGGCCAGCCATTTTATTTCCTAATCACATTCCCATTTCAATACAGCCACCTTTTCTGCCATGATGTGGAAGAGCAACACCTCATATTCCATCAAGGTAGAATCCAACGTGAATGCATGAATATCGATTTCTGCTTCCAATAATTTTTCCCCCTCCACTTCCATTTCCCATTCTGGCCTCTTGCCTCTTCTTGTCACCTGCATATCACCTCTCTCTGGTGCCCATCCTCCTTCCCTTTCTCCCCTGGTCCACTCTCAGCTCCGATTAGATTCCTTCTTCTCTAGCCCGTTGCCTTTTCCACCTGTCACCTCCCAGTTTCTTACTTCATCTCCACTTCCCCTTCCATCTAGCTTCACTTATCACCTTCTAGCTGGTCCTCCTCCCCTTCCCTCAGCTTTTTATTCTGGCATCTTCTCTCTTCCTTTCCAGTCCTGATGAATGGGATCAACTACTTATTCACTTCCATCGATGCTCCCTGATCTGCTGAGCTCCTCCAGCATGGTGTGTGTGTTGTTCAAAGATATCTCTTAGCACACTATCTGCACACCGACATTGCTTGCATATTATTAACTCCTTGCCTTGCTGCAGCTTCCACAAGACCATGGCAGGCTCCTCTCTCAGTATCACTTTCTTGGACTAACCATGTATTCTTCTAGTTTCTCATATCTAAAAATCTATGGTTCTCTTTCCTGATTATATTTGGCAGCTAAGCCTCCCTAGCCCTCATCAGCCGAGAAATTTCAAAGATTTACTACACTTGGTATCAGCTCATCCCTCTGCAATTGGACCTTGGACTTTCTCACTAACAGACCCCAATCTGTTAAGTTAGACAACCACTCCTCCTCCACTCTCACCCTGAACACCAACGTGCCTCAAGGCTGTGTGTTGAGCCCTCTTCTGTACTCCCTTTTCACCTATGACTGCGTTCCCGTACATGGTTCTAACTCCATAATCGAGTTCGCCGATGACTCCACAGTGCTGGCCTGATCAGAGGAGATGATGGGACAGCCTACAGAGATGAAATCCTGGCTGCGTGGTGTGCGGACAACAACCTGGCCCTTAACACCCAGAAGACCAAGGAGATCATTGCTAGGAGCCACACTCAAGTCCCCATCTACATCAATGGAGCTATCGTGGAGTGTGTATCAAGCTTCAAATTCCTTGGTGTCCACATTTCTGATGATCTCACCTGGTCCCTGAACTCCTCCATCCTGATCAAAAAGACACAACAGCACCTTTATTTCCTGTGGAGCATCAGGAAAGTTCACCTCTGTCCCAGGATACTGGCGGACTTTTACCGCTGTACCATTGAGAGCACACTCACCAACTGCACCTCAGTGTGGTATGGCAATTGTCCCGTACCGGACCGCAAAGCACTCCAGTGTGTGGTGAAAACTGCCCAGCAGATTATTGGCACCCAATTGCCCACCATTGAGAACATCTACCATAAACACTGCCTGGACAGGGCAAAAAGCATTATCAAGGATGCATCTCACCCTAACCATGGACTTTTTACTCTCCACCCATCTGGTAGGTGCTTCAGGCGCCTCCGCTCCTGCACCAGCAGGCACAGGAAGAGCTTCTCCCCTGAGGCTGTGACCCTGCTGAACCTCACATCACAGCACTAAGCAGTATTGCACCCATATTGTACTGTCTCAGTACTTTTATATTTGCGTGCTGTAGCACTTTTTATTCACAGTTATTTTGTAAATAACACTATTTTTTGCATTTCTGGTTTGATGCTAACTGCATTTCATTGGCTTTGTATCTGTACTCGGCACAATGACAATAAAGTTGAATCTAATCTAATCTTGAGAAATTTCTTCTCATCTGCTCTAAATGCCTCACTGACAATTAACACTAGTGCATATCAAGGGTGCAAGCTTAGTCCACTGCTCCACTCTCTCTACACCCACAAGCCTGTGGCTAGACACAGCTCAAACACCATCTATAAATTTGACGATGACACAACTATTGTCGGCAGAATTTCAGATGGTGCCGAGGAGTTGTACCGGAGTGAGATAAATCAGCGTTTTCAGTGGTGCTGCAATAACAACCTTAGATTCAGCATCAGTATGACCAGGGAATTGCTTGTGCACTTCAGGAAGGGAAAGTAAGGGGAACACACTCCTGTCCTCTTGGAGGGATCAGCAATGGAAAGGGAGAGTAGTTTCAAATTCCTGGCTGTCAACATCTCTGAAGATCTATCCTGGACCCAATATATTGATGCAATTACAAAGAAAACATAACGGCCGCTATATTTCTTTAGGAGTCTATGGAAACTTGGTATGTCACCAAAGACTCTCACAAATTTCTACAGGTGTATCGTGAAAAGCATTCTAAGCGGTCGTATACTGTCTGGTATGGAGGGGCCACTGCACACGATTAGATGAGGCAGCAGAAAGTCGTAAATTCAACCAGCTTCATCATGGGCACTAGCCTTCCCAGTATTGAGAACACCTTCAAAAGGTGATGCCTCAAAAAGACGGCATCCACCATTAAGGACTGCTATCACCCAGGACATGCCCTTTCCCCATTGCTACCATCAAAGAGGAGGAAGAGGCACAGACAGGAGCCTGAGGAGACACACTCAACATTTCAGAAACAGCTTCTTCCCCTCCACTGTCAGATTGCTGAATGGACAATGACCCACATACACCATCTCTCTTTATTTACGTTTTCTCTCCTTTTGCACTACTTATTTAATTTATTTTATATACATTTCATTGTAATTTATAGTTTCTTTTTACTATTATATATTGCAATGTACTACTGCAGTGAAACAACAAATTTCTTGACATGTGCCAGTGATATTAAGCCTGGTTCTGATTCTGGGAAGGAAAGATTGAGTGGCATGACTAGAGCTGAGCGAGATGTTTGAAGTACAAAGTGAAATGGATGATTGTCTGAAATCATCATATTTATTGCTGACTTTGGGGAAGCTGTAATTTGCTTAGTCAGGAGAGATGGTATTCTTCCATCTCTATCGGCACATGAATCATTCCATTTTTTTCTGTTCTCTTCTCCATCGTAAACCTTTATTCTTTGCCACTTTTGCTTTTCTTTACAAAATAAAACTTGCTTTTTAAAAACTTTTCCCATAGCTGGCAAAAGGTTTTGACGTGAAGTGTTCTCACTCTCAACAAATGATTTCAGTAGATGAAAATGTAATAAAGGAAGGTGGATTGGAAACCAAAAAATCCAGTTCTGCAGGTCCTGGAAATCCAGAGCAACACATACAAAGTGCTAGAGGAACTCAGCAAGTCAGGCACCTATCAACTGACAATATTTTGAGCCAAGACACTTAATAAGGGCTGGAATGTAAGGGAAAGAAGCCAGAAGAAGAAGAGGGAGGGGAAGGAGTACAAGCTGGCAGGTGATAGGTGAAACCATTTGACGGGGGTAGTAGGTAGTTTGGGGAGGATGGTTGAAGTGAGAAGCTGGGAGGTGACAGGTGGAAAAGGTAAATGACTGAAGAGCTATTCTGATAGGAGTGGAGAGTAGACCATAGGAAGAAAAGGTGCATCATAAGGAGGTGATGGGTAGGTAAAGAGAAGAAAAGGGTGAGAGAGGAGCTAGTATGGAGAAGAGAATAAAAGAGAAGTGAGTGAGGAGGATCTCTTTCTTTGGCTTATCATCACAGAAAAATTACTGTATAGCTCGGATATACCTGTGTGGCTGAGAAAGTGTTTCTGTCAGCAATGAGGAGCAGAATGGTTCACAAGGGAGCACTGCTAGACATTGGTAGCTCAAGGATTGCAGTAAAGGTTACTCAAGGTAAGTCAAGGTTCTCCTGCCACATCTTTTATATCAACCACATAGCTACATAAAATCTTTTATACTCTCTCTACCAGCATCTGAACATTAGCAAAATTACAGCTACAAGAGTCAACCTTTCCACTTCATAATTCAAAATTTACTCTGTCAGCTCACCTTAATTCCCTCAGTGACTTGTATGTGTCTTCAAGGACACTTGACTCGAAAAGTAAATGCATCTTCAGCTCTCATAATTAAGGTGTGAAAACTTTTGTGCATCAATCTTAAAAGTCCTTACGAGACAAAAGTGCAGGCTTTAGATAGGCAGGGAGCAGGATGAATACCCAGAATGACTTAAGTCTTCATTTACTTGAAATTGGCTGACTTCCTAACCAGATTAGGGTGAAAGGTGAAGAGCCTAGAAAAACATGGTTAACCAGCTAGAGATAAGCTTTGTAGTTGATGGGTAAACTCTAGGGGAGAGGAGGGTGAAAACATTGCTTGTGAGGTTTGGAGGAATTACAATGGTTTTTAATGGCAAAACAGTAACACTTTTCAATCTATTTGGAGAATCCCCCTGACATGCAGCAACTCGGAATTTATTCTGAACAAGCTTGGGGTAAAGTTGCCATTTGGACTCCATGGTACAGCTGGACCTAAATTTCCATACACTGTTGAAAGTAAGCAGGAGGTTTCTGAATGGTCTCAATTGTAGGACTCTGCTGATTACATTTGGAAGTGGTGGGAAAGAACTGAGTTGATATTGGTTCTAGTTGACCTGTGCATTCTCAATAGCTCACTCATCCGGTTCTTAAACATAGGTAATCAAAAATGACCCCACTGCCTTCCCTCAATCCTGCTCTAGAACGTGTGGTAGAAGTCATCAATCAAGGGGAACCACTGTTGCTGTACACCCCTGAGAAAGAAGTGTGGGAGGATTGATGCACAGAAAGTTTGCAACAGGTCCTTCCGGCCCAACAAGCCATACCACACAGTGCACCATAGTCTCAAGGAGACACCAGATAGTGTAGAAAGAGAGAGAGCTTAAAATAAGCAAGTAGGGACAGTTGGCACATTTTGCGCAGCACAGTCCCAAAGAGACCTTGAGCAGAGGGAGAGAGAATTTAAAAGAAGTGAGCAGGGGCAATTAGCACTTACAAGAGACATTGGATTGTGCATAATCAGGCATTTGGCAAGAACCAATAAAAATAAAGTTAGGTTTAAGCAGAGTGGCCATTGTGTGAGAGGGCCAGTGCTGGAGTGGGGAGTTGAAGCTTTGGCAAGGGGAGGTGAAGGTTGATTTTTTTCTTCATTATTTATTCTTTATTTCTTTCTTATTGCGCATTTAGAGCAGTGAGGTTGCCGGACGGGATACGAGAATGCTCCTCTTGTAGGATATGCAAGGGAGGAGACCGCCGATGACCCTGACAACTACACCTACAGGAAGCGCATCCAGCTGCAACTTCCAACAGAACATTGCTAAGGAGTTAGAGCTGGAACTGGATGAACACTGGATCATTTGTAAGGATGAGGGGTACAAGTTGGTACATACAAGGAGGCATTTACACCCAAGGTGCAGAACACAGGTAACTGGGTTGGGAGGGGAAAAGGAGATAGGCAGCCAATGCAGAGTACCCCTGTGGCCATTCCCCCATTAACAGCAATAACATTTTGGATACTGTTGGGGAGGATGACCTAACAGAGGAAAGCCAGAGAGTTCATTTCTCTGGCACTGAATCAGGCTCTGTGACTCAGATAGGGGATTTGCTGGTTAAGGGAACACAAAGAAGGTTTGTGGATGACAGTGAGATTCCCAGATAGTTTGTTGCCTCCCAGATATCAGGGCTAGGGACAGCTCTAAGAGGGAGGATGAGCCAGAAGACGTGGTCCACGTTGGACCAATGACGTGGGTAAGATGGGTAACGAGGTCCTGCAAAGTCAATTCAGGCAGTTAGGTGCTAAGTTAAAGTACAGGACCTCCAGAGTTGTGATCTCAGGATTGCTACCTGTGAAACATGCTATTGAGGCCAGAAAAAAGAAGATTATACAGTTTCAAACACGTGAAAACCTGCAAATGCTGGAAATCCCAGCAACACACACAAAATGCTGGAGGAATTCAGCAGGCCAGGCCAGGAAAAGAGTACAGTCAACGTTTTGGACTAAAACTCTTCGGCAGGACAGTTTAACATGTGGCTAAGGGGTTGGTGCAGGTGGGAGGGCTTCAGATTTCTGGATCACTGAGCTCTCTTCCAGGGAAGGTGGAACCTTCACAGAAAGGATGGTTTGCAGCTGAACTAGAGAGGGACTGGTGGGAAGGAGTGTTACTGCTGAACAGAGGCAGGAGCGTGGAGTGTTTAAACCAGAGTTGTGGGGGGTGGGAGGATGATGGAAACCAGAGTGCCAGAACAGATAATGGAGAGGTTGTGGAGAAAAATTATGTTAAGCTCACATGCAAAGTCAGAAAGCAAAAGGCTGAGCATGTTGGAACAAATGTTCTGAGCTGCATAGATTTCAACGCAAGGAGTATTATAGAAAAAGATGGATGAGTTTAGGGAATGGATCAGCACATGAAATTATGACATTTCAGCCATTAGGTCTGACAGGTCAATGTTCTGGGGTCCCATTGTTTTAGACATATAGAGTGGGAGGGATTGAAGTGGGACTAGTCAGGGGAAATGCCATGGCAGTGCTCAGTCAGGACAGACTGGAGAGCTCATCTGGTGAGACTTTATGGGTGGAAATGAGGAATAAGAAAGGTACCACCACATTAATGATAACATATGTATTATAGACCATGCAGCAGTCTGCAGGATTTAGAGATCAAATTTGTAGAGAGATGGCAGGCTGTTGCAAGAAATCTAAGGTTGTGATAGTAGGTGATTTTAATTTTCCACATACTGGAACTCCATACTGTAAAAGGGCTAGATGGGAAAGAGTTATCAAATGGAAAAGGACAGTTTGGTCCAGTGGTTGAGATTCTAACACGGAGAAAGGTCAATGTTGATGCTTTCAGAAAGGATCTGGCAATGGTGTATGGGACAGATTGTTTTCTGGTAAAGGTGCTCTTGGTAAGTGGGTGGCCTTCAAAAGCAAATTTTTGGAAGTACAGACTTTGTATGTCCTGTCAGATTAAAGGTGAGGATAATAGGTTTAGGAAACATTGGTTTTCAGGAGGCATCAAGGCTCTGGGTAAGAAAAAGAAGACATGAACAAATGAGGTACTTGATGAGTATATGAAATGCAAGAGAACCCTTAAAAAGAAATCAGGATGTGAGGTTCCATTAGCAGAAAAGGTGAAGGAGAGTACTAGCAAACAAAAATTTGCAGAGGCTGGAAATCCAAGCAACACACACACAATACTCAGCAAGCCAGGTAGCATCTATGCAGAAGAGTAAACAGTCAACGTTTCAGGCTAAGACCCTTCATCAGGGTGGTGTATTAATACAAGATATATTAAGAGCAAAAGCATAGCAAGGAACAAAATTGGTCCCCTGGAAAATCAAAGTGGTTAACTATGCATGGAGCTGAAAGAGGTGGGGAAATCTGAAATGGACTCTTGCATCTGTATTTACTCGGGAAATGCACACACTGTCTATAGATGTGAGATTACAAAGAAGGTGCTTGCTGTCTTGTAGCAAATTAGGGTGGATAAATCTGCAGGACCTGGCAAAGTGTTCCCTTAAACTCTATTTGAGGCTAGTGCAGAAATTGCACAAGCCCTAGTAATGATATTTAAAACATCCTTAGCCACGAGTGAGGTGCCAGAGGATTAGAGATTAGCTAATGCTGTACCATTACTTAAGAAAGGCTCTAAGAATAAATCACAAAATTATGGGTTGATAAATCTAACAACAATAGTGGGAACATTTTTGAAAGGTATTCTAAGGGACCAGATATATAAGTATTTGGATAGACAGGGACTGATTAGGGATAGTCAATATGGCTTTGTGCATGGTACGTCTTGTCTAATTAATCTTACGTAGTTTTTTGAGGACATTACCAGGAAAGTTGATGAAGGTAAGTTAGTGGATGATATCTACATGGACTTTAGCAAGGACATTGACAAGTTCCCATATGGGAGGTTGGTCAGGAAGGTTCAGTCACTTGTCATTCAGGATGAGGTTGTAAATTGGATTTAACATTGGCTTCGCAGAAGAAGCCAGAGAGTGGTTATATGTGGTTGCCTCTGACTGGAGGCCTGTGACTAGTGGTATTCTGCAGGGTTTGCTGCTGGGTCTGTTGTTTGTCATTGATATCAATGATTTGGATGATAATATGATGAACTAGATCAGCAAATTTATGGATGACACCAGCATTGGTGGTTTGTGGACATTGAGGAAGACCACCAAAGCATACAACAGCATCTGAACTTGATAGAAAAAGGGGCTAAAAAATAGGAGATGAAGTTTAATGCAGGCAAGTGTAGGGTGTTGCACGTTGGGAGAGACAAGCAGTGTAGATCTCACACAGTGAACGGAAGAGCACTAAGGAGTGTGGTAAAACAGGATAGAGCAGATTCAGAGAGTCATACAGCATAGACACTGGCCCATCTACACATCTATAATTCCTTGAAAGTGGCATCACAGGTAGAGAGGATCATAAAGAAAGCTTTTGGCACATTGGTCTTGATAAATCAATGTATTGAGTGTAGGAGTTGGCATGTTATGTTGAAATTGTATAAGATGTTTGTGAAGCCTAATTTGGAGTATTGTATGCAGCTTTGCTCACCTACCTACAGGAAAGGTGTAAACAAGGTTGAAACAGTACAGAGAAAGTGTTGTTGGCACTTGAGGACCTGAGATATAGGGAAAGGTTGAATAGGTTGGAACTTTATTCTCTGGAATGTACAAGAGAGATGGGAGATTTGATAGAAGTACAGAAAATTATGAAAGGTAAAGACAGGGAGAATGCAAGCTGGCTTTTTCCACTAAGGTTGGGTGAGAATACAACTGGAAGTCATGGGTTCAGAGTGAAAGCTGAAACATTTAAGGGGAACATTTGGGGGGAGTTATTCACTTAGAAGGTGGTGACAGCGTGGAATGAGCTACCAATGCTAGTGGTGGGTGCGGGTCCGATTTCAACACTTAAAAGAAATTAGGATAGATATGTGGACAGAAGGGGTATGCAGGGCTATAGTCTTGGTGCAGATCAATGGGCCTAGACAGATTAATTTCTCTTCGAGGTTTCAGTCAGAGAAAGCAAAGGAAAGAAAGTCTCAATTTTTTCATCTTCTTTATATCTGTTCAGCTAGGACAGTAGAGGTGCCAGACAGGATGTGTGAATACTCCTCTTGTGGGATGTGGAAAGGCAGGGAGACCTCCAGTGTCCCTGATGACTACAACTGCGAGAAGTGCATCCAGATGTATTCCGCATCAAGGAATGGGAGTTGGAACTGGATGAACTCTGGATTATTTGGTAGGCTGAAGGGGTGATGTTTAGGACAAAGAGAGGTAGTTACACCCAAGGTGTAGGACACAGGAAACTGGGTGACAGTCAGGAAGGGGAAAGGGGTTAAGGAGGCCATTGCAGGGTACCCTTGGTTGGGGGTGGTGGGGGGTGATGGTGATCTATTAGAGGAAAGCCTCAGTGGGCAAGTCTCTGGCACTGAGTTTGCCTCGGGGGGTGGGGGTGCAGAAGAGGCACGCTGTGGTAATAGGGTATTCATTAGTTAGGGGAACAGAGTTAGTTAGGTTCTGTGGACAGGAACAAAGTTCCCGGATGGTATGTTGCCTCCCAGGTGCTATGGTCCAGGATATTTGTGAATGGGTGCTCATTAAGTGAGAGGGTGAACAGCCAGAAATCATGGTCCATGTAGGTACCAATGATGTGGGTAGGACGAGTGACGAGGCTCGGCATAGGGTGTTCGGGGAGTTAGATGCTAAGCTAAAGGGCAGGACTCCAGGCCAAGCACAGCAGTTAGAATTTTCTGACTTGAAAAGTGGAGGGCCAGCACTTTCCAGACATGAATGGTTGGTAAAAATCCAACCAGACAGGCACCAATTCAAAGTTCTCAGTGTGGCATCAACAGGCAACTGCAGCCCAAATGGTAGCGCTAACCAGAGACTGGCACAGCTGCTTATTGTTAATGAGATGGTGTTTGAGAAGGGGATTGGTAAACTCAAAGGCATGAAGGTCAGAAGTGAATTGAGTGAAGCAGCAACACCAAGATTCCATAAAGTGTGTCCAGTGCCTTACACACTACATCCTAAAGTCAATGCTAGACTTCAGAGGTTGGAGGCATCTGGAATTCTCTCCAAGGTTGAGTGGAATGATTGGACCATGCCTGGTTTCCCAGTGATCAAGAAAGGGAGAGCCCAAGCCATGCGCTTATGTGGGGATTTTAAAGTGAGCATCAACCTGGTGCTGTGTGGTGTGCCATGAAGAGACGACATTTTTGTTTCTTTGGCAGGCAAGGAGAGGTTTTAAAGGATTGGCTTGTCACATGCCAATCTGCAAACGGAGATTGAGTAGTCAAGCTGGAAATTCTGTACAATCAACACTCACAAGGGACTGTTATAGTATAATTATCTTGTTTTTTGGCATCACATCATCTCCAGCGTCATTGAATCATGGCTGAAAGAAGATTATAGCTGGGAGCTTAATGTCCAAGGATACACATTGTATCGAAATGACAGGCAGGAAGGCAGAGGGGTTGGCATTGCTCTGTTGGTTAAGAAATGAAATCAAATCATTAGGAAGAGGTGACATAGTTTAAGAAGGAATCATTGTGGATAGAGCTAAGGAACTGCAAGGTTTAAAAGACCCTGATGGGAGTCGTATACAGATCCCCAAAGAGTAGTAAGGATGTGGTCTACAAATTACAAATGGAGATAGAAAATGCATGCCAAAAGGACAATGTTGCAGTAGTCATGGGAGACTTCAAGATGCAGATAGATTGAGAAGATCAGGTTAGTGCTGAATTACAGGTGGAGGAATTTCTAGAGTCCATTCAGGATGGCTTTTTAGAGAAGCTTGTGGTTAAGCCCAATGGAGGATCAGCTCTTCTGGATTTGGTGTTTTGCAATGAACCAGAATTGATTAGAGAGCCTAAGGTAAAAGAACCCTTAGGAGAAAGTGATTATAATATGATTGAATTCACCCTGAAATTTGAGAAACGGAAGCTAAAGTCAGATGTATCAGTATTTTCAATAGAGTAAAAGGAATTGCAGAGGAATGAGAAAGGAGTTGGCCAGAATTAGTTGGAAACGAACACTGGCTGGGATGATGGCAGAGCAGAAATAGCTGGAATTTCTGGAAGCGATTCGGAAAGCGCAGGATATATACATCCCAAAGAGGAAGGAGTACTCTAAAGGCAAAATGACACTACTGTGGCTAACAAAAGAAGTCCAAGCCAACAGAAAAATCAAAGTGAAGCATATAATAGAGCAAAAATTAGTGGGAAGTTAGAAGATTGGAAAGCTTTTAAAAAACAGCAGAAATCATTTAGAAGGTAGAGATGGAATATGAAACTAAGCTAGCCAATAATACTAAAGAGGATACCAAAAGTTTCTTCAGATACATAAAGTGTAAAAGAAAGGCAAGAGTGGATATTGTGCTGAAATAGAGGATGACTGAATAAGTATTTTGCATCAGTCTTCACTGTGGAAGACACCAGCAGTATGGCGGAAGTTCAAACTGAAAGGTTTGAAGGTAGATAAGTCACCTGGAGCAGATGGTGGACACGCCATGGTTCTGAAAGCGGTGGCTGAAGAGACTCTGGAGGCATTAGTAATGATCTTTCAAGAATCACTAGATTTTGGAAGGCTCCTGGAAGACTGGAAAATTAAAAAATGTCACTTCACTCTTGAAGAAGAGAGAGAGAGGTAGAAGAAAGGAAACTATAGGCCAGTTAGTCTGACCTCTGTGGTTGGAGTCAATTATTAAGAAGGAGATCTCAGGGTACATGGAGGCACATGACAAAATAGATCGTAGTCAGCAGTTTCCTCGAAGGAAAATCTTGTCCAACAAACCTGCTGGAATTCTTTTGAAGAAATAACAAGCAGGATGGACAAAGAAGAATTGGTGGATGTTGTGAACTTGGATTTTCAGAAGGCCTTTGACATGGTGCCACGCATAAAGCTGCATAACAAGCTATGAGCCTGTGGTATTATAGGAAAGATTCTAGCATGGATAAAACAGTGGCTTATTGGCAGGAGGCAAAGAGTGGGAATAAAGGGAACCTTTGCTGGTTGGCTACTAATGACTAGTGGTAGTTCACAGGGATCTGTGTTGGGACCGATTCTTCTTATGTTATTTGTCAGTGATCTGGATGATGGAATTGGTGGCTTTGAGGCAAAATTTTGAATACAAAATACAGGGTGTTGGAGGGGCAGGTAGTTTTGAGGAAGTAAAGAGACTACAGAGGACTTAGATTAGGAGAATGGGCAAAGAAATAGTAGATGGAATATAATGTCAGGAAGTATATGGCCATGTACTTTGATAGAAGAAATAAAAGGGTTAACTATTTTCTAAATGGGGAGAAAATATAAAAAACTGAGGTGCAAAGGGACTTGTGAGTCGTTGTGCAGGATTCCCTAAAGGTTAATTTGTAGGTTGAGTATGTATTGAGGAAGGCAAATGCAATGTTAGCATTCATTTCAAGAGGACTAAAATATAAAAGCAAGGATGTAATTTTGAGACTTTATAAAGCACTGATGATGTCTCACTTGGAGTATTGTGAGCAGTTCTGAGGTCCTTATCTTAGAAAGGATCTTCTGAAACTGGAAAGGATTCAAAGGAAGTTCACAAAAATGATTCCAGGATTGAACATCTTGTCATATGAAGAGCATTTGATGGCTCTGGGCCTGTATTTGCTGTAACTCAGAAGGATGAGGGGTAACCTCATTGAAACCTATAGAACGGTGATAGACGTTCATAGAGGTGGGTGTGGGAAGTATGTTTCATAAGGTGGTAGAGTCTAAGACCAGAGGCCACCACTGCAGAATATAGGGGCATCCTTTTAGAATGGAGATGAGGAGGAATTTCTTTAGCTAAGAGTGGTGAATCTCCAGATTTCTTTGCCACAGGCAGCTGTGAAGGCTAAGTCTGAATGTAAATTTAAGGCAGAGGTTGAAAGTTTCCTGATTGGTCAGGGTGTGAAGGGATACGGGGAGAAGGCAGGAGATGGGGCTGGGAGGAAAATCGGATAAGCTACGATGAAATGGCAGATGAGACTCGACTGGCCAAATGGCCTAACTCTGCTCCTGTATCTTATGGCCTTATGGACACAAGCTCCAATGGCATCGTGCTAACTGCTGTGCTGCTATGGGTGCTGGAGAAAGGTGGAGGGTTGCAGTTGGGGGCAAGAAAACCTAGTCACAGGTAAGAATAGCATGATGCGTGCTGCACATGGGAAGTGTATGTAGAATTGTCTCTTCACAGGAAAATGTCGTCAGGCACGTAACTGGACACTTGCTTTCACATGGTGATTAGCAGCCGAGGAAAAAGTAAGCACGCATTCTAAACTATTCCACAGTTACTGCTGTTTATTTACCAAAGCTTTCTCGGCATTGTTCCTATGCAGAGATACCCATTCTTTGGCAATCAGACATTCAGTCAGAAGACCCGGAACAGGTATTTGGAGCTTGCAGAATGACAACAATGTAGCTTTACTGCTGAAATCCACAGGAGGAATCTCTACTACCAAACACCCTGTTCACTGGATCAGGATCAGTGCAAAGACCAAGCCAGCATTCAAATTTATGGCTTCTGAATCAGAAGCATGAAAAATCCTATGTGATTACATGTGTTAAGTAATCGTTTTCATGGATATTATTCTATTTAGAGGTATAGTTTATTCAGGAGGTGTGAAAAGGTAACTAATCCAAATGAGCAGCTATCAATTGTTCACATTCTTTCCCTAAATATTGTGGATTTAACAGAAAGATCAATTAGAATATATCCTAGAAAGGATTATCACATGAATTGTGTGCTGAAATAGAAAGTCAGTAAAATCTGGATTCTAAATGCCACATTATAGAGCAGCCTATGTATCTGCATTACCAGGACTGAAAGGGTAATGTATTCCTGCTTCTACTGAAAAAGTCCTTGAAGCATGTATATGAAGTATTCAGCACACACTGCAGATCAGGCAAAACTGTACCTGGTTGATTGATTTTCAATGATTGAGGTCAATGTCTCTGACAATATTGAATGAACAGTGTATCTGTATTGTGCTATTTCTCTTGGTTTTTAATTGAGATACTTTGGTGCAAGGCCAAGGCCAGATCTGCAAGGCTCCTCCAAGGTTGAAGAGTATAGAAGTAATGAGGTAAATTAGGAGGTAATAATATGACAATGGCAAGCTGAGGTCTTAAAAGTCTGAAGAGTGTAGACAGAAGATATGACTGAGAAAGATAATGAATTAAACTGATTTTTAAACTTGGAAAAGAATAAATATTGTTGTTCTTTCTTGGAATACAATAGAGATATTGCTACTGAGAGGATTGGTTTTAATATTATTAGGTTTTACAGGGAAAAACAAAATCTTTGGGCCTAAATATCCAAGAGCCAGATTCTGGCAGAAGTTCTCTAATCATTCCAACAGGCAAATTGAAGCACTATATCGTGCAAAGTTAGAATTCCCAGCCCAGACCCTTTTTCTGTGGGAGGAGAATTCAAGAACCATAATTATCTAATCATTAGATTGAAACCCTTCAGATCTGTGCTGTTATTCAACATGGTTATGGATACTGTGCCCCTTAACTCCATTTCTCTTCCATGCCATTTACACATTCCACAATTCCATGATCTTTTACAAATGTACCTGCTTGCACATTAAATACATCAAGTGATTTAGATACCAAAGTCCTTTTCCAAAGTGTAGAGAATTCCAGATGATCCTCACCACCCTCAGTGAGAAGCAATTCTTAACTTTTAAAACGATGTTGTAGCTGGCCAGTGGTATAGTGGCACCAGCACCGGACTTCAAGGTGAATGGTCCCAATTTCGAATCCGGCTGGCTTCTGCATTCTTTCCACCCATGCTAGGTTGAGCATTAAGCTAGCAGCTTAGCCTTGCGAAAAAAACAGTACAGTAATTGCTACAGAAACAGCAAAACTGCCACCCAATGCACCACAAGGAATGATAAGGTACAACAAAAACATTTATGTCACTTCATTTGAGATTCTCTCACACACAGAAACATCTCAGCATCTCCTTTATAATAACCCTTCAGGATATTACAGATTTCAATAAGACTTCGTTCTTCTAAATTTCAAAGGATATGGGTCTAACGTTTTGATGGCATTCATGATAGGGCCAGGAATTAACCTAGTGAACCTTTATTGGATTGCCTCCAATGTTAGTTTATCTTTCCTTAAATAAGCTGACCAGAACTGTTCATAACACTCCCCATGCAGCCTCAGCAATAGTCTGTACGATTGTAAGATTAATTTCATTCCCTTATTCCCTTCTAATAGAGGCCAATATCTCATTTACATTTTTAATTACTTGTTGTACTTGCATGCTAACTTTGAGTCATTCACAAGAACACTAAAATCCCTTTATATGCCACTTACTTAGAGGCTCTTTCTAATTAGAAAATAGACTCTTTTGATTATTCCTACAATGATACATGATCTCGTACTTTCCTGCATTAAACTCCATTTGCCAAATTTTTTCACTCTCTCTCAAATGATCTCCATCCTGTTGCAGATTCTAAATATCTCTATTGTGGCTTATCTGCTGTCCCTGGCATCCTACTTTCAGTGAATTCCTTTGCTTCATCAACCACCACTACTCCACTCAGCCAGCCAGTTGCTCAAAATAACAAAAATTGTCAAAGACTAATATCCCTCAGCACCAATTCTCCACCTCCCAAACTTCCTAACCATGTTCAGCATGGACGGCAGACTTCCTCCAAATTATACGAGGAGCACAATGCTAATACGAGGGGTATAATTTTAAGGTGATTGGAAGAAAGTACAAAGGGAGTGTCAGTGGCAAGTAAGTTTGTTTGTTTGCACAGTGAATGGTGAATGTGTGGAACACCCTACCACTATTGGTGGCAGCGACAGATACATTAGGGGCATTTAGAAAACTGTTATATAGGCACAGGAATAATAGAAAAATGTTGGGTTGTGCAGGAGAGAAGGATTAGATTGATCTTAGAATAGGTTGAAAAGTCAGAACAATGTTGTGGGATGAATGTCTGTATCTGCTGTAATGTTCTGTGTTCAAATGAAGTCCTTCCAGAAATAGAAACAAAACTGGCTTGAATTAAATTTATGAACCTTTGCAGCAGCAGCACTAGCAAGGCCAATTTTAAACAGAAGCAAGAAAGGACAAACAAAATGCATCCGAAATTTGAATGCAAATTGGTAATATTTCAGTTTGGTTCTCCTGTGTTTGTTATGAATGGTAGCAGGAGCTGTGAAAGTGATAAAGGCACATGAAGTAAGCTTACTGAGAATGGATGGAGCAGTGTTTATCAACAACTGCAATTTGGTGAATAACTTCTTGTCAACACTCTCAGCCAATTAACTGCACGCTATCTATTGTAGAACAAAATTATGAAGACCCATCTTGTAAAGACACTATCCAGAAGAAGGCAATGGTAAACCACTTCTGTAGAAAAATTTGCCCAGAACAATCATGCTCATGAGACCATGATCACCTACATCATATGTCACAGCTCATCCTGATGAATGATGGGCTGTTTAAAAAGCAGCGGAAACAAAAATGTAAACCACTTATAGAAAGAGGTTAATTTCTCCAAGAACATAGTGAATTAGGATAATTGTACATAAATTATTTACATAATGTGGTTTCCTCCCACATTCCAACAACCCAAGAGTTATTTATGGGTATGCAATGTAGACACAGAAGCATCACAAAACTTGTGGCTATCTCTAGCTCAACCTCAGACTGTTGGTTGTTGACACAAATTGCACATTTCATTAGATATTTTGATGTACATGTGACAAATAAAGCTATTCTTTATTCTTTAAAAATCAGTTTCAATCCTTTTACAAATTGATTGAGAGGGGAATTACCCAGTCATCTCCATTCTGATGTCTTCTTTGTAACGATGCAAGAACTAGGTGGGTCTGTTTGTGCATTTGGGGTGGAGAGGGTGTGGATTAAAGTTTTTAAGTAATATTTAATCTTAGAGGCGCCTTAAGTAAATTCCATCTTTGGTACTTCATTTTACAAAGGTACTACATTATCTAAACTAAAGTGGTAGGTAGTGGAAAACCTCTTTAGGGTTACTGAGACGAAAGAAACAGGGATAGAATCCAAGGATATCCCACTACACTACTCTTTTTCATTAGCCCTGTAAATTCTTTTCCCCAGGATCATATACAATACCCTTTTGAAAGCTCCAACTAACTCCATTTGCACCTCAACCCTTATTGGCATTGAGTTCCAGGCCATCTCAACACTGCACAGGATCCCAAAAAGCTGCAGAAAGATCAAACCCAACCAGCTCCATCTTGTATACTAGCCTGTCCAACAAGGAAGACATCTTTGAAAGTTGAAAACTCAAAAAGGCAACATTCCACATTTAGGAACACCACCCCGCCCCCGCCCCACCCCACCCAAGACATGCCTTTTCCTCATTCCTACCATCTGGGAGGAGGTACAGGGACCTGAAGATAGACACAACGTTTTGGAAGAGCTTCTTCTCTTCTGCCATCAGATTTCTGAAAAGTCATTGAATCCATCAACACTACCTCACTACTTTTGCTCTTTTTGCATGATAGATATACTTATTTGTATTAATATTATATATTTCTTATTGTAATTTATAGTATGTTGTATATATCTCACTGTACTGCTACCACAAAATAATTTTCACAACGTATGTCAGTGATAGTAAACCTGATTCTAAAATCTCTGCATAGGATAACTGTTCTTTTTTTTCCCTAAAACTTTCATCCTTCAGTTTAAATGTGTGTCCTAGTCCTTGAATCATGGGCTGATGGAAACAGCTTGGCAGCTGGCACTATTTACTCTGTATGGACCCTATCTGGTAATGAGATTTTGGATGGGCCTGCTAATGGCTACACACAGTTTTCACCTCAGGAAGCTACATTCCATGGGAAACTTCTGACAATAGATAAATATACTCTCCGCTATTGTTTCTGTTCTGTTAAGAGTGACATTTTTCACAGAAATCTTATTTCCAGGAGTACTCTTGCCCTCACTTGGCTCCCTCAAAGACACTTTCTGAATATAGCATAGCCACCAATTAAAAAATACGTTGTTGTGAGTCTGATATTTAAGATACATTCTTGACACAGCACAGATCCTGAAGATTCAGAATGTAAGAAACAACTTAGTTTCGAATACAGTTACTTGATGTTGTGTCATGTCCTTTTGCACATTACAAAATGCAAAGATCCCTTGAGAGATGAAGTTCAAATCTTTGGTTTGCCTGTTGTCTTTGAGAACACTGACAATCTGAAATAGCATCATACTGGAGAGATGCCAAAGACTATTACATTTTATGTTGAGAATCAAGGTAATCACTAGGTTCCATCAGGAACTATCAGTATTGGATTGGGGGGAATTCACCACAGTGAGGTGAGCCAGAAGCCTCCAATAGATCCGATAAGACTCAGAGCATTACACTGTGAAGAATTCTTTAAAAACAAGGTAACATCAACAAAGAACAAAAATTCTTGAAAACAACCATTAAAGTTTCAAGCTGGAAACAGCAATCGGTTAATAACAAAGGAACATCCTCACTGTTTTGTCTTTACGACAGTTATTTAGTTTATTGTAGCGGTGTGCTACACGCAGCGCTAAAATTACGACACGGAGTCGGTAACTGCAGTCGAAGGAAAAAACTTTATTCGAAAACTTCAGCCTCACTTTTAAGCCTCCCTCAACCGGCCCCCCATGGCGCAGAGGCTCCAAAGCTCTGTGCTCGCAAACCCCCGTAGGCTATCTAATTGTGAGTCGGTTCGGATGCGCCAGGAAATGGGTCGCCACATAACCCCCCCCCCCCAGAACCGGCGATACACCCCCCAATGTCCACAGTCTGGGCCAGAACCTGCTTGGGAGGTCGGCCTCTGCGCCAAGGCGCCGACAACTCGGCTGGTTGCGCCAGGTCCACATGGGCCGGTTTGAGGTGGTCCACCGTGAAAACCTCCTCTTTCCCCCCAACGTCCAGCACGAACGTGGACCCGTTGTTCCGGAGCACCATAAATGGCCCCTCGTATGGCCGCTGCAGCGGTGGCCGATGCCCGCCCCTTCGTACAAACACAAACTTACAGTTCTGTAGGTCTTTGGGTACGCAGGTCGGGTGCCGCCCGTGCTGTGAAGTGGGTATGGGGGCCAGGTTACCGAGCTTCTCGCGTAGTCTGCCCAGGACTGCTGCGGGTCCTTCCTCTTGCCCCCTTGGGGCTGGTAGGAACTCCCCGGGGACGACCAGGGGCGCGCCGTATACCAACTCGGCCGACGAGGCGTGCAGGTCGTCCTTGGGCGCTGTGCGGATGCCGAGTAGGACCCAGGGAAGCTCATCCGCCCAGTTGGCTCCTCGCAGGCGGGCCATGAGGGCCGACTTCAGGTGACGGTGGAAACGCTCCACTAGCCCGTTCGACTGTGGGTGGTAGGCAGTTGTGTGGTGCAGCTGAGTCCCCAAAAGGCTGGCCATAGCTGACTACAGGCTGGAGGTGAACTGGGCGCCTCTGTCGGAGGTAATGTGGGCCGGTACACCAAAGCGAGATATCCAGGTGGCGATCAGGGCTCGGGCGCAAGATTCGGAGGTGGTGTCGGTGAGCGGGACCGCCTCTGGCCATCTTGTGAACCGGTCCACGATAGTCAGGAGGTAACGCGCTCCACGCGACACTGGCAGGGGCCCCACGATATCGACATGAATGTGGTCGAAACGCCGGTGGGCGGGATGGAACTGCTGCGGTGGGGCTTTGGTGTGACGCTGCACCTTGGCCGTCTGGCAGTGCATGTACGTTTTGGCCCATTCACTGACCTGTTTGCGGAGTCCGTGCCAAACGAACCTGCTGAAAACCATCCGGACAACTGTCTGGATGGAGGGATGCGCCAAGGTATGAATGGAGTCGAAAACGTGGCGCCGCCATGCTGTCGGGACGATTGGACGGGGCTGGCCGGTGGCGACGTCACAGAGTAGGGTCCTCTCACCTGGGCCTACGGGGAGGCCCTGGAGCTGCAAACCGGAGACTGCGGTTCTGTAACTCGGAACCTCCGCATCCGCCTGCTGCGCCTCTGCCAGTGCCTCAAAGTCTACCCCTTGGGAAAGGGCATGAACGGTAGGGCGAGAGAGCGCGTCCGCCATGACATTGTCCTTACCTGAGACGTGCCGGACATCTGTCGTGTATTCAGAGATGTAGGACAGGTGGCGTTGCTGGCGGGACGACCAGAGGTCGGACGCTTTCGTAAACGCAAAGGTAAGCGGTTTGTGGTCCGTGAACGCGGTGAAGGGCCGACCTTCTAGGAAGTACCTGAAATGCCGGATTGCCAGGTAGAGCGCCAACAGTTCCCGGTCGAAAGCACTGTACTTGAGCTCGGGTGGCCGCAGGTGTTTGCTGAAAAACGCCAGGGGTTGCCAGCGACCCGCGATGAGTTGCTCCAGCACCCCACCGACTGCCGTGTTTGATGCGTCCACTGTGAGGGCGGTAGGGGCGTCCATTCTGGGATGTACTAGCATTGCGGCGTCCGCCAAAGCTTCCTTCGTTTGAACAAAAGCGGCGGCGGACTCCTCGTCCCAGGTAATGTCCTTGCTCGGACCCGACATCAGGGCGAACAGGGGGCGCATGATCCGGGCAGCTGAAGGGAGGAAGCTGCGGTAGAAATTGACCATACCTACGAATTCCTGAAGGCCTTTGATCATGGTGGGTCGGGGAAAGAGGCGGACCGCATCTACCTTAGCGGGCAGAGTGGTTGCCCCGTCTTTAGTAATCCTGTGGCCCAGGAAGTCAATGGTATCGAGTCCGAACTGGCATTTGGCGGGGTTGATTGTAAGACCGTACTCACTCAGTCGGGCACAGAGTTGACGGAGGTGGGACAGATGCTCCTGACGGCTGCCACTGGCTATGAGGATGTCATCCAAATAGATGATCGCGAAGTCCAGGTCCCGTCCCACCGCGTCCATTAACCGCAGGAACGTCTGTGCGGCATTCTTCAGGCCGAACGGCATGCAGAGGAACTCGAAAAGGCCGAAAGGGGTGATGAGAGCCGTTTTGGGGACGTCGTCAGGATGCATCGGGATTTGATGGTACCCTCGGACGAGGTCTACCTTGGAGAAGATCCGTGCGCCGTGCAGGTTTGCTGCAAAGTCCTGAATGTGCGGCACAGGGTAGCGGTCCGGTGTGGTAGCCTCGTTCAGCCTGCGGTAGTCGCCGCACGGTCTCCAGCCCCCCGTCGCTTTGGGCACCATGTGCAGGGGGGAGGCCCATGGGCTGTCGGACCGCCGGATGATCCCCAATTCCTCCATCCTCTGGAACTCCTCCTTCGCCAGTCGGAGCTTGTCTGGGGGAAGCCGCTGAGCGCGGGCATGGAGGGGTGGTCCCTGGGTCGGGATGTGGTGCTGTATGCCGTGCCTGGGCATGGCCGCTGTGAACTGCGGTGCCAGAACCGATGGGAACTCCGCCAGGACCCTGGTGAAGTCGTTGTCGGACAGCGTGATGGAGCCGAGGTGAGGGGCTGGCAACTGGGCTGCACCCAGAGAGAACGTCTGAAAGGTCTCGGCGTGTACCAGTCTC